>NC_051192.1:5776504-7026504 GCF_015220075.1 Falco rusticolus | reverse complement strand
TGTGGGTTTTGTAGGCAAGTGGTGAACCTAGTGTGGAAAACAAACCTACCTTTTTTTTTATTAAAAAAAAAAAAAAGTTTTTGACAAGTTATTTTTGAATTGGACCAGTTCCCCACTCCTGTTCCCTTGTGCTGATAGTGGAGACATGAGTTGTAGCAGTAGCAAGCAGCCTGGTGTAGGATCTCTTGAACGTTGCAGATTGTCTGAACAAAGCCCGATTATACTTGAAAATGGGTAATTTTTGTCCTTGGAAAGGGCATTAGAAAATGAGTACAAAAGTATTTAGAAGAACACACATCAAAAACTATTGTACCTGAGTAGAATGCATTTTCCTAAGCATATTTGTTTTGAGTTTCAGGCAAGTCTCCACCATGATAAAATATTCTAATGTTGAAGACAATTAAGAATTTATTTTCCCTGTAAAATTAACCTGGGTAAGAGTTGATTGTAGCAGATTTGTGTGATGACATTTTTCTACCCATCCAGTTTTCATAAACTTATGTATCACTTGGCTGAGCCTGTAATTCAGCATTTCTAATGGGTTTTTAGAGAAGAAATGCAGAACAGAAAGGTTAAAGGCTTGCAAGGGTCATGTAGCTGCACATAAGCTATTAACTGAGTTTAGATGTAGGATTTCAACAGAGGGTGGCAAAAGAGTGTGATTGATGCAGGCAAAGATAGTCTGTGGGAAATGGTCAGAAAATTTTATTCATTTTACCTAAGCTTTGCTCATTAAAGGTGAAAAGAAAATCAATTCCGTAGCTTTTAAGGTCTGTGCAGTTCTATGAAAAATGTAAAATGTCACTTCAGAGAGATCTTTGAAATCTCAGTCTTTATCTGATGAAAAGCATGTTTTGGAACTCCCCGCCTTTAAAACCTTTCATGAGAAAGAAACCACCATGCTCGTATCACGCTTTCACTTTAGTCCTGACTTTCTTTTAACTTAAGATTTGACATTAAATATAACTGAGACAAAAAAAGACTCTTTTGAGAGGAGATACTTGAATACAAAACTATTGAAATGGCATGTTTCAAAAATGGTAGAACTCTCCCATCTCTTTTTTGCTTTGAGAAAAGAAAACAAAAACAAAACCAAAAACCAACACCAAAACAAAACCTAAAAAAAAACCACACCCAAAGACAAATTTCTCAAATTTTCAGTGTGAGCCAGAGTTTCAGGTTTTTTGCTGCATTTTCTAGGAATTGAGGAACCACGAGAGAACAGTTGTCTAAAAAAAAAAAAAAGAAAATATAAAAAATGAAAAAAATTGAGAAGCCCCACTAAGGATTATCAAGGAAAAAACAAGATGACTGATAATTGCTGACATCATATATTATTCAGTTAAACTTCATTGACTTTTACCTCAGTGCTGTACAGGCACTTGGCCTGGCACCCACCTCTTTTGCCTTTCTGCCCATTGCCTGTGTTTAAAAAGACAACTTTGAGATCAGATCCTCAAATGAGCTTTGTATAGGACCAACGAATTGGTAGGAATACCTTGCTGGTTGGTGTGATGATGGGTGTTCCTCGTGCTGCGTGCGCTCCTAACCCCAGTTAAGCAGCGTCCTTCTGTTAGAGGTGTTGGCATGGTCAGCTGCCTGCTGACACGTGTGCCGGGCTGCACTGGCAGCCAGCTGCCCGCTCACACGCGTGCTCTTCCCCGGCGTGCAACTTGGGCGTTAATTTTGGTGTGTTGGTGTTACACAGTGGTGCAATGTGCACTGGGAAGTCCTGCATAAAAGAAACAAAAAGGAGTATATATATATATAGTGCTTGAAAATTTTGAGTAGAATGCTGATGTATAAATCTATTAAATTATCTATTAAATCTATAAAACTATCGTAATTAAATGACGATAATTTTTTAAAAAAATATTTGAATCCTGAAAATCCAGCTAAAAGCCAATAAAAACCTGCAAAAAGTACTCAAATGAAGTATCTGAGCAAAATGCATTGCAGTGGTTGTAAGAGAAGCTCTTGCTGCATGGCAATGATGTGCAAAAGTCTCTTTTCTAACTGTCTTTTTAAAAGTACGCTTTAAAGAGGAGTGTAAATTGTATTTTAAATAAGGAACACTCAGGTTTTACTGTTTCAATGTCTGATTATCTTTTGTGTGTTTTGTTCTTTGTTTGTTTCTTTGAAGATCTTGATGGTTATGGCAAAGTCTTTCATCGGCATATGGTATAGTGGGCTACCGGTTGGATGATTTACAGTCATTTGAAACATGATATGTGCTTCTCTTCCTTGTCCATGGTAAGTTTTGTTCCTGTACATACCTATTAAATGCTTGACTTCAGAGAAGGAACTAAAAGTTTGCAGTGACCCGCATTGGATGTCGTTCCCGATGTTTTTCCATAAGGACTAGCCTAGAGTTCTTTTACTGAATACATTAAACCCAATGCTTTTTCGTAAGCTGTTTGAGGATTTTCACAAAACTTAAGTTAAAAAAAAATAACTGTATTAAACTTTTGTCTCTTTTGGGTGATTTTAGAGCTGTGCAAAAGTCCTGATAACGTAGCTTGAAATGTTATCTTTTCTTTCAGCTTGAAAGCATCCTCATCTCCTTGCAGATTGTCTTAGTTCCAATTAGATTCCAGCCAAATGTTCTTTTTGGTATGACACACACCACAACATATTTAAGAACAAAATAACTATAACTATGTTACAAATATAATTCAAAATGCAGGGGAAAGAAATATTGGAGGAAATATTTAGAAAGTTTTCGGTTTTATTTTTGCACTGCTGCTATGTTTTGTGCCTACAATTAATCTGATTATAGTATCCGTGAGCAATGTTAAGTATTGTATAAACAATAATATTAACAGCAAGGCTCCTCATAGTGTAACTGAACTATCACTTCTGATTTACAGTCTCCAGACATGCAATAATGAGATCCAAAGAACTAGTTGTTCATTTGGCTAAACACATTGACAAACCAAATTTGGATATCAAAATGTTCCACTGACTGCTCTTTAACACACCAGAAATAGCAGCCCAGTCTCCTGTCCAAATATCAGGTTAAGCATTTGAGGTTAAAATCCTCACTCTCTCATTCTTTTGCTTTTTAAGGATTTTTGAGGTGGATTGCTCTTACACAAAAGTTTGTTTGTGAATGGTACTGAGTTTTTTTCTGGAATAGTTGCTAAGCTGTTGTTTAAGTCTGTCTCTAAATGTTTGTTACCTTAAGTCTGTGTCTCGGGTTCAAGTTAGAAAGGATGTGACATGACAGCATGGAAGGTATCCTTCCTTTTCTATTCCTGTTCCAGATTTTGGAGTCCTTAGAGGTACACAGAAGTAGTGAGAAAAGATGGGATGCAAGCACTGAGAATAGAAGAGGCAAATTAATGACGTTAGTCAAAGCCATTCTTATGATATGCTTAACTAGTGTGATGAACTAAGACAGAGGCAATACAGTTTCCAGAAGCGCGTTTGCCCTTGGTAATGGAAAGATATGTTTAAATATCCCATGTAAATACATAGAGATATTTATCAGCAAAACTGGCTACTATTATTTTTGGTGAAAGCAGGTATTTACACAGTGAAATGCACAGACATAAGCGCATCTTTTTCATCCTTCAGAGGGCATCTTCTGCCTGTCTCTCTGTTACCAATTTCAGCTAGCTTTGCCTTTCAAATACTGTCTCTCCCAGGTACTAACCATTCAATCCTGAAATAAGGGAGCCAGATAAATAGCAAAGAAAACATCATCTCACTTGTTTCCACTAGCAAACTATTGAGAAAAAAAATAAACAAAATATTGTTTGGTGGGTTATCTAGCACCTGTTGATTCTGCGAGGCAGTTCCCCGGGTATTCATAGAGTTCTGTGTTGTTCCCTAACCAGGCTTTTTATTTGCCGAATTAGCCGACCTGCTTCAAAGACTTGACCTTTTCTTTTCTCCTCATCCTTATCAGCAATGTGCCATACATTTCTGAGCCTGTTTTTGCATCCTGAATGTGCATGATTCATGATGAAATAAGGGCTTTGTGACAGGTCTGGTGGAAGAACTAACTTCTTTAAACAGGGAAAAGAATGTCTGTCCCAAATGTGTAAACACTGCAGGAGTTTGTCTGCTTTTCCAAAGGTCTGCCACACCACATTTTACTGCAATTATTCCCTGTGTCCACCAGGTTGAGAACTGGATCCAGGCCAGTGTTTCCTTTGTGACCAAAAACAAAAAACCAACAAAAAGCCCCCAAAACCCACCCCCCCCAAAAAGTGGGGGAAAAAAAAAATGGTCACATCTGAAATTGTTTAAGAAATGTCGTTTTATGTTACCCTGATAATTCAAAACCCACTCTGCTTGCTTTGGCAGTCTTTATTTGTCAGAATTGTTCCTCTTTGCAGTCAAACTCTTCAAGCAAAGATGATGTTTGTGTGGAAGGGCATCTTCATCCCCCCTTCACTATTGTATCCGGTCAAGACTGGCATAGGCTCTCAAACCCCAGTGATTTACCCCACTGCTGCTTTCTAACCAGATTAAAGCTGAGGTGAACATCAGGAAGTAAACTGAATGTCACCATGCATGATGTGAAACCTAGAGGATTTTCTACCCTTGCTACAGAAAGTAGTTGATTTTCTCAACTCAAAACTATCAAACCCCATGTACTGACCCTGCTGTACTGACACTAGGTAATGGAAAGCTTGCTTTTTGGATGCTTCTGCTTCTCAACTCTTGTTTCAACCTCTTTGAATGGCTTTTAATGGCTCACCGCAGTGTGGAGATAGTAACTGAAGTGCTCCATTTTAACTGGAAATCATCGCTAATAAGTGTTAAAAACAATACCTTTTTTTTTTTTTATTTGTACTGCTTTCTCCTTATTGTGGAAATTCAGGGTTCTCTAGACTGCTACTGATTTTGCTTAGGGCATTGCTCCGTCAGAGTTCACACAGATATTTCAGTGAATCTGGGTCCATCCCGCTTTGCCACCTGCTAGCAAGGCTTTCTGAAACGCATCGTCAGCTCCATTTGGGAGCCCGAATTAATGGCATAGCAGGTACACTGAAAGAATCAAAATGAAGCATGGATTCTTTATGGAAGTAATCACAATCCTGCTGAGAGAGATCCTGAACTGAGATGCCTGCAGCTAATAAACAGAAACAAAAGAATAACGGTTAGTGTTTTTCTTGAAAATTTCTGGTTTGGGTGAATTTAAACGAGGTTTTTAATGGTGCCTCAATACATTCAAATAAAATAAGAGCTCCCCTTTGCCCTTTTACTTTCATTTCCACGCACTTCTCTGTACTTCATTTTCAAGCTTATATTGTGATCCAGAAGGGCAGCACTATGTCAATTCTTGAATAAATTATGCCACAAAAGCTTCAGAAGGTGCAGAGAAACTAGCTTCAGAGTTAGACATTGGCTAAAAGAGGGTTCAGTAACTTAAGAGGCATTACTGCTGATTTGCTGCCTACTAATCATTTTCTATTAGTAGGGAATCTTGACTAATGATTCTCTATCGGTGTGTCCTGATTGATGTGCTAGTCAATGGATCAGTGCCTCGTTTTATTTCCTCTTAAAGAGCGTCCTTCTAATGTGAGTGTGATAGGATTTGGCTTCAAATGAACTGCTGCAAGCAATTTTTTTATTTGAATGGAGACAGGAATGTATTTTCACTTTCTATAGGTTTGAATTTGTGCATAGTTTTCTTCTGAGTTGTTAAATTATTTGAGCCATGTAACTACCTCTCTGGGCTTTTTTGCATTTTTTAAAAATATAGTGATTGAGTAAAGGTGCTTGGAATGAGAAGAGGCTCCGTGGTAACATTATTGTTGTGGTTAAATTCTATACTCTTTAGCTGCACCAGTTTCTTAAAGTGCTGGGTTTAAAGCTCCAGCAAACTTGGTTGAAAATATATTCAGTGAATTAATATTTAATTTTTAGCCTTTCTACTGTGCTACTATAAAAAAGCAATGGCAGCCATTTTCTACAAACAGCTAAAGGCTTGGGTTTTACTAGGGTGAAAAAAAAAAAAAAAGCAACATGCAAATACTAGTAAACTATTTGGTTTTGTCCTTAGAATGTTAATCTAGTTTGTTTTGTTAGTTTTTCTCAATAACAATTAGTGGTATAAGAATATACTGCAAGTGCTTCAGATCTGGGTTTTTTGGTTTTGTTTTTTTTGTTTGTTTGTTTTTCTATTGTCCTGTTATGAAGGTAAAGTTTCAAATGGAAAACCAAGATGCAGGGCAGAACTATCCAACCCTTCACCATTTTGATAGGGGAAGATCCTGGAAAGCTGGAAGGGTTTAAATGTTGTGAAGTCTAGGAGAGCCATCCCAGTAATCAACTGCCTCCGGTGCCCCTGTAGCACCAGCTCCTCCCCTCAAAGGTAGACCTTGTTGAGCTGCAGGAAATTAGTGCAGGTAACTCAGTGAGAGGTCTTTCTGAAGGGAAAGGTGGCTCTATTTTTCGATAATCCATAATCAAGCTGATTTTACCTGTTTCTGTTCTCACACTGGCATGCTCATAGCACTGAAATATATGTCCAGGTGGTCTGGCCAGCATCACTGGTGTACCAGTCTGTAGGTGAGGAGATGCAGCAGTTACGTCCTCACGGCTCCTCTTGGTTGGTGGTGACAGGTGAGTTTTGGGGAAGCTCTTTTCTATGACATAGGACACGACGATTGCTGTATTTTGATTCTTCACCTCAGAATTTTGGTTACTTCAGCATCTGTAAGTGTTAGATCTGCTGCCAGGTGTTCTCATAGTTCTCAGGGTGGCTGGGCTGGCAGGAGGTGGCATTGTCATCACTGCCTGTGGTGTCACCTCTCCTGCCTGCTTACACCGCACCCTGCTTTACAGTGTAATTAATTACACAGTTTTAATTCTGGATACCTAGCCTGAGAAAATATGTGAAATGCTTCCTATTCAAATAAGATCAGTCACCCAAAAATATGCTTAGAAAAGGGAACTTTGTTTCTTTTTAAGAAAAACTGAATATGTCTATCTCTTGTTTGGTGGACGTTGGCTGCTGGAGTCAGGTGGTACGTCCTGTATCCCTGAGAAGCCTGAGATTGATAACTCCCAGAGTTTCTCACAGAAAGGATTCAACGGGGTCTTCTGGGGGGGGGAAAAAAAAAAAAAAAAAGAGAGAGATTGAAGAAAAAAATGCTGCTTTGAGTGATCTGTAATGTTTTCTTTGTCCTTTCATAGTAAGCCAGCAAAGTTCCTTTCTGAATGCTTATTATTTCGGAGCTTTTGGAGTTTTATGTTACATAAATATATATGTTGGAACTAAGTTTTTATGTGAGTATAATTCTGAAATAAACAAGATAATATTAAGATATTTAAAAGCTACGTAGGCCCAACTGTGGGAGAGGAAAGAAAGCCTTTGATAGAGTAAATAATATTTTTCTAAAAAGCAGTTTAACAAAGACTGAATTACTCCCTCCCCCCAATCACCTAAGTAACTGGAATACCCATGAGTATTTATGAAGCCCAGGGACATGTTGGCTGTAAGGCCCTCGTGTTCCTCCCCCTCGAGGCAGGACCATCACCCGGACAAGCCAGCTGCAGCTCTGCCCTTGCCCATCCCCACTGCTTCTGGTCCCTACTCACACCAGGGCTTATTCTGTACCACAAACCCACCTTGGCACCTGGGGAACGTCATGAGGTTTCTGTTGGCCCAAACACCAAGAGGATAAAGGTCTTTCCAGCTAGAGTGACTGTCATCAGCCGTATCAGCACTCCCCTTAATTTACTATCAGTTGCGTATTTGCCAGTGGGACCTCTTTGGCAACCAGCAGGTCAACAGATGAAACTGTTGAACAATACAGACCACTGAAATTTATCTTTACATTGAAGTATGAATAAATTTTTCATTTTATTTTTAATTTTTTTCAACATACCAATGTTACTGTGTAATTCACCTAAATAGCAGAGGATTGTTATGAGAACACGTGGCGTAATTAAGCATATCATTTTAAGACTAATTTGAAAAGTAGCGTCACAAAACGTAATCTAGAAAACAGGTAGGAATCACTGTGGTTCTGTGATTTCCAGCTGATCAGATGCAAACAGTATCTGTATCTCCTCTAACTTTGATTATTCTTGTAGGCAGCATCAGCAATAGGAAAAATGGGAGAATGAGGAGACTAGGAGAAAAGATATAGCTTCTGAAAAGCAATTTACATTTCTCAGTTCAGGGAAACAAAATCTGGGCTTTTTAAAGGACTAATGAAGTGTTTAGAAGGGGAGGAATGAGATTCATAAGTTTAATTCATGCTGTTACAGCAGGCATCCACAGTTCAATTCTGCATTCATTGCTTTTAGATGAGTTCTGTATTAAATCCCAGTGAATTTATTCAGAAATGTAGATAAGATTTTTTTTTTTTCTTTTTTAAAAGCTTCTAGTTATTGGCAGTTTGTTAGCTTGGATAGAATTATCTCATTGAGATCAGACCTGTTGCTAGAAAACTGGAGCAGTGCAGTTTTTTATAAGTAGATCTGTCATACTTTCTGCTAGAGTAACTACTGTTTGTAGATAATGTTCAGCTTTTCAGACGCTCTGGTTATGCTGAAATGGTATTTGATACCCTTTTTTACCAGAAAAATAACAAAGTTTGAGTAAACCAGCACAAAATCCTCAAAACTTCAAGGAACGTCTTCTGTGGAGTTGCTTTTGACAACAGCTACTTAATCTTTAATATCCTTCCCTGTTAGGTTTAACATCTGCTTTTCGTAAAACCAGGTAACACTTCCCCTTATCAGCTTTCCTCTTGTTTTTTTCTCTTTGTATTATACTGTTTTCTACAGCTTTACATAAACATGTCTTCTGGCTGCATTTTATGTGAATTGAGTGCATTTTACAGCGGTTTGTAGCACTAATTTGGGCTATAAATTTCTGTTGGTAAGCATTTCTCTCAGCAAATTTTAATTTTTTCTGCTATATTATTTGCTTAAATGTTGTAGTGAATAGATTTAGTATCAAAAGGAGTGATTTTCCGTGCTATTATTAAGGAAATAATAATTTAGGTAAATCAGAATACTGATTTTGAATAATTGGTACTTCTGGCTTAGTGAGACACGATATTTATTATTCTAAAAATTTTAGTATATGCTGTTATATCTCAATGTTAATTTGCCCTGTGTCATTAACTGATGTCTTTTTTTGTGTGGTGTATGCATATAGACATAACATGCACATATATCAAAAGGTGAAATAATAGTTTAAATTATCCAGAGACACTAAAAAGAAGTCGTTTGGGGGGGGGGGGGGGGGGGGGGGAAAGAGGATCGTCCTCGTGTGAGAGATAAGCAAACTTGGAAAGTAATTTCTTTCCTTTAAAATAAAACTTAAACTTTTTTTTTTTTTTGGTAAATTGCATGCTTTATCCGTGTTCTGAAGCCATTACTGTGCATCTCTTATTACACAGATCTTTATAGTAAAGATAGGATTCATCTGGTATTTCTCAGTTGTCAATGGGAAGATGCAGGCATCTCCAGAATGCAATTCCTCTCCCACATCGATCTTGGATACTTATCTTAGAAGGGGATCTATTACCCTCTGAAGTTGGCTGTGTATGTAATACTGTTTTTATATAGAGAGCAGACTGTTAACTTCATTAAAATTAGGAGTTTGGAAAAAAAAAAAAGTCAGGACAAGCGAGATGGTTTTGAACCATTTTCTACTTTTTCTATTTGTTACTGGAAGAGTAATGTCTGTCAATGATACTCATTTAACTGGTTTGTGCAACTTCTCTATATTGACTCCTGCGTCACCTCTTTTTTCAAAAATCTTAGTCCATCTTACTGTGTTTTTGTGGGTTTTTTTAATTTGTTTTTACTGTTTTTTCTATTTTGGACAAGCTTGTGCTCTCGTTGCCTTCCATGTTGCCTGTACTAACTGAACTACTGAAAATCTCTGCCTCTGTTAGACTATTTTGCCCAACACAGGATCAACTATGGAAATACAGGGATGCTTCAGCATGGCGTCAAACTAGAGTCTTGCCTATGTTTACTCATTACAGTAGCTTTTATCTACTGTCTTTGCTATGTCCTCTCTTTGGCAAGAGCTTTACCAGTTTAACATGTTTACATGTGTAGTTTTCCACAGATCGGACAGTATTCATTTTCTGCCCAAAGTGAAATGAGTATCGTGGTGCTCTGTTATAGTTAGCATTTCACCACAGTAACGTGGACATTTTAGTGGTGTGGAAATTAATTCCCACTGGAGAATATATAGCTTTATTCAGGACTTAATACTTACAGTCTGAGTTTCATCTTCAGCCATGTGAAGTTAATGGCTTGACTCTGTGTTACACAACACCTTTTTGTATAGTGATAATTAATCAATGCCATGCATTAAAGCTGAAAACTTTTGGATAAAAAATAACAGCAAAGTTTCAACCATTTCTACTAATAGAAAACGTGCCATTTGGGGTTGTGCTGACCAGATTTCAGTTGTTTTACATCTTGCATAATAACCTTCTTGCTGCATTTCAGTTATATAGTCTGCGGTTCTCTAATTCTTCCTCTAAGCTGTTTTGTTGCTTGGCACAGTTGAGCAGCTGCTGTGTTCCCTCCTCCAGGTGATTTCGCTTCAAATGTCTGGAAAAAAAAAAATCCTCTTAGAAACAGGTGACACCACAGTAACATGTAAGAGGTATTTAAATATCTCATGGTTCACTTTTTCTGCCTGAAAGACTGTTGATATTTTGGCTTTACTACATTAGAAAATAGAGGGAGCATTTTTCATGTTAGGAAAATAATTTAATTGCTTTATAGGCTGCCTAGCTACATAGCTATCAAAGAGCAGCTAAAGACTGTTGAGAGAGAGGATTTGTGGGTGTGACTGCACTCAGGGGAGTGGAAGGACTTGAAGGATCTGCCTCAAAGTGGTGAATCCTGTGAGAACTGAGGCCTCAAATAACCTTTCCAACAAGAACCTAAAGCAACACATTAGTATCTACAACAGGTGATGCCAATGAGTTTGAAAAGCTCAGATTAAATGAATGCAGGTGTTGGTGTTAGAAAATCAGGTCTCTCTCTAAAGAATGGTGCTAGTTACTGTCAAGGGATTGTTCTTGCCAAAAGAAGTTTGGAGGTAACTGAAATTGCAGTGCAACTCAGCTTTGTGTTAACTCCAGGTAAGGTTGTAAAATAGCAGTGCACATGATGTAGTTCTGAATGTCAGTCAGCCATGGGCAGGAATACTCTTCTGTTGCATTTGTTTGGAAAATTTACATACCTGATCTGATTCAAGCACAAGCTCGCCATGTTTGTTAAAGATCTAATACAGAGTTTTAAAATCAGAAGAACTAGAACCTGAGAATAAACAAATCAAATTAGATTTTTTTTTTTTTTTACAAGAAGTTCCTTTGCACGGTAAGGAAGAGCTTTTTCAAATAAACCCATAAATAGAGCCTTGGACTGTATGTAGAGGACACTATTTAAATCCTTTTAAAGGATATTAACATTGTAGATAATCTTATTAAAAAAGAAAGGAAGAAACAATGTTCTTGCACAAGTAGGAACTTTTGTTCATTGTTTTTGGGTGTAACCCAGCTGGACAAGAGGGACAGAGAACCTTTGGCCATTTATAAAAGGATGTGGCTTTAGGAAGGGGTGACTCAATTTCTGTGGGCAGAATGGACGTGGTGACTCCACGTGGGGTGACGCCGTCCAGTGCTCCTAGCCTTTTCTGGGTGACAGATGAAAGAAAGAAAAAGCTTGTAACTGATGTTATCCATGGGAGGGCTGCATGCATCCTCTGCCATTATGTATGTCTATAATCCTGAGCTGTTTATAAGATAAGAGCT
This sequence comes from Falco rusticolus, assembly GCF_015220075.1. Lineage (NCBI taxonomy): Eukaryota > Metazoa > Chordata > Aves > Falconiformes > Falconidae > Falco > Falco rusticolus. The sequence goes on along the minus strand of NC_051192.1, from coordinate 7,014,742 downwards.
AATTCAGCTGTTCCTGAAGAGTCATTGTTATTTCAGAGGATAAATAATGCTGTCATATTATCGTCACTTCACTGAGTATTATGAGACTGCTAACATTGATTTCCTCTCTATTTGGTTTGTTTAAAGAAAGCTATAAACCTTGCTTGTAAATTGTATTTTGCACAACTGCTTTTATACTACGTTTCTGTGAGCCATATAGTTGTTGACAGAGTTCTTGATTATGTTTGACTTTTATTTTTGCTTCTAGTGTTCTATGAACTTTGGATTGATTTCATGATTATAAGGTGTCTGATTACTGATAAGCTCCTAACTATCGAAAGGACTGGAATAAAGCACTCTCGCTTTTCTTCTTCCTCTCCTCTCCCTGTAGTTGTGTAGAAGAAAGCCAAAGACACCAATATTAACGTACACAATGTTTGTCATAATCTGGTTATGCTGTTGCTAAGAGTGCTTTAACTTGTTGAACATGTGTGATACAATGCACTTAAAAAGCTGTCTGTGCTCAGTCTGAATAAATTGTTGGAACAATTGGACACTTCTCAAACTTGATGAACTATATATTATTTTTTCAAATACATTAGTTAATCCTTAAGATTTTAGTTTCATGATGTGATACGTGAAAAATCAACTAAATGAAGAAATGTTTTTGTGATGGCATGGTTGGCCGTGCCGGCCAGGAACAGCACTGGACCATCAACTTGAGAAGGGCTCATTCTGCACTGAAGCTGAACGTGCTCCCCCTTTCCCTTCTCCCAGTCTCTGATCCCCAGGCAGCATAGGTGCACCAACTTCCAGTAATATTTTGCCTGTCCCCACTAGTTCTTAGGAACTGGGAGATTCTAAGAAATTTTTGAAAATTGAGGGGGTTTTGTGAGTTTCCTGACCTCATGTTAAATTTTCCGGCATCCCAAAATAAGGTTAAGTTCTGTGAATATTTTGTCTCCCCACTAACTAAATCCATGCTGCCTTTCCAATAAATTAATTTTTAAAACTATGTTGGTTTTTGCCAAAGGGGAATTTTGTGTTATGCCAATTAAAAACAATAAACCTTCACTTTTCCGGGCCATTTAATGTAGGGGTAGGGATCCCAGTGTCACTACCCCATTATCCATGACTGCTGTTACCTGTGGGTCTTCATGGATGGCCACCCAGTTTATGTGAGGAATTGCACTAAGCATAAGAAGTTAGAGCTTCAAAATTCCTTTACTGTGACAAAAGAATTTTGCTCCCAAATACATGAGCATCTCTTGGCTGGAACCCACTTCATTTCTGCAGAGATCATACTCCCCTGACTCAACTGAGAGGACGGCGGTAGCTGTGCCCCAGCAGAAGCTCATTAGGAAAGGGCTGTCGTCATTTCAGAGGGTTTCAAGTGGAGGAAAATGGAAGGGACAGGCATTCAGGGAAACGAAAGGCAAGGCTAAAACACAGCTGGCCATCTTAAAACTGTAGTTGCATAGGCATAGCTAACATTGAGATTTCAAAAGGATGCCCCATGGCAGAGTGTCGTTTTATGACTTTAGGACTTGCTGTTTAGAAGTAAAATAGTGCAGTTAAGAAAACTATTTACAAGTTAGAGAAGCAGACTTTTCCAGTAGGTTACTTCACTTCTCTGATACCCACATAAAGTTTGTCAGAGCTCTTTTGCTGTCCCTTAAAGTTCCACAGATCCCTGAGCATTTGGGGAAACCATTATCTTGTGGTGTACCATGATGAGTGATAAACCAGCATTATCTTTTCAGTGAATCTATGGGGCTTGTCCTCTACTTATAGAGTATATGGATAAATTAAAAGTCGTAATCCAGGAAAAGAACAGGTGAGGTTAATTTAAGAGATCTGTGACATGGTGGGAATAGGCCAGCAAGTCAGTTTAGTACCTAGTTGGTATGCTCTTACATATATTGGAGTTACAAAGAATATACATATATAAAAATAATATATATCAATATATAATATACAATCTATTTTATATATTATAAACATATATACTATTATATATAGTGTATATATGCAATATATATTATAAATAATATAATATATAATAAAGACAACAGCAGAAAACTGGAATAATGGGGGGCAGGGGGAGATGGAAGTGGAAGGACATTGCAAAGAGAGAAACAAAAAGTGCACATGTACTTTGAAATAAATTGACCTTTGTTTGGAAGTCGGACAGTTTCTGCCGTTCAAGGCTTTCTGTTACTTGTCTCTGAGGGTCAGAGTGCCTCGTTGGAAATCCCGTCCTCAGAAAGTAGGTCAAGCAGCTTCTGTCACGGTGGAGTTTCATTTATGAGGGAAAGGGCAAAATGAAAATTATTTACTAGCAATGCTTGAGAACTTTCCCCATCTACTCCTTGACGGAGTGCAGACGACAGTAAGTGGTGTGTTAAGGTACAAGTTAAATTAGCAGTATTAATTAGCTGTCTGAGCTCTCTGTTTATTGTTTTTCGGGCTGTGAGTCTTTTCTAGACACATCTTGTGGGTCATACAGAACACAATCAAAGCAGTTGACTATGCATATTTACTTATCTCTGTTTTATAATCTACTTGTTCCAATGCGCAGACTGCTCTGATTAACTCTGCTTAGTTAATCTGGCCCAGAGTGGTGGTGTTTTTATCAACTTTTTTGTGCTTCAACATGGATTCCAGGTAATTTGAACAGTAAAAAGTATGTGGAGTAATATTGAGAGGTACAGGAGTGATTTTCAGGACTAAATGGGAGAAACCGGCTGTGTGTCAAATTTACAATCTGTAAATTCATCAAATATAGATCAAGTGGAATGTGGAGATGTTTTTGAATTATGCAGCTATTCAGCTTTTTCTTTAGTAAAAATCTGTAAATATGTTCCTTATGATTTGGTTTTCAGACATGCCTACTCTGATTTAGGATAGTGATCTTTTACTGTGGTCAGGAGAGCAATTATTAACCTTAGGTAAGGTCTTTTGGACAGTTGGTCCGTTGAAAATCAGTTTGGATGTGTCCTTTATTTCTGGAAATGAACTGTTCTCATATTGCTTGCAGAAGGAAATACAGCAATGTGTAGTGGAAGGTATGATACGATATATCTAGCATTTACTTGTGTCCGCATGCACTAAAATCTCTGCCTGTCCCAGCACTAGCAAAACAAAACTTCTTGGTTTCACCGTGCATCTGCTATGAAGCTGACATGGTCGTTTTTCCTTAGCCCACCATCTCCTTGCTTTTCTTCCGAGGTCAGGATTAGCTGTCTGCAGGCTTGCCTGCCCAAAATCTGTTCCCAGGCTGCCGTGCAGTGGCAGGTACAGCTGTGTCACCCAGCAGGCATAGCAGGACATGGAGAACAAGTCCTGAGCCCTGCAATGCCAGTGTAGCTGAATGCAGTGCTCCAACAAAAGAGGTTAAAGGGTGCTCTGAAGGCATGATTTGTATCCTGGCTTTCTGCACCAGGTGCCTGGGCTAGTTTCCCAGGCAGGTGTAGTGCAGAGGGGATGTTGTCCAGGCTTGGCACTGCTTTGCGGCTCCCGTCCCCCTGTTTGCTAGCAGCCCCTGAGGGCTTGTGTCGCTCGCTCCTCAGTTCATTCAGAGTCCTACAGTTTTGGTGGGAAAGGGGCAAAATTTTCAGTGGTACCAGTGGATAGTTACTTTAAATATGCTTTGTCAGTTCTGATTGGGCTTGGGTTTGTTTGCTATTTTTATTTAGCGATTTGGCAAAATAGTGATTGAATTGATGTCCAAATGAGGTTGAGTGGGCTTGAATAAAACAGAAAGTTACCCTTTTTTTTGGTTTTGGTTTTGTTGTTGCTTTGTTTGCTTTGTTGTTTTGTTTTGGTTTTTGTTTGTTTGTGTGGTGGTTTTTTTGTTTTTTTTTTTTTTTTATGGACCTATTCAGTATATACTTAGTTCTGTAGGAGTACATGAATTAAATCTGATTACTTATGTCTCTCCTTTATCTGTGTCTCTGCTTTTATACAGGCTGTTTTGGTCACTACTGCACTTGTTTCTACTTGCCTGTGAAAGAGATTGCAGGATGTGTTTTACTGCTTTACTGATGGATTTATTTATGGATTCAAAGTGATTATTGCTTTCTTTGTTGCCACCAGTTGCTTCTCAAAGTGTTTTTTTGCTTTTATTGAGGTGCTGGTACTGTTCTGGGGTGGGGTTTTTGTTTTGTTTTTCTCTCATTGTCATTATCCTTGAGAAAGAATAACGAAGACCAACCCTCGTTAAATGGAAGAGTAATTTTTACACAGGACCAAATGGTATAAACTATGTATAAATGTAGTCGAGGAGTTAGAAGGGAAACTCTTAATCGTTAGGGCTGTTGGACTGTGCGACTCTGAAATATAAATAATGAGTTTGATAAATATATTAAATGGATCATATTACCCTTTGCTGTTGAGCACCTTGGTAGCTGAAGATCAACTTGAATCCATACATACGCATCCATATATATCCATACATATACAACCAGTGGTTCACAGGCTGGCTTTTAGAAGTGTAACTGCTTCAGGAATTTATCAGACATCAGTGAGACATGGCGGCATAGCAATATAACAGGACTGATTTATTGTCAGCTCAATCTAATCATGGCTGAAGAATGGTGTTTATCCATATGGGAACCCCCTTAAAACAAGCAAATACGAACTTCCTAGCTGCAGCTTTTTTATTTTTACAGAGCAGCTACTGGCATCAGGAAGAGCAGAACCGATAGCGTGGTACCTCGAACCGAGTCTTTTTCTACAGGCTATCAGTGCTCAGTAATCTAATTTGTTGTGTTGATGATAACTGATAGACTTAAGCACTACGGGGTAGGGCCAGAAAGGAGGTTATAAACAGAGGTCTCACAGCACTGGGGAAATAGATTGAAATCATCCTCCTGAACAGTGTGCATTGCAACTGCCGGAGTCACGGGAATGGCTGGGAATGTTTCAGCACCTCAGAGGTACGTTACAAGAGTCTTAGCACAAAAAGATGAACAAATCTAGATGTTTAAATCAAGATGTTAAAATATATTTTTGAAAACATGCCTTTTATTGCAGCTTTGAACCACTCTTGCATCTAACAAAAACCTTCATGTGTTGACAAGCATCACCTTCCTGCTCATGCCTGTCCTTTCTTGTGCAGACAGTTCCCTTCTCCTGAGCTATTCCTGCATTTAATTGTTCAGCTGAACACATGAAGAAGTTGTTCTCTTTCTCTTCATTTTTTGACTGTGTTTTGTCTTTAAGTCCTCCCTTCCTCCTCCCATTATTTTCTCAGACTCTGGAACATTTAAAACTCGTTTTTATCCTGAAGTCTCTGTTCTCCCACTCAGAGATTTGTCAGCTTTCTGAACTCCAGCCACTCCTACAGCCACGGCAAAAGATGATTCCTCTGTAGCATGAGACTGCCAGCTGAATGCAATCCATAGACACAATTCATTAATTTACTCATTAGCTTTTCTTTTATGTTGATGGGGCACAAACAAATTATTCCCTCTGACTTTGCTGTGTTCTTTCTCAGATCTGGAGGCTGTACTTACATGCCCTGAGGTTACTTTATGGCAGCACTTTCTTTCCCAGCAGGTCAGGCAATGCAGAGCTTACCCTCAGTAAGTCTGCAGACACCACCATGTTGGGCAGGAGTGCTGATCTGCCTGAGGGCAGGAGGCTCTGCAGGGGGAGCTGGGCAGGCTGGACTGATGGGACAAGGCACACTGTATGAGGGTCAGCCAGGCTCAGTGCCGGGTCCTGCACGTGGGTCACAGCAACCCCACACAGCGCTACAGGCTGGGGCAGGGGGCTGGGAACTGCCTGGTGGGAAAGGGCCTGGGGGTGCTGGTCAGGAGCCGGCTGAACAGGAGCCAGCAGTGTGCCCAGGTGGCCAAGGCGGCCAGCAGCATCCTGGCTTGTAGCAGACACAGCGTGGCCAGCAGGACCAGGGCAGTGCCCGTCCCCCTGCGCTGGGCACCGGTGAGGCCGCCCCTGGACCCCTGTGTTCAGCTTTGGGCCCCTCACTGCAGGGGGACGTGGAGGGGCTGGAGCGTGTCCAGAGCCGGGCAGGGGGCTGGGGCAGGGGCTGGGGCACCAGCCTTGTGAGGGGCGGCTGAGGGACCTGGGGGGGTTGGCCTGGAGAGGAGGGGGCTCAGGGGGGGCCTGATCGCTCTCCGCAGCCACCTGACAGGGGCCGTAGGCAGGGGGGGTCGGTCTCTTCTCCCGGATAACGAGCGACAGGACGAGAGGAAACGGCCTCAGGTTGCGCCGGGGGAGGTTTAGGTTGGGTATTGGGAAAATTTCTTCACGGAAAGTGTGGTGAAGCGTTGGAGCAGGCTGCCCAGGGAGGTGGTGCAATTGCCGTCCCTGGAGGTGTTTAAAAGACACATGGATGCAGTGCTCAGGGACATGGCTTAGTGGTGAGCTTGGCAGTCCTGGGTTAACAGTTGAACCTGATGATCTTAGAGGTCTTTTCCAACCTAAATGCTTGTATGAATCTGTGATTGTTTTTCCTGCCTTCTGCCCGATCCTGGGACAGTGGGTCTGCCCCCCAACTCCAGCTCGGCTAGGTGGGAGAATTGCTGTCCCAAGGACCGGCATGATCTGCCGTCTGGAGCTTTCTTCTCAGGATCCTGTCCCAACCTTTCATCTCAGCTGCAAAGCTTTAGGCTCCACTGTGTAGATCCAAGTGGTCTGTGCAACCTGTGGCTCAGATGCATGTTACTTGGTACTTTCATCCAGGAGCCCAAAGCCTCGAACCAAGTTTCTTAATCACTGTTTCCCACCACACCTGGTAAAACAAATGAGAATTTTGGTGAGGGACAAGGCAGAGATATTGTGTGCACTAGCAGTGACTGAAACCAGTGAAAGATTTCTCTCAGCTGCAGTGATGGAGGCATTACAGTTTAATGTGCTGAAAATCAAGATCAGTATGTTGTTGATCTCTTAGCTTAAAGTTCCTTCTCTCTAAAGTTTTAAAATGTCATTGGTAAGTGTTGGCTAAGGTACGCTAGCACTGCTTTACAGAGCTGTGACATTTTGCATTATGAAATACTTCTTGAAGCACGGGGGTTATTTATTATCTCATGCGTCTAGGCTGATAACCAGTGTGGAGGTTGTCATTCAAGATACAGATTAGAGTATGGAACCAAAATTAAGTTGTTTCACATGTATTTGAGCAAGAGGTATAAAATATGCTAACGTTAATTTATGATCTTGAAATTAATACTTATTTTCAAATAAAATTGCTGTGTTAATGGAAGGTGCGTATTTCAGAATATCTGATCATAATAGGATACAATAAAACTTTCGTTTTTCTCATTTGAAAGGTAAATTAATATTTAGGCACACATAGAAGTGATCTTGACCTTTTTTTTTATAATGCTATGCTACAACACAGTCTACAGAAATTTTCCAGACTCTGGAAATGCAACTTTTTTTGTTTTTTTGGTTTTTTTTGTTTGCAGCTTGACAGAGTGCAATTTTAACGCTGAAATGTTAATAGCATTTTCAGGGAAATAATTCATGCGGTTCTATTGCTTGTGTCACTGTCAAAATGGAAAGAAATTTGCCAGACCTGGGTAGCCGTTAAAAGGCATTGTAAGCTTGAACAACTTCATGAAGGGTGCACAAGTCCTTCACGGCGCAGAACCCTGTCCGCCGGACGAGATTTGAGGGCATCCTTCGGGTTTGGCTTTCTGCCGCGCTTTTTGGTTTTGGTGGCAGTGAATGATGTTGCTGAACTTCCCTCCCAATGCTCGCAGTACTTCCCGTGAAATCATTTTCTCATGCTTGGCCCATTTCAGAGCGTACCTCAGCCGTGAGCGGGCTGAGAGACCTCCCTGACCTTGTTAATGTGCTGTAGAACAACTTGTCTGCTCGGATAGATTCACCTGACATAGTGACATGATTGCGTTGGTTTTAAATTGTGCTTTCCTCTTGTTTTTAATATAGCTTCACATTTTCAGGGCGTAATCTGGCTCTTTCCATATTGTGACTTTCTCTCTGAATTTCAGCGGAACTGCCCATGTGTTTAAAATAAAACATGTGCCTAAGTGCTCTGGTGGCTGGGGGCCAGAGCACTCAACACGTTGCAGGGCTGAGCCCTAAGTGCGTGCTGCTTTAATGTATAGTCTTCTCCTGCCCGGGATAAATCTGGATTAACTCTATAGGAAGTGTTGCAGTGCTGTAAGGATTTGGAAAATACCTTCCTTTCATGGAGGGTGGCTCAAGCTCCTAGCAAATACAAGTGCAAAAGAAGCAGCACCCGTGGTGTGATGCTTTTTTAGGTGGTCTTCAAACATGTGGCGTTTTGTGGCTAATTAATTGGTCAGTTAATTTGCTCATCACTGTGTTCAAACTTGTTCCTGCTGCTCTTGTCTTTTCACACGTCATTGAAGATGGCGTTAACTTAACCTTCTTTCCCATTATAAGGGCTTTAAACGCCTTCACGCTAATGTAAAATAAATGGAAATTGTGGTTTAATCTGCTCATAGAGTACATTATTGCTGCTGAGGAAGCAGAGGCAGGCAGGTAGGAGATCTCCATTCTCTTTTTTTTTTATTCTCATCAGACCACAGAGGCATTCCAGGGTCCTTGTTAGCGAAGCAGTTTATGTGGGTTTTTTCCATGGTTATAGTGACATAAAGTGTGATATAGTTCAGACATGCATTTTGACAGTTCTTATTTGGTAAATAAGACTTCAACATGTAATTTGATGTGTATTCTATTTTTCTATCAATTTCTGTGACAGAACTTCTTCCTTTTGGAGATAATTGAAATACACTTTTTAAAAATTGTTTTCATTTGAACTAAATTCTGGGTTATTTTGCTTTGGATAAGGTACCAAGAGACAGAAAAGTGAAGTTAACTAGTGTACGGTTATTTTTTTTTCATTGATCGCTGAACTCTGGATGGCTGGTTCTGTTGCTGCGTTGTCTGGTGTACTCCTGCTCTTTTTTTTTTTTTTTTTTTTTTTTCCCTCCCCCCCCCAGTCAGCTAGTTTTATATAAATTGTTACACACATTTGGTTTCCAGAGGATATTTTTTCCCTTATGCTTGCCAGTGCTGGCCTCTTTCAAGTCTGACTGGGCTGAACAAGTTCGCTCTGGTGCTCAGGAATCTCGGGGGGGGGGGCATTTAAAATGCTGCACAAGCAAAATTCAGGAATTGTGTGTACTGGGTCAATAAAGCATGGAAGAGGGGCAAGTGGCTTTCCAGTCCCCTGAGGGGAATCTCTTGGCTTGATGACAGAAGGTGAAATAATGGGTGTAGGATAAAAATAAAATGGAATGTATGGAGCTAGTAAAGCTTACAAATATGAAAGCCAAAACATGTAAACAAAAGGGCTGGGAGTTGCAGAATGCAACATGGTAGAGGGCCACAGCTGAACGTCTAGAGTGCTGGGGATTTTCTTAAAAACACCCTCAACCAAACGAAAAAAAAATATCTGCAGTCTCAACTGTGGTGATGGAGAGGTATAAATAATACTGAAAATACAGGAGCAATTCAGAGGGCTTGCAGCGGGTTCTCTGTTTAAGAATCACAGATGGGTTTTGTTCTGTGATGGGGGCTATTTTCCCCCCTTTCACAGTAATAGCTCAGTCCTCAAATGAACTTCCATACAAACATTTTGCTTTCCTAAACTTGCCTTGGCTACTGTAGCTGATAGATTGCCCTGCTGGGTGGCTCCGCTGCCTGTGAGCTAGCGTGAAGGGGCTCGACACTGTTTATTCCCCTACGTACTGCAGTTGGTTATTTCTAAGCAAGTTTAATTGTGTGTTTCTAGTGAAAACATATGCTGGCATCTGCTAAGTGCAAAGTGCTTATGGTGAATGAAAATAAACAGAGCATACAGTTTGCCTCTCTTCAGATATTGTAGGTAGTGAAATAAAAACTGTTAAGCCAGGTTTTGTGGGTTTTTTTTCTATCCCCTGCAACATTATGTACTTGCCAATCATACTTATTTCTCCAAAGTAATTCTGAAGCCTGTTACTTGTCTTCCCCCCCGCCCCGTTCCTTTTTTCAGCAGAGATCAAATCCTTTCTCTCTACATTTTTTTTTTATTTTCACTGATTTAGGAAAAAAAAAAAGTCATGTATGTGAACTCCAGTGATCTTGCAGGAAAACTTTTATTGTAGAGTGCCAATAAAAATAAAGGATGACGAAAAGTGGTCCAAAACCTAAAATAGGCAAAAGGTCCCAAAAGGTATTTATTGGACATTATGCTGCTTGATAGATATATGGGACTTCTGTGCTTGCCAAAATCTACAGGTTAGGAGGTTAACAGCGAAACACATTCTTGTGTCTAGGGAGATCTTCCTGTATGCTGTTGAGACAATATTTAAATAGTCCTTAAAAGCTATTACACTCAGCATGAAGAGAAGTTGACATAGAAGTATGCAGAAAACAAAAAGAGCTGATATTATGCTCAGACCTTTGCACTTTGAGAGGAAAGAAAAAAAAAAAAACAACACACAAAACAAACAAGCAAAACAAAAACCCCCACAAAAATCCAGCAAAGGCAACTTTATGGTGGAAAGGGCCTCTGGAGGTACCTTCTTCAGTCCACTGCTTAAATCAGGGCTGACTTCATGCTTTGACTGGGCTGTGCCCTGAGCCTTGGGCACTCAGATTTTGAAAATGTCCAAGGGTGAGGCCCCCCACCCTCCCTGGCTTCTGGCATTGCCTCTGCTCAGCATCCTGGTCCCAACCGGGTGTTGCTGGGTTCCTCTGGCTACCAGCACCTCCAGGAGGCAGAGAGATGAGGCATGTCCTACTTGTGGAGGACCACGTGAAACCTGTGAGATGGAGAGACAAAGACCTCAGAGCTAAGAGAACAAAAATCCTCCTTTAAGATTTGAAAAGCAAAATAGTCAATTAAATCAGCAGGTTTCTTCCACTTCTGGTAGCAAGTGCTGTTGCTTTGATTAAAATCTGGAAGGTATGCACTGCTACCTTGGTAGAAAGCAAAGCTCACATATTTCAAAGAGGAAACAAAGTTTCATGTTTAATTGTGATGGAGATTAAGAGCTTTCTAAACGGCAAAATCCTTGCAGAATAGTGATGTAATGTAGTGATGTGGAATAGTGTGCAAAGTGATGTCTTTCAAGGTAGCAATGAAGTGTGACTACGTAGAGCATAGCTCTGTCTTCACTAGTAGTATGTGTTTGCTAAGTGGGTTTATCGCTGCCCATAGTCAAAAGCTGCTCTGTGTCACAAGCCATTGTAACTCACTCTAGTACTGTGGTACTAACATATTTTTAATTATTTTTTTTTTTACTGAACTACCCTCGAACACCCTACAAGGTATTTCAGGATACATGGTACTGCAATAGTCATTTTAGATAATATATGGAAATAATCACCTTTTTCTTGTTGTATTGATGATTGTGATTTGAAAAGTTAAGATTTATTACCATTAAAGGGTATGCTTTTGAGAGAGTAAGCCGATGTTTGTGGATGTAAGTAATCCTACACAAGACTGATTGGGAGGATTGCCAATTGCCTTCTTTTTATGGAGCATAATGACAGGCTTCAGATGTGTTTTCCACTGAGCTCCCTCTGAAGGAGCTCAGCAACCACGGAATAATGATGTCAGAAAGCAGTTTGTGCTTCCGCTCGATTAGCTTGTGTCACTTCTGTGTCTTTTCTGAATTTGCTTTAAAATCCAGCTAAATCCTTCCATTGCTCCATACATGCCTCAACCTGTGCTGCCAAATCGGAGGGGACGATGCTTATGAAAGCATCTTGCTGAATCATCTGGAGCATCTCTGGGGTTTCTCTGGCCATAGCAGGACAGCGTGCTGAGCCCAGGGAGGATGGGGCTGATGGCAGGGAAAGGGTTGTCCCTCGGAGGGAAGAGGGCTGCCCCCAGGGGACATCCTTCCTTGGTGACCACTGGGCAAAGCCTCTAGTCCGGTAGGAGCAGATTATCATACTGTGTGGCCATCTAAATGCATGGTCATAGCCAGGGTCCCCTTGTGCCTGTCCTGGAAAGATAGCCCCGAGGCTGCTTGTGACGCTGGGTGCTTTGGGAAGGATATTTGGCTAACTCTTCCCAGCAAATTGCATCATGAACTGTCTCCTGTGCTTAGAATAACTTATTTGGAAATGGTCTGTGCAAATGCTCCTTGATAGCCATGCAGATGTGATGGCGAGGAGGTACCTCAGTGAAGCTGGAGAGCCTGACCAAATGCAAACCTTTGAGAAGTAGTTCTGTATTTGTTCAAGTCCTTGTGCTGCAGTTATTTTACAGGGCTTTAAGTTTGTTTTTTTTCCTTTTGTTCAATAAAATAGCACTAAAATCTAAACCAAAAGTAAGCCCAACCAAAGGAGAAAATAAAGTCTATAATTATAACATTGTTCTAGGCAGCACAAAAAGGACAGACAGCATTAAGTAGTGGCATTCAAAGTTTCCTTTGTTTTCTGCAGGCTTGTGTGGTTTTATATCTTCCATTGCACGCACTTATGAGAATAACAGGCGTACAAGGTTTCTAACAATGTATCAGCAGCTTGTTCTGATTTCTGTATACTGAGGATGTGTCCTCTACCAGGTGTTGAGGAGGGAGGGGAGAGAAAGTAATTTTAATAATCCGTGTAATATCTCTCATAATAAATCACTTTGAAGACAGGCAGAATCTCTAATACAGGGAGATATCTCTAATGCCAGTTAGAGTCTAACAACATCTAGAATTAAACTATTTTATCCTTTGATAAGTTCCCTGTAATTGTTCACAAAGTGCTGTATCCTAGTTTGTCATTTTCTGCTGCAGAAGAATAAGTATTGATGAAGTGGTGAATGCTTATAAAGCCTTTTCATGGCATGCTATCTTTAATGAGAATCTTGCAGTCTGCAGCTCTGATCAGGATAATATATTGCCTGTGACTAAGCATTTTGGAAACTTTCAGGCTTGCTTAGGATCAAAGAGTTCAAAACTTTTAGCTCTGTGCATAATTGTTACCTTAATTGATTATAGACATACGTACACATTCACATTACATAGAGCTGAGTTCATAGATCTCACTTAAATGAGGTACTGAGCAGGAACTCGGGCATCCAGCACAAAAACGTCTTAATTCCGTGGTGGAGGATTGCTCAGAAACGGAGAGCTGGTGCAGTAGTTGTCTGGAAGGAGGCATGGCAGCACTCCAGTCTCCTGCCTGAACTTTCCATCGCTGTCAAGCAATGCAGAAAATGGCCCAGGTCTCTTACAAGTCAGTGTTACAGCAGAGAGGCTGTATAGGAAATACTTGATACCTGGGAACTAATTACAGAGCAATTCTGCAGCCTGTTCTGGAAAACACCGAGAAGGAGAAGTGTCCGTATGATTAAGGTACACGGGGAAAAAGAGTGAGGAGGAAAGAATATTCAGCTCTGTGAAACTCCTGCAGGTGTCAAGTCCCTGTCCTTCCGTACTGATTTGGATATAAAACAACAGTCCGTAACAATAATTCTCAAAAGCAAAGTTGGAGGAACTCAGTCGACCATTTCTACAATAGAGCAAGGGAAACTACGAGGGAGATGCAAAAATGCTGTACCAGGTCAGAGAAGAAGTCTGGATACAAACCCTGGCTTAAAATTTGTCCTACCCTGAGGTGCGTGGGGCCAGCCATGGTTTGGTTTTCACCTCCTGGGGCTCTGCAGCCCCCTGCCTTGGGCAGCCACACGCTGCCCTGGGGCACCCACTGCCTCTCCCCCAAAGCCCTGGGAGATGCCTTCCTCAGGCACAGCTGCTTGGTGCCATGTGCTGAAGGTATCCAGGAGAGGGCAAGGGAGCTACAACAAATTAAGTCAATCTCAGACGGAGGCATGGAGCCTGCTATCGCATTCTTGTAGCAAAAACCAGTAGCTCCTTTGGCCTTCCTACCGCCGAAGGGTTGGGCTGATGAGTACAAATGATGCTCTCTCTCACCTTTTCCTGATCCCTCACCTCTGCTGCAGTCCTGTTCATCTGTCAAAGGTAATGCTGCAACCACACACTACAAAATCAAACCCCAAATTATCTTTTAACTCCTCTTCAGTCTCCCTGGTCCAGCTTTTTATAAGATGTTTGAAAGCAAATGGTCTCTTCCATGCCAGTTTTTCCTTTCCCTCCTGCTGTGTTTGCTTGTGTGCGTGTGCGTAACTTCTCTCCCAAGCCTAGCTCTGATCTTCAGCAGGCTCCCTCTGGAATCCCAGAGATGAAAAGCATATGCCAGGCAGCCAAGCACCACCTTTCCTTTCAGAAATTATTTCCTTTGAAAAGGGGCAGTGGCTTTTCTCCTATTGCCTGTGTATCAGCTCTAACACCACATCCTTCTCGAGGCCTTTGCCTTTCTCGTCATTGAGGTTATTAATTGATTTCTGGTGTCTATTCTGTTAATCCAGGCACCTTGTCAGTGTTGTGGTCGCGCCTGGGCACTTCTCTCCAGGCTGTGACATCCAAGCTGACTTTCAGCTGGATGCCATCCCTAACTTTCATCTCCCTCTCTGGATACTTGAAGAGCTATGCCATACAGGACAGATATTTTTATTGTAATATAAGTATAGAAGGGAGTACCCTTCTGTAGGATAGATCTAGAATAAGATTTGTGACAATTTATTCAGACATCCAGACACACACTCGTCCTGGATGTATCTTGAAATAGTTTTGAGTTAGTTTTTAAAATAAAAGCTTATTTTGTTTTTCATTTGAAGCATTGCCTATTTTTATTCCTTTCTAGGCAATAAAGCACTAGATTTTGAGTTGACTTTATCATCATATCAGTATTTTACTGGTGTTTATTTGGTTCTTACTAATTACATACACAGTTTGGTTTGCTAGTGTAACAAGCTCTGAAAGTACTATTCAATAGATGATTAGTAAGATTTGCCCTTACAATTACTCATCTTGACCGTGTTTACAGATCTTGTGTAATAAAGTGGCTGCAGTAACCGGGAACCCCGGTCAGCAGCTCAGGGAGTGCTTTCTGATCCTGCAAAGCTGGTGGCTTCAATACTGTTTTCTGTATTGCACTGATAAAATGTGTCAAGATTCTCTGTACGAAAAGAAAAATATGTTGACTTGTCATGTGGCAAAGATAATCCCAGAAGTACCTAAGCATATTCATCTTTTGTCTTTGAGATTGCTCCCTATCCTCCTCAGTGTGGCTGTCAGGAGAAATAATTCACCAAAATTTTCACATTAGGCAATGACAATGACTTACAGCATTGGACTGTTCAAAGTATTTTATCTCCAATCCCAAAATGAGTGCACAGACGAGTCAATAAACTGCTGGATCATATTAATAATTTATTGTAGGGATAATTATGCAGGAAATAAAAGGGACAGAGAAGTCCATCATCTACTTGCATCATTTCTGAACACTGAGACATGTATTGTATGCCTGATGTAGGTTTGTAATGCTGCTTAAGAAACATTGGCCTGTAACTATGCAGAACACCTTAGAGAACTATTAACACAGCTCATAAAATACTGAGAGACTAGTTACTTATTAAAGGTATGAACATCAGGGAGAAATAGTGCAGCTTTAAAAGTTTTAGCTGGGATGAACAGTAAACTTTTAATAATAATTAAAAAAATCATTAATTTAGTGTTAACAATCAGCCTTGTCAGTATCTTTCATGCTTTTTCACCAGTGTAATTCTCATGCCTAAATATGACTTCTGAAGGATCAGAATAACAAGCACAGAACAAGATCCTGTTTTTTGGAAAGGTGGGATAGCTCTCTATTAGCTTCCACCAATCCAGGCTTCATTCTGGCATCTTCCTGGACACTGAAAAAACGGTGAATTAATCAATAAAAAGTCCTGTTGCACATAGAAAATATCCTTATTTGCATTCTAAATGAATATGAGGATCATTCATAGATGGAAGCCAGGAGGGAGTATTGAAATCATACAAATTCTCAGGCTGTACCAATATCCTCATTTCATTTCAAATGAACCAGAGGTACTTTCCCCACCCTCACTGGAAAACATTTTAGACACCACTCAGACACACACAGGGCCAGTTCTGATTTTTAAACTTGGTCACCACTCACACACAGGGCCAATTTTGATTTTTAAACTTGGTGGTGGTGAATGTATATTAATTTTATTGAGGCATCATATTGCCCAACTGGTTTGAAGACAAACCACCTTGCACATCGTGTCTATGTTAAATGCTGTCACTGAGATGACAAGACTGGTGGGTTTTTTTGGTGAGGGTTGTTTTTGAGGTTTTTTTTGGTTGTGTGTGTTGGTGTTTTTTGTTTTGGTTTGGTGTTGTTTTTTTTTTTTTATAAGAACAAACAGTACAAACTAATCACTCTCTTAATCTTATTTCTTACTTGGAAGATTGGGTTGACTGAGACAGGTGGGAATGGTCTAGTTGACTACATAATTTTAGATGCTTGGTCTCTTTTGATTGCCTATACAGTGAGAATAATTTATCTAGAGAAATTACCCATGCTACCAAAATTAAGCTGATGTGGCAAGTCCCAGTCAATAAATCTGATCTCTCTCATTTCAGGCCAGAAAAGCAGGTAGGTTAGTATCACTCATTTTTCGTATCAATTATAGCTCGTGTTTCCCAGTGGTCTGTGTCATATTTTAAAACCAGTCACTGGAAGCAACATGCCCTCAGGGCTTCAGCAAGGCTTGAAGAAATGAGACCAAACTTATGTTCTTGTTGTGTGGAACTTAACTTATTCCAACAACGGGAGCCAACAGGCTCTGCAGGCACATTTTACTTCCAAGATCTCACTGGAGACCTGGTAACGAATTACTGGGGCAACTCTCCATCCTGCGGGCAAAGGAGAGCAAGGATGCATGATTACCTTCTCCCATTCCCCCGATCACACACACGCTCCTTTTCTTCAGGCTCCCTTACCCTCTCCCGGGTACCTTCAACACCTCCCAGCAAGAAGCTGTGCCGTGTGTGGCTCCTGAGGCTGGTGGCTGCAGAGCCTGGGGAGGTGAAGTGCCCATCGCTGGCCTGTAAATTGTGATTGGTCCTGTGCATCTCAGGATGCTGAAGGATGAATTCTAACCCGGAGTTTGTATCCAGACTTTGTCTCTGTCCTGGGACAGTGATTTTGCATCTTCCTTGTAATGTTCCTTACACCATACTAGGAATTCTCTATTAGTTTCCTCAGAATTTTCTTTGCAGAATTAATGCATATGAAGTGTCTTTAAATATGTAAAGTAGTACACAACAAAGCTTTTTGTTACTTCCATTGCGTGCCATTGCCAGCCTGTTAATAGGCAATTTAAGCTATTTTCATTTGAGTGTATTTTATTTGTTGGAGAAGAAAGTTCATTGTATCTCCCCCAAAGAGATTAGGGAATTAGTGTAATTGCCTCTAACTTTTGTTTTAATTTTTGACTTAAAGGAGAAAAGTTTCTTTCAACGTAGAGATATTTTAATGCAGATAAGCAGACTTTTGAAGCACAATACACATTTAAACTGTGATTTAAAAAATTGTTTGCCATTATAAAGAGGGGATCTGATGGAACCGTGGAAATATGTGTGTGTGTGGGAAATCCCTCCTGTTTCGTCTAATATACCTAGACTGACAGATGTCCCTGCATTTTATAAGAAATAATTGAGTTAGCCACTGTAGAGGGTGTTCCCTTAGACATGTTATAATAAAGCATTCTCTTTGAAGAACGAGAATCAAAGCGGCTGGTTTGAAGCACCGTAGTCTCTGTGCTCAGCGACATAAATGCTGACTTACGCCTCGTTTAGATCAGGCTGAATGGGCTCCTCTTAGCTGGGCAGCGTGGCAGGAGGGGGGGTGTGCTGGGGCGGGGAGGAGTACCTTTGCCTTTTAAAATTCCCCAAACCCAAACTTCTCTTTCAAATGGACATCTCTTTACTCTCAGTGCTCATGGCTGAGTTTTTGTTTACATGGACCGGGCTCACCCCCCTTCGCAGCTCTGAACAAAAGTCTCTCTTAGCCCTTAAAATAATGTTTTCAAAGAACTACTCCCTCTTAGGATGTATTTTGGCGGCTCTTGCTTTGTGTTTGTGGGCAGAGCTGGCAGCACACCCTCTCCTGAAGGAGGGTAGAGGCTGCTGGGGTGGCTGCAGGAGCAGGGTGGCTTGGCCAGGGGCAGGTGGGCAGCAGGGGCCCTGGTGCCTGCAGGTGCCCACTCGCTGTGCTGCTACTCATGCCAGCTGTTGTGTGCCACGCCACTTAGTGATGTCGGCATCGACTCTGATTGCTCTCTGGAGACAGGTACATTCAAACCCCAGGAGATAAAGAGCATTTCTAAGGGTATGGGGGGTGTGTGTTTTTTGTTTGTTTTTTTTTTTTTTTTATCCTTTCTTTTTTTCCTAGGAAGCTGAAAAGTGAGTGTGAAGCACTTTGAGTCAAATGCTGCTGGATGTAAATCCAAACATGCAGGACCAGCTTTCGAGCAGATGAGAGCTTCCCTAATATGTTCAGTAGTCCGGGTCATTTTGAGGGAGTGACAGTTCCCTTTGATGTCCTGGGCTCCAAATATTTAAGGACAGTGTTGCAGGAAAGGAATAGAAGGCCAGTAGCGTACTACTTCGTTCTGAAGCCATAAATGTGGAAAGAAAACCTTGAAACTAAGATTTAAGAGAGACGCGCTCATGCCTCAGGAGAGACATTGAGTCCTAAGAAGCGGAAAATCAGGTAATTCTGTGGTTTGATACTTTCATCTGCATATAATTTTATCCTTTGTGCTAATTCACTCAAGCACGTGTGGGCTTTGGGTTGCTGGGAAGATTTTAATTAGAAACATGCTGAACAGATTAACAGTAGTTGTAAATATACGAAAACTATGTTTTTACAGTGATTTCCAAAGAAGGCAAGATGTTTATTGCTACGGTCCCTCTTCCCTTCCCTTTACAACTGGTGTTTGCTGAAAAGTTAGCGCTGATAGCTAGTGTTTCAAATCTAGCATTGTGCACTTCATCGCAATGTGTTGTAATCCTGAGAGTACATTATAGTCGATAATTTCATTGTGGGTAATTTAGGAAGACATACGTTGAATGCAGGTGATGATTTCATCTCAGGTCTGACTGTTCCAGGCTGCGTTGCCAGGGAATGGAAGGAATACTACAGTTCCTGCTTTGATACCAAAACTGTAGCAGTTTTCAAATTGTCCATTTCTGTAATGGTATCATAGCTCAAGTCTATCACTCCAGCTGATAAGAGGAAGAATTCAAATTAAAGCATGGTGTGCTCTTTGAAGTAACTGATATTTTATTCCTTTATTTTCTTTAAGAAGCCCTCGTTTTGCACATGTTATGACTATTAACACTTCTTTTCACTTCAGGAAAAGTGTTCTGCTAAATTTTTTCCTCCTCTTTAGAAAGGCTGAGGAAGTGGCTTAAAATATTTCAGAACTACCAGGTTTTCCAGACCTCTCAGCCTGGCAGTGCAGCTATGCATGCATTCCCAGTGAAATGCTCTTTTCAACAGTGATAGCATAGGGCATGCAAGCCATAGAAGTCCTCTTAAACTATCAACATGAGTCTTGCTAGGACTTGGTAATTTTTGTGCTGCCTTGATGGGAAAGAAAACATTTTCATCTTAGATCACTCACCAGTAGCTCTATAAAAGAAATACAGGGTGACAAGGCTAGCTGAGGGTTAAAGACAACCAGGTCCATCTCTACTCTGTTTAACACAGTCTTATTTCAGTGGAGTCATACGGGTGTAATTCTGGGGTAGTGGAGAATCTGTCCCCAAGCACATTTGGTTGTTCTGAGCATACACGCAGCTGTCTTCTGGTTTATTACAAGAAAAGTGTACTGTAACATCTACGCGGTGACGATGCTAATCAGAGACTTTATTAGTACCCTTCAGGGGCTCTGCGTAGCAGTCTGAAACTGTGTTTGTCACATGAAAGGCCAAATCTTTATCAGGGCAGGCAACGTATGGGTGCATGTAGGATTATTTCCTACAGATCACAGTCACAGAATGGTTAGGGTTGGAAGGGTCATTTAAAAGGTCACCTAGTCCAACCCCCCTGCTATGGGCAGGGACATCCTTCACTAGATCAGGTTGCTCTAAGCTCCGTCCAACCTGATCTTGGATACTTCCAGTGATGTCTGATCCAAGAGCCTCTCAGGACAGCAGCTGGTGGAAGGAACCCCTTGCCTGCTAGACATCCTTGGGGTGGGCAGAAAAGGGGGAGTTAAATGTAAAAGGATACAGTGAAATCGAAACACCTCACTGTAGGTTGGGTGTTCGTTGTGATCATCAGACTATGGGCTATTCTGAGGTGCCTCCCTGTTGTTTTGACTTGTAATTTGATTTGGGAGAGTGTCTGAGTAAGAACTCTGTACTGATCCAGCAGACGTCTTCATTCATCATAATAGTACCCAGGAGATGCAGCTGAGTCACCAAGCTGGTTTATTTTTTCTAACTTGCATCTGTGTTTTATTTGATTATAAAGTCCAGATCCTCCTGCTTTCTGTTACAGGGTTTTTATCTTACTCTGCTTACATCAAAATCAATTTGTAATTCTGTGTTGTACACATGAAAGTAGTTTTAATTTGCTACATGTTTCCAAGGGTGACTGACATTTAATATTTTGTTCTAAGGGTCTCATTAGTACCGTGTACCTATTATCTATTCTATGGGTATAATGACAGAGGGTAAGTGAGCTATTGAACAGCATCCATCTGTCCACTTAGTGAATGGCCAGAGGGAAATACGGAGGAAAAACAGGTGGATGATTGTCAACATTTCTGTATTTTGTAGTTTAGAAAAGTCAAGTAAAATACTGTGGATTTGCTGTGAGCTTCAAGGGGTTTGGCCCTCCGTGACCCAGAAGACGTTTCCTAGTAGTAATTCATACACACCAAGCAAAGAGAAAATCATGGCACAATCTATAGAGTCAGAGCTGATTTTCAAGTGTGAGAGCAGTTGCTACACTGCGGAAGGAGCAGTGCCTTCTGTGTCCCTAACCTCAGTACTCAGAGGCAAGTTACATTAATCTAGTAACTGTGAGCCTGTCCCTTCTCTGTGTTGTAGTCAAGATGTGTGTGGGTGCCCACCACTTAGGGCCATTGGTCGGCTTTATTTTTGCTGCCCTGTGAGTGACTTGTCTCAGGGGTTTTGAAGATCTGTTTGGTTCCGTAAACCTGGTGTCAACTGAAGTTATGGAAGAAAGATTATTTTTTTTTCTTCTGTTTGTTGTGTGGCTGCTGAAGTAGCTGTCTGCTTTGTCTTTAGACTTTAATGAGCTTGGAGGAAGGGGCTAAGAGGATAATATAAGAAATGTCCAGAAGGCAGAGCAAAAGGAGAAGAGGGCAGGATAGCACACAAGAGAAGCAGCAAAAGGTGGTCGTGACCAGGAAAAACACAGAATGCAGCAGTAGTAGTGGTGCAGTGAGCACAAAAAAAGGTCGACTGAAACTTAAATTTGTGCATGCCACCAGAAGTATTCTTAAAAAAAGTTCTCTAAAGTCTTTGAGAAACCTGCCCATCACTCTTCGGCTGGGTCTTTGCCCTTGTTCTCACCCTGCAAAGACACTGCTAGTATTTCCGGTGCACTTTGAATTAATAGAGAAGAAATAGAGCTCTATAGCAGTAATTGGTGAAGAAAAGAAAAATACTGGATTTGGTATTTAAGGAATCATGGAGGAGTTTGTATTTGTCTCCAATTGGTATGAAACTTTCCTGTATTTGTTAGCTATAAGTAAATGTGGCCACTTTCTCTGCAGCTGATGGAGTGTTTTGACTAAAACATTGAAGCCAATAGGTTGGAAAGATGCATGATGCTTTAACTTCATTTAATTTGTTCAAGGAATTGCTACCACCTTCTTATATTATGCGTATTTATAGTGTACTGCACAGTGGGATCCCCACTGTTACCTTAGCACATTGTGATAAAAAACAAACAAAAAAACAAAAATCAGTACTGAGAGCTTATTAACTTTGCTAGAATTTCATCATATATGACTGCATACTTCTTGAGTATTTTTCAGTAAGTTTTGTTAATAAGTTATAGTAAGTTGACTGATACTTTTAATATCTGCAATTTACTTCATTAAGGTATTTTGAAAAGCTTTGCTTTTCTATGTAGTGACTAAGATTGGCTGGAGATTTTTCCCTAGAAGGAAAGTTTATTTTGTATTGGTTAGCTTGTATTTTTTATTAAATATACACTAACTTGGTTGTATTCATCTGGCAATGTTAATGACTGTTCAGTAAAATAATAGTGATTTCTACTAAAATTTGGATAGAATGCATTAGAAAAAGCCTTTAATCCTGTCAACATAGATCTTTACTTTAAAATATTTTGGGATGTTTTCAATAATGTATTTTTGAACTGTGGACGATATGAATTTAATCTGAGCATATAACTGTATTTTTAAAAGTATATATAAACTATTGGCTATTGTTTAATTACAAAAAAAATGTCCCTAATGGAATAACTCATGTAAACCTAGTAAGTTGAATTGCATACCAGAGGCTGCTTATCTAGTTAGTATTGATTGATGTATGAGTTTTAAGGTAGTTTTGGTTTCCATGAGAAGTTCATCTGAAGTTGAGATGAAAAACAGTGTAAACCCAATTACATTAATTGTATAACAGTTACTCGTAGAAGTAAAATTATATGATCTCATGGCTACTTTAGCAGTCGGTTTGAAAGGGTAAGTTGACTAGATTCCTGATCTAGAAGGAGAAGCATCTCAAAAATAGAGCAATGATGTTGTGAGTTATTACGTATAAGACATGCCACTACTGATTAGTGTTACGGTGCTGAGGCTTCTTCCCACTTCTGGTCTTTTTGCACTCCACAGCCTTATACACCACTAACTTCCTGTGAGTGTGACCTACAGATAAAATGCGAGTGAGACTGCGACTTTCAGAAACCTTGTATGTCTTCTACAAACTTCTGTCAAACTTAACCTGAAAAGATATCTTTATATCTGGGATATTTTAGATATCTGTGATACCTTTAGAGATCCTCACTACGTTTAACAAAAAGTACTGATTCGCAGAAAAGCCTTCCACTTTAAACTTCTTTGTTTCTTAAATGTCAAAAGAAGGTAATCATATTTTTTTTTATTTTTTTTTACACATAAGATGTTTGGAGAATTTTGTGTTGCCAGAACCAAACTTCACTGTCTTGGCTTTTTAGCAAGATTAACCTATAACTCAAGTAAGCAAACCCAGTAGTAGCAAGTATAATCAGCATAAAAAACATAAGAAAAGAAGCAAAGAAAGAAAAATGCAATGAAGTGATTCTAAGATAACAGAAACCTGTGTGAAAGTAAGCAAGGAGAATAATGATTTATTGTAAAGCACAGTATTTCAAACCTCTTTTGTCCTGGAAAATGCTTGAGATTAATAATTCCAGGACATTAACTTTTCTTGCACTGCAACATAATTCATGTGAATTGTCTTGGTGGTTTTGGTTCTGTTTGTTTCTTGGGGGGGGGGGGAAGCCAACCTGCAAGTTTTTTTCCTCTGACCTTTCTTTAGATTCCTTTTTAAAATCTGTTTTGCTTTTCATGTTGTTCTTTGCCTCTGTTCAATAAAAAATTCCCCTACCTCACCCATCAGAGCTGAGGTGCCTATCATGGTTATGCAAGAGCAGAACAAACGGTAAGGGCAGAAGAAAGAGCAGATTGTGCTGTTAGTTTGCAGAGTTATTTACGCCAGGGCAAAGGACACACAAAGGCTTGCTTTCCAGAACAACTGCTCTTATCTAGACCTTTTATAGTGCTTTTGAAGTTTTGCCTGGTGCTTATAGTGTCTGTCATCACTGAGCCTTTGACTTTCAGCAGTCCATGTGACCTGCTGTAGTACATTTGCTCTTTTGGGGAAACATTATTCTGCACTGCAGAGTTTTCTTTGTTTTCCTTATATTCGATCCTGCTACGAATTCTTGCTTTTGTGACATACATATATTTAGATATATCTATATATTTACATATTCTGTAGAAAATTTATTTGGCTATGTAATAAATAACTAGTGATAGTTGCATGTAGTATTTACCCTCAGAAAATTTTATAGCATTATATTAATTAACCAGCTGTAGTAAAACAGTTGTATCCATGGAAATCTCAAAAGAAACAAAGCGGAAAAAAAGTCCCTGTACTTCCATTTGACAATTTTTAGCAAGCAGTGGGAAATGCAAGCATCTGCCATAACTGCATGCATCTTGCTGTTAACTTTCTCCAATATGCTTCAAATTTCTACTTCATTTTTATAGATACTAGTTATACAAAATTATAAAGCTACACTATGTCTTTATATTATAAAGATATTAACTTTATATTTCATATATAAAGTAAATTATATACAATTTACATAGTTTTACAGTTACAATTCATAACCTTTGTATTGTAAGGCTATAGTAGGTCTTTATTTTAGGAATTGACGTTATTAGGAGATTATTACAAAGAGAGAGAAAGAACAATTCAAAGTATGTGTCCAGCTAGTCTGAAACAAGCCAATTTTATTCCTTTTCAGGTGCCTGCAAAAAAATATGTGAGGACTCCTGTGTCTCTTCCTTTTCTTACCTTAAAGAATAGGCTAGGCTTTTTGACCTGTCTCATTTGCTAATCAGTCCATCAGCTCCTTTCATGACCCATATAGGAAAATTATATGGAGCTACAAAGTTCAGTATTGTATTAGAATCATTTTCTAGTTGAGAAATCACATCACTGTTCATTGTGAAGCTGGTTTGGTTGCATGTAGGAATTTGCCCTCCTTCTATGTAGACATCCCCCATTTATGTTAATGGCATGTGAAAATAGAAAAGATAAACAACAAAGATTATATTCCTGACATTCGGAAGTTAAGACTTTCCTTTCCTTATGGATCTGCACTCATTTTGTTAGAAAGTGTTATCTCCAAAAGACAAGAAATGCCAATGTTGGTGTCAGCATTTTTTCCATATAGATTTTCTTTATAGATTTTTAGCCTTTTAAATGGCTGTTCAAATTTATTCTTCCAAAGGGCCTAACCACTTAGAAAAAAGTGTGAAGGGATGAGAAAATGGAAAGGAGAGGTTTGTCTCCAAAGTTTGCTTTCCATACAGAGGAGGGAAATGCCATGGACAGGCTATCAGTTACAAGAGAGCATGCTTTAGCTTTTATGCTCCTGAACCCCTCTCACGCCTGAGCTGACTTTAATATAGTTTGGTCACTTATACCTAGAGATCCTGGCCTGAAGCAAGGCTGCTTACTGCGTTTTAGCCTATCGCAGCAATTATATCGGTTCAGAGTTCAGCTAAGCTTGTCAAGCTTGTCTGCTTGATTTACGCAGAAGAAAAGAAGGACAGGAGAGAGGAAAACATGGGAACGAGGATCAAGTGCTGCATGAACAACAACAAGAACAACAAAAAAAACCAAAACCAAACTTGAAGATTTAAGAATCTTAAATCTGTGCTAAACATACTCAGAGTATTAGCCCATATTGAACATGTTTAACGTTGCCTTCCTGACAGGGTGCCAGGCTGTTTTTACAGTTGCCTTCCTTTGGACTCCAGAGACAATGTGTTTTTTGTTGCAGATTCAGGGGATCTTGCCTCTTCCAGAATTGTATACCTGCTGGTTAGATATCTCCTTCTTCAAGAGAAAAATCAAACGTCACTGTCCTATCCAGCTGAAGAATCAACATTTTTGTGTTGTGTTTATTACTTCAGTGTTTTAAGCCATCAGTACGCTAGCTTGTAACTTCAGTTCATATGAGGCAGTGTCACCATAAAAGTCTTATAGTGAACAAAGACTGAACATCTGCCTACGTATTAAGTATATACCTTGAATACGGGGCTTTAACAGAGCATAGTTAAGATATAATTCCAATTTTCTCATGCACCTACAGAGATGCGTTAACATTTATTGTTCCAAGAATGCATAGATCTAAACCAAAGACACAGGTTCTGCCTTTTTAGCTTAGAATACATTGTTTGGTTTTTTTCTTCCAAGTTTTAGAAAGAAATGAAGAAGACATGGAATGTAACTGTGCTGTCTTGCCAAAAAAGAAACCCTGTTTCATTTGAACTGTCTTCAGTTGAAGTAGCTATCGTTCTTTTCTCATTGCTCCTCAAGTAGCTTTCAGTGGGCGAGTTTATACAAATATAAATTATATTCTTATAGTCACATAACAGCAAGGATTTTGACTCTGCAGTTCAGCAGAGTCAAAAGCAAATATTAAATCTCACACACTCTACTATAGTAACTGTCTAATGTGACTATATATACAGCTAGCTTGTTTACAATTTCCATAACCCAAGAATAATTGTAGGAGGAAGGTGTTTGACAGAAACAAACTGTGTCCTTTTGGTGACTCTTGCTCTACCAAGAGTTTTAGTTTAGTTCAGAATTCACCCTTGGAGCAAATCTCCTGATCTGCAGTTTGTGTTTCAAAGTCATCTTGGTGCATGCAAAGTAGATGCATGTGGTTGAACTACACTGGAAGAAAAATACAGTTTAGAAGCCAAAATTGTAAGTAAAGGACTTTGGAGATTCTGTATATTTCATGGGGTTTAATTCACTGTAACCTCTTTCTCAAAATGCTCCACTTGTGACTTTGAATCTCTCCACTGAGCAATGAAGCAGAAAGCACCTGATAGGAAGTTAGTCCAAAATCAAATGTAGCATATTTTTGGTATTGCTAGCTGATGATCAGCGTGCAAAATACAGAGATTAAAAATCCAACCAAACAAAAGGCAAACTAAACAAATTTAAAATAAAATAAAAATAATAATTAAAAAAACAAAACCAAAAACCAACCCACCCCTAAACCACAGAAGCATTGGTAGTAATCTAGGCTTACTTACCTCTTTTTTACTTTGTTCTTTTATATTGCTCCACGATATTTTGTTTTAGGCTAATGTAGTAGAGAACGGAATTAGCTTTTCTCTGTCTCCAACTCTTTAACTCTTTGATGAATGACTTTAGCAATTGATTTTGTTAGAGAAAACAAAAGGTCTTTTATGTAATTTTTTGATTGATAGATTCATTTCCTATTAAAATTAAGAATGTCCCATTATGAAGCCTTTCATTTTAGAAATATTCTGAAGCTAATATTAAAAATCTATATGATTCCTAGTCTTTATTTCTGTGGCTTCAGAGTAGTGTTGTCTTGAAAACAAGAAATATGATGCATTTTGAAATCTTAAACATTCTTTTATTCCTTTTGTCTGTTGTCTTTGGTTTGAAATTTTGGATTTATCTGAAAACCAATAATGGGAGCAATTGTTTCAAGCCTTGTTGTAAGACAAATTAAAATTGTAATCAGTCTTGAAATATCTGTATGTATTTGGAGACAACAAAACCTCTTATCTAAGTTTCGAGATATGCAGGATTAAAGACTATAAAACCTCTTATCGGAGTTTTGATATAATAGATGTAGGATTAGAAATATTTGTTGCGGTGCTTTGTGGCCTGTTTATCAGCATTTGCAAAGGATGCATTGTTGGGATACAAGTCCACACTCTGGGCTTATTTTCAGACTACAGATTTAAAGTGCAAAAAGATAATTCCTGCAGTATTTAGATGTATTAAATGTAAAGAAGAGGACTTGACATGGCAGATGAAATTCAGCAAAGCACTTCCTTCTATGATCTAAATTTTTCTTTATTTGTAAAAACCGCTATGTGTTTGGAAAAGGAAGAAGTCAAAATACTTAAAGGAAGACTCAATGTAGAAGCTATGGGGCCTTTTTTTTTCCTCATTTCTAATAAGGAAATTAAGTAGGCTAGTAAATAAGGAGTGTGAAAATATTTGGCGCTTTTTACTTTTTTAAGTTTTGGTTGGAAAAATGGGTATCCCCACTGAGGACTGGTGAGAACACGTGTCTGCGTTAAACATTGTCTCAGGGGCATCTTATTTATATTATGGACCAAAGACAACATTCTCTATCTGGTATTTTCGCAGAATACCTGTAAACGGGGCAGACAGAATGTATGTGCTTCTGCTTATCAGTTTTGACCTTTCTAAAAACTTAAGGCTGCTGAAATTACACAAAAAGTATTTAAATGAACATTCTGGGTGACGTTTGTATGAACAAAAAGTGACATTTAGATATGACATGCTAAATGATGGTATTAGCAAAAAAAAAAAATTAAGTTGAAAGCCTGTGCAGCAAGCCCTCAGCAGGTGACACGAAGCCGGGGGGAGCGGCCGATACACCCGAAGGCTGCGCCGCCCTTCAGCGAGGCCTGGGCAGGCTGGAGAGCTGGCGGAGAGGAACCTCGTGGGGTTCAGCACAGGCAAGAGCAGGGTCCTGCCCCTGGGGAGGAGCAGCCCCACGCACCAGTACGGGCTGGGGCTGACCTGCTGGGGGGCAGCTCTGCGGAGGGGACCTGGGGGTTCTGGTGGGCAGCAAGTTGCCCGTGAGCCAGCAGTGAGCCCTGGTGGCCAAGGGGCCAGCGGGACCCCGGGGTGCGTGAGGGGGAGCGTGGCCAGCAGGGGCAGGGAGGTGATCCTGCCCCTCGGCTCTGCCCTGGGGAGGCCGCACCTGGGGCGCCGTGTCCAGGGCTGGGCTCCCCAGGTCAAGGGAGACTGGGAACTGCTGGGCAGGGTCCGGCGGAGGGCTACGGAGGTGATGAGGGGCCTGGAGCGTCTGCCTCATGAGGAGAGGCTGAGGGAGCTGGGCCTGTTCAGCCTGGAGAGGAGAAGGCTGAGGGGGATCTTATCAAGGTCTAGAAATACCTTAAGGGT
Source organism: Falco rusticolus (assembly GCF_015220075.1). NCBI lineage: Eukaryota > Metazoa > Chordata > Aves > Falconiformes > Falconidae > Falco > Falco rusticolus. The sequence continues at coordinate 6,986,162 of NC_051192.1, read as the reverse complement.
GAAGTGCTAAGACGACGGGCCAGGCTCTTTTCACTGATGCCAAGCGACAGGACAAGGGGCAACGGGCACAAACTGCAACACAGGCAGTTCCACCTGAATATGAGGAAGAACTTCTTTACCCTGAGGGTGTCAGAGCCCTGGCACAGGCTGCCCAGGGAGGCTGTGCAGTCTCCTCTGCAGACATTCAAAACCCACCTGGACATAATTCTGCACCACCTGCTCTAGGAGACCCTGCTTTAGCAGGGAGGATGGACTAGATGATCTCCAGAGGTCCCTTCCAACCCTGACCATTCTGTGATTTTCATTTCTGTCTCCATAGCCAGTGCAGGAAGATCCTGAAATAGGTTTCTAGTCTGTGTTATGCTGATATATATATTTATTCAGTGGGCTTCCTCAGAATTTACACTGGTCTGATATTAGCCAGAGTGAATTTCAGTCTTAAAAAAATACCAGGCAGGACTCCAAACTCTTCCTTTTGAACTCTTGAGATGATGTAAGCTCACTGACTGCCCTGAAGTTGGTATGAATTTATGTTCTGTCTTTTTGCCTTCTGAGTGTTGTTTTTTTTTTTTTTTCTTCTTTGTACGTAAGAGTATTAACATGTCACATCTAGCTGTTGGGTGTAAGTATACAATATATGCTGCGGAGCCTTTCATGTTAATTCCTTGTAGTCAGCAGTGGGTGTGACAGTGAGGTGTGACTAATGTCAAGAGATCAAAAAGTAAACTGCACCGGCTCACCACGGGATTAATTTGCTGTGGTGTGGCAGCAGCGGCAGTGGGGACTGCTCTGGCATCCCCAGGCTCCTCATCTGCTGGTTCTTCCCCAGCACCCTCTGGCTCACTGCAGGGGCTCCTGCTGGCTTTGCTAAACGTGAAGCACAGGTTACCTGAGTTTTATTAGAGTGCTCTTTCTGGCCAATGGGAATAAAATTAAAGTGAGTGAAAGTGGCGGAAAAGAGGAAGGGGCAAAGTAAATGGAAGTCATGCCGTAAGGGAAGATCAGCTGTCATTGTCAAGCAGGTTGCTCTGTTTCGGTAAAGCAACGCCGATATTAAAGATGACAAGTGGTGACATCTGATTTATACTGTAACTTTTATGGTATCTTTAGGTCCTATGTGTATATATAAAAAGAGATATAAAATACATGAACTCCCTGTTTTAGTTCATTGAAAGTTCAGGCAGATGGAAGAGCTGTCATTTCAAAGTATGGCGGTCCTGAGGTGCACCGAGAGCACAGCGTACGTCCTATCAAAGGGGTAGTCCCACTTACTATTCTCTGTGTTTCCAAATATAATTGACTTTCGCAGCTGTTCCCAAAACTCATAGCTCTTCCTATCTCGTCTGTTTTTCCTCTTGCACAACCAAACGTGAGCACTGGGTGGACAGAAGGGGGACCAGTGACAGCACAGGGGTAATTGGTCAGGTGCCTCATTTAGGAGGTCAGGGAGGGATGTCAACAGCAAAACAGCATCAAGGTGGGGAATGATACTTTTGAGTCTTACTTGTGCTTACAGCTTCAGGGTTTTCCCAGCTCTAACAAAATGGAAAATTGCTTCTAGGAAGCATTTTGGATGGCGATGATTTTTGGATAATTCTCTTTTGCCGAGTTTTCTCTTTGCCGAGATTACTGTTGGGGAATTCTTCACATCTTTGACTGTTTTCATCATTAATAGTAATTTGCACATTGTCACAGATATGTAACCTCTTAGAATGTTTTCATCATTAACAGGGATTTGCACATTGTTAGAGATATGTAACCTTGCAGTACAATTACACATGAAGAAATATTAGAGCAGCATTAAGAGCTTGAAATATAACCACCACTACGTGGAAAATCAGAGATAAGTGTGAAGAGTAGTTAGTAAATTCCTTACCCAAACAGAATTGCGTAAATAGTGAGGTGTTTTCAAACTAAGCCTTCAATTTCTATTAGATAGAAGAAATCCATTGTCTAGTTTTAAGGAGTTATTCTGTCACCTTTTGGTTAAGGCACCCTTTCCTCACGTCCTCCTGCCAACAAATAGAAAGTGGAAGCTATTCAATATAGTTTGGGGTTTTTGTTCTTTTCTTACAGAGCATTTCTCTCCCATTATCCACTCTGTTGGCACAGCCAGCATATAAGCAGTCAAGATTGAAAAGAAAAGGGGAAAAAAAAAAAAAAAAAAAAAAAAAAGGCTTAGCTACTCTCCAAATTTTTATCTAATTGAAATGATACGTGGCAGATTTAAAATTTCAGTAACTTAGCTGCAGTCAAAGATTTTTTGCTAAGCATGGCTGATATAAAAATATTTAATAGACCAGTTTTATTTTGTCTATCAGAAATGTGTGTTTTGCTCCAACAGAAGGCTCAAAAGAATTTTGCCAGGATATAGTCATGTGAATAAATGTTGTTCTCTTTTTAATACGTGAGCAGTTCTTGGTGCCATATTTTTTGGTTTTGTTTTGAATCTTGCCAAGACTTGACAAGGCAGAAGTTACCACCAACTTGGAATGCTCAAATTTCAATTTAGTTGAAGCGTAAAATGATGGCTTTTGGATTTGAGGAATTTAGCAGATATTTTTAATGATCCATGTTAATTTACTGAGTTTGCAATTTAGTATGTTTCCTTTCATAGAACCTGAAAGAAGACAGTCAAGTTAATTAGAACCTTGATAGATTTTCAAGTATACCCTTTTTGTTTAATTGCACTGAAAGGGAGAATGAATAGTTTTCTTATTAAAAAAAATGCTGTGATCTGACATACTTTTTTACCAGCATATCATTATAAAGTATAGTCTTATGTGTGAGTTATGTCCATAATATGTATTATGTTCCACAGTTGTAGCAAGGGTTAAGGTAACCATTGAATGCAACAATAATCAGTGAAACATTGAATATTAATTAGGTTTTATATAGATCAAACCAGTAGGACAAGAGTGACTTACTGAACTGCAATTGTTCACAACTTTGAAAGTTATTAAAAAGATGTATTTAGAATGCATTCTGTTTTTTAGGTAATGTATGCTATTAAATAGGCTGTTCTGAAGGTAATGCTGCATTATTAAATACTTGTATCTAGTACAGTTGGATAGATTCAAATTATTTTAGCAACTGTGCTACCTGTGAACATATTACACAAGCCATGTAGTTGATGTTTTTAAATGCTTAATCCAGAGGCGTGTATGAGATTTGCTGCAACGCTGAGGGGACGTACGTAAGTACTTTCCATCCGTAGTTATGCTCAGAAGCAGCCAAGACCCAATTCAGCTCTTAGACCAGGCCTCTGACTTGCTTTGATTTATTCTGGCTGATGTAACAGTTATGCTAGTTTCAAGTTCAAAGAGTAAAATATGAACTAGAAATTTCCTAACCAGCTATTAAGGAAAGTTTTGGGATATTTCTGGTTGGGGGTGGGGGGAAACATATATAGTACAGTATTACTGCTATAGTAACCATTACCGTTCATTCTTTTTAAAATGAGGAGGCAAAGGCAAAGAAAATGACCATGGAATTTAAGGTGATGTAAAGAGCTGAATGTACTTTTTGATGTGATTCTCATCATTCCTGCGATATTTTTCCATCAGCAAGTGATGCATGCAGTCCAATCTCACGGCAATAAAAGCTTTTAACTCAACAATCTGTCATAATCTTTCATACATAATATGTGCAGGACGATTCTGTTAGATTAGTTTTGAACAGAGTAGATGTTTTTTTCATCCCCTCTCAGCTATTGAGCTTACTTGTCATTATCTATGTGTATGAAACTCAGAGAAAAGCTTCTAAAACTCTTCTCAAAATGACTATTTCTTTGCTTTGTGCATGTATATGGCATTCAGTGTTTGCACTCAACAAGTCAACAGGGCCGAGCCTGGCATTTAGTGTCCAATAAAAGTGATCAAGACAAGAAAAAAAGACTCACTTATCATTTGGGAAATATCCTGGGTAAATTTTCAGAATTAATGTTCATGATGGTTTTCAGATACCGTCTTTCTAAATTTCCACAGGGCACTGTATCAAATGCAGTGCTTCACAATTTAGCTCAAAAAATCTTTTGCCTTGTGGCAAAGGTGTGAAGTTCGTGGTGTTCGTTGATTAAACAAGAGTATTGGCTTATTCCTTCTGGTTTAAAAGGAAAAGTTGATTTACATTAGATTCATCCAGAAAGCATCATGCACAAATTATTTTCCCAGTTGTAAAAAATTGTCTATCATGCTTCTTATGGAAATTCTCCTGGTGAAGCCCACATAAACTCAGGTGTTTAATAATTCTAGTGAAATATATCTATAGTTTCTTAAAATAGAGATCTCTTCCAACTGATGTTACGTCTACCTCATCCTGGGATTTAAGAGTTTAAATTGGATTCTCTTCTGTATCTAATCATGAACAACAATTAGGCAGTTGCTAACTATTTCCTATCCATTTCCATCTTCTGTGGATACGATGGTTCTGCAGTGTCAATATGACTTATTAACACTAGTTAATAACCGTGCTAATAGTAATATTGCTTCTACAGTAAAGAAAGGATAGATCTGAGTGAGAAGGTTCTGCGTTGTTTCTTAATTGTGCGGTCTCAGTTTCTGCAGAGATAGATGTTGAACTTTAAGAACTGTGAATAATTCGTCTCCAGTAATGTCACGTGAAGGCAAGGATACTCTGCGGTCTCAGCAGCACCAACAACTTCAAAGCAGTATTAATCTTGGGTTTCACAGTACAGATATCCAGCTATGCTGAAGCCTGGTATTTTCTGCCTGTCACACGTTCCTGTGTTACCGCAGAACTGTTTGTGCAGCTATGTGGTGAAACAGATTGGAAAACTGATCCATCTTTTTTTTCTTGAGAGAGATAAAAAAAGGAAGAAAGGAGATTGCAAAGAGGTTGTCTAATGTTTTACATCACAAGCTGTACTTTAAATCTTTCTGCACATATCCAGAGAGATTGCTTACCTGTTATAACCTCCATGTGACAAAAGCAAAATAAGTCACAAGATTTAAAGCATCATTCAGAAGCATTTTGTAGTTCACCCTAGAATAGTGTGTATGAATTTAAAAACTGGTTAAATGCTCTGAGTATGTTTCTCCTGATAAAAGATGTAGCTGTCACATTGTAAATGACTCTGCTGCTGCCATTTAATGGTAAAGCGGCTCTTAATCCAAACTGACAGAAAACTGGCTTCAGGTGTGGAGCAGTACCGGCAAAAGTGGAAGTGAATGATACACTTCAGAGCTTTGCAGTGCTCATAAAAATGTTAATACCTTAAGTACCAGGAATTAGCACTTTCTTTTTATAAAGAAAAAAAATATCTATAAATTCTATTATTGTATTGAGGTGTTTCTGTATTCAGCATCTCAGGTTGTACTTTCATAGTCATTAATAATAGATTTGTGCCTTTCAGGATCACCCAGAAATACAGGTATAATCTGCACCAAGAGGCAAACCTCTTTTTGTTCATTCTGTTCAAACTTATTAACCCGTGTGATAGGGAGTTTCTACCATTGTTATCCTTCTGTATATCACAGTACATCAGAACAGTATAGCCAGCGTGTAAAAGCAGAGAGACACACACGGAATTGAAAGCAGAAGGTTAAACACATTAGCCTAAGACAGTTCTAGTCCAGTAATAAGCATGTCACAATTTGTGCAGTTGGTTGCGTAGCAAAAGTCAGCATCAAACACAAAGCTCAGAAAGCCAAGTAACAGTCTTGCATGGAATATAAAAGAGAAAAATAGTTTATGCCTGTTGGAGGGAGTAATGGCTGGGTGCTAATGCAGTTGTGTCAGTGCCATGTATTTCTTAGGTTCATTTCAATATTTTGCTGTCTATTTGTATCTATTGGAGCTGACATTTTTTTGTTGATCCCACTTCAGAAAACAAGTTACCATCATACCTTTTTCCTGCAAAGTTCAATGGTTACTGTTATTCTGCGGAAAAATGGAGAAGCTGCTACTTGTCACGTTCTGCGTTCTGGAGAACTGGAATTAGACCAAATGGTGTGCACTGCCAGAATCTGTAACTGAGCATGCATTTCACCTTTATAAAATCTTGTAAAAGGAGATGGTAATTTTCTAGCATGCTTCTTGACATGCGTAGTGCTGTGGAACTTAAAGAGACTTAATATGAGCCAGTCAGGCACTGGAGGAAGTAATCTCTTTTCCATAATATTTGAAATGGTTTGAAAAGCTGATGCTAGGAATTAAAAATCAAGTCATTTTCATCAAAAAACAGTTGTAGCAATAGTATCAACTGAAGTGCTCAGTAACATCATATCAGTTTCCAATAGGAATCAGTCATGTCACTGGTATCTTCTGGTTAAGTGCTTTAGTTTGCTTTAAATGCAAACAATTCAGTCCACTGATATCAGAAGTAGACTTGTTTGTGTCAAAACAAAATTTCTGACATTTCTTATGCTTGAAGAGTCTTAATTTACATTGAAATTGCGGAGTTTGAATGTTGGTTTCTTCTGGAAATAGCATTTGAGATAAATGTGAATTACAAGCATTTTTGCACAGGATTTGCCTTGCTGCTTACTCAGGATTTGACTGGAAAAAGTTTTGGTTTGGTTTGTACAAGAGACTTAATTATCTAGAATAGAAGAAAATTCACAAGAGTGATGGTGAGAGAGTACTGACAGTACTGTCTAGTTCAGATGCTGAAAGGTCTTTGGGAAGGAGGAGTTTGTCAGAAAGTTTATTCTGGCTTAACTTTGTTGATGAGTTTTATTTTGCAGCCATTCAGATATGGAGTGTACTGCACTGAAGCTACCTGAAGTATTCATCATCTAACCTGACCACTTAGAGCAGATCAGAGCGCCTAAATCTTAAGTAAAATATGAAAAAAACCCCAAACCCAAACCAAAATAAAACTAAACAAGGTTATAGATAATTGATGCTTCTGTAGACATTCTTCTGCTTGATAGATTACCAAATCCTAGTCATCTTTATAGTGGTGTGGAGCTTCCAGCTCTAATAGGCGTCTCTCAATGGAAGTAATACTAAAGTTGCACAAAGAATAATACATTTTTTTCTTTAGTCTGTTTGCAGAAAAAAAATGTATTTTTGCTTTCCAGCAGTGCTATCACCCAAAAGGCTGGCAATAGCTAAAAAAGAACTGAGTAGGCTTAACATACTTTCCCAGTTTTGTTCCTTAACCTCACCATGGTTGTTAGCAATTACTAAAGGTGTTACCTTGCTGTCCACGTAAGCACTGTTCCTATCAGCAGACATGCTTTTCAGGATGGGATGTAAGATGTTCTTTTCTATGTTTATCCTCTGTTTAGAAGCAGATTCTTCCTTCCTCTAGCCAAGTCAGGCTTCAAACAGTTTTCCTTTCACTGGTGGTTTTCTTTCTGTGAACTCCTTAAAGTGTGTTACCTTAAATCTTCCAGGATTGCCCAAGTCTAATCAGAATGATGAAGTAGCCCCCCTCAAAAAAAAATCACGGAGCTGGCTTTGAAAATGAGAAAATAGAAAATGAGATGTAACATTATCTTTTTATGCGTTGGACTGCTGTTCATCTATAGCTATGAGGCTTAGATTTATTTTATTTTCATGTTTGTAAATAAAACTGTAAATACTTAGCCAAGGGCATGGTTGTACAAATCTGTGGCCTAAAACGAGAAGAGAAATGTCAGAAGACTAAGGAAGAGCATCAGCTAGGTGATTGGCTTGTTCAGAGCTTTCTACTTATCTCAGATTCTTCAGTAACCTTTTTTTCAGACCAACGCATTTGATTTTTGTAACTTTCTTTAGAAAGAAATCTCCTTAGACGTTTTAGTGACACCTGGTATTTTTTTCTGATCCACTTGGGTGTTTTGCTCTTGCTGAAAGATCCTTTCCTGGCTAAGATATAGTAACTTTCATTTTTTTGTGAATATATGAATATTCTTGGAAAGTTAAATATCTCATCATAATTAGTTATTAACTGAGGAAGTAGATACGTTACTTGTAACTTGAATTGTATTCCCTTGTCTTTATTATTTATTTCCCAAGCAAGGCTGAAAAAAAATTATCCCAGGAATCGAGTGTTTGGGTTGTTTTAGTTTCCTTTCTTCATTGTTGTTTTTGGTTTGGTTTTTTTTGTAATTATTTTTTTTTAAAGTGTGTGAAAGCAAATAACATACCTAATTTTCTATTCAACTGTTATATTATAAAATATTACTAATCTGTAAATATCCCTGAATAAATTCCACAGTTCTTGGACTTGCTTTTCTCTTTCCTGTGCTTCAATTAACACTGATTCACATGTTTTTTCTTTACAGGTTTTCATAGTTGAAGGTCACAACTTACTGTGCCTCATCACCAGGTTCATGCCCTCCTTACCATACTTTTCAGCTTTATATCATACTTTATAATAACTGGAAAAGTAAATTAGAGCACAGTTGGTGCATTTCCTTCTCTCTGTCTCTCTCTCTCTGGTACTGATAGGGCATCTTTTTGAAGTAGGTCCAGATTCTAAGTGTCCTTTCTACTCCCTACCGGAAGTCAAAGGAGAGCTCTGCTCTGCCCTTGCTCCCTTGGACACCATGGTGGTGGGTCTCCATACCGTGACCTGGTTAGAGGCCACCTCTTGCCCTTCTGAGGGCACCTGGCAGTGGAAGCTGTCTGGGAATGAAAGTAATATGTTTGGTTTTTCTTGTTCTGAGATTGCTGTTTGCAAACTGTCTCCAGCTTTTTTATGGTGTTTACTTGTCTGTGCTTCCACATGATTCAACCTCCAAAATCCCCATGCAAAGCCCTGTTCAGAATACAAAATTTAAAGTATAAAGCAACAAAATAGACTGTGGCAAAAGAATTCAGAACACAACATTTAAACATCTGAAACTTCCAAACTACTGTGATGCTGATGTAGCAGTTCAGTTACTACTTGTTGTGAAAAAAAGATCATCAAGAGGGGTATCAAGACACACACCCCCCTCCTAAATGTAGCATGAAATCTGATATAGTGGGGTTCAGGCTGCTGCTTGCTTTTCTTTTCAAAGTGTTCTTTGAATATTATATCCTATGTAATTTTGGGAGGAAAAGGGGAGTGTTTTGCCACTTTGCCTTACCACAGTGGGGTAGTCAGCAGCCACATTGGTCATGAGTTTAGTGTAAGCATCCTCACAGGAGAGACCTACTTGCTCTCGGGAAGAAAAACCAAAGAACTGCAGCGAGGAAATGTTGGATCTGAAGCTAAAACACATTTCTCAGCAAAGGCTGAGGTAGCTTGTAATACTGCAAGCAAACGCCTATAGAACCTGGGGTGGGAGGGCAGGAGGCTGGGGGGTGTTGGTTTGTTGGGGGTTTTTTGGGGGTTTTTTTGAGGTAGTGGTGGTTCTTTTGAGAATAAAAGCCAGGTTTTGGTCATCAGTTACAGTGCATGTAGAAGTCACCTATGTTTTGTGTTGACTCTTGTAAAAAAACTGGAGAGGTGTGGGTTTTTTTTTCCTCCAATGCATTTTATAATATTCCTTTTTGTTCATATAGCTACTGGACCATTGCAGCTGTCTCTTTAGAAAACACTGCCCTCTTCCATTTACTTACAGTGTTTTATGACTTCTTATCCTACTTTAAGGAGGGGAAAAAGAAAAAAAAAAGAACAAACCCCACAACAACAGCATGAAAAAACACTCAAAATTCTATTTAGAATAAAATAAAATTCTGTCATCAAGTTAAGTGCACTGCATTTGAAACTGCCATAACTTTTGAGCCTGGCTAGTAATGCTATCCTTTCATCTTATCCTGTAGGAGCTGGAGTAGGATTTGATAAATACGTAGAGGTAGTCTTTAAACTGCCAAGGTTTAATGATCATCCCAGGGATGCTTGGGACAGGAAAGATTCCAAAGAAATTGTCATCCCTTATAGGAGAATACTTTGTAAATCATCCTGTGTGCTACTTTTTATTAGGTTAAGTATATAATCAGAAAACTTTTTTGGATCCAAACTTTGATTGCTTTGAAGTCACAATTCAAAGGGAAAGTTATCTGATTGTTTTAAGGATGAGGAGTAAAATACTGAATGGGAATGCTGGTTCAAGAAGAGTGCATGGGTTATGGACTGTCTCTTCCTCTGAGTTCCGTATATATTTCTGGGAACTTATACAAGACAAATCACCCAAGGCAAAGTGTGGTCAGGCTGCTGGCTTTTCTTATAACTGCCTGTCTCCATTTCTCCATTCATCTCTACTACCCTTTGAGGCAATGACCTTTCTTTGGTCTGCATCTGCTAGAGGTAATACACAGCAGATACTGTGTAAGAGTAGCTAACAGAGGATGCTTCTGCTTTAGTGATGCTCCGAGGACAGATAATATGCTGTGCTTAGCTTCTTTGTGATTACTGTCTCTCATCTGATGATGTTCAGGGCAGTTACAGAGGCAAGAAGAGCAGACCAGAGATTACAGCCAGAGTAGTATTAAGATCCAGTTAGTACAATCTCCTATAGAAGTTTAGTTCAATTTAATTTGTCCAGTTTGAAACTTACTTGGTGAAACAAACAAACAAAAAGTAAAAAAAAAAGTACCATTTCCACACAGGGTAGACAATAATTTACTCATTACTCTCTAGGATATTTTCTTACTCTAAGCTTTGCTTTCTGCAGTAGATGCTCCTGTCAGAAACATGAATGTATGAGGGGATCACATGGTTAATGAATTTAAAGTAATTTTATGCCAGCTGCTTATTTTGGATCTATGAACCGTAGAATTCAGAAGCAGCTCCCTAGAAAAACATACTTTTGTTAGGTTTCAACAAACCTTATAAAGTACACAAAATAACCTGAATATAATATAGTTTATGAAGTGTCCTTTAATGCATGTGCACATTTATAGTTATTATTTCTGATAGTTGAACAAAAAGTTGTCTTGAGTTTTTAAATTACATTATTAATCTGTCCATTTCACTATTCATTTATTACCTACTTGTAAACCACGTAATGGATCTTGTGAACCATACAGGTATGTATCCCCAGGCACAAATGAAAGAAAAAAACCCCAACTGTTAATTTTGCAAAATAAAATACAAGACTAATGCAAATGAAAAATAAATTACTCCCATCACATTTGCCATCCAAGCTATTCATAACGTCCCAGAATTTAGCTATGTGTATCTTGCTGTGGTAACAAGCAAGTTAAATTTATGTTATTGCAAAATTGTAACTAATTGGGAAGATTAAATAAATAACTCAATCTGTATTTTCCTGGCTAAAAATGTTTATGTTTTGTTAGCAAACATGCTGTCCATCATTAATTACCCGTTAATACTCATCTGTTACTTCAAACACTCTTGTAAATCATTTGATCAGGATACAGCTCTGCAGGGGTTGCCAGCTATGCTGTCACATCAGATGGTTCCTCCACCTTTTTTCCTTCTTGGATGGCAATCACAGGATGCAAATGGCAAGTGCTTGTGAGATATTTTGTAACATCTGGTTCTTGATGGGCTCCTCAGGCAGCTGGGCTAGATGCACTGGAAGAACTTCTGAGCTGTTCTCATAATGAAGTGGCTTCCTGGCCTCTTAAATGTGGTGTCCCCTCCAAGTGCCCTTCAGATGTGAAATGATCTGCACGTTATATCTTGCCACAGAGTCCAAAGATGCAGATTATTATACAGTTAGAAAGTACAAACATATGGTGTAAATTGAATGTGCTGCATAATCATAAGGCGAGTGGACAGCTGTGGGTAGTCTGTTGTGATGGCTGCTGTGTTTCACATCAGCATGTGAAAAGCCAAAACAGCTGAGTTGTGGCAAATAATTTCACAAAGCTTGGGAGCTACAAGGCACAAAGTGGAGGCAAAGGGAAAGAACAAGTAGATATTTTGATTTTAAATTGGAAACAAAAATATGCTTTATGTGACTTTTGTCTATGTGATTTTTTTTTTTTTTTTTGGTAGGTGTTCTTAGGCTGCAGGTTCTATTTTGCAAATAGGTAATCAGGGGCTCTTTATAGCCTAGTGGGCTTTCAGGCATTCCGAAGGAAAATATTTACCGCTAAGTACAACTCAAGAGTATTTTCTCAATGATATGGAGTTTCAGCTTCAAGTAAATATAATGCTTAATATTCAAGATTTCAAAACATGTACCAGCCTACTATGTTAACAATGGTAACAGGAAACCTAAAAATAGAGAGCATATATTTTGACAATTAAATTAAATCGTTATCTAACCACACAAGTGGACTTGACAGTTATTTGTAAAATACCTGGTTTCTGGTTTTTGTCATTGATTATTGTCATAGATAATCAAGATTGTTGTCTTGATAACTATTTGTCAGGAAAAAAAGAAAACCAGAACATAAAATTTGAGGAAGTTTAGATATCACGTTAAAAAAGAAAAAAAAGAAAAAAGAAAAAAAAAGAAAAAAAAGTGTAAAAATGTGGAGATGAAACCAAACCCACATCACACTTCAACAACTATTTTCCAAAAGGCTTTTACTTTTTTTCACAATGTAGTATTTTTCTGCATGAATTGATACCTGATTATAACTAAATATCTGAAAGCTAAAAAATAAATCATTCCAATTTGAGTAAGCATATAAACCTGGAATACTTTTAACATCTACTTGGATTCTCTTTGAAGAAATAACCTGAATCGAACAGGCTGCATCTGCTGGATTCTTTGAATTGCTTTGGCAATAAAAAGAACTTCAAGTAATCTTGAAAATGTCAACATAGACAGTACATTGATGTAAGAATACCTTCTTTTAAAGAGGAACTTGGGATTTATTGTTACAAGTAAAAAGATGAAATAAGAGAAATTACAGATATTGCATTAGGAGGAATTAGACCATTTTCTAATTGTCCTTTTTTCGTTTCCTTGCTATAATGTATTTGAAGATATGTCAACCTCAGGTAGGAATTTGCTATTTTTCAAATTTCTGAACAAGTAAAAGGACTTCTGTGTTACAGCAAATAAGGCTTTTCATTATTAAAATTCTTACAAGATTTCAGTTAGACTTTTCTCTGTTGAGTGGAAAAAAACAGTCCTCAGCATCAGTTGAGGTGTTGTAACAAATTAGAATTTAATCATCTTTTTTTTGGTGTGTTTTGTTTTATCACTAGATCTGTATCTGTATTTTACTCTTGATGTAATGTATTTGTTAAAAGGTTTTTTGAAGCTTTTTGTATTTTGACTTGAATTCTTACAGATACAGAATTGAGAAGTAGCTGATCTTCTGATCCTGTGGCTGGAAAATTAAAGTAGATACAAATTAATCTGGGTATAAGAAATTGTAGTGGTTCCCTGGAAGAAGAAAAATTTCATTTCCTTTTAGTGAATGAGCTACAGCTCAACATGTTTTTCTGATATGACTTGCAGTGCAATGTTCTGGAATGTGCTGCCATGGAGCATGTAGTAATCTTGTCATTTTATCAATCCTTGTAGGAGAATTCGGCAAACTAGTTTCTTAAACAGAGAGATAGATGTATATAGATCGTGTGCTATAAGTTATGGGAAAACTGTGCCTATATTTAAGAAAGGCAAGAAAAGGGAAATAAAGAAAAGTGTAGCTGGAAACTTCTCTTTGAGGCTTTGGTTTGGAGCCACCTGTGTGGTTCCTTTGTTACTTAGGGACTAATCCTCGCATGAGATTCGCTGGTCTGTGTGAGGAGCCCAGGGGAACTGCTGTGCTCTACAAACTGGTTGGCACCGAGGCTAGCGGGGTGCTTGGTGCAGCAGCATTATTTCAGCAAAGCATACAAATTCCTTCCAAGAGTGCAATGCAAATTCGGGATCACCCTAAAATCTTGGCTCCTGGCGATACTTCGTTGGTTTTTTTAGTTGAGTTGGGTGTTTATTTGTTTTGGGTTTTTTTCTTCTCCTAAAAGCTTTAGTGTCTAAGAGTGAATTAGTATAAATGCTGTGCATAGATTTTTTGAGAAATTATACCAGCATCATGGATTCTTCATCTTGAGCAAGATGCATTCAAAAGTGGAGTGACTTCTTTCCTTGTATCTCTTCCTTTTGAGTTGAGAATTCAGTTGAGTAGTGTAGTCGTGTTGGAGCAGCTTTAATTACTAATTGGGATTACTGGCAGGCAAGGATATGGGCAATAACCTATCACTGCAGAGCAACAGAGTATGTTGGTGATAAGCTATTTTTCTAATAACTTCATGTGTATTTAAGATGTTTTTTTAGAATCTCACACTTGGGAGAAAAAACTAGGGTAAAGCCCAGCAAATTTGCCCTATCATTTAGTAAGTACTGTTGCACCATTAAAAAGACCAGAAACAAACTATTGTTCAGAGCGGAATTTCCTCCTTACCGCAAAACAAGATACATGCTTCTTCTCCATTAAAGTATAAAAACTTAGAGAAAGGGTTATATTTAAATGGACACAGATTGGTTGTACATTGATGTACTGAGGAGAGTATCATGAGTTTACCAAGTCATTTGAATGCTAGACAGCTGTGAAAAGATAAGCTTCTTTTAAGTTAAAGCAATTGTCAGAGTCATTTCCATTATAAAATTCTAGTCTCGGCACCAGAGCAAATCTCTGTTTCAGCTAACATTGCTTTGAAAAGTGTCTCATTGAAATCTGCAAGTAAACAAGCAACAGCCACTCTTTCTGCCTGAAAAAAGGCGACGATTCCACCTGGTTGAAGGCTTACCTGACACGGGAGCTTGCATTGTTGGGCCTTTACTCTTAAGCATCACATTTCCTTACTCTGCTTTCTTCTCTTTCAGAGCACAGAGTGGTATATTTTTTAATAAGTGACATTTTTACATCTAATGCATATATAATAGTGTTTGAGGCATCAACACACTTTTCATAATTTCACACTGCTTTTTGAATTTACAGGCTTATTAAAATGTTCCCGTCCCAGCTGTTCCTTGTGTTTGCTGGGCTGAGAAAGAGCTACTCTGTGTAACCATACAGATAGCAGGGCTTTGAAAAGTTCACTTTTTTGAAGTTATGCGGTAGGGAAAAAATTTTTGTAGATGAAATTTATTTATCTGCTGCAAGGTAGAAAGACTGTCCTTGAAAATGACTAAAGTATAACCATCCGATTGTTTGAACTGATACTCCTGTTAAATTAGCTCCCCATAAGAAAACTGTACTACTCAAATGAATAGATGACATCAGAAGCAGTTTCATTAGTGCTTGGCCAAGCTTTTCTTCCAGAATAGGACCAATATTGAGCAACTAGGAATGCTTCCTTCTCTTTTTACATTATATTTGCTTCATGCAGGTTGACGCTAGATTTCTTTTATTGACTTAATGCAGAGTGAGATTATGACCTGATTCCTAAACTGAAAAAAGCACATACAGGCAATTTCTTTTCTAAAGAGATGAATAGCTATAGGAATATGATAACATTCAGAGTTGGAACAGCTAGTGTTGCTGTCTGCAAGCAATATATTTGCTTGGCTGACAGCACTTTTAAAAAAAAAATAAAATAGGAGGGAATGAAGTACTGCCTTAATGCCTGTTGGAGCTGAACTATGCTGTACCAGGGTGTACAGTGGAGGGGAAGATGTCTGCAGGACCACCAAGACCCATGCTGAAAGAGTGGTGCTGAATGGGTGGTAGCGTAGCTTTGTGTGCTCAGAATAATCCGTTCAATACAAGGTCAGTCTTTTTCCCATGGATAAGGATGGTTAAGGGATGCATTATCTTTGAAACAAGGAGGAATTTGGAGCAGATGTGTAGAGTAATGCCTTGCTCTCAGCTCAGCTTTGGGGCTCAGTTCAACAACATGCTGTCCTTGGTAGAGATCATGGCAAAGCCAAACTTTAGTTATGAATCATGAAGCCAACTGATTTCTCCATTGGCGTATGTTTAGAAAGGTTAGGGGTGTTATGATAGAAAACCATAAAATGTCATACACAGGAATAATTAACATCAAACTCATTTTCTCATTATATGTCCTTGATGCTTGCATTTCTGAGCAGAAATGTTGCTAACTAAACTATAGACAAACAAACCAAGTAGAAATGTAGGAATTACTGAGTAAGCCATGTTGCTCTGACAGACCTTCATACAAGCTTTAGCCGTTTAGTTTAGCAATCAATGGTTTTCAGACCACTTTCATATGGCTGTAAAGAGGGTGATATTTGCTGGCTTGGAAAATCTTCAGATCTTCACTGTATCACTAGTGAAGGAAAATGCGGGATTTTTATTCAGACTCTTGACTTAGTTTTGGGTGGAATCCACACCCATTAATTCAGAAGTTACCCATACAGGCACATTTTCTGCAAGAAAAAGCCCAACACAGTAAGTTCTGTTGGGTATTCTGCATTGGCATTTTATTATGCTAGTGCAAGATTGTTACCTGAGCTCAGACTTTGGGGGGTTTAACTCTGCCTTTGACATAATTCCTCTTACTGCATTTAGAAAAATAGCTGAGCTTTCTGTCTCATTTTCTGTGTTGTCAGCAAGATACATAATTTCTGTAATTTCATTGTTAGCTTGTAATAAATCAGGACTTTTTTTGACTCATGAACCCCATGAAGATGATCATAGAATTTTTGTTATGAAGTAATTTTAAAATCTTGTCCCAGTGAGAGCCCTTCTTTGGGCTGATTGTATGCTAACATGTCGTCTTCCAGAGGCAGCAACTGTCATAAGGCAATGCTGCTAAAGATCTTTAATTGTCTCAATACATCTTGGTGTGCTTTAATGCTTCTAAATTAATTAGGCAATTTAATATTGTTATTAAGTCTGGAATTGCATTACTTCAGCAGAAACATAAAGGTAATGTGATTGTGTGCCATAGGAATGGAAGCACCTGTGTTTTTAAGGATTATCCCCAAACATTGCAATTATTTAGTGAATGTGTAGTTCAGAAGGTTCACAGTACATCTTGCTCTTATGCTCCGGGGGGCCACTTAAGACCTTACATGTAACTTATGACTTACAATAAAAGGTCAAAAACCACAATTATAGGATGTCTCAGAAACAGAGTATAAGAAATGAAGGCTATTGCCAAGAGCCTAAGTGCCTGTAGAAGCAGAAAATACATTAAATAAAACATATTTGTAGGGAATACACAGCATCCTGTATTCCAGGGAAAGGCAATAATAAAATAAAAACTAACAGTCCCTGCCAGTCTAACCTGGGGACTTTTCTTCTTACCTTCAGATTTGTTTATTGGCTTAAAGATCTTTTTGGTTTTGTTTGGGTTTTGGTGGGGGTTTTTTTGTGTGTGTGTGTTTGTCTGGTTTGGTTTTGTTTGTTTGTTTGTTTTACACAGAACCTAGCTAGGTTCCTGAAAACTTTAGTATTGCGGGCAGCATTGGTTCACATCACTTTGAGATTGGTCTGATATAGTTAACCTTTCCTCGAGGAGGAAAAGGGGCTTTCACTATAATTTCACCTCTGCCTGTAATGGGAAAGAAAACAGATAATGAATCCTCTTCCCAGTTTCTGAGGTGTCTTAGTTTTCTTAAATATTTAAAAATCTAGAGTCATCTCCGCTCTTAGCATCTATCAAAAAAACCCCCATTGTTTTCTTTGCTTCCCAAAGCATCACTCTGAAAACTGTATATACAGGAAAACCAGAATTATTATGCTTTGGGGCACATCACTTCTACTGTGAAGGTATAGAAACAATACTACTGCTCGTTGATTTAAATTGCAATAGAGAAGGAAATGTGTATAGGCAAAAAACCCATGGTTATCCCAGCTAGAAAATGCAACTGGGGTTGCTCTCAGTTCTCAAGGGAAATGTTTACTTCTACATTTTGTCTAGATGACAGCACTTCCATTACTGTAATCACCTGAAAAATCACAGAATAGCCAAGCAGCACTGTGACACAGGAGTGTTCTTATGCCTGTTCTTATGATACTGACTGTGGAAGTCAGAGCCTACATACAGTGCACACAACTTCTGGTCCTCACCTACTCTCTGTCCTGGTAGGATATATGTGATTCTGTTCCTTTCATAGATAACATCTCAATTAGAGCTTAATCTCATATACCACCAACTGAGTTTATATACTTCCAGAGTTATTTACAGTATTTTTTCTCACATTAACCCACCTGAGCAAACATATATCACCAACAAATGTTGATTACTACTGCCCTCAGGAGTAATCAGTTGCAAGCTTTTTCCGATACTCAGAATTAAATAAATCCTGTGCAAAGTCAAACCTGTATTATCTGAGCAGAAGAGTTAAATGGTGATAGGAAAGCCATTGGCTTATTTCTCCTGGGCCATCTGTCTAGTTTTAGTAAAGTATTGGCATTGGGGTGACATAATATACTTTGTAATTTTAGGAGTCTGATTTGTTGATTAAATTGTCAATTTAATGACAGAATGTGGCATGACATAAGGGTTTCATGTCAGGGTTGTTCTCCTTCCAGATATATATATTTTTTTTTTTTTCTTTCCTCGCTTCCTCGTCCCTTCTCCCCACCAGCCGAAACTGGTTATCTTTTAGTTTGTATAAACATTCAAACAAAATTCAAGATACTGATAGGGTAGAAATGGCTGAGCTGCTTTTTCCAATACTGAAGTTCTGTATGCTAATTCGATTAAAAAAATTAGTAACAGATGTTTAACTTCAGTTGCACAGAAAGCCATAATGCAGGTGATCTACAGAGGTTGGCACATTTTCAGACATGGGCAAAGGCATCTTGCAATTCCAGAGCTTCCTTGTGATGCTCACCCATAGGGGATCAGTAGTATGTCCCTGCAGTGAGCACTTCTCTCCGTTTTTGCTCCTCAGCCCTGATGCCTCATGGCTGTTCACACCACCACAGAAAAGCAGTGAGCGATAAGTTGCATTCCTTAGCAATGAGAAATTTTACTTACAAGTCAAAATCAGCAGCTTTTCCTACACTGGTTTGTGTTATGTTAGATGTTGCTGTCATCTGTAAATGGTACTTTACTAGATATATATACAGTCCTGGGGCTTAAGTAGAGTTAGGCTGTCATATACAGAAGTGCAGATCTCCCTGTTGTGCACCAGCATCCAAAATGGGCAACCTGTGTCTTTGGACATGGGCATCAGAGAGCGCAGTGGCTGCCAGGCCATGCAGAACTCCCTTTACAAGGTAGCAGAAGCATCCTGCTAAAGCCTGAGGTTGTTGCCCACAACAGCTTGGACATTTCACACTGTATGGAGCTGTAGCCTGTGGGAGTTTGTTTCGATCCTAGTTCACCCAAAGAGCAACCCTTCAGGGCTCCCTGCTGTGGACCAGAATGGCTGAGCTGCTGCAGCCACCTCTGTGGTGCTGCTGGGAGACGGGGACAAGGCCTGTGTTCAGCCCATGGCGGCTCCCCTGTGCCGCCCCGTCCCCCTGGCGCTGCTGCCTGCCCTGCTGTGGGGCCTCCATGGGCGGCCGCCCTGCCCTGCCCCGTGACCCTGCTCCAGCCTGGGCCCTGCGCGGGCCGCAGCTCCTGCAGGGCACGTCCTGTGGCTGTGACCCCCCCGGGGCTGCGGGGTGACCCTGCTCACCCTGGGCTGTTCACACTGTTGCGTCTCACAATTTTTTAAAAGTTATAAAGTGTGTTGCCCGTCCTGAGCTGCCCTTCCCGTGAGGCAGCCAGGTGCGGCTGCGGGCCCCGCCATGCCCTGCGGTGGCACCTCAGAGCCGCTGGAGCCGGGGCAGCCCCTGCCGCTCCTCACAGAGCCCCCGCTGGCACCTGGGCACGCACACCCACAGCAGAGGTAAACCCAAGCCCTGTTCACTCAATTTATTTCATATTCAAAGTGAGATTTGTACGTGGCTCATGCCACCGCTACCACGTTTGCTGTGTCCCTGAGGTGTGCAGGAATGTCTCTCCCCTTCTCGGGGACGCCATTTGTGCCTCTCCCTTGGGGTGCCAGGGGATAGCCACAGTGGCAGGAGATGGTGCAGATGCCTCCATCGAGTGTGCCAGGGTCCTGCCCTGGGCCCAGGAAGCCACCCGCTGTACAGGGAACTGGGATTCAGGCCGGAGCTGATGCCCGCCGGCCGGGCTGCCAGTCCCGCAGGGCTGCCAGGCCTGGCCAGTGTGTGGGCAAGGTGGCCCTGGCCGCAGGTCATGCCCTCACCCTGTGGCAGTTTTACAATGATCAGTTCCTTTCTGAGCTGTAAGGATTTAAAATTGCTCTTTAATTTAAAATACATTTTAAAACGAAAAGTGATTTCTTCAGGTCCACAAATAGATTCAGTAAAACTTCTTGGATACAGAAGTCTAATTCCAGCAGATGCAAATGCAGCTGTTGTGTCTGTAGCTCTTGGGTGTGGAAGGAGCTGAACATTTAATATTTCATGACCTTTTTTGTTTGCTCAGAGACATAGTTTTATATGTTTGAATATAAAAGCTGCATTGCAGCCACTGTCTGGGTTCATTTAGGGGGTGGTTTATGGTTTGCGTGTACATATTGTTAACTTTTTTGACGTAGGAGAGTAGATTTTGGTAGGTGAGTGTGGGAGATTATTGCCTCTTGCCAACAATTTCTCTCTTCTCTGTGCTTATAAACATCTTTATCAACCCCATAATTTCTCATAAGAAGTTTCATTAAGACAATTGTTGGGTAATTTTGTGTATACTTCATACAAAATGGAGTTTAGGAAGGAATTCATTATTATTGAGATTTTCCTCTTTGCCTAGCAGGCATAGTTGGGAAGGAGCAAGTTATGGGACATCTCCTACTTGGGTACCCCACTGCACAGGCAGCACATTTCCATTAACAGACTTGCCATCCCTTTTCAGGAATGTCCATCTGCTTCCAACTTATAAAGCAGCATATTAATCGCACTGCATTCCACTGCCTCATATGATAATTCAAAACTTTACTTACGCTTTTCTACTCTCTCAGACTTAACACACCAGGTATGTATCTTGTGTACATGTCACAGCCAAATATTTCCTGAAATATTGAAATTTCTTTTGGTTTATGAGATTTTTTTGTTATTGTTGTTGTTTAGAGAAATCAGTGACACTGAAAACCATGAGAGGGGGAAACATCTTTCTCAGTTTCAGTGATAGGTGGAGAAAAGGCTGTCTGTAAGGGACTCATGAATAGCTTAAAACTTTTGACTAACTGTTAACAGTGAAACTCTGTATGGAAGAAACAGAGTGGTATGTTTGCTCAGGACGGGGTTTTTTTTTTTCAGATAAGGTTGACTTCTGTGAGAAAGAGTATGTGGGTTTTTTCCATGTGTATATATCTTTAGTGGAGCCTGAATGGCTGGATGGATCAGAATATTTATAGTCTGAACAGTGGATGAAAGGGATTTCAAGAAACAGTTATTACAGTTACTGATTTATGATCGTGAGAAGCGAACAATTGGGATGGATTCATCAAACCAGATTTAAATGTGCTGTGTAATGGATGGAAGTCATGAGCTACTTCTAAGGCTTACTTCATCGCATCCTCGAGCCAACAACTGAAATACATCAGTTCTGTTGAATCATCCTTTGATGGCAGCTTTTCCTGTGTTGACTGCACAGTCTGTACAGCTCAGAGATACATGCCTATAACTGTGAAGATATCTATAGTTAGTGGGATCACTTCCTAGATTATTGATGCCGATAACTGTATACCAAATAAGTGAGCTTCCTGATTTCATCTGTTTAGCCATGATAATCTTGCAACGTCATGTAAATTTATACATGACATTTAACAAACTGGTTTTAAAAAAATAATCTTTGTTTTCTTAAAAACAGATGTGCTAGAAGTCAGGCGTTCAGTAGGCACCCAGAGGAATCAAAATCTAAGAGAGATTCTAATCACTTCTCAGATTTTAAAAAGCCCTTGTGATTACATATCAGATACATAGAATATGTAAGTGGTAAAGAGCAATTAAACTGAAGTACTCTTCTAGTCATTGTGTTTTCCTGAATGTTTTCCTTTTTCCTAACTGCTTGTGCTACTGTATTCAGACACTGTAGTACACTTATGAGATGCTTTGTATATGAGCTGAACTGAGTTGAACACTTCTACACTGAGCAGATCTATTTCCAAAATAGCCACTCAATTTGCCAATAAAACACTGAAGTCACGATTCTAGAGTCAAACAAATGTGATATGTCTAGGCTGAACAATTTTTGAGCTATAAGACTACCAAATTAAAATCATACCTGAAATAGCCTGATTTTGTTTTACCATACTCCTCAGAATTTCAAAATACAGTTAAACCTTCTAGTTATTCAGCAGCTGAAACAGATTTGGCTGAGCCAGTACTATGAATTGACACCTCTTTTTTGAGAACATTGTCTAAATTCAATATGTTAATAATTAATTTTTATCTCAGTTAAACTGGATTATTTTTATAATTATAATTTTCAGTCATCCTCTAAAAATACAAGTTGAATAAATTGAACAAACCGTTGTCTGACACTAAATTTGTCCTTTTATTTTGGCCTTATGGAATTTCTGCTACAACCTCAGAAACGCAGAAGATGATACAGTTCAGTGGTGACTTAGTTGACATTTGCACAATACAGGAAGAACTTTCTTTGTCGCTACTGTTTAGAGCAGACACAGGGCATCAATTTGTCTTTTAAGTCCAAGTTCCTAGAATGAGACTGTGCCTTCTTCTTCCATTTAATGTATAGGGTGTTCTAGAACTGTTCTTTCTTAATGTAGCCTTTTGAAGCAGTTCAACGCAAAATGCAATATTAACATGTTTATTGGGCTATAGATGGTGATCCCATTGTTTCAGATTGTGTGAAGGGGACCACTGATAGCCAGTGATTGCAATGAGGTCTTTGAGCACATCAAGCGATTCAGCATTTTAAATATTACTTCCATAACAAACATGGAACTTAAATTGATCTTGTGCTTCTTTTAAACTCCATTTGACAGGTCTAGCCTCCAAACTTCAAGAAGTGAGTTCACAAAGACATTGGCAAAAAAAAAAAAAAAAAAAAACAACCCCAAAAAACCCTGAAAATACTTCTCCAGTACATTTCCAGAAAAAATTGTAAACAATTTTGTTTCACTTTTGGTTTTTTTTTTAAAAAAGAGTTCTATTTTTAATGTGTTTTTCTTATTCTACCATATATTCTTCTAAATGCATGAGCCATGATTACTATACTGATAGTGCTCATTTTTGAGCTATCTAATCAGAAAGCTGTACAGTTCTGTAGTACCTCAACTTTGCAGATCTCTTACCTACTTTTGACCTGTGCTGGCTTGAGTTGAGTTGGCAGCTTGTGCTTGGAAACTGGCTTGATTCTTTTTGTCAGTCGTACAAGAAAAATCTCTTTTTATGAATGGACTCTTTCCTTAAGGTAAAAAACGAACTCTTAAGAATGTGAAAATAAATAAACAACAAAAAACATGTTCCCAGCAAGCAATGCTGTTTTGAGCTAGGTGTGGCATGTTTTCCTCGTATCAGTGCAGGGGTGCTTTTCAGTGTATATACATTGCAGTTGCAGTCTCTTACCATCCAGCTTTGATCTTGTCTTGGTCCAGAATGATTTTAACCTCTGTCTAATGAGATCTAGTGAAAGACATGCAAGGCAGAGACACCTCTTTCAGCTTGCAGCCTTTTTTGTACCTGAAACTCAAGAATCAAAAGATTCTCTGCCCTTTAAAGTCCATTGGAAATAGAAACTGCAAGGCTGATATTACAATATGCCTTTTATCTGATTTTGTGAAGTCATCAGGGTTATAGCCATAAAACTATTAAAATGCCTTTCATCTGTGTAAGGTAAACCTATAGGCATTTTTGAGGATGATAAGCGTGATTTGTACAGTGTTGATTTAATTTTGGCATGGATCATTTTGGCAAGAAAGTACAAATATGTAACTACGTCTCTCCAATTTTTTTTCTTTCCTCAGGGCAAGACCAAAATTGCCCAAAGTTCATTTAAAAAAAAAAAGGTCCCATAAAGTCACCTTGACCTGTTGATAAACACTCAGGTGAAATATCCATCTTATCATACACATAGTTTTACTAGTCTGTGAAATTTATTTCTGATTGTGAGAAACCTACTTCATGATATACAGGAACTCAATTTCCAAGTGCAGGTTCATCTTCAGCCTGGGTTTTTTGGGTTTTGGTTGGTTTTGGGGTTTGTTTTTTTTTTGGACAAGCGCCCCTGAAGGAATAGAGGAATAATGAACTATATCAACTCAGAACAGTTCAAACCGTTGTTTTCCAGGTGTAAAATCCAAATCAACCTTCCATGATTTTATCCTGGGTATTTAAGATGTTAGCAACCACATTTTATGATGTGTATTACAGGTCCACCCTCTTATTAACATATAAGCATCTACTTCCAAATGCTTTCTGTCAGATAACAATCTTTCTTTCTTTTCTGAAAGAATCAAATTGGACCAAGATGGAAAGATGTGTGGGGATAAAACTTTGACGTGTTTGCTTCAAATGGACGCACAAGCTGAATTGCCAACAGATTTTGATTGCTTTTCATAGAGGGTAGAGTTTATTAGTTTTGTAGCTGAATATACAAACAGCACAAGCTTATTTGAGGAGTCTTTGTTTATTGTAAATTAGGGCAATGAATTCCAAAGTTATGAGTCACAACCTGCATTGTTGGGGGAGTAAAACTGGATTCTTGATAGTAATGCCATAAAATTAAAATATAGTAGAAAATTACTGGGAAAAAATTTCTTTATTGAGAATAGCTTGAAAAGCTAATTTAATAATGAGTTAGTTTATTTCAAGCTAAAAACATAATAACTTGATAAGAGGGAAATTATTAAACATTATTAAAATTCCAGTTTTAATTGTCAGAAGCTGTAATTCCTCAACTAAAAGGAGGAATTTGCAGTCTTAAAAGTGACTTAAAACTGGCTTTGGCAATGAAGCAGATTTTTAAAAATTATTTTTCTGCATTGATAGTGTGAATGAGTAATGCTTTTCATCCTTTCTATTTTCTATATAAAAAAAAGTAATTGAACTATTAATTTTTAAAGTGTTTCTAAGTCTAATTCTCATTGTTGTTTCATGGGTGACCATACATAAGATTTCCACCAAGGACCTTTTAGAACTTCAATTCAACAATAGCCAGCACATGCTGTGCAAGTTGTAGTTTAATAGAAGAGTGAATGACTAAGGTGTAGATTCACTGCCACATCACTGAAGTATTGAAACCAGAGCTGCTATTTTGAAAAGTCTGGAACCATCTTTCCTGATCCACAAGATTGAGCTCTGCCACCAAAGGCTCCGCAACACCTGTACAGACCTGCATCGCTTTAGAGTGAAAGCTCTTTCCATGTGGGAGGTGGTTAAATGATGCACGTGAGCTCCGTGGCTGCTCCTTGCCTCTGAGTTTTGCTTTCTTTGCTGGTGACCTTCGGTGCAGACATGTTTCCTTAAGGGTGCTGCACGTCCTCTGCATTGTGGGTCTGGGAGCAGTGGCAGAAACAGAGTTTGAGTAGCAGTGTAATGGCTCAGCAAAGAAATGCCTAGCAAAAAAAAAACGCTTCAGGAACTGGGTTTGGAGTGATTGTATCTCACCTAAATGTTGGCCTGGGTGGAGAAGGGTATCAATGTCTGCTCTTATGACAGTTTGCCACTGATGTGTCCAGGCTCCTTCCAGTTAAGAACTGCATGGCACTCTTTCTAAAACAAATAATCTGTATTCCTTCCTTCCTGGCTGTATTTCATCTGATCTTGCTTCCATTCCACTCATTCTTGCAAATACAGCCTCTCTTGTCTTCATTTGGTGTAAGGTTTGCCTCTGCTCTGATGCATTGTGCTTCTTGGCTGTGCAGGGTTAACAGAGGGCATGGCTGTCTTCCAAGAGAGCGTTTTACCAGAGGAGGGAGAGACTTTCCTGCTTCATGATGTATCAGAGCTGTCTTATAAGTGCTGTGTTGGGTAGTAAATGTGTATTTTCTTCCGTTCTGCAAATGAACTGGAATATAATCTCAGTCTAGTTCTGTTAATAATCTCAGCCTTGTTGTTGTTGTGGGTTTGGGTTTTTCAGTTTCAGGGTTTTGTGTGTGTGTTTGTTGGTTGGTTTTTGGTTGGGTTTGTTTGTTTGTTTGTTTGTTTGTTTGTTTGTTTTGTTGGGGGTTTTTTGTCCCCCAGGAAACTGTGCATCCAGCATAGCCAGTCAGTTCCCTTCTCTGGTCAGCTGCTTCTTGTTATAACACCTGGGAGTGAAATCCTTCGGCATGCTGATAAAGGCTGAGACACTGAGCAAACACATGGAGCATCTGTTGATTCAGCATCACTCTTCTGCGTTTGTTATTCAGAGGGGTCTTGAAGCCTTAGGCTGCAATGGCAGGCAATAAATGAGTGAGGGCACATGGTTCCACTTGGCTCTAATTATATATAATGAAAGGGAACATGGTAGTCAGTGGTTAATCAGTCTCCTACACTTCTGGCTTTAGTAGTTTACCATTTTTGCAGAGGAAAGTGTGTTGTTTAGGTTTTTATTATTATTTTTGCTTCCTCTGTAGTTGTGTCAACTTTTAAAAGCAACAGTATATTAAATGCAGCTGAAAATGTAATGTATGGAATACGTTAGGGGTTTTTATTTTTCTAGCTTTTTACATTTTTTATATGAAAATTAATATTCCAAACCAGCTTTCTAAATTGGTTAGCTTGAGAGACTGTTGAGCTGCTTCTGGTGTCTGGGCAAACTCAGCATCCCATCTCTCTCTCTGCCCAGAGGTGCCAATTTCCAGGCACAAGCCAGCAAAGCTCCCTTGCTGACTCAGCTGCAGACTTATGTGTGCTGTCTTGGAGAAACTGTTACCCTCATTCCAATTTGGTCACTGGGTTTGAAAAATCATGCGTAGCCCTTTGGGGGTAGGTGTGAGCAGCCCAAAGGCTTGTCAGTACCACTTCTCCAGATTTGTGATACATGCACAGTTTAATTGTTCTATTTTCGGCTAGGTCTCTAAGATTAAAAAGAATAAAATATTTAGCAATAGAAAGTATTAATAGTTTTTGCCTTCTCTTGGTCCAAAGGAGGCCTTTGGCTTGTATGGCTGTGCCTCCCCCGTGTGTCCATAACCTATTTTAATAGTTTTTCTTCTCTCTTTTGTTTTGTTCACAGCCTACATGCTGACATACTACCAGTTTTGTTTCCAAAAGAGAAGTTCACAGAGCTACACAGTGCCTGATCCAACTAGCCACTTTGATGTTCCTCACTGGACCATGTAGGTAAACTTCAAAGAAACATATATAGTCACTTACATCTTTCCAAGCATAACAGGGAACAGCTGATTTTTGGCAACAGTGCTCACTTTGTGAAGTCATGGCCTTTTGTAATTCATGGACTACAAAATCATTTATTAAGGCCCTCCAACTTTGCAATGTGTTTTATCATCAACAGGCACACAAGTGTAGACCGTCATATGTCACGATGTGTTTGGTCTCCTTGTCACATCAATTTTAAGTTTTTGAGGGTTCTGGGAACACTGTGATGCCTGTCATTCCTGTAGGTGTACCTGAGCTAACTCTTAACAGCAGCTGCAGCGGCGCACATTTCAGCTTAGACATAAAATGTGGCAGAGATATTGAATAAATTCTCAAGCAGTTGGCAAATCTTGAGCTTTTTGTTATTACAGCTACGCAGCCAGCAGAATAAGACCTACCCTGTAAGAGGTAGGCTGAACAGGTTTACGTGAATGAACCCCTATGCTTGTCTTTAAGAAGAGTAGTGCAGTGGCATGGTACTGGTAATCAGGAGAAAGATGCCTTCAGGTTATTCTTGTTGATCACCACGAGCTTCTGCACAAACCTTCAAGTTTTCTATGAGTTTCAGAAAAAATAAAAAAATGCAGCCAATATTCTACCTCCAGGATTTCCCTGCAGAATAATTCAGTCTTTCTATAGCAGAAGTGAGAATCCAACAATTTGAATTCAATTTCTTGAAAAGTGTGGTTTCCCTTCTGAGTTTGATATGCTGGCTGGGTTTAGTTTCAACAAGTCATTTCCCTCTGTGAGAGTAAACCTAGGGAAAGAAGTAAATTGTTCTGATTAAATTGCCAGCATTCATTATCATTTTACTACTTTCTCCCTTGTATGTTATGCTGGTTTATGTCTCAGTTGCAGTGGCATTTAAAATAATTTATGAGTCGGTAGGCTGCAGCGTTTATGTCTGTGTTACAGTTGTTCTTTCTTTTATGTTCCTCACACATTTCTGTAAAACTTCCACCTTGGTTTGCATTTCTAATTTTGTGGAAGTGAACTATAAACATGGAAATATAGCAGTGGTTTAAAATGACCTGTATTTACACATGCTGACATACTCTCCTTACGCAGAAAACAGCTCTCCTCACATACTTGCTTTGGGGACTGTGGCGCTGACAGCTTATTGTGATTGTTTCTGGAGTGCCCTGAGATTTCAGTCACTCAGTTCTATCTGGAGAAAGCTTCTAACCAAGCCGTCTCAGGAAATCATTTTCATGCTGGCTGGATCTTTATGGCTTCAATACTACCAAAGGTGCCTCAGATGAATCCTGAAACAATGCTGACTCCTGCTTTCATATCCTGAAATTAGGACATGGTATCTTGCATGCTGTTACACAGCTGGCCATATTCAGTCACAGTTGGTGTTGCCTTTCATTATGTGTTGGCCATATTCCAACTTTACTTAGATTTTTTTTCAGGTATTTTGTATAAGGTGAAAGGTTGTGGGTTTGTTGGGTTTTTTTTTGTTTGTTGGGGTTTTTTTTTCAGATGACAGATTTTCTATTAATAAAATACTGAAAACAAATTTTCTGGTTTAGTAGTTAAAAGCAAATTGTCTCAATTCAGAAGTGGGTTACTAGCTCTGAACTGGAGAAAAGATTCATGTTCCCTGTTGTATCAAAAATCTTCCCCAGTCGTAACTGATGGGCAGGAAAACAATCCCAAAAGACATTTATCATGCTGGAGACGATATCAAGTCTGAGGAGAATCCTTTTCTGCAGATACCAGTGGCACAGCTATTCCTTGGCAGGACATTTTTAAATTGGTGCCAAAATTCAGAGTACCCCAAAGGAATTGGAAGTGAACTGTATTCAGTTTTGGCCTAAAAGGAAAAAAAAAATACATGAATTCATATGATTAACTTCTGCAAATTTTATTACAGTCCACATCTCTTTCCTTATATAAACATTTGCCATTTAGACCCTGATGTGGCAGTGGGGAAACAGTGAGCAAAAAAGTAAGAGGTTAAAGCACCAAAACCTATAATCCTTGCAATATAGTAACAAAGTTTTCAGAAAGACAGAAATTAAATTATCTTTTTTTTTTCTTTTTTCTTCTTGATACCAAGTTAACAAGAACAAAGCCATTCATGCAAGTAAATCTAATGGTTTGCTTTAGATTTACACTGCACTGTCATGCTACCTCTTAAGGGATTATATGTATGAAGAAATAATAATGTGCTTTACTGCCCACAAATGTTCAGCGCATTAAACAGAATTTGTCAGTTCATCTGAACACATTACATTAGTCAAGAAGAACATCATCATTTTGCATAGCAAAGGTACATTAGCTAAGCTGTTCGGGCTGTCAGAATCTTAAAATCTTTCCTCTTCAAAATGCAAGAGTGATGGTCACTATGACATGCATTTGTCATTTAACACAAGTAATGCTTTTGCTTTGGTAGCTTTTAGCAAAATATAGATGTTTGCAAAGGTTGTGGTACAGGTCGGCTCTCTAGTACAAAACGCAAATTCTAACACAATTGCTGTAACTTTCAAGGAGGAACTAGATGATGTCTGATCTAAGAAGAGCCAGAGGAAATGGCCATTCTTAGAATGTTTTACAGCAGTATATTTATGTTGATTATTTATTTTTAAAAAAGTGTTAAAATTTATTTGTATTTTTTAAATACTCATAAATGTGATTTTTTTTTTTTTCTTTTTTTTTTCTGCATTTAAGTATCCATCTGTAGCTGTGATATTGACAGAATCTGCTATCTCAAACAGAAGTTTAACTCCAGGGCACTGGTGGGTTTTTTTATACAGTAGTGACGCAGAAATATTTGCTCCTATACCTTATCTCTTGAAAAATTATTCAAGCTCTTAATCCAAAGCTAATAAGAACTTGCATTTTTATTTATTTATCTGTTCTTTTATTTATAGATTTTGGTAGTAGGTTAGAGTAGAAGAGTAGCTTTGACAAAAAGAACAACCGGTTCAAAGCATACGTAATTAGTGACTGCGGCTGTCATGAGTTCATGGCGTAAGCAGTTGCACAATCAGCCAAATCTTACAGTGCTTATTTTCCTAGTCCCTTTGAAGTGACCTGGCCTGACATTATTTCAGAAACATCACAGCTTAGACAATTGTATATCTGTGGCTGGTTTGTTGAGTTATTGGTTCATCCATAAAGATAGGGTACTATTGTGCTTTAAAAATAAGATCAATAACGAAAATTAATTTTCTGGAGACAATTTCCTCTTGTTCCTAGTTATTTAACTGAGTCTATGCAGTACCTATTGATGGTAAGGAGACCACGTAGACTGGGGTTCAATTTATTCATTCATAGTTTCTTACATATTTGTAAATAGACTAATTACTTGGAGGATAAAAGCAAACTGGTCATTTGTAACTCGCATCCTGAAAGAAAGTGTACTTTTTGTACTAGAATTAATTTTTTGGAGGATTTGTGATTTAAATGAAAGATGGAAATATTTACATACTTAAATTTAAGTTTACAAAATATACTTATTCTCAGCTGAAAGTCCCTCTAGGGTATAGTGTACAAATTTCTTCTTTCATTAGATACATTGAAAAGCCAAGTGGAGTGATTATGGCTGAGTTCCATTCCCTCTGAAAAAAAACCACTTTTTTTTTAATCAACAAAGATCTTTCCATACCTTTTTATGGAGGGAAGGCTATCAGGTTTTGGAATTACAAATTTGTATTTCCTCTGGCATTTTAAAAAAATCTTGGGGTTTCATGTACTGTACTTCACAAGACTGATCATGTCTAACTTTTGAGGACTGACTAGTTTGCAGCAGTAGGTGGTATGTGAGATACAGACTTCAGGAAGAACATGATTTCCATAACCACTTCAAAGGAAATACATTATAAATAAAATACGTTTCTCTGGGGGCTTACAAAACCATTCTGTTTATAATTTAAGTTGGATTAAGCTAAATAATATAGTACAGTAAAACCCTCAAGGGAAAAATACTTCATTTAAGTTTCAACATTACCTTACTTCCATTAATTGGAAGTATTTTACTCTGTCTTTTAATAGTTTATTTTTCACTGAATATGTATAATTAAAAGTATTGTCATTATAACAAGAGTGATTTTTTTCCCATTTTGCGTTCCAAGCCCTTCTGTTCAGTAGATCAGTATAGTTTTATTTGTCTACCTTTCTTCATTTCTGACTGCTTTATTCCTGGTGACTAACTCTCTGAGCATCAGTGTATGACAGAAGATTACCATCGCTGTGTCACGCATGTTCAACTTAATCAAACTCATAGTTGACCTGAGACTCTTAACCAGCCTGTTGTTTTGCATCAAAACCAGTTAGCGTGAGGCTTTCTTCTGTTGGAATATTTTAGGGTCTGCTCATCCAAACCGTGCAGCTTGCTTCTTCCAGTATGTTCACAGGGGTAACTGTTGAGTAGGAGCTGCAACACAAGCAAGAGAACCATTAGTCTCCTTACTTTATAAATGTAACTTGGAGGCAAAGAGGATATGCTGTACATGCATGCATACATGCGTACATGCATGTGTGTGTATTTTGTGTATCTACGGTTTTAAGGTCATACTTGCGTGTGCATGTGATTTGCTGGTGTACATGTTTTCCTTTCTTTTCTTGCCATAAATTTATGCCTATTCAGTTTCATATGGGAACCTGATAATGACATTCCACTTTAAGTCATATGAAGATGACTTCCAGGAGAAGGGTGACTAGGATAGTATTGGAAAACCTCAGTGAACGACCTAATTGTAAGGGTGATTTATTCCACTTCCTTTTTCACTCCATGACAAGAGACCATCCAGGCTGAACTAAATCAGGTTATTGTTCTTAACAGCATGG
The DNA here is from genome assembly GCF_015220075.1 of Falco rusticolus. Classification (NCBI taxonomy): domain Eukaryota; kingdom Metazoa; phylum Chordata; class Aves; order Falconiformes; family Falconidae; genus Falco; species Falco rusticolus. The sequence goes on along the minus strand of NC_051192.1, from coordinate 6,954,347 downwards.
AAGGCAGTAAATCTGTAGTGTCAAGCTCCTCTAATATTGACAGCTTTGCAATAAGGGTTTCTGTAGAAACAGTCTGAGCACATACAAGCTTACAGAAGCTGAAGCAGGTTTTATAATAGAAGCAGGTCAGTCCCATGTGCAATGTTTATTTCTACTTTAAACTCAGCTTTAAACCAGTCACTAACTTCAAATTAATCCCCATTTAAGGGGATTATATGAAGCACAAGCTTTGTGTTTCATACAAATTAATTTCAAGTGATAGAGTATTTTTTCCATGAGGAAAAAAAATCTTTACAGCTAAATGTTAACAATATTGAAATATGAAAAAGAAAGAAGGCATGCACAAATTTCCCCCTAATTTATAAAATGTTTATTTTTTTTTCTTAAAGAGTACTTTCAAAAGGCAATAGTAATTAAAAATAATGCTGCATTGAATAAAAACTTTGTTGACCTGAGAGTTTCATGCTAGACTGAATAAACCTTGAGGGGGAAAAAAGTAGTACAAAATCAAAGCTGAGACTCAGAATCTAAATTTTATATGAAAAAAGTAAGAATGCTTAGTCAAAAAAGTCTAAAGAAATTACTTCTGTATTTTCTAAAATTTTCATTAAGGCTTAACTAAGTTTACAGTTTCATTATGAAACATTTCTTTTTCCTTTCTGCTTTATAAGAATTTTTCCCCTCTAGTATTATTTGTCTGTTTTAAAACTAGCTTTTCTTCCTACTGTAAATGGTGATTAAATAATAGAGGTAATAAACTCTGTAATGAAGTACCAAATGCTGTACTGTGGCGAGTAGGAACTGATCGGAGTTTTTCTATACTGTTTTTCACTTTCTCCAAATGGGAGTACTGGTGGATGAAAAGCTGGAAATGAGCCAGCGGTGTGCAGCCCAGAAAGCCAACTGTATCCTGGGCTGCATCAACAGCAGCGTGACCAGCAGGTTGAGGGAGGTGGTTCTGTCCCTCTGCTCTGGTGAGACCCCACCTGGAGTGCTGCGTCCAGCTCTGGGGCCACCAACATAAGGATACAGATCTGTTGGAGTGAGTCCAGCAGAGAGCCACAAAAGTGATCAGAGGGTTGAATCACCTCTGCTGTGGAGACAGGCTGAGAGAGTTGGGGTTGTTCAGCCTGGAGAAGAAAAGGCTCCAGGGGACCTTATAGCAGCCTGCCAGTACCTACAGGGGCCAACAGGAAAGCAGGAGAGGGACTTTTGACAAGGGCAGGTAGTGATATGACAAGGGGGTAATTGTTTTAAACTAAAAGAAGGTAGATTGAGACTAGATGTTAGGAAGAAATTTGTTACGATGAGGGTGATGAAACACAGGACCAGGTTGCCCAGAGAGGTGGTAGGTGCCCCATCCCTGGATCTATTCAAGGCCAGGCTGGATGGGGCTCTGAGTAACCTGATCTATTTGAAGATATCCCTGCTCTTTGCAGGGGGCTTTCACTGCATGACCTTTAAAGGTCTCTTCCAGCCCAGCTGTTTTCTATGACTCTGAAATTTATTCAAAATAATGAGGGTAAGGAATTGGCCATGAAGATGATCAGAGGGCTGGAGCACCTCTCCTATGAAGACAGGCTGGCAGTGTTGGAGTTGTTCAGCCTGGAGAAGGCTCCAGTGAGGCAGGGGGACCTTAAAGCATCCTTCGGGTGGGGGGGGATCAAGAAAGCTAAGAGAAGAGCTTTTTATAAGGGTATGTAATGGTAGGACAAAGGGTAGTGGCTTTAAACTGAAAAAGGGTAGATTTAGATTAGATATCGGGAAGAAATTTTTTACTGTGAAAGTGGTGAGACACTGTTAACAGGCTGTCCAGAGAAGTTCTGGCAGTGCTCAAGGCCAGGCTGGATGGGGCTGTGAGCAACCTGGTCTAGTGGCAGGTGTCCCTGCCCATGGCAGGGGGTTGGAACTAGATGATCTTTAAGATCTCTTCCAACCCAAACTGTTGTATGATTCTGCAATTAAATTACACCATGATTGATTTTTTTTTTCTTTCTTGTCTCCTATCCCTTTCCACCAACTTTAAAGTTAATGGAGAATAATTTTATGATTTTAATAAATATAAATACATATATCACCATGTATGTTGTTTAGCTCTCTGGCTGGGATGGTGTCGTGGTTCATCTGGGATAGAGTTAATTTTCTACCTAGTAGCTGGTATAGTGCTGTATTTTCAATTTAATATGACAGTAATATTGGTAACACACTGATGGTTTAGCTGTTGCCAAGCCGTGCTTACCCCAAGTCAAGGACTTTCCAGTTTCCCAGGCTCTGCCAGTGAGCAGGCACACAAGGAGATGGGAGGCAGCAGGGCCAGGACAGGTGATCTGAACTAACCAAAGGGCTATGCCATACCATAGAGCATCATGCCCAGTATATAGACTGGGGGCAGCTGGCCAGGAGTGGCTGATCGCTGCTCGGGGACTGGGGACTGACTGGGTGTTGGTCAGCAGGTGGTGAGCAATTGTATAGTGCATCCCTTGTCTTTCTTGGCTTTTATTCCCCTCTCTCTTTCTTTGTTATCTCCCTTTTCATTAGTAGTAGTAGTAGTAATATATTTTACTTTGTTTCAGTTATTAAACTGTTATCTCAGCCCATGGGTTTTACCTTTTTCTTCCCCATTGTCCTCCTTATCCCACTGGGGGAGTGGGGCAGTGACCAAATTGCTCTGTCTTGCTTAGTTGCTGCCTGGGGTTAAACCATGACAGATGGTTTGTGGTAGGCTGAGCAAAAAGGTAGCTCCTCATTAAAAATCTGAAAGTTGTGTGCAACGGAAGTCCATCTGTCTGTAGGTAAATGTGTGCTTGTATTTTGTATATTGCAACATGCCAAGGTAGTTCAGGTCCTACTCTTAAGGCTGACTGCTTAGTCATAACAAAGGAAAAAAATCCCTTGGAGTAGTTCAGGTTGGTAGCACACAGTGGAGAGGTGGGCTGGGAGGGCAGCAGTCACTTGGTCCCTTTTCCCAGCTCTTCCTGCAGCTGTGTCACCCTCACAGTGCCTACTCTTCTCCAGAGCCACGGTAATAGGAGGCGATGGTTATGTTCTCTTTGTAACCTCTCACGTGCAAGGACTTAAGGAGGACTTTCTAGTCATTATTGTAGTGATATAATCTGAGGATCTTGCTGAGGTGTCCAGATATAGTTGTCATAGAGGTTCATAGCTAAAGCTGTGAGCTAACTGGAGTTTAACAAGGAACTGCAAGGTTTTGAGATGAGGCTTTGTTCGGAGTTTGCAAATGTGTCTGTTTGACTAGTTGTGCACTTGTCGTGCTCTGTCTTCAAACACCCAGAGTTGCCACCCAGCCATGCTCTGAATAACACCAAGGCACTAGATTCACATGTTTTATTTGGAGTACAAGTCACAGGAGAGCATAGTTGCAAGTCCACCATACCTGTTGTTTCAATGTAATTTATAAAATCACCTTTCAAATGGACAGTTAATGTGGAAATGAAAATCTTTTAATTCTGAAAGGTCCAAAAGTTTCATTACAGAGTATTTTCAACCTTTTTTACGTATGATAACATCTTGCTTGGTCTGCTTTTTCAGTTGCATTGCTCTGAGCAACAATCTTATCTCACATTTGTGCCTTTCATATTATATAGCATCTCATGATGCTATAGCACTGTTTTGAAATATCTCCTTTTTTATTATTATTGTTTTGAACACTGTAGTGAATAAGTGAAAGATTGCAGTACTAAAGTCAGGTATACTTCAAGGTTCAAACATATAAAATTGTTTTTAACACACATATGTAATGTAAAACATACTGTATTTTATAAATATGTTAGGTATCTCTTTCTTGTTTTCTTACTTAGCCTGGGAGTTTTCTGGGGAGTGTATTGTGTCTGATGTGTTTGTGGCTGCTATCAAAATACAAGTAATAAAAGCTATCATAGTGGAGGTGTCAGTCCAGCTGCAGTAGTAATCAATGTTGCTTTGAAGCAGAGAGTGTAGGAGGAAAAGAAATGATCCAAACAAAAAAGCTGCGTTTATACTTTTTCCCTAGGATTTTTCAAGCTTTTTCTATTTTAGACATCAGAAGAGTAAGTCATTATAAAACTGAGCTTTATATTCAGTTCTTGGGCACAGTGTATCGCTTGTGCATGAAAGCTAGAGGGGTTCACAGTTAGCTCTAGCAAGATGGTCACTGCTGATTTGCCTGGTGCTGGGTGAATTCAAAGGTTATGCTTTCTTTCCAGTGGATATCTTCTGAAAAATGCCCATGTGTTTTTTGGATACTATTGCAGAGCTGATCCTACCAAGTAAGGTGCCAAGGGCTGATTCCCTAAGGTGTAGCGACTCTTAACGTCAGTCCCTGTATTGATTTAAATCTAACTTAATACAGTTGTTTGTATGTGACAAAAAAAAAAGATTCCTCGATGTTCAAAGCATTTTAAAATCTTTCTTGGATCTCTGTTCAGTGAGGATTTTGAATAGGTGACCTTGAATGAATCTCGTTGTTTCAGAACAAATGAAGCAGGTCCTAACGTAGGCTCGCAGCATGCACTGGTACAGTGTGCATGGGAGAAGAGTTAAGAGTCACATTCACTGCAACCTGTAATTACATTGTTGATGCATTTGTAAAACTTATCCTAGTGATTAATAGAAAAGCAGAAATTCATAGTATGCCTCTATAGTCTTAAGTGGAAGATATTCCATCCCTTATGTTATTTATATTAACAGGTTGACTATGTTGACAGTCTGATACTAAGGAGTGGAGCTTATGAGTGATTTTTTCCTAGGTGTAAAATGAATGATTCACCATGAATTCTTCAATTTCAGTTTTCTCAAAAGTAATTAATTAAATAATTCATTTAATTAATTAAAAGAATTGTTGTTGCTTTGATGCTTATCTTAAAGCGAACTGAAAAGTATTTTCAACAACAGCACAGAAAATCTGCAGTGTCACACTGTGGGCCAAGGGATGCCCAAGATGGTATTGCAGCTCTTGGGAAAGATAGAGAAGTACAACTGAAAGCAGAGCATACTGTGGCATGGTGACAAGGACTTGGACTCAGTAACCCCCATGCCCTGTATTTCTGTTTGTAACTGGCAGTTTTCCCAAGCATTTTCAAGATTTGTTTCAGTTTGTGCTCGCTTTTTAACATTTGCCTCATAGATTTTTCCACTGCTATGCGATAGCTGTGGGGTCTGACGACCACGGTCTCAAAGTCTGGTGTGTAATCATTGACCATTTCCTACGTGATCGCTAGGTGACAGAGCTGCAGGCAACACAGCTTGCAAGAGAGGACTTTTCAGCATGATTTCTGATTTTCAGGGGAGCTCTAGGCACCATCCTGTACTACTCATCTAAGGTTATTGCAGCCCCGGTGTGACTGTGCGAAGGGTTTTGAAGAGGCTCAAGCAGGCTGAAAAAGATGTATTGGGCTACTCGTTGGGTGGCATTTACCAGCTTGAGTGACTTGTGAAAGCAAACTTGAGAAGCAACGTTTTGACATGCAAATTGTCAGTGGCATTTGTATTAAATGGATATAATTTCTGCCATCAAAAGTACTGAGCTAGATCTTCAGGCTGTGTTACTCTGAATAAATTTTAAAACTGTTTCTTCCCTTCTGAAACATTAGTGGACATTGCATGGTTAATAAGAACTAGGTGTACCAAAAGGCCCTTGAGGAAAGAAACAGGTGCTTTGTGTCAGTTGTGTTTTTTTCATATGGGGAACATCAAGCTGAAGATTGACTGTAATATACTATATCATTTTATTTCTCTCTCCATCGAAAACGTTGCATTCTATATACCCAAGTATTACCTAGTGTGTCTCAGGGAGAGGATGTGGACCTTTAGGTTTCTGGTCTTTTGTTTGTGTGAGCCAGTGACTTTTAGATGAGCTGCATTTTTGCTTCAGATCCATGCATGCATCTGTAGAGATCCCTTTTCCTCTAAATGGCAGCCAAGGTTGACTAGTCATTATTATCCATCTTCTTTATGCATCTGTCTTTTGGGGACTACTTGGATTATATGCCTAAAACACAGTCACGATTAAGAAAGATTAAAGTACTGACAAATCCATTTTCTTACTACTCTTCTTTTTAATTGGGGAAAACTCAGAAACCTAAGGAGTACCAATCCATATATCCCTTTTTCTCTCTAGCCAACATGTGTTGCATGACCAGTGGTTCTATTAGCGATTTTTTGGTTATCTGTAATTGCTGAGGAGGCCTTTGGGACAAACTTTACCAAGTAGCTACCAAAAATATATAGGGTTGTGCAATGCATTAGATGTCATTAAATACCTGAATTAGATCCCTAGTGCACTCATGTACGATGATTACTGCTTTTAATATGTATCGACAGTTTTAATTCTAAAAATTTAAGCTCAAGCTCTGTAGTAGCCACTGTCATTAATTTGCTTGACCGTTTCTCAGTACATATAGGGATTCATTGAAGGTGGTCAATAATTAGTGGAATATTTGCTGAAGTTTCTTCCTCTTTTTAAAGATGGTTTAAAAATTTTATTTCAGTTATTTCAGTGAGTCTGATTAGCTTTGGCAATGTAAATGAAGGAAAAGAGCACATATTGAACTGGGAAGAAATATCTGCATTCTGGGCCCTGATTTCTGCTAACGCTGCCCATGGAGTAGAGCAATTCTACAGGAGAGTGTCTATCACTTATACTAAAGTAGAGAATCAAGGAAATAAAGCTTCAAAACCTTCAAGACAAGAAGGTAGGGAGCTGCCTAGAGAAGAGGAATATATTTAGAAAAATGATTTGAAGTTGCTGCAACTTATTTCTAGGAGGTGGGGTGGGGAGGGAGAGAAAAGATGTTATATTTAACAACACAGAGGATATAGGACTTCATCTTTTAAAAGTCCTGTGGAGGACCCCTATATGCTAAACTACACAGAATTTAATCTGCCTCTGAAAGATGAAAGGATGAGGTGAGCCTGCCAGAATTTAAGCCTCTGCTTCTAGGGAGTCTGGGTTTTTCTACCATAGTGATCCGATCTCAAACTTACTTTCACTGTCTATAAATCCCTCTAAGTCATTGCTTTAAAGAATTGTATACAAACTGACTGTATCTTCATGAGGTAGCGAGGAGTCTCCATTATTTCAGTGCAAGGACCAAGAGGATTGTGAGTCAGGTATTTGAGAAAAACAGACTATTCTTGGTTGGTTTCTTCTTACTCAGTCCTTTTCCATTTAGGATACTTACAGTATACACAAATAATACAGCTTTGATTTTCCAGTTCAGTTTCTCCTGTAAAGATCCCAAATTTGGGGGTTATATATTTCTTACGTATCAGATTTAGAAAGTTCCCTGCAGATTAAGCCAAAGGGATTTCTTTCCTGATCTGTATATTTATGTATGTATGCATTTGTTTCTTTTATTTGTTGTACTTGCCTTCATGACTACAAGTTTAAAACTAGTGGAATTCTATTGTTCCACTTTCGTGAGGCTTAAATAAGCATAAGATAATGAAAACACAGAAAACCAGGTGACTTCTTTCCTATTATCTTAATAATTAAAAAAGGCTGGACATTGTATTCAGAGTTTTATATGTACATGCAGTATGTTTTGTTTGTTTGTTTTTAGTTTAATAGTATTGTATACAATTAATATGAATGGAAACATCTTTTTTTTCTTGAGATTTATGATTAAATGTAATAGCACATATTTTCATTTTAGTGATAATCTGTGCATTCTCTATCATCACAAACTGACTTAAAGTTAAACATAATAAGAATATAATTTTTTGCAATTTTTTAAGTTTTAAAATGCTTTTGGTTTTTTAATTATTATTATTTACTCTGAATTTTTCATATAGTGTGATATAAATAAACTAGTGACTTCTTTTATCTAGGAATGAATTGTTCTGTGAGCTATCTAGTTACATCAATTTTCAGAAGAACAGCAAACATTCTTCTGCATAACAGCAGATAGAATAAATGAGACTTTAATGTTTTGGTTTCAGTACTGCTTTCTCTTCAGCATTTTTTGGTGGTCTGGCTGTTGGTGAGCTATACACATAGATTTATATTTCCCACCTTTATGTGCTTGTTGTCATAGATGGAAAGCACATGCCAAATAGTAGCCAGGTCTTTACTTTTCATTCATTAAATTTTAAAATTATTAAAATGATTTAAAAAATTAAAATTGATTATGCCTTTTTTTTATAAGGCAGATGTAATAACACTATCTTAATGACAATTGTTTGAAAGAGTCATTAGTTTATGGGTTTCTGGAAGTGTCTGAAGATTAAACATTCAACAAGAAGTTTTAGATATTTCTTTTTTAGAATAAATTAACCTATTTCTGAGAGGTTTCCTTCTTCAGAATACCAAACTAACTAGTCGTTGGTAATGGCTGTAAATTCAGTTTTAAGTGAGGATTGGGTCAGAGCGAAGTACATGATTTCTAAGATGTGCACCCATGGGAGGGATGTGAAACCAGGATTTTTCTGCCCCGTTTACAGGGAGCTGAGTAGCAGCAGCAGTATTACACTAGGAAAATCTGTACATTCCTTCATTTCTCACCTTTGTGCAGATGTATGAAAAGCAGGGGTGTCACAATAGTCCACCTTATCTATTTTTGATCCAAAAATACCAAGCACAAACAGTGCTTTTATGTATGCAAACACACCTCAGAAAAACATGGGCATCTGGCTGACAGGGACTGAATGGACTTATACCTTGCTTCACAAATTAATAGACCAAGGAAGCAGAACATTTATATGATATTGTTAATCTCAGAACAGTACGGGTGGCTATCATCTACAACTTCTGATAATGACTGGATAGGAAGCATGGATAAACTGTGGGAGACTGGCAGCTCAGATTGGAGTTCAGCAGGCAAGGACTTGAGAGCGCAGCTGTCTGAAGGCAAGCACGGCGCTCTCTTATCCACAGGTGCAGATGTCTGTATCAAGGTATCTGTTGCTATGCTTAGCCCTCCACAGAGGTATATGACAAGCGGGAGGAGTGGATATGCTCTAAGCTTCAATATGATTTTAAAGGAGTTTAATAATTGTCATAGATCAGTATTGCAAGGAAGAAATTCTACAAAATCAACAGGACGGATGTGTGATCTGTTTGGAGTGTGACTTCTTACAGCAGATTGCATCAGAGCAAGTTAGCAGCCAATACAAGAGAGATTGCTATAGCTCAAAAATCCTGTAACATGAAAGTACAGAGGTGTAATGACAATATGATTTCATTATTCCATTTTAATAGTTGAGAAGTAAATTCTGGTGTAACATTAAACCCCAAACAGTAACAATACTATGGCCAGGGTCCTTCCTGATCTCTACAATCAGGATTGGTCTTTCTAAATGTATGATTTATTTAGTTTTTAATAAACTATTTCCTGTTACAAAGGCTGAAATAGTAAAACAGTAGAACATACATCAAAACTCTTAATCAGGCATTGTTTAGAGACTTTTCTAAATATGGATCATAATACTCTATCTAGTAAACAATAGGGTTTGCAAACACAAAGCACTTCTTGTTTTATTGTAGACATGTTGATTGATTGCTAGATGCTGTTCTCCATCACTTCTAGTGCTGCCTTTCCCATAGCAATATTGTAATATTTTTTGGCTATGAACTGATCACTTATCACATAAGTAAAGAAACATGTCCAGTATTGTGTTCTGTTGTAGAAGGGGGTTCCTGAAGCACCGACACTCCTGAGGAAGGACGAAAAGCGTTGAGGCAAGGGATTGTGCTTGTTCTTTGTTTCTGTGAGAATTAATTCCTCATGTTCCGACTAATTTCTAGGAAAAGTTTTTTTACTTCCCATATAAACATTATCTTCATAGAAATTTCTATTATGCTGAAGAAGCCATATGTTTGTAAAAAGACCTAGTCCCTAGAGGACAACTTGAAATATTACTCCCAGATGGATCAGCCTGAACAATGCATTGCCAAAATGTTACCATGTTTAGAGACCTGCCCATTAAGCGATACTGCCAGTAGTGTTTATGACATTTTTGTTGTGCAGCTGCAAATAGCATGTGGTATTCTTTTCTGTTCACTCCTGCATGCCTTGTAACACTGAAGTAGTCTCTTTTGTTCTGCATGAAGTTTCCTCTGTAAATTGCTTTCCTTTAAAAATAAAGCCTATGCCATTCTGTCGGTCCCTTCCTAGTCAGTCTGAAAGGGAACAAGTTAAGGGAATTCATCACAGTGGAAGCAGATGAAGAGCTTCAGGAAACTGGTGAGCAAATAGATGAACTCTCATTGAGCTCAGCTGCTGCTCATGAGCATGCAGGAGGGAGATACTCTGAATGATGGAGAAAGTTGCTTAGTTTTCACCCATTGAGAGGCATAAGGAACCTCCACCCTACTCAAAATTTATTATATGTCTGGAAAAAATCTCTGATATGCTGCAAATGCTGTTGCCAGTCACTCAGCCATTAAGAAGTCTTCTTCCACCAGATTTTAATCTTTGATGAGGTGGAGAAGAAATGTAATATTTTTGCAAAAATAAATAATTAAACAAGGGATATTTTACATTTATATCAGTTCTATTTCTTGCTGTTTCTGTTGGAGTAAGGTCACTTTTTAAATAAGCAAAATACTAACTGTGGCTTCCCATCTCTTAAAAGTGAAACAATATCTAAAACGTACCTTTATAAATGTATCATCAACATGATATTGTAGTTGTTACCTTGTCAATCTGCACAACACATTTATTCAGTCTGCCAAAAGACTATTGCTATCTCTTAGTCCGCTAACTTTCTTCAGGTAGTGAAAGTAAGCTCCTTCCATCTTCCATGCTTTTATCTTCCGTGCTTTATCACCTGTACTTGAGACTCTTTGAACTTACTGTCAATCCATTATTATTCATTCTCTACTTATGCGGTCTTCAATTATACCCATGATTTTCACTAGGGCTACCGAAGAATTCTTAATATAATGTGTTTCAGAGCTGGCTTGGGCTAAATACCTTCAAATGCTAAGAATCTTTTATAAAAGTTCAGAACCTTTTTCAGCCTAAATATGCATACAGATATATATATATTTTAAGTAAAGAAGGAAATCAATCTGAACGATTTTAATTCTATGTAGGCAGTGTATCAAAGATTAGAGATAGTGAATGGATGGCTATGTTGTACTTAAAAAAAAAAAAAGAGAATAAACTGGTTTCAATGAAATTTTCGGGGGGGGAAGCAGGGGGAGGGAGGGAGAACACAGATTCAGAAAGTACCAACAGGAATCCGAAGAAGTTGGTCCACCTCATAAGGAAATAAAATAAAATAAGGCATTCATACCGGGGTGGTTTAGCCTCGAGAAGAGAAGGCTTCAGGGAAACTTCATTGTGATGTTTCAGTACTTAAGGGGAGTGTATAGGAAAGATGGAGAGTGACTTTTTCCCAGGGCTTATAATGATAGGACAAGGGGTAATGGTTTAAAATGAAAATAGATTTTCATTAGATATAAGGAAGAAATCCTTAACTAAAAGGGATGGTGAGACACTGGAACAAGATTCCCAGAGAAACTGTCGATGCTCCATCCTTGGAAGTGTGCAAGGTCAGATTGGATGGGCCCTTGAGCAACCTGATCTAGTGAAAGATGTCCCTGCCCATGACAGGGGACTTGGATTATATGACCTTTAAAGGTCCCTTCCAACCCTAACTGTTCTGCGATTCATCTTATGATTCTATGTAGGAGACAGTCTTTGCTTTAAACCAGCCAAGCAATGGTTTGAATTGATTGTATTCTCACATAAAACCTCCAGATCTTGAGTTAGTAGATATTCTGGTAAATATGTGTCAGTGTATCCTATTTATAATGTTTAGAAAATAAATTCCACTTCTCTGCTAATGAAGAACAGAAAAATGCAGCCATGACCTCAAATGTTTTTGGGTGTGTGGGGACATTTTCCAATAAGATCTACTTCCATATGCATTTTTGTTTTCAAAGGTGATCTCAGCACAGGAAAGAACATTTCACTTTCTTTTCCCAGTTTTCTGATTTGAAGGGTGGACACAGTAATATCATTTATGAACTCCCAGAGAACTCCAGAGAATGTTGAGTCATATACTACTACATTTGCTCGTATTACCCTAATTCTCATTAGGAAATGCATTCTCAGATCTGTATAATGATTTTTACATCTATGCCATTTTATCTTTTGAGACAATCACTATTCACCAGTCTGTTTTACCCCCACTCAAAGGTAGTTTCATAGACCCTCTGTGAGGGCTTAATATGAAACTGTATCCCCCGGTTGCTCCATTTCTGTGAGAGCCGTTTTCAGGCTCTCCTCACAGACCAAGGATGCTGCACTTACATGATGCAACAAACCCTCCTAATTTACGAGATTTTAAGACCAAGACCTTCAGTTTCTCCAGAAATTTTCAGAGATGGGCTCAAGATAAAGTTATAAATCTATATTGTTATGCCCATTTAAAGCACAGCTCTGCCTTTTACGCTAAGGAAAAACACTGGCTGCCTTTCAAAGCTCAAAGCATTTCTTAGCTTTACTATTCCTGTTCCTACTTTTCTTTTTTATCATTTTAATGTAGATGTGCTAAATGGATTAACATGTGCTCAATCAAAACATTTGCAACAGGGACCCTGCACCTGTTGACCTTTGTGAGGAATATTGATATCCATGTTTTCAGCTGTATTTTCCATCTTTTCCATTCTGTCAGCCACAGAGATAACTGGGTAATACAGTTAACGCAGTCATTGGTATCTTATTCCTAAATCACCACCCTGCTTTGGTTTTGGCTGTTTGGTTTTTTGGGGTGTTTGTTGTTGAGTTCTTTTAATCTTACACACAGTAACCTATCCTAACTTGAATATTCTGTGTGCAACACAGACCAAAAAAAAGTAAAACATCAGATTATTTTTTTTTTTAAAAAATATATAAGTAAGGGAAACTTTTGTTTTTGTTTTTCCTTTGGGATCAATAGCTGTAATCTTTAAAATATAATTTTCATTATGTCCTAATCCCTGGGACTGTGAAGACATTTGCTTCTGACGATTTGTAAGTTGTTGCTAGAGTTTGGGTTTTTTAATATAAATTAAGCCATTTGAAAGGTATTGTCAGTTTCTATCTTTCTATGCTTGCAGAGATATTCCAGGAACAAGAAGACAGTTCCCAAAAGAGCATATCTCTATTTAACCGGAGTTAAGGCTAGTTGCACCAGTGATTAGATTAGTCTGTCACATATACTTTTCTTTCCAGATTAATTTCTTGCGGTATTTTCATCTGCTTTAGATAGCAGTTAAATTATATTTGTGGACCTTCTGATCCGTTACTATGATTTTTTCCCTAAATAAAACATTATGGCAGCACCTAATCAAAGTAGCTGAGCCAAAGACATACAATGACATTGGAGGAGTAGGGAAGAAAGTGGGGAACTGTCTTGATTTTCCTCTTGCTTAGCATAAACTAATGCCGAAAGGTGCCGAAAGGTGCCGAAAGGGTCAATGATCTGATATTCTGGGTGACATAACCTCTTGCAGATTTTGCAGAAATTAAGAAAACTCAATAATAAATTTTATGCAGATTTTACTCCAGACAAAGCCGGAGCCCCCAGAGAGTGCTGGATTCCTCCTCATACCTGGTTCCCACTATATCTACTCATCCATTTTTGTCTCCTCTCAGCAATGTGCGTTTCTGTTTCTTCTTGGCCCACCAAGAACGATTCTCCCATTCTGCCACCTGCAAACACATCTTAAGAGGAACATAAACTCCTGCAGCACTGTCAGGTCTGGAGGTGGGACAGTAAGGGGCAGCGTCTGCTGGTACTGCAGATAATGCAGAACTGCAAAGTGCATAAAGCCAACCTGCATTTCCAAGGTGTCATTGGGACCTCAGGTACTTAGACTTGTTTTCAGCCTTGTTTCCTACTTGAGTTCATTGAATCAACAATTCCCTGCCATGCTCTTTGTGTGAAGCTCCTTGGAGGAATAAAAGCTATCCTGGAGAGCAATCAGGAGAGCCTGGGTGGCAGCAGTACAGTGGCCTCCTCAGAGGTGCCATCCTCTCAGAAACTATTGATAATTACAGCCAGCGTTGTTCCTGCCTAGGTGAGGACATCCTTATATCTCATCTTTTTTTAGAGATGAGCTGGTTCCATTTTGCCAAGCTTCTTTGTTGGTACCACTAATATTTAAGGTAAAGAGAACTAAAGAATTGATTAAAAAATTACATGTATAGTTCATCTGAAAGATCAACTTTAAATTTTTGAATTGCTAGTTTTTCCTTCTTAGCTTTCAATTAGAAAGGTGGAAATAAAAACGGTGGCATCATGAAGAATCCTGTAAAATGCATATTGGTCTATTTTCAGGATTAGCTGTGGAGTTTTTATCTACCAGACTATGACAAACTGATGGCTATATCTACAGTATAATCACTTGAGGTAATGTGCCTCATATAAACATCTCATTGCTGGCTTAGAACTGCTGAATCTGGGATAATTAGAGAGTTCAGTTCAGGTTAGCAGCCTACCTATCTACCCAACTTCTTAGACAGGCTGTGCAGTCAGTGTGTTAACTGACCTTGAGGTTTGTGTTGTCACAGCAGTCTTTAACCTTCAGTACCATCAAACTGAAGTCTCTTTGCACATAGAATGATAGAATCGGTTTGGTTGGAAAGATCTTTAAGATCATCAAGTCCAACCATTAACATGTAACTGTTAAAGCTGCTGGATTTTTAGTTGAACAGGGAACGCAAAATGGACTGTCAGCCTTGGTCTTTGCATTGATTTTATGGGGCATGTGCACTTACCGTTCCACCAATGGATTTTTGGCCAAATGAAATCAGATAGCTATTGTTCATTAGCTTAGACATTAGAACTAAAAAAGGTAATAAAATACTTTTGCATACCTTGGTTAATCTCAAACTTTATAGCTATGCTTAAAGGTAGATGCAAGATGAATAAACATCCCTTAAGAGTCTTTAGTGTGGTAATACACCGGATTCCTTTTAATTTAAAGCAGCGTGCTCTGCAAACCATGCTGACATTAGCCATATTGGATTTTAAATTACGCCAATTACTCGGCACTGCCTTAATCCATGGAAGTATTTGCAAGCTTCTCTTACAATTTCTTTGGCTCTGAAAAGCCAAGTCAAGGGAATATATAACAAGGCCTGGTTTTTATCATTCATATAATACACCTACATTCTGAGCACAGCCAGAATGCATTTTTAATTAGGGTCTGCCACCTCAAACTACAAAAGGTGAACGATGTTGTTATCTGTGTCCAGAGAGCACATCTGAGTTATTCCAGCAGGAAGCCCAGGCTGAGTAGAAGATGACTCTTTTGGAGTTTTCAGGCTGCAGAGACTGGATTTTGCCAGCTAATCAACTACATAGCAATCACAGAAACACTGCACCCACTAACACGATTCAGAGTTGTGCTGCAGCAGGAGGTTGGTCTGTGATCTTACGCACCCCTGGAGACATTTATTTTCCTGCCTTTTGGGCTGTATGTATGGCTGCTGAGGGTTGGTACATGGGTGGTGTGTGCAAGTTGCAGCCTTGCATCTTCACTACCCCTGCTTAGTCCCCTTCAGGAGAAGCTGTCCCTTCATGATACATGCAGTGCTTTACGCACAGTTGCTTGGACAAGTAAGTTCTCTGTTAGTTCCCCTCGTAATCCTATGCCATGATACGGTTAAGCAGAATTAATAACAAAATATGTGCTGAACTCAGCTTCAGCATAAGGGGGAATTCCTGTGTAACCCTTTTCAAATTAGAAGAGCATCTATGTTTGATTTATTTGGACATTTTATTTGGTTTTTTTTTTTTTTTTAGGTTTTGGGGTATTTTTTTAGCATTCTCACTGAAAACCACTTAACTCTTCTAGGTCCATGTTTTGCATATGTGTCATCAAGACAGCCGATTTATTTTCTGCTTCTGTTGATACAACAGCAATTGATACCAAATAACCTCTCACTTTACAAATTCAATTTCTGAGGAACATATTTACGCCTTTCGCTCTCATTAAATGGGAATAAAACAACTGCATGCTTCTCCCTGGGTACAAATAAGGGAAAACTGTGGTCTTAAAACAAAATTGATATATAAAACTCTCTTCTTTCTACTGATCTTTCCTGCTCTCCCATATCAAATTGCAAATTAAAAATTCGCTAACTCAGATGTGTTTATATAACATTACAACATTTTTAAACTTAAACTAAGCCACTGTTTTGCTGGACTTTGATGAAGGATGAACTTGGCCTAAATATTGCCTCTGGGGCAGGTTTTGTTTTTTTTCGTTGTTTGATTTTATTTGTTAGGACTTATTATGTGCTGATATTACATAAACACATCTAAGTTATTGCATTATTTTATTTGTAACTGGAGAGCAGAAGGAATCAGGGGGCAGAAAACATCTCTGGGATGAGAAACACTACAGAGGGCTCAGGTGTCAGTAGCGGGTGTCAGCAGGGCACTGGTCATGAGCATGACATTCCAATCCTGCTCTTGCAGGACCCAGCTGGTACATCGTGGTGTTGCTGTATCCACAGTTGTGCAAAACTCTGGCATTTTTCATTCCCTTAGATATCATTCGTAACAGCCTACTCTGGATTAAAAAAAACCACAGAAATATAAATAGGAAATTAGACTTTACCAAACTCTGTGATGTGCCTGCAGAACTCGCCGTCAGAATGTATGTCAAGATACAAAGTAAAGTTACATTTTCCGGGATTTTACATGTTACAGACAACATGTTGAAACAACTTTATAGAATAAATGAGCCATTTACAGTAAGGTTGTTCCTAGTTCAATAATAACACCACTTTTTTTATAAATACTTCGAGGCTTACAATTGACATGACCTCCTACCGCTCTTGCTTTTGTTTATGGGCATTAATTTTATACTGTTATCACTTTTTTTTTTTTTGGGGGGGGGGGGAGCTTAAAAGACAACACAGTGCAAGAAATTAATATTATAACCAACAATCACTAGTTTCCTATTTTTCATTCATTCATCTTACCTAGTATGGCAAATTCATTTCTCCTTCTGCCTAGAAAATTCAGGACACGATTAAAGTACATATATGCAGTAAAGACAGTAATCTATGGTAGATATCTCAAGTAATACTTATTGTTATAAATGAAAGTTTATTTCACTGAAACTGAACAGGTATTGCTTTATAAGGACACAGAGAAAGCCAAAACTTAACTCATGAAATTATATGTTGTCTATAATAAGAAAGGTTTTAAATTCCCTAATCTCAGAATTTATCGGGTTATATTTAATCTGTTCCAGATGCTACAATTAATCTTCAAAAAAAAAAAAAAATATGGAAGATTTCTGTCTTCTCTAAACCCATTTATTTCTGTCTTTTCAGTTACGATGAGCTGCTTTGGATCGTATATATTTTCAGTTACATGTTTTGAAGGTAGCTTATTTAGGGATTATTCATAGCTAATTCTATCTTTTGATCAATCACTGGGGGAATAATTATATAATTATCAGGAGAAAATTATTGTCAGATGAACTATTTTATAATACTTCATGGTTTTAAATGCCATGAGATACAAATAATTTTTTTTTTTTTACTATTCCACCAAATACAATATATCCAATATATGTATATAAAATATTTCCTAGCTCAGAGTGCTTAAAGTCATATTAAATAGTTACTTTTGACTTTTCATTCAGGCTGTATTCATAATCTTTTGGCAAGGGCATGAGCCCTAGACATATCAAGTCTTTACCAGCACTTCACTGCAGAACACTGACTATTGCAGAACTGCAATTTTGGATGCTATATTTCCTTGTGTGAGCTTAAACTGTGAATCTAGTGTCTTCTGCAGTATATAGGAAATGGCACCTAGAACGGCATCACACTGCATGGCAGTCTGCCTAAAGGAGTTACCAGGAAATGCTGAGGAGGGAGATGGGGGCTGCAGCACACCTTTCATGCAGGGTAAAGTGAAACATCATCTTGCACTCGTGAATTTTCTGCTGTAGGCAGCCAGCAGCCTTTGGCATACGCTGCAGTTGGAGCAAAAAAGTATCTTTTGCTTGTTGGTTAAAGTATTCACGAAGGTTTGAGGAAAATCATTTGCTCGAAGGGAACTCATGCATCCTGCTCCCAGAGAGTGTCCCACCAAGGGGGGTGAAGTGCTGTGGTTGGGACCCCCCCAGCAGTGCTGCCAGCAGAGCCCTCCTTTGCCCAAAGCACCGATGCTCAGCGATGCCTGCAAATCTAGAGCATTGTAGCCCTCAAGGAGCACCGGGCTCCCCTCCCCCCTGAACAACTTGAATATTTTCATCTCAATGTGGAGATTTCCAGTTCTTATCGTCTCTGATATATTCTTCATTATATTCTTCAGCCAGTTTGGTGAGTCCTCCAAAATCCTGACCCCAGGACAAGGGGTCAGAGAAAGCCAAAGCCAGGCCTGTGGGCTACTCCCTGTCTTTACATTTTTGGGGGATTTGGTGTTTTGGGGGCAGTTTTGTCTGTGTTTTGAGAAGGGGTTGTGGGTTTTTTGGGGTTGTTTTTGTTGTGGTGTCCCGTCCCCGTCCCCCCCCCTTTAGAGCATCATTTTGAACTAAGCACATAAAGTTATTGAATTCTGCATAGTATCTCTATAAGTCAGTGTTATGAAGAAAACCTTCAGTCAGGCATGGTTTTAATAACTGCAAACTGATTCCAAAAGATTAATGCGTTTAAAGGACTTCATCCTCTCTGGTCCTCAGGAGTGTAATTTAAAGTTGGGGGTTTGTTTTTTTTTTAAAGCTTTTGATTTTCAAGTATCAGTGTGTTTCCTACTTTTGATACATTTGAAGAGGTTTTATGCTTTGCCAGCTCTCAGTAAAAATGAGGGTTTTTTCAAATGACCTGATTACCCCTATACAATACACGGAAGGAAGAGGAGTGGGAATGACAGCAATTTAACAGCTGAGAGAGGAGACAGACAGGGCTGAAAGATGTAGGTTAAAATCCTTACAATTAAGGCTCCATGATAACTGGGGTTGAATTGTTTCAATAAGCATGTCTGTACATAATTCAGAACCTCAGAAAATGGGAGTTTTGTTTAGGGAACGGTCAATATATCACTTACTTGACTTCCCCCAAAAAATCTCTTGTTTCTTTGGAGTTTTAAGATGGATGATACCTTTGTATGTTGAATCCCCAGAGAGTGTTACAGAAGTAGATGCTGTCTCCTTGCCACCTGCCTGTGGCAGAAGGGCTTTAGCTCTGGCCTGAGGGAGGTGACTGTGCATCCTGGCACTTATCAGTCATTGACACTCACAGCTTGGTTGGAAATGCATCTTTTTTTATGAGTAGCCCAAGTTCGCTCCCAGTTGCAAGGATTTTGCCTGCACACTATTGGTGTTGCCACCTTCCTGAGAAATAAGGTGCCTCCCACCTCTCAGGGTAGCTTGAAATCACTTTCTCTTATGTTTCACCAAAAAAATTGTACTGTCTGTAGAAAATCGAGGGCTCCTTCCTAATTGTTGTAGGTAGCTTGTAAATGTGATGAGGGTGACCCTACCCGAGAGCTGGTCTGCCCCAGCAGCTCTCCTGGACAGAGCAGTGTCAGCAGGGGAGCAGAGGCAGGACCAGTGTCCCTGTCCCTGGGCTGTGCTCCCTGCTCTTGCCTTGGCCCTGCCATTTGTGAGACCGTAGGAGGCTGCAACAGTCTGACCAGGCTGAACACGAACCCCTGCAGGCCTGGGGGGTGGGGGGTGAGGGTGGCTGCACCAACGTACTCTACTCCATAATTCGAGCTGTAGCTGCTCATGTGAAAGGGCACTCCCTCTCCTCTCCCACGTGTGTGTTTCTTGAAGACTCTTCTTGGTCCTTTCATGCCTGAGAGGTGTATTCGACTATAGCTGTGCCTGTGGTATTTACTCTTCCACCTACTTGTGCTCCCTAAACTGGGTTATAAAATCAGGAGCTTTCCCTTTTCCAGGAGGTTGTCTCTATATTTACATAGTTACTATATTCTAAAGCAATATTTTTTTATTGTTGTTTACTTTAAGTGAATTCTGGTTGCTACAGTGTTTACATGAATGCCAGAGTATTTTATGAGTCACAGGCCATAAAATGTGCATAATGTGCAAGGACTAGTTCTTAAGCCACCCTAAGATCATCCGTGACATACTGTTGGGATCTCGGGGTGCTTTTCCCCTGGTTCTACTCTTTCACCTTCAGGAATATGTCACATTATGCTCAGAGACCACATTTCAACTTCAAGAGGGTGCTGCTTTTACAGTCCCTGTGCAATCAACTCCTCTACGTGAGCCCATGGCCTTTTCCCCCCTGCGTTAAAACTTGATGATCAAATCTTTAATACTTAAACTATGTTTAATGCCAGCCTCCAAAAGTAAGCTGGGAATTATTTTCAAGTGGAAATATATTCAAGTGGAAATAGTGCAGTTCTACAAACAATGATTTTTCTGGTTTCACAGGAGTGCTGGTACAGTGAGAGAGCTAGAGAATGTGGCTAGTGACTTGAGGAACAGCAAGCCTGTGGTTGCCTTGATTTAAATAAATTGTAGCTGCTCTGCATCCACATTGGAAATTTATATTCTGAAGTCACAGAAAGCTGACAGGCCATGCAATCTGCTGCTGAAGAGAAGCCCCATTTCTGCTTCCCTGTTTCCAAGGTTCAAAGCAATGTGCCATAATTTGTGCCCTGCCTTATGTCTAAAGAGAGTATCTAAGAGATAGATTTCCCTTGCACAGGACATATCACAGAGCACAGCGATAAAGCGGTGTGTCACCATTTCTTTTTTACGCTCCAGAAAGAACGAAGCATCCCTTGTTCCTGATAAATCCTGAGTGCTGAGGCTGAATGAATGACTGAATGAAGCTCTGGGCTGAGTGCAGATCTGGGCTTTCACTGAGGACTGTTAGTAGTATGGCTGCAGAGGTTCCAGAGGCAAATATTGGTTTACATGTGAATATAGAGTAAAAGTGATGGTACCTACACTGCACGTGTCTGTGTCAATTCAAAGTATTTATACGACTCTGGGAATGTGTGTAACTCTGCAGTTTGTTGTGTTTGATTTGCAGCCTGACTTGTATATACAAAATCTGTGGGAAAATTTAAATTGTCTTCATTTTCTATTTAGAAGAAGACTTTGTGGCAGAACAGAATTTCATCACCATTTTTGTATTGGTTGATAAATATCTGCAGAACCACTTCATGTTATAAGATTGCTAATACGAAATAGTAAAGATTCCACAGCAGAGACTGAGTATTAGCCAGATTTCTCAGCAGAGACCATGAGAGGATATTCCGTCTTCATTTTCTCTCTCTGCCAGCGAAGTGATGCAGCTCATCTGTTTACCACAGAGAACTTGCTGTTGTGTGCTGTTGCTTGTTGTCATAAGATGTGTGTGTGTGTGTGCGTGTGTATATAGGTAAGTATGTTTCATTAGTACCAGCCCTACTGTTTTGTATCATTGGTTAGCAAAGTTTCCAGAGATAGACATCAGTTTAGTCTTCAACGTGTAGTAAAAGCAATAGTACCCACGTTTAATGCATGTGACTGAGAATTTAGATAGAGCTTATGCTGGTTGAATTTGTAGTGGTGTTCAGGTTGACAGAAAGAAGTTAAATCTTTCATGACCTCCTGGCTGTTCCAGAAAGAGCCTACTTAATGAAACACTTTATTGTGGTATTTGCTGTGTTCTGAATTTATTCCTTGTACTTAGCAGAGAGATTACTTCTCAGATGAAGGTAAATGCATCTATTTACCCCTAACTACTGATCTTAGCAATGCTACAAGTGGTAATAAAGAGCAACCATAAACTCACTTGTGCTTCTACATCAATGCCAGGATAATTTATTTTACTGCTGCACCTTAGTACTTATCACAAGGATTCAACTCTCTTTACGCAAACATGGCAGATGATTTAGCTGTATTGCAGTGTATGTTATTTATCTCCTAAACTTTATTTCTCATGAGACAAAGGCAATATGTTTACTCTATTTTTGTCGATGTTATATTTCCGTAAATGTTGGCACTCAAATCCTATGCTTGTATATCCAAAAGCTTTATTTTAATTTTGTGAAATACTGGTCAGCATTACTACTTTTTTAAAAAGTTTTTTTTTCTGCGGCTACTTTTCCTGACTTAAAGGTAATGCACTTAATGTAGTCTGAAAAATAACCATTGTCTCAGTTACTGATTGCTGCGACACGATATGAAGGTAATATTAGATATCTTTTTTTTTCCCTAGTGTAGTATTAATGGTTCCTAAAATGCAAACCTTTCCCAAATGCAATAGGTAATGCAAAATGGTACAGTTCAAAAAGGGAAGCTGTCCAAAAGGTCAAAACAGGCATGGCTACATTCAGAAGCAGAAGCTTCATGACTTTGCAGGAAGGTGCAGAAGGCAGGACTAGGTGCTTTGGTTGATTGTATACATAATTCTTGCAAAATAAAGCTTGGAGTTTTGCTGGATCCATCTGCTCTTGATCCAGAGTTTTTGCTGACTGTCCACAAGACTCAAATGGGCATGGATGGAATTTCCTGTAAGATGTCATTATTTCACTCATCTGAGAAATCTTGATGTTTATTCATTGAGATTGCTAAGGTTTTCACTGATTCATAGGCTAAATGACAGAGGTATTTCTTTAGTATTCCTTTTCATGGACGGTGTTTTCATTATTTTAATAAATTTAAGAGGTGGGAAAATGGCAAACAGTAAATGGATTTTGTTTTCATTTTAAGAATTTGAAGTCCATTTGGGAGATTTCTGTCATGAGAGAATGTTTGAGAAGTTATGCCAATCCTTTCATAATAATTTGAATTACATTTGCATACACCTTATGCTTTTATAGAATTGTTCAAATGAAAACTCTGGATGTTTTAAATGTCATAGTACTCATTTATATGGCTCAGAAACAGTAACATTACTTTTCCTATACTAGTAAAGATAGGCTTGTTCCTCCGTTGTCCTTTTTGTCTTGTAATATTTGTCATTTCTCTAACACATAGCTGTCTGTATGCGGTCTCTAGATTAGATCTGAAGTAAGCTGATTTTTATCAAGCCACTGGGTAATTCTGACCACTTCATCTGTCAATTTTAGTACTGTGCCATGCCAAATGAACTATGTAAGTCAGGGATTCCTCTGTCACCAGCATACTGAAAAATGTCTTGCAACATTCTTTCGGCACATGCCTGTTAAAGGTAAGAGAAGGACACACTTGCTTTCTGCGTATGAAAAATGTAACAACTGTTACATGGAATTAAGGGATGAGCTCTGCTTACATTCTGGGTTTGTCAAGGCTTTGAAGGAGGCATCCATGTGGGTCTGTCGTGGCATCACATTGTTTTTGTGTAGAAAACATGCTATTGTCATTGCACTGTTCTTCTTCGATCCAGACAACAAAATTGTGACACGTTCTTTCTGAAATCTGTTATGCTACTGTGAATGTAATATTTTAGTGGGACAGAACTGTGAATTCCCTGTATTAAGGGGTTTTGTCTGTACAAAATACTTAGCAGCAGTGGTGCTCAGTATGTTCTTCGTGCTTTTATTTCAGCTTAGACTAGCATTTTCTCTTAGTATGAGTGCTGAAACAAGGCAGTATGTTTTTCTTTGTCATACTTCGTGTTGCGTGAGGAGTAGATAATCCTTAATTCAGGTTGATAAGCCTGAAAGGGATTTCAGCTGCTTGTCTTTAGCAAAAGGATCTTTTCTTTGCTCCACCTGTTTTCTTTTTTGGTTTTAGTATTCTTTTCCATAAACAGTTTGTACTATCAGTACAACAGAAGGGTATTTTTTGTCTAGCATGACAGACATTCTGGCTGGCTGACCTGTCAGTTAGGTGTAAGATACAGCAAGAAAAACAGTAAGTTCTGATCAAGGCAACAATGTGATTATGAATCATTCTCCTCCTGTGAAAAAATAATGTCCTCTGTAGGAAGCATCATTTCATAAGGAAAACCAGATTGTTGAAAACTGCTCTGGCACAAACGTATGCTCTTAAATAGGCATTGCATCATCCAGGAAACTCACAATGGCTATCCTTTCCAGTTAGAGACTAAGGTAGTAAGTTAATCAGTTGGCTTTTGCATTAGAGATCTCCTTACTGTATGCCTTGGTAAAGATGTAAGTAAAAAATAGGATTCAAAACTTAAGATACAGTTTGTGTAAATGATTGTTGTTCTTGGGATGCTCCTCTCTCAGGAAAAAGCACTCATTTCCACAAAGCAGGACGCTTAGTTTTACAAATTCTAGATATTTTTTTGTAAGCTCTGTAGCCTGGGAAATGCAGAGCATATTGGGAATACTTTGAAATATTCACAGTAACCCTCATATCTCATTCTGAGTTCATTAGAGCCTTTAGCTTTTGGTCTTTTCTGAGTAGCCTTCTGAAAGAATAAAGCGAAATAAAATTTCTTCCTCTACCTGAGAGCCAAGTTCGCTGCACAGTTCAGCAAGGAGAAAGTGTAAGTGGTACTGAAATTGCCAGCTCACTAGTTCAGCTACCTCAGTGTTTGTCTTCAGTGCCTGATGGCCTTGATAACAACAGCTGACAGGCTTTGGGTCCATTCTAAAACTTGTATTTTAGGCCAAGCATTTGTAGGTACTTGGTATTTAAAAAAAAAAAAAAAAAAATCACTTCTCTCTGTTATGAAGATACGCCATATTAAGCTCTTTTACATAAAAAATTTTCAAAGATCCAAATTTTCCTTTCATTTATGTTTGTTAAAGCATAGGCAGAAGTCTCTGGTGAAAGCAGACTAAGACAGGCTTTTACATTAGGAGCATTATAAGGAACATTGCGTAATGCCATTTGTGCTGATATGATTTTGTTAGACGAGTAAGACTGAGGAGAGGGAAAGACAAATTCATATTCAGTCAGAAATGCTAATGCCTAAGGGAATTGTTCCATGCACTGCATATTAAAAGAATAAATGATTTTTCATATAAAGAGTACTGTATGTTTTAAGTTTTAGAACTCCCACTTACATGAGCAGTGCTTTTCCTTTTGTAAAGAAAGATTTAATGTTTTAAATAGTGGTATTGAAGAGAAGATGAATAAAGATCTTCCTGCAAGGTATTTAATTTGAGAAAGGCAAAAGGAAAGGGAATATGTTTGTTAGTTTGGGGTTTTTTCCTCCTCATTAGATGTTTACAGGTTTAATTGCATTACTGCATTATTATTTTAAAATAAACTACTTTAAAAGCAAAACAAGTGCAATTCCTTTACTGCCCTACCCACCAAGGGAATGATCTGTTATTTTTTACCTCCAGAAACTGAGCAAGATACCTCCTGTCTGGACCAAAACACCTGAATGGTACTTGAGTTTAACTACTCTGCTCCAAACCCAGCACCTCCCCTTCACCCTGGCAGCATATGATGCATAGGCTCGTGCAGTAAGCTGGTTCAGGAAATGCAAATTCTAATCAATTTTTTTCCTCCTTCTCTGGAATGATTTATGATGTGCATTCTCTAATATTAAAATGTATGGTCACTATGAAGCACAGTTCAGAGCCTCTTTGTCATAGTGCCTATGAATGACGATATTACCAGCCAAAATTATGGCCCTAGGAATTCTTGCAAAGATCCCATCCATTTCAAAAAAAAGAAACTGCAGTTGTGTCAGTAGCCCGGCCACCCTGGCCACCAAATCTTCTTGATACTTCTATGTCTGAGCCAAGATTTGGAAGGGAGATGACACAGGGAAAGAATAGAGAGGGATGGATGGTGAAACCTGTTCCTGCCTCTGTGGCATGCTAGAAAATGGCTAAAAGAGTCTTCCAAATAATATAATGTTATTAAAATACATAGGAAATAAAATTGCCTAAACTCCTAAGCTTACGTGCTGTGGAGGAGCACAGTGCAGTAACAAAACACCTAGTACCATAGCTTCATTCATTTGTTCTTGTGCTCACAGTGAAGCTGGGGGACCTGCAGATTTATAGAGTCTATAGAATATCCTCATGGCTTGAACTGGAAGACTGGTCAGAGCTTCCTAGACCCTGTCTCAGTTCCTCTTGGCTCTGAGCGTATGCTCACTCAGCACTATTTTCTCATCCCTCTGAAGCTTCTCTCACTGGTTACCGCTCACAGCTTACTATTCCTGCTAATTAGGTGACAATTTAATAATTGATTTGTAGGTATTTGCTAATTAAAGTTAATCATGAATGCACACTTGTAATCTTATCTCATTTCAAAGGAGTGTGATCACAGCCAATGGAAGGAGGGCAGGAGGGAATGATTCAATGTGTGTGCATAATTTTCTTAAAAAACATGTAAATGCCTTTCAGATTTTTTAAATGCTGTAGATTCATCTACCAGTTGAGCTGAAAATACTGCCAGTAACTGAACAGAGAATCAGGTTTTTTTAATCTAATGAAAATGCTGCCTGAATGGCTAAAAGCCTCCGAGAAATCTCCAGGAGTATCAAGCACATATCATGTGACCTGTGGTGACATAAGTGAGAGCTGGGCTGTTCAAAATTTGTCAGCATCAGCCTTCATAGTTCATACATTTCTGTATCAATATTCTTCATCCTTCCACCTACAGTTTGTCCTGTAGGTTTAAAATGTTGGAGAGTTTTAGTCTAACTTTACGCCGTGGGTGTCTGCGGAGGTCCTCTTGTGAGTTAAAGTGTTAGCTGGTAAATATATCAAAGGTGTTTTTTGCAAATTATCCACTTGAGTGAGCAGTGAGTATCACCTAAGTGGATGTCTTCTTTGTCCTTATGCCAGTGCATTTGAACTCTTTCTTTATGTGGGTTTCTAGGCCATCATTTGCATCTAAATCTTAGGAATAATACACAGTGGTGCAATTACAGGTGAACTTTGATTAACAATATATTTGTCCACACCTTTTTGTCTCCCCTGGACTCTCCTAGGAATGGAACTTTCGTGGTGGTCTTTTGGAAATCAAAGGGATAAAACATATGCAAAGCATTTCCTCCTTTTCCCTGCATATCAGGAAAAGATGAATTTTAATTCATTTGACTTCAGGAATTAAACTGGTTTGGTACTGGGAAAGAAAAATTATCTTGGTGTAAGGAAATGTGGGCTTTGCAGTTCCACCGTGGACATGGCCATGAACAGCAGTGCCAAAACAGAGAGAGGGTGGTGAGACTGGGGGTGTGAAAGGGGTGTGAGCTGGTGAAAGTGCAGAGCTGCAGTGGGGGAGGCCACCTTGTTATCTCCCGACCTGGATAACAGGTCCTAAGTTATTTCTCTGTTCTAAAGGAAATGAATGGGTAAGGAAGTTCACTTTCACTTCCCACCTCTGAAGTGGGCTGGCAGCCAGCCAGGCACCAGTATAGCCTGGGAAACCACTTGCATGCCACTGAGCAGCTGTGGATTAGTTTCTCACAGGTGAAAGGAGTCTGAAGTGTGTTTAGCACCTTTGCTATGCTCCCACCACCTTTGCTGCCTGTCCTGCTTTTCTCACCCCTGGGTGCAGAGTGCTGAAGCGGGTGCCCCTTTCTCACCACCCAGGAACGGTCATGAAGTTTTTTGTAAGAAGTATTTCATCTGAAACCCAAGTGTGCTGAGGTGCTGCAGAGAACTCCAGCTTCAGCGATGGCAGTGTAAGTGCTTTGCTAAGCAGTATTTTACAAATTGCAGCTATGCATCATGGGCCCATTTGTTTTCCAGAGTTTTTGTGTTTTGTTTTGGTGGGGTTTTCCCCCCCCCCCCCTTTTGTTACAGCTCTTGGTAACACTTCATTAGATTTGTTTATCTGTACAGCTTATATTCGCAGATCCCAGTCCTGCCTGGGCTCTGTGCTGGATTGCAGCCAGGCGCTGTTGTAGGACAGGAGTCGGGGTTAGTGATCATCTTTGCTACACACCAGCTTTATGTTGTGGAGCAGCTTCAGGGGTGAGTAACAACATGAAAGGAAGTATAGGCTTTAAGTACAGGATGGGTCAAAGGAGCAGGAGGGCAACTAGTGAGCTTAATCCAGTGAAATTGGCAGGGGAGATTGTGTGCCTGACTACAGCCAATCTACAGCTGCTCCTCCAGTGGGTTTGTTCAGATGCCTACCTCAAGCTAATTTTCACAAAATGCACCTAAACAATGGCTCAAAGACCAGAGAGGACAGAGATATGAAGAATAGGAGGAGTTTTTTTTCAAAGTAGTTTGTGCTACATGTCTGTGATGAGTTGCTCTGTGTCACTTTGGTGATGCAGAACAGCCGTAAAGCTGGTTTAACAACATGTTTTTTCTGGATTTACTGCTTCACCAGAGCAGTACGAAACAACTGGAGTTTAATGATATAGCAGTCCTGTTTGTTTAATTTTGTTTTGCATACTTGAGCTTTACAGCAACATTATTAATGGCTAAAACTTGAGAAACATTCATCTTTGTTTACAGCGGAAGCTAGAATAATTTGAGAAAAAAGATGTTTTCCTCTCATCTTCTTCAACTTTTTCAATTAAACTACATTTGAATTGTGAATCTCTTGAGACTCATTCCTCGTTATCGTTTCTCAGGGTAGTGTGTGTGTCATTTCCCCTGAGCTGAACTCCCTAGGGCTAAAAGTCACTTTACATACTCCTTAAAGATGAGGCAGTAAAGAACAAATGCATTAAACAAAAAGAAAGGAAGAACAATGCAGTAGAAGTAGTCATCACCATGTGCAGTTATAATTACTGTGTGTTGTCTTCTTTTGTATCTCCGCTTTACCTCGGATATCCTCTACATATTTTTCTGTGTGTACACTGAACTGTAACTTAGCATAGCATATCGGATCAGTTCAGCAGACAGACTCTGCTGATGACAGAGAAACTTAGGGTTAACAGTGTTGTGAATCCTGCCAAAAACTAGATTTTCCATTGAGTTCAAAGGTGACTTTAGCAATTTTAACTGTGGAAATGAAATCTTAAAGTGTGGTGAAAATTATTAGTTGGATTCTTGAGTAGCTTCTTAGAAAGTTTTGGTTCAGTGCAGATCTTCTCTTGGGCCAAAGAGTTTGGCATTTTCCTTTTTATTACATTTATTGCTCCACTACTTCTTTTAGCAAAAATGGCAGCTAAATCTAGAGCATCTCTCTTCTTGATTGTATTTGATTAGTAGTTTTCAAAGGCAGTAGCTTTACAAGCGAAAAGTTTAAAGATGGGCTTCACATGTTTGTGTTCAAATGGAAAGACTTTGTCTCTACCCCCTGACAATTTACAGCGGCTATGTTTATTCATTTTCAGCCAGTTTTAAAGGAAAAACTTAGGATCATAAGCACCTAAAACTGAAATGCAAAGAAATTTGGTAAAATACAATTTCTGATGATATAGCAAGTATTTTTTTCCCTAGAGACAGCTTCACAATCCCAATGAAATTCAAGGAAGGGTCTGTCTTCATCATTTCTCTTAAAACTTACAGCCAGAGCCAGTCTCCCTTTATTGCCAAAGAAAGGTCCATAGACATTACCCTGCAGTGTTATGAACCATTCTCCCATCCAACAAAGAGAACTCGACGTATATCTGTCTTTCAAGGTCTTTCCACAAAACAGAGTGGCCAGCTCAGGGGCTCTTGTATGGCGGCTGCTTTACTCCAATGCACCGTGCTCCAGAATGCACAGACGGATGGATATGCAGTGTTTGCAGGGGGAACAGAGCAGAAATCACATAGCTCAAAAAAAAGCCATATATTCTCTGCCAGAAATCAAGTTGCACTGATTTTTTTCAGAACAGCTAAAGGAAGTTGTACCCTGTTTATTGCCTGTGGATTTTTAAAATGTGATTTTCATTTAAATAGAGCTTATTCATATTGAAAACATTGACCTTAAATTGAAATTTGGATTTCCTGGCTTTTGGTGTCTGTGGTTATCAATTTAGTTATTTAGAGCAAATTCTAATGGGAAATAAGCCCATTTTTGCATTCTGACATTGAAACAGTAATCCCGTCGCTTCATTAAGCAGGTACCAATAAGTTCTATTTTCCCATTTGAAATATTTTTTCTAAGTCATATTATTGCAAACATCTGAAATAAATCCACCCAGCAAATCTGATTTTTCTTAAAACCGCCAGTGAATAAACACATCTGGAGAAACATCCTAATACCATTCCATTTTTATCATGTGCTACTGCTTAGAGTGTCATTAAAGTTTGTTTTAAAGAACGCATCATTTTGAGTTCTTAGAGAAAAGGCACCCTTGATGACTTTAGAAGAATCCGTGCAAATTTTAGAATGTGTTTGTGTATTGCGGCCTTGCAATTTCATGTCATTTTCTGTAAGTTAGTGCCAGTCATTTCATAGTAAAGTTTATTAGTTTGTACCCATGGACACAGAAATATCACTTTATTTGTAGTAATAAAGTTTAGCTCAGTTTAGCTTGCTTACAATCAACAAGTTTCTTATTTGCTTAAAGAAAAGTAAGGAGGCTTTAGAGATAGCCGGTGTGGGTTTTGCCCCCCTACTTCTTTGAAGCTGGAATATCCCCTCCTATTTTGCTTTTCAGTTCCCTCCTCAGTGAACTTGCTCTGCCTCTGGGTTCTCGGCATCAGCTTTTCCACATTGCCCATCCCAGGAGTGGGTGCTGTCCATCTCTCCTGGCTCTGCCCTGGGGAAGCCTCAGCACCTGCATTTCACTGGGTCTCACCGGCGTGGTTTGGGGGATGTTGTGAAGGTGAGAGGGTTGCATGGCTGCCAGTGAGCCCCCAGTGCTGCCAGGCCAGCGGGCTGGGAAGGGGGGTGTTGTGTGGCTGCTCCGAGGCTGAGAGTGTGCCACTGGGTTTTAAACAAAATACTTTCAGCCTGAGCATTACTGACACAAAGCCTTCCAGGTTTGCTTTAGAGCCAGGTTTGAGTGTGTGGGTGGAATTTTTAAACATATTTATTCAATAAAGCTGCAGTCTCTGGGTACAGAAAGCACCCATTCATTGACAGCTCCTGCTTTCCCTCACGGCGAAGCGGCTGGCCTGCTAGGAAGCGCCGTGCTGGCAGGTGGCTGCAGAGGCACCAGCCTGTGCCACTGCTTTCACCCAGGCTGTCAAGACACTTTGCAGTTGAGTGTTCACTTAACAGCTCCAGGACATGTGTGGAACTGGCATAAAGCTGCCCTGGTATCTCCTTCTCTGCGTGAGGTACAGCACCCAGTGCTGCAAGGTGAAATCCAAGCTCCTTACTGGTGCGGGAAAGGGTCCTGATCCACTAAGCCAACACAAAGCAGTCTAATTTGCACTGAGCAGAGATATTAGGGCAGTGGCAGCTTGTTTATGGTATTTATTTTAATTTCCATTTTCAATTCTAGTTCTCCAGGTGCCAGCCTCGAAACCTAGTGAAGCCCCTTGGAGGCTTTGTGGGTTTAGGCTGAAGTAAAATAAGCAATATCTTGCTTTTCAGTTCTGGAGGAAGGAATGACTGCCAAAATACACCTTTTAAAAGAATAACTTCTGAAGTTGAAAAGTTGCCTGGTTTCTCATGTATGACCCTTTCTACTTGCTCTGGTATTGTGAATTGTTTACATTTTGTCAGGTAAATCTGAAGAGATGTTGTTTTTTTTCCCTTGATGTTTATTGCAGGACTTGCACTGTAAACCGTGAAGATACTTTGATAGGTAGTTCAGTTTGTGGCTCTGCATTAACAGGATCATAATGACTTCATTTTTTATTTGGAGTCAAAGTTGTCACAGGTGGTTACCAGCCCTAAGGTCTCTAAAAGTAGAGAAGCAGTCCTAAATTTGCTGTACGACTCTGTGGATTTCACAGAGTTTAAACAACCTGATAAAATGAATATCTGCTATTTTCTATGAAAATGTTTTTTTAATCCTTGATAATAGTTTTATTCAAGAGCTTGAGTCCAAGAACATTCTTTGAACACAGCTATAATTGCTTATGAATATTCCAATTATGGAGAAGGCAGTGGTAAATCATCTTGTCTTTCCAAAGAAAGAGGAGTGTCGTTGTGTGATGAAGACTGTGGGTGGGTAATCAGGACTGTAGAATTTGCAATACTTTTTTTTTGCCATGACTTTCTGTTTGACTTTCAGCAGTCGTTGCTACTTTTCTTGCTTCGGTTCTTCTAAATATGTCAATAATGGAAACAGTCAACTTAGAAGGATACTTAATATTTGCAAAATGCTTTTCAGTTTTTAGCAAAAAAATGCAAAAAGAAAACAAAATTAATATATTAACTTGCTAATTATTATATTTCTTCTTTTAGTTGTCATATTCTAAAATCATAGTCACAGAATCGTTTAGGTTGGAAAAGACTTTTAAGATCATTGACTTCAACCATTATCCCAGGACTGTGAAGTCTACCACTAAACCATGCCCCTAAGCAATGCACCCATGCGTTTTTTAAACACCTCCAGGGGTGATTCCACCACCTCCCTGGGCAGCCTGTCCCAACGCTTCACCACCCTTTACTAATTTTTCCCCAATACCCAACCTAAACCTCCCCCGGCGCAACCTGAGGCCGTTTCCTCTCGTCCTGTCGCTCGTTATCCGGGAGAAGAGACCGACCCCCGCTGCCTACGGCCCCTGTCAGGCGGCTGCGGAGAGCGATCAGGCCCCCCCTGAGCCCCCTCCTCTCCAGGCCAACCCCCCCAGGTCCCTCAGCCGCCCCTCACAAGGCTGGTGCCCCAGCCCCTGCCCCAGCCCCCTGCCCGGCTCTGGACACGCTCCAGCCCCTCCACGTCCCCCTGCAGTGAGGGGCCCAAAGCTGAACACAGGGGTCCAGGGGCGGCCTCACCGGTGCCCAGCGCAGGGGGACGGGCACTGCCCTGGTCCTGCTGGCCACGCCGTGTCTGCTACAAGCCAGGGGGCTGTTGGCCGCCTTGGCCACCTGGGCACACTGCTGGCTCCTGTTCAGCCGGCTCCTGACCAGCACCCCCAGGCCCTTTCCCACCAGGTGGTTCCCAGCCCCCTGCCCCAGCCTGTAGCGCTGTGTGGGGTTGCTGTGACCCACGTGCAGGACCCGGCACTGAGCCTGGTTGACTCTCATACAACTGGACTGAAAATGAAGTTATTATTCAATGGTTTCTTGGTGTAAAATTGCTAATGACAAAGATATTTGGATGATCTTATAGATATGCAGATACCGACACAACAACAATACACAAAAAATACAGCATTTTCTTTTAATTATGAAGTTCTGGATTCTTCCTTCTTTTTGAAGAGTCCGTTTTGGTTACTGGTGAAGTAAGAGTAAAGTTAGTTCAATTATCCATTGCCTTCTGTAGAGCATTCAATAACATCAGAATTAGAGCAGCAGAAATTTTGGGTGTTTTCAGTAAATTATTCAAAAATAATTGAATACTCTGTGACCGGTGGAGTTTTGAAAAGGCTTTTTGGCAGCTGCCTTTTTGTTTTCCTCAGTTATATATGATTGGATGTATCTTACATTTCTGTAGCTGTAAATTTTGCTGAAATTTATGCTTCTTTTAATTATTTGTAAAGCTTCAAGTGGAAACACAGAGTTTAGGTAGTGTTGAGAATAAAAAAAAACAAAACAGTAAAACAAGGTGTTTTTCAAGCTTCACTGGACTTCTGTGTAGTTCTAATGTGCTTACTGTGGATATTCCGTGTAATTTTTTTTTTTCATGTAAGCTGTGTGACAGTCACCAGTTCAGAGGAAGAATGGCTAAACAGCACTGATTGCTAGTTATGTCAGTCTTGTTAGGGGTATTCTGATGGGATATTCTGACCTCCTAACATGAGAAAGAGATGGAGAAGAAAAAAAAACCAAAACATACAGCTCTCACAACCCTGAGTGCAGTGCATGAACTTCTTTCCAAAGAAGTAGAAGTTTTTGAAATTTGGGTCCTTAAGTTCTTTCCATCTTCTTTTTTAATCTCTTTATAATTGTTAGGTTGATGCAATCAATATTTCTTCTGTACGTTTTCTAAGATGGGTATGTTTTTAAATAATGCCACATAGATTAATCCAGGAGCTTCCAGTCCTGAAAATACTGTCTATTAAAATGTGAGGCTCACTTGGTATTCAGAAGAGTACAGGTTGAATTTATACTAGATACTCCTCTCTGATACACACAACCAACAATAAAAATCTTCCTTACGTTTTGTTTTCTAATCAGAGTATACTTTGTGCTTAGTGCGTGGGTGTCTTGTGCACGTTATCCCCGCCTCTTCAGCTCTTGCTGCCTGAAGTTCACTGTTAGCGTCTGAAGTGAATTTAGTCCTTCAAGTGAATTAAGTTTGTTCACTGATGTGTGACTTTATCTCTTGGTATATCAAACACCCTGCAAAAAACTGATGAGGTAATTGCAGGTGAAGCAGTGCAAAACACCCTCCCAAGACATTGGCTGGATTATTAAAGGCAATGCTTAAATGACAGTTTAGTTCTCTTTTAGAGTAATAAAAACACTTAGGACAAGATCTGCAATGTACTTCCTTTGTATGACGTTTTGAGGAAGGACTATCTTATGTGTCTTCAGGTCGAGCGTTACGGCTAATATCAGTTATGGTATGATTATATAAACCATGCAATATCACTTAGAGCTCCAGAAAGTAAAATGCCCTAGATCGTTTAGCCTGAGAGAGGGGAAAAAATCATTAATCATCTAGGAGCTTTCTTAAGATACAGAAGCACACTATGTATGAGAGTGAAATAGATGTCAATTAACTGTATTTAGTGTATTTTTATGATGGATTGTTACTTACTGAATTGCATTGAAGCAGTGATTAAACATAAAAATGGTGAGATCACTTCCAAACCCCTTTATTACACATTTCTTTGGTTGTAGCCATGTGTTTCAGCTGACATCCACTTGATAAAATGTGCTGCTCCTTTCCCTTGTATCCCAAGATGTAAGCTCAGCACCACTTTGTGAAACACAGTTTGAGAGACAAATGTACATTTACTATGTAAGAACTATTGATGTGTCTCTGAAAGTAGGATTTTTGACTTTGGGCTCTATCAGACAAGAGGAGGAGACATGTCCTGAGCACTTTCACCCAAAGACAGAAGGCATTCGCGAGGCCGGTGGTTACAGCTGAGAGACATGGCAAGAAAATGCCAGAGCACATAGCTTGCAGTGATGGCATTTTAGCATTTAACATGCACACAGTGGCAAAAAGAAATCAGTAACCATGTGCAAAGGTTTCTGGCAACCCCTGGGAGGACATGGCCATCGTATCTATGCAGTGCTGTGTCTGTGATAGGTGTGTGGCTCTCCTCGTCCTCCCAGGACTCTGGGCTGCTGATGCGGGGGAAGCATTACTGCCTTCCTCTCAGCATGGACCGCTGTGCCAGATGGGCATGCAGTCATCTTGGAGGAGGTTTTGTTCTCAGTGTCTCTAATAAAGGCAACTAATGGGAAAATTGTTTCTTCTATCCGTCTAGAAAAATAAAAAGATTACCTCTGAGTGTTAGCCTGTATTGTGGGAAGATACACTCCCAAAATATATGGACTTGGAGGCAAAAAGTACAAATCCTATACATAACAATTTATAAAAATATAAACCCTAATTTTTTATCATATAGTAGACACATAAGTTCACAAAGGTTCAAATAATGAAACTTTCATGCATTCCTTTGTTTATTGTTAATCAATGAAATAATGAAGCTATTGATACTGCTGTAATTTGAAATTGGTGACCCGAGATGAACATGTTTAACAGTGTAGCTTCAGGGTTTGGGTTTTTTTTTTTTTCCCCCCAAAAGATAATGCCTTTCTTTTATGTGCAATAAAGGGATAACATTTAATACTACTTTAGTTATAGTTACCATAAAAAGTTAGAATTTTTAACATCAAATGGCCAAGAGAGCTGCTTTTGCTACCCATTACTCCTGCTTCAGTTTCTGCTTTTTCTTCCTAAGTCTGTACATTTTTGGTTACAGACAGGCACCCTGAGTCTTAGCAAGTTCTGCTACTGGTAGATCTCTGTGCAGCAATGGAATATAAACAAACTTATCAGTCAATTTCTTTATAGTGTATACATATATATATGTATGTATATATACGTGTGCATTTTAGTATTTTGCTAAAATAAAATGCTGTTTCTGTTAAAGCTTTGCATTCAGAACTGATGGCTATTGTAACGCTTTCTTTTGTTTCGATGGAGTACAGTTAGTGATATTTCATTCTGCTGAAACTATTAAGGTACAACAAATCTGCTGACAAAAAACAGAATTGGGAAAATGTCTCCACATTATGATCTATTTTAAAATGCCTTGAATTAGCTCCTTCAGGGCAATGCAAATTACTCTGGCTCTATTCTTAAGAACATTTCTTGAAAATAAGTTCCAAAGGAACTTACTTAGAGTGATTGAGTTAACAACAAAAACAAATTAGGATTTTGGTAGAAAAATAGAAACTGTGGGAACAATAAACAATAATGGCGCTGCCACCCTAATCACTGTGGACAGAAGAAAGTGCTTTAAGGAAAACGTGTTTCACGCTAACATAATACATATTCAGTTTCCCTTATTTGATGTGAATAAAATGAGATAAATTGATGCAATCTGTAAATCCAAAATTAAAACCACATGTGTAAAATTCAGACAATTTATCTGTTGGACTAAGTGTGCTTTTCTCTAAAAAGGGTATGAATAAACGCAGTACATAGCCTTTTGTATATGCAGTAGATGTTTTGTTGAAACCATCCCCTGTGGACTTTGTTTCACAGTTAAATCCATGACCTGTTTGTCATTTTTCGTATGTCCTAAGTTCACGTTGTTTAGCTTTATCAAATCAAATGTGAGATTATGGATTCTTCCTAGCTTTTCTAGTGTCTGGTGCAGAGGACTTGCTTGTCAAACTATCCAGTGGACAACCGGGTGATATTCAGCACCTGTGAAAACAAGGGAAAATGAAGTCAGTAGCAGAGGAATTGCAGGGATCTCCAGGTTCAGATGAAGAGCTGCTCAAGCAAACCTTCCTAACTACATCTTCCTGATACCGGGCAAAACTGTTGAAGTAAATACACATATAGTTACATGAGTTTGCAGCAGTTTAGGACCCTTCTTAACTTACCTGAATTCATGCTTCAAAATCCCAACTCTTTCGCACAAACAGAATTAATATAGGTAGGAAATAAGCACATTTTAAGCACCTCTTGTTCTCTCCCAGCTGTTTTCCTTATAACTGTAACCTAGATGCGGATTAGTTTTAATATTTTCTCTCTTGATGAAGCCCATGTTTCTGAAGCCAAGTTTTGCCCACTTGCCGTGGAGAGCAGAATGCTGCTTGCCCACTGATGTGATTCAGAGTTCGTCAGTGAAGTAGCCACCGGGTATGCACTGAGTCCCCTGTGAAGCCCGGCCAGAGCAGCACTTCCAATAGGTCGAAACATCTATCCAGAAGATAAATGTGTGCTGCTTGACTGTGAGATAAGCAATGCTTCTCAGTCCACTGGGGGGGCAAATAGCATGTCTTTTAGAGCAAATGAAAAATTCAGGTTGTTATTGCAGGAGGAAAGGCAGTTGGTATTATCAGAGCTGTAATACGGAGCAGAAGATGGGAGGTACGGGTACAGCAGAACTATTATGGTAGGAGGAATCGGTGGGAAGAGAATGGAATAGGAAAAATAAATACTATTTTATTTTGATAATGCCCTCTCTGTGACCTGACCAAGGGATGTTTGTCCTAGGTCCTCAGTCCTGAAGAGTATATTTATTTAGTGGCAGTTTCTCTAGTACCACATTATTGATATAATGAAGTCAAGCCTTTCAAAAGTATTGATTTTGAAGGTAAACATTACAGAAATATAATACCAGTAAACAGTGACGTTGTGTACCGTTCATCTATAGCCAGCCTGAGGTGTTGCTAAGCCTACACAGATTTGTGCACTGCAAGCACGCTGGGACCTGCATCTCTTCAGGACTCCCTATTTGGAGGGTTTCCAAGAAAACAGGAACAGAGTTTCTCTCTCTTGGCACTTAGGAACTTTTAGTTTGGAGGTTGAAAATGTACCTAATACTCCATTCCCATAGAAATGCTTCTCAGGCAGTCCTTAGAACTTAACCTGGTTTCCTCCACCCCTTTCTGAAGAGTTTTATGATAGAGCCTTTATCCATGTGTTTTTTCCTCGTGTTGTTTAAACGGAATGATCCTGTTTTTTCACTACAAGCTTTTTCATTCTGAAATACTGCGATCAGCAAGTCAATCCCAGTCACTCCGGAAAGGATCATTACTTATTCATTAATTATGAATTATTCATAATTCATTACTTATTACTTAACCTTCCAAAGGAAGCAGAAGGTCACACCACAATAGGACTTTGTGCATGTGAATTATTTGCAAAAGCTGGTAAGAAAATATAAGTTCCCCCCAAGTTTATTAGCTCCATATATGACAAGGAGAAAAGACCTCTCCTGCTTTCAGACTCCCTGCATTATCCCTGGTCACGCTGGCAGTTGTTGCTATCATTGCCCTGGAAGCCTTGAACTCTTCACTATGCTGCTGGCTCCACCAGTTTCCAAAAGCCCCAAAAGATTTAATAGTTCCTCATCTCTCTGTACTCTAACTTGGCACTTATGTCATGGACTGGAGAGGGCCAAGGAGCTGTTCCTATGTGGCTCTTGGATTGGCGTTTATTATTTGCCTGGGTGCTCCTAAGCACCTTCATTGCTTTTCTTTCTTTGTCTGAAAACCTGTCACATTTAATTCCACAGCAGTTTACTTTGATTGCAAAAACACAGAGGTTTGCACCAAATTCAGAAAATAAGCCATGCATTTTTGTAGCTAGGCAGTGTTTCCTTGTTCAGCTTGGCATTACACCCTGCCTCGATAGAAGAAAGGTAAATTTGAAGATGGCCATGAAGGTATCGTTAACAAAGAACAGAGAGGAAGAAAGAAAGAAACACTCCTATCTAGGTAGGAGGATTGTCTTCTACCAAAACAGTCAGGTGAATGGCAATGAGAGAAGACTCCTCAGTTCTGGCTATGGGTTACTGAGATTGTTAAATAACTATATGCCAGTCATTTTTGAAGAAACTCCTTTAAAAAAGCTAAAAAAAATAAATTAAAAAAAAATGTGGAGGATGAACTGAAAGGGAAGGTCAGTGAAAACCTGAGAAGCTGGAAAGTCTCAGGGAGATAGCTGCAAGGAGCTGGGGTTCCTTCATCACTCAGAGCCAAACCTTCGTCTGCTGTGAGAGAAGTTAGTCGTGTACAGCTGTGTCTTCGTTTCTTTTTGTACCTAGTACAGATATGTCCTCATTTAACATTCAGAAATCATCAAATTTCACCAAGTTATTCTTGTGTTCATCTAGAACACTTCAAATTAAAAAGTGATTTTCTGAATGATGTAGAAGACACCAAGTGATAGAAGATCTGTTGCTTCTTTCAGTGGTTTTCCTAGAGGATTATTATATTCCGTGACACTTTGTGCATTTTTGGTTGTTTCCAGACATTTATTTCAGCTTCAGGCCATTAACTCCAGTGCTCTCCTTTGACAGAATGAAGACCCTTGTAGTATTTTCTCTTTTTGATGGCACATATACACTAAATAGATTACAGGTCAGTTTTCTTTTGAGTAAAGTAGAGATAACTGAGTTTGAAAAAAAAAACCCTAACTCTCTATTCTGCAGCTACTTTTAATTTTCTATTTCTTTTACATAATTTCCACCAGAACTGTATGTATTTATTTATTACAAGTTGTCCCAATTTTATCTGCAGAGATGAAATTACCTCCTCCCTATATATGTGTGTATACACATCCCTTGTTCATATGGCTTATTGGTCTTATAACCCTTTTATGAAAGCATTGCTCTAGGACCATCTCTTAGTCTGCTGGAACCAATAGGTCTTCTTCATATTCACTACTTTCTAGGTTGGATACCTGCCCACTAAATAAAGACCACCTTTAAAATAATTTGTCATGCAGATTGTGAAATCAGAGCTTTCCAGACCATATGCTCCGCCAGAGGAGTTCCACAGACTTCTGTGGATTTACTGTGGGGTCATGGATTTCCCTTCATGCAGCTGATTACAGGAACGTGTCTTGTCCTAGGAAAATGTACCCATGTGTTCTTTACCCTTAATTTGCATGCAGTCCCATGTACAATATGTCTCTTTTGCTTCTCTGCTGTGAAACTCATCTGGTGACATCAACAAAAAAAACCCAACAAAACAAAAAAAAATCAAACCCACTAATGCCATTTTTTTTTTTTAATTTTGCATTGTCAGTTGTCATTGGTGTTTGTTAAAAAGATTTTATGTGCAGCCTGATTTTCACTGCCTCCTCACTCTGTGCTCAGGGCAGAAAAAATGTGTCAGTAAATATTGAACAGCAAAGCTGTATTATGACTGACAGTTTTCCTAATTCTTTGAGATACACTGGTATCAGTAAAGTAATGTCTGTTCAAGAATGAAGTGCCTAATTTCACTTTGTTTTGATGGCAGAGCTGATTTGGTTCAATCAAAGAGTGATGGCTGGTATCATTTTTAAGGCAGATGTCTTATGTGCTTTATTTTTTGGTTCTATGGTCTAAAATTGCCAACGAGTGCTTTTCTGTGGCATGGTCATTTCTAAATATAATGGTGTAAGAACACAAATACAAGAACAAATCAGTGGGTTATCTGTCTCAGATGCATCCAGCAGAACCTGGTCACAAAGGCCTGTCGAGGAAGCTCCCACCAGCTCCAGGGCTGTCATGTGGGCAAACAGAGGGTCTGG
Source organism: Falco rusticolus (assembly GCF_015220075.1). NCBI lineage: Eukaryota > Metazoa > Chordata > Aves > Falconiformes > Falconidae > Falco > Falco rusticolus. The sequence goes on along the minus strand of NC_051192.1, from coordinate 6,913,881 downwards.
GAGCCCAACCAGGTGTAGCAGGCTACTTGTGGTCTCTAGCTATCTCTGCGCTGTTGGCAGGCTTCTCTCTACCCCTCTACTTAGTGGACGTCCACTCTAAATCTGTCACCACCCTTCCACATCTGTCCGAAGTGTTTCTAGACTGGTCATGCTCACCTGCATTTCGTTTCGCTTTTCTGTTTGAGTTGTCCCTTTCCTAGTGCCCTCTTTTCCCCCGTGTCCCATCTCAGCCTCTTGTTCTCTCTTTGCCATTGCAAAATGAACATTTGCCATGATTGCATTGCTCATGCCACTCATTTTTTGTGTGACTTTCCCCTCTGGTACCTGTATTGTTTACCTCCTCTATAAACTCTTCAGGATAGCTGTGGGCTTTTGCTGTGTGTCTCTGCATACTACAGAATCCTCGGAGGCTCATCTTTTGCATGGTTTTAGGCACTACTGTAGTAAACATGATTAATAATACTAACACCTACTGTAATGTACTTCATTTATAACTGTACCATAAAGGAAAGTGACTTCCTCACCCAGCTACTTTGTATTTTGTCTGTTGCAACTGTAGATATAGGTCTCCATCTATAAAATAGTTTAATAGCCTATTTTTTTCTGGACTAAAATTCTAACACTGATCTATTTCTTAGATCTTTTAAGCCCAGTGAGTCCAGCTAGTTTTACCTCACTGAAGTTCATCAGTTGGTCCCTGAATCAGGTAGAATAACTTGTCTGATCATAAGAATGTTATTTAATGGTTAGTATTGCGACAATGCCTGGGAGCTTTCCTGCACAAAGCACAATAAAAATACTGAAAAGAAAAAGAAAAGAAGATAAACTGTCCCACTGGCTTAAAATTGAATACAGGTAAATAATGAAAACTTACTCACTATGCCCACACCAGAGGCATAATCTATGTACATTATCTGGTGGTTTTGGAAGTCATCATGGTGGAGGAAAACTTTAAGGAGACATTTCAAGGAGCCTTAGCAGGGGTGTTTTTATGATTTCTTTTATGCTGTCCTAAGCGTTTGATGACTTGATCTATCAGGGTACTAGACTGGCTTCAGAAACCTTAAGAAATTGTAATGTTAGCTAGAAAAAAATGTTCTGTGCTCCTTTCCAAAGAGTTGTGGGCTTGCACAGACTGTATGATATAGCACATCTTTGTGCTCTAAATTATAATGAAAGAAGGTCCAGCATAAACCCAACCCAAAACTAAGGGAGCTAGCATGGCTCCCTTTCAAGATACCTCAGCAGTTGCCTGTACCTCTCGTTGAGAACAAGGCAGCAGAATCTATGCACTAATACCGTTACTAGCATTGTAGACATACCACCCACACCTGCGTACCTCTGCAAATGCTGGGGAATGTAATGTGTCGTGGTAACCTATCTTTTATATGCTGAATTAGCAGTCCTAGTTTTATGTCTGTTCCCCACACGAATGATCCTCTTGCATCAGGATAGTCTCACACATTCACTTATTGCATTTTTGGTCTTTAATTGTTAAAATTACTTGGTTGTGGGTTTGTGCAACAAGCCATTACAGAACTAATTTCTTATATTACTCTGGAGGGGGGTTTTTTGAGAAAAGTAGGGAAAATATTAATTTCCTTTAAGCTCATACACTGCCGTGTTGTCATAATGAAAATACTGAAATTAATATTTAACAATAATCCCACCTTTATACTGTCTAAACTAATAAAGCAAATGATACACCATACCTCACAAGGCTTACTCATAAAATGTCATCTAGAACTCCCTTAAAACCAGGTTAGGGAGTTCAGTTGTCTTCTGTGGCTAATATATTTGAGAAGATAAATTTAGGTAGCCCGGTAAATGGTAGGTATAGCCAAGATATTTGCATCATGATTGTTCTGACATACATTTAGTCTAGAGTTTACATCCCCAGGGTTTTCCCGTATAAAAGTTAGGCAACTTGTCTTAACTAGTAGACAACCTAGAGGGAAGTGCTTCAGGAACTGGTGGTTCATCCAGCAATGGGTGGTGGTGAAGGCAGGTGAGGTGAATAACTTTCCAGGAAAAGGTTTTGTCTGTGAGCCATTTCCTTCTGAGGCCGAAGGCCAGACATTAGCAGTCTCACTGGATTCCTATTAATAGTATTTATGTCTGTTGCAGTGTCCTGTTCTATTTGTACTTAAATACATTCTTCCATAATTTCAGTTAGGGAAAATTATCTTTCTGCTCTGAAGCTACTATGCTTGTGTTGTCTTGTACAATTAACTATCACAACACTATGTATAAACTATTGTGTTTTCGCCTGATTTATATCAGTTTGCAAAACTGAAGAAAGTCCCTGGCTCTAATTTCAGCGATAAGGCACCTGAAGTGTAGATGTGAAGATTTTCCCAAGTAATGCAGATGGTTACTGGCTTAAGAAAAGCAACCTGTGTATGTTCAGTCTCAGTTTAGTCCTGTAATCATGAGGGGGAAGATACTCTTTATAATATTCAATAGTTTAAAACCCTCGCCCTGTAAGTTTCTAAATACTTCCTGTATTAACTTTGACACATAGAAGTAATCACACCAATTTAAACTAATCAGATTTAGAAACATTTATAGGCTTAAAGTATGTTCTTGTATGCAGCTGTACTTAAATGTTGTAGATAATTCAGGTAAAACTTTTTTTTTTTTTTTTTTGACAATGCTGATTACCATTGTTGTTTGCCAGGACACTTTTAAAAAATGATCAAATTTTATTCTAACCTTTTAAACACAAATAGTGTGAAATAGCTTGAAAAAGATACAAAACTTTTGCTGCAGATTTCTTTGACAGCAGCAAATAATGTCCCTATTGTCCTGAGAATAAACCCCCTTCCAGGCAGAACATACAGAATGGGGCAGGGGGGAACCAGGGAAGGAGACAGCTTTGTTGCATCTTTTAAACAAAGTGGCCAGCACTTTGCTCTTAGAACTGTGGTGGGATGAAGATGGAAAAACCCCTCACAGTTATTTTCCATTACAATAATGCAGGAAAAATTAAATTGTTTGTTATCTTATGGAAATGTTCTGAAATGAAAAATGTTGTGAGCTGAAATGTGAGAGACCTATGTCCTCTAATTCCTGCCTCTGATATCATTAAACTCTGTGAGTCTTAACACTCACAAACATGTCGTCAATCACACTAAATGACGGCTGTAGAAGAACAAGATTATGGAAAGTCACAGGCACAACTGCGGTGTTCAGGTACCTTAATTGGTCTGCCCCATGACAAATGTATTGCTTCTTGTAGCATTTGATGGATTAAAATTGTACAGGCATCACCAAAATGTGCTAATTATTGTGTAAAAAAAGAGACCTGTCTCTGATTATTCAGTAGGTTTGGGGTGATGTTCAGTGTTAATGAGAGGATAAAATAAACATTAAATAGTTCACAGGCATTTTACAATTACTTAAGAAAACTGGAATTGTTAGGATAGGCATCCTTCTCCTTATGTAAGAAAGCACTCTAGCAACTAAGCTTTTTAACGAATAGGCTATCGTATTCTTTTCAAGTTGACATGCTTGTTACTACATTTTGTATGTTTTCTCAAAAGAACTGAAGTACCTTTCTGCCAGATGGTCCTATTGGCTTACCTGTTCTGAACTAAATATGCTTCCTTTAATGAACGTGTCATACCTGTCTGGCTGATTAGACCGTGGATCCATTCCTTAATATCCTTTTCTGCTGAACCTCTATTTATACTCTATGGGAAGACAACAGTTTTTTTACCCTCAGAGCTGTGTATCATACTCTGGGGTAATAGAAATTTCCATGTAATCTATCTGTTGAGAAATAACCCTTTCCAGTGCAGCCTGAAACTGTGTCTCTGGCATATTGCTAACTTCCATCTGTGCGGATATACTGACAGTCACAGCTTCTGAAAAAGGATCTGCCTGGGGTGCTTTTGAGAACCCCTGACTGGCTGTACGCAGAACAGCTTAAAGGGGTCTTGCTTCTTGCAGCAGCGCTATTGTGGTTAACAAGAAATGTTCTGAACTACGGCAAGTGCTAGAATAAAGGCGTTTCAGCAAAATAAAAGTACATACTCTGTTCAAAGCCTTAACTTGGCTTCACGTGTTCTAAAGGGTGAGTGATTTGCCTTTATCTATAAAAGAGGAATGCAAGATCACAGTCTGATGGCAAAATTGTAAAGAAATATTGGCATGCTAAAATAAATCACTGCCACCAGTGCTTAAGAACCATCTCTCTGTTTAGCTTGGTTTAGACCTGTCAACTATTTTCCTTGGTAGATAGCAGACAATGTTTCAGTATGCCATGCGATCTGAAATGACAGCTCAATTAGCATTTCATTTCTAATGTGTGTTTTCTGAAAGACCTTTAGGACCAAAGTCTGTCCCACACAGTCTTTCTGATTTAAAAGGTCATTAGAATCTGACTGAACACCTCCTTCTGCTATTATTCTCTCAGGCCTGGAAAAGGTTAAGAGGCATTTATTGGCTCACTGAGGCAGATGACTCATAACTTCTGGATATAAGAGGGGGAAGTGGCTGCCCGAAAAGATAGAATCTAGGGTGTGGGCTCAGAAGTCCCACAGTAGTCATCCTAGCAACAGGCTCAATAAAATGAAACAGCATCAACAGAAATTTTGAGCTGAAGTTTATCTTACTTTCTTTGTTCATAAAGGCAAATCTCTGAAAGGCACTGGACTAGAGTTTATGTAACGTGGACTCAGTGGAGAGCGAGTGACAAAGGTACCTGCTCACAGAAGGAAGCACCAAGAGCTAACAGAAAAGGTTTATGCCAGATGAGCAGAGCAAGAGCAGAATACTGAACTAAGTGGTTATACCAGTAAACCTGCATAACTCAGTTTGTATCCGTCTCTTAATTGTTGTAGGTTTTCTTGCAAATATTTTGTTGAAATTTCTTTTTCCTCTGTATCAACTGACAGCTGTGTTTTACCTTGACCTCCCTGAGACAGGTACATAGCAAGCAGCATGCCTAGAAATACAATTTTGAGGTTTTTTTCTGTGTGAGGTACAAAAGAAATGCATTCAAAGTGAATGTAAAGAGAAAAATAAGAGAAAAGTAAACTGAAATCATCTAGCTGTGTTTTCCCTCTGACATTCTGATTTCCCGCATGGAAAAACATCTTGGTGTATATCATAAAAATAATCTCTTATATGATTATCTCCATGCCACTGCTAAATTCAATTTACCCTTCTTTAAAGCATCTAGCTGCTGAGCAGACTTTTCTTTGTTTCTGAGCTCAAATCGTCTCTTCTGTCTGCAATCCACATCAGGTTGAATTTTTCTCCCATTCCATCATAACACTTTTGATGAGATTCTGATTCTCATTATCTTCAGAGGACCAAGCCTAACAGTGTGCCTCCTTTTATAAAGTTCGTATGTTCCTGCAATCTCATCTCCTCAAGAGATACTGGTTTCTGTTGTATTCAACTGATTATGTTTACCTGACCACAGCTGAAATCCATGTCTCTCTTTAGCAACTGCAGTCTTTGCTATAGATGGATTTTTATTTTGCTAACAAAATTGGAATGTGTGTTTTGCAGTAACAGGAATTGCTTCTAATCCTTTGTTTTGTTTTGGGGTTGGGTTTTGTGTAGTTTTTTGTTTGTTTGTTTTGTTGTTGTTGCTTATTGTTTCAAATGGTTTCTTTGAAATTAAGGCATAGGTAAATCTTCCACAGCAATCATCCTCAGCAACATTAGCATTAGGACCTAAGATTTGGGGAGTGGAGGCAATGGGACATTGTTTTGCAAGCTCTTCCCCTTTGTAGCAGTTCAAAGCCAAAACAATATGGATACAGGGTCTCTGGGCTTTTTATCAATTTAAATATTTGTTAGCAGATAACAGCAGTGGATGTGTAGCCAGAGCTTGTTGTATTCCACTAATACCTATTTGCCACAACATTTATGGGTCATTGGAATCGGAATATATTCTAAGGAAGTAGGAATATATTCGAAGAGAGAAAACAAATCTTGCCTTGAACTCGCCTGGGGTTTACCAGGAAGTTTTGTGGTACTTTAATTTGAGATACAGCTCAAGCTCACAATCTGCCATTATCTTATTTTCTTTCTTCTCTCTGCTTTTACAGACCCTGAAAATGATTGATTTCTCTAGGCATACTAGCCCATCTCCTTGTGTTACCATGTACAGTCCATATTCACACATATATCTTTTAGAAATTAATTTTCTGCAGCCTGTTTCTGTTTTTTAATTCAGTGAGCTTTCATGTTAAACTTCGAATTTTATGTAGCTTCTGATGTCTTAAGAGTTTATATTCACAACCTCCATCTGCCAGGCTAACCTAAGGGTGCCATTCCTTCAGTCCTCTTTTTCAAAATCGATTTATTTTTTTTCTTCAAGAAATAACTCAAATTGCCCTCAGTTGAGTAGTTCTAATTAAGAAATATGCATTTCATATAGCCATCTCTTTGGTAAAAAAGGATGGAAATTTACACCTAAGCAATCAGTACATTGCATAATTCTTGCTTAATGTTCCCCTTACAAATGTCGTAAATGAGACAGTGGCAAACAGGTGCAGTCGCTAAAGGGTATGGTTCATACGAGTGATCTTTGTCAAGCACAGAATTCCTTCTCTAACATTTTCTGAGTGCTTCAGAGTCTTAGAGTCGACAACAGGAAGAGCTCATTGGTTTTATAAAGGCTAAACATTGAAAACCAAGTGCCAGTGACCTCTCAAGCCATTTTTCATTAGTGTGACACAATTAGCTCAGTGTTAAGCCATCTTTGATTTGCATTACAGTGAGAATGGAATCTGTGAGACAGTATTTTCTTATGTAGAAAGTTAAATAGTATCTGAATGCTGGTTTTTGCCCTCATCTCCACATATTTAATGCTATGGTATTTCCATAGCATTCAGTGCCACACAGAACTATGTAGACATAAGACATGACTATTACATTTACCACTTTTTTGGATAGTTGACTAAAGCACTCAGTGAAAAAAAAGAAATCCTTAGCACAAGATCTGGGAAAATCTACTAGAATATCCAGTCCATTATTTGCCAAGCCTCAGGTGCACTGCTTTTCACCTTATCTCTGCCCTCTTCACTGTATTTTATTACAAACACACCAAACAAACTCTCACCCTTCCTCGGAGCTGCGCTGGATGGGAGCCTTTTCCCTGACAAAAGAGTTTATTCCCTTTAAAAAATCACTTTAATGTCTGCTAAATTTTATAGCTTCTAAACCTTCTCATCCAGTCCCTTGCCTCTTATGCACATAATGTCACTTAACGCTCTACTTCTCCTGTTCGGACTAAATGCATCTCTTGTATGTCTGCTAAGAAACCTCCGGCTGAAGCATCTGTCCGGTGCTGTCTGCATAACAGTACTGAAAAGACGCATCCAGCACCATAAATCTTTTTTGTCACTACACTGAGGTCATGCCCAGGCCTCACTCAGGTACATCCTCCCACCAAGTGTTATGTGTCCCACTATTTGTCAGCACAGCCTGGTCCACAGCTCAGCCTTGCCTGTGCACCGTTCGGTACACCCGTACCATCCAGCTCACGTGGTGGCATCCTCCCAGGTAATCCATCTGTATCGGTCTGGCCGAGGCCCATTTGGGAAGGAAAGCTGGATAGACAAGTCTTACTAAGCTATCAGTTCTAAAAGGTCAGGCAGGATTTGTCTGAGATGAATAACATGATATGTCAACACTTTCTTCTATATCCTAAATAAAGATATTGCTTGTAAGAATTAGTGAGCATTTGGATAACTGTAGTTGTCCTGCTTTTTTTCATTCAGTCGAATGTATGATACGTGCGGTAAATATAAACTTGCTTCTCAGCTCCCAGTCAGTAGTAATGGAATGAAAGTTTCCCATCACTGGAATATTTTAAGTGTGATGTTACAAACACAGCCAGAGAAATCAGATAAAATTCGTCCCCTACATTGTTGACTATCCGTTAAGCAGTAGCACAGGAACTTTTAACATAAGAGAAGAAATAATATATGAATTCTTCTCTCTCTTCTTATTTCTCAATCTCCTTCAGGATTCAACGCTGTCCACCACAAATCTCATAATTTAACTTCATCAGCATGAACAAAATTGCTCTCTGTTTGCTATTGTCTTCTGCTTTATACCTGTTTTTATCACAGGCACTTCTGCTTGAAAGTACACATCTTTCCTTGGTTGCAGTACCTGGCATACACTGATATTCAGCCTCCTGGTCTCTCACATCCAGTTGTTCAGTCATTTTTAACAAGTCACTCCCTCTGGCAAATGCTCTCAATTCAGGTAGTTTTGAGGTGATCTGTAAAGGCTTTCCAGGATCCTTTTAAAATTCAGTTTGCCTAAGTCCAGAAAGACAAATTCAGGCTAAAGAAGGAACCTTGGCCTTGCAAGTGAACCTTGTGCAGTCTTTGCACATATGTGAGGGGGAGAAAATAAACCTCAAGAGAACCACAGTTTCTGGATCCTACAGGTGTGTGGGCTTAGGCACAAACAGAGAGGCAGAGAAGCGTTACCTCCGGAGCTTTGCTTTGTCCTGGATATGCTGATTAAGATTACATAAAGTGGCAGGAGGATGCTTTGAAAAAACTGGGTGAATTTCCAGTTGCTGAGAATATTCAACCTGTGATGGGGGTCATGCTGTTATTCCCTGCTGTGCATGAAAGAACGTTTTAATATTTGCCAGCTTGCTGGGTGATTTATAGATGAGTATACTGGCTAGAGTGACTGAAGTTCGGTGTCTTTATTATGTTCTGTTTGATCAGGAGAGACACCAAATCTGAATGTGTACTTTGGAGAACCTTGCAGTAGCAAGTAGAACTGCTGACCTTTAAAATAACGTGATTCACACTATTGAGGGCAGTAGAGATAGTGTTCCATATATTAAAAGTTATGATGAAAAGCTGCGTGAGGTTTTTTTCCCTACCTGATTTCTGTAACTGTGGTTCAACACTCAGAAAATCCCCATGGAGCAGCAGTGACTTGAACATGGGCACTGAGCTGACCTGACTGAATTCTTGTGAGATCTTGGGAAAGAATCTTGGCAGGCAGAAGGCTTTGAAGTAGGGCATCATTAATGCCCGTTACTGTCAAGGCTGCATTATACCGCATTTCAGACTGAGATTTTTTGTTTGTTTTCTAGTACAGCCTATTTTAACTTGTTTGTTATAGTGAAGGTGAACACAATAAAAGTTATTATATAAATGTTATAAATAATATTATTTATATAATAAGACATCAAGGAAGGAAGCTTGCTGGCTGAAAGACTTTTGCTGAGTGACCGTTATGGTCAGCCTTTAAGGAGGGAAAAACAGTCTGAACTTGCCATACCATCCTGGAAAATCTGAGCCTTGAAGTTACTGTGGACAATCATTCACTGAAGAAATAGTGAAAAAGTACACAATTTCTGTTATCCAGCCCGCAAATAATCTTTGGAGTCTGTGTAACCCACCTATATCAGCTACCCATCACTTCAGCTACCTGGCCGTCACTACCAAAGTGCTACTAGTGCTGAAAAAGAGGTTTAGAAATACGCAGTAGAAATAACTCTACTCCTGCCAGAGACGTGCTTGAATAGGTATTCCTAATAAATTGTCTTTACAATGTTTCCTCAGTCGATAGGAACGGAACTCTTCTGAGAGCTCTAATGAGATTGGCTAAAGATGCAATGAAAACAACACCCGGAGGGATTGCAAGGCATTGCAGTTACGCAAGTGTCTATTCCTTTTAAGCAACATAGGGATCACTGTTCTTTCCCCAAAATATTTCAGAACAACGTGGAAGAGTCCCCACAGGCTCAGACTCACATCTAGTGATTTTCCTGCTGACATCGGGGCACTGTGGCAAAGTGACAGCCTAAAACACAGCTCTGCCCAATTGTGTGCAAGCCTATGAACCCAACAGACTGAGAGAGCACCCAAATCCCGCGTGCTGTTCTTTCACTGCCACGTTTACGGCTGCCCAACCTGTGCACAGCTGGGCTGGGGTCACTGCACAAGAACTGCCCTCGCTGTGGTCACTTCAGTGACAGCTTTATCCATTTGGGGGACATATCCATTTGTACCACAAAAGTACCACATGTACCAAAATGTGCCAAATGTACCACAAAAAAAGGGGCAGAAGTGGTAGTTCTTCTTGCCCTGCCAATAAGATTAAAATGCTGCTTCATTCTCCTGCACTTAAATGGAATTGAGGGCTACAGTCACTGACCAATGAAGTGTTCCAAGCAGTCTAGGCAACAACAATAACATCCAAAAAACAATGACTTTCTGTTCCAAATTTGTGGTTGCCGTAGGTTGTCTTGCTTCATCTCAGTAACTTGGAATACTCTAGATGTTTTATACCCCTCATTTGTGTGAACCAGGACATGCTGCCTCATTTACAGTCATGGAAAGAATGTGCTCAAGATCGCAGTTATGATTGTCCTGCAACTCTGCAAAGAGCTCTTAAAGTCAAACCTTTTGTAATAGTTCATTTTCTACTTCTGTGGTGCCAGTAGTGTTGTCTCTGTGAGTGCCTGTTGTGGTAACCAGCACAGTATTAGAGCTCAAAACTCCTGTAACAGTTTTACACTTTGATTCTGTATAGGATCTTACACTGAAGAGCAAGCAGCACACAAGTCATGCTGAGGAGAGTACATCTCTTGACAGTGTGCTCATTTGTATTTATATTTATCTGGTATTTTGCTTTCAGTGATTTAAAAGCAATCTAAAGTGTAAATCATATTCTCTTCCCAGTAAACCAGAGCACTCTGAAGGAGGTTGAAAGCATCAGGAGATAACAGGGGGAGCAACACTGTTGGTGTGGGCCACAGCTCACTTGCAGGGTTCTGCCGCGGTAGTGGGCATGGCCCGATGGTCCTTCTCCCACCCACTTGCACAATGCAAAGGCCAGGCAGAGCAGCAGATTGGGGAAAATGCAGCCTAAGCATCACAATTAGTGCCATAGTCTTCACATTTGCTGCATCTCTTCTGATGAGGCTTGTATTATGTCCTAATATGTTGTGCATTAGCAATTAGCATTTTTTTTTCTCTGCTTCTCTCCCCATGCTTTCCCAAGAGAAAACTTACTTGATTTTTTTAAAAAAATCTCTCTTTTGGAACCATGGTTAGAATTGGATAAAAATCAATTACACTCATTTAAAAAGGGCTAAGAGAGGGAAGTAAACCTGATGTAAGACTCCAGCAAGGTCTAGGGATTGTCAGTGAAGTCTTACTTTAATTCTCCTAAAAACTTAACTCCCTATTCAGTAAATAGGACCAGAAATCCACTGTATAGTGTATAATTTTGTAAAGATATGCTTGAAAAACTGCAGTTGCTAAGACCACAGTTACATAGTGAAATACAGTTAGGTGTGTATGAAGTAACAATATCTTTAAGAAAATCACCCTCAGGATCTCTGCTCACTGTGTTGTAGATACAGACTCTGATCTGAGCCCTCTACCATTCCTGCAGAGCTCATTTCAAAGGATCTTGGACTGCACCTGTGAGTGGCTGAGGACTGGCACAGTCCATCTCTTACACTGTACAGGTAGGATGAAAACATTCTGGTCAGGAATCATTTTTGGTTACTTGAAGCTTATAATTTACACTCCATTTGAAAAGGGGTGGTGAGTCTTATTAGTTCGTTTACACATCAGTGTTTCCATAAAAATGTTCCTTCTTCCTTTGCTTTGTGTGTTCAGTAAAGCAATCACTTCCTGCCACGGATACTCAGGGAACTTCCTTGCGCTACTTCATAAATGAAAATACTTTTTTTTTTTTTTTTTTTTTTTAAACATTTTAATGCATTTGTTCTGATTGGAAGCATATCTGTTGCATATGAAAAAACAGAAATGCTTGTTCTAAGTTGAAAATATTTATGCTAGGGTAGCTATTGTTTTATGGAATTACTAAAGAAAGATATTTCTGAAACATAAATTTTACAAGTGATTATTTCCTGTGTATGTTACACCTATTTTTCTGTGTTGAAAGGGCCAAAATCTTGACTTGTTCTGTTTAGATTGGGCAGTACAACCTGTCTCTGAATGGCTCTGCCTGGACGTGGCAGTGGAATGTATCCATCACTGTATGCCTATTACAAACAAGGTTGGAATCTGGCTCATTAAAAGCAGAAAAAAAAAAAAAAAAAAGAAGTCACCAAGTAAGAATAACAGTGTCAGTTGTAGCTATTGTATTCATCTTCCTGTGAAGATAAGTCTCTGTGCTCTGGCAAGTTGGCTGTTGCATGGACTTCTCAAACAAAGGAACTGAGGCCAAGGTGGTGACAGCACTGCTTTTGGGCACCAGGTAAGGGGGCTTTGCATGGGAGTTAGCCGTGTAAAAGTATACTGGGAGAAGATCATGTGCTAAAAACTTGACTGTGGCTTTGAATAAATCACAAGGAAGGAGCAGAATTTTGCTCTCTTCCCCTGTGAGCAGCCAAAGAGATCATGCCTGTGTGAGCCACGAGAGGCACGTACGTGCAGTCAGAAGGGGAATTATTTTCCTGGCCCAAAATTATTTCACATCTGTTTGACATGGCTTGTATATCAGAGGCTAGAACCAGAGAGGCTAAACTACACCTCACTTTCCCCTGCCAGAGCATCTTGTTGGTAAGGTCCTTCTGAAGGAAGCCTTGGGTAGCTCAGTATGATTTTTGGAAAACTGAATCTGCATGAAACACTGTAAAACATTATCACTGTGAAATAAGTACAGACATTTCTAAGTATAGACACACCCTTGTTATGGGTGTTTCTCAACCTAGGGTATTCATGGACAGCAGCTAATAGCAGGAGCAATATTGTGCACTGTGGTAGGCTTAGGAAATATAATATGATAGAAATGTGCCAAGTCTTTTTGCTGGGGAAAAAACATTAGTATGGACAATCAAAAAGAAAACTTACTAAACCTTGATTCAGAAAATAATGACGTATTTTAAAGTTTTTTGTTCTTATCTACACATTCGCAAAGGAGACGCTAAGTATCACTCAGGTTACTTAAAATGTTCCAGTACATGTGCATTTGTTGGGTTAAGATCACAAAAATTATAAACACAAGGATTCAGGCAATAATTTGATGGAAACATCTTTCTTCTCTGGCCTAAGTACTGTTCTGAACATATCACTAACTAATGTTTATCTAATTTAGGTTCTTAATTGTATTGTTTTGTGTTTCCATGTAGTATTTCTATGCTCTGCTTTCAAAACACTTGTTAAAATTTAACATTTATATACAATTTTATTTAGGTTGGTGATACAGTGTCAAAAATCAGTTCCTTTCCTTTGAACTCAGTCTGTGTTTAATTTGTATTCATCCCATGAATATGTCGGCTTAGTGTGTAGTGAGGTAAAACAAGTAGGTTCAAAGCAAAGCTGTTTCTGAGAGAACCCTGGAGAGCTGATAGTATTCTAGGAAAGGAGAGGAAAAGATTCAAGAAAACACAAGTTTAAATAACCAGGCAGGTGTAAAGGAAAGTTCTCACAGTCAAAAGACTGGTTAATCTTCTGGTGGATGTGCGTGGGGAAGTTACTTCTACGTAAATGTGTCTTTATATATGTACTATATCTGCTGTTCACATGTGACTTCGAAAGTGAAGATCCACCTGTATTTTGACTAGCCCTGACAGAGTAGAAAACAACTGATGTGTTGTGGTTCAGAGCCTTGCCCGAGAGTAGGGTATTGCAAAGCTTCACCTCACAGCAGGCGGGCAATACAGATGTATTTGGACCTTTGGCAGCTTTGAAGTTCTCTGTGATGGAGTACATGCTCGTTTTTACTCGAGATGAATAAATGTGTTACTTTCATGACTCTTAGATTCAATACAATGTTTAGTTGGTAAAGGTAGTAATAGTGGAATGATGGTCATATTTTAGAAAACAGTAAAATTCACAGGAACTAGGTTGTTCCCGGGAAGCTGTGAACGTTCAGGGGTGGAAAATCAAACATGCTATTATGTAAACTATCATTTATCTTAAAGAAATGAAAGCTAATGAAATAACACATCTGTTTCATTAGAAAAAAAAGTGCTTTATGGATATCTTTATATATCTTCAAATATCTTTAATAAAAATATCTAAATAGATACCTTTAAATATCTTTAAAGAAATCAAAAACTATAGTGATCCAATAGTTTAATTTTCAGAATGCTTTTGATACTTCACAGTACAAAGGTTCATTAATATCTCCTTAGGGAGAGGAGGAGATAGGATTACCTCATTTAAGCAAAAAACCAAAGACATTTGACTGATAAGAAAGTGAAAGCCTTACCCATAACTTTAAAGAATATTCTCCTTTCATAGATAGAATTTTAAATTTCATTAAAAGTATCCCTGTGAATTCAGTGCATTCACTTATTTTATCTTTAAATATTTGATTCTTGCTTGCATATTCTCCAAAGAAGAATAAGTTATACAGTAGATTTTTTTTAATTAGCTACCTGGACAGTTTTGCTCACTTTAGACTTTTTAGCAATATATTAATTTATAAGATGAAAAATATTAATGGAAGTGATTCATTGCCCCAGAAAAAAGTCTGCTTTAAACAATGGCAGGTTTTTTTTTATTTTGTATTATTTCAACAGCTTTGAAATGCATCACTTTATAGAATTACTTGTTTTCATCTCTACCAGTACCCAGTACTAAGTTTTTCGTGTGCTTGACTTTAGTAAAGCCTCTGTTTATAGTTTTGTGGGTGGAAAAAAAAAATAAATTTAAAGCTGTACAGTCTCAAGATATCTAGAACATAGGGGCACAATCCAACAAATACAACTTACTTTTAAGAAAAGCTGAATTAATCCTTTCAGTGAAATGCTCAGTTTGACTTCATGTAAGAAGCTGTGAGGACGTGGAGCTTTTCGTATTGCTCAGGAGGTATTCTGAGTGTGACGACTGAGAAATACGCAGGGATTTCAAAGGGAAACTGTTCCTATTAAGTTCAAAAGGAGTTTACTTGACCTTAAGATTAATCAAATTGAACCTTGTATTATTTTTGTAACATGTTTACAGAGAAACTCATTCTGCCTGCAGCACAGTGCTGTCCGTGGTACATTAGTTTCACTTTCGCCTTGCTGGAGCTCTTAAACTTTTTTTCCTGCCCACTGCACCTTGGAAATGGAATGGGAAGCAGAACCTCCTTTCATAGCAGTGGCGGTAATTTTCATCTTTGATTTAAAATTAATTACAGATTAAAAATGCAAAAAATTTGTTTGTGTGGTGCCTGCACACTCTGGACTGTTTCTTTAGCTAGCACGTGGGTGATGTTGCAGAAGTCCTTCTGCAGAGGTGGCTGGTGCAGCTGGGGCTGCTTCAGAAGGGGGCTGTGCACATGAAGGATTTCCAGGGTGCTGGAACTAGATGGAAGACCATTCTATAGCTGGCAAACATGAAGGGCTTTAGTGTAGCCTTCCTTTTGGAGTGGGAGGGGAGGGGGGAATTAGATGGGGTTGGAGCTTGATATGTTTATGAATTACATTATTTGATTTCTCAACATTGCCTTCATGATGCAGAAGATGTGTTATAGTTCTGTGTTCCTAAAATAAAGTTGCACTATATCTAGAAATCAGAACAACTGTAATGGGGAAATTCTAGCAAATAAATACTGTAAGTAGGTAGATCAAATGTACTCTTTCTAAAAAAGAGCAAAAGGAATCCCCACAAATGCATTCATAACCCCCCTTCACATTTCCTTGAGAGGCCACTGAAATTTGAGAATGAAGGTTACATGCAAGAGCATTGCAATTCTTAATCTCTCTTCTAATTCACAGAAATCCCAAATATCAAATCAAGAAGCTAATTAAAGATGCGTTTCCAGTTAAAATGAGGGTTTTTACTGAAGCGAACTCAAAAATTGCATAATGAGCCTCCATTATCTCTCAGTGATTTCAGAACAAAAGTAACTAGTCTATCAGGAAAAGATAAACTTCCTCCTGTAAAGCCTCACTCTGCAATACAAGCCTGTGATTTAAAAATGAAGTTTGAAAGCTCATACGTACTTTGGTTGCTTGCTAGTCCTTCCCAGAATGGCACAGTGGGTAGTTCTGTTCCCCGGGTTACAGCTGCACATTATGTCAGTTTGACAGGCGTGAGAATGAGCGAAGTTTTTTCATCATCCCTCAAGTGTTTTTATCCTGCCGGCTGCCTGCCTGCAAGTATGTGCAGAGCTGAATCGGTAGCCTGTGGTCTCCTCACCACTACATGGTGCTCTGGGAGTGTCTCAGATGTTCAGTGTCCAGTCTGGTGGGCTCCAGTTGTGCAGTCCTTCTCCAAGAGGCATGCCCATTCATGCTTTAAGACAATAATGCTTATAATGATAAGAAAAAGCATGCTTAATATGCACATTATGCATGATTTCTGTAAGATTCAGTTTAAGAATTTAGGTGCCTGTGGGTAGGTGTTTTCGTATGAATGAAGCAGGTAATCTTCTACTATGGCCAATGCTGATATTGCCAGTAGTCAGTGAAGTCTAAAGAATGATGTAAGTTAGCTGCTTAATTTGTTTACATAGTGAATTAAACTACCAGAGCCAGAACACAAAATCTGTGAATACATATGCTCCCTACAAAGGAAAGTTTAAAATCTGTGGATCCTATGAATGCTCAAGACAAAGTGATGACACGATATCTAGCATATTCTATGCCCTCTTGGAGATTTTAGAAAAACATCAACTGTGACCACCTATGGTCTTGTACAGACAATTGACTTACACAGACAACCGATAAAGGATAGAAACACTAAGCTGCTGTTGGAGGCTTATTCCCCCCAGATAAACACCTTTATTGAGGTTAAACCCAACCGTCATCACTATGGGATACATAGAGAAAGTATTTAGTAGAAGAGCCTGTGAAGTGAAATTCAACATTTCCCAGGTAGCCAAAAATAATGGAGTCAGCAGAGACCCCGGGTTCACGTCTTCTTACAATCATTCTGCTGCTACATCTTTTAACGTCCAATACTTAAAACTCTCCTTTCTGTGTCCCAGAGTCTCCTAGCCTGTCAGTTTTTATGGCCTTATGTTGTGCTACCTACCTGTTTTAGCTCAGTAACTGAAGAACACTGTAAATTCAAGCTAAGGATTCCTGTGCCTGACCTGTTCCACCCTGGCATTTTCCTTCATAACAGCTTCGATGAGGGAACTGCAAAACTGCATTTCCACAAGGGAACAGCCTCAGCTGCTGAAGTGTTCCTGCTCACTCATTCCTGCCCCAGCACCGTATTCTGCCATCCTCTCAGCTTTTCTGATACAGCTGCTTACAATGTCTTAACCGTATTAGTTCAATAGAAATTGAAACACAACAAAAACAAAAACAAAAAAAAAAAAAAAAGAAAAGAAATAAACCCAAAACCAACAAAAACCCTACCACCACCTTTCCTAAAAAGAGATTATTTTTACCTGGATTACACCAATGATAAAATTCATCATGTGGCCCATTACCATTTGCATTGCAGCAGTGGTGGTGTGAGAAGCTGCAATATAGGGATAGCGTATCTTTCGTGCTGGCTTCCTTGACAAAGAAAATGTATCATATAACCCTGAATCTAAAAGTTATCTTCTTTTCCTAATTATCACAATTTGTCTAACAGAAGATTAGGAGGTTAGTAGATTACCTATGCCTTCAGGCGGTTTTCCTTTTGTATTTATACCATCACAGCTGCAGAAAAGCTATTTTAAAGAACAAAATTAAAACTTATGTTTTAAAATGAATAGGTCTTTGAATAGCAAAACCCCAGACCTGTTGAATAAAAAGCTGGAAAATTTACAAATCCATATTTTCTCATACAGAAGGACTATTCATTCTCAATCCAAATTGGAAACATCAGTGTTATATTTTAGTTCTAGCCTCAAAACACAATTTTTCATGTGGCTTGAGATTTACAGATACAAAATCTGTTGTGCTTTCCTTCAGTAGTACCTTACCCGTTATCGATCTGCATGTATAAAGGTGTGCAGATACACTAAATCTGTCTTGCAAACTCTTAGTTTCAAAATGTGTTGTGCTTACTCATAATCCTTATTTGTATTTCTCATCACAAATAAACTCACAGGAGGTTGGAGCTGTGTTCCCATATTGTGGATATTTAGCTTGGTAGTAGGTACATTTGGTGCAGTTTACTTCGTGTTAGGATTGGTTCAGTTCTTAACGTAAGGTTAATAATATGAAATTAATTAGTTTTCCTATCAGCAGTCACTAATCAAATTCTTTTATTGATGCATTTTTGTGTGTCTGGTCTATGATTTATTTGTCTCTTTTTTTTTTTTTCTATTAGAAATAGAGACACAGCAAATACAGCAGGGACTGAGTAGAAGGCAAAGTTTAGGTTAGACTGCTGAGCACCATCCGGGTGGCAGGCAGGGGAGCAGCTGGGGCTCCTTGCTGTGCGGCTCCACATGAAGGCTGGTTCCCCTTTCCCCCCCGAGCTGCAGCTGTCCCTGTCTGGCAGATTATCTGGTATATGCAGATATGTAGAAACCAAATCTGATTTCCACATGCACTACCCTCAGTGGTGTCAGCCCTCTTTCCTTAAAGATTATGCAAGGGTAAATTAAATTATTTTGTTATCACAATGCTTAAAAAAACAGTTAATAAAAATGAAAATGTTTTTTAATTGCTCTCATTAGTTACAAAAATAGCTTCGTTACTGAGTTCTTTTATGTTGGACTTGACTTTTAAAAATGAACAATTTTGAAAATCCCAGTTAAATTCCATTTTTGTGTTCTAAACGTTTTCTACATTGTCCTTCATTTGTTTCCATTGATGTCCTTTCCTCATACTCCATATCATTCTCCATTTCTTTTCCTTTCCTGATTCATAGTTCTTCCTTTTTAATAGTCATTTGAAACCAACATTTGTTTGGTAAGACAGTTCATATTTATACATACTAGAATTCTAAAAATTTATCTGTGATTGAACACTAGTCCAAAGACGACTGCAAAGTTTAAATACCGCTATATGAAAGCATAAAAAATATGTTTCTGAAGAACTCTGAGTGCTTTGAAATGTAGTTTCATTTTCTATCAGAACTGAGCCTCTAAATTCTTCATATAACCTGGTAAAAATAAAATCTGCTTTGAAATGATTCAGCAACTTATCTGAAATTTTTGGTTGAGTCTCTGATGTTTCTACTTTAGCATGTAATGAAAACGTCAAAACCAGATATAAGGCCAAATAGAGGATCGCTGCATTTAATTCACGTTATGTTATAACTGTATGTTTCAGTACTTTCCATGCATTTTTCTTAGTATTAATTGGAAATGTTGGTAACAGTGGAATGCATTCAGAAACATTTTTGAAAATTCATTTAGTAGATCTGATAGATCTGTATGAAATGTAATTTGATAGATTTTTTCAGTTGATGAAAATGGTTTCTTTAGTATTTCTAACTGTTCTTTTTGCTTGCAACTTTGGGAGCCCTCATGTCTTCATGGTCTATGTACTCTGTACACAACACGTGTCTTAGGTATTAATTTACATCCAGGATCCTTACTTTTCTTACTCGGTGTAACTATATTTTAGTGCACATCTATCAGACATGCAAAATTGGGGAGGTTTCCCTTCTAACAAGTGTATGGAGTCCCTCAGCTATACACAGAGATATTACAGAAAATCTGAAACTTCAGAAGGAGCAATGAGGAAGAAAATGGTTTCATTTTCTCACGGCAATGCTATTACTGGGGACTTCTCCAGGTTTTTTTAAATGTGAAGTCATATGTTTATTTTATTATAGTGTCTTTCATGAGGCCTGTGCTCCGAAGTATAGTATACTCCCTGAATTGAATGATTGGAACAGGGGTGTTTGAGGTTTGGGGGTTTCCTCTGGCAGTTTCTGCTTTATGCTTTACATACAAAAGAGTGAAGGGTGTCACTTTTTATTAAAAGCAGTGTTTGAGTGTTACTGCCTGCTGGAGAAACCCATGGTAAAGGGAGAAGCCAAGCCAGGAGGAGTGTTTGCACTTGTGGTGATGAGGGAGATGCTTCATCCACTGAGTGAGGAAGGGCGGAGGGTTTCCAGCGCATGGGGTGGGATGCCAGGGACAGAAGGACCGAAGGAAAATGCTGCTACCCATTTCCCAAAGCCTGCAAACCCAAAGGGGAGTTGGGTGTTTCTCCTGTGCCCTTTTTGCTTCACACCTGTGGGGAACTCAGCAAAAGAGGCAATGTGTCAGTCCCTGGCGGAAAAAGGCTTCATGAGCTCTGTGTGAGGAACCAGAGGGGATGGATTTGATTCAAAACCTGCTCTAGCAAAGTGTACTTTAATCAGTATAAAATCTCATAGTACCATCCTAAGATCCACAATTAAAGGAGAGCTGAGGCTCTGTTAATTTTAGCTTTGCCCAGCTTTATTGTTGGCAGGTTGCAGACAACAGTGAGAACCATATAAGGCCTGAAAAATAAAAATAGTTCACAAATGGTTTCATGTCAAGAGCCTTTTATTTTTGAAAATCCAACCAATAATCAGATCCTTGAAACGTTCCTGTGACATATAGATAAGCATATGCTTAAATGAAATATACTTAAATGAAAAAAATCTAATTTATGATTGTCCTTCAGGAATTACATATTCAGAGAGAGAATAGAACCCCTCTAATTTCTTTCTCAGGTTCTTTTTTAAGTGTTAGGATCCTTGCCAGTGTGTCTATGTTTTTCTGACCTTTCTTTAATTGCCCTGGCATTTCCATTACAGCATTTGAAAATTGCCATTAATTTATTTGCTGAGTTGCCAATGCTTGTATTATGTTTGCCACCTACAGAGAACCGCAGTAGTACTTGCTGATACTATCACACATTATTCTTGGCTGTACTTTGGCTCAAAGAGTAGAGGGGGTCTGCGTGTCTTTTCCTCAGCTTCAGTGTTCTGTTTTTTTCTAGAGAAAATAATTTTACTGAGATACAGTGTCTCTTTCCACCCAGCAGACCAGTTTAAAAGGCTCATCTCTCAACTCATTTTTTTCAGTTTAGAGGATAACAATAGCAACTTTGAGTACCATATGTGTAAAGTGATAGATGCTGCACTGCATGAATAAAAAATTAATCTCAAGCGTATTTTTACAGTTTATTTTCATATTTGTGAATTTAAAAAATATCTTAAGCATCATGGTAGTTGAATTCCTGTCACACACAGCAAAGCAACTCGCAGATGTTAAGTGGTCTTCTGAAAGTCTCTGTCTGATGATTTTATATAGAAGAAATGTATTTTGCAAAAGTAAAATTCTTGTTAAAACTGAAATTTCCATAAAACTGAGCAGATGAAGTCATCTAACAAAAATGCTGTAATAGAACAGAGCTTTGTAGATGATGATAGACGCACTTCCCACGTGCCTATATTCAGATTGTTTTTTCTCAGCTGTATATACTTGCTTTTCTAAAAATGTAGACATTATGTGTCTCTGTTTTGCAGGTTTTTTTCCTAACTATACATGTTTTCTTTCTGTTTTAATCTGACATTATTTGCTATCTATTTACATTTTGGTTTGTATCACTATTTCATCGGTTACCGATGTCTTAAATATTTTGCCAACACCTTTGCAAACTTTCTAGAGGTATTTAGTAATCAAAATCACAATAATTAAAAGGGGATTACCAACCTGTGGTATTTAGCTCGAATTTAAATATTTATTTAAATAGAATCATGGAAATACTTTGTCCCATGGAGCCACCCACAGTTGATAGCTTCCTATTTTCTGTCAATATACATCAGTCATATACAGCAGGTACAGAGTATGAATCATCGACTAAGGAGTTTCTCACATTTATCAGGGTGTTTGGAATACCACTTCCACCACTCTTTGTATTAACCTTCATTTTCCACTTTTTTTTTTTTTTTTTTTTTCCCCATTGGCACTTTGGTGACCTCCCAGTCAGGGAGGATCTTTCCTTTCATATGTAACCCTTTCTAAAAAATGAAGATGTGAAATCTACTTATCATTTGAAATTATAGACATGGCACATATATTTAAGGTCAGGAAAGTTAATATACTATGCTTTTGTGGCAGTAGCAATACTCTGCACATCACCTGCTCCTTCGAAACACTGTTTCTGGTGATGATGCTAGTTACCTGTTCCTTGCAACCCTCAAAAAGCATACCAAAAGGTCACACTTCATACTAAGTTAAGGACCTCAAACAAAAAGATGGATTTAGGTATTGAAAATTTATTTTATTGGGAAAAACTGAAATCTAAGATTTTGCTATAGGGTATTGGAGGCAAACACAACAATGAAAATTATCTTGAACACAGACTATTTTTTTTCTATTTCTGTGTCATTTAGGACTCTTTGACACTTAAGCACCTGGACCAATTTGTTCCAACTGCTTTACAAAATACAGAACAAAAGAAAGGTGCTGGCACCAAATATGGGAATTAACACTGAAACAAATTAATAGAAAAAGCACTAGTGATGTGAGTTTGCAAAGATGTAGTGTGACTTGCTTGTGTGCAAACTTTTAACATAACAGGAATACTGTGAATCTACACCTGAAGCTTGAATCTGGATGACTGGATGTTCCAAGTGCTGCCAACACTGGGAACGTCCAAGTAAGGCATTGGGAAAGGGTAACAAAAGAACCAATACAACTGGGGCACCAAGGAACTGGTTTACAAAGATTAAAATCACAGATCTGCTTTCTAAGAGGAAGATAAGATCTGCAAGCATTTGAGGTATGTAAGCAGAAAAAGAACTGATCAGAATACTCTAGATGGATGTAGCTAGATAAGATGGGTTATATGAAAAGGACTGGAATTTGACAGGGAAGGGAAGTTTGGTAGCTATGAGATCTTTCAGCTGTTTAACAGCCTGCTTATACAAATAATAGGAGCTTTGTCATGTAAGTTTTGAATCAAAGTAAAAAACACGTTAGGGGATTAATTTTATATAGGCAGAGGAGAAATTAGATTATTTTCTAATAGTATTACATCCCTGATTAATTAACTCCTGCATAATCAGAATATAATTTTCCTTATGAGGGCTCATGACCTGTGTCTGGAGGTGCTAGAACA
This sequence comes from Falco rusticolus, assembly GCF_015220075.1. Lineage (NCBI taxonomy): Eukaryota > Metazoa > Chordata > Aves > Falconiformes > Falconidae > Falco > Falco rusticolus. Next base: position 6,890,960 of record NC_051192.1, on the reverse strand, counting down.
GCCCTGTGAGTTCAGAGGAGTCAAAATAAAGGAGATTTAGGTCCGAACCATGTAAGCATGAGAAGGACCCAGAGCCCAGTTCTCCTTGTCCCTGAATCAGCACCAGGACACTGTGGAAAAACAAGGTGCACAGCTGTTACCTTGGTTCACCTGAAAAAGCCTGGGTCTCCATGTTGTGTTAGGATAGAGACAGGCAGGCATTTATCCATGTAAGTGTATTTTAATTTTTTAATTAACTAAATATCTGTCTGAAGTTAAAATCCAAGAGAGCTCTCAGCTCAGAGAGGGCACTTGTAGCTACTTTCAAGGTTGGACAAAAATTGAGGTTAAGAGAGCTGACTCACTGACTAATAACCTCTTGTTCATCATTTACACTTAAAGCATTTTAATTTTCTTGAGATTGTCATATTCCATCCTCACTTATTCTGATACAAGTTAATGGAGAGTCAGACAATTTCCTTTTCCTGAGAAAAAAGGGAAAATAATAATTACAGATGACATTGTTCTTTTTAAGTAGGCACTTAGTGCTAATATATTTAATATTGAGTGTATATATATATAAAATATATATATAAAAATATATTAAAATTGAAAAAACTCATTATTTGTTCTTATTGCCAAAGCATGCCTTCCTGTATCATATTACGTCAGTGAGACAGCTTTTCCACTGTGGCAGATTTTTGAGTTTTTTCAGATCTTTCTATGAAAATTTATTCTGACAGCTCCATGTTTGGTCCATCACATTTGCTAACTGTTCTCAAGTTGCTAAGCAGTCTTTTGCATTTCCTCCCCCTGATTTTAAAATTAATACTTTTGATTCTTCAAGACTTCAGGTTTATTAATGCTTTATGATCACTTTTCACAATATCTCTGTACAATGGAATATTAAAAATGCAAAGCAAAGTTTTATACTTGACTGCCTTCTTCCTTGAGATTGTACCTGTACCTCAGCATAGTACCAAATAATACCAAATTAAAATAAGCTCCACTATTGTATATGAGTCTGATTTTAAATTTCTGGGGATCTGGGAACTGATACTGCATGGTAAATACATGCTTTACTTGTAGTTATACACTATCCAACTGAACAAAGAGACTATGGTATATAGTATTAGCAAGAAAAGGGGAAAAAAATATATGAGAAGTGAAATGAATGAAGCTTTTACCCAATTTATCTATGTGTTCAGATGAGATTCTGTGGCCTTTAATAACATAGAGATTCTGATGCTTTTCCTACAGTTGAGATATTTTTAGCACCTCTTTGCTATCAAAGTTTAGGGTCATATTTCCCCAGACTACCATGTAGATAGAGTCTCTCTCTTTCACACAGACACTAATGTTTCATGAAACTTGTAGGCTTTTCATATTTCTGTGGTCTTATCTTCCATATCAAATGTGAATTACGTTGGCAGATAACTCAAAGTCTTGTAAGAGGAGGACATAAAAAGTGCATATACATACACATAGATACAGTTTGATACTTAAGCCATGTCTGTGTCGGAAGGAAGGCTAGAAATGACACTACAAAACCTCCAAACAATTCTTAAGTGCCTTTGATCCTTGCAAATCTAGTTCTCTCCTCAATGTATTTATTTTTCCTATGTGCTTAGAGAAAAATGTTAAAGAGACATAAGAAAAACAAGTGGAATACTTAACTACAAATGATTGTCATATCTGTTCATTACTGAGGCAAGAGTAAGTACCTTGAGAAAGTACAGACAGCATCTAAATGATGCAGACATTGTTATTTCATCACTGCAAAGTTGCGTGTATTACAGTATTCAGCCCAAACATAACTAGAAAACAAGTCCAGGGAGGTTAATTTTTATAAAATCCTTTTCAATCCCCAACTGTTGGTTGTGCCTATTAAGCACGAAGTCCAGAAATTAGAAGAACTATGGAAATGATGTGATGCTTCTATTTGTCTAATCAATTAAAGCATTGTGTCACGCAGGCTTTGGTCTCAGGCCTGCATCCTTACTCAGCAGGGTGTAGCCGCAGTGCAGGGTGGCGGTGCAATAAGCCAGCTTCCTTACCCTCACACACAAGGGTCCTTACATCCATCGGACCTCTGTTATTCGTTCAGCTCCACTGTATCACCTAGCCCTTACTGTCACCCATGTTCCTCACCCGCCTGCCGCGCACACATCTCTGCCACAGTGCAGGGGAAGGCCGGCAGTGAGGTCTTTAAAGTCAAATCTTTCTTTCTGTCTTTCTCCAGTCACTCCTAAAACCAAAAAAAATGGGCTTAGGAAGCAGGAAAATTAACATCTCAATCTTAATTGAAATGTTTTTCTTTCGGGACTTGCTTCCTCAATATAGTGGCAGCTCTTTCCACTGCAAAAATTCTGAGCTTGTATTATTAAGACAATAATTTCAGTTTCTGTAGTGTTTTCATTCTGGTGAAACCAAAGTGAAAATGAAAACTGAAATTCAATATCTAAAATTAAAGTGGAATTGAAAGACAGCCTGATGCTTCACATCGAAGACTCAGCAGCCATATGCTGAATGGGTGTTGAAATCTACTGACATGAAGGCAAAATGTACATTGTTCCAGACAGTCACTGAGACGTCCTGTGTTAGCTTGATGTGCAATGTTCTATCCCCCAGAGGCACGGTGGCTTCTTCCAAGAGAGAGTTTACTTGAAAAGGCTTATTTTGGATTAACTTACCGGGGTTTGAGGACGGGGACCATCAAGTCCTACCTCAGAAACTCCCTCTGCCCCACTGGTACCCCACTTCTCATGTGGCTCCAGCGCAGGGGTGCAGGATGCACACTGACCAAGAGCCACTGAGAGCTGGTAGGGTGTGAGGTTCAGCTATAAAGCCTCACAGGCTTCAGGTCTCAAACTAGCCGTGGGTCATTCCCACCTCCTCTTTCCTTCCCCTCCTCTCCTTTGGAAATTTGAGCTCTCAAGACAAGGGGAAGCCAAAGGTACTACCTGTCAGGTCTTGTGTTCTCAGAGGAACTGTTAGGCAAATGTGATTTCTGGGAGTCTGGTATTTTGATATTTGGCTTCCATATCTAAAAAACCAAAACCTGCATTAAATTATTTTATTGCATGAGATTAATGTGGCCTTACTGTAATATGCAACTTTAATAAATAATAACATACATAGAACATATAAATTATAGGTATATCATACATATACTTTATCACATATATTACTTCAGTTGAATGCAAGTGTGATCAAAAGGAAATACTGTATGTTGGAACAGAATTGTTTTGAAATGTTTTCAATGATGTAATCAAAGAGTTATATTCCAGCAAAACATTTCAAGTCTGACATAACATTTTCTAATGAAAAAGTCTTCCATCAATTATTTTCTCTCTAACCAGCTCTGGCTATTAAGCATTGTTTCTTGTAAGGAGAACATGACATTTGTTTTGCATAATTCATCCTGCTTTCCAGGGGATACAATACCAAGAGATAACTTCAATTAATGTGTGATGCCTCAGCTATGAGCTGCATACTGTAATGTTTGTCTCTGTCAGTGTGACGCCTTGCAGTAATTTTACTTGCAAAAACATTACAAGGCAGGAGCTCTTTAGCTAATACAGAAAGAACATGGTAGTAGAAAGTTCTTTGGAAAGGAGTGACCATTTTTCTCTAGTTCACCAAACCCAAGCTTCAGACCGCCAACCATATTTCTCATTTGAGGCTCTTTCCTCTGTTGAGGATTGAATAGAGGGGCATGTCTGTGATAAAATTGCAACTTTGAACATCAATTTTTCAGACTTATGCATGTGATTTTGCATGCAAGCTAAGAGTCTTTATTGGTTGTATTTTTAATAACTTTTATTGGCTGTATTTTAAATAGGTATTAGTTGATGTGTTGAATTAGCAGAGGAAGGCTGAAGGATGGGGTTACTCAACAGATTTTTAGCTATTCCTCTTGCCAATTTCTAGCAAAGTCTAATGGACATTTTTGCCAAGAGCTGTTCTGCATGAAGCAGAGTACTGGCCCCAACTGTGGAGCAAACCAGGCACAGCAAACCACTTTCATAGTTGGCAAGCGTGATGGCAAGCCATAGCTGCTCTTAGTCAGACTGGGAAAATGGCAACATCTCCCTTAGAAACACAGGAGCCATCACATACACGTGGCCTTGGCCAGATCAAAGTTTACTTGTGGCCTAGATCCAAGTCAGAGTCCTCCATCTGAGTAATTCTGGATAAAGAGAGGAGTCAGGGCTTCCTTCCTCCATTGTGAGTTTTGATACCACCCCAGCACAGTGGGAAAATAATGTGCAGTTCTAATTTTCAGAAAGAGGCACTCTTTAAAAGAAGCTTCAGCATTTATAGAAAGGCAGTTCCAGGGGCTATTGATTATTCACCTAAAAAAAGAGATTGCTTTTTTCTCAACTAATTCTCTTCACTAAATTATAATTTAGCGTCAATATTTGCAACATTTTTTGCATTTCTGTGATCAGTCATCAAAAGATCCTAAAAAGCACCCCAGACCATCGGTTGCATTGCCCCCTTTTGTCTGTGTATTTGTTTATACGTAAACATATACGCACAAAATTGCTGTGCGACTGGTGTCCTGCCCTAACATTGTGTGCTCGATCCTGCACTGAGACAGGATGCTAGGACATGCCTCCAGAGCACAGCCAAAGGCATCTTTAATTTTTTTGATAGTTCTGCCATTTTAGTTGTGGTTTTTGTTTACTGCCCTTGTCAGCCCGGAGTGGAAATTGTCCAATATCTCAAATAGTTAAATACCATTAAAAGGATTTACAGCTTTAAATGAAGTGTAACCTCTGTCCTTGTGGGTGTGAATTAACTCAGTTCCAAGCTACTGAGGTTTCAAAGCATTTTTAAAGTATGACATGATAAGACTTCAAACATCATAAGACCTTTCTCATCTCCCTAGATGGTCACGTTTTACAAATTGTCAGATTCATCTTGGTTTACTAGCAGAGGATAAAGTCCTAGCTGTTTTATTTCAGTTCTGCAGTTTTATAGCCCTTTTATATGCCTGAAATTCTGGAGATTAAGAGAAAGAGTCTGAGAAAGGCAAGATTCAGAACATAATTTTGAACAGTTATTTAATTGATTGTCTCCCAGGGAAAACAGTTAGCTAGTCAAGTGACATAAGTAATAGAAATGTCCAGGTTATATTTGTGCTTCTATCCTACCCCTATATGTTTCTATATGAATTCATACATGCTTAGCTGTGTTTTGTTTTACAAGCTGCAGTATTGCACATGGAAAATAGGATGAAAGGTGCAGCTTAGAGTCCTCCTCCTACTTAACAAGAGATACAGCTACAGGGAAATACCCATGAGGAAATGTTAACGACAGTATCATATTCCTTCCTGCACTTTATCCTATGCTGTTGCAGAGCACCGTTATGTGCCATTCAACAGTTGCTGTGTTTCACCCCAGAAACACACTTCGTTTTGCTGAATGAAAATTCGTCAAAATAGCAGAGACCCTGTCAGGGTAAGAGTGCAGGGCTGCACCGGCAGCTGCGCTGGGTGCAGAACGTTCACCCGTATGCTCACATGCTGTGGACACGACTGCCTGGACAAGCATCATGAGACAAAACCTTGACTGAATATTAACTCTTCTTTCCCATTGTAATTACAGGACATTTGCGAACTAAAATTATATTCTCCTACATTGCTGTATTACTTGTAAACAGGATAGTGGTTTTAATGGATAGCCACACTGATTTTCAACTGCTTTCAACTCGAGGGCGTTTCATGCTTTTTTTTTATCTTAAAAGAGCACATCATTGCATGTATTCATGGTAGGCAGTTGATGCTTCTTCACTCTGAAGTTCCAACTCCTTTAACTAAGAATGTAAATCTAGTACAATGTATGTTGAGAAACTCAAGTGAAATGTACCATGCAAAACAGGCAGCAACAAATTAAGTCATGTCCCATTTTCCATCTGTCTTCGGCTGTAGTTAAACTGCATTTTGACCTCTTTACAGTTACATTCAAATCCTACTGTAACTCCCTTTACACCTGTCTTTGCACTATTGTACTGTGCATTTGCTTTTGTTCATAGCTACCCTCCCTTTTCGGGGAAGGGGAACAAGTTGTCTGTTGCTACATTTATTAGCAGAATTCATGTTCCTCAGCCTCCAGCATGATCCACCTCCAGGATGAGTCCCCCTTGTTGTCCTCATAGGTCATCTCTGCTCCTGCTGTGGTCTGTGGTTCCTCCTGCTTGAGCACAGGAGGCCAGAATGGCACTAGGTATTCCAGACCATCTGGGCTAGAATCGAAGCATCCTTTAGGTTGGAAAAGACCTTTAAGATCATTGAGTTCAACTGTTAACCCAGCACTGCCTAGTCCACCACTAAACTATGCCCCTAAGCAATGCATCTATGTGTTTTTTAAACACCTCCAAGTATGGTGATTGCACCTACGCCCTGGGCAGCCTGTTCCAATGCTTCACCACCCTTCCCTTGAAGAAATCTCTCCTGATACCCAATGTAAACCTCCCCTGGTGCAACCTGAGGCCATCTCCTCTTGTCCTGTCGCTCGTTATCCAAGAGAAGAGACCAACCGACCCCTCCGCCTACAGCCCCTGTCAGGTGGCTGCGGAGAGCGATCAGGCCCCCCCTGAGCCCCCTCCTCTCCAGGCCAACCCCCCCAGGTCCCTCAGCTGCCCCTCACAAGGCTGGTGCCCCAGCCCCTGCCCCAGCCCCCTGCCCGGCTCTGGACACGCTCCAGCCCCTCCACGTCCCCCTGCAGTGAGGGGCCCAAAGCTGAACACAGGTTCAAGGTGCAGCCTCATAGAGATGTCTTGCTTAGCAAAAATACAGCTATTTCTCCTGTTGTATAGGAATAACCTTACTTCAGTTTTGAGCATATTTTCTATCTCTAATATCACATCTTTTCTTGACCATCCCCTCGATTTCTTTTAAACTTTATTTCTATTTCAGATGTTTGATTTTTCCTTTTAACTTTTTTTTCCCTGGAAAACAGTCTGCTCCCGTCAGCTTCCCCATGTCACATAGCTGCAGCACCCCTTCATTTCCCTCCTTCCTGGCCGTATGCACTTCTGCAACTGTATCATTGCCGATGTCTTCAGGGAGGATGTCACCCTGTGTGACACAAAGCTGCCACTATTCTGTCTAGTCTTTCCCGAAGGGAACGTTTTACAGCTGAAAAATCCTGGTATTCATGTCGTCTTATATAATAAAGTAAATGGACAAGCAGTGTTTAACAATGTAGTTACGCTACATTCTGTAGTGTAGGCTACTCTACATAGTGTAGACTATGTAACATCTATGTTCTTTTTAAATCAAGAAACAGTCTGTTGCTATCGAAAGGAAAGTGAATAGACCCTTCATGGTCAACTGCCCATCAGTAGGGAAAGGGCAGCCAGAGTCTCTGGAAAACAGGAATGTGTGAGTAAGTATTTTGGAAGGGAAGGAGATGTTATATCCAGCGTACCTCTGCTGGGGCTTTTTGGCCTCTCTTCCTGTAGCAAAATATCTGAGAGTGGTGAACGATGCTGGCAGTACTTTTTTTCAACTGTTAAAAGTGAGTTCCTCTATCCCGTTTAGTAGGGGAACAACTTGTAGGTTTACAACAACCAAAATCTTTATTATTTACACCTCTGCTCGGTGTCATACATCGATGTTTCCTAATAGGCACACAAATAATCCATTGTATTTTGTCCATGTTACAACATAAGAAAATACCTACTTAAGTTAGGGTTTCTACAGTCATTCCTAATTTCCTTAGGGTTTTTTTTGTTTGTTTTGTGGGGGATGTTTTTTTTGTGGTTTTGTTTGTTTGTTTTGCGGGGGTTGGGGGGCGGGCTTTAAATTTTTCTTTACAGTGGTGTTGCTTTAATGATAGGAGTCTCCATGATACCATGAAAGGAATTTTGATTAATATTGTTTTTCTCCCTCTTCAAAAAAAGAAGGCATTATATGATGCATTCTTCTTCTATTTGGTCAACGTTGGATCAGAAGAATTTTTTCTCCCATCTGGATTAAGCAAGCAATGCCTCTGTTCTGTTCTGGGTTCAACTCAACTTTGCTTAGTATTGTCTATGAAAGAGGTTGCTAGCCACATCCTTGGAGTTGTTGAAGAGAAAATAGTATGTATGGGTAGAAAAATTCATAATGTTGCAACTTAAACAATGTCATACATTTATAAAGAAGCTGTGCATAAACAATTACAGAAAATTGTTAGGCTCCAAAGCTCACAGCAAGTTGTTGGGTTTTTTTTTTTTTCCGGTTGGGCCCAAGTTTCTTCCAGGAGGTCACTGAAATAAACACTGATATCCAAACCCAGGGATAAATCTGTGCTGCAGTCAGAGGGGTAGGTCTGTGCCCTGGTCAGTGCGCGACCGCAGGAGGCTCTGAACACTTAACTCCCTGTTCTGTTGTAAACGTGGTCATATAACCATCAGCAAACAATTTAATCCACCCCCCTTTGCTAACTGGGTGCATTAGCATTTCTCCATCTCACAAACAATTTTGTCTAGAAGAGGTTCAGAGGCTACAGTCATGGTCTCCACATAAACGCATAAGAAAGAAATCTGAAAATATTTTTAATCAAAATGCTGGGGAAATATGTTGATTCTGTGCCTGGAGGGGTGAAATAAAGGTGCATAAATTTACCAGACTTCCTAATTCTAATATTCAGTTATTAAATTTCTTTAGGAAGGGATTTCTGTAAGTCATCTGCATGGTGGTAGGTGCCTTGGAGGTCTAGCATCTTATTCTTGGATTATTCCATAGGGGCTTTTAAAATGGTGAAATGTTCTCTCTGTATAAGAATGTTTACTCTTACTGTTCAGGAATTATTAGGATGGTTGCAGATTAGTCAGCTAGATCCTTGTTATGTTTCCTAATATAGTTCCTAATTGGCTTAAAATCTGAAAATTATGGTTGTATAGTTAAACTGGTCATCTACATGGGGTGAGGGAACATGTTACGAAAGCCTATAACTCCTAGAGAAGTCAGCTGTGTTATATTTTTTAAATCAACCATGCTTTTAAGTGACTGATGTATATTGCTGCTCAGTTTTGTCTAACTGAGCTGCTATTAAAGCCAAATAAGAAAAATGTTGTGGGTTGTTTTTTTTTTTTTTAAATCAGGAGACTGTCCTATAAGTCAGCAACTACATCCCTGCATAGGAACAAGGGTACATCATTTACATTTATTGTCTGAATTGCATATTGCATGAAAAGAAGACCAACCTGTCTAGTCAAAAAACAGAATGGACAGAGAGGATCTCTTCCAGGGCTGCCTGGGGCCTTTGATCCACTGTTTGTGCTAGGTATTTGCTGCCCTGCATTGCCTCTTACCCCTGCCCCAGGGAGACCAAGGGTGATGGGATTAACTATGTGACATTTTTCTGCAGTTCCAAGGGCAGCTCCTCTTTGTGCTGTGCCTTGCAGGAGGTTAAAAACAAAGCTGAGATTCGACCCCTGATTATATAACTGGTTAATAAATAAGAACATAAAAAAGAAACAAGCAGTCATAAACATACTTACGGGGCTTTGTTTCAGAGTCTGTATTTCTTGTTGCTATTGCTAGGATCGATGTAGCTCAAGGAAATTCACATTTTGTTTTCTCTGTACATGAGTGGTTCTGACACTTCAGGCTGCAAATGTGCATATAACAGCACCTTTATTTAGTGTTAATGTCAACACGTACAGGCTTGCAGCATCTGTGGGATGCCCCTAGAGTGCTTAGAAATAAGGCTTAAGGGAAAAAAGCATTCAAACTTCTTCTGTTTCTTTCAACTGGAGCATAGAACAATCAGACTTGTATGAATCAGATTTATATAGTCCCAGGCAGAAGGTATATCCTGCCCTCAATACTCCACTGATGTGATAAGTACATAGAAGAAACAATGCTGCATTTATCAAACCTGAATTGAAACTTTACTTTTAAAAAGAGCACCGAGACTGCCTGTTCACACGTTTTAAGAAAAAGTGATAGTATTGTCAGCCACTATAGAATCCATTTCTAACATTTACCAAAATCAGAAGAGGCATTTTTCAATGCATGCTGCTTCTCGAACAGGTACAGAATGCAGCCAGCCTTCTGCTCATGGATAGAGGCAGCTGAGGGGCTTCTTCTAAAATTAAAGTTTTATGCTAAACTAAATTTTTCATGCAGAATTTCATTCTCTGTTAAGTTTTCAAATATAAAATATAAATAAGGAATTTTTAGTTTATAAATTAATAATTTTTCACACTTCATCGAGGTTCCTCAAATGTTTAGAACAATTTACAACAATCCTTCTTAAATGTTTGTCTGGCACTCTTTTTTTTTTTTTTTTTTAATCCATATTTCTGAAAACAGTACTTTCAGCACTAACTGTTGGGGTTTTTTTCACTAGCAGAAGCTGGACAGCAGTTAGAAACTGTGGGAAATCTGGTTTCTGAATGCCTTCCAACTTTTGCCAGCTAGAAGGACAGTATAAAAAGAACAAGAATTGCAAAAATTATTTTATTCATATGAAAAAACTGAACTAGAATCATAGCAAGAGGAATCTGTTAAGTTCAACTGTTAAGGAAATTCATGCTGACTTGCATGGACTCAAATTCCCACACAGTTTCTTTTAAACTATTCTATTTCTAGCGTTGTAAACAATTTCCCTTAGACAGTCATCCAAACTGCAGTTAGGATTAGATAATTGCTTAATGCAATGGTCTTTATGTGAGGGGTTGCAGTTACTGCGGTGAGGTCCATGGCAGAAGTTCTGGCTGAATTCCCTTCGAGGGTCTGGAGTGAGTACACACAGGAGAGGCAGCTGCACTGTCCTTTGGAAAGATGATCCTTTCTTCTCCATCTGTTCCACTCCCAGCCAACTCCACTTGGCCAGGTCCCTATCCTCACTGGGCAGGGAGCACAGATGGCAACCTGTGGATTTTCTCCAAATTAGCTGGAACTAGGGCACCCAGATTTCCTGGGACAGGACGTATTTTCCCACGTGTTTTTGAGTTTTTCATGTTTTCTCCCTAGCTTTTCTTTGGATTGAAAATGGTGGAAGTTCAGCATGAAGTTGTGAATATTTCAGCAGACTCAGAAGTTTGTTCTCCCTTTTTTGGCTAAGTACTCTTCCCGAGCTTTAATACTAGAGATCACCTTGTACTGCATATACCCAAGAGAGATGGGTATATGATATGCATATGCATTATGCATGTGATATGCACTAGAGAGTAAGAAATGCTTACTGTGTGTGTTGTCAGGTGACATCCAAAATCTATGCACTTTGTACAATCCTCGTTTTATAGGTCATAACACTTTATTTATTACTATAAACTTTCTCAGGTGAAGTGCAGCCTCAGCAGTAACCAGTGGTGAACTGAGCTGGTTGGAGCAACTGGAAACTATTCAGGTCCCTCTCTAACAGCTGGAGCTGCTGCAGGCTGCCTGGGCTGGGGTACGAAATGCTGAGAAAACAAGATTTTGTCTCACTTTTGTGGGTCAGTTGGGCCCATTTTGCTATCTGAATTGTCAGGCTTTTATTAAGAGTTTGAATACAATGGTTCCTAGCCTTTGGTTTCATTTTAAATGTAGGAAAGGTTGTTCCTCTCTCAGAGCGCATTTGCCTTTAGCTGTCCATCTTAGCAACAGGAGAAATTGTTTGTGTGGAGAAATTCCCACATGAAGTTAAACGGTGCAATGAAAAACGCCTGCTCCCATTCACACCTGCAATAGGGTCACGTCCCAGCACCGCCAACAGTCGATGCAGAAGGAGCTTCAGGGTTGTACAGAGATAAAAATGTCTGTGTACCTTCGGGGAAATTTCTGGTGCCGTGTAAAGGGGAATGGAGGAAGGAGAAACAAGGCCAATATGTAAAGTGCCATTAAGAATTTAATCATATGGACAATGACAGTTTTAATAGCCTGTTGGAAAACCAGAAAATGGATTTCTCACAAAATCAATAAGCTTCCTAGAAGATGGTTCCAAGAGGATAGAGCAGTACATATCAAAGTAATCAAAAAGCTGAAATAGAGGACTATTTAAGCTCTTAGATACAGGGGAACAAGCTGTTAAAAATCAAATGGTCTCCGCTGAGTTTTCTATATCACTGTACTTTATGAATCTATCCTATTTAACGTTGGATGAAAGGCTGACCATTTTTGAAATGGAAATGTGAGACTAAAATAGAATTTTCTGTAATGCTTGGTCATTGCCATTTCAGGAAAGTGTTTTAATTAGGGGGATGAATAGGCAATTAATAAAGGCCAGAGTAACCTGAGTACCAATCAGAGTGGTTTCTTGGAGGATTTCCTTAACTTGTCCTGTAGTTAATTTGCCACATTCTTCTTGCATTATCAGATTTTAAATTCACTTCCTTGATAAGGAAGATTTGGGAGTATATTTGGCTGCAGAATGGTCTTTTTCAAGCATTGAGCTGTTACCTTTCTGGAGGATCACAAAAGCTTTGAGATTGACTGAAAAACTTTAGGAAAAGCTTGGGAAATACTTTCTTCAAAGACAACTCAGGCCTTCTACAGGAGCAGTGCAGACAACCAAGAAAAGAGGACTCAGTATTTCAAAAAGTCAGAGAAACACTTGTATAGATTATACCTTATTCTAAGACTATACCCTGAGAATTGTTTAAAAAACAAATTCAAACAAACAAAATTCCAGGAAAATAGACTGTGATGCAGGGGATGTGTGATCAAAATGAAGGAATAAATTATGAGGAGAAATATGCCACAGCACCCTTCTGATGCAGAAATCCCACAGCTTCTGTTGCCCGAGGGCTGCACGCAGTGTTCCAGCAGCCCCTTCCTGCCTGCTGGAGGGGGGGGGGGGGGGGGGCGCGGGGGGGGAGGGCTAGCTGAGGGTGAAGTAAGCTAAGGATTTATTCTGTAATACAAGTACTTTTTGAAGGTGGAGGATTACTTGAGGAGTGAGCCATTGGTTCAATGTCATTGATGTAAGGAAAAACTGAAGCAGTGGCATGTTTAGATGGAAGTGCCCATAGGGAAATGTGGAGTGAATCCATTAGGAGTAAGGAGGTAGAAGCACTCCAAAGAGCTGTATAACGCCCTTAAAGCAACTAAGGAGAACTACATGGGCGAAAAAAAAAACCCAAACTCCGCAAGTTTTAGGTTTCACTTTCCATACCTAAAGTTCTTTGCTGTGTCTGCAGGGTTAGGGAATGGCAAATCAAAGCAGATCGGAAATGTGGTCATTAATTTTGTTCAGTATGGAAAGTCTTCTTAAAGAGAGATAGGGCATGTTCCAAACTTGCAAACCAAGTTGCAAAGAAGGACAAAGGCAGAACGTTTCCAGTTTCCATTATCCTGTAGTGACCTATAGTCAAGCACGGGATAGTTTCTCACACTTCATCCTTCCTATAAAAAGAGCTGGAAAGCTTTTGTGCTTGCATTAGCGTAGGATGAAGCAAATACAAAACCCCCAGATTTTTTCTGGGAACGGTCATTGTCTTGTCAGTGCTATTAGTAAGTGATGTACCACTGTGCCTCTGTGTAACCTTATCTTGCAGTACATTTTTTTGTCTTGCTGTTGTCCTTGCTGTTGATACGACTTTGCTTTAGAAGTCTTCTAATGCTCACACTGGGCATCCTTCACTGGAGTCCCACTGTGGCTGTATTCAGGGTAAAGGGATAGGGAACAGTCACATCCAAGGGGAGAGACTACCACACCCATGTCACCTTTGTGGCTGCGTCAGGCCCCTACTTATCTGTTGCAAGATAAATATATGGAAGAAGCCAAAGTTAATGTAATTCCTAACTTTACTGCTTGATGACTTAGCTACAAGTGTGCTTTTTTTCTCCTGCAGTACTTTAGAATTATGGTACCATCTTAATCTAACACAGTAAACTTGTAAGCATTTATTTTTAGGCAGGGGATTGAAGGTCCCAGCATCTAACCTTTAAAATTCTCTGACTATGATACCCTGAAGGACTTGCACAGAATGGAAGTTACAATAGCATGCATCTGATTTAGCTGCTTCTTACTGGAATTTCAGGTGCTGTCTTGTTTGTGTATGCAATTGTCATATCACTGGTTTTCATCTATCAGGAGCCTGGGAGTCTGCTAATGTAGCTGAATTTGGAAGAGCTGCTTTAGCGTATCTAACATCTCTAACCTTTGGACAGAAGTAGTCATCTCTCTTGTTTTACAGAGTATATTTAATTTTATTATTCAGCTTGAAACAAGATAAATGATTTCAGGACTTTACCAAGTCCCTGATCTGGATGTTTCTTGAGGAGTTTGTTTTAAAGCAAATGCCGTGCACATAAGGCTTTAGGTAGATCGCATTAATGACTGATCCACTGAAAGGCTTGAGAGAGAGCCTGCGTTGTGTTCCCTGCTATGTTCTACAGTTTTCTGTCAAGCACTGGCCTGCACTGTTCCTATTCTTTGATGGCAGGTAGCACTCCTACCTATGCCATGATGCTGTTTGCTGAGGTGATCCCAGGGTCAGAGAAGCCCGTGCAGCAGGACAGAGCAGCCTGCAGGTCTCCACTCTCAGCATTGACACATTCAATGCTCGAAGTGTCAGGTGGAGCTGCAAGGGGCAATACTGCCCTCCTAGCCCTGGCCATCCCTCCCTCTCCCTCCTGTGGCCAAACCCCAGTGGCTCAGCAAACCTGGTCCAGCCATAGATTCACCTCACAGGTAGATACACGGAGTTTATCTGCCGCAGCTCCAATCCTAATGGCGGCACAAGGCGGAGGCTGAAGGCATAGCTGGGAGTGAAGGGGCAGGCTGTCAGCAGCTCACGCTTAGGCTGGCTGAAGCAACCGAGATCCCTCAGCTGCAGACTGAGATGCGCACAGACGGGCAGGTGGAGGAGCTCGTTCTGGGGCTGCACAGCTGAAGGCTGGCTGGCTGCAACCAGCTGTCCGACAGCCAGCTTTCCACCTCGGTGGGACGCGTCCTCATGCAGGGACAAGTTCCTGCAGCCTCAGCACGCAGCCTGTTCTCCAGTCACAAGCCAGGCCCCGGTTTTATGGTGTGTACCCACCACGACAGTAGTATAGCTTAGTTTTCCAGACCAACTCGGCCCAGTATAGTCAGTACAGTTGGAGCTAGTTAGTGGCTAAGACAAATGGATGAGTTTGGCAAATTCCACCCAGACAGTAGTTCTGGAAGGGGGCGTGGGGGGGTGGGGGAAGAAGAAATCCTCACGTTTTCCCATAAATCTGATAGATCAAACTGAAGAACAAGATTATTTGCTTCTCTTCCAGCTCTGACTTAACCATTTATTTTTTTAAGCACCGCAGCATGCCAATCAGCATTTGACAGGATTTTAGAACCACTCCTATGCTGCTCTGCTGCGGTTTTGTTTTAGCTGTGACTGTGAAGGTTTGTTCTTTCAAGTGCCTCACGTCCCGCATTCCCTCCTCAGGGTTCAGAAAATAAGCGTTATGCAGCCACCTCTGAAGGCTGCCGCAATGGGGCATGGCCTCCCCAGGGTTATGAATGCAGCCGTAATTCTTGCCTTGGTGGGTTGAAGTTTGACTCAGTGTTGTTTTATGTAGGTTGCAGTGTTCGGATGCAAGGGAGGGGTTATTAACTCTGAGTGTGCCATTGAAGCTTGAAAGCACTAACTTTCCAGACACACGCTCGCACACAAAACTGAGGTGAAGTTGCAACTGAGTTGTCATTAACTTAGAACTTAGGATAAGAACTAGAAAAATGTTCCAAGTCCAGGCTAAAAGTCATAAATCAAACATGTTAAGATATGGGTAATAACAGTTAGATCTTCCAGGAACTTTTACTGTGCTAATAAATGACAAAGTGCCAGAAGAAATAAAAAGGAAAATGGTAATGGACTTCCACAAGCAGTTTACTGAGTCTAGAAGTACTGCAATAGTTTAATCATTAATAGTATATTTTAGCATGATCTCAGGCAAAGTTTATATTTGATGTTTTTAACTTTTTATTTTTTATTCTGATGTTTGTAATGCTTGCAGTATTGAACTAAGAAGTATTATCTACCTCGATAAAGACACTGGGTGGTAAAATGCAAGAGAATAAGGCCAGCGATACTTTCTGGGTAACATCGAGCAAAATTATTTTCCATTTTTGAATGAGCTTTTTTATACAGTTTCAGTACCTATGAATACAAAATGACAAAATGTGCACAACAGAGACTGAAATGAGGTGTGATGAATAAAAAGAGCCCCTTGCTGTCCTACCTAGTGTCTTAAGCCATCCATCCTTAAGAAGGGCTAACTCTAATCATCCAGGTTTCTGGTTTTGGATGATTGTATGAGGGAGGTCAATGTCCTAAAGATAAGTGTGTTAGTCAGAGCCTTCTTTTTCCTTCAGTGTGCTGTGGGGTTCAGAGGGTACATCCCCAGGTCACCACTCCAGAGCCCCTGGGCAGTCCCAGGACTAGTTTGTTCATGGAGGCATAGGCTGAAAGAGCCTGGCCCGGGAGCAAGTGCTGTTGAGCTGCATAGCTGCACTGTGAGATTAAATATGTCACGGGACGTCATCTCAAGTTTGTTGTCAGAAGGAGTTGGGTGTGCTATGAAGTAAGCAGATACAAGGCAAATCTCAGAGCAAAATCAAGAAATGATAAAGGAATATACAGGAATGTCCAAAAGTAAAGTCTATCAACTTGATGGTCTTCTCTTTTG
This sequence comes from Falco rusticolus, assembly GCF_015220075.1. Lineage (NCBI taxonomy): Eukaryota > Metazoa > Chordata > Aves > Falconiformes > Falconidae > Falco > Falco rusticolus. The sequence continues at coordinate 6,874,386 of NC_051192.1, read as the reverse complement.
CATGAATGACCCTACTCTTCCTATGTGAACAGTTTTCAAATGCACATTGCTCTGGACCCTTTTCCTGCCCCCAGCCTTTCAGGTTTCATCTTCTCTAGGACATATCCTTCCAGATTGCTTCCTGTCCTTTTATTGTACTGACACTTCTCCTTCTTCTCTGTTTGCTCAATCCCCTTTCCACTGTTTGAGTTTGCATCTAATGTCATGCTAGATCATGACTGTCCACCCTTCTGAGCAGCAGCTGTTTGTTTGTTAGTGGGTGGCCACTTGATGAGACTTAAGTGATACAAAACTCCCACCAAAGGCAGGATTGGTGATGTCTGAGTAAATTCAGATTAACTTTTGTTCATAGAATCAGTGAAGACTCAAAGGAAAGAACCATATATATATATATATATATATATTAAAAAAAAAAAAAAAACCAAACACAAAACCCACCTGTTTTTTATCTCCCTTTTTAAACTATCTTGCAATACAAATTACATTATCATGTTTTGTGATATCCATTTATTTATTTCTAAACAAACACATTCTGAGAGGCAGATTCCTTCTGCAGATGGATGTGCTTTCTTTACCATTTCTTGTTTATTTTCCCACATTTAATTTCCTTGTAAATCTGAATTGTACAGTTTGTGCTATTAGATGAGAACTAAATATAAAACTTAAACATGGTGAGAACAGCTGAAAGCCAAAATGCGCTGACAGTAGATCCCCTTAGCAAATCACTTATACGTTATGAAAGCCCATTTCAAAACAGTTCTCTTTACATAAAATGCAAATACTTTTTTTTTGCTTAGCTTTTCTGTTTTATTTACCAGCATACCTGTAAGAATAAGGCTTTTATTTTTCAGTGCAAGCCTCTGATTGCTATTTAAAAAAACAAACAAACAAAACCAAACCAAAACAAAACCCAAAAACCAAACACACACACACACATATATATATATAAAATAAGTTTCTGAGAAAACAATAATGATAACATGGATAGTGCAGTATGTTACATTTGTATTACATTAACATACACATTTTCACTTTGAATGGATCTGTTTGTTGTTTTGAAGTGTAAAGTACTTTAGATGAGCACAGGCATGTGCCTTTTCAATAAAACATCAGAGGCTCCTCAGAGCTATTTATGTGTGATGGCAGAATTTAAGCAAGTGTCAATGTTGTGCCTGTTGAGCAAACCAACATTATTCTTCTGACTGTTGCTGGAAAACAGGTGAGTAAGGTCTTATTAATTTGGAGATAGGAGGGTTAGTGAATCTGAATAGTTCCCTGAGCCAGAAAGAAATACTGCCAGGAAGTTAACAGTTCGGTGGAAATGTTGAAATGTTCAGCCAAAATTCATGTCATAATTGTACATCTAATTTATTTAAGTAGCAAAAGAATAAAATGATGGAAAGGAGTGAGATACAGCAATAGGATTTGTAGTTTAAGGAAAAAAATAATCACAATTTCACACTAAAATAAGCAAAACAGATTCTAACAAGCAAATTAGATTATCAAAATTGCCTGTTATGGGCAGCTTATAAATCTAGCAGTCACATCAGAAAACATTATGCACAATTTTTGCATAGAACTTTAAAGGTAGAAGATGAACTTTTTCAGTCTATTTAAAAATAATTTAGAACTTTCTTACCATTTTCAGGTTGTATTGTGTTCTAAATGATCACCCCATATGTCATTACTTATGTGGTAGTTTCAGTGATAAAAATGTATCACTTGGTGCAAGTTCTTTTATGATGTGCCCTGCCCACAAGTTATTTTGGAATTATATATATATATATATTATATTTATTATATATATTATATATATATTTATTTATTTGTATATAAAATCAATATATTTGGAACATATTATTGAGGAATTACAAAGATCAGCCATAGCAGGAGGACACTGACACTGCAGCACAGGTTGGTTATAGTTTCTGAATCCATGTTGTTGCAGTGACAAAAACTACAAGTGTCTTCAGCGTTACACCGTTCTTAACACGTTTTCTTAGCTTGCTACACCATTATTATTTCTTTAATAAAGATAATTTTCAAGCAGCAATTCATATAACAAATTCTTAACTGGCAGGGTCCCTGAGCCCTGGGATTTCTGTCAGGAAAGCCAACCATGTCACAGGTGGTGCCAAACAATTCAGATTGTATCCCAGATAATGTATAAGAAGAATACTGAGGGATTTCTTGGAAAGCTGCTTCTGTTTACTCTTTTCTTTGTCTTTCTCTGCTTTCAGGCTTTTTGTCATTTAATGTGTGGAATTGTGGGGCTAACTTGTCTTTTCTGAACTAGAACATTTTGCTTGATTTTACTTTATAAAGTTCGCAGCCTAAGGAACACTGCAAACTAGGAAAGAAAATTTAGCCAATAGTTTGTGAATTTGAAAAAAAAAATGTGGCATTTGAATGAAAAGGGAATTTGTGATAAATCTAGGTGAGTGGTATGGAGATTGTTCTTGAGGTAATACTGCATTCGGGCTTAACAAATTTCGGTATTTGCTTGTACCACGTATGTGACATCTTCCAAGCTGTGGAGTTCTGCCACAGCTTCTCGTTTCTGTTTTGTGCACAGTGCCAGGCGAGCAGGACAGAAGTCGCCCAGCACACAGCATTGCTGTGAATAATGACTCTTTTTTAAAAAGCTGCCTTTTCTTTGAGATAGATGGAAACAAATCCAGCTGCAAAGTAATGATAACCTGAAAGGAATTCGTACCGGGTTGAGAACCTGGGGTGTTAAATGACTGTCACCAGGCTGGAAGTAGGTGTCCTGAGGCTGTGTGGCAGAAGTACTGCAAAAAGAGATTTGGGTATTCCCATGAGATTTCCTGGGAATTCATGGGGAGGTACGTCCCCATCATGACGGATGCTGCTGCTACACGACATGCAGCACCTTCAGCCCTGTTTCCCTGCAGGCAGAAGATAAATCCAGAGTAGCCAGGGGACGCAGAGCTGGCAGAGAGGGCAGCAGTGTCTCTCGGCTGGGCTGGATGAAGAGGTCAGGTCCATGTGCTTTCTGTGTGCCCTGGGAGACCAGGAGATTAGGGACTGACTCAGGGCTGCTGAGAAAGCTGGAATTTATACTCATACATTTCAGTACATGGGTTTAGGTATCGAGTTTTGGAGACAATGGCACAGGGCTTTACTTCCTTAGCAAACAGGAGCACAGCAGCAGGTCTGCTGGTTTGCTTATGATGTTTACATAAGTGGAGGTTCACGTTTCTGTTTTCCTGAAATGACTGCCATGAATTCATAGGGCTGGCTTACTTTAAACAGCAGCTAATGATCAAGGGTAACAACAACAAAAAGTAAACTGGAGTAAATAAGAATGAAGTAAATGAGTTAAATTGGAAAAGTGGCAAGAATTAATGTGCCTTGGGAAAACAACTAAAATGATCTATGGAGGGTGACATTGTTGAGGAGCTATTGTAATTATGTAAAGTAGTCAGCAAATCCAGGGAGCTGTCACATGTTTTATCAAACTGGTTAATTTGCTCTGTCATTTTTAACAACATGTTCTTCATCTTACATGGTCAATACAGGCTTGCAATAATGCACATTTCCTTCATTTGGCAAAGATGTTTTCCTTTGCATTTAGAGCAACCATTATAATCCACCTCCTTCATTGTCAAAAGACTGCTGATAATTTAGAAATAATTAAAAGCTTGTACAAGAAACATTCATCCTACTGTTCATTTTCTGAAAAGATGACATTCCTGTTGAAGATTTTCATTTGCTTTTTGATTAGCACTGCCTGTCGCAGCAAGGTTTTGTGGAATCACTTCAGTACAATCAATACCAACTTCCAGCCAAATGTCAGACTGAGAGATATTTTAATGCTATTACTGTTTATCAGATATCAGTATTCTGAGCATTGGTTTCTCACAGGCTTTTTGATCCCTGGAGTCCTTGACTCCCACTGTTTATTTATATATATATATATTTCTTTGTTGTCAATTAAGTTTGTGATTATGTTTACAGTAAATTAAAATCACAATGTATGACTATCTTGAGTCTAGCAAAAACAGAAAATAGGTCAATATGCTCAGACTAGCAGCATGTAGAAAATACAGCATATAAATATAAATACATTTTAGTATGGACAAACCAGGAAAGAATCCTTAACGAAAGGATTCCTCGAAACAACACAGACTTCAGATCTTTGAAGAGCTAGAAATCAGAATTACATGCTGAACTCCATGTTAAAAGGTCCATTATTAGTGTTCCAATATCTAAAGCTCTCCAAAAATATGAAATGTCAAAACTGAGGTGACTTGCACATGTTGATATATAGCCTTGATCCTTGACAACCCCAGTGCAAAGAACAGCTCGAGGAAGGGTGACAAGAATATTTCCTTTGAAATGTTAAACTCTTTCTCACCTTTTCTGCTCTCATTCCCTTTTTTCTCCTGTAGCCTCATCTTCCAGTGTGCCCTCTCCACATTGCTTCTTGTTCTGCTTTAACTTTTCAATTTGTTTTGAAAGAAAACCAAAAATTTCCTGTCAAGGTAATGTTTCAAGAGATGGAGGAGAGGAGCAGTCAGCTCAGACTGACAGTGCTTGTGCAACCGCGATGCAGTCTGCCAGGGTCACCCTGTAACACACTCACTTCCAAACTTCAGGATCGTTTCATTTTCCTACGTGGTGCTCCAGCTAATCACAGTATGAAACTCTCTATTCTCCTGTTCAGAAGGATAAAACAGAGAATAAGCGTTGTTTTTTACAGGACTTTTGCAACATTTGCATGTGAACCACATCACCCAAGCACTGAAGCAACACTGGCACTCTGTGTGGAGTGAATTTTTTTAAAAAACAAAATCTGGCTTTTATTTTAGGCATTTTAAAAGCAGCTGACTCTGCTTTCCAAATTTAGTATTTATTCTGAGGGTGGTGACCATGAAAACCTGGCAACATACTTAAAATTGAGATCAATGCATCTGAGATAACAGATCAGCATTTGGTTATAGAGGCACCAGGCAGGTCCTGCAGTATCAGAGATGCGGGTTTCATCAGCTGTCATGCACGTTCAGAAATGCAATGCTGCCAGGGTGCTCGTAAACTTCGCCCCACCTTCACCAGAAGGCTCTGGGGAAGAGGAGGGCAAGAAAAGAAGCAAGGCAGCAGCAAGGGAGGAGTGGTGCCTGCAGATCCTTCAGCTGATCTCCTGGGGCATTCCAAAGAATTTACATGGCTGTTGGTGGCAAACTAACCTACAAGTGTGGGTCCTTAGGACATTATACGGGAATCTGGTAAACAGGGGCAAGGAGGTGGGAATCTCTGCAGCGCAGTTAAATACGTCAAAGTCATCCATAGGGTCATTTTAGATTTCTTTTTTAGAAGCACAAAACCCATATTTGCACTAGAAAGTGACAGTCTCTGTTTCCAGAAGCAGTATTTGTACTGAACACTTCAGTACCATTGCCAGAAGAGGCAAGAGTTGCATGTGTCATGTCAGGAAACTTTTTGTTAATTTAACAGCCATTAATATATACTTTTTTGTTAATTTAACAGCCATTAATATATCTATCAGTACAACTTTTAAATATGTTGTAAATGTCTCTTTTTGTGACCAGGAGGCTATTGCCTAGGGTATGAATAATGAGATTAGTATTCTCTGTGTGGCAGACTCTTTGTGTGTAGCTTTTCCATTTAATAAATGCAAATTATATAAAAGTCTGGGCTGTCATTCTCAATTTTGTATATGACCCTTATGGAAATAAGGAAAAAACCAACAAAAAACCAACCAAATTTTCTATTGTGTTCCCAAGGAGAATTCGTAACTAAAAGTGAAAAAATAACTCTTCTTGGAATAAGCCAGTGAAAATAACCATAGGACCTTTCTTTATTTGAACACCACTCCACCAGGTTTCTTTACAAAACTCAATTACAGTTGCTATATTCTATTCCGTTCACTTTGCCAACCTGTAGAAATAGCTGTCATAGTTTATGAAAGCTACACTATGACAGAAGGTCTGTGTGTCGATAAAAATATCCAGCATATACTGCCTAGTTCTTTTTGCAGACAGAAAAGAAGAGAAAAATGTTAATACCAATCAGTCCTTCTTTATCACCAGATCTAGGAGTGGATAGTTTTAGAAATGAAGGAAGTCGTAACAATCCAAGGCCCATGTTCCTGGTTGTTGTCTAGAGTCAGAAGAGTAGTTAAAGGCATCCATGTACCATATATTACTCAATGGTGATTGGATGACCCATTAAAATTAGGAAAGAAATGCTGTTTTGTCTCAAACTTTATGTTTCACAAACTGTTGACATAAGTATATGACAAAAAGCTATTCACCTCCATATAGTAGCTTTAAAATGTTGACTTCCCAGGACATTTGATATAACTGTGTGAGTGAGAGGAAGGAAGGGCATATGAAGAAGATGGTAGGGTTTGTATGGGTGTCCTTCCTTGCAAATCACTTCAATTAAAAGGATTTAGGAGTATGAGTCTGGAAAGCAAATTCTAGCATAATGCCAGGCAGGAGACTGTTTAGGATGTGGTTAGACTGAAGGAGCTGTAGGCAGCAGTTGTACCTTAATAAATTACTGATGAATAATTCTGATAATGAAACAAAACTAATTATTGGTTTGTCATGGCAACTGTAAAATGTAGGTTTTTACTTGATGATGCAGACAAGGCTTGACACTGAGGAAAATGAATTTAGACTGGAGGGAGCAGTGTTTTGAACTATTCAAAATAAATCAGAGCTGTTGCAAGTTGCAGTATTTGTACGGGAGATAGAAGTGAACATCTTATCACCCAACATGAACATCAAACCAGGCCACGCTAAGCAGGGTTATAGTCTTCTAGCTCCATCTTCCAAAATACCATATATGTGGATATATCCGCAGCTATACATATACGCGTATGTCCTTAGTTGTGATTATTTATGCTTATCTGGAGAGTTCCAGGGCTGATAGCCTTAGAAAAATGTTTATTCTTCAGCTCCTAATAATCATCTTCTGAGTGATCTCTAGACAGATCAGAAAATTAACGGGAGCTCCCTTTCTTTTGAAAATTACATGTTTGCAGGGGTTTATGGGAATATCATCCACTGGATAAGTTCTTTAGTTTCCTCTAGTTTTTGCTGCTCTTTAGGGACAAATCAAGGAAAGGAAAGGTTAATGGGACTATATTTTACCCTAGTTCACATCAGCATACGCTTGGAGTGACTTCTTACTTTCTAGTGGGGTTCCTCTAAGTTGACACTGATATAAATGAGAAAATAAATTGATCTACACGATTTTCAATTCCTAAAAATTATTTTAATATTCCAAAGATTCTCTGCGCATTACCCTGAAATGTAAAATGTAATTCAAAGCAATTAATGTGAATGTTACAATAGCTGCTTCTAGGCTTCCTTGAAGGTGATTTCAACTCTGTTTAGAAGTGCATTATTTTTTGGTTAGTTTTGTATTGCACTTTGGTTTTGGAATCACAATTTCAGCCCATGTTATTTCAATTTCAGTGATCAGGTACCAAGACTTGCAGGGACCACTTTGCAGCAAACTAACCAGATGTTCTGTAAATCCAATTCCTAAATTTCTCTGAAAGCATGCAGTCAGTTCAACTGACAGTAGTCAAGAGAATATTAAATATTTTGAACATATTACTGGGCTTTGACCGTCAAGCACAAGTGGATTGTGGATTGCTATATGCCATTTACATTGGGACCACTGTGTTCATTGTGTACTTACTGTAGGTATATAGAAGACGTCATTTTTTCATATAAAAACAACTTGCTGCTTTCTTTTAATGAAAAATGTCTTTGTGTCATGGCTATGAGATAGCCTAGGTCATGGTAGTTAAAGTAAGTGATGTATTTTAAGATCTGATTTATTGGAGGATCTGTTTGTGATTGCAAAGTAAGATTTGACATTGAATGGTAATAAAGGAACTTCTGGATTATTTAGCACATCCTGCTAATAACCAGATGAAGAGTAATGAAATAACAACTCTTACAGTAAAGTTTGAACTACCTGTTTCTGATTTAGAAAAAGACCTAAATGTCGTGGCCATTAATAATTATAATCGATGGGAAATGAAGCCAGAACATAAGTATTTTAAAAGTTTTTTTAGAAAATTGGTTGCTTTTTTAATGTTCTGTTGCTTCTATAGAGGCATGGGAATCTCCTAGGGAGGAGAAGAGGGAGGGGGGATGTAGGCGGCAAGAGATGAAATATGTGTTTCTCAGGAGGTTAAACTGATTAATTGGTTTTAATCACAGTTCAGGAGACTTTGTTTTTCCACATCTGAAACCTGAACTCAGAAATGTGTAACTCTGCCTTCCCTGCACTTCAGACAAAAGCAGAGATGACAGGTTTGACCACCTTCTGTCTTGGAGGAGCACCAGGAGGATTCAGGAAGCTTTTTTCTTTGACTAGAAGTGTTAGGTCCGTTGTACATTGAATGCATAACTGTGCCTGGAGTTACTGCAGACACCAGTGGTAGGGCAACCCGTCACTGTAGGGAGCTACTGTAGAAACACGAAAGGAAGGGATGGGATGGGATCTCACTACGACCTGGTTACAGTCAGAATACCTAATACAACAGCACTATCGATCACAGCTGTTCCTGCTCTTTTTTTATTTAATATACAGCAATTTAGCTGTGTGATCCAGTGTTTCTAAGATCATTTTGCCTGTCTTATGTAAATAATGAAAATCCTACAGAAAAGCTCAGACCAGTCAAATGCAATGAAGCTGTGAATTTCCAAGCAAACATGGCTGGATATGAAACAAACCAGTCTTATCAGTTAAGAGGAAACGATAACTACAGTTTCATGAAGCAAAATTCATAAAATGGTAGACATAATTTGGACACATAATTAAAAATCATAATTCATTAAAGTTACTACAGAAATTTCTGCTCCTAACAAAATTGAAGTATTACTCTCATTTTTAGCAATCATGTTTCTGATTATTTTCTTTTTTCTTGTTTTTCTTGTTTTGGTTTTTTTTTTATTTTTTTATTTCCAATTGCTCTTTATTACTGTAAGATAAAATATTTGGAAGCTGAGCAAAGTTTGGTAATTTTTTGCTTGTTTTTATTTTATCTTTTACAAGATTATAATGATACTTAGTTTGATTCTCTTTGTAACATATAGTAAATAAACTGCAGTTGCCTTGTATCACCCCCTGTATGCTCTGCAGACATACATAAACTGCCTAAATAGTGCCTAAGGTGAAGGCACTTCATAAAAGTAAAATCTATTATTGGAAGGACTGATACTATTTTGGTACTTTTTTAGTACTCTTTTAGATTAACTGCTTTTTCATTAACACATATTTGGGTAATGATTTTTTAAAAGTATTCATTTAGGATGAAATAGAGTTCTGTTGAGAAGATTAATACAGCTTTAGGATGACATTTAAGTCAAAGTATGATGACCTTTGGGACCTAACTGCTGCATAAACTTCGTGATACCTTTCTGCATAGGAATGTTTTTCCAGTTTGAAAACATACCATAAAGTGCTTGAGTTTTAAAACTGAGTGTGAAAATGAAGAAAGCTTAAAATTGAAATTGTATGTATCTACTGCTGGTTTTCTTTTGTATTTTAAACTCAGGAAGTGGAGAAGTCCCTGATGTGTGGAATATCACTGTGTAAACAAGATTTCTTGAATGTATTTTTTGCAAGGACAATCTTAGGTGTATAAAGGACATTATCTTTAATACCCTTGATGTATACCTTAGTATACTTCTACAGTTATTATTTTGCAATTAGCTTTACTGTGTTAGGACCTGCATGAGGCCTTAGGGAATAGAATTTGGCTGCTATCAGTTTCCACTTTTACCAAAATAGATGTTCTAGGTCTGCTGGAGCTCAGTTGCTCCTTACTGCTCTAGGCTCTACAGCCTCTTAAAGCCCATGGTCAGCACAGTGCTGAAAGACAACCACAGGCTTTGGCCTTCCTGAAGCTGTGACACTCACTTCCCCAACTCTACTCTCCACAGGTCACGAATTAATCTCGCACTGGCTGCCTGGGGTATTTCAGCCGTTTCTACAAGTCCCCTTGGCCATTTTTTCCTCCCTGACTTCAATACACAGATCTAGATTTAAAGGTGGATGGATGCGGAAGCATCTTCCCTTCTTCTCTTTTTAAGCGCCCTCCACGTCATAATACACCTTCTGTGCAGGTGGGATGCCCACCTCCATGCTGCTTGTGGGAGCAGTCCCTGGTAAGCCCCTGATATGGTGCTCATGATTTATGTCACCTATTTGCAAAGTAGGGGAAAATTTAAGCCAGCCCATACCTTGTGGTAGAGTCTCAGCCACCTTGTGCCATAATATAGGCTAAAGTCCATAGGAAAAATCCGTGGGTCCCCACTGAGGTCAAATTAGCTTGAAGGGAGAGGTAGAGAAGTTTGCCCTGAAATCTTGCAACTGTTTCTGGCCCTCATCCCCAGCAGCTTTCTTCTCTTAACTTCATTTTGCTGACACTAATGAAAAGCCTTTAGCCTGGTTCTGGGTACAGACCTCACCCAGAAAATCTAGCAAGCCATACTAAATAACATGTACTACCATCAGTGATTCACTAAAATAGCCAGAAAAGAGATTCTATGTTTGAATTCAAGTCCCTTTCAGGAAAACATATACAAAGAAACTTCATACCAAGCCAAATCCATCTGGAACTCTCAAATGAACAATTGCTAGTTTTATCTATTATAAAGAATAAGGTTTATGGTGCCCCATATAGAGGCTCTATATAAATTCAATAGTAAGGCTGAAGACTGTCCAGTGTGGGTGTTTCCTGAATGTATATTTCATAACCACATAAATTACTATTTCATTAGGTCTAGAAGAAGCATTTCCCTTGGTTTGCTTTCACTCTTTAAGTTTCTCATATTTCTTTTTTTCCTGAAAATCCTGTCAAAGACTGACAAAATATATATCTATTGATATTTCAGAATTTTCATTTCATTCTGTCCATTCAATTATAGAATCCCATAATTCCTCACTTCTTGTGCATTTGCCAACTTTTGCAGATAAGATGCCAGTGACATCCAAAAGTGGCACCTCTACTATGCTGTCTGTGTTCTGGCATTGGAGATGCATATATATATATATATATGTATGTATGTATGCATGTATGTATGTATGTATGTATGTATGCTCTGAGCCAATATGAATCAGTGCAGAACATGTCTTTCTGAGACTGACTGGAGACTGTAAATGGACAGAAGTTCTGCGGCACTAACTTCTTTAGTTTCCATTGCTTTTGGGTAGGCACAATGTAGAGTTGGACCTGGATGCAAGGCTGGTAGCTGCTTGATCAACACCATTCACAGATGGAAAATTACCATTTGCTATGCGCAGTGTGGTGAAATCTGTTGCAGATGCCACATCCACTTGAAAGGCAACTGAGTGTCAGTTCAGTACATGGATTTGTGTTATTCTGAGGGATTGTGGACTTGTAAAACACAATATCCAGCCTTGGCTCACAAGAAGAGACTGTGTAGGGAGGGCAACGAGGCCTGAAGAAAAAGCAGAAAGCTTTCTTCAGGTGCTTGTAGCTCATGTTCAGGCCTAGCTTTCCAACGTGATACAAGGCTGGGTGGAGAGGACTGCAGGACAAAGCATGTGTGCTTGGTTTGTGAATGTTCAAAGCTATCAAAACCATGCCATACTTCATGTGAGATGGTGAGGTGTTGTGAAGCAGACCCTCCAGCTTAGGCTGTGAGCTGTTTCCTAATACATTTCATATCCTGAAGGCCTCTTCCTGCTTTTCTAATACCTTGCTGTGATGAAACACCACTTTAAATCTTCTAGTAACTCTTTCAGCAATAAGTAGCATTTTGCAATATGTGTTTTTACCCTTTATTGTCAATGACACTGGTTGTGAATTGCAGAAGAGTCACAGGGAAGAGAGGCACTCCTGCCGTGAGGCATCAATGGTTTCCAGCTTTTCTTTCTGAAAATTCAGTGAAGTGGTTGACCGTACTGTGGGAGATGTTGCAGATCCAGATCATGTGTATTGCATTTGTACTCACAAATAATCAGCAGCTGCACTTAGAAACAGGCCGATCAATGTTCACATGCAGTTCACATCAATTTTTATCTCTTGGTAAATCTTTGGAAGTAAATGTCATTTAGTCAGTCTACTTGTCATGATTTTTTCCATTACAGGTTAGACTGCCCTGTGACAGTGCCAGTTGATTTCTTAGAAGTAATTTACTACCAATTTTTTTCACTCTTTCTGTCTTTGAGAAAAACAGACATAACCCTATAGACTAACCTGCATACGGTTTAACACCCTGCACTGTTGGTAGCAAACCAAATACATTCATCTTTCTTTGTTTCACAAATAAACTTTAAAATAAATAAACAATATATTTTAAGAAAGTCTGATTTAACAGAGAGGATTAGAAATGTAACAGCACTGAACGTTTTTTGTAACTATTATCCACAAGTGAATTCTACTGTTCTGCAGCCATCACTATTTGCAGCAGGATCTTTCATTTTTTATTCTTCTTCTGTTTGTGAATAGCTTGCTCTTGTAATTGATTCCTGCAGGGATTTTGTATCTCAAACTTACTTTTTAAAAGATTTTCCAGTTTGGCTGGCAGTTTGTTTAGATGCTAGGATAAAAGAAGCATGTCATTTTCAGTAGAATAAATCCATTTTTACTTTGTAAAGAAAATATGTCAAGGATGTCTAAGATCAAAGTTTTTAACCAAACTGACAACAAAGATTGTCACGAATGAAAAAAAATGTCTTTCTACAGAAAAGAAAATCTTTGTAAGGTTTTGGTCATAAATACAAAGCCCTCAGTACACAGCCTCCAAAGTAAAAAAATGGATCTGCAAATACATTTCTGATTATTGGTTTGTATATACTGAGAAGAAATGCAGCGTGAAAAGTAGGAATAATTGTTTTTGTTAGATGATACCAGCTATTTTACTGTGAAGAACCACAATTAAGGATACAATTATACACTGTAATGTCACACTTCTAATACTGGGGGGAAAGGCAGGTAGGAGTGAGGGGTAACAAAGATTACCAGACACTAAGAATTTTGTCTGTGGGTATGCTAGTACAGTAAATCACTTGTTCATAGCGTTTTTTTAAGGATGAATGTATTTTGCTTAAAATGAGTCATTACTACAATCATCTATTTCCAGCATGTATATTTTTCACATAGAAAACACAATAGAGGCTTTACCTTGACACCCAACACATTTCCTTCTTAGTTTCCAAATTTAGCTCCGTTTAGTGTTTAGAAAAAGATGTACTGTGAGCAATTGTAGGTAATCCCTATGAGTAGACTGTTTTCTTTATTGTAATCAGTATGAACTCAAAAAAAACCCTTTGTATTTACTTACTGCAGTTGCTAACAGTTTTATTCAAATGTGATTTACAACAGAGTACCATAGTTCCTAAAGTTCTCACTAACGTGGTAGTTTCTTTCTTCACTGAATTTGCAAAGGTCATTTAAAGAACCATTCTCCAAAAGAAAATTCAAAAACTAGTAATTAAAATTAGTCTATAGTCTAAATCTTTGTCTTGACAGACTAACTGAAGTATAACTCAGGGTAAGAACATTTGATCTTACTGGATTGTTCCACAAGTTTGTTTTCAGATGTGGAATCACATCTCTGATGCACGTCCTACCCGCGTAGTCTGGATTTCCCGTATTCACAGGAGACATTACAAGTGAGCTGCATCACCCAGAATTCCGGCCTTTATGTCTGTGTTCCACTGTGGCATGAGGGCTACGTTTGACTGAGCTGATGTAGAAGCAGAGTTCTCACCCTTCCATAGTCAGTTAAAGGAATATATTTTTTCTGGTTACTTTCCTAAAGTTTACACGGCAGTTTTGTTGTTTGGGGCCAGTTGAGACGAAAGGACAGACTCAGAATAAAAAATATGAGGGAGTGTGGGGTTAAAAGATCACTCAGCACAGATCTTCATCAGTAGACATAGTCTAAAATAATAGCACCTAAGTGTCCCTACTGCTGGTACAGGAGTGCTTTAGCTCCATTATCATCGTCGTTGAGCTCTTGTTTCAGCATAGCTGCATGTTTCAGCCTGGTCATCCCATGGCACAGGCTGCATCTGTAGCTTTCGAAGCAACAGGAATTTTTAGGCTGGATGGAATCCATGAGCAGTAAGTCATCATTGGTGGGAACAATTACTCAAATTACTGTTATTAGTATTTTTTGCATGAATGCTAGCAAACCATAATTGACTCAAAAAAAAAAAAAGTAGTTTTTTTCATGGGAACTGAAAACTGACAAGATCCTACAAGCACAAAAGGGCACAAAAAATGTGATCCATGTGTCAAAAGACATTGTAAACCTTTTTTATTGTATATAAGAGACCTTCAGAAGATGAAAACTTTAAAACCTGTAATCACATTTTTATTGAATTTCAGGTTTGAATGTTGTGAAGTGAGCTTTTTCCGTTACAGTTCTTCCTGATGCACATTGCATTTGATCTGGAAAGGAAAATATGTTCTCAGAGTCTATAATAGCAGAGAACAAAAGTTTTTCATTTCTCTAACCGGATTCTTCCATTGGAAATCATTTAGGTGCCAAATAAACTCTTCTCAGATTAAATTTTAAAAAATATATATTCACATTTTCATAGACTTATAAAAACTGTAGACAGCTAAAACTCATTGGACCCTGTAGCCCATCTCCCTGCTAATATGAGTTTCCTCCTTATGGTACTTTTTCTCTCACTTTGCCAGTTTAGTGTGTTCAGTTTTTTTGCAGTTTAGCATTTTAAGAACCTCCTTCATCGCTTCAGGCATATGCTAAAGGCTGATAGTTCATAGTGCCAGGAAATCTTCCCTCCTGTTCATACAAAATTGTGTACCCTTCTTATAACACCATATATAATCCTCCCTTTTTTGGAGCTATGCTGTGATTTTTTGCCCCCACTGTCAGACTGTGTGTTAATTAATGAACACTTGGACTTCATTGCTGGGAGTAATTTCATTGAAGATATAAGCACAACCTGTGAGAATAAGAATGTCACACTGGTTCTGATATGATTACCAAAATTACTTGCTGCCCTTCAACATTTTAAGTGTTTTGCCTGTACTTGTCATTTTGCTTAAACAATGTGTTTCCTCACTCTCTTCCCATAAATCAAGGCCTCCTATTCTTCAAAATTTTATATTTTCCTTTAGTTTGTAAATATCTAGTACAGATCAAGTTGGCTGGAACAAAACTCTGTGGTCTGACTGACGTGTCTTTCAGCCTTCTGTCTTCTCAATATGAAGTATGACAGAAATCCACAAAAGGCTGTGGGTCATGAAGATGTCTAAGATAAACCAAAATTCTTTTTTAACTAAAGGATAAAAACATACTTGTATGAAAAAAAAAATAAATCTTTAAATCATGTATTTTTTTTTCTTTTGTTCAGATGGCAAAACTTCAGAACCTTGGAAGAGCTTTGTACCTTTGCTGCAACATAGAGTATTACTGCTGCTGAAGTAGTGAGGCATATAGCTCCCAAGCAGGCTTACAGTGTTAAGGATATCAACTGCTATAGAATCAGTTATGAAACCTCAAGCCTGAGATCTTTTCCTGCTTGTGAAGTTTTCAGTTCACCTGTTAAACAACTACTCAAATAAGATTAAATCAAGATTAAAGGAAAGACATCAAAAGATGTCTGTCGAAAGCAATTTATTTCTGTAACTTGTCCAAAATTCAGAGTTAATATTATGAACTCACAAGTTAATTTGGATAGTTAATATTTCAAATGAATATAACAATATTGTAAAAATAAGTGTCTCAGAAGGATGATGTTTATAATTCTTAACTACTTTATTCCACTAATTTTCTTTTTATATATACCCTGATTCTTTAGGCTCAGATTAGAAAGTGATATTTTATTAGGGAGGTCAAAATCAATTGCATAGACAATTGCAATGTACTTGCATAGTAAATTTTTCTGATCAGCACCATTAGTTTTTCCAAAAGATGCTACTGGAAAGCAGTTTGGTAGTGCGCAGGGACTCCCTGTTGTTTCTGCACAAATATGGTAGAGGGCAGCCAATGAGTGTCCATTGGCAATGGTTCAATATCCATTTTTTTCCCATTATTTTAGCTCTTGCCCATAATTCACTTGCTGTCTGGCCTTGAGGATATTGATTTATTAACAAATGGGACAAAAGAACCTTAATATTTCTAGTGAACCATGTTTTGCTATGAAATTCAGTTCCAGGTTATCTGTCAAAACTAGATCTGATACATTTTTATAAGTGTCTGCATTTTATATATGAAATATGCAAGAATACCTGTTTGGATTGAAGAGGTTTCTAATTCAAATACATAATATCTGGGGTTGTGTTCTGACTGGCTGGAAACTTAGATGCAGAAATTTTATTTATTTTTTTTCTGAAAACATACAATTTCAAAGGAGTAGAAATACCTGCATTAAAACTTTCTGTAGCAGTATTCTCTTGGCAAAAATCAGTATGAATTTTTCAGGTAGGCTTTATAGGCAGTGAGTTAATTTCATTTTCACCTGGACTCGGTATGTCCTGGAAGTTTCTTGCCTCTGAATATTGAGACAGCTGTACTTAGCCAGAAATTAATAATAAATGGAAAATAAAGAAATTAAGAAATAAAAAAAGAACAAGCAGAGACAATGCATGGCTTAACACTCTCCTCTATAGATGCCAAGAGTTGTAAGTCATTGCAGTCCACTTCTAAAGGTGGGCCAGAATTAAGGATTAAAATGTCAGAAGCTCCTGCAGGACGGGAGAGGTCACATTTTACTTACCTTTGGGTTTTGGTTGCTTAATCAACATTGTTTGATACAAGTAGGATTTGCAGGCTAAGTTAAATCATGTATGCTACTGTGATCAAAATATAAACCTATGTCGAAAGAACTTTTTCCTAGAATATTGTGAAACATCAGTAACTCTTTTCAGCCCAACCAACCATTTCACTTATGCGTACATCAGTCTGACAGTTATGTGTGTAAAAGAGAACTGTTAGCAGGAAAAAAACAGCTGATCTTGCTACACATGACTGGTTCCCTTTTGTGCTACGGAATCCTGTGTCCAAGTCCACGTGGTTGGAAAAGATCTGAGAATCTTCAGGGGTTCTGCTGAGGAGCCCTTGGGGATCTCAGATGGAGATACAGAGGCAGAGGAAAAAGTAAACGGGATTGGCAGCAAACCAAGAGGAGCGTTCACACGGAGGGGGCAAGCCACCCTCAGCACTTCTGTTGTTGCTTGGTTTATGTGTGTGTTTCCAGCAAACATGCTTGGCGTTTGGCACTCTAAAAGCAACAAGAAGCTGCTAGCCTTTGTATATGGGTACTCCAGTACCACCTAGAAAATCCTCATCAGTTAAATTAGTATCCATGAAAGAAGATGGTTGGAAATCAACCCCAGCCTAACTCCTAAGTTTACTCAGAGTAGTAGGTGTTTGGGAATTACAGGTACTTCTTAGTGTAGTACAGCTGGTGCGATAAAAAGAGGCAACTCGGGCAACCGCAAGCATAAATGTGAAGGGGGAACTTGGGGATGTAAATTCCTCAGAGCTGTGCTGAAGTTGTGGTCAGTGTTAGATTATTATTAATCTTGTGCAGGTGCTCAAAGCAGAAAGGACAGAAACTGCAAAAATCTGCTGCTGCCTCCCTGTTTGTGCAGAGGGATGTGGTTCCAGCTGCTGCTCTGAGACAGATGTGTGCAACACCGGTGCTGAGAGTGGTACCAATCGCTTGAAAAGTCACCTGAGCAAAGTCAGTTATTGCTCAACAGCCAGTGCACCTCTTGTGCCTGGGTGGGGTGTGCTCTGGGATAATTTTTCAGGGAGCAAATAAGGAATCTCGGTGCAGCTTGCCTCCTCGGGAGGGGAAGCAGCTAACTGTGTGCTACAGGAAAACACATTTCAAAGACTTTGTCTCATTTAAAGACACAAAAAACCTAATAAACGTTGTAGTAGGAACTCGCTGATACGGGTATATATATATATATCTCTATATATATATCTTGTGTTGCTCACAGAGTTGTAGTTGGATGACTACATGTAGTAGATCTTTGGAGTACTTGATTCCTCTTCATAGTTATTTCCTATTTGACTCATTTCTTACAAAAAATGGCTGTGAAAAAACAAAATCTGGTGTGTATAAATAGTATAAGAAAATTATGCCAGGCATAAAAAAATTGATAACCATTCTGTTCTGGTTTCATGAATATTGCATAATCACTAAGGAGACATTCTAGAAGAGTTGTGTAACTATGTGTGCCTGTGAATACACATACTCTCACAACTTCTTCACTCCTAACTGATACGCCCAGCCTTGATTAACCTATCCCTGATAACAAACTGCCATCAGCAGGAGTTGAAGACATAGTCTGAGAGAAAAGAGGCAATCTTGCCAGCAGTCTCTGCAAATGCACATATACGTTATAGTAGCATCAGTAGTAACAATGCCCATAATCAATATATTAAGCTGTCTTCTCTTTCTTCCTGTTATGATGTACTTTTAACTTTCCCAATCCTATTTGTTTTAGTTAAGTTGGAGTGTGTGTATGTGTTTGTATAAACACATAAATGCACAATATATTGGTCCCTGGCAAGGCTCAAGCTAGCGATCTGTTTTGTAGATATCTACTGCCAAATTGGAAAAGTGAAAGATAAGTTTGGCAGAGGGGTAGGTCTTACTGAGGAATTATGTCTTTCACTGCTTAGGAACAAGCTGGTTTAGACTTAAGCAAGTTTGTTTTTTTAAAAACTATGGACTGACAGTGTGCCAGAGTTTGTTTCATGAAGGCCATGAACTAAGACAGTGGGTGCAATGAGGGGCTTTAATACTAAATCTGCAGTTCCTGGAGATGGACTGGCACTTTTTAAAACTTAAATGTGTAAAAATAAGGCTTCAAAATAAATTTCGAGGTGAGTAATACATGTTCAAATTTTTGGACATGCTGAGTACATTTGTTCCCATTTATTTAAACTTAGAAAGTAAACCTAAACCCAAAGATTTAAGGGGGAAAAAAAAAAAAAAAAAAAAAAAGGTATGTGGGCACATATCTAACCACAGTCAGTTGTAACTGACTCTCTGCTCTGACCTTCCGAAAGTGCCATTTGGACTGGACCCACATCCTACCTGCATATAAGGCTGCCCAAATCTGATGCTTTCCCATCAAATTATTCTGGGTGATGGAAACGGGGCCAGGCACTGCTGCCATGAGTGTGGCTGTGGTTGTCCCACTTACGCCCCTTCCCACCTGCAAAGACTCATGTCGCTTCAGCGCTAGCATCTGCAGAACCATGCTTAGAGGTCCATGATATGTTCCAGAACATGCTGGAGTTACACCTTCATCCTTTAGGTGAAAATATGCCTGTTTCACTTCAAGTCCTTATTTCTGCAACTCAGCAGCCATAAGGGAGCAATTCTGGGTTGTCTGCCGGCCACCAGCAGCGGTGGCCAGCCACCAGCACAGGGTTGCCTTGCAGCAGTGGGGTAACAGATGTGGCACTCTGAGGGAAAGGTTTCCTCCTGGATATAAAGCAGGGCTCCAACACCATAAGCTATCAAGCTGGCAAGGTTGCCAAGGATGGGTGACTAGAGAATTCAAGGACCTTGGTAAGAAATGTATTCTGTAAAAAAAAATAAAAAACCACCCACAGAACAACTGTGCCACAATATTTGCAGCATTAACTTACTTTATGCAGCATTAACTTACTTTAAAAGGTTAGCCATGTCATGCCTTGTTTCATTACAAAAGGTGATCCGTGACTTCTATGATGGTGCTTGTTATAACTCTGCTGGATTCTATAATAAGATTTTCAATCTGTATGGAACTATTTTTTTTTTTTTTTTTTTTATGTTTGCTTGGAAATAATAGTTTGCAGTGTTTAGAGCCATCTTTGGTTTTGAATTTCTGGACTTCTAAGCACTTTTCATATATGACAGTCAGTAGCTCAGGGTGAAAACCAGCTGTAGCACCTTTTACAATTCTATCATGAGGAACTTGATTTCAAAGTCATATAATCACTGTCAGAACTAGAGAGAAAATAAAAATGTTGACTGCTAGACTAAATGATTGACCTGAGCCTCAGCAGTGCTGGGGATGTCAGCTGAGACCACTCCCTCCCTTCTCAAAAGGTCTTGTGGCAGAATCACATCTTTTGAAGTATTGTAAGCTTAGCCCTAAAATTATCATTGCAATTTCTTTCTCCTTAAAAGTTGATGAATTCATTTCCCCAAAACCTGGGACTTTGGAGGAACTTCAGCTCCAACTAGTTATCTGATATTTGAAAGCTTTGGGTTTAATTATAATCCAAATGAGAATGATGTGAGTGAGTATGAATTATGGTTGTAGGACAATACTTGAATGACATTTACCACATCTTAATGGTTTCTAAAGACAAACCTGTATAATTCACATAACCTTCTATCTGAATCTGGCACTGGACAGCATCCTGATATTGTCTCTAATGGTTTAATCCTCTATATCATGTCAGAGGTTTATTTCACATCTTTGGAGTGTCGATGCTTTAATTCCTTTGGAAATGGTTCTAATTCTTCAGATGGATCAAAAATGAGTGCTATTGGATCAATCCTTCACTTTGTGCATGTATACCATTTAGAGGACCAAGGGATACCCACTGTCTTCTTGTAATGCCGTTTGTTCTGCTGAGCCTCGTGCAAAGCCTTTTAGGTCAATACTGCAATAGTGGTTGATGGAAAAATCTCTGATGCTTCATAAAAAGCCTTTTAAAAAGGAAACTCAGAAAAACTCTTTACTTTGAACTTTTCTAATGAGATTATGTCTGCACCTTGGCAGAGTAACAGATAACTTCACATCTATAAGCATTACGGATAGACCTGGCCAGAAAGCGTTAGGTACAGCAATTTCTACAGCTAAACACATTTTTGAGGAAATGGAATACTTTCCCTGGAATATAGCAATCCTACTGACATTTTAGATGTGAAAATGCCTGAATGTATTATGTAGACTACTAATTAATTAACTAGTTATATTTTTAAAATTTAAATATTTAAACCCCTTTATGACATTGTCAAAGCAAAATATTTTGATGCTGAAATGATTTTTCTACATTGCCAAAAGGAAGACCTGCTTGTATTCCAAATAATGGTGATGATAATGATAATAATGATGATTATGATGATGATAATAGTAATAATAATAATAATAATAGTAGTAGTAATAGTAATAATAGTAATAATGATGATCACAACCAAAAATCCCCTTCTGAATCTGAACTATTGTCTTTTCATTCCAATGGAAAAAAAGGAACAGTTCCTCTGAACAGAAATTGAGATCTTCACATGCCCAGTTTTGCCCATGGTCTGTGCAGAGCTGCTCCAACCATTTGTTGTGGTTTAACGCCAGCCAGCAACTAAGCACCACAGTCTCTTGCTCGCCCCCACCCAGCCCCGGTGGGATAGGGAGGAGAATCAGATAAAGGTAAAGCCCATGGGTTGAGATAAGAACAGTTATGTAATTGAAATAAAGTAATAACAACAATAATAATTGTAATAAAGAGGAGAGGGTGAGAAAGGAATAAAACTTAAGGGGAAAAAAAATAACACAAGTGATGTGCAATACAATTGTTCACCGCCTGCTGACTGATGCCCAGCCAGCCCCCGAGCAGCAAAGGGCCCCTCCCGGCCAGCCGCCTCCAGTTTATATACTGGGCATGACGCTCTATGGTATGGCATAGCCCTTTGGCTAGTTGGGGTCAGCTGTCCTGGCCCTGCTCCCTCCCGGCTCCTTGTGGACCTGCTCACTGGCAGAGCCTGGGAAACTGGAGAGTCCTTGAGGTAGGGTCAGCACGGCTTGGCAACAGCTAAATCATTGGTGTGTTAACATTAATTCTCATACTAAACCCAAAACACAGCAGCGTACCAGCTTCTAGGAAGAAAATTAACTCTATCCCAGCCTAAACCAAGACACCATTCTAACAAATGAGTCTTCTTCAAAGCTTTCTCTACTTAAAATCATGGGTTTCATACCATTTTTACACTGATAAGTCCATACACTTTTTTGCAGTTTCATGAAGAGTAGTGGGGAAAACTCTGCAACTGGAAAGTTGTTTGCTGAACTACAGTTTCAGAAGTCCAGATGCATTTTACCATCCCTTTGCCTGAAGACATTTGTTTTAATTATGGCCTCAGGGATACCTGGAAACCAAATCTGCTTTCAGTGAGCTGAGAAAATGACAACTGTCTTTAGATGTAGCCAGCATTTTTTCTGTAGTTCATAGAGCACCATTTTGAAACTCTGCCATCAATCACAAAATTGTATGTAAGTTAGATTGTAGATTCTAAAAAGCTTCAGTAGAAACCGGCAATACTGAAAGTCAGAGAGAAAACATTTTGCACGGTGAAATTCTGGAAGCAGTGGGACTTCCTGTAAGTTCAAGGGATTTATTGCATCAGAGACATCAATTACATGGGAGATGTGGGAGCAATACCTTTCAGATAAGCTACCGAAATGATGAGGGAGAGGTCTTTTTGTGGTATTCAAGGAAGCAATCATTGACTTAATATGATTTGTTGAATTCTCTGTTCAGTATATCTTGTTATCCTGCGACCACATGATGGCCCAGGAGTCTGAAGGACCTCCACCAGGATTTGTGCAGTGGGTATATAAGCAGCAGCTGTATTTGGCTCCTGCCATTTGCTTTTTTTGAGCAAACTACCATCAGATAGTCAGGAAAGGATGTGGCGCAGAGGAATGGCTCCTTGATGTGTACATATTGGCTGGCCATTCACAGAGCTGAAAGGGCAAAGTGATCCACGGGACGTATTTGCTGTCAGGGCACAGTTTGCTTCTCAGCAAAAAGAAGTAATTTTTTCAATTCTTTTTTCAGCAGTTACCTTTTCCTCTAGTACTCTTTTCCAGTCCCTAATCAACTACAGGAGAGGTTAAGAAAGAAAAACATAAAATCTAATGAATGAGATTAGGATCAGTTGTGCCATAGGCTGGTGGATATATGTGATGTTATGAATGATAAAAGTTATTATTTCACTGGGGTTTTTTACCGTTTCAGGGGTGGGAGGTATAGTGTTTCTGTAGTTAGGCGAAAAATCCAAATATTAGTTGATAGTGAAAAAATGTATATGTTACACCCCACTGTTGGGATCTTTATATAATATATTTCCAATAATTTATTAAGAACAATGTTTTAAACACACTCTGATGGACATCAACAGTAAAATAGAGTATCAGCAGGATTTATTTCCTTGGACTCTTAAAAGCACCTGTGTAAAAACAACATGTCAATCAAAGTAACTTTTGTTTAGTTTTAAAATTGCGTAACATTACATTCAGGTTTCTTTATTTTTCAGGCCTATTAGTCATGACTCTGTGTGTGGTCTCTACACTCTCTACAAACACAGTAGATTTAGGCACATTAAATCTATAGCAGGCCTAACTCGATTTAAGAACATGTGTGGACTGAGAATTTAAATGTTTTTTCTGAGTGAAGACCATATTTTAATTAAGATCACAAGTCTGAAGGTCACATCATGGATTATCTAATCCACATTCCTGTTTCCATCAGAGAATTCTCTTCAGGAATGCATTGTGCTCCCCTCTGAAGTTTTAAAGGCTTTATGGTGGTATCACTGCGGCTCTGGTTTGGACAGTGATTTGATTTGGTTTGGTTTGCCACGATGTGGTTTGGTTTGATCTCCAGTGAAACCTTATTCTTGGCCAACCTACAGCAATATATAACATTGGGTGATAATTTGAATAAGAATTCAGCAGATCAGTTGGCAATAGTAATTTTGTACAACTGTTGCTGAAGGAAGACATATCAAAATCTTGGAAGAGGACTATTAAACATGACTACAGAAAGAAAAATATGTGTTAATCCTGCATATAGGCAAAAACATGTAGGAAACACCTGTCAAGCCGTACACCAGAATTTATTTTTTAACAATACTTGAGATACCTGGCAGGTCCGGGCAAGAAATAAGTCAACTTCCGGTTTGCTTTTTTATCTATCTATCTATCTATCTATCTATCTATCTATCTATCTGTCTGTCTGTCTGTCTGTCTGTTTGTTTGTTTGTTTGTTTATGGTATAGCTGTGTAACAGACCTCCGTGCAAACTTCTGCTTGCAAATGACTTACACATTCTATAAAAAATAATAAAGGAATTATGAGTTTTAACATATCGAACAAAATCCTGCTGACCCGCAGAGGATGTATAAATAGCAGTGAAGATGCAACTACCTGAGTCCACAGGCCAGTGCAGAAGGTGTGTATAGGGCTGAGCCGCAGAGCACTGAGGAGCTAAATGTTTCCCAGTGGCCCAGCTGGTGTCATCCATCCACTCCCTGACTGCTACACATAGTTCAGGATTAAACCATCTCTATTTGTCCAGTGGTGAATTGCTACATGACTGGTTGTCCTTATCCTTCTCTGATTGCAAAAAAGCTAATGGAGATATGCGGCTGGTTCTTTTAAGGAAAAGAAAATAATTTTTTTATGTATATGCCCCATTCACTCATATATTGGCTTGCACAGAAGGTCAAATATCAATCAAGCATATAGAAAATAACAAACTTTGCAACATTATGTTCCTGCTGGGCAGTTAAATTGTTGAAAATATAGCAAACCTTTTTGATGCATTATATATTTTGTGCCGTTTTGGTTTAGTTTATTAATGATTTTTTCAGAATCCATTCCATAAGCTACAATTCTAAACTGGTAGGGAAGCAAACACTTCTACATAAGCAAGCATATTTGAAAATGATTGTTTCCTGTTGAGTGCATTTTGAATGAAGACATAAATGCTGTCCTTCATTTACTATGAGTCAGGCTTAATATCATTTTTGCAGAAAAGAAACAATTGAAAAATAATCCCCCTTTGCCACTTTACGCTTTATGAACATGCTTGCATCTGTGTGCTATTGGAATAAGTCACAAATAAGAACAGTAGGGTTTTATTCCTGTTTTGTGTGGATGGAAATGAGCGGAAAGAGAAATGAGGGATTGATACGAATTTGCAGAAAAATCATATTAACACAGATATAAGGAAGCTCCCAAGTTTGTGTATGTTTGTAAGAGATTAGGGTGAAGATCTTACGGCAAACAGAAGAAGAAAATGATTGCGAAGAAACCAGGATTGTTTGTTTTTTAAAAGGCTAAATCCAAATATTAAGAGCATGATAGTGCGTAGCAGCCTGGAAGTGGAGAACTTGAGTTGTCTAACAGAAGCCGGATGAGGACAGAAGGGTCAGTCCTGACAGCCTTTGAAGACAGGGGACTGACTGTCTGCACTCAGAGCCCATGGGAGTCCCCGTGCAACACCCCTTGCAGATTAAATTTCAGGCTGTATCGGTTAACAGCAGGCACATATAGAGACATCTTGAAATGAAACTGAGCTGATAACTAGCAATTTATTAATCCAGCTGATGGCAACTTTTCACAACCCTGAATGATCTGGATTTCCCCATGAAGTTTGCTTGCACTCTCCATGTCCGCGGCGCTGAACATGAGCAAAGGGAGCAGAACTGGGGTCCCGCGGGGTGGCTGTTCTAATCAGGTGGGAGAACATCATTCAAGAGTCATGAAAGTATCGCTATTCCACCTGGATTTCTCAAGTCAGATTTCATCTAGACATGCAAAGTAAGGTTTGATATTTACCTGGCTTTAGGGAAAAGGTCAAATTATATTAGCTATTTCCTATAAGCTCTAAGGAGTTTTCTTTCGAAGGCATGAATATGTCATACAGAGTAATTCAGTTGGGACTTGGACATCACAATTAGGTAAATGGATTTTATACCCATTTATAAAAATGAGGGATTAATGTGACTTACAGAATGACACACCGGTGACTTCCATTAGGAACAGAGCCCAGAGCAGCGTATTGACTTCTCTAACCACACAGCACTGAATCTGTCTGTGTGTACATGCACACACAAGGGGCTCTGTTCTTAAATATGTACAGGGAAAGATGTTCCAACAGGTCTTTTTATTGGAAAGTGTTGGGGTTTTTTGCAAGTTCAAGGAAACCAAAATGGTTTGTTGAGTTATTTGGAAATTTCTTTACATGTTAGAAGAAAAAAAGTAACTTCTAGAGAAAGAACTGTTGCCACCCACTTATAATATGCACCTACTAGACAGTTAAGTAATATGAATTTGCTTGCATTTCATGTGTTTCAATTAAAGTGAATATTACTTGATGGAAAAATCTGCCTTGAAGAGACCTTCTGCTAGAGTTTTTTTTTTTTTTTTAAACTCCCTAGGTTTGCAATAAGACATTTTTATTTGATACTGATGTATCTGCTTTTTTTGAAAAACAGTTTTGAGTGAAGATTATAGTATTGATACAAATCAGATTGGAGAGGATCAAGTACTTGATGCAGCCAGGAAAATGAATGATATATATTAAAGGGAAAGGGTAGTAAAGGGAAAGACACATGGAATTTTTCTCCAGTTATGGCTGAAATGAGGCATCCCAGAACCCTGCTCCGTGTGCGTGCATATCCATTACCCCCCTGTGTTTTGTTAGCAGTGCTGGTTTTCTCTGCACCTATGGCTTTAGGCTATCTGGTGCTCCCTGCCTCCGACAGAGAGATTAAGACGCTCTAAGTGCAATCAGCTGAGATGTGGTTACTCAGATTCGTGGCTTCCAGGTCTCATCTCCTGTTCTTCTGGTTGCCTTGATTTCTGCCCAGAAGTTTCAGTGAATAAATAAAAAAAAACCCTAGCAAACATCTCTGACAGTCTCGAGTGAATTCTGACCCGCCGTATCATGAGGCCCGTTGCTGGAAGTTCCTTTGTGACAATTACCGCACAGCATCCCTCCCAGCAGCGCAGCCAGCTGAAAGCAGTGACGTTAGCACCCGGGAGTTCAGACTGCACACCTGAGACCCTGCCACGCTGGCTTGTCATACCTGGTTCTTTTTGGCAGGAGCGAAGAGTAAAATCCCAGCCTTTCGTCTCCTTGGGGTAACAAGGGCTCACAAACGGCGTATTACCTCTAGACATTTTGTGCACTGTATAAGGCACAATATTCCTGAATCTCTGATGGTGAGCGCCCTGTAAGCCACATCCCCGTCATTCCCTCGAACTCTGCTGTATTAGAGACTATTATGGCTGGCAGTTTAAATGTCTTCCGTTTCCCTTCTCTGATACTGGTAACTTCTTTCTTCCTTTTTATGTCAGGGGTTAGGTGTGCACCCCGTTTCCAGCTGACCTTCTCTTTGCCCATGCCAGCAAACTTGCATGTGCATTCATGTCTCCAGTTTGTCTTTGCAGTCTAAATAATATTTAGGTTTGTTTCAATCTTACTTTTTATTATTTTTTAAAATTATTTTTTGCATTACAAAATAAGAGAGGCAAGAAGCATTTCAAATGTGCTAAATTACTCAAATGGAAAAAAAAAAGTTGAAATTATAAAGTGTGTTGAAATAAACTGAGTGTGAAATCTTGCAGCGTTGGAATTAAGGACAGTACTTCCAATTACATCAGCATTTATTATTGCCCAACTCTCACATTTTTACAAGTAGAACACGCATTTTTATTTCTACTTCTCAGAAAAGCTTTTCCTCTGCTTTATGAAAAGAAAAACAAGTGTTGATGAGTAGAGAGGCTCTAGTGAAACAGTAATTCATCTAGGTCCTATAATTTGAAAATTATTTCTAATAGCAAAAAGCATGTGGTTTATTATGCCATTTTGAATAAGGTCATGGGAGTGAAACAGTAGAAGCCCTGATTTCTGCTGACACTTTGCATCTCAGAAATTGTTTCCTCTGGTACACTAATGAATCTTTTTCCTTTTTTGCCCTCGTCTGACACAATTTACCTCTACCTTGGCAGGAAAAGTCACTTCCTCCTGTGAGTAAATGAGTGATAAAGGACAGATGAAAGGGCAGAAATGTGCAAGTGCCATCAAACCCCTCATTTTTTAGTTTTAATACGCTGCAGCTGCAGACGTAGAACATTTCTCCTGCAGCTGAAAGCACAGCCAGCATGGGAATATTGATAGGTTTACGTGGAACCTAAAGAGTTGCAGCTTAGTTGTATTCACTAATAAACTGGAGCTTGGAGGATACTGACTCTATGAGTATGTTTTCAGCTGAAAACATCATGAAACAGCAATAAAGGTTAATGAGAGGGATAGGTGGGGAAACAGAGACATTTGGAAAAGCAAGCTCAGATCAAAACAGGCTACATTGAATGTTCTCCATTTCAAAAGCGAAGGTAAATATTAATACATAGCAGAGTGACTGCGATCCAGAACTGTCCCTTGTGGACACATTTTGCCTTTTGAAGCTCTTACCAGTTCTCTGGCAACAATTAGTATTGTTAAGTGTCAATAATTAAGTTAGTGTTACTTCCTTCAAGATCTTGGAATTCCTGTATGCATTCATAATTTCTTACTACAGTAGGAATGCAGATAATCTGAATCTCAGAAACTGGGCCATGTTTTGTGATTAAGGGTAGGATTTTTTAAAAAGCTACGACACTGGATGCTAAATGCCTGTTCAAATCAATAGATCATTTTCAGTGATGGCTAGGTACCCCAATGCTTTAATTTTCATTAAGCATTTAGGTAGAAATTATATTTTTTGGCACATACTATTGAGAATGGCTGGGAAATCCAGCATTTTGATGATAAGTACAACAAAAAATCCAGAAAATCCTGCTGTGTGCTATATTGATGATAGAGCATTTCAATTAAATCCTTCAGTGGTGCAGACACAAAGTAAATTATAAAAGCTCCCTCATATGCCATTCACCTGGGCTGATCCCCCTTACTTTTTCCCCCGATAATGTTTCAAATCTGATATGATGGAGTTTGTCACTACTGGAGGTGCCCATACACATGATAGCTGGTTCTGACCTAATGTAGACCAAATGCACCTTTAAAACATAAATAAATCGATAAATAATGCATGCTTTGATGATGCTAAGTAATGTACATTATTGTTTTAAAACAATTGTATTCAGGGACCAGAGCAGTGTTGTTTGTTCGCTCTCTGCTCAGAGTTGCTACCCGTTTGATGCAAAATTAGTTTTATGTCTCCCCAAAACATTATTTTGGCTGTGCAGACTTAAGAAGCAGAGGTCCATCTGGTGTAAGTACTTGGTCTCTGAAGGGAGCCAGCAGCCAGTGGTTATGGATCCACCTACAAGCAGGACAGGAATACTGAGCTGCCTCAACTTTGAAAAGCTCTTAAACATGACTTTCAGCTGTTACACCACCGCACCACCATGTCATTGTTTGCCCTCTCTGGTCAGACTATACTACAGCGATGTGGGTCCTGCATTCCTATTCACAGCTACGGTTCAGTTTACGGTTACAAATTCAAACTAGTTACCTTGTGCTACAGGGAAAACGATCCATCCTCCTCATGTAAGTGAACTTGTCCTAATATGTCTTCTTTGAAAGCTCATACTGTTGAAACAGTCTGAACAGAGTTGAACTGGCAATATAACCAATATTGAAGAGGAGATAAGCCTTTAGGGCAGAGGCAGGTTGGACACCATGTTTACACTGTTATTTATTTCGGTGGAGCTTGAGCATCATGTTGTATTTTATGCCCTCAAATATCTCCTTAATGTTTTTAGAAAGAAATACCAAGAGCTCTCTTGGACCATAAACCTAAAATGCTAAGAACTACTTCCTTCCTGGGAGACTAGGGGTACGTGTTGTTTTAACTGGCCACTGATGTGAAATTTCTCATGATCTGTAGAGTCATGAGGGATTTATGACATAGACGTTTTTGTATATAAGCAATGTTGAGCTCTGCTGCAGCACTACCAAAGGAAGCAAAGCAGGGAATGGTGTATTATTATTTTTTTTTTTTGTACATCTGAGAACAATACATTGAAGTGCACAGAAGAGCTCAGGATGCAGAATCCTTGTAGCTACAAGGATTATAAAAAAATCAAAACCTACTTTGCTGGAAACACTGTGCATAAATATAGCGGCTCCAGCACATTCCGACACTGTTCAGTCTTGCCCGGCTATTGCTGGAAATAATCATACGATGCAACAGTGTTTGACTTCTTGAAGTCCAAGGTTTTTGTAAATGTAACACAATAGCCACATGTTCTCTTTCATAATAACATGGTTTATGCCTTGCACATCACTTCTGGGCTGACCCATGAAAATTACTAGTTATTACTAAAATATGAATGTCACTTAAAGAGTAAAGATAAAGAAGCCAGTCAGGATGTGAACTCTAGTCTCATACATGTCAGCACAGAGCCACTTGAGGAGCCAGCTCCAGTTTTCCTTCCACATGCCCTCTCCCTCTGTATTTCATGCACATACGGATAATTCCAGGCGGTGCATTTTCCTGGTGCCCATGAGTTTCGGATACTGTACACTCGCTCCCTTTCTGCAACAGCTGCTCCCCAAGCAGCAAGGAGCCACCAGGGCTCCCAGCTGAGCCGGCACCAGAGCCGGTCCCTTAGCTGCCTCCTGCTATCACTGGGGGAGATCGTTTTATCAGATGGGCCACTGCTTATCTGTGCCTTTCTTCTGCTACAGCAATTCACTGTGAGAGAATAGGCATGGGAACAAGTTGCTTTTCTTCTTCTCATCTGTCGTTTTTAATGTCTTCTTGCTTTGTGGAAACTGAGTTTTCCCCGCCTCCTTTGTTTCATAAAACAATACTGTATCAAAGAGGTCCCATGCAATGAGTATTTCAGGAGCAAGCATGGTGGATTTGCTGGGATACTTGCGGCAGCCGGAGGGGCAAGAAGAAGGACTTGACTCAGAGGCTCACATGTTTGTCTGCCTTCACCTGGCCTCAGCTCGCTGTGCCAAGTCACTGGCTCCTCCATAACGCCTGGTCTCTTTGGGAACCTGATTCTCTTTTTAGCTGTGTTCTTCATTCTATTGTACCAAGCATCTGTGATTAAATCTCAGCCTCAGCTGAAATGGTGTAAAACTGAAGCAACTGGGTGAGGGATTTTGAAAATAATGCATTTTTTTTAACAGAAGGTGTGGGTTTCCTGAAAGTCTGGGTGGCTGTGTGGCTTCTAACTTGTCTTCACCAAGGTTATTGCTGGTATTTTTGCTGTCACACATATGAGAGATAAACATTGATCTGTTTATAATGTATGCCAAAACAACTCTGTGCACTCATCTTGCTCTGTAAAATTCTGGTATTATTAACAGAAACCTTGTTCTTCCCTTCCTACTCTTTGAATTTGTATTTCTGCTGTGTCAAACAAAAGTTTAGGTTCCTTAGGATGGAGGCATTTTTTTTTCCAGCAGCTCTCAAACAATTCTTTTTCTTGCTTAATTTTGAATAATTAATTACTGAACATGCTTATTTCTGTAGAAGAGGGTTACGAGCCCTAGCTGTTCTTGACTTATTCATTCCATTATACCTGGACTCCTAACTATAGCTGCGGTTATACCAGCCTCGCTTTCTTCGAGAGTAAGCTGCGAGGGCTACCATAGGAAGAGGGAAGACTGATGACAGAGAATCACTGCTCCAACAAATGGAAATGTCTTTTTATTCAAGTGATTTTGTTGCTACTTTTAGATATGGGAATCCTTATCCCAAAAGAAATGATTGCCTGCATGCCCTTCCTGCCTTCCATGCTAACTTCAGGTTCCCATAAAGGGTTATCAAATTGCATCTTAATAAGCTTTTTACCATGCCCTACCTATCCAGTTGTTTTACCTTCTGTCATTCCTTCCTCTGTGTTTTATAATCTGTGTTCCTTTTATCTTTATCCAGATTGTTGTTGTTTGTACAGTGAAATTTCGTGCAGGGCTCCGGGAGCTTTTAACACACAAGCATTCACCGGCACAGTGCAGTTTACACTGATCATTTGTTTTTCCCCTTTTCAGTACACCAGCCCTGGGTACAAACCCTAGCTGCACCTCTTCCCCTCCAACCCCTGCCCCACAGGGCAGGTTTTTTAGAAGAACACAGCGGCACTGCAGTACCAGCTCCTTTCTGAGCACGACACAGGGAACCAGCTCACAAGTCTTGCAAACTGGGATGGGAATAATGAATTGAAACCAGCACTGGGAGCTGTTGCTCAGGTCACGTAGGCAAGCAAGAGGCAGAGCCTACACTGGGCCTGCTACAGCAAACCTCCCATCCTGCAAGAAATGGGAGGGGACGGTACCAAGAGCAGCAACTGACATTTCCATTTGTCCCTTGCTGTGATGTCCACCAGCAGAACTCCCAAATCCATTTACCTCATCTGAAGTCTGTCTGGGGTTTGCTGCAGATACTTACCTAATTAAGACTTCTCAGTCCTAGGAGCTTTTACCCACGTGGATCACTGTAGGGCTGCCAAGAAAGGTTAAAAAAACAACAAACAAAATAACTTCCTGAATGGTAACCAAATAGGAATAGGTGGCCAGATAGACCCACAGCAACCTGGAAGTACAGACCACTGGCAAACAAAAGCACAAAACTGGGTCAGCTGGAAGATAAAGGCAGGTGAATGAAGGAAATACTTAATGAATCATTAATAATTCTTTTTTTAGGGCAATGGGACTCGGTGAAACCACAGAAAGCATGCATCCCTGTTCATAGTTCAAGCATTAAAATTCCTTTGACCTTTCAGGGAAGGAGGCATTTTTTCTAGGTGCAGATTCTTCTCTTTCTACTAGCTTTCCACTTCTTTTGTGGAAGTAACGTATTCAATACTTGCCATTTGAGCAACCCTGTCAAAGCTGGGAGAAATATTTTCCTTCTAATTTATCTGGGACTCCTGATTTTAAGTTTTTTGTTGATTATCCTGGACTCTAATGTGTTTGCAAAATGCAGGTTTTACAGGCTTGAAAGAGCAAATGCAAATAATCGTGAGTCCACTTTACCTTCTTATTTTAGAAGCAAAATCCTGTTACTTAGATAGCAACCTTTACAGCTAATGTAATTGTATCTCCATGTCTTTCTATTTGCCGTGTCATAATGCATGAATTCTCAGAAGCAGCAACAAAGAGGGAGTGCAGAGTATCATGAGTGTGTTAGCTAGATAGCGAGAAGAAAACTTGTAGTGTAGTAGATGAATATATAGTGGCTGAATTGAAAAATGGCTTTTTTTGTTGGTGGAATTATTTTAATTAGAAGCATTGAGATGAAAACTTGCAAAGATACAGTTCAAGAGTGTTCATTTTGCAAAACTGCAGATATATAAAGTTGAGGAATGCCTGTGAGTTACTAAATTCAGCTTTGCAGTATCTTTTTAAGGTAAGGTGATATTATTTTAAAGATCTGCATAAGTCACTCCTCCTACAGTGTGTGGAAACCCTGCGATAGAATTAGGAATACACTTGAGTACCTCATTTAACTTACTTAAGCGACCTTCCTTTTTCTTCCTCAGCCTTGTGCCCCCTTTACTACATAACTACTACAGCCATAAGGCAGGAGGTGTTACAGAAACGCATGCACTGCTGTGCAACTGTGATTAACCGCTGGGGCAGGTCCATGCTGGACACTGAATAAAATCACTGCTTTGTGAATGTGTGTTCTTTATATTAGAATGTCTTTTTTAAGACTGTAGCTTCAAACTCTTGGGATATATTTCAAGTAGGCAGAAAAGGCAGATATTCAAGCAAATAAATACAGAGCAACCTAGTGAAATGCTGGTAGGAAGAGGGCACTGTCACGGGGGTTGCCAACAGGCATTTGGGTAGAATAACTTAAAATAATTTTTTCATTACCACCTCCTCCCTTTCTGTCAGGACTATTTTCATTGCGCATGTCTCCATTTATCTTGCTGTGTAACTCTAGAAAAGCAAACAACCAAAAAAAGAAAAGAACAAATCCTGAAAAAAAAACCTAAAAAATATTATAACATTGGAGCATTATTTACTTACTTGTATTGGAGTGAAAAGCAATTGCTTGCAGGCATTAAAATCTGCAGTGCCTTCTACCACTAATTTCCCAGAGACTTTACAAATTCCTGGCAACATGCCTACAGGAGGTCGCAGTTTGGAACGGGCCGTTTTGATTAAGTTACAGAATTCCCCCAGGACTTTCAGATATGTCTAGTCCAGGGGAAAAAAAAAAAAAAACAAACAAAAAAAAACCAAAAAAAAAAACCGCCCAAGAAGATATGTTAAGCTACAGCACAAAACAGTTTTTGGTAATTTGGCTACTATTTTGATTCAGACCAATATTTGGATGATTGCATTGCTTTTAGCTGTTATCCCTATCAAGGAATAGATATAAATTGGTTGGTTATAATTTCCATGTATAAGACACAGGATTTATGGAAGACTGGTTAAGCTTTTGTTACAGTCCAGACTTTTGCTTCTGAATAACCCTTGTGCCACCTAGTGGGGATTAAAATCCACCTTTAGACAGATGGGAAGGGACTTAAAATACACCAGTGAGTAATGAAACAGTATTTGCGCAAATATTTCCAGTGACACGTTGAAACAAACAATTTTCCCTTTTTAAAATAATATTTACCAAGGTGTTCCATTGAGGTAAAAAATATTCCATTTCAATTATATCATAGCATTTTGTTTATAACTATTAAAGGAATGTAATCTATAAAAAGGGCACACACAGACCTCTTTAATTCCCTGGCAGTAGCTTCATTCCTTAATAAATTACTAGCACATATGCTTTGATTAAATTGTCAGTATGAAAGGATATCCCCAAATCTCAGACGTTAGGAATTTCTATTCAGTAAAACAATTGAACAAATATATACAATGAAAATATTATTTTCTGACCAACTGTGCCAATCTTCATTTGACACCAAACAAAAATGCTTTAAAGCATTATTATGATTGCATGATTTAAAGCATTATGTAGAAAAAAAAATAGTAATGTGATTAAAAATGTAGTATTCTGACACAAAGTTTCTCTCATAAAATTTTCTTTTCCGTATAAATAGTTCCAGTGTCCAAATATATATATATAGATTTAATTAGCTAATAGCTATTTCTGATCAGTTTTTCTCTTCTAGCTGAAACCTCTCAGCAGGTTGGTGTGTTGTTTTGTGTTTTTTTTCTTTCAGCTTTTTAAGTAAACCATCTGTCCAGTGTGGGAGTGTTGGTTTTGCCACAGTAGATAGCAATAATATTTCAGTCACCAGAGCCAATAACAATAAATTTCCCTTAATAAGTGTTTCCTAACAGTGTTCAAGTCACTTTATTGCATCTTATGTAAAATTGCCAAACTATCCATCACCAACAGCTATAGTAAGTGGTCTGCATTTATAGCACCTGCATGCAAAGCCTTAGTTACGGTAGAAAACGCAGTGGTCAGCGATAGTATAATTTAGAACCTTTTAGGATTCACCTAGACTCAAGAGAACTTTCAACTCATGATATTTAATACATTTAAATGATGTAAATTAGAGAACTTTCATATAATGGGACCTGACTGCAGATGAACATGACATCTGGACCAGAGGCTTTGATAGCTCTTTGCCAGACCTTGATGCAATGACAAATATTTTTTATTATTTTCCCTAAATAAATAACAAAGCAGAGTTCATCTGCTTTCAGCAGAGTTTGTCAAAATATGTCTGAGATTCAGCTTGAAGTTGACGGAAAATGAAATGACTTTCCAAAAGAAAAAAAAAAAAAACCTGTTTTTGAAAAGGTAGAAAATCAAAACTGTGGTTTGAGGTTTTATTTATGTTTTTTAGTTTGGGCTATTTGTTTTCCCTCCATGGAAAGGATTTCCAGAAAGAGGATATTTTCCATTTTCAGGTTTCAAGGCTTGACAACGTTTTGTCATTTCCTTTTCTTCTTGCAGACAAATGAAATCAAGAAGAGTGTTCCAGGTGAACCTCTTTAGAGCTCAGTGTCTGGGCTCTCTGTCTTCTTTGATACTTGAAAAATGTTTGTACTGTTTTCTGTTTTACCCTGGTGGTATATTGTGTCAGTGAGCAAACAGTAAAAGCAAAAATGTGTCAATTTCATAGCATAAACAATTAATTACTTTCTCTTAAAGCAGTTTAGTTAAAGATAGTAAAGAGGTCTTCTGACGAGGGCTGTTGTTCCCTGTAAAGGTTCTTAAAGGCAAATATCCACATTAAATATGGATTTTAAATGCATGCAAGGATTACTGAAAGTAAGGCTGGATTACAAAGATAGTTAAAATTTTCTTGGTTTATCTAGCATTGGTTACAAGCTCTTCTTGATATTAATTTTCTCAAACATGATTAATTTTTTAGTGAAGGATGCCATTTTAGTAAAAGAGGATAAATTCATTTAGAGGGCTTGAAATCTTTTTCTCTCTATCTAGGCACGTATTTTTCCATGTCTACTCAAGGTGTTCTGGCAGTTATCAATACCTAGGAAGACAACATAGTTAAGTGTAAGAATTCCCATTACTTTATTTCACATGATCAACATGTTAATGTGATTTTGAAATGCCTCATTGGGAGGATTATCTGTGGAGTCAATGGACAGTATTTCATACAGAGATAGCAGAGTGCACGGTGAAATTTTAGATCGTGACTTCAATGCAACATTGTAATATATAACAAAATATGAAGTAGTATTATGTTGAAAAGTGTATGTATAATAAAAAATTGAAATGATGTCTTTAAGATGGGTAGGTTTTAATCAAAGGATAAATTATGCACCCCTCATGCATAAACAAGATTATTCAGTGGGTGGTGGTGTTCTTCCATCTCAGTCTAATATCATGTTTAAATTCAATGTAGCAACCAACCCTTCAGCCCAGCCTCCCACAGCAGAGCCAGTGGGTTGCTCAACGTGAGTGAAACTCTCCATAACTGTTTGGAATTCCCACTACATTTCAGAGCACATGTCCGTTTCCTCCAGTGTCAGTTGGACAAACGCGATGTAATTCTAATAAAG
This sequence comes from Falco rusticolus, assembly GCF_015220075.1. NCBI lineage: Eukaryota > Metazoa > Chordata > Aves > Falconiformes > Falconidae > Falco > Falco rusticolus. Next base: position 6,837,643 of record NC_051192.1, on the reverse strand, counting down.
CTCTCTGAAAGAGAAACTGCCTGGAATTTAAATAATCTCTTCATAAGAGCACACCTCGTAGATTTAACTGTTCTAGGTGATAGTCAGTATTTACTGTAATCAGCAGGACCTGATTTGCTCTGCTTTTCAAGCATTCAAAAATTGTAGAAGCATCCAAGCTCAGGCTTTTGAAGGTTTCACTTTGTTCTGTGTGAGATGTTCAGACAATAACCGCCCAGCACACGTGCCCGAGCGAGAAAAGTGCTACTCCTTCAGCAACTCTGCTGCTCCTACACGTGATAAACCTTCGCTGCCCTTAGGCCATATCACTACTGAGATTAGTAGCTCATTTTGGAAACTTCTCCCTGGAATCATTTTAGAGGATTTCAAGACAGGATTATTTTGAAACTGAAAGCCATGGAGTGAATGAGTATCGGGTCACTGAAGCTAAAGAAGTAAATCATAAATAGCACAAAAGAACTTTACTTGGTAAATGTGGATATCTGTTAAAGTCACTGTCCTTTTAACTGTGCAGCCTAGGATGTATGTCATATACGGCATGTTTGGAAAAATTATGCAAGAGAGTTTTACCGTTCATGTAACAAATTCAGTCTTAAATGGGAGTCTTATGTGCAAGGGATCAGCATTACACATCTGGATTTTTGAACAGATGCAGCGTGTCTGAGATTTTTTTGCTTTTCTGGTCCCAGTGGTAACAGTATTTATTCTTTCTTTTGTAGCTGTGTAAATAAGCAGATCTTTCCACGGAAATCACCGGCCATTAGCGCACATTAGTATTCAAAGCTACATTTCTGTCATAATATAAAAATCCTCAGTGAAGGGTTAATACTACATAAGTAAGGTGTTTGGAAGAGCAAGTGTTGTGAAAGCAAATTCAGTGTAAGCAAGCCAGGTCTGCCGTGGGTGCTGCAGGTACAGCTGGGCAGTGTCTCAGTCCAGGTAAAGGAGACGGTAGATATTTGGCAAAAACTACCTGGCAAATTAAGGCATAAAAGAGGCTCGTTGCATGGCCCAGCTTTAGATACCGAACTTGCTGGCTGTGTCAGGTGGGCAGTCACAGGTGCTCCCAGTGTGCCATCCTTACGCCTCCCAGTAGGAACACCTGAGTTACCATCCCCCTGCCTCTCCTCCCGGAGGGATGCTCCCCTCTGCTGACTGCAGGGCAGCAAGGGAGACAGGGCACAGAGCTTGGTGCTGTTCATTAGGTGCTCTAGACCCCCTCCAAAGTAACAAAAACAGCACGTAAGATTAAAGAAACAAGTTCCTAGTTTGCCCATGCTAGGCTTCACACGCTAACAGCAGCAACACAGTAAGAAAATATTAAGCAAATCTAATTCATTAACTACAAAAGCAATTTTAAAGCATGGACATTAGATCTTAAGTAATTTTAGTAAGCATAAGCAAAACATCTTTATGCATGGAAAATGGAAGAGCTTGGGTTGAAGTGTTAGTGGGGTATGTTTGACCGAGCTTTATCTATATCGAGTTGGTATCTAATTAGTGAAAGATACAGTCTTTCCTTATAACAGTGTTTGGAATAATGTGACAAAAGTATGTGTATATATTTGCGCAGATATATGTGTGTGTGTGTATATACACATATATCTATATATACATATACTTTCATCTGCAACTATATATGTGCATACTTTTTCACATTATGTGATAAATATATTTGTATGTATATATTCTTATGTGTATATGTACATACATATAAAAGTATAAAAGTGTATCAGTTACTTGTGTGTGTCTAATGTGAATGTGTAAGACAATGGCCAGGAATTTCATAATGGGATTGATTTCTGTGCCTCAGGACTCTCATTCTGCAAAGATGCAAAACTGCATTCAGTGTAATATATTTAATCTTCAGTATAAGTAAGTCATGATAAATCTGAGCTGCTGTTCACAGATAATAACACTGTGCTTGCTGTTATCACATACACATTAATAAGGAATCCTGTATCTTGTGCTACACTAGCTGCAACTGATGTGATCTGCTATATAATAAATGTAAAACCATGAAGGCTAGCGTGGATACTTGCATCTTCTTTTCTTTGTTTCAAGTTTTTAGAATTCTTTATTGTATTTAAAAAAAAAAACAAACACAAAAACTGTTATTTGAAAATTCATTATATGTAATCTTGGGAATAATTTCAGCAGAACTTTAAAATTCATACATATTTTTATTTTACCAAATACTACTTTTGGAACAAAGCACATGTGCTAGTTTAGGTAAAGGCTTGGATTCTTTATGTTAGAAAACATTTTAATAATTCACTGCATGGAGTTCTCTGATGTTCAGGCTAATGTGTATGCAATAGCAGTGCAGAGGAAAATGGAAAAATTGGAAATATAAGGTAAGCCATTTTCTTGTCTGTGCAAATGGATGGGGTGCGAAATTCTTCAGTTGTAAAGAGTTACTGCATTTGAGCCCACCTGTAGCCAAGCCCGTAGTGTGCCATCTGACTTCCTGGAAAACACATCTGGGAAGTCTTTAAAGACAGCAAGAAAATGGATTTCTCTGCAAAAATGGAGGTTGAGGGTTTGTGAATAGGAAGGTTTAAGGAAAGGAAAAACACTGATAAACAGAAATGTGAAGTATTCACAAAACTGCTGAAATATATATGCAGAGAGAAAGGAAATGCTTTTCCTACTTTCTATTTAGAGCAATATGCAATGAATTAGACCATTGCAAAAATTCAGGCTTTCAAATCTGTGGTTTATCCATGTATTGAAATTAGTGACCATTCTGCAGCTTCTTTCTCCTTCCTTTCCAATGGGTCTCAGTGGGATGCCTAATATCTCGGACCCTCCAGTGAGGCAGGGGGCAGAGGTACATCAGGCGGGTTGTATGTGGAAGTTTGTACAGCCATTCCCTCGTCTGTACCTTTCATAAGCTCTTGCTATAAAGCAGAAACAAGAACCAAAATACCCGCAAACCACAGTTTAGTAGCATAGCAGTAATCTTAGGTAAGTAATTATATATTCTTGGGCTAAAAAAATTCTCTTTTGTTACTTCCTGGCTTGAAATTGTAATGTAGCATATCATACCAGTGATTTGTAAACTCTTATCCTGGTATATAAACCTATAATCATCTCACAGTTTGGCTTGTTTGCCTCGCTCAGGCTGTGCTGCACTGTTTGCTTTACTGAGACGTTTGTGGCTGCTCTCCCACTCGCCCGCGCGTCATTCTGCCGCTGCGCGTGGTGGGCTGGGCAGGTGCTGGCCGGCTGCACTGCAGATCACGCTGTCCTCGTCTTGAACTCAGGACACTTTCCCTGTAGCACTCATTAGAGAGAGAGCAGAAAATGCACAGAGTCACAGAAACATTTTGGTTGGAAAAGACCTCGAAGATCGTCAAGTCCAACCGTTAACCCAGGGCTGCCAGTCCACCACTGAACCATGCCTCTAAGCACCGCATCTACACATTTTTTGGCATGGCAGTTTTGGAGATGATGGATAACTTTGTTTGCTTTGGCTTCCTAAAGGAAAGAAAATGTAGTTGCGCTGCTCTGGTGTGTTAAGATGGTGGCAGTGTTTGTTTTTTTGGTTTTTTTTTTTACATGCAGATGAACGTATGGAGGACACTTTTTATTGAATGAAATGGTTTAATTACAGGGGCTTGTAGAAGAGCCAGAATAACAAAGACTGGTCCCTTCATCCTGCTAGCACTTCTGTTTTATCAGATTCTCCAGTCAATGCAGGTTCAGGGGTCCCTTTAATGCCTGAATTGTTTCAAAAGCGGAGTTCCAGCTTTGCAGGATGGCGCTGGGCAGTAGGGAGCTGTTGGTGGGTTGCTCTCAGTCTCTCCTCTTCCTCAGTTACCGGACTACTAAGGACTGTGCAGGTTTTCCTTGAAACATTGGCTTTCAGAGGAGTTCCTTTGAAGTCCAGGAATGGGAGAACTGACCTGAGAAATAAAAGTTTAGTTCCAGCACTTGCTCGGCATCTGAAAGACTGCAGCTGAAGTACTGCTTGCCCAGGCTCCCTCATGATAAGTCTTTTGAAGCACAGCTTTTCTGAAAGGATTTATTGGTTAATTTACATTGAAACTCCATTTCAAAGTCTGCAATTAAACAGAATTCACAATTGTTTTATGGACATAGCGATAGATAGTGCAGCATTTACATATTAATTTTGCAAGAATATTTCTGTCTTTTATGCGGTAGGTTTTTTTGGACTTGCAAGGCTAACAGGTTAGTTTATGGTTGTGTTATGCAACGAAAATGAGATGTACTACCAAATTGTCAACTATTTATATTCCTTAGTAATACTGTTATTTCTACCATCACTTCAAAGTGATACTTTTTTTTTTATTCTGTGTCCTGTAGTGAAAATTTCATTCCCTTCATCAGTATCTTCTGCCTGGTACTTTCTTGTGTATTAGAAGATACCAGCTTGCCTTTTTTTATGAAAAAGCAGCATTTTGATATCATCGCCATTTAAACTTACCGGGCAGACTTCTCATTCCATGCTTGACTATGGTGGCTGTTGCCTTGTAGGGGTTTTACAAGTTTTACATGTCAGTGGAGGAGTTGCTTCCTGGATTTCATCCTCTGTTCTCTGTCCCTAACGTCAGTGAAGGAAGGCCTGCACCCTATAACATTAATCATTTACAGCATATATTTAACAAATATAATTATTTCAGATTTCTTTCATACTCTTCTGGTTTTGACCTCCTTCTGTGTGACAGCTCTGGAGAAGATGCCAGTAAGACAGTAAAACATTGCAAGACAATGGTTTCCAGCAATCCTGTTTGGGTCAAAGATTTTTTCCCCGGTGTGAGTAACCACCCTGGCCCATGAAGAGCTGGCAAGAGCGTTGTCCACATTTGCTTATGTGGTTGCTCACAAGCCACCTGTGTGTTTGTTTCACCCATGCATTGGAAGGGGCAAGCCAAAATTGAATACTGCTGTGCTGTCTTTGTCAAAGGAGAACATTATTGTTTCCAGGGTTTCCAGGGGCCTTCATTTGTAGTATTTGAGTATGTGGGATCTCCATTTTTGTAGGCGTTTTTATAGTCATCTTTGGTCAAGTCAAGGGAGTGAGCTGTAGGAGTGTGCCTGAGGGGGTGTGAATAAAAAACCAAGTGACCGTGCTTCTCATCCAGACCTCTGCTGCCTTGTTGCAAACGACTTTCTGCAGACTTTCATTTTGTATAGTGTGGGCGGGATGAGCCTCCCTCTCACGCAGGGCAGATTTGACCTCTTCAGCTTCTTTGAAACAGTAAGGTAGGGAACAGTGAAGGCATGTTGCTGTATGCTGGGTAACCTGAGCTACACCAGCACCATAGTCAAAAGTAGTATATCTTGAGGAAGAAAAAAAATAAAAATGCTGTGTCCCACAGCTTCTCTAATAGATGGCAAGGACTGAAATTCTGTGAGAAAAGTTCATTTAGATTTTCTTGGGAAAGGAACAATTAAAATGGTAATAAATATGAAGCGTCTTAGAGGAGCAGCTTGACAAATTTTCAGAATGTCTTTTTTGCCCAAAATTTTATGCAAAACTGCACATTTCTGTCATATGAACTTTGCAAAGAAAAGAAAACTTGGAGTGTCAAAAGTTTTTTTCATAAAAGGTAGTTTTAATTTCAACCTACTTGGATTTTAAGAAAATAAAAATTTCATTTTTAAGAAAATCAAAGTTATCCGTGTTGGTTTGCAGTTTACTTACCATTTGTCTTTTTATAAATGGTTTGAGTTGCTCCAAATTTTCCATCTTTCTATAAGGAAAAGAGTTAAATTTAACTGTGTGATTTCCCAGAGCTATATTTACTGTTGTCATTATTATGTTATTATTATGGTCACATCCTGTGTGATATGATGATGAATGCAATAAAATTGAATTAGATTACAATAAGGCAGCATCATTGTAACCCTGTCTTCCTATTAATAAATAGAAAAAATAATATCTCGTTTATGCTAGATATCAAAATATGGGAGGGGGTTGTGTTAGTTTCTGTGCACGAGCTAAGGGAAGAGATTGTTGGTCTGTTTACTGCATACGCCAAAGGCACTGCTCCATTTAAAATCACATAGTGTCTTATGGCTTACTAACAAAGCCAAGTACAGTTCAAGGGAAAACAGAATCTAGAATTTAATTAAGGAATCAAACCCAAACCCTCCTCTTTTGAATAAATATTTTGTGTAACACCAGTGCATTTTGATCCTTGTTATTATTTCATGCCATAACAGATTGACTCCCGAAGGATTCACAGTTACAAAACAAATGTACGTTTCTTTGACAGCATCAAAATTTACAGTCAGTGATGGACTTTTTAATTAGAATTCTTGCATCCTGATGATATAATAGGTTTATTACAATGAATCTACTCAGTTGAACACCAAAATTAATAAAATAAGGGAAATGCAAAATTCTCTTTCTAAGCATGTCTTCATTTTACGTAAGTACTTGGGGAAAAGTATGAAGGCTTAATCATGAATCCTTTTCACACTTCTTTCCTCTTTTCCTGAAGTGTTTAATGATTGCTTTGACATACATCAGCCAAACATTTTTTCCTGACTCTAGAGACTGTTTTCAAAGGAAATTTTAACGTGTTGCCTCAAAGACATTTTGAAGTAATTAGATGCACAAAATCTTTAGTCCAAGTATAAAAATGTGCATGAAAAATGAATAGTGGCATGTGCAAAAAAGTGCTAATGAGAACTTTTAGTGCCTTTATCAGGTAGCCAAAATGTAGATTAAAATGAAAAGATCTTTGCAGCCTCACAGGTTATAGTAGCTTGACTCATGAAATGACGCTTTCGTTTGAGAAAAAAAAAAAACAACAAAAAACACAACCCCCCCCCGATGCCATAGTTTGAGAGAAGAGAGAATATTTTTTGTCACTGACTGTAGCTAGAAGCAGCAGAGGCTGGGGCTCTTTTCTACTAGTGCCAGGGTGGCACTGGGGACCAGCATCGAATCGAACTTGGAGGATGTGTGGCTGTATGTGTCTGGCATTTAGCTTTTGAATGCTCCAGGATAGTGGCCTGTTGAGATTTAAAGTTCAGGGCAGATCCATCGGGGAGTGTTTTAATTAAGAATTAGAGTTAGTGGGTATTTAATATACTGCAGGTTCAAATTCTTCTGGGCTTTTGGCTCTTCTCTGACTGAATGTTTTCAAGGAAACACTATGTGATGACTACAAAGAGCTCAGATTAATCACAGCTGTAAGCTGAGTCCTACCACGTATGTATTTGACTTGGAATGTGTCACAAACAACTTGGCTTTTAAAGACCACTTTCGAAGTGCTAAAGGGATTTCGTGTGTGCGTATGAGGGTGATTATATATGTACCATCTTCACCCGTTCACTTGATTTTTGTTTGTTTTTTGCCTGCTGCAGACTATGTCAGAGAGCCACAATGATCATGCAAAACAACAGTTCAGCCTCGCCCCTGTTTTCAAATGTGAGCTCCTTCTGGAAGAGAGATTCGCATGGACCGAGACTCCTTGATGAAGCAGCGTCACTCATTGGCAGCTATGATTTCCCTCAGACCACAGAGAGTTTTCCCTTCTCCACTGTGGACTCAACAAACATGTCCCTAAATGCCACAAGCAAAGACCCTCTGGGCGGACACGCTGTCTGGCAAGTAGTTTTGATTGCTTTCCTCACTGGGATCCTTGCACTGGTGACCATCATAGGAAACATCCTAGTGATTGTTGCATTTAAGGTCAACAAACAACTGAAAACGGTCAACAACTACTTCTTGTTGAGTCTTGCTTGTGCAGATTTGATCATTGGTGTTATTTCCATGAATCTTTTCACCACATACATCATCATGGACCACTGGGCTTTAGGAAATTTGGCCTGTGATCTTTGGCTCTCCATTGACTACGTCGCCAGTAATGCCTCTGTCATGAATCTCCTTGTCATAAGTTTTGACAGGTATTTTTCCATCACTAGGCCACTAACGTACAGAGCCAAACGAACAACCAAAAGGGCTGGGGTGATGATTGGTTTAGCGTGGATCATCTCTTTTGTTCTTTGGGCCCCTGCCATCTTGTTCTGGCAGTATTTCGTTGGGGAGAGGACTGTGCCTCCTGGTGAATGTTTCATCCAGTTTCTAAGTGAACCTGTCATCACTTTTGGCACTGCCATAGCTGCCTTTTACTTGCCAGTCACCATTATGAGTATTTTGTATTGGAGGATCTACAAGGAGACCGAGAAACGCACCAAAGAGTTAGCAGGGCTACAGGCTTCGGGCAGTGAAGCAGAGGCAGCTCGCTTCGTACACCAGACAGGCAGCTCCCGGAGCTGCAGCAGCTACGAGCTGCAACGGCAGAGTATGAAACGCTCCACCCGAAGGAAATACAGACGCTGCCACTTCTGGCTCACAATGAAGAGCTGGGAACCCAACACAGACCAAGGGGACCAAGAGCACAGCAGCAGCGACAGCTGGAACAACAATGATGCTGCTGCCTCCCTTGAAAATTCCGCCTCCTCTGATGAAGAAGACATTGCTGCAGAGACCAGAGCCATCTATTCAATTGTGCTGAAGCTCCCTGGTCACAGCGCTATCCTCAATTCGACTAAACTACCCTCCTCGGAAGATCTGCATGAGTCAGGGGATGAACTGCAGAAATCCGACACAGAATCGAAGGAAAAGAAACCTAAAAAATTACATCCTCCCAAAAGTGTTCAGGATGATGGAAATTTCCAAAAGAGTTTTCCTAAGCTTCCAATTCAGCCAGGGTCAGCAGAGACAACCACAGCTTCTGATGGCATCTCATCAGTGACCAAGACATCTGCAGCCCTGCCCTTGTCCTTCAAGGAAGCAACCCTCGCAAAAAAGTTTGCCTTGAAGACCAGAAGTCAGATCACAAAGCGAAAACGAATGTCACTTATCAAAGAAAAGAAAGCGGCACAGACACTCAGTGCCATTTTGTTTGCCTTCATCATTACCTGGACCCCATATAACATCATGGTTCTGGTGAACACCTTTTGCAAATGTATCCCCAAGACTTTCTGGAACCTGGGGTACTGGCTTTGCTACATCAATAGCACGGTGAACCCCATGTGCTATGCACTGTGTAACAAAACATTCAGAAACACTTTCAAGATGCTACTGCTGTGCCAGTGTGACAAACGAAAACGACGTAAACAGCAGTATCAGCAAAGGCAGTCCGTCATTTTTCATAAGCGGATCCCTAGGGAGGCTTCATAGAGTAGTATTTTTTAACCAATTAAAAAAAAAAAGCAAACAAGGCAGGGATGGGATGGGGCGGGATGAAACAGGATGTGATGGGATGGGATGGGACAGGGTAGGATGGGACAGGATGGCACAGGACGGGACGGGACGGGATGGGATGGGATGGGATGGGACGGGATGGGATGGGATGGGATGGGATGGGACGAGATGGGATGGGATGGGGTGGGGTGGGGTGGGGTGGGAGGGTGGTTCCAGGGTGCTGATTCAAATATTTAAACATCAAGACATGAAAAGCAGCTGCCAGGCTTATGTATCCTTTTAATAAATCCAGTTTATTATAAAAGTCAAGTCTTGCATTCAGCAAAAACTAACAAACTTCAATGTTTTTACTAAGGAATGAAAGACTTAATAAAGTTTTCCTACAAATTTGCAAGAAGCTGTATAGCAATTATAAACCCATTACTGATCTGCCCAGCTCTTTGATTATAATCAGCTCTGGGATCTCAGGTAAGCACATCTAGCTAGCCCAACTCTTCTGTTTCCGAGGAATCCAACAGCTTTCAATTTGTCACATACAGATGTAGCAAGCTAGCAAAACAGGATTATGAAATTATTTGAGACACTGTATAGGTTGCAAAATTGCTTCTTGTTGTCCAGGTAGAGCTTCCTGTCTACTCTTCTGGTGTGTTGTTACTTGTACCCCTGATTCCTGATTGCTGAGTGTCTACGTGTGCAGCTCATGTTATGCTTATGTGTGTGTGTGAGTGTGTATGTATGCATAACATACATTCACACTTCTAAAATACACACATACCAGGAAAGAGGTGATCTGTTTTTCTAGGTTTTACAGGGCCCCCCATCACGATTACATGTGAGTGAAAAAAAAAACCATAATCAGAAAATCGTATTATAAATGTATGCCTTTTTTATTTGCCACCTGAAGTTCAAATTCATCTTTGATACCAAAACATAACGTCCACATTTCAAACGGAGAGAACCAAAGCATAGCCTGGGAACCTAACAGTCTTCAGAGTTTCATAATGGGGCACACACCCAGTAAAACCTTAATCTTGAGCACAGTAACTCTCCCCAAAGGGATCACGCCTCTTTAAAAGATGCGAAGGTGAAAGGAAGGCTACCTTCAGGGTAGAGTATGAAGCTAACCTGGTAGGGTGCAGGATGACGAGAGCCCACATCTGGGCTGTCAGGGCTGATGCTCAAAGGGAGTTGCTCAGGCACTAGGTGGGCAGAAGCATTAGCAGAAATCCTGTTTCACACTCGGGAGGCTACGCTGCTGTCGGCGCACGCACAGCTGCTGCAACACCTTGGTCTGAGTTGCACCATGTGGATGCAGCACCCTTCTCAGAGCCAGCTCAGATCTGATGCGTAGCATTGGGCACAGGTTCCAATGAGAGTTTTTGTTGTAATTTTCTGTCTAAACTCAGCGAAGCTCCCCCCACCCCCCCACCCCCCCGCTTGCACTGTCTGCCCAAGTGATCTTCAGATGCAAAAGATACTTGTGTAAAAGAAATGCTTGAGTTTTGCACATGAAGGATGCTCACTAAAAAGCGTTTCTTTTCCAGAACCTGTTTTAAAAATCATCAGGAGAAGTGCACCTAAATCTATTGAATGCCAGGTTATTTGGTGTTGTGAAAAACTTGATATTGCCAATTTATAACCTGGCAGGTTTTGATAAAGAAAAATTTAAAAGGGCTTTAATATTTATAGCTTAGACATGACCAGTATTTCCTGGTATTTGTGACGTGGTCTACACCAAACGTGATTTATAAAAGTCAGAGATCCCCTGGGGAAAGGATTGTACTTTAAACTATTGTTCTAGATCTGATTTAGTTACATGTTGAAAGATAATTTTGTATTCTCCTTTGAACTGACCAAAACTTTTTTTATTGCTTAGACTCTTATTTTGCTGAAAATAAAACAAATACCTTCTTTTACAAAGGGGCATCAGTGTTGTGAACACAGAACTGATGTTAAAGCTGCTTTTGTATTCAGTGTGAGATGGTGTTTACAGATGATTTTGACAACAGTGGAAATATATTAAATGGTGTCTGTGTATCTGAACTATTTAATTTTGTGTTATGTTCATATGAAAAAATATTTATACATACTTCACCAAATGTTTTATTTAATGTTGATAAATATTGCTCTTCAGTCTTCAGCGGTAGTGTCCTTCTAAAGTGATTCATAAAGGTCTGCTTGAGAAATGAATAGAGTATACCTAGCCTTCTTGTCACTAAAACAAATATTCTTTCTTTCGTATGAGTTGTTCAAAATGTCTACCTAAAGGTAAATTATATTGCAAGTTTACTGCAAATACGAGTTCAGTATAAAACACAAAAAAGTCAAAGCTTCATCTATAAGTCGCAAGTGCATTTAGAGCTAAAGATAACCAGAATCGGTTTACCAGTTTGGTAACAACATACAACCAAAGTCTTATAAGGCACCCATGTTGCAAAGAAAATTAATGACCTTTATTTATAGAAAGAAGCATATATTAGAAATACATTCATTACTCAAGTTGACCTAGCATTTTAACATTTAAATATATATCTATATCTATATATATTGCCATATTATTATCTTCTGATATCTAGATTAGTGCTGTGCCCCTAATACACAAAATGTGAGAGCATGTAAGGAAGCCAGAGTCATCAGGGGGATTTACGATATATTAGTATTGATTTTAGAATGGGAAACTATTATTTTTAATGAAGTTAAGCTTCCTTGAAAGCGGCTGTCACCACTGTTTACATAATAGGAAGAGTTAAACCGTTGGATTGTTTAAACAGACAAATAAACAACCTGTCTTTTGATGCGTGAGCAGGCTTTACAATATTATTTACAGGCATCATGAAATGTGTACGTATACACATATTGTAGCATAGATCAATTTAGTTAGTTATTTAATGGAATATGCACTGTAAAATATTAAGAACTTGACTGTGTTACAAGTACAGTGGGGATCAAATTGATTTGTATTTTACATGTCTATGTGTTTGCTTTAAACCCATGCACACACAGAAATGTTAGCTATATGCATAAGTGGATATATTATTTATGAACACAGGCGCACACGATAGGTTGCAGAAGAACAATGCCAGACCAAAAGGTACAATCTGACACAGCACTACTTTTAAGAAGTACGAATGATGTAATATTTCATCTGTTTTGGGAAAGATTAAGTCAGAAACATGATAGAAAGCAGCATCCTGAGGGCAGACAAACTGCTCAGCCCCATTAGCACGCCTCACATGGGAAGCTGGCTTTTCAGAGACCAGGCATCATCCCCGTTAATTGCGATAATACAAGATTAGACTCCATAGAAAGAGGATCAAAAAATCAGAAGCAATAGCCAGACGGGAGCCATTGGGTGGTCTGGAGAAAGCTTTGTAGAAGGCCCCAGTCACTGTCAGCCTCTGAATGGCTCTAAGAGAACAAAATACTTTATAACATATATGCTTGGCTTTCTGGATGTAAAGTTGTAATAGAATTTTATTGGTTCTGCACCAATATAGGCTGTGAGGAATGTCTGATCCAACGATCCAGGGCCAGGTGTCACGGCGCATGAAGTACTTTACCCTACCCCAGCATAACCCACTTCCTACAAACGCAAACTGCAGGTCCGTGTGCTGCTGTTCTACAGCCAAACAGATGTGGGAAAGGCCTGAGCAGTTCCCAGGATCTAAACCTGTGGATCGATATATCCTGAACAATGAATGACCTAAGGGAATCTGGCAGTTTTGTGAGGATATCCAGACATGTCCTGAGGCAGTTGGTGACCTTTCTCAGTTATGTACAACTTCACTTTCTGATTTTGCTGTCTTGATTATTGTATTTCCTTACTTCTTCTGCAAGAATATTCTAAAAAGTCTTGGCTCATTAGCAAACTTCTATATATAAGAAGTGAATACAAGTCCCAAAGTGTGCTCGGTTTGCCTCTACAGAATGCAAACATCAAAGCAAAAGGAAATTTTAATCTTTTTTTCCCCTGATCAGCAGCATCAGTGATTTTGAATACACAGTTATCATCATGCTGCTATATACGCAGTGAGGATGGTCATGGAGTGTCATGCTAAGCTATTTATAAACTGCATTTCACTTGTCCCTGTGACGATCTGACTATGTACGCGTCCTTACTCAAATTTATATTTGAGATTCCAAACCCTCATTCTCCAAATGGCTCCCAGATTCTTTTCATAAAATGTACTTTACCAGCCTGTCTTGGTATCAGGCTTTATCTTTCCTTTCAAAATGTTCCATTGCAAAGTTAATCTGCTCTTAGACTGTCAGAAGGCGCATTACAACCTCCAGCAGTTGTATTGCTGAGGTCTGATACTTTCTTTTCTAAAGGCTTATCAAAAGGAACTGAAGCAGGATCCACGTATTCCAGGTCCTTACGGGCAGAAGCAGTCGCTCCCACAAGCTGGCTGTTCACCAAGCCTGACCCTTGGGGCATTTGGGCATGACCTGCCCTGAAGGACATTCTGCCAAGCCTCCACTAGCTTGACCTTCATCCAGTTCATGAATCATCACCTATTTTAATGCATCTGAAAAATTCTAAAAACATACATATTCATTGTGGTAACTCTGAATATTCTTTGACCCATGTAAACCATCGCTTTTCACAACTTGCTTCCAACTTCTGTCATTTTCTATTTTTTATATTCCTTTTATGTATTTGCCCATGCAAATACCACTGCACTTGCTTCTGGGAGCAGGTCAAAGTGATACGTACTTGTAGATTGCTTCACGATGTCCCAAAGGGTACGTACAGACGTCTGGTAGAGCTGAGGCATTCATAATAACGCTGTCTTTTCTGTCTCACATACTGGTCTCTCGTGATACCCAAGCACTTCTATTTGGAAGATTAGCTAAAGCATGTATGACATTCAGGTTTTCATAGTATTAAAAACCGTACTTAATTAGGATTTTCTTCCTTGTATCGGGCATAGATCATTTGTAGGTTCTGCACTTTCCTCCTTCTACTTTTCGGAGCGGCCAGACAGATATTAGGGAAAATACTAATTTGTAATGTCTGATCTTTGAGTATTCTTGTACTTCAGCTTTTAAAGTAAGCAGGCAGAGGGTAGCTAATCCAACCGTGCTATTTGTTGGAAAGATGTTCAGTATGAATAGGGATGTTTGGAGCTATACGCTATGTTTAGTCTGTTTCATACATTGTGGCATCACAGTTGGCTGAGATTGGCCATCACAGTATTCGATGTCACTGATGGGTCTTCACCGTCTCATTGGCAAACTCATGAAGTGTGGCAACTGGCATTCAGGACTTTGACTACATTTCACCACCCACATTGCATGTTCAAAATATAACATAGATTGTAAATTCTTTTCTCAAGCAAGATTATGGTAGTTCTTTTCAAAAACCTTCCTAGATGTGCTTGAGGATTTTTAGCTTAATTTTAAATATTCAAATGGCTCAGGGGAGTTTCAGTTAGCCCTGACAGAGATTGTTTGATGGAAGGAGTACAGGTAACACAGGAAAACATTAAGACAAGTGCTACTTATTACATGGCGTATTCCAACATGTATCATGAGGTATGCATATTGTACCTATACATCTCTATGCACTACGTATATCTCGGAAGGATAACATATGTATAATGTAGTACTGTGCATGTACATAAAGAGAGATGCACGCACATCTAGAGCAATGTATACAGATGTATATACAAATATATGCTGAAACTGTCAGCCATGGTAAACATTGCCTTTGATGCCTCATCAGTTGTAACTAGACAGTGAAACTGCGTTTGTCTGCTCTGCTTAGCTGCAAGAAAAGTTTCCACATCTTTCCTTAGTGCGTACTTTTCCAATTGCATTTTTATTTCTGAATGTGGTGTTTGCAGTGTATTGTGCTGGCTTTTCAGACATTACCCAAAAGTTAGAAATGCATGACCAGATTCTGCTTATTCAGCTATTGCATCAATACTGCACTAGGTTTAACTCTGTTAGCTTAACCAAAATCACTCTGGCTTTGCCAATAGGAAAATAAAGGTCTCTATTTCTAACATTTCTAACTTCTATATCTAAGCTCACCTAAGAGAAACTACTATGTTCATGTGAACATCACTGTCGGTTTCTCCACATAGGTACAGGAAGCCAGCCACTATTAAAACAGCATGCGGCAAATGTCACAAATATATTAAGTCAAAATAAAGCAAGTCACCACTGCAAATTATTTAAGGTAACAAGAAAAGCACTCATCCCATTATAAATGAGAAAAAAAAAGAAGTCTTTCTCCCTCACCCCATCCTATTGCTCTGCCCTTTCTGTTGCATAGAATAATACTTTTCATTTGCCAGTCCCATCAGTGGAATTGTGCAAACTTTAAAAACCTTGTTTGCCTGGTGAGACTGAGAAATGCATGGTATACCTAGATCATTCACCCTTTTTCTGGTTTTGGAAGCAATAAAACCTTGACTGAGTTTAACTGGGATGTATGATGTTGGCCTCAGGGAAGGTCTTCCAAAAATGGTGATAAAACCATTCAGCTCAACTGTGGTGAGGAGAGCTAACTTTTTTCCAAGCTAGTGAAGCTATTAGAATTTATTTAACTTAGCAGAAAGTGTGGAAAAAAACCCACCAAGATATTTAAAGTTTTTATAGATGTGAACATCCTCCTCGCATAAGGGTGAATAAACACATGTAAACAGTGCCCAAAAACATTCAGCATATGAATGACTCTGCAAGCCAAAAGCTTGCATCACCATCAGCTACACCGCTGGCATAGCAGCCTGACACCCCACGCAAGCCTCTGTGAAGACATCCTTAATACAGCAGCCTAGGACTAAATAACTAGGCATTAATGTGGAAGCAGGATTTGCTTGCCCGACTACATATGCATTTTCCAGGAATTCAATGGGAAATTTTTACCATCCCTAGGACAGAAGTTATTTACTGCAGTATCTGGAATGAAAGACCACTTGAAATGCCCTGGTAATCACTGTTTGACCATGGCTAATAATCAGAAGAGCACAGGATATTATTGTACAGAGAGGAGTTAAATTCATTTTTAAAATCATTCGTATAGCTAATTTATTTAAAATACTCAAAAGATCTGAACAATTCTACACTATCATGGAAATAAAGTCTCTGGGCAAAAATCTGATTCCTTATGTGACTTCAAAATGTCCAGTGCTCTTGAGACTGTTTTTCTTCTGGGCTGAAATCTTTGCTTAGCAAAGTAGCTGTAGGCACCCCACAAATACTACCAGGTCTAGAGATGTCAAAGGCATGAGAAAATGACCTTCATTAATTTGTCTTTAATGAGCCCACTTTAAGAATTACTACTGTTGTGGCATAGATCAATTAACACCATGAGGATAAAAGATATAACCCAATTTACTTTGGACCCTGCGCAGTGTTGCACTCTGCGTTCACAAGAACTAGACCTGTGCAGCGTTTCCCGATGCTCAGTACTTTTCTCCACTCCTTTTATTGTTCATAGGGATGCAGGCCTCTCCTATTGAATATACCTGTCAAACACACCTATTGGAGTAATACCTATACAATACCTCCTTATTGAATATACATGCCTATTCAATACCCTTTACCATTAATTTAGAAGTATGCCATTTTTTAGCATCTGCAACGTTATATGAAATCAGATGTAGCTGAAGGTAAGCAGCTTTTTTCCTCCAGTGGTGTGATTTTTTTTCTGAATCAGAAATATATTCCATTTGCTTGCTATGTTCCTTTATGATGTTTACTTTACAACTGATACTAAGACAAAACTTTTCCGCTGTTCAGGCTGTGGAAGTATCTCTCAGTAAATATTTGGTACCTTTAGTCAAAATGAATGGGGTTGCTGGCCCATAGGCTAATCTGAACAAAAACTTCTGTGTGTAAGGCCAGAACAGGCTTTATCTCCTGCTCTGCCCATCCACTTCAGTGAATATGATGGCAGGTCCTTTCAGACTTGTTTTCAAAATGGTATAGCTACATTAAGAGCTGCACATCTCCCCAGCTACCGGTACTGTCTGAGGAGCCAAGCTCTGCGTTGTGCTCCCTGCTGTGAGATAGGAATTATCAGCATGAAGAAATACTACGCCACTGAATGCAAGAGAAACGTAAATGTGCACGTGCCGTTTGTTTGGTACTCAGTGCAACACAGATTGACTGACACACCATCCATCGCTAGGGGTGAAATATAAAGACGAGTTTTGCAGCTGCTCACAGAACCAAGCTGCACAGGGAAGGATCACTGAAATCCGTACGCTCGGCACACAAAAGCGCATATTCAAACTTTCAAACTTAAAAAAGCATGAATTGCCATTCATTGCTTTCTGAAAAAAAAAAAAAAAAAAACACCAAAAAACTAAGAAAATGCTAAATATGATGTGAAGTTTGCCAGTTGTAAGCTGTAGATGTTAGAACATGTCAGTCAAGGAGACGTAGTCTTTTTGACATGAATTATCCCTGGGTTACCAGAGGTGTCCCCTCTCCCAGTTGACTCTTACCCCCATTCTTCCCACCCGACTGCTGACTGGCAGCTGTGGGACTCCTGCCCAACATGAAACTGGAAGCGAGCTCCTGCCCCTTCCACCCTGCTGCGGGAAGGGTGGGGACCACACCAGGCAAGACAAGCTGTTACAGGAGAGAGTCATAAGCTTCCTGCTTCTATTTGGAGACAGCGGGTATTTTGGTGATAGAAACAGAGATAACATTACAGGAATCTGAAGAACATATTTTATGTGTTTCCTGATATGTTCTCATGCTCCCGCTACTTGAAAGCTTTCTGGTCTTTTGATTATGGAACAAAACAAGTTCCAGGGACAGTATCTGAATATATACTTTCAAGGCTTGAATATTTAAAATAAATCGACATTTTCCTGGTTCTTTCTGATTTTGAAATATGTGGGAAAATTACACACAGTAATTAAGTGGCTCAGAAATCGCTTTCATAAGACGGGATTTGCAGTTTTACCTCTTATCAAGTGCTGATTTTCTTCAGCCAAAACCAGTGAGCTGAACTTACTGTAAACTGATGAAATAATTAGGAAGCAGTAGAAAGGACCCTCACTTTCTGCTACGTAAAAAGACAGTTTGTGAGCATTCACTCCAAGTCTGGTATCTATTGATATAGTTGTAGCCATTCTGATACTCTACAAAATATTAGCATTTTTTAAATTATTGGCCAAGTTACCCTTTTTTGTTAATAGCTGCCTTGCTGCACAGCAGTCCCTCTGCTGACTAATTAAATTCTGTGTCTTGGTAAACTCTCAGAAAGAATAATCGGTCCTAGCTCATATTGACGGCGGTTTGCAAAATACTAGCACATTAATTGGAAGGGTAGAGGTGGATAGTGTTGGAAAGTAATTGTTTTCCTTGGTAGCATTGTTTTAAAGGAACCTTCCCTTTGGCAGCTAATAAAAACAAGATTAAGAGAAGATATACTGAGACAGATTCAAATGCTTTTGTAGACGTCCTCCCCTCTGGAGTGACCACCAGTGCTGCAGTCCTAAGGGCAGAAGGTGGATGGCCATGTGTTGGTCAGATGTCCTACAAGGGTTCATATTTCTCCTTTCACTGCATGGGTGTCAGCCCAAAATGTGCTGTCAAAACTTGGCTCTCGCTGAACTATCACGGTGGAACATTGTGCTCTTAAAAGGTTTTCTCCTGCCAAGATGCTTTACCTTTTTTTTTTTTTTTTTTTTACCCCTCCACATAAACCTAATCAGGTGGCACCTTCCCATGTGGAACTTTCCTTGCAAATATATTATTGTAGTCTACAAATGACTTTTACCCTGTGTGCTCCTGATAACAACTGCATTAGTATAAGCTGATAAACTCATTTCTTTAGTTGCTGCTCATAGAGTGGCTTGCTAGTTAAGATAAAAAGTAAATGATGTGATATAAAAGTCCTATCTGATCGTACAATAATACGCTGTGTGCCAAGCAGTTGGTGAGGTAAGGTTTACATAACCACTAGAAGTTGCTTGAACTTTTGAGATAGATTTCCATGTTCTCTTTTCCTCTCTGAAACCCAACGCAGGGGCAGAACAACGAACAAGCAATTAAGAAAAAATGTAATTTTTTTTCATTAAAGTAATTTGAGATTAGAAGTTACAGGAGGGGTAAATAACCTAGAGAAAGTGTTTGGAAGTCTTCATTGTGTAGATCCTTTCCTTTGGGGAAACTGTCATTCCCCCCAGCCTGGGAGGACTCTCTTTACATGCGGATTTGTAGGAGGAAATTCTGACTCCGTTCACATGCCACAATATTCTTTGGCTGCTGCTAATCCACTTAATGACACAGTCAGTGGCTCAGTGAAATTGCTGTGCGCCCTCTCAGCAGCGCCGAATGCCAGCCTTTTCTGGGGGCTGATCCAAGCCCAGCTCCAGCTGTTGGACAGCCTCCGGCTGTGCTCCTGAAAGGCACATATCCCCCCGAGCCGAGCCGGGCAGGGGGCGGCCAGGCCCCTGTGCCACGCGTGGGGCTGTGCTGCATCCCAGACCTCCGCCCGCACACCCACAGCCTCCCCTCACCGGGCACCAGCCGGCGATGGAATTCTCTGGGAGAGCCTAGAGCGAGCCCAGCAAGCCAGCAGTGGCTGTGTGTCGCCTTCCAGTTCCCTTCCCCCTTCCTGCTGCCCAATGGCAGTGCAGTCACACAGCAAAAACAGTGGCTTCTAAAATCATTTCCAGCTCCATTGTCAACTGCAGTGGCCTTTATTCCCAATAGCATTAGAGAAAAATGGAAATGAGGAATTGCTCTGGCCCTTTTAGGACTTTTTTTTTTTTTTTTTTTTCATTCTCATTTAAATGGTGTACATGCAACGTTTATTTGTTTGGAGGAAAGCTTGCAGGTTACTCGTGCAGCATTCTGATTGGCATTTTAGCATATTCAGAGATGAGAAAATTTAGTCGCACAAATAGACATCGTGGATTTCTTTTTCCTTTCTTACCAGATTCATCACAGACAGTTTAAGACTCACCTCTGGCTGCACGAGTGTCTTCCTGCATTTTGGACAATTGAGCAATTTTCTCACATGCACCAGTTTGTTCAGATTACTTCCTTACTCTGTTTCCTCGCTAATGGTTTCTGCATTAGCGAGCCTTTGCCCTTTTGACGGTGCACAGAGGCTGTTTGCTCCGGCTTTAGATTAACTAGGCGGTCTGAGGCACTGGGAGCAATCCAGCTGTCGGGGGATGAATCTCCTCTACCTTACCTTATTTTACGGCTTGATTTAGACCCTCAGCATTCTCAATTATCATGTGCTCACAGATAAGGGGGTTGGCCCAGTGCTTTTAATCTTCATAGCATTTAATAAAATAATTAAGTGCATATAATTGAGGTGTTAAAAATACCAGTCCATAACCTGTCCTATTATTTTAAAGTACCATATCAAATATATTTTCCTATTAGTAGTGGAAGCAAATATCTCAGTGCATAGCCATGACTAGCTATGTAGCCTATAATGAGTTCTAATACAAAACAGATATTCTTCAAATATTTCATTAAATAATGTGACCTAATTCATCCTGGCTGAACAGACTTAATTTAGCTCAATCCTGCTGTTAAGCCTTCTTCAAAATTCTCATTAGCATCAATGGAAATTCTAGCAAGAGCAAATAAATCAGTCTCTCTTTATAGGACAGATAAATAATGCTTTGGTTTTGTATTTCTAGTTAATAAATGTAATCAAATTACTTAAAATATAAACACTCAAAGCCTGTTCTGTGCCCTCAGGGAACCCCTTTTGCTATCCCAGTGCAGTAAAGCTGCATATAGCAGGATGTATTCCACTAACACAGTCAAAAATATATGGGTGTATAAGACTAAACAGCTTAAAAAAAATCATACTGTAAATGATGTGATTGAGTGAAATTGTATGTATATTTTTCAAGTCTTCAGGATAGTTGAAGTTTTAACTTATTTCAAATTTTTAAGTTGAAATCTATTCATATTTGGAAATTTTGTACAACCTTGTAAAGTTAATACTATGTCACTGTAATTTATTTTTGTTGTCATATATTGACACATGCTCATTTATATATGAAGTGTAATGTTTATCAATTGCTTCTGAGGCAGCAATAAAAACATGAAAGTTGTTCTCATTTTCCTGTCACAGCTGTCATTTATATCCAGTATACTTTTTTACTTTATTTTAATACATTTAATTCTGCTCCTTACTGAAAGAGATAGCATGCTGAGCTTTTAACTCTGTCTTCCAGTGCCCTACCAAGACATGGGCTAGTCTTCTCAGTGCCACCACAAGGAACTGGGGACAGACACACTGTGCAGAAGCCTTGGGAAGAGATTTCCACTTGAGTGCCTCACCCCAAGAGGCGGTCAGAAAGTGAATGGGAACAAAAAGTCAGAATTCCTTCTCTTTTCCTTCCACTTCTGGGTTTACTTTTTAACTGAGAGGTTCCCACATCACACCACAAGTCCTTTCAGGCTCTGTAATGTGCAGGGCATTCAGGCCTCTTATGAAAATCAGGGTGAGTAGAAGTTACAGAGCGCCTTAGAAAATCAGTCCCACTGTTGAGATTTGATTCATTAAAACAGCTCTTCTCCAATTTCCCTTGATCCTGAAGGAAATTCTCGAAAACCTTCCTCCACAAGCACAAACTGTGGGGGCTGAAGTACTTTCCCCACCTCGCGCACCACAGGATGTACCCACACATGCCTGGCCATACGGAGCGGTTGCGCATCTCCAGCTTTTCCCTCAGCCCAACCCAAAGGCTAGCCGTGTAACAGAGGGAAATGCATTTTCCATACGTCGAGGAGCACTTGTTGTTATGTAATGTGATCACCTACAGATTTCTGAGTGTCATATCTACAGCCACTTTAAAACAGAAGGCATGTGAGCAATGGGTGTAGCTGGAGGAGTTTCCTGCAGTGATTCAATTTCTTTTCCTTCTTGCTGAACTGAGAACATAAATGTAAAGGTAGCTTTGATAGCAAAGGGAGCTAGAAACAATATTTTTTGCTTTATATGATGGTCTCTGCAGTAAAGTACTAGAGGAAATACACAAAATCTTAAAAAACAAAAGGAAGACCCTGGATATTGACCACACATAAATTAAAAGGAAAACAAATGTACGTTGTAAAGTGGGGTGTTTCGCTTTGTGTAGTTACTACAAAGGTAAACTGTTTTCTTGCTGTATGTCCTTCACTATCTGCTTGTGTCATGAGCCTTTCTTTTTGATCACCATCAAATTTCACCTGTCCGTCCATCGCCCTTCCTTTCATTCCAGGATGGAATAGATTTATTGTCACCCTTTCAGGAATGAATGTGAGCTGTGGATCATAGAATAACTCAAGCAGCTGGAGCACAGCTGGATGCAGCAAACGGCTGAGTACCACTCCTCCAGCCCCGGGCAGCTGAATTACACTGAGCTATTGGTGCCAGGCTCTGGGGGGAGATGGGAGGCAACACACAGTAGCAGTTGTAACTGGTCACCTGAAAGCAATAACTCTCCACCCAGATTAGGAATGCCTTCTCAGCTGATATAAACTCACCTATTTGCACTGTAAAAGAGGAAAGAAAGGGGCAGGGAGGAGGATAGGAAGAAAGAAACTGGTACAGCTAATGGAAGTGTCAGCTGAGGTGGAAGTTGCTGCTGTTTGCTGTTTCTGGTGTCTCTGGGACCCTCTCACAGTGGTTTGTGTGGCTGAAATGGGCTGGGAGGTTTGGTTGGCCCAAATGTCCAGCATAGTCTTAACCAAGGTCTTGTTACAGGGATGCCAGCAACAAAAACCTTATGTCTTGGGAATTATTGGTGCTGCCTTCAAACATCAGTTGCTTCAAGTAAGGCTAAGACAAATAGCTATAGATTAAAAACCTGGATTAAAGTTTTAAAGATGCTTTTAAGCAATTCAAAAGTCTGGGACTAAAGCAAGCTCCTAATGCAGGTACCTCAAAACTGTATATCCAGCTCCAGTTCAGAAGCCCTAATATAATTTCTTTAAAAACTACTCATTCCTGATTCTCTGAATGCCCTCAGCTGCCGCCTTAATGCAAAGGGTTCTGTGCTGCACTCATTATAAATATCATTCAGACTGCTTTATTAAATAAAACAATAAGCTCTCCCTATGACTTGTAACCAGAGTAATGTCTGCCACTTTGGCAGCTAAATACATCTGCCTGATGCAAGAAGAAAATGTAAAAGCACAAATCCTTTTCTCCAGCCAGCAAGCTGCTTCCTGACGAGGCTTTCAAAATGGAAATTTACTTCTGCTTTATTGTACAAATACCCATATGCTGTGTTTTTTCAGCATTTCTTCCAGCCAGCTGGTATAACCCTTCACAGCTTTTGGGGTGTGCTACTTAATGCAACTAGATGTGGAATCCTGTGAGTTGTTTGTGTCTCTGCTGAAGCCATTTATTCTGCCTGTGAAGTCAGTGGGGAAGTATGGGAAAATGTTGGCTTATTGGAAATGTTTCCCGGCAATTTTTGTGTGTGTGTGTCATTCAGTTAGGATCAAAGGAAAAGTAATGCTGCTTGAACAAAACCTGAGGGTATGTTACTCAGTCTGTTCCTCAAAGCTTCCACCTGCTTTCTTGCAGTTACTTCAACAAGAGTTTGCACTATCGCTTAACTACACTGACCTGTGGCTCTGAAACATAGTGGATAACTATTTTTTTGTAACTATGAAGTATGGCTGTTTGGCAGACTTCTACATGGCTTAAATTAAAACACGCTTATCTCAGAGAAAGAAAGATGGGATTTATTTTTTTTCTCCAAAATGTCCATCGGGGATACAGAGCAAGAGCAGCATCAAAATGTCCAACTAACATGATGCAATCAAAACCCTTGACTTGACTTTAGCTGCTTTTTGCAGATTTAAGGATTTATCACCCCAGTTGTAACCAGTCTGAATGATAATTACATTAAAGATGGCAGTCACACTCAAAACAAGGAGGAATCTTGCACAGAATGTATGTGCCTGGCTTTTGAATTATTTTAAGAAAGTATAAGAACACTTGCAGGAGTCCCTTGAACTTATTAATTATGTTATCAACAGATTTTAGAAATGAGGAAATACTTGCCTCTTGCCTTTCCTGTATATAAAAATAAAAGGCTACAAACACTGTGGAAACAGTATTTTTTCTCCTGGTTTTTTTTTGTTTTTTTTTTTTTCCCCTTCCCACTATATGTGCCGGGCTGTCAAGATTATGTTCTTGGAAAATACCTTTTTCTTTTGACATACATGAGGATTGAGGGCAAGACAGGAGCCCCCAGACATAAATCCAGCCTATACAAGTGAAAAATTCTGTACGCTGCTCCAACCACAGCGGTGTTCCCTGTAGAAACATAGCAGTAGAAAGACAGGAGAAAATGAGAAGTGGATATATCTGTTAACAAGAAAGATCTACTGAGTGCAGAGAAAGATGACGTGAGGCAGCTACGGGTCGATGCGTAATTATGGTTTTATTATGGATATCCATAATTATTCTGAATACGTAATACATAAATGTGGCTGAGCACACTGCTTGGTTTGTGAAGCTGTGTGCGTTTTTTGCCAGCGTCTTCCCCTATGAGAATAAGCATCAGCATTTTCTTGAAATGGGAGGGAGGGGGGAAAGAAGACAGAAACCGTACATGGAAGAAAATAACCTGTGACTTCCACATATTTCACTTTAAGAATTAGCATCAGATTCACCAGCTGTTTTTGACTTGTGTAATGAAACAAAGTTGTCCTAATTCTCAAGCCTAAGTATGATTTCTCTCTCCTGAATAGAGACATATTTTGCTTGAGTGATCTGCAACACTAACAGGGCATGTAGAATGTCCAGCCCTTCCCCTATATGTTGTTTGTAGGAAAATAAGGAGAATGACTAGACTGGCAGGTGATATGAAATATCTCCAATGGTAAGAACTATCAAATTGTAATGAAAATGAACTGCAAAGGTGGCTGCAAAAATATATGAAGCATACATAGAGAGTAGTCTTAACACAGAAAGCAAGAGAGAGTAACATCATGTCATCTTCTAAACTTTCCTCGTAAATTTCTATTCGAGTGGCTTGACTTTTCTATCTGTCAATACAGGGTGGTGTTAGCCTTGTTATTATTGCTCTTTCCAAAGAAGAAAGGAGCTGCAAAAGCCATCAGACAACTACCCCTTCCCCACTGCAGAGGACAGGTCCTTGTAGGTGAGTTTCTCAGCTGCTGCTGAGTGCTACTTAGAAAACCACCCAGGCTCAGTGACCAGGTCTAACACCAGTTTAACTATCAGTTACTGGTAGCTACTGTCAGGAGACTTGGAGCTACTGGACTGCCACATCTATTCTGTATGTGATCGCTTTCTTCAAGAATTCCTTTGCATTGCAGTTGCTCGCCACTTTAATGAAACAATTAAAAAAAAAGTTACTTCAATAATCCTTCCAGCTATTTGGTAATCTGGTAGAATTGGATAAACTAAATTATGGCACAGCGAGAGCACTGTTATGAATCAATACAGGTAAATTAGGATTGAGAACACCCGGAAACAAGGGAATTTCCAAACATAGATCAAGACTTTATGAAATATGTTATTAAATAGAAGGTTTTATCATATAATTTTATTACAAAACTGACGTTTCTCCTTCCCTTGTCTAACAGCATCCTCTCTAATCACCTCCAGTTTTTTTGGTAGTCCATGCTATTTCGCCTTAGGAGATTCCTGTGCCAATCACTGCTTTCTCCCCATGCATTGCTGGGTAAGCATGTGCAAGGTGCAACACTGCTGAATGTCCTGCCTCACTTTATCTAACCAAGCCGACTAGATGTGAGTGAGGTCTGATTTGAAGGCAAGTATGTCATCAACAAGGCAGATGGATTTGTTTGAGCACATGGATACCTTAACGAAGCAATTTAGCTTTCAATCTAGAGCTTGCCTGGAGCAAGCAACCACTGACCTGCCTAATGTGCAGTGCCAGGCTTATTTGTGTCTATAGAATATTTGAAACTCCAATCTAAGAACACAAACCGTTGGAAAAAAGTGTCCATTTTGTGTATGCAGTCATTTTTCCCGTCTACAACAGATGGCAAGATGAATCCTGACTTTTGACTTGAAATATCTGTAGCAGAGGTATTAATCTGAGCTAGCTGTAGAGATGCCTCTTATAGTCAATTGTGACAGCTTCTTTCATGAGGGCCTCTGTTAAGTGTCCCCATTAGATGAGTCATTCTGCAACAGTTCAGATGAAGTTCACCTGAAGTGTAAAACAACTAGCTTTATCAGCAAATTACAGAATCACAGAAAGGTCAGGGTTGGAAGGGACCTCTGGAGATCACCTAGTCCAACCCCCAACTAAAGCAGGTTCTCCAAGGGCAGGTTGTACAGAGTTGTGTCCAGGAGGGTTTTGAATGTCTGCAGAGAAGGAGACTGCACAGCCTCCCTGGGCAGCCTGTGCCGGGGCTCTGGCAACCTCAAGGTAAAAAAGTTCTTCCTCATATTCAGGTGGAACTGCCTGTGTTGCAGTTTGTGCCCATTGCCCTTTGTCCTGTTACTGGCTATCTCAGAAAAAAGCCTGGCCCCATCATCTTGACACTCACCCTCTCAACCTTCTCTTCTTCAGGCGGAACAGGCCCAGCTCCCTCAGCCTCTCCTCATGAGGCAGACGCTCCAGTCCCCTCATCACCTCCGTAGCCCTCCGCCGGACCCTGCCCAGCAGTTCCCAGTCTCCCTTGACCTGGGGAGCCCAGCCCTGGACACGGCGCCCCAGGTGCGGCCTCCCCAGGGCAGAGCCGAGGGGCAGGATCACCTCCCTGCCCCTGCTGGCCACGCTCCCCCTCACGCACCCCGGGGTCCCGCTGGCCCCTTGGCCACCAGGGCTCACTGCTGGCTCACGGGCAACTTGCTGCCCACCAGAACCCCCAGGTCCCCTCCGCAGAGCTGCCCCCCAGCAGGTCAGCCCCAGCCCGTACCGGTGCGTGGGGCTGCTCCTCCCCAGGGGCAGGACCCTGCTCTTGCCTGTGCTGAACCCCACGAGGTTCCTCTCCGCCAGCTCTCCAGCCTGCCCAGGCCTCGCTGAAGGGCGGCGCAGCCTTCGGGTGTATCGGCCGCTCCCCCCGGCTTCGTGTCACCTGCCCACGTGCTGAGGGCACGCTCTGTCCCCGCGTCCCGGTCACCGATGGGCAAGTTGAACAGGACCGGACCCAGCACTGACCCCTGGGGAACACTGTGGGCCACAGGCCTCCAGCTGGACCCTGCGCCGCTGGTCACCACCCTCCGGGCTCTGCCCTTCAGCCCGGTCTCAGTCCACCTCGCTGTGCCCTCATCCAGCCCACGCTGCCTGAGCTTACCTACGAGGATGTTATGGGAGACGGTGTCAAGAGCTTTGCTGAGGTCAAGGTAGGCACCATCCACTGCTCTCCTTTCATCTACCCAGCCAGTCATTCCATCACAGAAGGCTATCAGGTTTGTCAGGTATGATTTCCCCTTGGTGAATCTGTTGACTACTTCTGATGACCTTTTCTTCTACATGCTTAGACATGACCTCCAGGATGAGCTGTTCATCACTTTTCCAGGGATGGATGGGAGATTGACCGGCCTGTAGTTTCCTGAGTCCATATTCCTGCCCTTTTTGAAGGCTGGAGTGACATTGGCTTCCATCCAGCCCTCAGACACCTCTCCTGTTCTCCTTGACCTTTCAAAGATGGAGAGCAGCTTTGTAATAACTTCTGCCAGCTCCCTTAGCACTCGGGGGTGCATCCCATCAGGGTCCATGGATCTGTGCGTGTCAGGTTTGCTTAAGTAATCTCTGAGCCAATCCTCCTCAACCAGGGGAAAGTGTTCCTTTCTCCAGGCTTCCTCTCTTGTCTCCAGGTTTCTCAGG
The DNA here is from genome assembly GCF_015220075.1 of Falco rusticolus. Lineage (NCBI taxonomy): Eukaryota > Metazoa > Chordata > Aves > Falconiformes > Falconidae > Falco > Falco rusticolus. Next base: position 6,809,674 of record NC_051192.1, on the reverse strand, counting down.
CTCTGAAGGCTGCCATTGGCAGTAAAGACTGAAGCAAAGAAGGCATTCAGTAACTCCGCCTTCCCCGTATCCCTCGTCACAAGGGCACCCTCTTCATTCAGCAGCGGGCTCTCATTTTCCTTAGTCATCCTTTTCCTACTGATGTACTTGAAAAAGCCCTTCTTGCTGTCCTTGACCTCCTTTACTAGATTTAATTCCAAACAGACCTTAGCCTTCCTAATTGCAATCCTACGTGTCTTGGCAATGTTCTTATAATCCTCCCAAGTGGCCTGCCCCTTTTTCCACATCCCATAAACTTCCTCTTTCTGTTTGAGTTTTGCCAGAAGCTCCTTGCTCATCCATGCAGGCCTCCTGCCCCTTTTTTGTTTGCATTCTAGGGATGCACCTATCTTGACCTTTGAGAAAGTGATGCCTGAATATTAGCCAGCTCTCTTGGACCCCTCCCTCCATACCTTCTAGAGCCTAACCCATGGGATTCCTCCAAGCAGGTCCTTGAAAAGGCTGAAGTTAGCTGTCCTGAAGACCAGGGTTGCAATCCTACTTATGGCTCTGCTTCCTCCACGCAGGATCCTGAACTCCACCTCCACACCTAATGCATCACTGAATATCTCAACACATACTCAGTGCTTTGCACATCCTAGTGGATTTTAGTTAGAATTGACTGGTGTGCGCTCAGTGGAATCAAAGGCTACATCATGATGCCAAACAGCATCATATGTACTGCCAGCTAAACTGTTTGATTTGGTGATCTTCAAGCCTTACTCACTGGTAACAGAAGAAATCAATGCTACTAACACCCACTCCTACCGATGCTCTCTTCAACATCAGCTGGAGCTCCAAACCCCTTGCTGCAATCCTTAAGATTGTCTTGAATGGTTTTTTACTTACCTCCTCTCTTTGGATAATTCTTGACTCCGGGATGACACGACCCCCCGAACTTAAACTATAAGCAACAAGCCATTTACCAGTGATAATCCTTCTAGAGCATGCAGGAAGAACTGCAACTGCTGTGCTGCACTGAACAAGAGGGTGCTGATATGGAATGCTCTATCGCCAGGTGTTGCACACAGATTTACCAGTCAGGATGCTATTTCTGCATGTATTGCTTCTTATGACAGAATAATAGTCAGCATAGTCTAGATATGTACATAAATATGATGCCCTCTTATAGCATCTAATCCTCCTCCAATCTGACACACTTGCTGCTGATAACAAATTCCAACCTAACCCAGTCCCCCGCTTGTGAGGGAACAGGTACAGCAGAAGAGCCAGGTCTTCTTGCACAGTGTGCCACCTGAGCTGGCAGGTGTCCCCGCGCAGCAAAGCACCATACCTTCTGATTCTTGGGTGCTAATTTTACCCTGCGTTTAGAGTCACTGTTCTAGGTGGAAAGCAGCTTCATGCTCCATTGAGAGTCTCCCCAGGCATGTTCAGAAAGCAAAAAAGAAGTCAGAACTTTTCAGGATTAATTCATTTTGGTGAAGTTTCATTCTGTGCCACCCCCAACTTTTAACTGCCCTGCCTTTGGCTCATCAGCCCCTGACATCCCAGGTTTATACAAGATTTTTGTCCTGTTTCTATCACTTTACAAAAAAGGTAACTGAGAGCAAATTTAACTTGCCCATAATTTGTGTAATCCATAGGTTTATCCATTCTGTGGCCAGTATTGGGCTGTTGTATAATATATTCAATTTATGTATTTGTCTACTAGTAGTGACTGTCATGATCTATAAATCCAAGAGCTACATAGAGATCTTATTGAGGAAAAAAATAAAGTGCGTGCTTGAACTATTGAACTTATAACTATTAGAACTAATTGTCTGCTTGACTTGTAACATTTTCATGAAGGGACTGGTTCATGAAAATATTTAATTTTGGCTGCTTTTTAAGCAACTTCTGGTGGAACAGTCATTAAAAGTGTTAATATGTTTCTTAAGCAAATACATTTTTCACTCTTTCTAATATATTCTCCACAATAGTTTTGCTGACGGGGTTAAATGGTAATGCCAAAAATTGCTTGTATGATAAGGGTGTTTGCTCTCTACAATACTTGTAAATAGCTCCAGTTTAAAATCACTTGCTTTGCCAGGCATTTACTGGCAGGTTTGAAGCGTGCAGGCATCTCAGGTTTACTGGGATTAGGCTTTGTGTTCCCCTGTTGTAATGCTTTGCATATGTTTCTCTGGAAACTCCCCTGCCACATTCATCATCCTTGTGTTAAGGGAAACTCTTACATTCAAGCTTATATTACCATTTTCAGTGTAATCCAAAAGGATTGCACAAGTTTACAAACTGTTTCCAGTTACACCACTGAGATACAACTCTGATAATTTCCAAAGTTTGGATCATACTAAACTCTGGGGCTTTGGTGTGAGACTAATTGTAAGAAGAGGATAAGGCTAATAGCAACAGAGTAAACTGATGCTAAAAGAAACCAGATCCTTTAATCCCATAAACATACAGATCAGTTAACAACTACTGTGTCAGCAGTTATGCAGGGGGTGGCAGAGGGCTCTGTGGTCTCAAAGACCATTCCAGTTTACTAGACGACATCTCACCGAAGTGAAGCAGGTTGCCCAGAGTCCTAAATCAAGGAGGTGGCTATAGCCCTGCATGCCAGGTCAGCGGGAACCCAAGGAGGCACAGGCTGTAGCTCTCTGTGGGTTTTACAATAGGTGCTTTGTGAAGGATGAAATGAGAGTGCCTGGCCCTTGCTGGGGACAAATGTGCAGGTTAAGGAGGTTTTCCCTGGTAAGAACCATACTAAGCAAAACTATCTTGGGGTTCCTGCTAATCCTAAAACCAAAAATAATAATCCTGAGCAGGGATATAGCTGTCTGTACCAAGCAGTCTGTATTGATTAGTTACAGGAAAACCCTAGAAAGAAACAGAAAATCAAAGGACGGAGCTGGGTAGCTGTGCAACTGGAGAAGGCAGTGCTCAGTATCCTGGGCTTCTGGACCTGGAGGACAGCGTGGTCCCAACAGCAGCTTCAGCCTGCAGAGATGCTGTATAGCAAAGTTCAAGAAGTCGGTGTTTTGACCTTCTGAGAAAAAAAAGAGAACAAGGGAAAAACGTGTATTGATTTTCACAAAGAAGGTGAAAGACTGCCTTTAAAAAAGCTGTAGGTCTTGGACTCTTGCTTATACCAGAAGGCAAGAACTTGCAGTGTGTCCAGAACACGCAAAAATTATAAATTGGTTGGAATTACTGTCTATAGTATTGAGCTCAGGAGGGCTATCAGGCAGATCAGCTCAGCCTTCCCCTTAACTTATACATACATCACTTTTAACAATTCCATCCTTTCCGTACGTGTTTATTTTTACCTTTGTAATGTTTAGTTATAATGCATTCTTTGGGCTTAGGTATTATGAACTTCTCTGTGTTGATATTACCACAACAGTGACAGGCAGCACATTTTTCTGTTTTGTTTTTCCTCTGATTAACAGACAGCTGCAAAGTAAAAACCAAAAGAAAAATATTTTAATCAATTTTTAATCATAGTTGGAAAATTATTTTTTTTACACAAATATACATATGTATTTCTTGTGCAGGATGACTCAATATAATACCATCTAGTGCGTATCTGTGTCTATTAGGGCTAGGCACTCCTACTCACAAAGCATTAACCACCTCATTACACATGCATTAAGAGAACACGTTTTGGTAACAGGCAACATCACGCTCCTTCCTTGATAAATGGCATGTGCCTGGGGAAAAGTGCTGTCAGATGTGGGAAATGTATGGCAGATGTCTGCGAGCAGCCTGGTGGCACTGATTAAAACTCCACTAAATTCTATTAGCCAGTAGGTTTGCTATTGCCAAAAAGAAATGAAATCTGTCAGAATCAGACACCTATGACAATATCCAGAGCAGCAGTGTTTATACGTGACGTGGCAGAGGAGCTATTGCATTTCCAAAAGGAAGCGTCGTGGAAGCCAAGGTTTGACCTTACAGAAACCCTCTGCTGTGCAGTAATGTAAGCAGGCTTCCTCTGAACATTTGGGGGAAGAATGGTAGCAAGTGACAGCAAGCTGTGCAGCTTGTGCACCCTACTTGTATTCTGCCTGTGCACCACAGGGAAAGTGTTTGCTTATGGACAGCACATTTGAGGTGAGAATTTGGCTGAGGGAATTGAGTGGAGACCTCTGGGAGCAGCTATAGGGGGAGGATGATGTGACAAGGACAGCACTCTGAGTTTTCCAAAAGCTTCCCAACGGCCATGAGCAAAGTGGTGGGGACTGTCTGCCTTGTGTGATAAGGCATGATGCCTCATGCAAACTTAAATAAAAATAATATTCTTGTCAGTCTATAGCTGTACTAGCTTGATAGAACTCAGTAGTGAAAGAATTAAAAATCTGTGCTATTTCTTTTCAGTCCCTGAGGCTGGAAGAGTTGGCTCAAAGCGGAGTCATCTACTGGTAAGCACAGTTATTCTGAGGTTACATTTAAAAACGTATCATTTTAATTGTATTGCTAAAGCTGAATCTCTCTGTGTATAATGGAGTTACACCATAGACTCTGTCCCCACTGCCCATGCTACTTACATCTATAAATATTTGGTCTTCATAAATTAAGCAGTCTCAGACCCTTCTGCATTGAAAAGTACAAAAATTCTGGGGGAGATTTCCCTTTGCAGGATAGTGAGGAGAGACGCTGATTCATTGTATATTTCAAGGTTTCAGCGCTGCTTACTGTGCCAGCAGTGTCCAGCTGTGAGCTCAGTTGTTGACTGGATGGACTCAATATATTCCAGCTTCAAATCTGTGGGAATAAAACTGGAGATTTAAACATGATTCTGGTAATTAAAAATTGTTTGAAATACTAAAACATGTCAGGTGCAAAAAAACTACTTTTCACATACACAGAACGAATATGATATTTCCTTACTCTGAAAGAGATTTTATTTATTAATTATTTTCCAGAGTATGGATACTGTAGCCATGACAACAGTGGGTGCCTAGAAGAAGTGTGGAGATGCAGCAGACATGCCAGAAATACATTATCTGTCAGGATAAAAAATTGCCTTAAGACCTTTGAGTCACAAAACCAAAATCCCTTAGAAGGTATTTTAACTTTGTATTATTTTTAATCCAAGTAAGGTAGGGTGAACTATTCAGCAAGACAAGAGAATTAAAAAAAAAATCAAAACCCAACCAAACCAAAAAACCCATCTTTCCTCAGTTCCTGTCTTCATTCCACTTTCCAGGACTTTGATAAATTAGAGTTACAGTGCTCAGTTTAAAAAACAAGGTGGTTTTTCTCTTTTCTTCTATCTTAAAATGGCAAATATTTTAAACATTTGTTTCAATGAAGTGTAACAACATGAATGACTTCGCAGAAATCTTAATATGGAGAACTGAAGGAAGGAAGGAGGTTCTGTTCCCTCTGTCCCTAGCAGATATTCATGGACATGGCTCCCCTTCTGTCCCAGCTGAATTTAGGACCGAGGACAAAGGCACCCTATCAAATTCAGTGGGAATCTTTCTCTTGTGTTCAGTGCATGCTAGTTCAGGCCCTCAGGTTCTATTTCCCTTATACCCAGAATCATAATGCAGGTAGTGTACTAAAGTCTTCCGGGAGCCTTAGCAGGCTTTCTGACTTAGCTCCGTGTAGCCTCACGTGTATATTGAGGTGGGATGCCTGCAGTGCCACTCTGCCAGAATGATGAGGTGAGTCTTGGTTTACTTACAACCTTTTAATAGCATTGCTGTGTTACGTGGGTCTCACCCTGGAGAGGATCCCTTGGCTGACTTGACTGCAAGCCATGCTGTAAAGCCCACAGCGCTGGCACAAGGTACTTAGGTGTACCACGTGCCTGGTCTCTCTGCCACATAGAGATGGGGGTCTTCATCCTTTGTGGATAACTGGCTAGCTGAAAAGGGTCACATAGACATAGTCCAGCTGGCTGGACAAAAATGCACATCGCTCTCAGCTTATCTGAAGTAAGGCAAAAATACACTGTCTTTGGCTGTTCTTGTTACACAGTAACAGGAAGATTTCGGTGGGAGAAGAATGTTGCAGGTGGGAACAGATAACTACAGAAGAGAAACTAGGGGCGGGCTTGGTATTTAGGCAACTAACCAATAATGAGCTTAACTTTTGTAATATGTATGAGCTAATTATAACAAGGCATAAAAGGTGACTGTAAGGTACAATAAACGAAGTCTGCTGATCACTCATATTGAGCGACTGTGTCTTCCCTCCCTCGCAACAATCCTTCCCCTTTTGGGAAGGAAGCTTGCCACCAGCCTACAAGGCAGTATCCACAATGTCAGTTCAAATGAAGTTTGACATTGAGACTGGGTTTTGGGTTGTGTTCAAAGCAGAAGTTTGACCTTAAACTATACTTATTTTTAATAGAATTAACCCCATTGTGAAAGAAGCAAACCTCAGCCTGTATACCTAGGGCAAAAGTACCTGGCAATTCCTTATCCCTCTGCCTAAGCATACAATCTGCAGAAGAAAGAACTGCAGGATCCCACCTCCCTACTGCACGCAGCACCAGAGCTGCAGCACAGAATAAATGCTGCCAAGCATTAAAGTAGCTTGGTGTGCTGTGCTCCAGTGAAGATTATTGCCTTGTCACTGGGTTTGCATTACCCCTCCGTACACCCTACCACATTACGCTTTTCCAGCAATGTTGTTTTCTCTGGCTTACCTTGTTTCAAAGATGCGCGGAGTGTTCAAGGGTTCTCAGGGAACTTGTGGTCAGCTGAGACAAAGTCGTCAAAGCCTGAATGAGAAAGTCTCTGAAATACCCTATAGAGGGAAAGTTTATCATTTGTACGATATTTCAGTAGGCCAAGTCCTCATGCTATGTGTTTATGGACTAAAGAGGTAAAATCAGACTATTTGTTGGTGTTCCCAGACCTAGAAAGTTCCTTGCAGTGACTGCAGGGGTGACTTTTATCAGGCTAATATTTGCATCCAAACACTTTCTATTGCAAGTGAGCCAACAAATGTCAGAATTAAATAACCTTCGGTTTTGATGGTTTCAGCATGATTATAGACTTTATTTTTTTTTAAAGAAAGATAGATTTGCTTAAATATAGCAAATTCTGTAGTGCTAGGCAAACGTAAATCCATATACAGCTAACCTTAAAATCTGTATATATTTCATGTTAGATGATTGTCTACCTGTAAGCCAACAGTGCCATCCACTGATTTTTGTATGTTTTCACACAGATAGTACTCAAGTTGTTCTAAAAAACCCAGGTGATCCTAAAAGTGTTCTTAAGGATGCTTGTATGTTGCTTAAGAGAACAAAATCCTTTTAAACAGACTAACAAATAATAAAGAAAAAATATATTTGATAGTCTAGTAGGGTTTTTAATGGATTTGATCCTCACATCTGCAGAGAGCTCCTCTGCTTTTGCAGGAAGCTGACCTGTATTGGTCAAATTCTTATCCTCACTGTCCAAAAATTCTAATGTCAAACAGAAATTCAAAGATCAGATGGAAGTGAAGATTCTAGTTATAAAATATTAACCCTTATACATTTATCAAAGGACCTGAATTTGTGCTGGTATCATGCATCACTGTTTTAACCTGTTACGTGCTATAGAGGGCACTCAGAGACCTGTAAAAAATCACTCCTCTGCCAAAGGCTGTATAAATAAACTCTCTCTCTGAAGGAAAGTGCTTTGAACTAAGATATACAATCATTTTCCACACTACAAATGGAAATGTCATGCATGAGTACTCCCAGAATTAGCCTGCTTGTTTATTTACATATTTATTTATTTATTTTTAAAGGAATCCAGGAGGTATGAGGAATTATGTAATCAAGACTTTGTTTTTTAAGCCTTTAATGTTTGTGTTTTCAATTTGTGTTCTGCAGCTGTAAGTGCTAGAATAATATTTATTTTTGTTTGGCTTCGGTTTGATTACATGAAAGTGCAGATTGCTGCATAAGTACCTGACATACAGATCTACGGAAAGAAAGCAAGATTTTCATACAACTGTGGGAAGCCACACTGTAATTTTAATTCTCAAAAAGCCACCATTCAAGCTACTTCTAGGGTTACTTCATACCTGCATAGTTACGTAGAGGCTGACCATACTGCCACTTCATTCTGCAATCTGGTTATGAACTGTAGGGTGTCCTTCTATTACCTGTGGGAGCAGCCCCACTGAACAGGGCTGCATTACTGCTGCAGGCTCTGATGTGCACGCTTACACTCTTGTATTTTCCTGGGGCTGAAATGGTAGCTACATCTTGCTCTTATTTCCATTAGATCTTGTCATGTGTAGGGGGAATTTTTTATTTTTTTTCTGGTTAATTACATTTTATGTAGCAACTTTATGTAGAAGAATAGTAATTGTTCTTCTCAAGCATCGCTTCTAATTGCCTGTTAGAAGTTTGGTAGCTTTGTATGTTGTCCAGATAAACGTTTTGTACATCATAGTAATAAATGTGGCCCTTCTAAATTTGAAATGAAATAGTTACATGTTGAAATATTCTATACACAAGTGATGCTGCAATAACATATTGGGGAGGGGGTGGAGGATGACAACACGACCCTTCGACCCTTCTTCCTCCCAACAAACCAAGCAAATCACTTCTCTGATAACCTGTTGGAGAAGTAGTTGGTTTCAGCTGTACTATTTTTCTGCAAACCTCAGCAGTACAAGCAGGTGGCACTGCATGACCAGTTGAGAGACTGCAGTGTGCCATGGAGTGCCGTGCTCATTTCCCAGGACATCCTCACAACTGCATGAGCAGCAAAGTGCTGTCCAGTCCTCAGGCTGATGTCAGAAACAGTTTAGCTCCAAAAGGAATGCTGTAAGTAAGTATGAAAATACATCAAGGTAGTTGATATCTCAATTTGTTAAAGTTTAGATTCTTAAATTGGATTAAATATGTTCTTTTGTTAAATTTGCTTGTTGTCTTTTACATTAAATGTATAGCTATATGAGTACCTGTATCTATATATCTATATATCTATATATACCTACACCATGCACAGCATCCACAAAATGCGCATGATGTTAAATAGAATTTGTTCCTAAGTTCTAATTTCTGGATGAGCAAAACCCAAGAAAAGTAGCTCTTTGGTAAAATAGTTATTGCTCATGGTTCTTGAATCATTGCTCTTGACATGTAATTAAACATTACATATCACAAGGAAAAGGAAAACCTGTGACAGAACTACCTAAATTGTTCCTCTGGTGTTTTCTTCAAAGGCAGAACTTCCTGGAGCTAATCAGGAGGGTTCACTATCATCTCAGGATTTTTGTCTCTAAGCAAATACATCCATCTTATTACATCCTCCTCCATCACGTTGCCAGCTCTCAGGGCACCCTTTCAGGCAAATAACCAAGGCACACACCTTGGAGTAAGGAAGGCAACATCTGAATACCTGCTCCATGGTCTCCCTTTCCAGAGACCACGTAACTCAAAGCACATACAGGCTGCTGGATGCAAGGACTGGAAGGTGAGGTTCGCCTTTGCAGCCATGTACTGTGTACCTTGCAATGTTGACTGGCCGTGGCCAAGGCTCAGCAAGTGGACAGGGGCTGCTTCCCACCTCCCCCAGCTCATGCCCTTCTTTAGCCCCTGGTAACTGGGATGTGGACCCTCACCAGGTTTCCTGCATCTGTAACCAATTCCTGCGCTGCAAAATCACTGTACCACTGCTAACTCTTGTGTTTACACAAGGGCATGCCCTCATTGACTAGAAAGCTGCCCTCAGGGCAGAGGACATGATACTGTGAACCCCAAGTACATGGATACACCTGTCTCAGAAACTAGAAACTGTTGAGATATTATCTCAGGCTTTGGATTTTCTGCTTGTTGGATGTAGGCAGGTTTCATTTAACACTGAAGTACAGTAAACTACCTTTTGCAGGAGCCTTCATTTCACCACAGGCTCTGTGCACAACTAAACTGAGTTCCCTGAAAAACACTGCTGTGCTTGGGGTCTCTAAGGCTTTGCATCATTTACATGGGCCACTGACATCAGGAAAGATAATTTCCCCTCCCTAGTACAAACTCTTTAATTCCAAAAATATTTGCCTTAATATATTGCTGTCCTTCAGGTTCTACTTACCCAAAACCTAATAGCCTCTAGCCTATATAATCTGCTTTTTTCTGCCCTGTCAGTAAATTATTGTCATTTTTTTCACAGTCTTCTTCCCCTGTTAAACCCAAATGACAGATGAAAGCACTGTAACTTCTCAGCGCTCCCACCATCATACCTGGAGGTTTTTCACATTCATTTCTAGGTGTGAATTGTTTCATATCATTTTAATGGAAAAAGAAAACACTTTTAAAATAAGAGCAAGAGCCAAGAAGTGGAAGAACATTGAGGAAAGAGAGCAGTTTCAGGATATACAAAAAGAAGGATCAGAGAAGGAACCTAGGAAAGGAAAACTTGGGAACAGAAAGAGAAAAATGGTAATTGTTAAAAGCTGCAGCACTGACAGCTTCTGTGGGTTTGGTGTTACACTGTGGTGTTTTCCTTAATGCTCACTTTCTGGAGTTGCATGGTTTAGGGAAGAAAAACTTGATTCCAAATCTGTAAGGTACATTTGGATAATAGCAATTTTTCTAAATAAGTTGCTAGCTTAGCCATACTCATTTATTTAGATGCAGAAGAAAAGAATGTAACACAGAATAGTAAAGCAGGCCTATATACCCTTACATAAGTACCATCCTGCTGACGTCACTGGCAATATTAACAGGGATATTGATTCCCAATTTCAGCATTAGATTCTTAATTTGGTATCTAAGCCTAGCTCCACTTAATTAGTTTGCTCCATCAATAAACATTAATGAAAACCTATGCCTGTGAACTGTGTTGATTTTGTTGGGGTTTTTTTTCCCCCTAGATGTTATTTTGCTGAACAAACTATGCAGAGATGCCTAACAAATACACGTGAAAATAAAATGAAACAGCTAGGCACGTTATGATCACAAACACACAAACTTCCACAAAGTTTTTCACAGCTTAACTCCAACTGCTTCCTTCTGAAAGCCTAGCTGATAGACTGATTGTCCTGGTTCCACCTGGGATAGAGTTAATTTTCTTCTCAGTAGTTGGTACAATGCCTTGGTTTGGGTTCAGTATGAGAATAATGTTGATAACAAACTGATGTTTTAGTTGTTGCTAAGTCATGTTTACTCTAAATGAAGGACTTTTCAAGTTTCCCAGGCTCTGCCAGTGAGCAGGTGCACAAGCTGCTGGGAGGGGACAGAGCCAGGACAGCTGACCTGAACTAGCCGCATGAAACATCAAGTTTAGTATATAAAGTGGAGGGAAGAAGAAGGAAGGGGAGGATGTTTGCAGTTACAGTGTTTGCCTTCCCAAGTCACTGTTAGGCTTGACGGAGCCCTGCTTTCCTGGGGGTGGCCGAACACCTGCCTGCCGATGGGAAGGGGTGAACGAATTCCTTATTTTGCTTTACCTATTAAACTGCCTTTATCTCAACCCATGAGTTTTATCACTTTTCCTTTTCCAGTCCTCTCCCCTGTCCCACTGTGCAGGCAGTGAGTGAGCAGCTGTGTGGTGCTTAGCTGCCAGCCAGGGTTAAACCAAGACAGTCATGACCGGTGGTATCCAACTTACAGCTTTTTTTGCTGTTCAACCAGCTATTCAGATGCTTGCCTATACAGAAATAATTAAACCTTATTTGATTAAAAGGTAAGTCTAGGAACTTATATATATATTTTCATACTGGGGTCATCACCCTCAGTCTCATGGCTGAGTTAAATGCTCTGTAATGATTTCAGTTAACTGATACAAAAATGGACTTTGCACAGGTGGAAAAGCCTGCTATGTGTGTGCTCATTTATATTGCATTTTGGGACAAAAATCTGAAATTATTAGCTTAGTGTAGTAAAATATTCACCAAATTGAATTTGGAAATTATTGAACAATCTGTAGCACTGCTGTTGATTGAAATGAAGTGAGTGCCTAAATAGAGATTTTCCTGGGGATTAATCTCAATTTACACTCTAATTACTGTGTTGTGCCACAGGTGTCTCCTGTTTTCATTACCCTGCATGCACCCAGCTTTCTATCCAGGCAGCACCTTCTCTGGCTCATAGCTGTGAGTTTGCTGAACCTCGCCGAGTGTAGCTCTAGCACTACAGAATATGCACCAGATGTTATTGCGTATGAGACAAATTTTTATCAGCCCAGTGGAGCCAGACCAGCCCACGGTAAATTCTGTAGTGATGATTTAAAAGACTGTATGCATGGGGGAAAACTGGTTGCTTACCAGTGTTAATGCCAAAAGACTGGGGATAATACAGCTATCATCCTAGCTGGCTTCCCAGCCTATAGCGTATGGCTCTGGACTGCGAAGCCATGTTACATCTGCTCTGCCTAAAACAGGTCCAGAGGAATTCAGCGCCAGCCCTCACAGTTTTGTATGTTACTGTGCAGGCGGAGCAGAGAGGATCTGCTACCAGCGAGGAGGCAAAAAAGAACCCTTCTGCTCTGCCAGCAGGACTGCTAATCTTATGGGAAGGAGTTCAACAGCTCGCTCTTTCTGGAAAGAGTGTGGTTGTTCCCCACAGCCCCTTCTTTTAGCAGCATGCTGAGGCGTCTCTCCTGCTGCACAGCCCTGTTGGCCAGGCTAAGCCCTGACTCCCCACCAGCCACAGCAGATGCATGGCTGGTCCAGGGCTGGGGAGAAGCTCCTGCTGCCATAGCTTAAAGCAGCCCACTGGGACCCTCCTCTCAAGGGAACCAGGCTGATGGTTGTGCTTTTAGTGAATGCCCACTACTCCGGGTCTTTCCTGATATGTGATGTGATGCAAATAAGTGGAGGAAAAGAAAAAAAGTTTATCCCATATTCTTTCTACCTAATCTTTTTTTGACTTCTATTCTAGTTTCTCTCTTGCCTGTTTATCTTTCTTTTCACCTTATTTTATTTCGGCTGTTTTCGCCTTTGTCTCATTCTATTCTCTGCCACAACAGTCATCCACCTTCATCCAGAGGTAAGAGGTGTGTATGCTCAGTTTTATCTGCTCATTTAAGGGTATAAACAGAGATTACCTTAATATCTGTGCATCGTATAAGTTGTTATGCTAATAGCCATTAGCAGAATAGAGGCTTTCAATGTAATGCTCTTCAGGGAGCTCTTTCTTTCCCCCTTTCCCATATTTTCACATCTTTATTGTTTTCTGGTTCCTCCCTGTAGAGTCATAGTACAACCCACAGAGAAGGATACATGTAAATCCTTTGCTGACAGCATTAATACAGCACTGGGACACCTGTGGCAGAGGCAGGAGGGATGGTAAAGAGTCAGAGGTGCAGTTCCACAACCCTGCAGAAATGCTGATTTTTCTTAATCATCTATGAAAAGAGCAAGAAGTAGGTCTGACTACGCTGACTGTGCTCAAACAAGATACCTAGGCAAAGCATCTTAAAGCTGATACTTTTTTAATCAAGTGGGTTCTTCACCCTGAAATCCATAGGAAAAGGTAATTTTCTCCCTCTACACTTGGAATTACATTTTTTTAAAGCAAAACTTGAATCATGTAAATTTTTTTCCTCTCTGATATTCAGCAGTCTGTTCTTAATTGTTATCTGCTTGACAATATCATCTGGTACATGTATTTCTCTGGAAAGAAAAAAAAAAGTTCCTTTCTCTCTTGTAAAGAAGTATTATCTAAATGCTTCCTGGCAGCTGATGATAAGAACACAGCCTGTAATACACTTCTCCAATTAATTTCGGGCAAAAAGCCAGATGTTAGTGCTGTCCAGTTTGCCAAACCTATAGGAGTGCTTAGATTTTTTTTTATTTTTTTTTTACTACAGAGGTGGAGGGAGTCAGCATTAAGTTGTGCTATAAGCATTTGATCAAGTACAAGGTGAAAAAGAAACGAAAGCCTCCAAGCTGATTCTTCAGAAGGTAAGTCTTCTGCCATTTTAGTGAATTCATCAGACTTCTACTGGATCTTAAGACTTAAGTAATGTATCTTTATGTATTCATTTAAATCAGAATTGCTTAAATGTTTGGGGGGTTATTTTTATTATTTTTACCTCTGTTACAAGTTATATTTACACCATAAAGCTGTCTTGCAAGAAGACTTCTGCAAACAGAATTGTTGGGTTGGAAGGGACCTTAAAAATCATCTATTCTAACCCCCCTGCCATGGGTAGGGACACCTTCCACTAGACCAGCTTGCTCAAAACACCAAGCAGCTTGGCCTTGAACACTTCCAGGGATGGAAGTTTTTGTTTTAAACATGTTGTTTATAGAGCTAATGTTTTACATCTTCAGGGTTGGAAGCAAAATGTAACTTGCTTTATTTCAAACTAAAACGTAGAAATGTTACTAAGTTCAAGAATAGGAGTATTATGCCAAAACTTCATTCATGTGTATACCTCAAAATATCCACAGGTTGCTGGAAGGGAGGAAAATGTTCATAGGAATTTTATTTTTTTTTTATAAGAAACTGAGCGCTGAGTGAAGAAAAAGAAATGAATAGGCAGGGAGTGGCATATAAACCATGCAAACTGCAGCAAAACACTGTGCTTTTATCAGTAGCAAACTTCAGGTTTGATGAGTTGGTTCGAAAGGCAATGTGAGAAAATCCAGCACCACACTTGTAGCTTCAGCTTTAGGCAGAGTATGTTTTTGCAACAAATGTTAGAGAATATATCTTGATGTGGCTCCTGATACACAGTATTTCCTTTCCATCTCTTACCTGAGGAGCAATTAAAACAAGATGGTTGGATTTATAGCCAGATCTTCCTCTCTTTGTTTTTAAACAGAGTGCCTGCCTTATTCAGTGCGACTTGCATTACCAAGCAGGTACGGCTTTAGACCTTCCTGTGAAGTCTAAGGACCGGCTGGGGGACCCAAAACAGAGACAGAGCTTTAGTTAAACTGGTGGCTTCTTTTAAGGATTGTGGTCTTCAGTGACGTGGGCTCGAGGCAGTTCTGTTCCCTAACTACTGGACAGCTTTTGGCAAGGTGCATTGTCTGTCCATACTCCCACACTTGTAAAAGGGATGTAACAGTACCAAGGCACCTGTGAGCCTTCTGTTGCTGGGCCCCTCTTGATTTATGTGTTTGCTGAGCAGGCAAAGTGTTACAGGTTCAGCTGTGCGAATTACCCATGATCAGCTCAGAAAATGACAGATGCTAGAATGGACTTTCAATTTGAACTGTGGAACACTCCCAGTCCTTGGAAAACAACTCTACAGTTTCCTATAAGTGAAGTCAACAACTTTATTTACTTAATGATCAGTCTAGCTTTTATCTTTGTCTGCTTGCTAGCTTTTTCTCATCACGCCGATTCTTCTCTTTTAGAGGCTGCATGATAGACCCAGTAGGCAGTGTTAAAACTGAGAGCACATTCACTGACATGCACCTGATTTGTGAGGCAATATACTATATCCCATATACTGGGATTATGATTCTCCTCAGGCCCACATACATGGAAAAGCCACAGGAAATCCTGCCTGATGCTATTTCAGGCAGCTGACAACAGCTAGCTGGGCAATGAGGTTGCTGTTTTGAGCTGAGAGTAAGAATTGCATGTTTCTCAGTAGTATAGTTACCGTAGACATATTCTTTACTATTTCTGGCCTTTTCTTTATCCAGTGGGATTTTATTTTATTTTTTTTAAGGTAATATACCTTTTCAACAGTAGTCCTGTCTGTCCCAAAAATATGGGACTTTTCTGGAAATTCTGCCTTAGCCTTTGAAATGCAGGATGTGATATAAAGGCTAAGTTGATACTCTAATTGCTTTATTACTCTTTCTGTCTCCATAAAATGAATGCTATCTCTGTACGGGATATCATAAAATTTAATAATATCCATCTGGTGTTCTGAGGATGCTTTGTAGTGTATAAAAAAGCTGCTTATGCAAAATAGCTACCTTAACTTCCTCTACACAGCACTCTGCAGGATCTCTGATGAAGTAATATGTTCAGCAGTATTTCAGTGAGTGGATTTGAAATAATCACTGGAAGGTAAAATAAAGGCTAAAAACTAAAGACAAAGTTATAGAGATGTTATATATATACATTATATTATATATATATAAAAACAATGTTGTTCCATAACCTGGCTTTTTTCGTGTGTCCTTTAAGTATCTCTGCTTGATACTCTTCTATCTTGCTCAGCAACTCAGTTTAAAATACTGATTTTTTTTCTATATGCGAGAACTTCAGTACCTGGATTATTACAAATGCTGACACATCACACATCTAGCAGAACCAAGAAATCAGACCAAATATTATATCATAGGATTTGAAAGCTGCGAAAGAGCTTGCTCTGTGCTGAATGTTCAAGCAAAGGAAAGTGTACTTACAGAAACCATTTCCTTTATTAAAACTACCTTGTTTACTGCTCTGCATTTCTCAAACAGTGATGTGCTGCAAGTTACAGTTCTTAAATTTCATATTGTGTGGCTGTCAGTCTTAAAGCCCCATTTTGGGAATTGGAGTAGGATTAGAATTTGTGGACACTTTCAAAACCTAATGTAACTTCTCATTTACAGCCTATGAAGGGCCAATATCAAGGCTATTACAATGTACTTGGCTGTAAAAATTGCCTCCTTTGAGGAGATTGCATCACATAAAGAAAGCAGAGTTCTGACTACTTGGTATAGAACCCCTGCAAGCATTTTCTTCACAAAAGCTTTTGTACCTAGTGACTCAATTTCAAAGAAATAACATTTGTAGCTTGCCTTCAACAGCTTGTAAGGGGAGAGTGCAATTACTCTCATTTCATCTCATTCTAGATACTGCTTTGGACACTGGAAAAAATATTTCTAGCCCATTATATTTCTACCCTAGACATGACTTTTGGCAAGGCAGTGATTTGAATGCATATTATCTTGTATTTACATTTCACCAAAGCTGGGTTTGTATTTCTGTCCTGCACTAAAAAAAAAACAAACCAAAATAAAACCCCAAACCAATCAAGAAAACAAACAAACCCACGTCCTCTGGCTTGCTCTTCCATTGTAGCAATTTCCTAGACACTCCTACAAATATATGGCAACTTCACTATATGTTTTTTTCCTTGACAGGTAGAAACAACAAATTAAGATCCACTTTACCCTCCTGACTGACTAGAACTGTTGGAGACATGTTGTAGCAAAACACCTCCATACAGGCGTTTTCCTTGTAGACCATCAGTTTTGATTGACCTTAACATTAAGATAGGATGATTTGATAATTGGTGAAAAACAGGTTTGGGAGCAGTTTCTCTGACTTGCACCTGCAGTTAAACTAGCTTATGTGGTGGTAAAGACACAAAATCCACACATATGGGTGACTCTGTAAATGATCAGTGCATTCCCTCCTTGGGGGATTGAAAACTGGATCATAAGTTCAGGGGGTCCCACACACAGTTTGATAACCGGAGGGAGCCCTGTAGGCTGTTGAGTTGGAACATATTCAGTCTCAGTTGAAGTTACTGCTGTGACTGTTCTACAGACAAAATAAATTCAAAGGGAAATTTTCCCATTCAATTTTTCAAGCAATCTTACCAGGTAGGGTTTGTTTGGTTTGGGGTTTTTTTTGTGTGTGTGTTTGATTGTTTTTTAAACAAAAGATAGTTTTTTGCACTTCCATAGCTTCTTGTATGTTGTATACATACAAGTACAACATATCTTGCTTGTACTGTTGTCCTTCCTCCAAATATCTTCTCATAATTCATTACTTCACAATCTGACTTCATGAAATGGTCTCAAATTATGTCTTCATGATAACCTTGCTAACCCACACAGGCAAGACAAATCACCCTCTTTTGGACTGTGGAGTTTTCAGATGATAAAGATATTGTTCTGTCTAATTCAGTGTCTAAATGATGATGATGCAGGCAGAGGAGAAAATAGTGAGATACCTAATCTCCTTTAGGTCTATTCCTTTAAAGGTAGGGGAGGAGATCTTACAAAGCAGGAATACCGTGATGTTCTCATGGCTGTATGTGAAGTCTGCTGAAATTCTTGCTTCTACAGAATTGAAATTTCACACCTTTTGGCTAAAACTATGTTTCTTTGCTAGTGGTTTGGGTTTTTTTAGAGGAACACTTAATTCTTTAAGTATAATCTAGGCTGAAAATATGACAAAGAAACAGCAACATCTTCTTGTTCTTACGAACTAAATGAAACAAGTCTTCTGCTAGCTGCCTTACTATACCTAGCTTTTGAGATGTGTATACAAGATTAGGACTGATCTAGCTTTCCCCAAGAATTATAGCTCTTTCAGTAGAATTAGCAAAGGAAATGACAAGATTACATCTATTCTCAGTTATTTGCAGGCGTCAGACAAATCTGCCAGTGTGGATGCTACATCACACGGATAGTAGCTTTTACTGCAACACTACCTACTACATACCCTAGCTATTTCGGGGAAGCACAAACACTGGCCATGTAGCTCACGCTTATTCGGTCTATATGCTTATTGTATCTGAAATGCATATGAAGGGGGAGTTTCCTGACATTAATTAATCTCTGAGGGATATGATCACCAAATTAGATCACCATTAGCTTCTGAACAAAAAAAAAAAAAAAAATAATAAATCCAGTTAAGATTATCCCTTAGTAAATGGCTTTGCTTCTTTTCTTTGATCACCTATACCAAACATACAAAATCAGCCCCTTTCTGGCAAGCGTTGGATTAACTTAACGTACAAGTATGATACGGGTGATTTGTACATGGGAAGTCTGACACCCACAAAAGGTGTCTAACCTTTCCCTGCAAAGCATACATTAGACAGCAGCTATTTACCAGCTGTGTTAGAACAACTACTCTGCACCACTGCACACCTATCCTTTTCTTCTTCCTCCTGTGCACAGAATGGAATCTTGCTTTAGCAGTGGGCACCTCTTTGGCTGAAGGTGTAAGAGCTGTGGCAACCATGCTAATGGAGAAAGATGAAAGGGCTCTGTGACTTTTTTTTTTTTTTAATTCCTCCCTCCTCTGTTTCCCCTTAGAAAAATGCCAATATTATGCTCCTAGAACCATGCAAAGATTATAAAGGGACAATGTCTGTGTATTGCTTTAATCTGTCTGCTTTAACTGGGTGTGAGTTGTGGGTGGTTGTTTTTGTTTTTTTTTTTTTTTTTTGTTCTCTCACTGATCTCGAGAGGCAAAAGATTTTGACAATTCTAAATGCTCCTTCTAGGCTTCATGAAGCCTTCATTTTTATTCCCCCCTCCCCATTTGCTTTAGAAGACCAGAGACTGCAGAAATGAAGTACCTCTTGGGTGGAGGAAGGCTTAAAGTAATCCACGTGACTTTCATTTACACAGAGAGGAGTAAGAGTTTGTCAGATGCTTGGATCCAGCTACCTCTTATCCTGTAATACAGTGATTCAGGGACATTGCTATGCCCCTGGAGGTCACCTTCTGAGCATGAGACTTCCTCAAAGAATTACATGAATTGGGAAAAACAAGAACTACAGTCTGAGTGTCTCCCCATTACTGCAGTCCTGTGAAATGTAAACTACAAATCTGTTGTTTTCCCTGTCCCTAAACCTCTAATGTTGCAAACCTGACGGAGAACTTCTGATCTAAGACAATAAAATTAAATCCTTTTACAAAACTGAAAAATATTTTTAAATAAATGGAGAGGGAAGGGAGTTTACTGGAAGCTTATATGCCAGTCACAGATTTATTCCAATTCATCACTTTTGTCATCCAGAGGTGGAACTCATCCCATTCAATTTCTCAAACTCTGACATCCGTTTAAAATCAAGTGTCAGATTCTTCTCTGATTTTCATGCAAGTCCTACTTCAGTGAGCTTATGAAGACGTGAAAGCCAGGACGGAATTTTATTCAATATGGTTAATTTCTTAACATACCACATGGCTACGTGTTGTGTTACCGTAAACACTTATATTATGCTACTCTTCCTGACAAATAACATGCATATCGTATTTTCAATAACCTTTGTGATAAGTCTTTTAAACAGTGAAATTTCTCAAGGCATTTATAATTTTTTTTTTTTAAACAACATTCCTGCAAATGTCAGTGACTGTTAACATCTGAATCAAGCTGTTCCCAGTTCATGTGACTGGAAATGGTGCCCAGAGCAAAAAAGCCAGACAGTCTGACTCTCACATAAGTATAGTCTGTGTGGAAATGTTACTACTGAACACAAGTAGAAGTTGCTGAATCCAAATCAGAATACATTTTGGCAGGAAACAAGGTAAGGCTGCATTATGAACATTTTATTATTATTATTATTATTATTACTTTCATTAAAGGTATATTATAGAAATGGTCTAAAAGCTGAGGAAAAAAACACAATAAGCTGCTAAATAAGGATTCTGGCTGGACACAAGGCTAACTGGCTCACATGTTGCTGGCAGTATCTGGAACTCTTCTGGGAATATATTGGAATTATCTCACAGGAAAGAAGGCTGAATTTGGGGGTTTAGCTTATAGCCACCCCCAGGGAGCAGTTATGAACTCCCTTATGTTCTTGAGAGGTTTTCCACCCTCTGAGTAGAAGGAATGCCATGTAGTAACCAGCTGTGCATAAGGGTAAAGGACATTTATATCAAGGAAGAGTGAAAGAGGTGACCTGAACTGTATACACATGTGAATGAGACTTATTTGAAGTGTCGCATGGATGGCACCAGAGACAGAAAAGTGTGCCAGCCAGAGATGGCTGAACTAGGAGCAGCTGCAGAGGTACACTTGCATTTTACCTCCAAAAGTGTTAATGTAGCTAAATATATTTCAGTCATAACACACTGACATATGCACATACTTTCAGAGAAATTGGAAGATCTAAAAAGTTAGCAGAAAATATGTAACTGAATTTCCAACTGCCTATAAAGCTCCCAGTGCATAAGAGAAATTTCTTTTGTTGTTAGAAAGTAGATCATACTTACAGGCTCAGACGACTACTCTAAACTTCATCTGCCATTTAGGAATAACTCTTTTTTTTAAGATCAGGCACTGGATGGCTTATGGCAGGTAGTTAGGGTGCATACAATGTTAAGATACTACTTTACTGAAAGGAAAGAAAAGAAGAGGGAGCTAGCTCCTTCTCTCCAACCTCCAGCTACCTTCACTTATTGTCACCTGATGCTGTTTGCATGCTCCTGGCTATGTGGAATATATGGAATATGCTCAAAGCAAGCAGTAGCTACAGAATATGACAGCTGTGGTCCTTTGTTTCCCTTCTCTTTCTTCCATAGCCTGCTTATATTGTGTGCTTATGTAGGCAAGAGGAACAGAACAGAGAAATAGCTATGCCATACCTCCACCATAGTTGCAAGAGCCTTGCTGCCTTAGCAGCACAACATTTGTGCTCCTATGTGCCTACAGGGCAGGGTCATCAGCTTGCTCCTATAATGCTTGACTAACTTATATTCATGGGACCCAGGGTACCTGCTTGAACGGATGGATTGGGTTGGGTGTTTGTTTTTTTTTTTTTTCTTTCCTTGCAAAAGTTCTTTTCTTTCCTGCACACTGCCAAGAGGGGACATGGTGGGGGAACTGAGAAAAATAGGTACTCGATTAATTTAAAAAAAAAGGCTTATATCATGTTTCCAAAATAGCCTTGGTGTCGTGTCAAAAAATTTGTAATTGCCCTAACTACGCTGGATGTGGATTTTGATTTAAACACAAATCCTACAAGAAAACGAGTACATTAAATTAATAAATAGCAGGTAATGAGGTGTTACAGCAGCTCATGTTCAATCTTCCAAGATCTGCAACTGATCTGCTGAAGCTGGATCCTTATCGTTTCTAACTGATGCAAAGTTATGAGTTGTCTAAAGATGCTGGAGTGGGGAGATAATCTGATGAAAGACATGAAGCTGTACCCTTACTGTTTAAAAATAACCAGCCAAGTAGGTGGCTTAGTACATCAGACCCATTTAATCTTGTTTGGGATGATAGATGGGGTAACAACATAAACTCAGTTTCTGTGGATGTTTCTAGCAACAGAGACAGTATGAAATATTTGCAAAAGCCACAAACTGTTGAGATAACTAATACCACATAGTCCAGTTACATACAGCCCAGTATACAGTAAAGAAGCCAGTTGTGCTCAAGAATGCAGAAGAATTCAGAAGCACTTTGTATTTGAGGTTTTACTAACAAATTGTTTTAACAGAAGAAAGTGAGGTTGAACACACTTTCAGGTAGTTGTTAAACAAATGGGCCTATAAAACAAAAATTGAGATGTGCTAGGTAAAAGACATTTAAGTAGTGAGAACTTTAGACAGCTCTGAAAGTCTTGTAACTAGTTCCAGTTACTGAAATTTTTGATGTCTACATTTCTGTAATGTATCTTAATTTTAGTCATCAGATGACAACTCAAAAATAGCCCAAAACCCAGCAGTTTTCTAAGTTAATCATACCAAACATTTACAAGGATTTTTGCAGTTTGCATTAATACACTCCCCTGACCTGCATCAAACTTCTTTTGCATTTTGCAGAATAAGAGAATTCTTTGTTCCATCCAAAGTTAATAATTGTTTACATGTTCAAAATTGTAATCCTTACTGATGCTAAATTTCCTATGATGATGTCTTCACATTTGAACATAAGAAAACTCAGTTTCATTGTGTTTGAATTAATTTCTTTCCAACACTTTAATCATTATATTCTGATCTGGAGGTTTCCCTGCTTCATGCAACAGCCTGGGTCTTTATTTCTTTTCCATTCAAACTTTATGACTGTGTCTTTAATGTTCTACTCTGTAGCACAGCAGTTTACATACAGGCTGCCTTTTTAATGGGATCTTTAAGGTTGCGTTCTCTAAAGATGCCTTTGCCTATACTCATAAATATTTCAAGGGTTACTTCTCTGCACTTATTTTCATAATAGAACCAGAAGTGAATGTGGAATAAAACATAATCTACAAAGAAAAAGAATAGCTCACAGCACACACTATAATTAAAGGAATTTTTAAGTAACTTGACATTCTATCTCTTTGAAACATAGGCTATACTGCATGTTATTATTTGTGTAAGGAAGTTTTCTAGACCATGAACAAGGTCTTGCTGTCTTTTCTTTGTATGCCTTCCTCAGAAATCAGCAGGCAAGATCTATTCATTTCAAGCTACACCAACTGGAGTATCAAGGGTTCTAGAACACAACTGGACCAGATCCTAATTGAAGGAACAAGGCAGCCGTGTCAAGATACATGTATATTTATAAATAAAAGTGACTTTTGTGTGGGTTTTGCCTTAAGGTCTCAGAAATCTTTCATGCAGTTAGGGTTTAACTCACAATAAAAGCCACCCGATTAATAAATGATTTGGGCTGATGCCGGTTTAAGGATCTGTAACTGTGCTGAGGAGTTGAAACAAAAATATCTTTACAATTTTTTTATATATATATATATATGGAAATTGTTTGACTTCTAATTTCAGAAAAATCTTAGAACCTGCATACCATTAAACTTCCTCTCTGGGACACAGCTGGACTTTCACGTCAGAGGGTGAAATGCCAGGCTGCCAATAATGCAAAATTTCAAGCAGAAACATTAGACTGCTTAGAACCCTCTTAAGGAACTTGAGATATTTTAGATCAGTATTGAGTTACAGGGGACAGAAGAAGCATATTTGTGTCTAATCAGATATTGACATGATGCTGGAAGAAAAACGATAGCATCATGAATAGTCCATAACGGAAGTGAATAACAGTAAATTCAGTGGAGTGGAACAGAAAAAGCAAGATAAAAACAAAACAACCCCCCCCAAAAAACAAGAGTTCTTAGTGGACAGAAAGCCCTTGATCTAGATGTGGGCTAAATGTCAATATGGATCCTGTGACAAGAGTTGCTTTCACCTTTGAATACTCACATTTGGCCATGGTACCTTGCCACAAAAGCCGCATTGGTAACAGCAAGGGTTGAAAACAAAGCTTAGCATGTCAATGTGAGTAATTATGTGTTTCTGCAACAGGGCTGGAAAAGTCCAGCATTTTGGTATCTGTGAGGCAGTGAAGGTGTTCTTGCTCTTTCAGTGCTTGAGAGTTTGTGTATTTGGGTGAAATGAAAACGCTAATGCCTAGGCCCACAGCTGAGCCACCCAGGAGCCAGAGAGTTCAAGGCAATAATCCCTTATGATGTGTTACCGAAAAGATCTTCCATCTGTCTTCAGTTTTCCTCCTCCAATTCTTCCTTTATCTTCCTTCACTTCCTTATAACACTACATTGTGATTGAGCTTTTCATGTCCATTTTCATCCCATGTTAGTGATGCATATGCTCTGTATTGTCCTGAGCCTTTCTGTAGCTTATTGACCTTTGCTTTGAAAGTGCTGACAAATTTACTCTTTCCCACCTTTACATGTACTTGTGTGGTGCTGTACACATGAAATGACCACTTGATTTTACTAAGCCAGGATGTCTATCCTTTCTGTATCCAGAATCTTTCTCAAATTCATAATTTCTGGAAAGCCACTAATATTTATCTATCAAATGCCTCTTCGCTGCACTGTGGTGCAAAAACAACAGCAGTGAAAGGCAGAGGGAAGTAAAAAAATGTAATCGAGTTAATGAGGTTGTATACATTAGTCTACTTGGACTTTAAGCTTTCTGGGGTTGGAACAGTAGTAATGTTCTGCTTAGTGTTTGGTGCAACTGGCCCCAGCTTTGACTGACATGTCTGTGAGTGCAAAATGCAGCTAATACAATAGCAAGAACACCCTAAATTACAGCACAAGATTGGAGTTTTAAGACAAAAAAAAAAAAAAAAAATCAAACCAACCTCCTTGTCTAAGGACTTAACGTCAACCTGGATGATAGACTTGGGGAATAAAATTTCCCATTTCTTACCTCTAAGGTGTTTCCTGCAACCTTGTACTAACCACTGCTAGAGGTATGATGTTGAACCAGATGTATCAACAGTCCAAATCCCAGTTTTTTATTTTTTTAAGATGATACATACAGAAATATTTCAGGACCTGTAGATATTGGGAAGATTTCTGGCACAGAGGCAAATAAACCAAGTCCCAGATGACAATGTGAATTGCCTATTTATAAGCCATGAATTTTCTCATGACTTATTTTTTTTTCCCTCTTTCTTTAGGCTACACTAAGGTAGCTTAACACTACTTTAGTAAAGCAAACACTTCCTGTAATAACGCCCCAGGTAAGACTAAGCTGGTTCAGAAAAGACTGTCAGAATTTTGTTAATTGAACATTTGATCTTTTTCCCCAGGTGGTGTTTTTTTTCTCAGGGCTGAATACATCTTGTAAAGAATAAAATGATGAATTATGCCCTAAGAAGTTTTATCTTTCTTATTGTACACACATACAAAAATATGCTATATTGGCAGTTCACACAAAGTCTCTTCAAGTTAAATTTAGGACTATTACTGAGCATTTCAATCTTGCTTACTTGAATATCTTCGCTGAACACAAGTGAAATAGGAATAATAGATCTCATGTCATTTGATGAGTGAGGCTGACCAGCTTTGATGTTAGGAAGGACTCTATTTTCTAAATAATTTTATGTAAGGTCTTAATATGATGACATTGGCAAGGCTGGGGACAGAGCATAATAAAACGTTTGCTTCAAAGTTTTATTGCCAACTGTTGCATAAATCAATGCTTTGGTATTACTTGAGGTTCCATAACTAATTTCCTAAAGTGCTGTAGGCTGTGACATTTTAAACTGAAATGATTTAGGAGAAATTAAGACCTTGAGAGGTGGTGCAAGCATTTTCTGAATTATAACTCTCCATGCTGTTTGCCATTCTTTCTCAGAATTGAAGCTTGTAATAGTTAAAAGTAATTGTTCTTAATCTCTTTTCTACATGTTTTCTCAGTGGAAACTCTGTAAAAAGATAGGGAGGCAAGTCTTTAATTCTTTCTTTTCTGTTTCTAACCAGATCTGTTTGGATTGTGACACAGAAGATGACTGGAACCCAGTTCAGGGTTCCCACAGAGGTGAAATGAATCTGCTGTATAAAGCTAAAGGAAATTGTATAAGAATTACAGATAAAATAGATGATGAATACAGAATGTTCAGTCGTGTCTTGACAGTATTTGAGACAGGGGCATTAACATTTAATAGTGTTAACAGAGAGCTAGGATATGGGAGGGAAAAGTAAAAGTAATGATAATACCCAAGCTCTAAACCTGTGGGATAGTTTTGTTGTACTCCTTACCCACAGTAATGGGTGAAAGAAAGAGATGTTTAGTCCTATGCAATTCATGGACTTACTACTGGCTATCTATCAAGAGATGGAAGTAGTTCCTTCCATCATAGCCACAGATGCGAATGTAGGTAAAGTGAAGAAGATTTTGGATTAAAAGATAAAAAAAGTGTTGTGATGATACCCAGTTTAAGGACAAAGCAGTTAACACATAGAGGATAGAATGGGGATGGATCACAGAAGGATGAAATGGCACTGCAAGGGAAAGTGCAATAGAAACTGGCAAAGTAATGTAGGTCTTCGAAGTAAAAACCAATTTCAGACAAAGAAATGAAGGCAAACATGTACAGCAGAAGACATGACATTTTGTAGCTAGAAGCAGCTCACCCAGCATATTGGAATGTTCTTGGTCAGTGGATGACCATGGGGAAATCATGAAACAAGATGTGACGTCACAGAGTTCTTGCATACAGTGGTAGAGATGAAGTCAAAGGAGAGTTGTTCAGGACAAAGAATTCAGTAGGACAGTCGATATTAGATACCTGGTGAGATTAAGATGTTAAAGTTGAGGAGGAAAAAAATATAAGACCTTGGGTATAGTGAGTGGAAACAGTGATCTGGTAAAATTTTAACTTGCCATTGCTCATGAGAGGGACTTTTCATTCCCTAACTGGATCACACTAGTTGCTGTGTGTATTTAGCCCTACCAAAGCTGTATTTCAGTGGTGGCCTCTGTGTGTGGCATAATCCTTTTGATACAAAAACATCATCATCCTAATTAAACTTCCCGACGTTTATCTGGGCATCTAGGTTATTCAGCTGCACCATGATTCTTTTGTTTTGCTCTAGTCAAATAGATTTCCAGCTGTTCACCTGCAACATATTTGCTTTCTAAGGACAATCAGCACCAGAACTCAGCTTGTTGTGATAACTATTCAGCTCACAAAAGAAAAGCCATTTACTACAAAAACAGTGGGAATTCACTGTGTGAATCAGGCTTTGGGTTCCTCATGCTAAGGCCTAGCCAAGGACATAAAACATAAGTTATGAATTGAGCCCACTTTACACAGTCACACGTGTCTAAGTGTGGGTAAGTCCTTCCTGAGCTAGTTCAGCCTAGTCAGGCAGTCAGGACTGCTTGGACGTTACCAAATACTGTATTTAGGTGGATTTGTAGCCCAGCCAACGTCCTGTGATGCTGTGGCTGATCAACTGCTGCTGTCTCCCAAGACAGCTGCTTTACTATACTGCAGAGTTAAAAGGCAAATGACAAAATTCTTGAATACAGATGAAATTAATTGCAGCAATAACAACATCCAACTCTGGAGTACTTTGAGGGGTATAAAGCTGCTCTGCTTGTGTCCTTTATACAGGAACTTAGTGGAAAGGACTAGTGTTCAGTAGAAATGATTAATTTCAGGAAATTACACTTAAGTGTACTAAATAGTTCTACAGCTAGCCTTATTTTCTGCATACGAAGTCCAGCAAGAGTAGATCTCAAGGTCTTGAATCAGGTTTCATTAATTCCTCTCACTTTCCTGGTCTCTCTTTCCCCTCTTATGAAATTAGATAAAACCCTAAAATAAAAGTATTGGGCCAGGTAAGGCTGCACCTGTATAGACAAGGCAAAGAGTTTACTGAGGAGAGGACTCCTTAAAGTGGAGAATACTATTCCCTGTGCATCAGCAGCTCTTAGCAGTATATATGCTAGAGATTGCATCTATCCAGATTATTCACCACAATAGCTTTCCCCAATCTCTGCTTATGGCATAAACTTGAATATGTAATTGTTATAGTAATTTCAGTTTGAGCTGTACTGTGGAGATAAGTAAAGGCAGAAATCTGAAGACAGCAGTTACGAACCTCCATATGGATGACTCTTGCTGATCATCGTGTGACAACATGGATCACATGTTTACAAGGAAGTAAAACCATGTGACACTAATATTAGATAAGTGATACATACTGCTTCAGGTTTCCTTTGGATTCCTCAGAGTTCCTTTCCTTTCTGGCTTCTCAGTGCTTATCTTTCTCTGCATTTGTTGCTGGTTTATAATTTCATTTTCAGTACACTTTATTCACTCTACTTGCAAAGACCATCATCCTATGAACTCTTTAAGAGACAGGGACATTCACATTTGTTCATTGGTACAAGTAGTGTTCCCTTGCTAATAATCCACACTAAAGTAACACAAAGGCGAGGAAAGAGATAGTTCTTCCCTATTTTGCCAATTTGGGTTTGTTTAATCCCAAATCTGTTTATGGAAATCCTATTAAAAAATGCATTTTGGTTACTAAATGTATTTGAGACAATGCAACAAATTTGTACAAAAATATTACCTTATCTTCAAAACCATCCCATTTTGTAAACTTCCCCAGGTGGTTTACAAAGTGAGCTTGCCCCAGGGTTGTTCTCTCTAGGGGGAATGTATTTCTGGCGATTGGTAGGAGGTTGCCTGTTGTTTTAAAAAGCACTGAAAGCTGATCAATAGCTTTTTATTTATTTATTTATTTGACTCAAACTCTGTACATCCACACGTGTGTGAGTGTCTGCAATGGAACAGAAACTGATGCCTAAAGGAGGAGGGTAAAATAGGATTTTATTTTTCCCTTTCCACATATTTTTAAAAACAATCCATGTCACTGGTTGAGATCCTTAAAAATTTAGGGAAGAATCCCAGGAAAAAACCTTGATTTTTGTCAGCTTTTCCTTCACTCTAGTAGATACTTGTTGCAGTAGAAAAGATAAAATTAGATCCCTAAATACTTAAGTTAATCCCTTGCCTCCTACAGAAAAGGACTAGGCTCAAATATCTGCCATTGTTTCATGGCATTTTGGGCTCTCTGCAGGCAAAATGTCCACTGATATGATCAAAGTCCACATTTTTCAGCCCTGTCATTAAGTACTCTGGGAGTGTTCCAAGAAAACCAAAAAGACAATATGTAATTTTCTGCTTGATTTAACAGAATATGTTCTTCTCTAAAGAATGAAAATGAGGCGGCCCAGTTTCCTACAGATTTGTATTCTTTGTTCTTTTCTCAATCCTCTAGTACAATAAATCTCATCTGCTCTTATTTTTCCCTGTGAAATGCTTGCTTCTGGTGGGTAGTCCTAAATCATGTGAATCATGTTTGATCAACTGACACAGTCAGTTCTGCTTATCTTTCCCTTCCTCTACCCCAAATACTGGTTCTGTATGTGTGTGAATTTTGCAGGGGTTTAATGATCATCTTAAAAGTTTGGTTGATGTTCCCCGTTGTGCTCAAAAGCTATTAAGAGGTCTGAAGAAACACCCTTATTGCACAAATTTCACTCCCTTAGAAAATAAAATTTATAACTTAGACTCTTGCTCTGATTTTGACTGTACTTTACAATGGTTTAAATGATGGAAATTGTCTCATCTGTGCTTCTTTGATAGCCTGATCAGCAGATACTTTACTAATTATTTTTTTCATGATGCAGGTTACATTGTGTTACATTGAATTTGCTTAGCGTATATTAGCAAACAACTGCTGGGTATCTGCATTTGAAATAAAATTAGTCTGAAATTAACTTTGTGCAAGGAAAAGCAGGAGCTGTGCCACAATATACCTCACTTTTCAGTCTGCAATAGGGAATAAAACTTTCATGCTTCCCTATTTCTTGAGTTCTGTTACAATACTAGCATAGCATCTTGTTGTCCAAATACAAGAGTCCCTGGCTGCAGTATTTGAGGAGGCCTGGATTTTTGGAGACTGTTTCTGTGACCTGACCCTGACCTGCAATGCATATATTGCTGGAATTCAAGCAGTGTTTTGTGTGCAGCTGTTCTGCCAGCCCCTCCTATATAAGTAGCTATGAAAGGTTCTATATAGCTTTTATGCTTAAAAGTATATTTTACAATAAGCAGCAGCAAGAATATGGAAATGCTGGGGAAAAACAATAAAAAGGCTTGTTGGGATGCGTATGGTTTTTGCTATGTTGAGCTGATCGTATTTTTAAACAAAAAAAGCTCTGTTTCACAATGCATAAATATATTATTGCATTTAGGTGAGAAATCCAGGAGGTTAAGCACTTCACAAAGATTTTGGCTCCTAACCAGTGGCCATTCTGCAGCACAGTAGTTGGCAAACATTGCATTGCTGGAGACCCTGTTTAGATACATTAATTTTAAATGTTAGTTGTCACTAGCTAGAAATTATGCGGGAGAAAGTCCAGCACTATGTAGCAGGCGTACACTCACCTAGGATCACTGCTTGCTGGGTTCAAGCTCCTTATAAAAGAAATCTTTCAATAGGTAAAACAGATTTCTCATTAGCTTCATCACCTCAACATAATATAAATACAAAGCATGAGGTGTGATTTCATGCTGCTCAGACAAGTATTAAGAGAAAAAGCAGAATCTCACATCCACCAGAAACTAAATGATGCAAGGGCACGACCAACTTCATCCCTAGCCACTGTGGGCTCTTCATCCGCAATATATTTTTCTGGTCACCTAACTCGGCCCTTGCCGGTCAGATAGGGAAATGTTTCTTAGAGATTGTCAAGTCATAAAAGATAATTTTCCTTATAGCTGAAAAAGGGAGCAGGAAATGATTTTCAGCTGCTCAGAGCATGGCTTTGGCAGTCTAAGGTAGTATTTAATGGCAGTCAGTGCTTTCTGGGGAGATAACTTTTCCAGCACGCTCAGCATGGCAGCTGGGGGAGGCTTCCCACTGCCACAGGACAGCAGGAGCAGAGACCTGGCTCCAGCACCGGACTGAACGGGAATGAGCCCTCACCTTGCTTAGCAAAATCAAGCTTAAATAACACATAGATGGCTGGGAATATTATCCTGGTCTGCTTAAATAAACTGTTCTTCATAGGGCTTGCATGACGATAACCCAATCAGTAATGTGACACCAGAGTACTTTAAAACAGTCCCATTAATTTATGTGCCTTTATCTCTGACCCAAACCCATGCACATGGAGCCACTATTTAAAAACTAAATCTCTACAGGCTGTGTATGGTAGAGGTGAGGATCCCCTGGCTGTCCCTGTTTTTCCTCTCCGAGCAGTCGCCCTGTCCCTTCAAGAAGCGGGGTGAAGGGAGACTGGAGCAGCCGCAGTGCCGGGGGAGCAGATCCCAGCTCCCAGTGCACTGCCATGGCACCCATGCTCTGCCCTACAGTGCCACAGCTCTTGGGGGGCTGCTGCCGCACCCTCAGACCTCCTCTGTGCCAAGGAGAGGCAGAGGGTCTGCCCATGGCAACCACGGCCTTGCCTGTGGCCTTGAAGAATGAGATTCAGCCTCTTCCAGCAGGCCTCCACCCTGGGCCGCCATGGTGTGGCTCACCCTCAGGAGACCATCTGCCCTGGGCTGCAGTAGCTTCCCCCCACCCCAGCTACTGAGCCTGTCCAGCAGGGAAGGGGGGCACAGATCCCATATAGATATGTGTACGTAGCCTGGCCAGCTGCTTTGGGCTGCTGGCAGAGCTGGTTAATAGCCCATGTACAGCACCTGCGCCCAGTCAACGTGCAGGGCAGTACTGGGGTACGTGCAGGGCACATGGCGCAGTTCATTCTGGAGGTGCGTTTGCTTTACCCCCCCATGACCTTTACTGCATGGTGGCACTGGTGTTTCTGTGCTGGTAGCCACAGCATTACTACCAGGGTGCTGTTTTGGAGTACTCTGTGTGCTGCCAGCACTCCTGTAGTTTAAACCCTTCCCTGGGACCGTACCTGTGAAGCCAAACCCTGCCCCAGAGGCTTGGCCCCCAGCAGGCATGGCCTGCAGCACTGCCATGTCAATGGCAGTCATGGGGTGTTCTTCACTCTGCAGGGACTTGCTCGGTGGCTACTATTGAGAGCAGAATGAAATACCACAGTAAATAAATCATGGGGAAAACTCATTCACCCCAAGAAAGCTGTGTCTCCTCAATGCAGGCTCCCCTAGGCACCCCTCTCTCCCCTCAGGCACCCCGTGTTTACGACATACTAGGGTTTCAAACCCCAGCCTTTTGGTGAGGAATCTGAGGGGGAACACTCCCACCGTGGTCCCAGCCCTGACCAGGGGGCAGTACCCTGTGGCCAGGTGTGGGCAATCCGTGCTGCTGGCAGCCCTTCCCCTCAGGGCAGGTGGGCAAGCAGTGCTGGGGGATCTGCCCACCCTCCCACAGAGGCTGCAGTAGATCTAACAGTCCTCTGAAAATAACTGCGGTCTCCCAACAGGGGCTTCCTTTTCTAATAGGAACGTGTTAATGTGGAAGTCTCCAGGTGTGCAAGGGCAAGGCATCTTGACTGTAAGTTTTGACTCTCCTCTGTGTGTTGCCAGTCATGTCTCCTGAGCTGCGGAGGGCATGAGGGGTGTGGGGGATCTCAGGCCTGTGCCTGCCACCTCACCCCTTGGTATTTTTGACTGACCCCTGGCAAATATTAAATGAGGTAGGCAGGCTCACAGATTAGTCTCTCTTGACAATTTGTAGCAAGCTAAAAATGAATTATAGTTATTCTTAAAAATTAGTTTTCCTTCTTGACCACCTCAAACCCCCTTTTTTCCTCATTTACTTTCTGATGTAAGTCTCTCTTTTTGGTGTAGAATATTGGATACATTCTTAGCTTCTAAAATGTAGCTTATACTGATGCTGAAATTTTCTGGTTTCTTGCTGACTTATTAGTAACATATTTTTCTTCAGGTTCCTGAGAATAAACAAACTCTAAAATATTAACATTTATTTTTATGTTTGGCTAATTTCAACCTTTTGTACTTTCCCGCAAATGCTGATTGAGAGTTGTGTCTATCACTGCCACTTTGGGGTAACTTGTGTCCTGCCCCTGCATTTTTTTTTTTTTTAATGTTTTTTTCTATGCCTTATGTGGAATAACCAGAGCAAATTCTTTGATGTTCATATGCATGCCTCGGTTCACATAAGTATGCTCATTTTGGTGATGCTCTTTTCCTATATAGATCAGAAATCCTGGTTAGAATCCATGATGATTAGAATATTATACTCAGAGGGACTATCTAGAAAATGGTTTGGCTTTTTTTAGGATTACAGCTGCAGATTGGAAAAACTGAATAATTTTTACTGTGATATAATTAAACTCGTATTACACATTTAAGTGTTTGGTTTTTTAAAGAACTTGCCAGGATGTGCTGTGTGAAAAATTCTAGGAAGTGGTGCAGATATATAATTTAATTACAAGTTTCTAGTTTCTAATTAAAAAATGAAGATCAGATTTGACTGTCTTATAACCCCAGCTTTGTTGATGGCTTGGGTTTGCAGCATAATTTGCAGTGTAAATACTTCTGGTGAGTTATCATTTCTTGAAACGGAAGTGTGTTGAGTTTGTGATACAAGTTTACAGAGATGGAAGGAAAGGGAATGTTTCAGATCACACTACTACATTTCCTTTACACGTTCATTCCACAGTAACTTTATATTACTTCTGCCCTATGTTAAATTCTGGCAGATTTTAGTGGGAAAAGAGCTTTTAAATGGGGTTGGAAGCTACATGTGCTCCATTTGTAATCAAGGGTTAGATCCTTGTCAGTTCTAGTCAGTGAAAATACCCATCAAGACAGTATTCTACTAATACAGTTCCCTCAAACTGTGCCTAAAGTGATTCTTATTGTGTATCTTCAGATGGACTAAAATTACCTGAGCTTTCAAAAGCCTTTTGCAAGTATGTAATAATGCTGTAAAATACTGCAACAAATTAGAAACTAAGTAGGATAGCAGAAAGCAAAAGCAGGAATAGAATAAAAAACCAAAAATCACTCAATATGCTTTTGCAGGTTTTGCTATACTACCTCTTGCTATTATATTTATGAATGCTAAAAAGGAAAAAATTTTAAAAAAAAGTTTCAGCGCTTCATCAGATAAGTGAAAACTAAAAAAAAAAACAACCAAAAACAAAAAACCCACTGAGTGTACAAAGTCATCTGATCCACTTCAAACACTTGGGTCCTTGTAGAAAGAAGGCTTCTGGTGCCTGAGCCACAGGCCCCTCAGGACAGGACTTACATCAGAGCAGTAAGTGACCAAGAAGCACAAGGAAAAAATTATGATAGTTCAAAATAATTTCAAAATAAAAGTATTATTGAAACTGCTGGTTTTTTTCCAAACTGAATTAACAGTGATTATTTAACAATGACCCCAGCCCAGATTTGTAAAGGTATTTGACATCCCTTAAAAAAACCCAAACTTGTGTGTGTGGAGTGTGCCTGCCTAGTTTATAAAGTGTAAATGATAATCTTTTTATATTTCATCTTTAATGTGTATTAAGGCAGAGGAAAGCAAGGGAAACCTCTTGTAGGAAGAGACTGATATTAAAAGTAAGAGTTAGGTAAACCAATAGGATGTGTTTTGCCGGAATGTTGTATTGCTAGTAAAGAAGCTCAGAGGTGTGAAAAATAGGTAAAGACTTTCACAGAAATGGGACCTAATAGACCAGGTAGTTAAGAGATGATAAATCATAAACAGGAATCTAATTAATTCTTGGCTAGTGTTGAACCGCGATATTGAACTGCTGAACTGATCCAGCTTGGCAATTTGGCATTCTTATGCCTTTTTGTTCCTATTCCAGTTATTTTAAATCTAAATTTTCAAAGGGGAAGGGAGTGCCTGTCTGGAAGTTCAGGAAATGTGTTTATGAAGTATTAATGCTTATACATCTAAACCAAAACCAGAGAATAAGCAACTGGTTAAAACTGTTCCACAAGTTTCCAAAACTGTTAGCAATGTGACGGCGTCCAAATCAATTATTAAATATATAGGGTGAAATAGAGGAATACTTTACTGTATCCTTTTCCTTAGTAGCATTTAAATACTGCTGTTTTTCTTGTTTGTTTTATCTTGTTTCATGCCAGATGTTCTTATCAGGGAAAACAATGGTGGTATGTTTTAATATTGATGAGTTGATTCTCTGGGGAATAATAGTATATCTACCTTCTCAGAATACAAATTGTGGGAGTTTTTTTATAGTGTAATTACCATAATGCATTGAATTTTAAGTGCAAGTCTTTAAAACTGTGGAAAGAACTTTTTGTTTATTATCTTTCTTCTATCTACTTTCAGAGTGTCTTTCATTTTAATGTTAACTATCATGTTTTTGTGGCCTTTAAAAGGTAAACATGTAAATCACCAGAGGTACTGTGTAATCTGTCAAAGTAGCATATGCTTAAGCACCTTATAAACTATTAAATAACCATAATATTTCTCTTTCCAAGGTTATTAGTTTATTCTTTTAAACAACTGCAGAGTAATTAAAGTACCTTGCTTTAACTTTTTTTTTTCTTTTTTCTTTCCCCTCTCCTTTTCCCTCCAGGAACCTGAACATTGAAATTCTGTAATTATAAATGATTTGGTGACGAGCTGAGCTTGCAATGCAGGCAATAAAAACCGTGGAAAAAGAAGTCACTTTTATAAAGGAAATACTTTTTAAAGAGTCCTTCCTAAAGGAACAAGAGTACAGCAGAAGCCCGGAGAGCAAGCAGCAGCTCTGCGAGCAGCAGCCATTGGAAGGAGCTGTCTGCAGCTCTCAGTGCTGTACTGAGCATGTCCCAGCGGAGCCCAGTGCGAGCAGCACATTATGCAAAAAGGCAGCTCTAGCAGATGGGAGAGAGGCACAGCAAGCATTTGCTTCACTTGCATCACCACCGCTTGAAAACAAACCTGGATCGCTAGAGGGGATATCGCCGGCAGGCCAAAGGAATGAAATCCGGGAGCATGGCTTGATTGCCGAAGGTGTTGCACTGCGAAAAATCATGGGGAATCAAGATGGGAAGCTAAGGAAAAATACAGGTGATGTGCATGAAGGAGGAGAGGATGCTTCTGGGCCCAAGGATACAGATGGCACAAAGAAGGTATCGGGAAGCAGAAGGGGACTGGGGAAGCATGCAAAAGGAAGTGAATCCGCTAAGAAGAAGGGTAAGTCGGACTCGAGGGCCTCGGTGTTTTCAAATCTGAGGATCAGAAAAAATCTGTCCAAGGCTAAAGATGGGAATAGTAGTTCACGGGAGGATGTTTTGGAAAGCCAGGCCTTGCAGGCTGGAGAGCTGGACAGTACTCATTCAATTATTACGAAAACTCCAGATATAAGCATCTCTGCGGATGAAGGGGGTCTCTCAGACACAGATGTTGAACATTTTGAAATCAGAAATGAAACTGTCCCAGCTGCGGCGGAGACACAGGATGGACAAAGGACCAGTTCTGGCTCTGATACGGATATATACAGTTTCCATTCAGCCACAGAACAAGAGGATTTGCTTTCTGATATCCAGCAAGCTATTAGACTGCAGCAGCAGCAGCAGGGGGCAATTAACATTGGAACTGAGGATCTTGTCACCAAAACAATGGGCCGACACATGGCTAATTCTCAAGCAGCCCCCTTAGATTTTGAACGGTTTCTTTCAGTAACTACCACTGACAAAGAGAGGAGCCCAGACAGTGAGGGGGCTTTTCCAGCGGTATCTGAAACTGCGGAAAACATTCCTGTCTCCTGTGCAACTGAACGTGAACTGAAAGAAACAGCAAATGGCTCAGGCTCTCCTGGTAACAGCTTGTTTGAAACACAAGAACGTAAGCTATTGATTGAGGAAAAGGAACAGCTCAGTGCTGGAATGGATGGTGTAGCTAGTGAACTAGAAGATGATTTAAATAGAACTGCGGTAGAAAACGGGTCTCAGACACACAGCTCCACACAACCCTTCCCAACCTCGGTAGCAGACGCTGAGACTAAAATTGCTGAAGTGCAGGCTGTTGATTTGCAGGGCTCAGTAACAGAGGATGGTGTTTCAGACGCAGTCTGTGATCATGCTGCTGACACTCAGGAAGGGAAACACACTCCGTCCGCCGGTCAAGAGGACCTGCATACTGGTTTATCCACGGAAGTGAAAAATGGCATTATGTCCTCCGAGGGGACAGCAGGCAGTCCGATGCTTGGTTCCCGATGCTTTAAGCCCTATCTAATTAATCCTTGTTACATCAAAACCACAACTAGGCAACTGAGTTCTCCCAACCATTCACCTTCTCCTTCCCCATCCCAGAGTCCACTTTTTTCAAGAAGGCAGGAGTCCTTTCACAAAAAAGAAAAGGTCTCAGTCAAGAAGCAGAGGTCTGCTAGTTTGGCAGGTTTATTTAGTCGTTCCGCAGACTGGACAGAAGAGGTATCTAATCACAAACGCGAGATAACGCAGAAGGTGGGCTCTGCAGGCTACTTGGAGCACAAGGGGTTTAGAGAGAAATTTCAAACGGAAAGAGTGCCTTTGACTCATTCAAGAAAGTCCTCAGGGGTGCAGGCTTCTACAGAGACATTTCCCAATGTCTTTTCAGGTGAGTGACATGTATTAAGGTTTTTCTCCCCAGAATGTCTTTGAAAATATATTTAAAACACTTGAATTCAGCCTTTTGTATGTACTATTGTCTTTACTTGTGCTGACAGTTTTAAAATCGAAGGCCTGATCTTGCAAACACAGTCACATTTCATTAGCAAGCATAGCCTCTCTATTCAGTGTCAGCCTGGCAGTACTGCCAGCGAAGGAAGTGCATAACTCCTTTTAAGTTTTTCTTTCTGCTTCTCTTCTTTATCTAAATCCCGTAGGAAAAAGCTGGATGCCTTAAATTATTCCTGTTGAAAAACTCTAAGAGCTGTACTGTTGTAGGCAGACCAGCTCTCTGCATAAATAAATGCTTCAGATGTGAAGCTTTCTGTAACTGTGATCCTGTTGGGGGTTTTCTTGTGCTAGGCACTTTTCTGATGTGCTGTAAATATTTGAAAGCTGCACCTGGTGTTAGACTGAGGCAGCAACGAGGATTTGCTTAGTACAAAAAGGAAAAAGCCATGCAAGCACAGATGGACAGCACTACAGAAAGGAACCAATTTCCCCTTCAGAAGGGGGAAAGTAGAGAAAAAAAAACTTTAATGACTTGAAAAGGCAGCATAAAATGGAGAATGGAAGGGGAAGGAAACTGTGGGTAGTACAATTTGGTAGCTGTGGCAGGCTGCTGCTCAGGCTACATAAGGTGACTCATTCAGGAAAGCAATCTTTTACTTTGCTTGTTAGGCAGCTTGCATCCTCTCTCAAAGGCATAGGAATATAGAGTTTACAAATTAAATGGTGGATATAGATAGTTATATTTTCCTGCACTTTGAGGGTTTTTTTTCCACTTTCTCTTCCCTCCTGCCTCATTCAAAGTTTCAATCTAAAGCTAATGTGTTCACAAATAGAGAAGGCCTCTGCCACGTAGGAGGTATGTATACAGCAGAAACTCAGGAACATATTCCATTTATTTTTCACTTAAGAAAACTGTAGAACTAAGAGAATACAGAGAACATGCCCTGCGAGCATCCGTTACAAGATTAAAACAGTTGCGTTTATAATTTGGTATGTTTTGAATGGAAGTCTGTTCTAGATGCAAGAGCACAGCCACCGCATATGTACTTGAGCTATTTGCAAAACATGCAGCGAGAATTTTTTTTGTGCTTTTATGAAAACTAAACAAAATCATATGGCTTAGAAAGGGAACAATGACATGATTTACAAGTCACATGTAAGAGAACAGTTAAGCTATCAACAACTTTTGCATAAGGCGACTATCTTGGTTTATACGGTGGATTTAAAAAAAATTATATAACTTATAATCACCTGCATTTATAGTTGCTTTCTTTATGCACGTTCTACTTTGTTTGACATCACAGTAATATTGGTGAATGAACCTGTCTAGAAACAGCAATTAAAATTAGTGGCTTTTTTGCACAGCAGGAGTTTGAAATATTCAGGTAAAGCATTAACATTATTTTCCAGGTTCAAATCACAAAAACACTTTCATTCTTCAGTAGTCTTCAACAGAAATCCCCAATTTCAGTCTTGAAAATTAGAATTCAAGTTTTTAACACAAAAAAGGCCACCCCCCTGTGAAATGAGCTGAATCTTTTTGTGTGTGTTTTAAATCCCTTCCACCTGTTTTCATGGATTTATTTCCGGGCACCTCTATGTAAAGTTTCACAGTTTGAGGTGATCATTACTTTCAGATTCATAGCATATAAAAAGCACTTTTTTTTTGTTTTGTTTGGTTTTTACTGTGGACATGAGGCAGATTATAAACAAGTCTAAGAGCAAAACTTTAAATTTATCATCAGCAATTAGACTTCTTTAATGGTGGTGCTATGGTGGAAATAAATTTTATGTGGTAAGATTCAACAACACGGAATTACTTTTTAGAGACCTGTTTTCCAGGAAACAGACTTTTTTCACATTTCTTCACAAGGTTTTGATTTACTTATTAATAATTTTTGTTTTATCATGTTTTCCCACCAACATTTTAGATTGTTAATGTGAAGGGACCAATGTCCAATGCAACAGTAGTTCTGTCTCTTATGGAAATTACGGTGACCCTTATTTGCATGTACATACCAGCTGTCTTTACAGGCACAGGACAATTATACCTTTCAGTTCATGCAGAAAAGCTTGCACTGAGGGAACTGGAAATGAAGTGATAATGCTTCATCTCTTTTTGATAATTCTTATTTTTAAAACCATACTTTCAAGCTGAAAATTATCAAGCATATAAAAATAACAGCTAGTGTATATAAAATGGGCACAAAATGTAACATTAGCGCTTCCATAGATTGACTGCCATTGCTGTAAGAGCAGAAAAACCTCTTTATTTAAACCAGCCTGCACAGGAACAATTACAGAAATAATTTCCTTGTAATTTGAATACTGCTTCTGAAAAATGTTTTGTTTTAATTGCGTGCATGAGATACATCAATTTGGGAACTACCATCAGGCTTTTAGAAATAACATGCTTTGTAGTGGCTCATTTCTATCATAAAATAAATAAATAAATATCAGCTTCTTGCCTAGAGCATTAAATCCCATCTTGCTGTGCAGTGACTGCAGTGTTGTTCTGCATTTCTAACTAGAATCAAGTAAAATATTCCACAACACTGTAGTCATCTATGTTAATGACAGCAGGTTCTATGCAGATGACTGGCCTACTTTTGCACTATGTTGTGGCTTGGCTGTGTGCCATTTGGTTTTCACAATGATCCATATGAACTCTTCTAAGGCTGATTTAATGTAAAATGTAGATGGAGGACAACAACTGGAATGGTAGAGACTGCGTATTTTAATTTTGTTTTATATAAGAAATAAGTAAAATATGGCATTTCAGATTTGATGCATTGGCTAAAAAAGTAGTGTGGACAATTTTACAGGTATTCCGTAATTCAGGGATCAGATCTATTTCTTTTATGATGAAGACAGCTGTATTTGAAATTGCAGTGACAGTAATTACAAGTTCTAGATTACCTGATGCACAGTGGAGCCATGGCTTTTATGTTGTGGTCCCTGGAGGACAAGAACTGAACCTGAATGAATAGGGTTGGCACTCTCACTTCAGTATGTGGCAATGAATGATTTGTACTAACATTAAGAGAGGATCTTGTTGGGAAAATGAAGTTTATGTTTCCAAACGTTAACCTAACTGAAACAGAAGAGCTAACAGATTGATTGAACAAGGAGTTTATCCTCGCATTAATTTGAGGTGCAGTGATTGCAGAGGAGCTAGTAAGGGTGTCTGTTACATAAACTGAATGTAAGAGTCCCATCAGCTGCCCCAGATGGTAATTAAACTTGACCCAGGCAAACCTATGCCCTTTCTAATCTCTGTTGGCTGGCTGTAACGCACTTGCTGCATAATGTCTTTCAAGGAGATCATTTATCTTCAGATTTCTCTTCAGAGATTTACATTTGTCCTGCTTTAGCTGCAAACAGGAAACAAACAAACAAAAGTCCTGGTTACCATAAAACAAAACCTGAAGTCAGTCCCATGCTTGTGCGCTCACAGTCACTTTCTGATTTCCATGGCCTGCTGGCTTGCTTCTCACAAAGGCCACTTTATCTCACTTCTCCACTGTGCTAATGTCATCTGCACCCACTTGCAGTTCCAGTGCTGTGTCTGCAGGCATATACAAAGGTCTTAGTATAGATAAATATGTGAAAACTTGAAAAATCAGGGTGAAAGTTTGTTTCTGAGACATAAATTATGTTGTCTTAGATAATTTTTCAAGGTGGTGTTTTGTTTTTCATTCTGATTCAGGTGACAATGCACACAATATAGATTTGTATCTCTTGGCATCCTGTGGAGGCTATTTATCATGCAACTATTATTTAAGACTACTTATGGTTTACGGTTTCACTGATGATGTTTGTTAGCAGTAATACAAATTTCTTTTATCAGATGGCAGGGCAGTGTAGCCTCCTCTCAACTAATGGAGCTACCCAACAGCAACCCTTCATGTGATACAGGATCACGCACTACACTGAATGTTGCTAGTAAGCACCTGTAGGGAAAGGTCTTCTCTTTTTGCCTAGAAAACCCAAACCTGAGGTGGAGGGAGTGGGAAGGGCTGCAGTACTGCACTGCAACTACAGTAAAATGTATTTGAAAATGGACTGACATATGTTATTGAAAGGCTGCTGAATGCTAATAAGTTGATTTAATGTTACACTGCAATATGGGAATCCCAGTGACACGAGTAATGTCACCGGAATGCAGTCCTACCACAGACTTGTTTTGAAGTGATCTCATGATTAATGCTTTTATCTTTATCTAGAACTTCATTGGGAGCAGGAGGTTTTGGTTATGGGGTTGAGTGCTGCTTCTCTTGGACAAGCTCTTTCTGAGCAGCAACCTGGTTCTGAGGTCTGACTGGCAGCCTGACTCTAGTCTGGAGTAGAAATCTCTTGTCTCAGTTGCCTGTTGGTCTCTTTTGGGATGCAAAGAGGGAAGGGAAAATGGACAGTTTATAGCTGGAGGTCCATGCAGGTCTGCTTGGATCTGAGACACAGTACCAGTATAACAACCATCACATATGGGATCTAGCTAGGACTGGTCATTAAAGGGCATTGTGTGCTTCAGTGATTTCTGTGAAAAGATCAGTGGATTATTCCAGGGGGAACAGTTATGTGGAATTGAAGCTTGAATATATTTCTTGGATCTAATTGAGCTTTATTATTTTTTCAAATTATTTATAAATTATTTAATAGCTTGAGGGGATGGTTTGTTCATTAAAAAAAACCCCACAAAACAACTGTGTAGGTGTCTGCACTAAAAAGAATCTATTTCTTGAAGCAGGCCTTGCTTTTTTCTGTATGCTCTAATGTGCATAGAAAAATAAACCTGGAAGTGAAAAGCATCTCTAGGAATATTTTAGGCTGCCTGCATATAAGGGATAAAGTTCTAATGTGAATCATAGTGATAGAAAATGCAAAAATGCTAATTACCCAAGATATTTTGTTTGTGCTGTAGTTTAAGCTCAGGATATGGCCAAGTGTATTGCTTATAAACTACTGCCAAAATTTGGATTTACGTAAGGAATAGTGGTGATGAAGCATATATGTGTAGGCGTTTCTGTGGCTGTGGCTTTGATTATTTTTAGGTACATTTAAAAACATCGTTCTGTAGCAGTTAGGAATAATACAACAGTTTATGGAAACTTACTTTTATGCACACAGTTTATCTTAGGGGATGAGGCGCGTTGATACAAGGGGAGCAGGGCAGAAGCAGTGAGAAGCTGTGAAAGGAAAGCAATGGAAGGATGTGAGAACTTAACATGGTGTCACCTCATTCCTGCCTCTTCATATGATAATACAAGGCCAGTTGCATTTCATTAAGTGCTTTAGAAAAGGCCAAAGTGGGATCGGGAGCTGTGTCACTATTTCCTTTAAACAGCAGCAACTTTCTGTATTCCTACATTGCATTTCCTATAATGGAAGTTAGGGACAAGGAGATGGTCTGTGTTGCCTTGAGTACAAAATGACTGTTCCTCATTTTATTTCCATATTGCTGCTGTCCAGAATAAGTTTTCTTCATACTGATGGAAACAGCTAGGATTTCTGACAATGACTAGGAAGTGAGTTTGTTTTCTGATGCAAAACTTTGTTTTATTCTCAGTTAAATACACAACAAGACTTCTTTCATCTGTAGATGTATGGATGATAAAACCATGAAGTCAGTTAGCAGTTCTGCAACAGTAAGAGACAGTGGTTATGAGATTGTGTGTGTGCATGTGTGTAAACAACATCAGAGTTATAAAAATAAATGCTAATATACATAAAATTAAATATATAAACACAAAAAAAAATGCTTGAGAATTTAATCTTTTCAGTGTTTTGACATATGCAGACAAACAGTGGCAGGAAAGCCTAGTCACAAATGAAATTTATTATTGAGATGTTATTATTTGTCAGTAAAAGTATCAATTGGTTTCAGGATCCATAGGAAATTTATCAGGAGTGCCAGAGCTCTGAACCTGGTGTGAACTTGAATCAGGAGGAAGCATAGATGACTTTACTGTGGAACTAATTACAGGAGGCAGCTTTAATTCTAGAGTTTATTTGATGACAAAATCTGGCTCAGATGTCCCTTGAAGATGCACAATAGGCAGTATGTACCAGGGGAAAAGTAACTCATATGCTTTCCTCGCACTGATAAGGAAAAAATCACTGTACAAAAGAAGTTAATGCTGCAGTAACACTATAATTAACTACATTAACATCTGCGAACAGTCATGACATAAAAGTTGGTTTTCATTAAAAAAAGAAAAAAAAACCCAAAAACAAAACAACAAAACCAAATCAAAACCAAAACATTGCTTTCATAATAGAGGGTGTGTATCTAAACACTATTTTGTCATGCAGAGTCAAGACAATGCAGTATGCTGAGAAATAGCTGAGGGAAATATTTGATTCCATCAATGAAAGAACATGAAGATCCAGTTACAGCAAAGGAGGGGTGTTTTGGTTTTGTTCAGATGGTCTAGAAGAATATCTGTGCAAATATGTGCAATTGTATGCGTATGTTTTTCATGGAACATAGTTCTAATTTTCTGCTTTTCCCCTTTCTTCATCTTACTTTTTTTTTTTTTTTTTGTAATGGATACAAAGAAGAAAATATTTTGTACATTGTGATATATATTAAAAAGTCAGCAGTTCTTAAAGTTGGAGCAGAGGGCACAG
This sequence comes from Falco rusticolus, assembly GCF_015220075.1. Classification (NCBI taxonomy): domain Eukaryota; kingdom Metazoa; phylum Chordata; class Aves; order Falconiformes; family Falconidae; genus Falco; species Falco rusticolus. The sequence continues at coordinate 6,765,630 of NC_051192.1, read as the reverse complement.
GTCTCGGAGAGGAAAGAAAGCTAAGGCATGCTAGGGGCTCTAATGAGTGGGTTGAAAGAAATTTGCTATTTTTGTCCCACTTCAGAGGCTTGCTAATTTAGTTCAGTCATGTTTTGTGACCTGTGGCTGCTTAAGCAAATACTTGGATTTACTTCTAAGGTAGAGACAGGCCAGACTGCATTAAATGGCAAATGAAATGTAGAACCATTGGGAATAAAAAAGTCTTACAAAATCGGGTTGTAAAGAACAGTGTGTATCAGTTTGGATTGACAAAAGACTCTGTTAGTAATAGTTGCCCAAAAAGACATTAAAGGAGCTTCTTACTTTAAAGAGCTAGACAGAAAAATTGTGGCTTTCCAGCAGTCTGTGAGAACCTGGCACAGAATATTGCTTTCACATTGCAAATCACCACAGAAACTGAAAGGGTAAAGATGGACAGAATTAAATACTTGCTGAGAGGAACCTAAGCACCTGGAAAACACAACATGAAAGTTGCCAAAGATGCATATGGTGCCTAAAAGATTCGGTAGACAGACACATATTGGTTCTCTTTTAGATAAACCACTATAATTAGGGAAGATTTAGCAAATATACCTCTGTAATCTACAGTAACACTGCGTTAGAAGCTGAAGAGAGAACAAGGTGAAAGGAGACGTGTCATATAATGTTGTGGGAGGGTGAACCTAGTTTATATTTTTAGAAAGGTGTTTTGTACTGTGTACCACTGCTGTATCATAGTTGGGGAATTGTTTGGTATTTAAAAACTTCAGCTTCTGAAAGATATTTAGTGACATATAAGATATATTCTTACCTTTCACTATATATATGATATATGTAGTGAAAGGTAGGGATAAAAGCATAGTTTAATACTTTGTCTCAGTTTATCCTGTTATACGTATGTCATATATCAAAAAAATCAGTGTGGGGGAAAAGTGTAAAACCTTAGTCACTGTGCAAACAAAATTTCAGGGAACTTAATGTTCAAGCTAGGGAGGCAGAATGCTTCAGAGACTTGCTAATCTGCAAGAATTCTGAAAGCACTGTCACAAGCCATCACAAATACTTTAATATCTTTTGAAGCTCTGGTGATAGCAAAGTTGTTATACCTGCTTTTAGAAAAAGTACTATATTGTTGTTGTTGCAAATGATTGAGGCAATTTCAATCATCTTAAAATTGACTTCAGCAACAAACAAGGCTTTGGAACAAATCCTGAAGGAGGAAATTATAAGATATAATTAGCTATTGGGTATATGATAAAAGGGAAAAGAAAAGCAAAACTAAATGCAGCGCGGTTTTAGCAAAGATCAATAAGACTACACTGATAACTTTTTATGTGCAGCTGCTTTCTAGACAATGCAAAAGTGGTAGGAAGAAATTCATCTGAGTTTCCGTACAAAATGGCAACACTGCAGACCACTTACCTGAAGGAAATTACTGGCGGTTTTGATGAACGACTCTGCCATGTTACTTCACTGCCACTGGAGAGAAACAGCTTTGCTTTGGCCTACTGCTGCCTAGTGTTGTGATAGATAGGCTTGGCCAGGTTGTTGAAGTTTATTGTATAATTAACAGAGGAGTGCAGCTAGGCCCTAACCTTTGGGTGCAGGACTTGATGTTTTCATTACCAAGTAAAATTTTTGGTAAATTTTTATGTTGCTGTATTGTAACACAAATTTCAAAATTAGGAACTGGGCTGTCATCGGAAGTTCATTCATCAGGATGAAGGTCTGCATTAGTTAGGTTTTGACTTGACTGTTTCAGCTCCTTCAAGCACAATTTGTGCAAATATGGAATATGTTAAGTAATCTTTATACAAACCATTGAGGGATATGTTGAAATTGGTGTTGTTGCCATGTCTCATAGTCAGCCCAAGTTGAAAAAGCTGTTTCAAATATGGCTTTGGTTCAATCAAGGGACACTACGAATAAACAGTGAGTAGGGGTTTTTTTGAAAACTCTTTGTAACATCCTTTCGAGGGTGGCTTTTAATTTCATTAAACTGGGACCTTTCCTTGTCATCTTTATTTTTGGAGAATCCCGCTTTCAAATTTTACCAGACCTCTACTTTTTTCATCAAGGCATTCCTGGAAGAATTTCAGGGGCATTTGTATGAGATGCCGCTTTTGACCTGCGTGTACTGTGGTGGCCCTGGGGGCAGCAGCAGGATTCTTTTGCTAGTGGCAGCTTGTTCCTTTGCTTCCAAAAAGGAGCACACACACATGTGTTCCCTGGCTTTTTTTTTGGGATGTCTCAAACACTTGAAGCTGTTAGCATTATGTGAATCTCTTTCTGTAACTGCGTAATGGGTGGCTTGTTCTAGCTGAGTGAGTTGAAATCTCAATGATACAGTTATTCAAGCTGTCTTGCACAATCTGGAATCTGTTTAAATGATTAGTGGTAATTGTGGGGCTAAAATAAGGGAGGGAAAATTGCTTGAGTTACACAGGGTTTGGTATCTTGTGGTTCTAACTTAGAACTACTCGGGAGTTTTCATGGAAAATTTTTGACAGTTAAGAAAGGGTACTAAGAGACGGGATAGTGTAAAAGAGATTCAGACAGCTTGGCAAAAGTAAAACATGGTTACTGTGATAATCAGGTGCAGGACTGAGAGATGTGAAATTATTAAATGATAGTTTTGTTCTAGTTGTTTGAAGAGTCTATGAATGTAATCAATCGATACATTCTTCACTGGAATGTAATAAATACATATTTTTTACTTTGAAATTGCATTGAACTGCATGTAGGCAGGCATAGAAAATTGGGGGAATGGGGGAGATAATGTTGATATATATCTTTTTCTTAATTCTCTTGTTTAGACAGAGTTTCTGCTTTTGACTACTGCCTTTGAAGATGATATGCAGGTTCACTTCATACCATCCATGTGAACAGAGCCAGGAAATCTGGAAGCAGAACATCAGAGAAGCACAGTCCTCTCAGTCATTTCCACACATGCCTAACTTTAGTAATGCTCTAAATACTAAAATATAAGATATAAATATATATTCAAATAACACATTAATATATAGTGTATATATATTATAGTAATGTATATATATAACTAAATCTCTATATAAGCTCTATTCTTTTTTTCCCTTAGAAGCCTATGTTTGTATACAAGCAGTGAATGCAGGTATTAGCTATTACGCTGATAATAAGAATAAAAGGAGGTATCTTCATGACAGAACTATATTGATTTATATCATAATGCTAAACCTTGAAAAGTTTTGTTACTTTTAAGGTTTATGTTACCTGGAAATTAGGCTTGCAACATATTTGTGTTTATTCGTAGTGGAAGGATTAGATTTATTTTTTTTCTTTTTATTATGAAACCATGTTGTGTGTACGGGCCTGTTGCTTGGTGGGTTTTCCATGTTTTATGTAACAGGCTATGAGAAAACTGTCACATGGTTTTAGGAAAGTATCTGTCAATGAAAATTCAGTCTCTCAAAAAAACCCAAACAAACCCAACAACAAAACAAACAAACCCCAAACCAAAAAATAGAACAACAAAAACACACACATCCCCCCACCCCCCAAAACAACAGCAATAAACCCCAGCCAAAACAGACCCACAGCATGAGAGATCTGGAACAGTTTCCCAATCTAAATCAGCAGAGGATTAGAAGATCTGCAGTGAAAAAGAATAATAAATGAAGTCTCTAATCCTGGAATACTGGGCGTAATCTCCCAGGTCAGTCTTCAGGCAAGAAAGATGCTAAATTTGTTACTTTTTAGTGCAAATGTGTATTTAATATGTAGTTATGCAGGACTTGGACATATTATTTGAAGAGAAGAGATGGCTAGAATGATTTCCAGTGCTGTTTTCATTTGCCCAGATTCCATGTGCACCTTTGAAAACCTCTTTTTTTCTCAGCAGTCCTGTGTTGCACGTTATATCTAGGCTGTCTGGTTCAGGTTAGCTGTAGAACATGAAATTTGGGAAGATTAGGAAATTAAAGGAAAATACTAAAGAAATGTAATACTTTTGATCCTTCAAGGGAGGTATTAATTTTATATATGAAATACTAGTCACTCAGCACTTTATGTATTTGAGACCTAGGAAAGTACATTAAACAGAAAGGTGAAAATGAAGTGTGATTGATTCGCCCCTAGTAAATGATTCAGCAAGTTTTGCTGTGTAGTTTGGGAGAATATGAATGAGTAAAACTTGCACTGCAAAGTATTTAAGAAATTACATGTAGTTGCAGTTACTAGCTCATCTACAGCTATGGAAATCTTTGCAGTATTTCTGTCTATTGGACGTGTTTGTCCTCTTCCCGCATTCTGGGGAATGTTTGGTGCTGCACAGTTCAGGTGCTTTGCCAGATTCTTTAGGTCTGTCTTAGTTATGACCTTGATGATAAGATATGTAGAAAAGAAGACAGACAAATATTGGAAGGAAGGAATGCTTTAGATATATATGGGGTAGCAGATATCTGAAGTATAGTATTTCCTAACTTTTCAATGATGTGGAAATGGGCCTTTTCTTTTACTATTGTCTGTTCTGTCTATTTTTTTAATTTATTGAATTATGTTCATAATTGGAGTCCTTTCTAAATGAAAAACCCTAAGAAGGCTACATTTGTTTTTTTTATATATTGTAGGACTAATAGAAAACTGTTAGCTCTAATATTCTAAATGAAAATTCACTATTTTTTCCATCTCTTCTTCCTTTTTTTTTTTTTTTTTTTTCCTTCTGTACTATCTCCCAAAAATAGAGCAAGGCCTATGGTACTTTTGTCTTCAAAGCTTATGAAATCTTTTTGCTGTGTAAGCATTTCTGATCTCACTAAACTGGAAATAATAATTAAAAAAAAAAAAGAGTAAACTGGGGAAAAAGAAGGCAAACTGATTTCAGCTTTTGAAGATGTAAGCAATACCTGCATGAATGAAGTTAACCCTTGATGTAACTCTCAATAGGGCGTTCAGAACTGGTGTTACACTGAAGCTGTTCACTCTGCTTTAGGAAAAACTAAACCAGAATGACCATCTCCGGTCAGGTTAAGATGTGCTGATGCAGCTGCTGTGCTAATGGTGAAAGTGTGGTGTGGTGCTCTGGTTGCTAGAAGAAAAAATCATGGGAGACCAGCAGAAGGGGGAGCCTTTGGAATATAACTCATCTTGATCATTAGTCTCAACTTGTGTTCACTGACAGTTGTGCTCCTGGGCTTTTGCAAATGCAATGTAAGGAGAATAAGAGACACATCTTTAAAGATAAATGTGAGGTTATAACAGCACAGTCCTCAGGGAAACATTATTGCAAGCTCTGCTGTAGTGCAGTGCCTCAGTGTGTGTGTGTGCCTCAGACACCTCTCCAGGCCAAGGGAGAATTTGTGACTGTGTCAGTACTGAGTGGGATTATTATATGAAATTATCATATGCATTTTATATAGCATACATAATGATATTTTACAATGCTTCATTATCATACGAAGTAATATTTGATATTATGAATGAATTTTGGTGGGGGTAGGTTCCTTTTTCCCTCCATCTTGCATTTGAGTAAATATGGTTGCAGTAAATCTGAAGTTGAAAATGATTATTCAAGAATACAATTACCTGCATTTTTCAGAAAGGGAGACAGCATAAATGGAAACCATACTAGAACTTTTGAATTTTCATTCTGCATCGAATAGCTTACATGTTCCACAGAAGTGGTTTTGATGAACAGTTTTATTCAAGTCTTGGTCATAGGGAAGGGATGAAGACCTGTAACGCCATATAGGAGGTGATAAGATAATAGTGCTGCCTCTTCATGGGAACGGGAGGAAGCAACAGATGACATGGAGGTGGTGAGCATGGAGTCTGGAAGCTGAACCAGAAGACCCAGGTTCAGCTGTGGCAGCAAATGTATCACAAAATATCCAAAGAAGGCCAGAGTACCTGATACTTAAAACTTTAATTTTGTGTTCGCATTCTTTTACTTAATTAGTTCTGTAATCCTTTGTAAGAAAATAAAAAAACTTACTGGGATTTAATAAGTCATTCTAAGCTCCTAAAAAATAACTTAAAAGTTTATAGTTATCTTATTTGCTGAAGGGTTTTGGCAAGATCCTCAAAATACTGATTTAAGTTTGAAACTTAGCTGCAGTTCTCTAATTCAAAACTTAGTATGCCTCTCATCTCTCACCAAAGTAATATTTAAGGGAAAGATAACAATAAGCTTCAGAAAATTCATCACCTGGGATATCTGGGAAGAAAATTTTGTTTAAAATACAAAAAATAGGAACTTAGATCTCTTTCTTTTTTTCTTTTTCTCTAAAAGGTTGAGACATGTTGCTTCTTTAGTATTTTCATGACATGTAAATGCAACCAGGACAAATTGATTTACCATTCCACGTAACCCTGTAAAAGAAATCAGATGATAGCTTAATAATTATGAAAATATTAATCATCTAATTATTCCATGTTATTTGCAACCATCTTCACTTATAGAAAGTATCATTTCATGGAAGTTACAAATATGAGGTGATTAATTATGTCTGAGGAGAAAGGCTATTGTTGCTGCATTTTATTTATAAACCAAAGATGAAAAATTGTACCTCAAAATCTTGCAGTTGAAGTTGACAGGAATTTAGCCTATACATTAAATATGGCTGTGATTTTGGTTTTGCTGTTTAACTAATAGATGCAAGGACTAACATTGTACAGTCAATTTCATGCATATAGACACAAAGTCATTTTAATTTAAATTAACTCCACGGATGTGTAGTGCTGATCAATAGTACGCTGGCAAGCTATTTCTGGTTCCAAACAGAAGCAGTTAAAAGCCTGTGGAGTACAGTGCTAAAGAGATATTTTGCTATACCTAAACAAAAATATAATCCTCATCTTGCCCTGAATCAAAATCATAAATGTGATTCCAGTTGCTCCTCGAATCTCTCTTGCTTTGGCACCAGTACAGGCACTGGTAGGGCCAGAGGGCAGTTAGGTAGGGGCAGATTAGGCACCAGCCTACCCAGGCTGCAGAGGACGCTGGAGCTGGAATGCTTCCATTGTAGTGACAACTGGCTTGTAGCTGAAAGTATGTGAAAGAGAAATATCAGGTGCCCTTAACAAGGGAGGAACTACTTCTTGGTAAGCAGCGACGTTCAAATGCTCTCCCATGTAAAAGTTTCAGCTCTGTCTGGAGCTCAGTGCTGCAGCGACTCCATCCATCAGGCGGTGCAGCACGGTGTGGTGGTGTCTAGAGGAAACAAGTGACATTCTCAGGTATTAACGCACTTTCCTTTGGTAGGGATTACCTCCTCGCTGGCCTTTAAGGAGAATATGCATTGTCCTCTTTATAACTTTCACTGGGTTTTATGTCTGACAGGGGGTGGGTTGTTCTGACACTTGTAATGACCATTTAATTTGATGACAAGTCCTAGCTGGTTAGGCACAAAATTTCAGTGGTTTAACAGTCTGTTATTTTCCTCAGTGCTTTAAACATATAACCCATTCATTGTTGATGCAGACTTTTTTTCACAGCTGTTTGCAGTGAAACTATGCTCTATGCATTGAAAATTGAGCTTTCTTTCAGCTTGCATTTGGTAAAATGTGTTAACTGGCAAAATGTATTTCTATAATTCAAATTTCTGTGTCTGTCCTCAGATCTCCATAGCAATTCTAAGGAGCACACAATCTGCGTTAGAGCACAGCAATATCCAAACGTTGTTACCTTGCTGTTGAGAACCTTTGGTTTTTTGTCTCAACAGGCATTTCATGCAATGAACAGCTTAACAGTACTGAATCTAGAGTTAAATGGTTGATTCCTTTAGGTTAAAAAGCACTGCCTAATATAATTAAGTATTTTTTACTACCCTATTTATTCAAGACTACTAATACACTGGAGAGAATGCTTCAAGTTCAGATGAACAAAATAGCATAAGTAATACAGAGTACAGTAAAAGAAACTAAGTTCATTAATGACTTTTTTTACATATATGCTTATTCTGTATTGTAAGAAAGCTAAAGTATGTTTAAGCAATATTTAAGAATAACTAAGCAACGGTAGTTGATAACTGCTATACAAATTAAACAGCAACTGAATGGTGACTAGGATTCTGAAGGAAGTATTTGATCTTGAGGGAGACTGTTAAGAAGTGTTACAGAAATTAGCAAATGAATGGGTGGATTAAAGAAAAAAAAACCTGCCTCATTTCCTGTTTTGTCATTTACGGATGTTATTCCTGTTAATTAGGTTCAAGCAAAAGGGGGGGGGGGGGGCAGGGCAGGGGGGAAAGAGAGCTATTCTGCTTCTGGATGTGCAGAAGAAGACTATAAACATGACTAGATTATTTACATGTTGAAACATTCAGACAAAAAAAGTATCAGGTCTGACGTTCAAAAGTCATGAATAACATTTGAATATTTAATATGGCAAGAAGAATGTGTCATTTTCTCACATAGTCCTATTTTTTTGTGTGTGCAGAGTGTTCTGGTGTTGATTTTTTTTTTTTTCTTCTGGTGAGTGTAAGGCATTGGCTTCCTCATTCATCTTCATTACTTGCAGTTTCCTATAACTTGACAACTTTCCATGCTGTTGAACTTTACTCAGTGCTAAAAGGGGATACTGTGGTAATATGATGTGCTTTGCCCCAGGAATGCTACCAGAAATGCTAGCTGTTGGTGCTTTGGTGATAGTGTGATGCAAGTCTTGTATTCTAATTCTTTTCTAGAACTTGTTTATATAGCTCAACCTCAGTATTTAAAGCCAGGAGAACCCATTTATTGCAGTAAGAGGGCAGTAGCAAGGGTATTTTTTAGTGGTCTTTTACAGCACCACTGAGCATTGGCAACTACAACCCCAAATTAAAATTACTAAACCAAATCAGAAACATGTCTGGCAGCAGCTCCCTATTTGCGCTTTGATTCCATGGCTTCATACTATTGCCTTTCTTCACATAGGAGGGTGCTGTACATTGCTGCAATGTTGTTAAAAATCACAGTGCATATCAGTCAGTAAGAAAGCCAGTCTTCAATTAATTAACAACTTTGAAGATTTAACAACTAAACTGTACCTTTAGATAAATAGATGGGTAAGTTGAATAAGCAATTATGTTGCTATCAGCTTATAAGTGGTGAAATCAGGGAACAGAGGAAGACTAATCAGCAAACATAACAAAACTTGTGTCTCTTACAAATTTATCCCCTAGCTTATCCCATTAAATGTATCGTATTTTGTCGAATAAAAGGCTAGGAAACCTGGACTAATAATTCAGAATTAACAGATCTTTAGATGCGGAGAGGAAAATCGTAGGAAGAACTTGCAACATTTTAATCTACTGTTTACTTTAGTCTTAGCATTGCCACATAAAGTTAAAATAATACAGAAACTTTGGGCTAAATGTCACTTGCAATACGCTTTTTAAATTGCATCCAGATGTTTAAAAGAAAAATATTTTTGGTAAGTTCAGAAAGCCTGAGAAATTTTACATTTTTAATCAACATTCAGACAGAAATCTTGCATTCCTATGTAAAAAAATAACAGTAGTATTGACATTATTCTTGTTGTTATTATTGCTACTTAAAATGATAATAAAATACTTTCTTAATGCAGTATGGTTTTTTTTCTGGAGAATACCTTTGGCTTCCAGTGAGTGAATGGAAAAATCATACTATAGAAACTGATTTAGGTACAAATTGTATTCAGTTATTTAATATTAAAACATTAAATTAACTTTATTACTCCATCTGCCTTTTCTCTTCCAGTAGATCTATTTCATCTCTATCTATATCCTGTAAATCTGAACTTTGGCATCTTTTGACATTTTAGAGCTTAATCAAGCAATTTAATATTCTTACAATATAGATTTTACTGCAGCCTGCGTATGTAACTAATTTTTGTAGTTTTTTTTTCTGGCTAGCTGCACACAGCATAATGGTCTTTCAAACCTCTGGCATAGTCTCCTGCAATGTACTTTATAACATATGCCCTCCTTTCATGCTCTGTGGTGAGATAACAAAGAAAACACTTTGATCGTGAAATCTGGTCCTATAATAGGAATAAGTCTCTTCTCACTTTTCAAAAGTTTTACTTCTCTGTTGTTGCTTGTGGTACTGCATCTTAGTTTGGAGCTGCACTGGAGCTGTATTAAATACAATTTTTAAACAGAAAAGTTATCAGGGTGTATTTTGTTTGGTTGATTGGTTGGGTTTGGGTTTTTTGTTGTTATTCTTTTATTGAGAGTTTCCTCAAAGAAATAGAACAATATCTTTTAAAGGCTATGATCCTTTTGTCATTCAAAATACAAAAGTTCACTCTAAGAGTTGGGGGATTTGATTCTGTTATAACTTTGTGTGTCACCCTTGGAAAAATTTACTGCATTTCTTGGTAATATCTTGGTTTTCCCATCAGGACAATGACATAATACAAATAAATAGGAGACTGGTGCTACAGTAGCATCTCATGGCTTTTGTTCCTACTCCATGGTGCAGCCAACATAATGTATATTTTCTTGAATATCCTAATTAATCAGGCTACAGATCAGTTAAAATTATTATATAGGAGTATTCTATATTAAAGACTTTTTTCAATAATTCTTTTTTCGTTTCATTATTTTAGTTCTAATAGTTGAGATTTTCAATAGACATTGTAATTCCTTAATCTTTGTGTCCTATAGATAGCTACAAATTCTTATTGATCTGTGTCATCACCTTGACAGGACGAACTCTGCTGGAAAAGCTCTTCAGCCAGCAGGAAAATGCACCACAAGAAGAAGCTGAAAAACTGTGTTCTCGCATTATTGCAATGGGTCTTTTGCTTCCATTCACTGACTGCTTCAGAGAACCATGTAATCAGGGTGCCCAGCAAAGTACACCCACGTTTGATGTAAGTACTGAGAAGTTATCTTTGACTTTGTTGTTGGGTTTTGGTTTTTGGGTTTGTTTTTTGGTTTTGTGTTGGTTTTTTTTTTTTTTTGGTTTTGGTTTTTTTTGCCAAGCAGGACATGATTTATCAATGACTTACCAGTCCTGAGAATTCTGTTAGTCCTTCTAATGAAAATTGCCCTTATGAGAGTGGTAAGCTATTTTTCTGTGCATATACACTGTTGTATCAGGTAAGCATTAAGTTTAAAAAGATGCTCTCATTACTTGATTTCTTACCTTTTTAACTCATATCTTAGTCTGCTAGACTGTTCTTTACCTGTTGTTTCCTTTAAGTCTTTTTCTTTGAATCAAAGCGCTCTATAGGACTACTGAAATTTCAATCCAATAGCTGCTTCACCAAATAAATTAAAGGAACAACAGAAAACAGCATGTCACAAAATTTTACAGAACCCAAACTGGGATGTCTGTGCTACATAATTTTGTCCCACTGAAAAGGCTTCTGGTACAAGATAGTGTAGGGTTGAGGGCAAATTTGCTGGCATTCCAGTGACAGTATCGTGCCTTTGCGCTATCTGGCCAGAGTGCTGTTATTGGCCATGTTTGCATACCATCACAAAACTGTGACATAGACATGGTCTAACATATTTTCCTTTCTCTTGCCTAATGGATTTAACATTAAGACGTCTTTCTACTGTATGACACTTTTCAACCCATGAAGTTTTACAGTGGAGTTATTTTTATGAACCTTGCCATTAAATGTTATCTTTGACACTTCTTTGTACTGGTTTCCGTGACTGAAGATAATCAGGGTTTTTCTCTTCACTAATTAAATTCAAAATAGTGTACAAATATTAACTTATCTACTTAATACTTACTGGTATAGTTAAGACCATCCCTGGTTTACACATTGAACTGAAGATTGGTTAGAAATACTCAAAAAATTATTGACATCTATATGAGAGAACATGAGTCTTTTAAACTCTTTAGATCTTTCTCATCTTTCCTGAAGAATAGTTTAACACAACTGATGAAGGGAAAATGGTTGTAATAAATTTGTTCAAATAATTCTTAAAACAAACACGCTTTCCAAGATAATACAGCTTATCTACAAAATCACTCCATGGTCCCTCTAATAATAGTCAAAGTTTGTGTGGTGGTTTTGGTGTTTTGTAGTTGTTTGTTTGGTTTTGTTGTTTTGTTTTGGGTTTTTTTTGTTTTAAAAGTTCAAAACATTTTCAAACTGTTTTTTGAAATTAATTGAAAAATGGAGTGTGACTATAAAACTAGGGTTATTCAGGCAACTTATAATCACACACCATCTGAAAGTGTTTATGGTTAAATACACTTAATAAAGTTACTGGAAAAGACACATCTTTTATTTTTCAGGTTGTTAAAGCAGTCTGGCAGTAGTTTCAGTTCTCTTGGTTTTATTATATATTCAGCTAATATCTTCTTTTTTAGAGTATTGAATACAATATAATTTTTTAAAAATTTTCTCCTCACAAACAGATTTTATCAAATAAAAATTTTGGAAAGAAACAGAAGAGGCTTTTTTGTTAATTGGTATACCATACTTTATCTGAGTAAGATAATTATTCTGCTTATTTTTCATTGACCTTATCCAACTGGATGGACTTTCTGAAAACAAACCGTAGCCTAGCTCAGTGCCGTGTGAACAGCATGTCAGGGTCAGTAATTTAAGATGTTGCTATTTTAGCAGCGATCTTAATTTGAACTGGATTATCAGTAAACCACAAATATTCTGGTACTATTTTTTGAATTATTTGTAAGTCCTCTACTAGGTCATGGACCTGTAAAACATTGTCAGAGGTAGTGTAAAGCCCTGTGTATGCAACTAATAGTGCATCCTACTTCAAAGGAGTATAAATCTGTTTTGAACACTAGGATCTTAGCAACTGAATTTCACACGGCACAAAGGTGAGAGCTGCTGCTATTGAGTTTGGGAATACGTTTCTGCTTCAGCCTTGGTGACCACAGTACAGGAACACTTGCCTATTACATGCCTTATGAGGGTGAAAAAGTTTAGAACTTACATTATAAACTCTAGTGACTGACATCTTGAAAATCAGGCTTCTCCTAGCTGATTTTGCTTCTAGAATGAGTAAATAAAATATCTTACAGAAAATAAATGTTAATAGTTATGTAAGGAAATGAAACCATTAAGAATTAGTGTGAAAAGACTTATGGTGGTGCTGTATATTACGTAAAAAAGGACATGTATATTTGTTACTCGTGTCCCCTCTTGCATCTCTCTCCATGTCTGTACTTTGATTTTATTCTTATTTGCATTTTCTTTTCTTTTCTTTTTTTTAATTCATTAGAACAAGATTTTAATGTTGATCTATACATTAATTTCAAAGACAGAGGAATTAGAGTATCCTTAAGTAATACCTAAATATCACTCGTCTAGAATTGAGAGATACATCATCTTTGACCTTAGGCCCAAATTGGGAGCACAGCCAGTCCCATATTCTTCCTTCATCTCAGAGTTCATCAGATGTGCTTCCAGTTCAGTCCTGGATTGCCTCCAGTTGGCTTCTGTCCTTTTCAATCAGCTGAAACTGCCATCAACAAAGATCCTGTAACCCTGTCCTGGTCCCTGCCGGGTCTGTTTGCTGCCTTGTTGTCCTTCCTCCCTGCTACAACCAGCTCTGGTGCTTTTTTGTTTGTTAATGTTACTCATTTGGCTGTTTCCATTTTTGTCTTAGTCTGGTTCTTATAAAGTCCCTTAGGTCACTCCTTTAGCATGTTTTTTTGCAGAATTGCCAATGTTTTTTCTACTGAAATCCTTCCTTGAATCCCTCCTTTTCTCCTTTTGTGACTGATCCTATGTATTTGAGACTTAATTTACTTTTTTTTTTTTGTGTTGAATAAAATCCATGATTCCTCTTTTGATTAAGTATGGTCCCACAGGCTTTGTTTTTTGAAGATGTTAGGTTACAGTTTATGAAAATAATTCAGTAAGTTTTGTTCACTGTATGATCTATGGCTCATGGCTCGAGATGAATATAAACAGATTATTTTAAAGTCTTATTCTCTTACTCTGATCTCCTTTTCTGGATGTCCTCCAGTGTATTTAATTTAATATGGCTAATGCTGAACTCTCTGCTGTCTTGAAATGTTTGTAATTGCACACTCTGATTATATTCTCGTCTTTATTACTCATACCCAGTGGTCACCTCTAGTTCTTCCTGTCTTACAACTGTATATCCAAATCTTGTGTCTGTTTTCTCAGTAACACAAAAGAGATCTGTTTTTTAATTTCTCTCAATATATTCCAGGCTTCAGTGTGGACTTCTGCCTCACCTTGTTAAATAATTGTCCACAACTTCTTTTACTTTAACTTTTCTACTTCTTTCTCTTTCACACTGTCTGACTGCAGTTAGGCAATGCCTTAATAGTAAAGAAAACTTTCACAGCTCTTAGTTTCTTGGGCTAGTATTATCATGGTTTCTGGAAGCCAGTTTAAATTAAATTCTTAGCCCTTGTACTTCTGGTGTAGATTACACTTTGTGGATGTGGTGCTTACTCCTTTGTTAGTATATGACAAACATGAAGGACCATTGAATACCCAATGAAAGCACACATCTTCAGAGAACTAGCAGCTGTTATCACATTTATGTGAGGACGATGCCCAGTTTTCAGAGGCTTATAACTTGGTCAGATCTTGGCTGGATTTTAATGGTGATTTGAAATGGCATGTTCCTGGCATGTTCTGAACTTTCTGTCAAATTTCAAGTCATAGTCCAAAGGACAGAAACTTTAAAACTGTTTTAAGAACTTATGAGAAAACTTTCACGTTCTATCTTGGCCCATTTTATCAGTTATTTCTTTCAAAACATATTATGGCAGATGCCCAGAATAAAAGATTAGCCTTGAAAAATAAAAGTTGAACAAAGCTCTAAAAGTAACAGAAGTAGACAGGGCTGGGGTTTTTAAAGATGTTTGCTGTTGAGAACCAGTGGAAGATTTCACTATAGCTCTTCCTACCTACTCTTCTAACAAAGTAAAGAGTATCAGTAAATGTACAATAGATTTGCTGTCTAGAAATATGATGCCCTTTTTGCTAGTTTCCTCTCTTCTGGAGAGGCTGCTAGTTATTGCCTCACGGACATCATGACTTCTTACTTGTCAGGCTAGCTTTACAGCCTTTCATTTGTCTGCTAGTACTTTATGAAAGACAGTTTTTAAAAAAAAATCAAACCCAAACCCAACCAACCAACCAACCAACAAAAAAAAGGCCAAGCAAGTGGGCAAGTTACAGAAAGACAGGTTAGCAAAACCTTACTCAAAGAATGTTCTCTGGAAATTTTCTTGCCTTTTGAGTAACTATTGCTTGCTTGCCTTTTAAATATTTCCCTTTTTAACAGTTGTGACTTGTTCAAAAGGGCTTCTAAAGTTTAAAATTAAAACAAAATGAAATATCCTCTGACTGAATGATATGTAAGAAATTAATGCTTTGTGAAAAACTGTCAGTCCCGAATGGCTGTGTCATGGTATGAAATAATTGTATTTCTGTAGTGCGGGTGTACTCCTAAGATTTTTAGCATGTTACCTCATTATATTATCCTACTAGAGTAAAATAAACACAGGGCTGTGCTGGCTAAACAGTGCATCTTTGGCAAGAACATAACCACAGGATGTTTTGAAGCCACCTGTTGGAGGATCACAATTTTCAACAAAGAGAGATCTCATTTCTTGCTTAGCTCCTCTGTAAATGATGTATCACAGAAGCTAAAAGATGGATATCTTCGGAGAGCCATCAGTAATGTATATAAATTATACACATTTGCATTAGAATTTGAACTGTTCTCACACCAAAATAAAGAAGCTGGCATTTCCCTATCGATTCAAGGCAACTTTAGTTTCACTGTGCTATTAAAAAATATTGACTCTACTGGGTGTTTGCATTTTATCCAGGAGTTGCAATATTACACATTGTGGATGTTTAGTTCTTAATTATGACTTCCTATTCCAGATTTTCCAGTTCACACTGTGCAGTCTTAAGTTATGGGCATTTTTCCCATAAAATTTCCCATAAAAAAGCAGATTTCTGCTTTTTTTTTTTATAAGCTTTCCAAGCAGTTTTGTGTGTTGTTTCTGTACATTAGGTTTAAACCACTTCAATTCTTAGTGAAAACTTAAATGATTTTGTGATAAAGGCTCTCTATTATCATTTTGTAAGTGCTTTTGCAAAGAAAGCTGAGCATACCTTTGTATCCATACACCTTGTTTGGGGAACTTAATCTCTATTGCACACTCTATTGAAGGGTCCAACAATAACTCTTTTCATGTGGCACTAACAAGAAATATCTTCTTCCAGATGTGTCTGAAATGCATACTAAGCTTTCATCTTTCTATATTTCTAGTGTCATTTTGTTTGGGCTTGCTCTCTTTATATCTTTTTCAGCTATTTTTTTGAATGCAGTTACTGTGTTGAGTACTGCTGTTAATGCCTTCTTGATTTATAAGTTATTTCAGCATATTCTATAATGAGCTAAATGAACACCACCTGAAGGGCGTCCTTCTTTACTGTGTTATGATGTGATTTTATATATAGGCCTGTTTGACTGTTTGGGATGAGGACTGCCCCGGTGATATTCGTAGTTATGATGCCTAACTAGCTTATCAGTTTCCACAAGGAAGCAGAGAGACAGACAGCATGAATGGGAAATGCTATAAAAATGGCTGTTTTCCTATTATCTCTTGGCCACCTGTGGAGGTGCAAATGTTTTTTAAGGAAACAAAGACACTGCTTTACTGCTTTCTTGCTGTTGACTACTAGCACATTGTGGGACTTTGCAGG
This sequence comes from Falco rusticolus, assembly GCF_015220075.1. NCBI lineage: Eukaryota > Metazoa > Chordata > Aves > Falconiformes > Falconidae > Falco > Falco rusticolus. The sequence goes on along the minus strand of NC_051192.1, from coordinate 6,748,991 downwards.
TCAGATGGAAGCGGATTCAGTGGCATGAAGGCTTTATTTAATTTTAACTTATTTGCACTGTTTACACCAGTCTGAAAATTAGTAGGTAAACAGAATGCAGACAGGCTCCTTTCTCAGAAGTCACAGAGCCGAAACAGCAGTGATCAGTTTCCAGAGAGCAACTTTCCCAAGAATTGACTTCAGTTAGGAGAACTTCTCTTCCAAACTGCAGTACAAACCTGGCAACCAATGCAGCATTTCTTCAAGCTTGCTTTCAACACCCAGGAGTTAAATGGGTAAGGCTGAATTAGTCCTGTTTTATGAAATTTGTCACGGCAGGATATTGGGGGTCAGTAGTAAATAAAACTTTAAAAGTTAAAAAGTGAAAACTGTGGATTAGAGCAAAGAAAACAGATTGTTAATCTGCTGTCTGAATCTTTTTGTCATGTAGGTTACCATGGCAGTTGAGTTTGGCTAAATCAAAGTCCCCATGTCTCCTTTTCCATTGCCCAATCACACTGTGTGAATACTGTCTTTTGTGATGAGCAACTCCAAATATTACTGAGTTATAAAATGGAAACAGCTGGATGATCACTGGGCCGAAGTATTCCTGCTATGCTGTTTCCCTGCTTCCTTTTTTATAATTTTAATTGCATGTTTATTTTATAGTTGTTACATCTGGCTCTGCAGTCTTCTAGCTTTATCTTTTCCTTCTTTCTTTTCTCCTTTCCACTTACTGGTGGTGATGCTACTGTACGTACACTTCCAACTGAGGTATTTTATATGTAGGATGTTGCTAGGTTTTCATGCTGGTTTTTGCAGAGAGCATTGCTTACCTGCTTGTTATTATGAAGAACTGCTTTAAGAGGAACATACTGGATGTTAAGTTTAAACTGTTTAAGAACCTTTTAAAATTTTCAGAATCATTGTGCACAGGGTGAAGGTGATGTTTCCCCTGTCACTTCAAGACACCTTTATATTTTATGATTTTCTGTATGTTAGTTCACTTTCTTAAGAATGACAGTCACAACACAATGTCTTTTTTCTAGCTTATAATTAAGAATACAGCAAGAGTTGTATTGGTGTATGTTGCATGTCTCTGTTTTCAACAGGACATTCTTACAGTATGTTTAATCACCTTTTCAAATGGAAGAGAGGTGAAAGGAATTTTCTAATGAAACAGATTTCTTTGAAAAACTCAAATTTGCCAGAATCCAAACATTGAACAACTGTGTCAGTGTAAATTCAAACAAGTACCTATTGGAGAAGTGTCTTGCCTCAATTGAGGGTTTCTGGAGATTGAATGAGAAAGGACATGCTGGGATGTGATCTTCCAGGTGGGAGTTCAAGTCAGATTTGTAAAAAGGCAAGATCTTGAGGTTCTTCTGTTTTATGGAAGGCTAGCCAGTGTTCCAAGGGAAGTTTGTGGTAAGCTAACCAGTTCAACCTATTCAGCTGTATTAAATGTAGAAGTTACTATGGAATAGGAAGACCAAGACAGTGACATTGGAATAGAATGAGAATAGATGTGGAAATTTGAAATTTAATTCCCTGATTTCCTTTCCCGTGAGGGCCCTAACTGCAGTGCTATTGGGTCTCTTGGCCTCTCATATCCCCAGGATATGATACTGAACTCTGAGAAAAAATTTCATGGGATCAAGCAAGTTGGTTCTGTTTTGTTGAAGAGGTTGAAGTCGTTTCATGGGAAAGAAATGTTTCCTGGTTTTTTTGACACTTGAAGTGTTTTTAAATTAATTGTGGAAGTGCATCGGTTTTCTGAAAAGAAGATATATCACTCAAGCAAAATGCTCATGCATCAAATTTAGTTCATGAGGCTAAAGTGCTACTTCAGCTATATATGACAGTATTATGACTGACTTGCTGGTTTTCACCCTTGGAAGGTGTCTGCGTGCACTAGCACAGGCAAAGGTAGTACAATCCCAGAGCCATGTTTAATCACTGCGCTGGTTCTTTCAGTGATCAGGCAGAGCTTTGTTACTGAGCCTCTCCTCAAAAAGTAAACCACTTTCCTTGTTCTTGATAGTATTGATTTCTTGATTTTAAAAGCTGCTTAAAATAAATCAGTCTCCTGCTGATAAAAGCATTTTGAGGTAGTTCGGCTCTAATTTCTTGAACTAAAATCTTGCTGGTCCAATTAACTATTTATATGTAGTGGGAACATGGAGTTGGCTTTCTTTCATTTTAGAGGTTGCATACTTGGTATATTAGAATGATTAAACTTTGTGAATGGGAAAAAAAATATTCCTTCCATGCACTTGAAATACTCTAAATCACAAGCAGTTACATACAAACATGGAACAAGCTTTTTGGAGCTCTTGGTCTGGAAAACAGCTTCTGAGTCATGGAGTCTGGCCCCTGCTTCTCCAAAGTACTATAAAGCGTAATTTGTCTATGAGTTTATCCTGTTCCCTCTTAAATACAGTTATACCTTTTACTCTCCCCAGTCCTCCAGCTCTTACCATTGGAAGGCTGTCCACATCCAGACTGATTTGATAAGTAAGAACTTTCTTGTAACTACCACTCTGTGTTTACTCCTGGCCCATTTATACCTGTCTGAAGACATGCCAAGCCTTTTGTCCTGTCCTTCTTCAGGATAACTTGGAATGTTTGGGGTTCTAGTGAAGAACTGATCAAGTTTACTATTTGTAAGTAAATGCCCTGCAAGATAGGGCTTGATTCCTTCATGGCTTAACACAGGAGCCATCAGGGGTGTTAGTACTAATTCACTCTAGTATAAGGAAGTGTAGAGATACTGCAAATGCACTTGTCGCATTTACTTCTTGCTGAGCTGAAGAGCAGAGGCTACTTTTGATAGCAGTGTGCTTCTGTACTGCCTCACCTTTCGCATCTCACCATGCATGATCTGATTGCACTTAGTTTTTACTCTTTTTTTTTTTTTTTTTTTTTTTTTCCCCCCTCCTTGAGAATTGTGAAAATACTTCCGGTCAAACTTCCCCCCCCCCATGATTCTCACATTGCTAATTCATGCTTTTGCAAGTGGCTGGGACAGATGTGTATACGTTCATTGCTATTTCAACTCCATCTCTTGTACCTCTTGTAAGCATTTTTCACAGTGGCTGTCTTTGTCCTTTGAACTGAAAGCAGGTGAACAGTTGGTTAAAAACTGAAGAAGTGTGGAGCAGAAGGTCATATTAACTGCATATTTCCAGGAGCAACACAGCTGCCAAAAGCATAGGTTTAAACTTGCACCTTATATTCCTACAGTGGGGGATATGCTAATTTCAAATCCACGCTGTGGCCTGGGGAACAAACCTGGTCTCTTTGTGTGAAAAATGTGTGACCCCTTTTCTGAAAGCTCAGGGTACACTAGGACACTGCCTGATGTTTGTGGCAGGTCTAGCTCATGGCCCCAGTTCTGGGTCCACCAGCCTCCTTCTATAAGCCGTTTGCTAGAGGCCCTTCTTTTGAGTAGCTTAAAGCATTGGCTTCTATATTTAAAGATCTGCAGGAAAGCATCTTTAGTTCAAGCAGTGAAGGAGCATAATTAATATTTAATATTATGTACCTGAAGTGTAACACTGTGGTACAGAGAATGAAAATTTGTTACAAAAAGCCATTCTTTGTGTCTACTAAAAGCTGGCTGGGAAGTGAGCGAGTTAAACTACAGACCTGGCTCTCTGTGACTCTATTCTAAACACCAACATCTATAAGTGGTAAAATGTCTATTGATTAGGTACCATCAGATCCTGCAGGCAGTTTGCCTCTCCCATGTGCGAATGCTCTGCAGTTTTAAGAACCATGGAAAGTGCTGTGTAAGGATGTGTGGAAATGAGAACTCTTCTTGACATCATGTTTAGTGCGCTGGACTCAGACAGCTTTAAGCTTTCAATGTCTGCCCAGAAATGAGTTTGAATAAATACGACTGGGATTGTTCATTACAAGGAGATATATATTTCTCACTCCCACCCCCCGAAAAAAAGAGAAGTGTTTTAAACACTAAATAGTGGAGTCTTAGCAAGATGAAGAGGAAATTCTGGATGTATTCAAAGCTCGATCACGGTAAGAATATTTACTGGCTGTACTTAGAATGATACATAGCAAAACTTGCCTCTGAAATGAGAAGATTAAAGGATAAAAGGTTGGATGTGGAAGTCCAGGTTTCAGGAGGTTTGTATTACATTTATTAATGACAAAAGCAAATCTTTTTTTTTTTTTTTTTTTTTAATTTGGATTATTTTGTTTCTTTTGCTTGAATAACACTTCAGCATGAAATTGGATGCATATATCTTTCTTCAAAAATGTTCTAATAATCATGCACATTTATGACATGATCAGATTTGGAAAAGGAGAAATGAGATGGGTTAGTATGTTAACTGACGAGAAGCTAAAGACAAAAGATAAAGAGGATTTGATTTTTGATGGTAGTTTGAGTGAGTAGGAATTAGGACATTCAAATGATTCATCTCTTTTGAAGGGCATAAAAGTGGAGACACAGTTAATCTTTTCCCATTTTAAGTGTCGTTTAAGGACTATTAGCTTGATGTCCAGACCTTCAGACTACCTTTCTGTCATGCGGGTTATTCATATTTTAAGTTATAAGTTTGCAAGTAATCTGAATATAGCTGTAGTTAAATGCCTTATTTATATGTTGAACATGGATGCATTTTGGTTGTAGGGCAAGTCCATTCAAGGCATTTTTGCAAGCTGACATTTTCCTCTGTAAATTTCTATTACATGATGAGTCTATTCTGTCATCCTTCTCTGTCTTGAATAGTGAATGAAAAGAATCCCAAAATAAAAAACAACACAGACCAAAAAGTATTTTTATATTTGCAAATGAAGCTCCCATGCTGGGTTGGGAGTAGGTTATGGATTTGTGTGATGTCTTAATTTATAACTGTTCATAGTTTATATGCTGTAAATTCTATCAGCAAGAACATAGGTACTTCGTATTTTATTACCCTCATAATGTATCCCATCTGTACAATAATTGAGACATACCATGATTATTTTTTGATGCATCTTAATTCAGAGTCATATTTTAAAATTCTGTTGTTAAATGGTTATGTTATGTCTTTCAAGAACTGCTGTGGTGAAATATCATGTCCAGGAACAGTTTAACTGTTTATCTTCCTCGTTCATATTATGTCAATATTATCTACAGTCTTCTGTCTTCTGTTTTATTGCCCTATAACCTTACATGTATCCCCATCGAAAACTGGTTGTGCTTACCCAGCTAACCCTCTGTAGACCTTGTTCTTCCCTGTGTTCCACAGACTGTCTAATTTGGTAAAGTGGGCAAAAAAATTTTCTTCTCTTTTGCCTCTGACTTTTTTAAAAACATCTAATTCTCTTCTGCATTTTTTTGAGATTTGAATGGTGCAGAAACTAGAGAATTAGCCAAATCCAGCAGCTTTTCTTTTTCTTTACACAGTATGCACAGGTATTATGACTCCTCTCCTTTTTACTCCCACAGTACTGGAAATTAGGCTGAAACCCAGAAATACATAGCCTCTACAACGCTGGAATTAGAGGAAAGTAGTAAGTTCCTGAAAGAACTGCATTAATCAAGCCTCTTTGGATGTTCAAATGCAGCAGCATAGTAATGGGAAAAGGGTAGGCTTTTCAAGGAACATAGAGCTCAGGGCTATGTAAAGAACCTGATGTCAATTTGTATTAAGCTTTTTATCCATTTATTCTAACCTTTATCTAAGGTTTGTGTATCTGGCTGGATTTTTGCTATATTTTTCATGCTGGAGAGATCTAAGGAGCTTCCTTTGACCCTTACTGTTTGAGACACCCCCTGTAAACCAAGAATTTTTACTTTATAATCAGCATTTGTTTGTTCTAAATAAGTTTTTCTGAATAGAATATCAACGGTCTTATCACAACTTATTTTTAGGCAAGTAGAAGCTTAGTCACATGGAATAACAATTATCCTAAAAAAACTCTTAAATTAGTTTGTTCTTCCCCCTGCATGTCTCTTCAATATTTAGTATCTGTATAAAATAAAAATAAAAAATAATAAAAAAAGGTTTGTATTTAAAATGAAATATTCAGGACAAATATATGCTACCAATGTTTTACTCAGACTATGAATAGTGTGAATGAAGTGTTATGAACACAGGCTTTGTAAGAAGATATTACTGTGTGATATGACTATATTTTCATCCTGTGATTTTATTTTTTTTCCCAGTTACATATTACAATATTTTGCGTATCTCTAGATTATTTATTAGGATACTCATGCAGTTGCTGTGAATGATCTCTATACAGTTTACAGTATTATAAAGACTTAATCACAAGATGTGCATGTTGACGCATACTGGGAGTCACAAGTATAACTACTTGTATTGTGCTCATCTAAAATCTTTCTATTGGCTTAAAGCACAAGTTTGCCCTAGTTTTCATCAGACAGTCTGGATGCCTCCTACTTTTAATAAGTGAATCAAACTCAAAATTAAGTAATAAGGATATAATATGATTTGAGCCCAGAGGATTGAGAATACTTTTAGCTGTTTGGTTTTTGGGTTTTTTTTGTTTAGGGATTTTTTTTGTGGGTTGCTTTTGTTTTTGTTGTTGTTGTTGGGCTTTTTATTTTATTTTATTCTAAAATCAAACCCATCTTTTTAGCTGCCTTTCTATGAATATGGAAATGTAAATGACAAAAACATGTTCGCAAAGAGTAAATGCCTCAGTTTTAATTTATGCTGAAATAATGCTGCTGCTTTTTTTTTTTTTTTTTTTGCTTGTGTATTTGGTGTAAAAAGATTAAATAGACTGTGAACTGAAATATTTTTCTCTAACCTATGAACTAGCCATGTGTAAAGTATGGTCATGATGGACAGAACCTGTTATCTCTCTAAGGAAAGAAGTGGCAAAGAGTTCTTCATACTCAAAAAAAGTTCTGAACTAAATTCTAGCATTTCATTGTGCAGTAGAAAACTAAAAGATTATATTTTCTATTGTTAATAGAAGTAATTACAAAACTGAAATATTAAATTGTTTTTATATAGATTTATGTTCAGTCTTTGTCAGAAGATGAAGAGCATAAAAACAAGTGTGCCTTGATATATGGGTGGATATTGAACTATTTGTGTTGGAAACAAAAGCTTTGATATTTTGAGTTTATCTTTCTATATGAACTTCTCAACTTTTTTCTTTTTTTATTATTTTTTTTTTTTAAATAACCACAGCAAGACCAGCTTTATACTTGGGCTGCAGTTAGCCAACCCACACATTCATCAGATTACATTGAAGGAAGCTTTCCAAGGAGAATTCCATCTGCGTGGCCGCCACCCAAACCTCCAGATGAAGAACAAAAGCTCAACATTACAGAAGAAGGTATAGTTCTTGGACACATACGAGATAATGTATGGCATGGGGTAGAGTTACTGTCTTTTAGAATCCAGGATATAAACTTAATATCTTAATTTCCAACAAATACCAGGCTTTTAAGATCTTGGATTAGCATCAGAAATAATTTTAGCTAGTATTAATCTAATAAAAAATATTCAGCAAAAAGGCATGCCTTTTAGTCAGCAGATGCCAGGTGCCCATCTTGGCTGTTAACAAATGGATTTTATCAGGTGTTGTAACCTCTGTTCTTCTCCAGTTTACATACATTCAAAGCCATGGTGCTTTTCCCTTCTTAACTTTCAGTATACCACTAGTGGGCTTCTGAAGTTTTTCTTATTTTTATTAGAGTGGTGTAACATATTCCTTTGTGGAGTCATCAGTCCCTTGCTGACAGAGAGGTAGGAAAAGTGCATCTGAAAACTGAATTGAGGTCTTGTTCACAAAGTCGGTTTATGTTAACATTTGTGACGTTAGCAGCCAAATTTCTGAAATCTGCATACTCATTAAAAGCTTTGTTGAAGCTGAGAATCAAAACAAAGCAAAAAAAAAAAAAAAAAGGTTTCTGTAGCTGACAAAGACATTTAGAAGAGAATTTCAACCCTGTTCTCTGTTAGTAGTGTTGATGGGCAAATACCACATGGAGGCTTAGCTTTGCGTTAGCATTTAATCGCTCTCAATGCTTTTAGGATACATTCATCCCCATGACCTACACAGAGAGCCACTGGGTGTTCTCAAATTTTCCATTTCCTACCAACCATTTTATTGCATTTCTCAGATTTGAAGAATTAAGTCATTATTTCAAGAGGTCTCTTTATATTGATTGTAGGCTTTGGGTGGAGTTAATTTCAGATTTGCTTCTCTTTGGGACTTCTCTACCACTTCCCCTGGAATATGAGCAAAGTATTCTCTGCATGGACACCGTTTGTCATGGCAACAGTTCACTTTTACTGGTATCACTTATTCCAGTATTCACAAGCAAAAGAAGTAATGCCAACAAAAATTCAGTACTGCTATATTATTCTGTTTATGTTGTGGCTTTTACCAAAGCAGCTCTATTAGAGGTCAAGGAAACATTTCTGCATCCATCTCACTGATGCAATTCAGGGTATGGAATGCAGCAGTGCTGCACTGTTGGGCTAGTCCAGTTTTTGACCAACAATCTGCTCTTTTATGCTGTATTTAATGAAAGTGCTGTTATATGTGGTAGTAGAATTCATTGCCGTGTGCCTTGAGAGGACAGGTTGTGTTTCTCAACGTGGAAGCTTAGCTAATGGTTGTGCGATCAGAGTATTTATGAACATACTCTGCACTGGAAAGACAAATAGGTGAATATCTTATTATTTTACTTTAAAGTTTTAGCCCGGTAGAGGCCATCAATTTTGTTGCTGTATAATTTAGACGAATATTGATCACATAAAATATTTTGAAATGTAAAGATTTTTAGTATTTTTACCAATTTGGAAGAGTATTACTACCAAGAGGATAATACTAACTATTTTTAAATGCATTCATTTAATACATGATTTATTTCCATCCTATGTTTTTCTATTTAATATTATACCCACTGCATGGATATAGTGTGTACAGTACTTGTCTGTTGCTTATCTCAGCCACTGCCCTCTCAAAAACTGCAAAAAAGTTAAGAAAATAGAATTAGAAGTAAAATGTAAAATTGTGTATTGTGACTATTTCTAAATGGAACATAAAAAGTTCTCAAAAAATTGAGGTGCTGACACTTGGGTTTTGGTGTGAATTTACAGTGTAGGGCATGGAGGGAAAAGAAAAACCTGTAATTGTTCTGCATAAAATTCAGGTAGATAAATAATTTAACTTTTGGTTTCATTATTTGCATGCTTGCCATGTGGAAGAACCTGGAGGTGAGTGATGTCTCATGTGAAGCCTGTAATATAAATATCTTCCCTAAAATTTCTAACTAAATTATTTTATGTATATGCCCCTTTTGTAAGGTGTAGGAGGCAAGCATTTTTGAAAGGGCTGAAATTATTGTGTGCGGAGTAGCTGCATTTTTTATTTTATTTTTTTTTGCATTATATATAATTTTGGCCATATGGATTAATCAGATACAATAATACCAGAGACAATGGTTTACAAACTAAAACATCCATTTTAGACAAAATTGTTGATCCAGGAAGAAAGTAGCAGGATATTTTTATGTAGTTTATTTTTATTATACACATGTTAGTTTGAGGACACTACTAGGACTTCAAGTTTTAAGTAAGGCAAGAGGAAATTCTGCGAGGTCTTAGGTAATCTGTTCCTAAATTAGCAAATTAATTAATCATCTGTTTAATATAGTACATATTAAATAGTTTTACTGTGTGCTCTGTGTCATGTAGAGCACTGGTGGGTATGAAGAAAGGGCTGTTAAACTTGTCAGGGGATTTTGGGCTTTTTGTGTTCAGGTTGGTTGTTTTGGTTTTTTTAAATTAGTTTTGATTTTTTTGGTGGTTGGTTTTTTTGTGTTCTTGGGGATTTTTTAGTTGGCTATATATTAAAAAAACTAAAGTTTGGAAACACCTAATATGACTTTGGGTTCAAGTCAACATATACTTATGCCAAAAAACATCTTTCAGTTCTGGATTCAGAAAAGGTTTTAGACAAAATGAGTCAATAGCACCAATAAGATCAGAGTGTATGCCACTAATTTTCCATCCGAATACCCAAAATCTGTTCCTGTCACATTTTAATGGTATTTAACTCTACCACACCCCAGCACATTGCCTGAATCTAAACACAACCAGGGTACTTGAAATTCAATAATTTTAGTGTTTTGCTGATGACATTATTTTACTTAACATACAGGAAAAGGCAAGTAGGCAGGCATTCTCCTGTCTCCCACGGGACTGGTCCTAACCGCCTGGGCGGAGACTCAAAAGATTATACAACTTCTGCAAAATGAAACACTAAATCTCTCTGTGGGTTTACAACCTGAAATGGATGTTAGTCTCTTCAACAAAACCAAGCTTGTCCAGATATTTATTTCCTTTGTTTTATGAACAACGGGGGTGGGGTGGGAATTATTTGGGTTAAGAGGAAGGTTTCATTTGTCATATGGCGCTTTTTTCCTTTCCTTTCCTAAACTATTTTTTGTTGCAGTGGTGGTTGCTTTTGGGTTTTCACTTTTGCTTAACAAAGATAAAACCCTGTTTGCTGCAAATACAGTCTATTTGGTGAATTTTGGCAAACTAACCTTAAGGAAATCTGCTTTTATCACCCTGAACTCAGCTTATATTTAGAACCCTTTTTAGAACAAAGCCTGCTGAGGTAAAAATAAGCTAGACAATTTTGTCAAATTGCTTAATATTAACAAATACTTAGAGCAGCCTGTTCCTATTTTTTTTTAACAACTTTTGAGTAAGGGAGGTAGTTTATGACAGTTTGCATAACAGGATACATTCTAAGTTGTGTGTGTACGTGTCTTGTCTAGTACTAGAATATTCAAACATCTTAAAGTTTCTCTCAACCATACAGAAATCTAAAATCATGTATATAAGCCCTGGGGAGATGCCCAAATACTAGTGAAGTTTTCCTGGTTTTGCAAATCAGTTGAGGTAGGGTTAGCCAAAAAATTATTTCTTCCAGATAATTTGAATAAGAAGTATCTCACAATTGCTTCGTTTAAAAGTGTTAATACTCTTCCCTTCCTTCAGAATAGACATTAATAACTTTTCCTAGAATATAATATTTCACTGGTTTTGGTGGGGTTCTTTTGGTTGCGATGAGGAGTAAGTGCCCAATTCGTCAGTAGCATCCTGAATTTTCTTCAGTAAATGGACTTACCTAAAAGCCAGCAACAAGGCTTGATTCATCCATACTAAAAATTTGTTAGTGAGAGATGATGAGTTATTTACTGTTAACAACAACCTATCCTCATCCCGCTTTTTATGACTAGGAACAATTCTGACAGACAAGACTTGAAATGCTGTTTTAGTAAATACTTAAAAAATTAAATTAAATTTTAAAAGTTTGAAGATTGTTAAATTTAAGGGGTAGCCTTGCAGCTTAACTGCAACTGGCAATTTATGTCTGCCCTCCCAACTGCCGGGATTGTCAGAATGCTGTGAGGAGGCCAAATGTCTAGGAATTATGAATCCAGAGTTTCTGGACGACAACTACAAGATTCTCTCTCTTCCATAAATAAATGAAGTCTCTGTTATTCTCTGCAGTGGCTTACTGGAAGGCTTGAGGGCCCTGAATGTGTGTTGGGTTGTTACATGCTTGTGCCATTTCCAGCACAAAATCTGCTGCTACTTTTATCCAGCAGCTCATCAAAATACAGCATTGTAGAAACAACGTGGGAATGTACAGTAACTGTCTCTTACTAAAATAAATATTAGCACAATCAAGCTTTTAATGTAATTTCTTTTGTGCTTAGATTTGGTTTAAATTGCAATGTTTTTATGAAAACAGAGAGATCAAAGACTAGTATTATAGTAGATATAATAATTGTTATCCAGGTTTTAAAACAAGAAAGTGAATCTAGTTTGGGGCATGTGTGTGGTATCTTATGTTTTGATTCTCATTTTCCAAGTAAAATGCACAGATAAAAGTTCTTAGTCTCACTGCTATTTTATTTTTCACTGTTACAGTGATAGTTGGAGATAAGTAGTTCCATTTAAAACCATCATTCTGGCACGAATATCCCCCCCGCCCCCCAAGACAGTAACTAAGTGAAGGAATGCTTATATATTCATTAGGATTCTCATTAGTTATTCCAAAGTGGAAAAAAAATAAAGAAGATACACTAGAATGAACTACTTTTATTTCATTTTTTCAGCACGGTCAAAATTTCAAGAGCTAAATTAATGCTGGCTCTTTGCCCAAAAAAGAGTGTGTGGAATTCAGTACAAAGGTGAAGAATTAGTTTTGTGTCCTCAGTTTGAATGTTCCCAGTTGTGGGAAGCTCTGACTGTACACTTGCACAATCAGTGTATTGTCCCAAACTATCCCTTTGTAAGACTGAGATGATGTAGACAGTGAATAATAAAGCTAGGATGAAACTGAGATTTCTCAAAATGTATTTGCAATACTAAGACCGCTTCCATTCAAGCACACTTTTAAAGTGTGAGTTTAGAACTGTATCATTATCTACCTCATCATGGAGACTTCAAATTTTGATGGCAGGGCAAAGGAGGGCCAGTGGAGGATATGAAAAAGATAACATAGCTGCCAACAGTCATCATTCTGCTCCCAGGTTCTTTTGGCCTTTTGTGAACAGACACAACCCCCAGGTGTTAAAGACAGAAATACTTCTTAATTAGGTTGGATGGGATGAACAAACATGAGAATCTTCCCCTTGACCTCCTGTGGAAGATGTAAAATAGAGTCATAAGTAACTGTTTTTCTTTGAATCAGAAGTTTTGACAATCAAAATAGATTCCTTTCAAGTTTCAGATGACAGTATTTAATGTTGAGTCAAAATACACATATTCCAAATTAAGATCAGGCTGACTTTATTTTGTGCATATAACCTGTTAGGTTAATTTTAGATGGATAATTTGGAACATGGGACAGTTAACATTTGTTTTCTTTTAAACTTTACCCTTTCTCATGAAATTATTAATGTGCATTTTGAAGGATCAATGGATTATTTTTATATAAGTTTTTAAAAATCTGTATCTTCTTTTTAGAGTTGAAATCTACTGTCCTAGAAACAGAGAAACAATGCACAGAAGATGTTCAGCAGGCACAGGTAAGATTCTAATAGAAGTGTTTTATCTATAATTTTGTAAAAAGACCAGAAAAGCAGTACTTCAGACATTTTTGCAATAGTTTTGTGTACTGAATGTTCTAAACAAAAACGTTTGGAATTGTGCATTTGTTTCTCAATTTTTATTTCAAGATACTTATATGCTCCATAGTGTATCCACGTGCAGAGACTGAAGGTTTCTGCCTGTCTAAGATGATTCTTGTAAAATGTTATTGTTCATTTCACTCAGAAGTAAGTTAAGACTTGGTTCTGGAGCTCTGATGGTGTTACTAAAGGAATAGTAATAGAAGATTTGGTTGTTTTAGCTAATCTACAAAAGTTCATGTCAGTAATAGTAGCAGAGATTCTTTTCGGCTTCTCCACTGAAAGCTTATAGCAGTAGTAGTAGGTGAACAGATTTAGGGTGCTATGCTGGACTTCAAAAGGAGACAATGTAATACTGGGATAGTGAAGATTTGGTCTGGGTTGGACTTGTTCAACATAAACACAGTGTATTTTATTTTTTTTACACATCACTCTTCACTTTATATTCTTCATTAAATGTGGTGCAGTTTGAATGAGTCAAGGAACTTCACATTTTGTTTCCTCAAAAGACTGTCCTATTTCCTGTGAAAACTCTCTGATGACAAGCATCAGACTTACCTTCCTAGTGAATAAAACTGTTCAATTGTTCTGGAAGTCATGAAGAGGAAGGCAAAGTTCTGGCTTCCTTAGATCTTGGTTTGGATCAAGGAGTGGCCAGCTCCTCTTGATTATTATTTTTTTTTCTTTGTGGTGTTTGGTTTTTGTGGGGTTTTTGAGTAACATTTGTGAAAATGATGAGTGATTTGCTTTTGAGGGAGAAAATAAGGAATGCCTAGTGAAATGTGTGCCTCATCATTAGACTTGCAAATTTAATCCAGGTTCAATTGAGGCAACTATGCCTAGTTGCCCTACCATGCTCATGTTACCCTAGTGGCTTTTGTCTTGCCAAACAACATTAAAGGAGTTCTAGTCAGTTACCTAAATTCTTCAACCTCCATAATTAGCAACGTTTAAAAACTAAACCCCGTTAATTAAAATAACATCACAGAATTATTCTACATTGCAATGCTTTAAGTTTAAACTAAAATGCATTTGTCCCATGTTATTTTTATAATTTGGTCACCCAAGTTTCAGTAGCCATGCTTTGCAGTATTTCTTGTGAAAAAGAACTTTTTCCTATACTTCCAGAAAGATATTGCATGTAAGAAGCATATTTAATTAGTTTAGGATTTTAATTCATTACAAGAAAAAACTTATATAAAAGACCTATTTTATTGGAACTATAATTAATGGGAATAGGTTCATGAATGCTTAGGTACTTTACCTAAAAAAAAAAAAACAACACCTGATTATTTTGCTAAGAGAATGAAGTTTAACCAACAGCACTAGAACACTGTTTGATGGCTGGAACAAATAACTTTTACTTCAAGTTGGTGTTTTTTATTATTTTTAAAAGTATCCTTTTATGTGGTCCAGTTACTGAATTGCATTTGTTGGTGGTGTTAGAGATCTCCATAAAAGATCAGCATTGAGCAAGAGGGATGAAGTCATGTGAATTTCCTTATTTCTGTACTATTATTGATCAATGAAGAGCAGAAATAACTGTTTTGAATGCATGCTGTATTAGGTCATCATACTTCTGGTTTCTTTTGAAAATGAGAGTGGAAGTTATTTAATTTGAGGAACTCTATGTGGATAAAATGTTTTAATGTGTTCAAAATGTTTCTGTACAGTCCCAAACAGTTGAGTATATTATATCAATCTGTTAAAACGTCTCGAAAGTAGAATGGGCACGCTAACTTTTTTCGTAATTTTTGTAGATAAATCCTCCGTTGCACTCAGATCATTCTTGGTGTAATTTGAACTTGTTTAAAGTGCTGAAATACTATGAAAAGTTTCTAGTAGAGATCTAGTCTCCTTTGTTCTTTGTCTAGCTTGTCCATAGTTTTTCTTTCTGAGAAAAGCAAGCACTGCCTGGAGTTAGCCAAGTAGGTGATTTTTCTCTTTTCTTTTGATACGTGACAAAGGAAGAGAGCCCTAGTGTAAAATTTGAAACTGATCAACTAAGTCTACTTACAGGCTTCTTCCCTCTCCTTTCCCTGGGAAAAGATATTTTCCACATGTTATTAAAATAATTGGAGCTGGTCAATATTGACATAGAAAAAAGGCTAATGCAACATGATGCTGATAATTTATCACTTAGGATAAAGTGTTAACTAAAAGTTTCAGAATAATTCTAAATTAAAAGCATTAGTAACACAGACAGAGCCTCGATTCTATACTTTCTTGCCGCTGGAAGGGTCTTTTTTATATAAAATCCCTTTTATATAAAATTACCTTTACAATGTTAGACATTTACCTGCATATTTTGCAGCATAATTTCCTAAAGTTTCTAAGACTGTTCTTTTGAGTCCAAAATAACTAATTATTAAAAATTACAATTAAAATAACAAGGGCATTGGGGTGTGCCTGTTTTTAGTGGAGGAATTGGTAAGCAGAGAAAAAATAAGAAAAATTGGCAGTCGTTGAAAGTCCCCATTTTGAATTGCCAGAGGAGCAACAATGTCTGCTTAGTCTTCCCAGTGCAAACAGACACAGCTTTGTTAGGCCTAACTCATTTAGTGAAGGAAGAAAAGAAAAATTGAATGTCCCAGTTTAGAAACTCCAGCTTCAAACCTGATGTTTAGATATTTCTGTGCAAAAGCCAATTTCCTTACTGTTTCACACCCCCAATCTTTTGTGTCACCTTTGCAAATTTTGCTGTTTTAACTTTGTTTTCAGGTTTGCTTGATTTTGCTATATGGCAGGTAAAAACAGAGTCTCACCAGAAAGCAAAAAGGAAAACAAAAAGCATCTTAGAATTGTAAAATGATTTAAAGAAAAAATAGGCTTGGGTTAGTAGCGGGACATCACAGAACAGAAACGTAACATTGTTTCAAAGTCACGTAAATTTATTGTTCTCTTATGCTTTATTATAAAAATATTTCAAATTTCTTAAATTTCTTCTTTTTTTGATCATTTGTGATAAGTGTCTATTCTGAGTATCATAGAAATTTAAAAAGAAAGCGCTCATTACGTTTATTTGAAAGTCAGAGTCCGGATGTAATGTATTCTTCTTCATGCCATAGGTAATGGCTGGTCTCCCTCATACTGTCTCAGGAGATGAGCTTTTGCCAGACTATTCCAATTTCCAGCAGTTTGGTTATGAGATAGTTTACACTGAATATTTAAACTATATTTACAGTAGAACAGCTTGACATCAAAAAATTCTTATACCTGTAATGTTTCTGGCTCATTTGTTCACTTTGGTTTGGTTCACCCCATTTAAACTAACAAATAAACCCTCAACCAAAATTATACAACTTCTTGGAACACCATGTACTTTAACTGGTAGCAACAACCAGATAAAATTTTGGCAGTTCTCAGGCACTGAAGACAGATTTCTACTGCTTTATCTATTGGTGCACTTTCCAACAGTATTATAGGGAAACAATGCCAGCCTTAAAATCTTAAATCACAGGACACATTTTCCCACGTTGAATATACTTTCCTTTGAAAAATACTGTAAGCGTATGAAAACAGTGGTGTGTCTCTTTAGAGTATTGCTAACTAGCAGGGACCTTTTTCCTTACTCTAGTCTTTAACTACAAATTGTTATAACTCCCTAGGGTAATAACTTAGTGATACTTGAAATGTTCCAATTTTGACACTTAGTAATACAAGAAAAAAGGTTGTGAAATCTCTTAAGAAAAATACATGATCAGTCTATTTAGAAAATATCAAATATTGGGGGGGGTGGGATTTACTTTTCATTATTATAAAATGTCACAGCTAGATTTTGTCTCAGAAATATGCATGCTGCTCAAAACTCTCTCTTAAATGAAATGTCATAAAGAAGATTCTTTACAGGTGAAGGTAAGATAAGGAAGGTAAATGTAAGATTTGTCTGAAATGATGACATTATTCTACTACACATACAAAAAGAAAAAATACAAATGGGAAGTTTCTAAAAGCCGCTTTATTTTGGTATTACATAGCTTTCATCAGGGTAGAGACAAACTGTAGATGAGACTGTTTAACAGTTGTATTCAGCAGAAATTGGAGATAAACTGGGAACTTACTTTATGAGCTCCCCAACCATTCTGTGGCTGTGACTCTTTCTACACTGATTCATTTTACGTTTTCTTTCTTGAGATATTAATTTAGAAGGATCCAGTGACCTGGGAATGTGTGTCACTCCTGTCCATTCGCAACTTGCCAGATTACTTTTTGTAAGGGGGAGGAGAAGGCTTCAGAAGGCAATGAACAGATCTTCTAAACCAGTTCTTTTCCTACAAAAGTATCATAGCTAAAGTCTTAGGTTTCAGCAGGGGCTGGGGAGGAAGGTACACATTTGGGTTAAAAAAACCCAACAAAAATGTTTGACGTATTCACAAGGATCTAGTATACTCAGTTGTCTCACTGAGGAAAGAAAGGAGCATGATAGAAGCAAACTTTTTTGGAATTTTTTGCTATGAATCAAATGATAGTGAAGGCTGTACCAATTGTATTTCTCAAAGTAAATGCTATAGCTAACTGATGGTCTCTGTCCTCTGTCCTGACAAATAGAATTGGATATTTTGTTTTAAGGAGAACTGTATCAATGTCAACTTCCTGCAACATCATGCCAGCACAGTCCATTCTCAGAAAACAAAAAGCTAAAAAAAAAATCAGAGCTGTAAAACAGTTTTGTTCTTATCTTGCAAAAAATAGTCAGGTTTGCAATATGTCATGGTCAGGGACTTAGGTTCTAACTGTATGCCCAACGTGTAATGTTAGAATTGGGATATGGTAGCTTAAAGTGGGTGAATATCAGGAAGCATATGTAGGCAGGTAGTTTTTTCTTGTTAGCCTTGAGAACAAATTATGCTTTATCAAAAATGCACAGAAAGGAAACAAAGTCTGTGTGAAGCAAAAGATGATAGAACCCTGGCAGGAGGCTTTACTGCTGGGGTCAGAGGCACTGCTGAAGTGCCGAACACTTTGTTCAGGCAGTAAAGGGGAATCTAACCTTTGTTTGAACTTCACACCAGGACATAACGATTGCAGATCGGGTATACTCTGTCTTTTATGCTCATGTTCATGAGATACAGTTTTTATGCAGAATTTTCAAATTGTAGTAATGGAGATCTGGTTTTGAGTCTTAATATTAGAACTTACTTTTCAGTTTAAATGTGCTGCATTTTTCAGATTTCTTTTTGGTTTCTTTTTAGAAAGCCTAATAAGAACTAATAGATTTTTCATGTTCTAAAACTAGCTGATCAATGAATTACTTTAAAAAAAAAAATAATGAAGTGAGGCAGCCTGAGTTGAGGCCTCAATACAGTTTAAAGAGAGATTAGTTCTTCTCCCTATATGACTACTAGCTGAACTTTGTGATTCAAACACTGTCCTCGGATACTCTTGCTGAAACTCCTTCTAAGAAAGCATTTCTTAGGCTCTGAACGAAGGATGAGAACACAAGCTGAAAAATTAGAAATGAAGGAAGAAGTGATTAATTAGAGCCTGGAAGACACCATAAAGAAGTCGGCCTACTCAGCCACTAGATGGCAGCTAAGTATTTTTGAATGGGCTGTGCAAGGCACTTACAAGTCATTTTCAGGAGGTCCTGCAGATACCCTACAGTGAGTGAGAATATTATTTTTTTTGTCTTTTATTTTATTTATTTTTAGTCAGAAAATGGTAGCTTTCTGGTGGTTAATAAGTTAGCCTGTAAAAAGGTATGCACACTTACTGTGTTTAATCTCACCAAGGTATAGTAATCACAGCGTCTCTTGGTCTCTCAAAGGTAATAAAGCCATGTCCTAAAAATACTAACAGTCATCTTGAAAGATCAAATGTTTAGAAACTTCTGTTCCATCACTGTTAAGTTTAGTTTTTTTTGGTTTGTTTGTTTGTTTTTTGTTGTGTTTTTTTTTTTTTTTTAAACCAGTGAAGGAAACACATTTTATCTGGTCTACAAGACTTCTGGATGAATGTCTTTGTAGTGATAATTTAAGTGGTTTACTCCTGAATTACCATCGTTTAAATGAAGAGGTCAGTTTTCTGTTGGATATGAAACTCATTTCTTCAGCCATAATCCTGGATCTTTTCCGTTTAGTTCTGATGAGGGAAAAATTTTTAAAAAGGGAGGATAAAAGTGCATTGAACATCATTTTAAGCAAGTAATTGACATACATAGAATATAAATCCCAGGCTCCATATTTAAATAAAAATAAATAAAGGAGTATAGTATGTCAAGCCTGTGAGGCAGAAAAATAAAAGCAGTTAATTCTCAGAACAAATGTTAGTATTCTGTATTATATCCAGACTTCACAATACTTGGATTGACTTCCATTGTTTTGCTTGAAGGCAGTGCTTGCTTCTTTAAAAGGAACAATACATTGGTATAATTTTCAGTGGACTGGCAATAGCACATTTTTTCACTCTTCCTCCCTGGCCATGGTGAGGCTAAAATTTGCTTTGTTCTGATTTGTATTCTTGTTCTTAATGTCAAGATGAAGTTTTACTTATATGTTCATTTCAATTTGAAAGGCTCTTTATTCTGTTTTTCCGGTTTGGTAAGTGACACGATAGCTCTGAAATAATATAAAAATCATAGAATAATTCATGGATGAATACACATTAGGAAGTTATGCTGTTTAATCCTTTCCCTACCACCATCCTCCTCCAAGCAAGTCTAGCTTAGATGTTTAGTTGATTTTCTCGGGACTCTTTGCTCATCTCTGAGGAGGGGTATGTGGCAGTGCTAATATGTGCTTCCTGCTTTGTCTAGTCAGTGGTAAAGTGCTAAGTCTCACTACATTTATGATGTGTTGTTTTGATAACAGCTTAAGGAGATGAAAATGTGTGCTCTAAAAGCACATATATTTCCTGTGTGTTCAAATACTGTGTACTTTTAGGCATTGATTACAATTCTTCAGAAACTGCTGGTCAAGTTCGAGTGATTCATCTAGTTTCACTTCTATACCACAGACTCCTATGAGAATATGACAGGGCATAATGTAAATTTTGTGTCTTGTAATCAGAATGGGCATTCCACATTTTCCATTTTGACTGCTCTTTATACTTAGACAAACCAGACAGACTTTTTTGTCATTTTAAATACAACTTCTTTGAAAACTAGCACCAACCTTAGGGTTCAGGCAACAATAATGTCTAAACAGTGTGCCTGCATATTCTAGTCAATGGAAGGTAAAGAGGTTTTATAAACATCCCCTTTCTTCTGTCATTGAGGGGAAAACAAGGAGAAAAGAGAGTAAAACTGGCAAACTCACTTATTTTAACCAAAATTACTTGGTGGTACTTAAAATCCTTGGATATAATGTGAGACATTTTCTCCTTCTTTCTCAAGAGATGAGAGTTCCCATTGTATGGGATAGGGTTTGGAGACGAAGAATTACCTCTTTTCTGTCTGCGTGAGTGTGATTCTGAGTACTATTATGTTTCTTCTCTTGCCTTTTAGAACAAACTTCTCGTAAAATTCTAGCAAAGCACTGTTACTTCTCTGTGGGAGCAGTGAATAGAAATGTGTGATAGGTATACACTTGTTCAAAATACAGTTTTAAGTTGTTTTCTATTTTTCTCCTTTACTCTTCGCTCTTTTTACTCATGAAAATAGCTACATTTAGTTAGTGTTCACTCTTATGCATTCCTGGTCAAAGTAAAATGTTTAGTAGAGCTGTACATATTAATTGTTAAAATACAATTTATTTTCTTTAATTAATTTTAAAAAATGAAAATCCTATTTCAGATGAAAATCCTGAAAGTCCTCTTCTCACAAATTTTGGTTTTAATTGAAAGTTGAAAGTTTGGTTAGTTACGTATGAAATTCCTCTTACCTTTTGGAGAGAAGTGAAAAGAAAGAGTTTTTTTTATATTCAGTGGTACGATACTGTTTTTGGATTACACAGAATATTTTAGGTAGTGTAGTATTTACCAACCTTCCAAAGTTTTCTTAAAAGAACTCCACAGAAATTGAAGAGAACAGATGAAGAAATCTTATTAAGTACAAGAAAGCAACAAGACAAAGTGTGTGTGTATAAGTTCGCATGCATGTATGTGCATATGTGTACATACACACACAGATGCATGTTCCATAAAATGTGTCTCCAAAAAATATCTGGTCATTGAAAGAAAATTATTTCTTGTGACGTTCCTAGCAGGACAGACTGATCTCATTTGCCAAGTTGGCTTAACTATCTGAGACACGCCATCCACTCAAAAGTGAGCCATGTTCTCAGCATTAGGATAACCTGTTTCTCTCAGCATTAAAGATCAAGTGTTACCTTACAGTGGTGTCGATCCTGAGAATATCCACAGGACCCTATGCACAGAATAGAGATATGAAATGCTTTTCTTAGTAAAAATGCATATTTCTAGAATTTAGAAATATTTAAAATTATTTAAAAAAAAATTGAAAGAAAAACCGACCGTAACCATGGTATATTGCTATATCTAAATGACAGCTTTACTTTTAAGTTGGGAAGAATTTCTACTCTTTGGATACAAAACAGACTAACTGGTATAACTTCTACTTATAGTCAGATCAAAAGATAGTTATCATTAGGCTGTGCATTTTAGGTTGGTATAAGTTAAAACAGTAAGATCAATTTTTTTCTTTTCTGTACTTTTAATACATATTTTTCTTTTTATTTGTTCTTTAAATAATAAGTTCAAAACTATTGATTAAAATTGGCTTTATATTCTTGAACGTTTAATTACTTTCTTTGTTTTCAATATTCTACTTTTCCTGAAGAGAAAAAATATGTTTTTCTAATGTCCTTGATACTAAAATGTTTTTACTTAGCTTCTTAAAATATAAAGCTCATACTTGATGATTTGTTTGTGATTGATTTTATTTAATGCTTTTTCACCCAAAATGGCACAGCTTTGCTTTTTAATATAGCCTTCACACTTTCAAAGAGTTAGGGAAGCTGACTGACCTCCAGCCTCCTGCCTTCAGCATATTTGTGGATACAGTTGTGAAGGGTCTGATTCCTTTCCCCAAACTTTTTCTGTCATGAGGAGCGGGCTCGTATTTCAGGGTAGTGAAGACTATTCATCCCTTTCTACAAAGATTTATTCTTACTGCGGATATTTTTTGCTGCTTATTCCCTGCTGGAAGCCTGAAACAAAAGCAACATGTGAACCTCCCATTTTGCGGTCTGGCTGAACTCTTGGATAAAAAGGGCAAATGTGTAGAAATATCATACTCGGGACAATTGCTTATCAGAATGTGGCAAAGTTCACCTGGAAAATCATAGCTTTCTTGATTCCTTGTACTGGACGTTAAAGGTGTTCTTAATCATTCAAATTTAGATTATTAATGTTCACATTTTGGGCAATAGTTTGGCAACTGTTATTTCTAGCATGAAAACTAGTACAGTTTCTCCCTGTAAGGAACACACAACTAATGATAGATGAGGTAGTTTACACAGTGACTACTTCCCAGGCTGCCAGTCAATCTCCAGTTGAACTGAAAATCACAAAAATGTCTGGTGTGAAACAGTTCAACTCCTTTCTCTAGTATGGCGGTGTACTAATGTTCAAGGTATGCCAGGTTGTATTTTGTGTTTTAACAGACTGACATGGATGGTTGCCTTGGCCTGGGTTCACAGGAAAATCACCCAGACCTTTTCGAGTCATAATACTTTAGGACAAACGCAAGCAATAGAAGAAAGGAAGTGATTCATCACATGACAGTCATTTCAATAAAGTCTAAATATTGAGCAGAAAATAAATCCAAAACAGTTTCTATCCCAACTTTTAAGGAAATCTGTGACTCTTAAGGTACCTATTGGATTACTGGTGTAGGGGCCTAGGTTTTAGTTATCTCTTCATCTGCTGAAAGACCCAAGCGGAGCTAATTCTACTCCAGCAGTCTCTATGTGATCGACAGTAGAACACCTAAAAAGACAGCAGAAATAGGCAAAAGGTTATATGAAAATTAACCAAGTTCAAGGTTGTGGGGGTTTTTTTTTGTTTTGTTTGTGGGTTTGTTTTTTTTTATTTCCCAGGTTTTTTATGCTCAGACTCATTTACATACTTGTTTTACACTGGCTGAGTGACAGAACAGTTAAACCTGTTTCTGGGCTAAATGAAGCTATGTGGAGGGGTAAGCCTTATTTGAAATATTTCTTGTTTACTGCTGTATAGTTTCATGCTTTTCTAATAATGATATTTCATGTATGCTAGGAAAGAAACCCTCAAGATTTGAGGCCAGGGGTGTTGGATTTTAGTTGATTTCTTTGGTACTTTTAAAGTAAAGCAGGCCTAAAACTTTCTGGGCAATCAGACTGAAAAAGGCTATTTGTAATTAGCCTGTAAAACAGGCTAAAAGTAATATTATGTAAGACGACGGTAATTATACTTGACTGCTGCGTAGCTCCTAGGGTGGTCAGTGGTTCTGTGAGATTTTATTTTATCTTGTCTAGTCTGTAGTCTACAAAAATTATTTTGGAATTCCTATTGTAGCAGAACTTGGGGGTAACCTAAGGTTATATTTCAGCTTAGTTACGACTCTTACAGCTTACAGTGAGAATACTCTTTCTGTCTTTGATGTATCTCAAGTTGGGTTTTGATTCTTCTGTTTTTTACTATTTACTGAGAACTGTAAAAACTGGGATCTTATCCTTTAAAATGCACTTGGCCCAGGGATAAGGAATTCAAACTCTTAGAAAGAGAAGCTTCAAGAAACAGAATCTGAAAAACTGTTTTATTGTGATTTCCAGCTTGTACAAGTTGGTATTGATAATGCATGCATCTTTCTTCAAAGGTCTGTGCTCCCTGCTGATCCTATCTTTGCTCATTTGAACTGCAACAATTGCCTATTTCTGCATGTAATGCTTTGTGGTTTTGTTTGTTTGTATTTTGGTTTTGGTTGGGTTTTTTTTTGTTACCCATGATAGGTTATGAGAAAACCTCTTTGTTGATTAGGCATGTCCTAGCCCTTTAGTTTAAGAATAGTCCCAATGCCAGCACAGTGCTGGTGTAATCCATGTGTTGCAATGCATCACCGAGTGGGAGGTTAGCTCACGTTCACCAGACAGTTTATCACTTTTGACAGCACAGTGCACTACACCATTTCTATCTCAGGGCCTGTTTGTTCAATGCTATCTTGGGGAGCTGTGCATCGTGTTTCTTTGTGGTTGTAGGAAGAAACATGGACTATTGTGAACATGTATATCCTTTGTCCCCATGTGTGCACCTTAGTATACTAAAAGGTTCACAAAAAAATTTAATCTCCTCCTCTGAGGAAGAAATTAGTATCTAATACTAATTCTTCTTCAGCAGCTGTCCCTGATGCTATGGGCAAGTTTGCCAGCTTTTGACTCAACTTCTACTGGTGTCAAACTAAGATGCTGCAATGGGCTTTGAGGATTAAGTGAAATGTGAAAATTCATTAGACAGATGCTATTTTGTTTGAATGTAAATCAAGTGTCCATTGGTACTTCTCATTTGACAATTGCTGTAGCACTAAAAATGCCTGTTAGAATGTTCTGTCTACTTTTCTTAACATTGCCCTGCAGTTGCAAGAAGTAGCTTTGAAAATGAGACAGCTTTAAGGAGAGAAACATGAATAGAGATCACATTTCTCTGACTGAATTAAATTCTTACTGTGGCGCTACTTTTTGCCATTCGGTGAGTGTGTGTGTGTTTAAATTTTTCACTTTGTTTAGGAAAGGGGTATTTATTAACAGAGCAGTTGGAAAGAGCATCCTTCTGAGTAACTGGTACCACCAAGTTTTGACTCGCTGGAAGACCTGAAGGGGTCTTATTTTACCATCTTAATCCTCTTCACCTTCTATTCCCTGTGCATGCTTGCTGTTGTGTAGCAGCATAGACTGATTCATGAATTTTGATGTAAACTAAAAGGTAAAGGTTTTGGAAAAAAAAACAACCAAGAAGTATAATCCTATCATCTAAATATTAATTCCATCCAAAGAGGAAATTTCATTACACTAAGTGACAAATTACTGAAAATTATCAAACTGCTGATGCAACTTGTGGTCTTGTAATAGTATAGTTAGTAACTTCTAAAACTAAACAATATGTCATTATTTTTCAAATAGTCCAGAATTACTTTTAAGAGCTGCCATTCTAGTTTCAGAAGAAAAAGACACATTTTGGCTGTTCATAAAGTGTATCAGTGAATGCAAGTTGAAATCATTGGACATAGAGAAATATACGATATAGACGTAGAGACACACATAGAGATGAGGGCTAATTTTCACTTGTGTGTGGTTTTTTTCTGCCTGGAAATTTAGTTATAGAAGGATCTGTATGTTTCATTCACTCATCTGAGAAGCTAGGATGTCAGACTCCGTAGTGAAGGCAGCTGCAGTCTGAGCTTTTACATGCTTAAAGATCCTGGGCATGTTCTATCTATACAGATCAGCTTTGTGCTGGACATCTGATGTGCACATGTGGAAAACATGACAAGATTGGAATGAACTGGATGTAATGTACAGGCTTTTGGTACACATGCAGGTCCAAGTGCACAACCTATACCCAGTAAAGCCAGTATTCCCTGATCAGGTGGCTACTGTACACACACAAGCCTATCGGTGCAACACAAGCACAGTCAGGCCAGCAGTCCCAGGCTGAGCATCCAACTAATTGCGCATGGAACATGTACAACCTGTTTGAGAAACACTCAAGTCACCTGGATAAAGCAAGGCTGAAGCTTCCACCTTTCTTTCTTTCTTTACAGAAAGAAGACTGTTCCACAGTACCTGGGTCCTGGGTAAGAACTCTAGGCAAGACAGAGTTCCCTCATATCTCTTTTAAACCCTGTAGGTTTCTGCTGTGGAATTGTCCTCTGGAGTAGAAATGAAACTTCTTTTCATTATATGTGGGTTTTTTACCTGGGTCTTCTGGTTCTTGTCAACAGCTTTAGAGCATCTTTTACGTGCATGAAAAAATAAGTCTTCCTTTGCTTATTCTTCTGAGAAAACTGCCCAATTTTCATTTCTGATTGGTCATATATATTTTAGATTTCCTTCCTTGTTGAGGATAGTAGAAACATACTGTGGCTCATGTTTGGTTGATGCAGTCCTTTCTGATCTAGAGGAAAACTTTAAACTTCTTGTTAGGGGAAAGGCAGAAATCTAATTAAACTAGCTTGAGGGCATCATAAAAGTCAAAACTAAAAATACCTCTATTTATCGAAAATAATTACTGAAACATGTAAATATTTGAGGGCTTTGTTTTGGCATGTTGATTGTTTTGTTTTTTTTTTAACCAAGTAAATTTAAAGTATGTAATTTCCACTGGATAAATACCTCTTCATTCACACCAAGTCTTGTTTGTTCGTAATATGCTGTTTCTGTGAAAACCTGGATATGTTGTTGATTGATTGTCAAGGACAGCAAAAAAAAAAAAATGTTTCTTAGGGCATGGGGTAAAAATTCCCTTTAATTCATCAATACGTTTTTGTTTCTTGTCTGAATTGCTCAATCATCTCACTTGATTGCCCATTTTTTTAAAACTCTAAAAAATACTTCTTTTGAAAGAAATGTTATGGTCTGCAGGGTAAATGCTCTTGTAAAACAGTGAATTCTTTTTTTTTTTTTCCCTGTGTTTGTACTTCAGGTAGAATTTCAGGATTCGAGGATTGCATCTTTTTCGTGGGAAAAGTTTAATCCAATCTCCTGAGTAAATGAGTTTTTTAAAACAATGAACTGTTCTGAGATCAGCCATCATTAAGGCAAATCTCTTCAGAACCATTTAATATTGTGTCTAATCCTGTTGACTTCAGTTTGTCAATGAATTTTCCAAATCAGATAGAATGGGGAAGCTGTATCTGTCATAAAACCCTTAGTGGAGTGTTCTTACAGTGTAAAATGGGAGCTTAGGAGAGTTACAGTCTGGGGAAACTGGATTTGTTCTCAAATAACTGGAAACTGGTGTGTGGCCTTTATTAATCCTCAGAACACATTTCCTTTGATAATGTTGCCTTTTGAAGAATTGACAGGCCTTATTGTATTTGCAGGTGACTGGTAGGGGGATAAGGGCAGAGGAAATAAAGAATTGTCTCCTTCTTCTTTATAATGAAGTTCTTCAGCAAAACTGTTGCTAGTACAAAGTATTGGGTTATTAAAGGAAATAGTATATTGAAGCACCATGAGTAGTTTAATGGAAATGTCCTTTTCCTCCTTTTTTCCTTGTTATAACACTGTTAATATGTCTGCTATGTTCATTCCTTCTTTATTCATTGAAGAACTTTTTCTTTGTTCCTTTCTCTGTTTCACATTTGTTTTTAAATTTGGTAAGGAGACCTAGTTTTATCCATAACTTCTGGTTCAAACCACTATTCTAGAAATTTCAAACAGTGTAGAGGATTGTAAGTTTTTTATAAAGGTGCTTCAAAATCAAGCTATTTGGTTTAAATGTAATAGTTACTGTTTTATTTCTGGGATTGCTTTGGGACAGCTGGGAAACTCTAAGATAAACACAAACCTGAAATTTTATGTTTGAAAATCGATTCTGTGCAGAAACAATTTTTTATGTATTAATGAACATATATTCTATTAGTAGTCCCCAGCTGGAAGTTACAACTTCATTTTCCAGAAAGAAAAATGACTTTTAAATGTTTCATGTGTCAAAGGATGAGATTTAAAACATCACCTTCCTGAAACAAATCAAGGCAATTAGTATATCAGGTATTGTATGTTTATTTGTAGGCTTCTTTACAAGACCTATAAAATCTGAATGTTTGAAAGATTTCCTATGAAGTAAGCCTACAGCCTCATCCATGAAACTTATGATCTTATAAAAGGGAACAAAAAGGCACTAAATAACTGTTTTGCTGTAAGCACTTGAGAAACCTGTTGGATGACAAACTTAATTTTAATTAAATGCTTGAAGTGCTGACCAATACTCCAAATTTAAAGAGGAAAAAAAAGAGTACTAAAAATAAATGCATGAAGCTAGAAAGTAATAAGTTCTTTATTAAAATATTTTGTGTTGTCAAGTCATGTCTGTTCTATCTCTGTTTAACTTTCCTGAATAAGCACAAATGGCTATTTCTGGACTAGGTTGCTTCTTTTAGTACTTTTTGATAAAAGCACACATCCATTAAATTTAGTACAGTTTGTTACTGGCATTTATTTTAAAATGTAGGAATTACTGTGCCATTTAAAGTTAACGATTCTTCTACTCAGTCTACAGCAGGATCAGATGCTTCAGAGAAAGATCTAAATAATGTGGAAACTGTCAAATGCGGAGTAACCATCCCAGACAGGAAGCTTTTTGAATGTTGCTCACAGTCTGTCCCTTGGCAGAGGAGCTACAAATTCTGGGTGGGAGGAACATTCTCCCTTAGTTTTGTCGTCTTTTCCTTCCCGAGCATGCTGGATGGAGAAAGGCATAATTACTCTGTTTGGAGATTAACTGTTTTCGCGAAATTAACATTTGTTATATTCCACATTCCTAATCCGTATTGTATCATTAAGGTGTATATTGAAACCCAGCTGTCAGTAGTATGTTGAGTCTGTTTGAAGATGTTTCAAATCCCTTTGAAGAAACGCTAAATATATTTTCAGTTAACAGAAATAATGCAGTGCCCTTCCCACCGCCATGCCTGCATATCCATGTGTACACAAACGCTTGCAGTACTTGCGTTCAGTGGTTGGTTGTTTCCTTGGTCCAGATCTGTGGAGGGAGGGAGGAGCTGCTGCTGCTATTTGGTTTTGTCACATATAATCGCAGTCTAAAACATACTCGTACTGATGAAGGTAGTTTCATACTGAAGCAAGTTATTTTCCTAAGCTATGTTCTTCCACTGTAAGATGCAGCTAGCTAAACTGATACCTCTCTTTTTAACAGCTTGTCATAACTGGCTTATTTCTCAACCTCTGGAATACCAATACTCTTGATCTAAATTCAAAATTTTTATATAGTGAAGAATGTTAACTGCTTCGTGCTTATTATTTATTTTCTTTCAAAGGATGATTTGAAGGTGAAATCTGAGGAGCGTGCCAGTGTCATCCAACAACTTGAACAAACTATTGAGGATCTGAGGACCAAAATTGCAGAACTAGAGAAGCAGTTCCCTGGTGCAGAGGTACAGACTGCTGGGAGGGAGCAGGAAAATAAGCACACGCACACAGTCTGCAGGGAACTCAGCAGTGTGACTCTTCAAACGAATGAAGAAGAGACAGCACCCAGGACTGTGTCACAAGCAAGATCTGTACAAACATCACCAACGGAGGATTATTTAACACACACAATGCCTTCAGCCAATGCACTGCCACAGCCACCCCCACCACCGCATTTAGAAGGGGGCAAAAGTGAAGGGCCAACTCAGAAATTGCCAGCTCTAGAACTACAACCCACGTTTTGTTCTGAAATATCCTTAATTCTGTCACCGAAGCTAATCTCAGTGCCACTGGATGCAAGCCAATCAGTGCAGAGTACGCAGCAGTCACCTCTTCCAGGACCCAAAGTTAATTTGTCCCTTGCATTTGAAGGAGAGACTGAAATGCCAGCTTCCCACCAGCCTCTAAGTACTGTAGATGTGACTTCTAGTGAACATCCCCCTTCTTTGCCCCCGGAGCCCACATGTAGCATTCCCCCATCACTGCCAGCCACTGAACCAGCTGCTCCCCTGTCTGGAGCACAGGGCCCTTCCCTTGCCACTCCCATGGCCATGGCAGGAGTAGCACCTCCACCACCCCCGCCTGGCTCAGGACTCCCTCCTTCTGCTGGCTCAGCAGTGCCACACCTGGACCACTCCTTGCCAGGCATCATGATGCCACCACCACCCCCTGCTCCACCTCTGCCAAGTGGGGAGACACCGATGCTGCCTCCAGCCTCTCCTCTCCTATGTGCTGGAGCCCCACTGCCACCTCTACCACCACCTTTGCCTGAAGCAGGAGTCCCACCCCTTCTGCCCAGTTGGGGCATCCCACCTCCCCCTCCACCACCACCACCACCTTTACCTGGGGCCAGTGTCCCTCCCCCACCTCCTCCTTTGCCTGGCCTGGGAATGCCACCCCCATCTCCAGCACCACCTCTGCCTGGAGCAGGACTGCAACCACCTCAACCGCTTCTGCCAGGAGGGGGTATCGTGCCCCCCCCTCCACCACCTTTGCCTGGTGCAGGTGTCCCCCCTCCCCCTCCCCCACCTCCCCCTCCACCGCCTTTGCCTGGTGCAGGTGTCCCCCCTCCACCTCCTCCACCACCCTTGCCTGGTGCAGGTGTCCCCCCTCCACCTCCTCCACCACCCTTGCCTGGTGCAGGTGTCCCCCCTCCACCTCCTCCACCACCCTTGCCTGGTGCAGGTGTCCCCCCTCCACCTCCTCCACCACCTTTGCCTGGTGCAGGTGTCCCTCCACCACCTCCTCCTTTGCCTGGGTTGGGGATGCCAACTCCAGCCCCACCACCTTTGCCTGGAGAAGCACCACCCCTTCCAGCACCAGCCCAAGGCAGCACCTACCCAGCAGTCCCACAGGGCTGTGGGTTTCTTCCTCCTCCCTTACCATCTGGTTTATTTGCAATGGGGATGAATCAGGAGAAGGGGAGCAGGAAACATGTGATAGAGCCTTCTCGGCCAATGAAGCCTCTTTACTGGACAAGAATTCAGCTCCACAGTAAAAGGTAAGTTGTAGAGTTGTGTAGATAGTGGTGCTTTCACTTTACAACTGTCTTGATAGTGTTGTAAGTTACGAGCAAAAGTATTTACTACTAGGCAGGTCTTTCAGAGAACCTCAGTGCAAGCAGGATTTTATTTGTAGCTGGATATCTAAATGGGATGCCCATTTTCTTTAAAGCGCACAAATTCTGAGTAATGCTATTTGCACATGACAGCATATGACAGGGTAGTGTTTGCAGCTGGCTTTTGGGGTTACAGACCAGAGCCGATACGACTATATGCTAACAAGTGTTCTGTGAGATGGTTTTTAAAATGTTGTATTTGTGCTTCCCCTCAACTTTCAAGATAGCATTGGTCTCTCTCTGGAGCAGCTTGTGAGTTTTAGTAGTGTCTTCCCTCTAGATAGATGTATGCCGAATGCATTTTATCCTCTTTCCTTTCTCTAGTGACCTAGAAATCCTTTTATTTCACCTTATACACTCAGCAGGCAGATTCAAACTGCAGTTTATTTGCATGGTAGCATAAAGCTATTCTGGTAGCCCTTCCTTTGATATGACTTTGATACACTTGTGTTTGGTTGTTTATGGTTTTTGTTTGTTTGTGAATTATCATTCTTGGTCCTTACAAGAAGTTTCCTTATTAATCTTTTCTTTATGTCTCTGAGTACTGATTGTAAAACTCTTCTACTGTTATTTAATGATGAATTTCTTCTTTCTTTTCAAGTGCTTGCCACTGTCACACAGGTGGTCTGCTGATAACTGTCTATTTCTACTTCTCTTTCTGTCCATGTCTGTATGTTTTATAACCTGTATACAGCCTGTTTATATTCCTGTGTATGTAAAGTGGGTAAATATAAATTAGCCTGACAATTCTCGTGCATGAACAAAGAAGCAAACAAAGAAGTATGGGGGAGAATCAACAGTATACCTTACCAAAATGCTGCTAGTAGAAGTTAGGCAACAACTTTTGAATCGCTACTATTTTATTTTCTACATTCCTCCATTTATGACCTTATTTAGTTTGACGTTGCCCTACATAGGTCTTTTGCTTAACTTTAGAGATTCTAGTGCTTCACTTGTGTGGGAAAAAATTGAAGAGCCTTCCATAGATTATCATGAGTTTGAAGAACTGTTTTCTAAAACAGCTGTTAAAGAGAGGAAGAAACCCATTTCGGACACCATTACAAAAACAAAGACTAAACAAGTGAGTACCCATTTAATTTCAGATCTTTTCTAGGCTGGTTTTTACATAAAAGGCAGATTTTTGCATGCAGCGGAAATAAATTTTGCCTGGTGTGAAATTGTTACCATATATATATACACATATATGTTCTATGTAGAAATATAATGAAAAAACAGAATGTAGGATGGGGTTCAAAACTGTGCGTGTTAAAGACTAAAGATCTCCTTTTTATAAATTATTCTTCAAGTATTTCCTTAAAAATATATTAACTTTATCCACTTTAAAATTAACAAAAATAAACCTAAAATAATTAGGTGCTTATATGATGCTTTGAAATTGACTGCACATGTGCAATTAGTAGAATATAAATTATTCTGATTAATTTTATAAGTTAAATAATGAGTTTTATATGAATTACCATGATTTCAGAGACAAATTATGTTTAATGATATAAGTACTAATGTTATACCAATCATAACAGTTCTAAGTTTGTGTTGTGTAGAATATGAAGTTTACGCATACAATAAATGACAAGCACAGTTGGGAAAATTCAACATTAATCAGTCTGGTTTCTTAAAATGGAACTGTGTACAATAAAATAAAAATAAGAAGCATATTTTAAATATAGAAATTTAAGCCCTTGGTAAAAGAGTAGAATCTGAATGTTTAAATTACTAGAGAGCTGTAATCTTGGTATCTGTGTGAAAATTGAATTGTGGAGGTATTATAACTAATTTGCAATAAGACTTTCAGGCTATGGAGAGAATGTTATGTAGAATGCTTAACAGCAGTTACAATTCTTGTTTTATCTCATCTTTACATTCTGGTACTTAATTCAAGACTAGGCTATTCTTTCCATCATCGTTTAACATACAGGGTAAAGCTGTACAAGATCTTTTTTCCACATTGTATATACAGTAGGGCTCTTAAAAATCTCCATGCTATAGATCTTACGTTTGAATAGGACCTCTCCACCTTGTAGTTTGGGAGAACTTGCCCCCACACTTTGGTCAGGAATACAAATGTGCAGGTGCTCTTTACTGTGCTGGTGACCTGCTGCAGGCAACAGAATTGGTAGTGAAGTTATGACAATTATCCCAAGGTGCTGGATAAAAGCTTTATCTGGACAGAAGGGAAGGATAGTGCAGCCACGCTGTGTGGCTGTTCCCCATGTACCTGCGTGCTGCACTAGGCTGTATGTGGGATGGGAGGAAAAGTGATGGTGCTGCTCCTGCCACGTTGTCCTGCAATAAATACCCAAAGCGCAAGATCTCTGATTTTCTTCCCTGATTCCAGAAAAAGCCCCTTTTAATGGGTATTCTTAGCTAAAGTAGTCTGGTAGCTCTTTAAGGGGGGGCGGGGGGAAGGAAAGAGTGCAAGTGTATACCTAGTGCTTTGCCTACGAACTGTCAGTCCCTTCACATTTCATGAGGTTTGAGGATACAAATCTCTAAATAGCAAAAATGGCAACTGTTTAATTCTGTAACATAAACAGTGGTTAAAGAGAGACAGTGATTAGGAATAAACATTGCATGTGGATTTTAATGTTGAGTATTTATTTTTCTTGCAATGTCAAAAATCTAGATATGTTCTCAATAAATAAAGAAAATGTAGATAAAATTAAATGGAAATGACTAATTGTTCTTAGCTACTTTGAAAAGAGCAAGTTGTTTATGACACACATTTCGACACAGAAGTTTAAGGCAGTCTGAGTAGGTGCCGTCATCTAGAATGAGCATTCCTGTGGGCGACCTAAATTGACAGAAGAGAATCCCCTGTGTGTTTCTTTTCCTTTGGTGATCAAACAAATGTATTGCTTTCCAAAAGAGAGAGAAATTGCCTAATGGATTTGTTGAACTGTAGTATCTGGGGGAACAAGATCAACAATTGAAATTGCCTAAAGTCTGATTTGTTGAACTGTAGTATCTGGGGGAACAAGATCAACCAAACAGATAATTACGGGCTTTCATTAGACTGCAATTAGAGCTATCATTTATTGCAGATGTCAAAGTTAAATGTTCGTGTTTGCAAATCCAGTTTAGGTTTTTCTTAGTATTGACACGAGACAACTGAAGTAGAACAGCTTTGCAAATATATTCTACGTATGCCCTCTCAGTGGTTTGGAATGCAGGCCTTCATTTTTGAAATTCTCTTTATTTGTACCGCAGTAAACACTTCGATAATGAAGTCCATCCATGTTTAGCAGAAGAAACAGTTATTTGGGGAAAGCATGGCTGTAATTCCACAAGTATGTTTTTATAGGAAACACCAAGTGCTGTTTAAGTGGTTACTGACTTACATGGCTTCTATGATAGTTACGGGTGTTGTAAAGATCTTACAAATGGTGTTTCTGTAGTGATTTTTACAGGGATGTGTTATGCAAAGCAGATGTGTTCTGTCACCTGTTGAGCTACGGAGAAGCATTGTACAGAACAGAACCAGGATCCACAAAGCTCACGCTGCTGCTTTCCAGAAACGCTCTAGTCTGGCAATTGGTTTTCCTCCTTGCATTGATGTGCGGGTGTGCTGAATGGATGTATTGCTTAGGTAGATTGGATGTAAAATACTAGCTACACTGGAAATAGTAGTCAGGAAAAAATGCACAGATACCTTTCAAATGCATAAAGTATTTGGTACGCTACATAAATATCTGATTTTAATAAAGAAATGTTTTTATTTTAAGCTGAAATAAAAATGCATTTACAGAGGAGGCCACGTGGCAGAGCGAGGGGCGGCGGGGGGGAAATACTAGCTAATCTGAAGAAAAATTTGATGGTTTGGGCATGTTTTAGTAGGTGAAAGTTTCATTATTTTGGAGTAGGCTGCTGTTCTGCAGACAGAGGTATTTATGCTGTATGTCAGAGCATGTTTGCATATGTTTGCTTGTGTATGTATATACATATGCATGATATACTTATTTCTATAACAGTGACCCCTTTTAAAGTGGTAAACTATCTGTGCTGGTTTGGGTTTTTTGAGTTAACAACTGAGCTAATTTCACCTTACCTAAGTATTGGTTCCAATTGTTTTTTCCTTGGCATGATCATCTGCAAATAACCTAATACAATATAAATAAATAACATTATAAAAAATCAATATTACACCTAGCACTGAATGAAGGCTGTATTAAAATCCATCCAAGAACTTTAAAGAAAGAGCAAAAATGAAGTGTTAATATTTATTTGTGATTTTATTCTTACTGTCTCTCATTTGGTGCTATGGGAAAAGCTGTGATTTATTTTGCTCTGTTAAAATGTATATGTCAAATTCTCAGCTGCTGTAAATGTGTGCAGGCTCACTCAATGCGAATGCCTACTAAATCTTCAAAGAAAGTCCTTTATGGGCTGTATTATAGGTGGGGCTGCCATTGCTACCTATTAACGTGGTCTGGCTTTCATTATAGGTCCCTGTTGCTATAACTTTGCCAAAATTTAGCTCTTTAGGCAGCAAGTTTTGATGGGTTGGGTTTCCCCCCCACACACACACATTGGGTGTCTCCTTCATTTTGCCAGTGTTAAGAAGAAAACAAAGTCTGTTTTTTCTCATTTCCATGTAGTTTCATAGACTTGATATATGCAAAAAATGTATCAGATACATGTTTTGTTAGTTGTAGAAAGGATTTCTTAAATTTGCCACTCTACAGGCTATATCTCAGTTCCTTTTGCTCAAGAGACTTCAGGTATAATTCTGAAGATTTTTTCCTAACCTTGTACTGGCAGGTTGGAAAACAGGGGCCAAGAGGAGAGAGGAAAGGAAGATTAAGATGATTAACTGGGGAGGGAGTTGAAGAACTGAAGAGATCTGACAGGTGGAAATATAGAGTATGATAGGTTTGACTCTGTGTTACCTCTTACTCTGTTTAATTTCTCTCAGAAACTTGTTGTGAGCCTGGGGTATTCTTGACCTGGATGTTCCTTTTGGCAAATAGTGGATCTTATCAAACCTGTGGTGTTTAACTCAAAGGGTAAAAACTTGCTCTTGGAGTGTCTTGTTCAGCCATGCCATGCAGTTAGAACACTAATTTTGGTTACATAGTAATTTTCTTAGGGCCCTTTCCATAGCTAGCATGGACTGTATGGAATGAGCACAGTTCATAATGATTATGTAGGAAATTAGGCTGTAACCTGAGTAAAAAATGTTTTTGCCCATTGTTGCAGCACTTAAAAACCATGTAATTATTGAAGCAGGAGGAAAAAGGATAGCCTCATGACTCCGAGGTCACATACATACTCAAGAATAATGGCAAATGTACTTACATTCAAAATGTACTTACATGGCAAACATCGGCCAGTGTGCACTGGATGGGTTCAGTGGGCAAATGGTACATAATGAGAAAATCTTGATGTCACTGCCAGCATAATAAATATAAAGAAGGGGCTGAGCTGACTTGCATAGATTGCTTCCCTAACTCTTGAACAGTCATCGTAGAAGCTTTACTGATAAACCTCTAACCGTATTTTTGGAAAATAATATACACGTAACTGCAATGAACTTTTCAAGAGTGGACCATGTGTTTATAATATATCATGTAAATGAAATAAAAATGTTGAAGATATTCTCATATGGAAAGTCCGCTATTACTCTATTGACATTAAAATCTTAATCTCCTCCTTCCAACCCAGAAAATAAATAATAGGTTACTAAAGTTTCATTCTTTTTCAAAAGCCTTAGATGCAAACAAGATGTATCAGTAAAGCTGTTTAGCTAATGTTTTCAGCTTTTTTGAATTTTTAAGTTGAATATAAAGAATCTGTGGTAATTGAGTAGCCCTAGAATAAAATGCCATATAAAATAAGTATTGGTAAATAAGGTAAATGCCATATTTAGTTAACAGATGAAATTATTCATGTTTATTCATGAACAAGGAATGACATAAAGGGAAAAATAATTTTCTGAAACAGAGGGTTTATAGCCTTTGCAAACAGTGGAGGCACTGTCCTAAGAAGCTTTCTGTATCCACACTTACTGATCTATTAATTACCTGTGTCAATGGCACAGACATTCACTGCCATTTTATGTACTCTCCAGAGATACAGTTGGGGTTCTGCTACCCCCACAAACAGGAATTTTAGAGGACTTGATCGATTCATCCTTGTTATTTATACAAGCAAATAATCAATGATGTCATGAAGTTATTTATGAAATTTAAATGTCTCATTTATTTGGCTTGTAAGAATAATTTCTTTTATGAGATGCTGTATGAATGTGATCTCTGTTTCTACCTCTCATTCTCTTCTTTATATGGCTTATTGCACGTTTTGTTGTTATATTATTTGTTTCATAACTGTATCTACAAAGTTCACGTGGTTGCAAGCACAGTTTTACCTGACTGCATCTACAGATCAAATATCTCTACCTGTTAAAGGCTTCCCAGGTTGATGTCCTCTATTAACCACATGCATTTCTCATTCTTTTTTCCTTCCTACTTGTTTTTCTTTGGATCATATATTTGCAAGTTTAAAAATGAAGATGTGCGCTTCGCGTCTGACAATCTTGTGAACTCGTCATGTAAAAGCTCTGTGGCTTTCTGTATTTTGTCTGTGTATCCTTCCCAGCACTGAAAGGTTCTGCTGATGTAATGACCTGTTTTAGATGCTGCTTCTGCTTACAGATTCTGTATGGGCAAGAAAGGTTATATTCGTTTCTTAACCAGAGGAACTGTGTAGAGTATCTGACAGTGGCCCTGTTGTGTTTGTGATCTGGAAGACCTCTGCAGGGGAAGATCTTACTGAAAGTTTGTTCAAATAAAGAGAAAAAGAGGCTTTGGGTTGGACTGAGCAAGCTGCAGCTGTTCTGTGAGATTAAAAGCTGTATATCTAAAAAGCACAACTCATATCTTGAATTTCAGCAGAAAGATAGCTGCCACCCTGGGCAGTGTATGATTCTTGCTGTACCTGATACTGTCAAGTAGAGGCATCTTAGTTACAGCTGTCTTTCCAGGGAGGTTGTCCACCTCACATTCCATAGCCAGTAGCTCTACACCTTTCAGATACTTTCTTCTCCATCTCCCCGCAGTGCTTCTGACTCTCAGTGCAGTGGATATTGTAATATTGGGTGACATCAAGGGAAGAAGAATAATACGAAGATAGCAATGCACATTTCTTCTCTTATCTTTCTGTCCACATTGATATTGCCAAGGAGACAAAAACCAATGCTTTATAGTATGATAATTTTTAAATCTCATCAAGAAAATTCAAATTGCTTCAGAATTAAATGTGCATATGGAATGAATATCTTGCACCCTGAAATTAAGAGTTTAGTACAGTGGCCATGATTTAGTTAAAAAAAAAAATCACTGTTCACCTTAAGTGTGAATATACTTGTCTGTATGACTATGGGATCCTAGCTGACTTAATTAAACAGATTTTTACGATAAGGATGAAAATCAAGGTTTTAGAGATTAAGGGGTTTTTTTAAAATTATTATTAGTAAAGAAGTACTGATATCACAGATTTTTACTTCTGGCTATATTTCGTTACTTAGTGGTGAATTTTCTAAAAG
The DNA here is from genome assembly GCF_015220075.1 of Falco rusticolus. Taxonomy (NCBI): domain Eukaryota; kingdom Metazoa; phylum Chordata; class Aves; order Falconiformes; family Falconidae; genus Falco; species Falco rusticolus. The sequence goes on along the minus strand of NC_051192.1, from coordinate 6,710,595 downwards.
CAGCAAGAACAAAAAAAAATTGTTATATATATTTGGAGTAGGTAGAGTGAACAATGTCACACTTTTGACTGTAACCATAAGTCCCCCTTTAAAAGTGGGAACACTGAAGCTTTCACAGCATGGGGTTTTGTTTATTTTTTTCTTGTTGATATCTCCTGCTAGATATCATAGTGGGTACTTACATCTCTTTGGGATATATTTTTTTATTATTTTTTTTTTAGTTTGGGGGAGGGTGTGTTGCATTCTTCAACCTTTCCTACACCCCACCCCACCACCCCTTTCTTTCATGTCTCTCTACCTGATTTGATGTGTTAACTTTTTATAAAATAATTAAGACTGTTAATTTCAAATGTGTTTGGGCATGCAGTATGTTTTGCACGAGTTTGCAAAACATGTGTGTAATTGCATGCCTAATTTGACTACACTGTGACAAGGTTGTTCATAGCAGTTGGGTTGATCACCTGCAAAAGCCGCCTGCTGAGTGCATTGTCTGCATCACAGACCGGAGTTTCTAAGGAAGTTTTAGCGTTTGGAGGTGTATTTTCTTTTAAAGAGTTTATACTGTAACATCTGAACATGCGTTTCCATTACTAACCCACAGAGACATTTTGAGTTATAAATATAAGATCTAATAACATAGAAACTAAACTTTAGGTACCCTGGTCCTTTAGCTGATGAAAGAAGGAATAACTATAATTGTGGTATGTAATAATGAGCTAAACTCTAAAGAGGAGATTTAGGTATGGAAAACTAAACCCCTTGTGATCTATTTCTAAACAAAAGATTTAAAACTTTTCTATTTAACTCCAACCCCTACTTGAGTCCTTAACATTAGAATATTGTTAAGGGACATTTTACTATTTTCAGCCTTCTGTTGAGGAACATGATGCTTATCTAACTTACTACTGTGTATCTGAAACAGAGCAAGCTAAGTATTTTTTCATTTAATGTCATAAGTGAGGGATATTAACTGGGGTATCAATCTCTTAGTAAAAGATTACTTCTACAGTAACAGTTTTATGATATTCATTTCAAACAAAAGTTATTTAGTGATAAAACTGCATAAAAGGACATGAACCATTTCTTAGATGTATCGTTAAAAGCTTTATTTATGAAAGTACAGGAGAGTAATAGATAAAATGAATGAAAAGTAAATATTACATTTAATCTTTACCCTCAAGCATAAATTTACAGCATCCACGAACTGGCAGACACGGTTGCTTGGCTGTCTTAATTTGCATAACATGTCAACAACTTGCATCTGGGAGTACAGTAAAAAGAGTATTTTGAAACTTAGCTGTCTCCTTACAGATTATGAGACTCCTCAGCATGGAAAGTAACCAGTTAGTTTGCAGAGAGGATTCCAGGTTTCATTAGGGTAGGAGACAAAGAGGTGCTCAAAGTATACACTTCATGATGGATATTCTGTGGTAAAAGTTGAGTTCAGTTAATTCGCTGTGTGCCATCAGCATGGATATGCCCTTAGGACAGCCCGGACCAGGTGTTGGTTGGGAGGGTTTGGGTCTCTTTTTGTAAGTATTATATAGGAAAGTTTGATCTCCTACTGTACCAAAATGACCTTGCTGCTTGAAGTAGTCCCTGTTTCCATTCTCATAATTGACTTGGGGCTAGTAATGGTACTTCTGGATTTACCTTTAAAAAAAACCCAGAACAAACCAGACACCATCCCCACCCCACCCCTCCCACCCCTCCTTCCTCATAAAAGCATAATATTATTCTGTTGTATCTGAATATACATGTGAAAGATATGATATGGGTCCAGTTCTGTGATTGACAGCTTTATGTTTGGAATACATTTGAATTCACAGAAAAGATCTGTTGTCACAATGCCCAGCAAGAAGGTGACTGCTTTACTGCCCTGATTCGGTCTCTTAACATCTTGCTTGGAACTTTGGGGTTTCTGCATCCTCTGTGATGGTTAGAAGCTATAGGCCCTTGTACAGTGGAGTTTCTTGCATGTGCCCTTTTCCTAACGTACAGTAGTTTTTCTTAACCAGTGAAATCCTTGCAATAATTTCCCTTAGTGCTGGTGGTCAAACCAGAACCAGAAAGCAAGAATCATTGCAAAATTCTATGCATTAACTACATATTATTCTGGGGAAAGGGAATCTTCCTATTTTTGCTTCAGGATGCTCATCAGACATGTGTCTCACATTACCTTTCACTAAATAGCTCTTTGTTTTTGCTTGTGTTAAACAGTCAGGAACAAATTTGGCATGTAGTTTGTTTACTGCTTAACAACGAGGACCACTCAACAATTAGAAAGTTTGTCCTAGACTTCAGGCTGCAGATAATATCTCTAGCTTCCTTTTTATTTAATAAAAAAAAAAAAAAAAGTTTGAAGCAGAGTTCCAGAATCCAGACTAAAAAGGAGCTGTGTATTGTGTCTGAGGCTTTAGACCTTGTAGAGATTGGATTTATCAAGCTTTTGTTGTTCCGCCTTTAAATGGCGTCACTCGTCTGTAGCCTGTAGGCCCAGACTATGCAGCTGATTTATTGTATTGTTTTATTTTTAAAAGTGGGAATTGCTTTAGGCTTTTATGCTAATATTCATGCTTTCTGAATTAGTGCTGTATTGTATTGTTACAGCTATTCTGTTGGAGGAAACTATAGTATTCATGCAATTGACTGAAATGGGTATGAAATGCATAATAGAGATTAGTATAAAAGTTGACAGAAAACTTACATTTTAAATAAAGCCAGAAAAAACTGGTAGCTAGTACATAAAAGTGCTTTATCTGTTGTTGTTCTGCACCTATTCACCTGACAGCCATGCTCTTTGGCACTCTTTCGATATCATGGTTCAGAACTTTGGCACCAAAGACAACCTATTCTTTATTGAAGACTGTTTTCCCTGCACCCTCCCCTCACACCCCCTACCCCCCCTCAATCATTGGCAAAATGTGGCACTCAGTAAATAGTTATTCTCCTGTCCATCAGCTTACTTTCAGAAAAAAACCAACAACTTATTTTTCCTGCTTTTAAGTCAGATTTCTTTTAGAGCACAGGACTTGAAGGGATTTACTAGGCCATTAAATCTGGTCCTATCGCATTGATGGGAACTATGCCTCCTAAGAAATTGTGTTCTAGCCTGCATCATAGCAATGTAGTTAATATATTTGGTTCTTTTTTCTCTAGTGTTCGTCCCCTTGCTGTGTTTGTAGACCTAAACTCAGTAGATCTTTGAACTTTTAGATTGCTGATAGGTGGTAGAAAGAGCGATTTCACAATTTGAAGCCAATATAGTAGTAAATGGGTACTGACACCATTAGAAGTGGGAGATCACTAGCAACAGGCTCCACACCATCCTTGCTCTTTGAGCCTCCAAGAAAGAACAGCGTGGTTTGGCTTCCTTTGGAAATGTCAAGTTGTGAACCCTTCCCTGGGTACACCTGAATACAGTTGGAACATTGTTTTGGGGAAGACCATTAAACCAAGATCTTTTACTCTCAGTTTTCTTCTTTTGTTTTGTTTTACTCCTGGCCAACATATCAGCCTGCACCAATGCCATTTCTACTTCATATTTGAAGAATATGAGTGACAAGAAGCATACATATTTAGTCCAGATGAGCTCTTGCCACTTTGTGTGACTGTTATTTCCTTATAGAATTCTTGGAACAGGTTTGCATTCATTTCTTAATTCACAATTTTTGTTAGCTTTGGGCAAGTTTTCTCGTTCAAAATACAGGCAACAAAGGACTCCCTCTATATGCCGATGACAGCAACAAGCTTAAATTATTATATTATTATGAGATGTTTCAGACTTGAGCAAAAGCAATAATGATGGGAGCTGGAATCAGTCGTTTCCCCAGCATCTTCCATACTAAATTCCTTCTTGTCAGCTTTAAGAATTTTTTGAATTTTTATATAATGCACCACATTGTTTCTTCACATTGCTCTGTCTTTTCTGGAAATAAGCCTTGGTAGCAACACAAGTTGATGAATTTCTGTTCTTTTTGAAATTTTGTATCCATTTTGTTTTTCTCTTAGAATGCAAGATACTTGTTTGGTTATTATTAGAGATTTACATTGCAGCATAGTTGTGAGAAAGAGTCGATCTGCACCTTGCTACCCAAGATCTATTTTATTTTGTAAACCTTTTTTAGCTGCAAAGAAATAGATAGATAATAGCTTCTTTTTACCACAAGAAAATCTCATGTTATTTGTCCCAGCTGTATCTCAGTTCAAGGTTTAAATGAGATTTATGCTCCATTTAAAAAAAACTTTTAGAGTTATTATAGCATATTAGAAGGATAGTGTGGGATATTCTGTTTTTTCTGAAATATGTTAGTTTTCCCTTTTGAATTCAGAAAAGCTATCACATCAAATTCCAGTCCATTTGACTTCAGTTTTAAATTCCTAATAATATATTACATGGGTTAGACAATTGCATAAGAATTTCTTGCTAACTTCTGACAGATGAAGTCAATAGTTATGCCTTGAATTTAGGTCCTTAACCATGTGAGTGATAGCTATGAAATACTTGGTTTCTAATGTTCAAATTTTCAGTTCATAAGCAGAATGTTGTGTTTTCACTTCATTGCAACTAGTTAGGCATCTATGAGGAAAGGAGGATGAAACATGTCATAAATGATGGTTATGAAGGTTTAAGGGGGAAGAAAAGAAGTAATAAAACAATTGGCCAGCCAACCATATCCTCAGAAAAGCCTATACTGCGAGCACCGTGAGTTTCTCGTTCCCTCTCCTAAGTAGTCACAGTGGCAGAGGTCTGGGTCAGACTTTCACTTCTTTTCAGCTACTGCTCAAACATCAATACACAAACCTGTGTCTGAACACTTAAACAAATCAAAGCTGGCCACAGGGCAAACATCTTGTGGGTACTTTTATGTTTTGTTTTGTTTTTTTTATAAAATGTGAATTGGATCACGCATTCTTTATTCTAGCTAAATTAATTCTACTTTTCTAATCTCATTTCTACTAATTAATTTCTAAATAATTGTGCCAGTGAGACTGTAGATGATACAGCACTTTGGTCCTGAGGTAGGAACTGTATAACTTGGGAAGCATACAGATGATTTTTTTAACTGCAATGTAAAATGAACTTGAACTTACAGTTGTAATTATCTGGCTTTTATTCTTTCCTCCAAGAGATTTGCAAAGGTGGTCTTCAGTGTGTTTAGTACAGTGTAAAACTCAGCAAACTGAATAGTTTAAATATTAACCTCTTCCATCTACATAATGTCTGTAGTCCTGCACTGATAAGTACTTTGACTAGAATCACAACATTTTACAGATAAGTGTCCTTCCCTGGCATTACTTGCTTCTCATACAGATGGCATAAAATTTACAGTAAGTTGAATTCAGACAGCTTAGAACCCTCTGGAAGAAAGTCTGTGGATTACTTCTTGCTTTTATGCTTGCAAAGCAACTATGTACAAAGTGTATTTTAGTGACTAATTTTAACCCCCTGAAGCAAGACATTGTGATGGCTTCATTTTATTCTTTTGTTTCTTTTAAAAACAAATAATAAAAAAAAAAAGCTTTGAGACCTTTTATATACCCTAAAAGTGATTAAAGAAAACCCCAATATGTACATGGTTATTTTGCTTTTTAAATAAAATTCATATTGGCCTCTACTACGTCAAAGACTCAAATAAAATACAAATTCTCACAGTTTTAGCTTACATCAAAGATGGAAATCATTGTGTGGTTTCGGAAACTAAAGCAATTCCAAGATAGACACAGTTGGAATTTTTTTTATATGACAGCCTGTTTCATACACTTAGTAACATCAGTGTGAAGTTGAAAGTGTACATCTGATGGCGGAGGAAGTCTAGGGGAACTTTTATAGTGACTCTTTTAGGATTAATATTCAACTAGGTGACATAGTTACACTTGTGATGAATTTATGCAGCAGAAGCAAACTTAAAAATAAAAAAAATATTTATTTTTATGTGTGTATAGACTACAAGGTACTATTTCTTGAATTTGTCATTAATAATGCAAAATATCTTATACATTTTCCTGCAGATTAATACTAATAGTTGGGTTTCTTTTGGCAGGTTGTCAAGTTGTTAAGTAACAAAAGGTCTCAAGCTGTTGGAATATTGATGTCTAGCCTTCATTTAGATATGAGGGACATTCAACATGGTAAGTGAAATAAGTATTGTTGATTCTAGCTAAGGTCACATCATTAATAATCTGGAAATCCTAATTATTTCTATCTTTTGAGATGTACAGTAAATTAATAAGAAGTTTTTTTTTCACACTACTTCTCTGAAAATAGCTTGTTCTGACATTTATTTTCCCCTTTCTAGTAACATATTCCGTTATTCTGTATAGAAAATAAAACTATTTATTTGGAGAATTGCCATCTGCAGGTTTTGTCACCTAATGGTATAAAATATAGACACTTTGATTTTGGTCTTTCTGAGGAAGAAATTTTGAGGCATTGTTCATTTTAATTCATATAACCTCAGGACATATCCAGAAAAGTAAATTGCAACATTTAATTGATTTGCTATATAAAATAGTTCCTGTATTTGGGTTAGCACAAGCTGGAGTTCTTTCATCTGCAGCAGCATTTTTTACAAAGGGAGATCTTTCGGGTGAGTGTAATACTTTTCACATTTATGCTAAGAGACAGTAGTGCAAAAAGGTGAAAAGTGGAATTGCATTTATATTCAGAGCATCCCTTATGTTTCCCAAAGGCTTTGGATAGATTTGAAGCAGATTGAATTATCCTGTGAAGTGCCAGCCTATCTATTAAATAAATGTGGTTTCAAGTATAACGCAGACTTCATAAATCACAAAAACATCTTGTGAACTTTCTAGGCTACGTAGTTACAGCCATGCATTCAGTTTACTATGATTTGCTTATTTTGTGAAATTATTCACAAATAGAACAAATTTCAGAGTGCTCTGTCAGCTAGTGAGTAACTCTTAATCACAATTTTAAGTTTTTATTAAACTGTTTTGATGGTTACTAGACTTCCTTAAGCTGATGCACTTAAGATGGTAGTCATAGAGCAAGGCGCCAGTACTGGCGCCAAGAAGTACTTGGTATTTCCAAAGCTGGCAGATGTAGTTCAGTTAAGTCATAGAGCAAAATCTGAAAACAATGATATGGTCCTTTCCTTCAGTCAAATATTCAACTTGGTTTCAGTTAATAATGAGAACCTTATGAACAAAGGAGTCCGCCTAACATCTGTGTCTGTGGTAAAGCCAACACAAGTTCATTGAAAATTTGCTTGCTTAACATGCAACACTAACAATAACATGGCATGAATGTCAGTAGTTGAAGGGGTCAAACAATATTATACTTAACCTTTATCCCATTACAATATTAAGCACACATGATCATCTAAGAGCTGTGTGCAGATTTTGTATATTCCTCTTTCAATAGCTGTTTTCTAAAACCAAGTCTTTGCAAAGGGGAATTTAGGAGCACTCTTATTCCCTTGCTGTGCAGAAATGATTGAACAAACATGAAAGAACTTTTGTCTGATGGAGGACTTTGTGGAAATGGTTGGAAGATCCTGGTGTTAATTTTTTTTTTTTTTTTTTAATGAACATAAAATAGGCGTGGAGGAAAAGTGGTGGGGAGCAGGAAAGAAATTTGCATGGTCGGGGGCAAGGAAAATAGAGGAGACATCTCACCAAGAAGTATTTCTGGCATCAGTCACTCCATGCAGAGTTCTCAGAGTGATGTAACCATAGAGCCTGTGGAGAAATTATAAAATCACAAGCCCAAGTATTTAGCTTCACCTTCATGTATGCACTATTTTTACTTGATTGTTAAAAAGTAAGGGGTTTACATGTCTTTTGGGTTTAAAGGTTACTGCTTTACCTGCTGTGACTTGAATATACTAACGAGGCAGTCCTATCAAAAATTAAAATAATTTTAAAGAGTGGCTGCATGAGCAAAATAAGCAAGTGATATGTTTGCTCTTTATACATGAATTTTAAGATGTACAACAATAACTGCTACAAAACCTGTGACCAGTGCTCTTAGTTTCCTGGCCCAGGGTTTTAGTGGTGGTCTTAAGTTTTTACTATGTTTAATGTACAGTGCCATGTACATTTACCCATATCTCAAGCAATGATTTTTTGTGAATTTGAAAGCCAGGCAAATGAAACTACGCTCGCCCCAACAATCTGTGGTACTAGGCAACTGTCTTTGTAGGCTTTCTTGTAAATATTCCCTATATTGCTTTAAAGTGTATCTATGGGATGTGGTGTTCATGCAGACTGCAGGAAAATTTTAATTTATTCCTTTTCTTTTTTTCTTCTTTTTTTTCCCTTTTTTTCTTTTTGGCCACAAAAAAGCACCCAGAGAGAGAGAAACTTCCACTGCAATGTGGTATTCAGTATATTTCTTGGTTTGCATACTATAGCGTTTTACTTTTATTGATTTAGACAAATTTCAAAGTGTTACAGGAACAGAAGGGAAAACAATTGTGCTGGGTATTAATTCACCTAATAAATTTATAATTTGAAGTTTTGATTCATATTGTGTTTAACTGAAGAGCTTAAAATAACTTGAAACCTAGGCAAATGTTCTATCAATGTCTTGTAATTTTTTTGTTGTTTCATTGATTTTTTTGTTGTTATTTATTTTTGTTTGCTTTTTAAGATACAAAACAATGTTGAAGTATTGTCTGCAAGAAACAATCCTTGAGGAAAGATTGTTTTGGAAACTTGAAAGTTTGAGAATTATTTATGATATTTGTTAACTAATCTTGAACACTTAGCTACTTTTTCATGCATGTGTGACCAGATGGGATTTAATGGAAGATCTTAGAATATTCTAACATATGCTAAATAGCTTTTCTTGATGATGATGAAATCAGTGTTAAGTGTCTGCTGGTAGAATTGCATTTGTCTGCTCCTGACTCTGAGGTAGGTTTGCGAAGACAAACTCCCAAACCCTAGCTGCTTTGAAAGAATTTTTACAGTGTGGAAGGAATAGTTGTAATAATCAGAGCACATTTGTACTGAACTCTAGTACGTCTTTCTAGTAGTGCTTTAAAGTAGGGTAGATTGATTTTTGTTGTTGTTACGGGGTGGTTTTTTTTTAGTGGATTCTAATTGTTAACAGAAATTCCCAGCTATTTTATGAAGTCTAGGCTAGAACTATAAGAAATACTGGTCTCTTTAGTCACAGTGCCATTTCTCTATGTTATTAGTACAAAAATGAGTCCTTTTCTCATGGTTTCTCTGGTTTCACACACGGTTTTACTGATGCCTGTTTTTTACAATCAACTATGCAAAACGCTTTATCCAGGCATTTTGCTTGCTTTTTTATTTTTGCTATACCACAAATATCCTTTATCCAGGATTATGTTCCCACTGGAAATATAGCTGTATTTGGCTGCATGATTCAGACAAAGCCTGAGAAATGCCATACAAGCACTTCTTACATATTTTTCCTTTATAGCTCAGATTTTATTCCTAGAGAAAAGACTTTGGTTTCAACAGTAGTCATTTGGGTTTTTTTCTTGATATTTCAGAGGTGCAGCGTGTGCTTAAATTGGAGATTCAGCAAGGTTCCATTTAACTGCATATAGTATTCTATGATGAGCACCCTGTACATTAGTATGTAATTCCATGTTAAGTCTGAGTTTGCATTTAGGGACTCTGTCTCTTAATTTAAGAGCACTCTTGTTAACAAAGTTGTCTGTCATCACGTGAACAACTGTTTGAAATTGTAACTATGTTGCAGAGAACATGCTTGTCAGTGCCTTCCCCAATGGTATAAAGATTCACTGTATTCTCCTCCAAGTTTGAGCTTTTATGGCTGTTAACAAGTGCAGAAAGAACAGCAAAAAGTTCCACGTCTGTAAAAGTAGAAGCAAAAATTAAACTGAATATGTCAGCCAGATGAAAAGCAATTTTTTATACTTCATGCAGACAAATATTACATTTACTGCACAGTCAGTTTTTTTACCTGGTATTTATTTCCAAAATGGAACGTAATCTTTTATTCACCAAGACCATCTTAGTCTGAGAATGCCTTGTAAATGTTGAAAGTAGAAGTCTGGCAAAAATGGCATATGCAGTTCTCTAACTTTTGAAGTTGTCTGTAATCTTCTCCAACTCAGTAAGTTTCCCTTAAGAGGGTTTATTATTGCAGGCAAGGTGTTACCTCTGGCATGGCTGCGATACTCTAAATACAGTTAATTTCTGTAAGGTTTTGCATAGCACTTTGTGGTTGCCCTGGCTCTGTTGGGAGTAGTTTGGAGATTTCTGCCTCTGTATTTTGGACCACCTTTCTTATATCCTCATTTAAGAAGTCATTTCCATCCCCCCACCCCCGAGACACTGGTAATCTACAGAATTTGATGGAGGTAACCTGTCCCATTCTGATAACTGGGGGGCAACAGGACAGGACAGGATGACAAACAACCCCAAACCTACACACACACACACCCAAAAAAAAGAAAAAAAACCAACAACAAAACCACACAACAACAAAAAAAGCCCAAAACCTAAACAAAACCAAACAAAACAAAATTAAAAAAACCCAAATGAACAAACTTGTGGAAAAACGTATGGAAGACCAAGGCTTTAATTTTTAATTACAGCCTTCAGCATGTTGTTTAGTGCTGCTAGAAACAGAGCTTATATAAAATAATGTAATAGGAAAAATAGTTATGGAAAGGGCAGGCAGATTCACCTAACAGCCAGTAAAGCCCAACCTTTTAATCTGGATTTGAGATTATTTTAGTGAGAGTTGTATCTGCAGCAGAGCTTGCTCTGCTAGCAGAAGTACAACTTTGAACAACAGACGTATCTTTTGCCTGAATTCAAGACAGATGTGCAGGAAGTGAATGTACTTTAAATGTTAGTGAGCAAAATAAATGTTTATTCTTTAGTATTTGTCTATTAGTGACAAAGAAACATGAGGAAATCTTGGTTTTCTTTTCTGACTTGACTGCTCACACTAGCACATAGAAATTATGAGCTAGGAGAGACTGTCAAAGCTTAATAAAATTATTTCATTGGAGGTGGAGGATAGAATGTCTCTTGCGCTACATTATTTTGATGTTCTCTGCAGGAATTCTTCATGCATTGAGGTATCACATAGTCTCAGTGGTCATAGGTCCAAGAGATGCTCTAAATGGAAAGCAATCAGAAAAGAATGAATTAACATCTGAATAATAAGACTCATGATTAGTTTATCTAAGGTGCAGAGGTGATCTGAGCACTATTTACCCTAATAACAATGTATGTGTAAGAGGAAAATAATTTGAAACTCTTAACGTAATACTGAAATATTTGTCAAGAATGTGTATCTTCACAAAAGACATTTTACTTTTTAAAGAACCAATGACAACAAAACAATACATGATTGGAACATGTTCTTTGGACATTGTTATACTGGATGGTAGATCAGCTGCCCAAAATTTTTATTTCTGTCAATTTAAGTTATGAAAAAAAAAATCCTGGATGTAAGAAAATGTATAGAACATTTTTTTATTCAGGTGGCAAGCCTGTATTTCTTAATTAAAGGAGTTATCCATCAAGTGATTGCAGCCAGTGCACGCAAATTATAAAGTTTGAAACTTTGCCTGTTTCTTCTGGTTTATTAGTTGAAAACTGAATTTTTTGGAAACATTTTTCTCGTAATCAAATATTGTGCATTTAGCTGCCTAAAACCTTAAAAGATTGTGGCTTAAACTCCCCCTCTGATATCCTTTCCAACATGTGTTTAGATTCTTCTGAGATACTACCAAGAAAAGATTTGTTGGTCCAGAATTTTCCTGTCCTGTGAACTAGCACTTCCTCAAAACTTCACACCGTAATCCTGTCTTATTCCTCTCTTTCTTCTAAGCTTTATGCTACCATATTCGTTACGTTATGCCTGCTGTTAGCAAGCTTACACATTTTATTTGCTTATATAATTACTTTACAAGCTCCTATTGTGAAATTATTGGTAAGGAAAACAATGGGATACACAAAATGACTTTTTATAAAAGACAGACTAGACTTAGAGTGACACACACATATGTATCACTGCAAATGTTTCTATTGCTTTGAGCTATTAGTATGCCCACACTGTGATGTACCAAGCAGCCAAAAGTAATTCTGGAGCCCTTGTCTGGCCACTCCTGCCAGAGGCAGCAAGTGAGGGAGGACAACAAAGGCCCTTGGAGATAGCTGGGGGTTCTAATGGATGTGCCATAAACACCTGAGCTGTGGCTGAAGCCCCTGAAAGCCAGTTGTGAGTAGTGAAAGCATGCTTCAAGTCTCATTTCCATCCTCTGAGATTTTCTGAAACTTAATTCACAGTGATCAGAGGCCAATAAAGTAATAGCAGCAGTTATTAAGGAAAAAATACAACCTTGTTTATAATTTCCTTTAAGTAGGCATGCAACACATCAAGATAATGGACAGAAACACTCATATCACTAAGAAAGGAACTGAATGTTTTATGTGATACATCCTTGGAATTTACAATTAAAAATAAATTTATAGAATTAAACCAGTTTTCTATAATGCAAAATACATTTTACAGTTAGTTTTTTTAAATGAGGAAAATCATATTGAGTTTTTTCATGATATTTGAATCAGCAGACACTAATTACTGCCACATTGGATAGTTTGGATAATTAAAGATTTTTGTTGTTGTTAAGAACATATGAATGTAATTTAATAGAGAAGTTTTGTAAGAAACTGTAACTGCATTGTTTGTCTGTTGTTTCAGTTGAAACAGTTTATTTTTTTTTCTTGGAAGTCTGATTAACTTTGAAAGTTTGAGAGAAAAGTTTCAGGAAAGTTCTGTTCTCCCAAAAGAAAAAAAAGCGGTACTGTTATTTCTCATTCATGTACCATGTAGTCACTTATAAGAGGGATGATTGCAAAATTCTAAGCATAAAAGCAACAAAATGTATGTTATTAGCATTGGTACCATGCAAAAATTCAGGGGAGGGATGGAGAAAAAGAGCACCTGGTCTTCCCACAGCAGAAAAAATTTCCAGTGGTCATACTTTTATACATTGCTACACTACGCAGAGATTTTAGCATTATGAAAATTAAGAAATTCTTATTAATTGACTAAGACCTTCCAGTAATAATGTCACATATTTTTTCATTAAGTCACAAGTTTAGGGGAAAAAGGATGTTTACCAAAACAGTCTGTTTGTGATCTTTTGATGTGGGTGTTATACTTGAATAATTTATACACACAAAAATTGTATAAAAAAATTAACGCCACTCACATGTACATAGTTGTTAAAATCTAATTAAACATAAGGTATTTAAAATGAGGATTTAGTAAAACTTGCAAGGTGAGTACCTTTTTTTTTTTTTTCTTCTTTTACATTCAGTGTACCTATTTTTACTGTATATTCCTTATAATTCCTCTTTTAAGGAAGTAATTAAAATTATATGCCATATTAGGTCAAATGGAGACCTACCTAGCTTAGTACCTGATCTCCTGTGTGGATAAACTGGGGGTGGGGGTTGGGATAGGTGGGTGGCACTGGTCATTCATTACATAATTTTAATAGATCTGTATTTTATCTTATTTTATCTTTTTTGCAGTAGTATTCTTTCTCCAAATTGAAAAGTTGTTTTGGAATTACTTTCATACACATTATCTTTTCTATTGATTTTTTTTCCTTGTCACCAGTCTATGATCTATAGTTTTCTTTCCTCTCTTTGCAAATGGGGTGACTGTCTACTATTAAGATTCACATGCACCATATCGTATGCCTATGCCATGGTATTGCATCATCTTCTATTTCTGCCTTCATTTTTTCTGTATTGCTACTGACATTCTGTTTGCCCTTTAAATGTTGCTGATTATTGAGCTTAAGTTTTCAGAGAGCTATGAAGAAAATCTGTCTTTTTTGCTGGGGCAATAGTTGCTAATTTTGTACCCATCGCATTTTACAGTTTGGGTTATTTTTTTTTTCCATCTACGTTCAATGTATTGACACTAAATATTTGAGACATCCTTTTGTACATGTTTGTGGTTAGTTTTTAAATGGCTGGCTTTTATTATCTGCCAACATTACCACCTTATGTTCTTTAACCAGCATGGGAACCTGCAGACATCCTAGTAAGACTCCACTACTACAACTCTGTACTTTTACAAAAATGAATCTGTTTTCATTGTTTTCCTATTTTTTGAGCAGTTTTTCTTTTTAATCTGAGTAGGCCTTTTCTTTTATCCCATGACGGTATAATTTTTCTGAAGCCTTAGGTAAGCATTGTGAGGAGCTTTTTGCAAATCGGGTATCAGTCTGTTCAGCCTTACCTTTGCCTTAATTGATTCCATTACAGCAGTACTATTTAATTTGTTGCTCACCAGTGTCTACTACAAAATGACATGCTACCTCTCTTTCTCATTACATCCATTTATCTGTATATTCTTTAAAAGAGCTGTTCTGCCGTATAATACATAGACACTTCCCAGGCACAGAAGTCAGACAGACTGCTTTGTAGTTTCCAGCATCATCTCAGGAATCCTCTTAAAATTTGCATTTGTATGTTCTGAAAGTTGTTCAGTTTTGAGATGGTGCTCAAAATGTATCGGTCAAGAAGCGCAGAACTTGTCTGAGAACCTCTTTGACCTTTTCTGTTTCTTGAATCCTAACACAAATACTTTGTTTAACCTTTTCTGAGTCTTTCTTTTGTGCTCTTTTTACATCTAGATTATCTGCACGCCAAACTGTTTCCTGTCAGGCTTCATACATCTGATGTGTTTGAAAGCAGTTTTATGAGTAGCATTATGCATTTGGCAAGTCCGTTTTAGACCCTTTTGTTCTTGTCCAATTTACATTGAACTTACAAGACAGCTTTTCTGTTTTCTTTGGCTGATTTCCACCTTTTGAAGAACATATTTTAATTACAGGTGTCACCCATGCTCTTACTTTTAATTATGTGTGTGGTTTTGGGAAGCAGGAATATTAGGGATATAAAGAGACTAGGGGGAAAAAAAGGGGTGCTTTTGAATTTTTCAGGTGATGATTTATTTTTTTTCTCTGAACCTCTAATGTAGCACCTGTAAGCTTCCTCTGACCTCCAAGCTTTTTTACCTTTTTAACTGGCTTCTCATTTTAATGTCATTCCTCCTTGGAAAGTCCAATTTTATGTAATACTTAAAAAAAAAACCCAACCTTTTTCCCCTGTCCTGTAAAGAAATTTAATTTAAGATGGTTGTGGTTTCTCTAACTGTTTTGTACTTTATTCGGAAGTAAATCAAGTGTTGCTTTGCCTCTTTTGGCATTTCTACCTAGTTGCTTTGAGTAATAATTGTAATACCCTGAAATTTAGACTCTGCATAATGTACTTAACAGATTAAACCTTCTGCTATTATGTTTTCTATGTTGCATTGTGCAGCTTTTAATGTTTAGAAATCATTATTAATGTGCTTGTTGAGTGATCTGTAATAGGGTACTTACTGTGGTTTTTCTGTGTAGGCATGAACTCCCTCTGCAGGGAACGTTAGATCTGTTAAAATTGCATTGACTAACTCATCTTTCCTTCAGTATTCCTTGCCACACTTCTACAGTAGCAATTAGGGCACCATATACAACCTCATATTGTTAAGTGTCACACTGATTATCTTCCTTCAGTTACATTTGGATCAGCCATCAGATCCATCCGTAAATATAAATTTGGCCATTGCAAAGGTTAGATGCCCAGAAACTATACGGAAACACATCATGTGTGCAGCCTGGATTTTGTCTGTTGAGCTCTGCTTATCTAGCTCAGTTTTCTCACTCCTCTCTCTCAGTTTATACCTGGAGTTCCCTCCTCCCTGCTGCACCACCTTCTCCTCCGGCCACGCTCGCCAGGCATGCTGCCCGCTGCGACCACCAGCCCTGGTCCCCACTCCCAGCAGCAGGTGGCAACTGCAGCCCACCTTGCTGCTGGTGACAGTCCTGGACGGAGCCCACCACCCCAGCTCTGTCGGGCGAGGTGCTCGACCCTGTGGCTTCACCCTGCTTTCCAGATTTGAGCAAAGCGCTGCTGCTTGGCATGCTGCTCACCCAGTGAACATCCGCGTTGGGAAACGGTTTGGAGTGCAAGGAAGGGAAAGAGTGTTGGAAAGGTGGGAGAGTGATTTATTTGCTCTTTCCATCCATTGTCCACCGTTGGTAGGGTAAGAAACAGTACAGGGGAAAGTAGGGGGTTTCTACTGCAAAAATTGTGAAATGTAGCCTGGGAGCCCGCGGCTTCTCACGCTGGAGCTGTTGCATTGGTGCTCTGGTACCTGCCATTTGATGAGGTACCTGGGTTTATCCTGCTCTTTTCTTTCTCTTCTTCTGTTGTGGTCTCTAGACAATGAGAGATCAAGGTTATTTTTGTTGTTCTGCTGCTTCTTAGAAAACGTCCTCAAGCAATGTGTTGTGTTCTCTGATTTTAGTGAAGCTGCATTTGGCTTTAGCCACCTGGACACAAAGTGTAGCTCAATGGCATTGAACCGAAGCAACATGCAGTGTCTCTTGTAATCTTAAAGACCTCAGTAGGGCAAATCCAGTCATAACACTGAAATAAATACACATAGGTGATTCCAAATATAATTTTAATTTATTTTTATTTTTATAATCTTTTTTTTTATAATGTAGGTATTTTGGTTTTCCACATATCTAGATATCTAGATATTTGGTTTTATTGCACTCCCAGCCTTTATTTCCTTGAGTTATTAATACCAGCTTTTGAGAAACACTTTGGAGCGTGAAAAAAGATGGAACTTAAACCATAAACACACATCCTTCTGCCCTCAGTTATCACAGTATTGTGATTTGAATTAGTAAAAATGTGTCATCTGTCATCTACATAGCCAAAAGTCTTTTTGCATTATTTTCATAATCCCACCACACTTAGAACATGGACTAAATATCACAAGATCATTACATCATTTTCTTAGCATCTGTAGCTCTTTAATACTGTAACTCCAGAATATTTGGTGAAAGGCTTAATGTGCATTAGTACGATGAAATCCCTGGTGTTTATCCAGACATCAGACTGGGAAGACATATAGAATAGCAAGCTACATCAAAACTGCTCTTTGCTGTGCCAAAAATAATTTTTTAAATTTTATTCAGAGCACAAATTCAGAGTGTGTAATTTTATTTTGGTAAGATACTACCATCTGACAAAGAGAAAGGCAAATTTGCTTTTGAAATGAAACTCTTGAATGTTTTGTGATTGTAATTCTTGAGCAAGAAAATTTATATTTTGACTTGTAACTGCAACAACTGACTGTACAGCAATTATAGATAAACGAGAACTAACTTTGCCTGATTTCTGAATCCCTGTAAGTTTTCATGTAGGGTTTTCTAACTAGCTCTGCTACTACAGATCCTGGTATCATCATACACAACTGGCTAGCTTGAACCACAAGCAGGGAAAGTTTGTTTCTGAATGATTGTGCATGTCATCATGGCTAAAAGGACTTGCAGTACTTTCTATTGCAGATCATCAAAAGGTAGCAACATTCCACGTAGTCTAGGTAAAATGATTTAGGCTTGTTGATGTTAGAGAAGACTAGTAGAGACCTTCCGAGTGACCTAGCAAAGGGCAAACATGCAGCTCAACTCTAGGTTTTTAGAAAGATCATTCTAAGCATTTAGTCTGGCTGCTAAATAATGAAAGTCATGTAATATTGCCTGCTAATTTCTGCCTCAAGGTATTAGTCTGTATAAATATGAACATTTTAGCAGTATAAATGATCTTGAGTTCCAGCTGAAATTCTGACCCTTCAACCTTTTGCTTTCTTTGAAGTCACTGATAGTTTTGCCATTGACTTCAGTGAGTCTAGGATTTCATACAAATACCTTGAGTGATGGAGAAGTCAATATATCCCATGAAACATTGTTCAAAAGGTTAATTTCCCTCACTTTTAACACTTAAAATATTCTTTCCGTAAGGAATTTGACAGATTAATTTACAGACATCATTCCTTCCTGCTTTTGCTCTGTGAAATAACAGGGCCATCTACTTTCAGATATCTTCACATGCAGGTATGCATAAGAACTGTAGTCAAGTTGCTTCTTAACTTTCTTCTGTATAAACTAAATAGATCAAGCAATTCAACAGGAGGACAAATTCTTGAGGTTATCCTGCTGTTGCCTTTGGTCTCTTTGATATTCGTCCAGTGATAGCTGTAGTCCAAAGGTTGTTTTGACTTCTAGTTACTCCTTGAGAGACAAGGAGTCTTATGTAGTCATTGATTGTGATTACTGAGTGTAATCCAGACAGTTCTTTGCTGAATTTGGGTCTGCTCAGGGAATAGCAGCTGTCCCGTTAGCATTGTCACCTGGAATTCACTGAGGATTAATAATATTTCTAATATCTTTATTTTTTCTGTTGGTAAAGATATGTTTAGTTGCAGTAAGCTGAGAGCAGATTCCTGTGGAAGCCTAAGATACTCTCCTTGCTGGTAGTGTTTTATGAGCCATTAAATTTTCAGATCTATGAGTTAGGCAGTTGTTAACTCATTTAATGTTGACGCTTAAGTAATTTAATATAAGTATTCTAAATTGCCAGCTGGACACACCAGGAGCTCCATTAACTGTACATTAACTGTGGGTAAATTGAAAGCACAAAAGCTAAGATCTAAGTTAGCTGCTTAATGTAGAGAATATATTTTTTGGAAAAAACATACATTAGTTAACTACACTGCTAACTTTATTAAATAAATTTGCCAAGTGCTATATAACTGATAAAACTGGTATACACTTGCCATTATTATGAGGGATGAATCGTGATCATATAATCTCAAAAAAATATAATAACAAAAAAATCAAGAGGTTCAATGATAGATTAGAATAATGATTGTAGTGGAATGTGCATAAGGAACATGGAAATATTTGGGACTGTTAGAGCTGTTCATGGTCACAGAGTAAGGCAGGAAATACAGAGATCCCATACAAAAAAATTAGTGTACTTCTAGTGACTATGATGTTAGAATAAGTAATAAATTATTCTTCCCATAGCTGGAATAGTTTTAATCTACATTTATTCTTCACTTTGGACTACTTTAAACCTACATTTCATCCTTGTCAGTGAATTCCAAACAAATTTCCTTCTCCTCCTCCTGCATTTTCTTTTCATTTAGAATGAGCTCCTTAAAGCATGAAAGAAAAAGCTGGACCCTTTGCTTATGGTCTGGAGTTCTCAGAGCTGGCTATGACTTTGTTTACTTTTAGTTACTCTAATGTTAAAAGATAAGGTGGAATTAAACTGAAAGCCAGCAAATTTGAATTCTGAAAAAAATCTACATGTAATTAAAAGTCTCGATTACTTGGAAGCCTGAAGGCTTGTTTGTATTCCAAACAAGTCTTTCTAACTCCTTCCAGCTGCACTCAGTAAGAGATGCTACCTTGTTCTGCAAAGTTTGACTTGCATATATCCTTTGACTGTCACAGTTATACCATCACTGGTACCACAATTAGCCTTGGAGCTCCCAGATATAATGTCATTGAAATAGAGACCAAAAAGCATTAGAGCCTATGTGGATCTAAAAGAAAAGTCAAACACTAACACAGAAACCCCAAATTTTATTTCAGTTAACTCTTGAATGCAAAGCTACAAATCATAGCTGTCTGCAGACAGATTGATACACAATGTCAGATCTATTGCATATGTGCCTTGTAGCTGATGTGTTTGTGCAGTTTGTTTTAATAACATGCACTGTAAACACATACAGTCACATAAACATCCCAAAAATATATTCCTCAGATATTCTGTTCTAGTAGTCTCACCACCAAAAGTGATAGAGTTGATAGGTATGACAAGTTTCCTTTTGAGAACCTCTAAACGAAATGCCTGTGCCATGCTATGGCTACCTTAATCAGGAAGTAAAAAAGCTTAGTACAAGGTGATAATGAAGTAAAAACCAATAACATTGTAGGGTTTTTATAGTAGAAATTTTATTTTTTGTAACAGAATTTCATAAATGTAAAATATATCCATATGTCAATGATTAATTTTACATTAAAATCTTGCTCTTGAAATGTTTTTTAAAATACATTTGAGGACAGAAGGTTGCCTAGAGAACAGCAACCCCCTACTATAAGCATGAAGTACTTTTTTTTAAAAAAAAAAAAAACACAAACCAGCCACCAATGTATTTAAATGTCTTACATTATTTGCATTTGTGTGCTATGCTAAGCCTTAAGCTGTGTTTTGGGAGTTATAGTGGTAGTCTTTTCCAGTTTGTTGAAATTGTTGAACCCTACCAGTCAATCTTGTGCTTCAAATTCACTCCCAAGCGACCAGCCCCTGGCAGGTTCATGGAGATTGTTTGCTTCTCTACACACTATAGTTTAAAATAAGTGTAATCTGGTAAAAAACTAGTCTTTTGTCAACCTTCCTATACCCTATACCCATGGTTTTTCACCTGCCAAATTCAAACAAATCTTATCTAAACAATTAAGATAAGCATTGAAGTACTCTCTATAGTCAAATCAGCAAACCTCTCAAAACTAGAACTGAAATACAATCTCTCTAAATTAAACAGTCTACAATGGCAATCATGTTTGTATTTAAACATTTTATTCTGAAAGGATTACAGCATTGGTCTCCGTATTTTTTCCTGCCTAGACAAGAAGGCGACATACTGAGTCAAACAAAATATATTTGTTCTCTAAGAACTGAACTTGCACACTTTTTATAAACAAAGTGTATAGGTGTATGAATTTAGGCTTCACATAATCAATATCTGCTGTCCTTAACATAGTAGACGACTGTTTGAAATGTACATAATGTAACTGTTTATATTAACTATGTATAGCTATATATAAAATCTAGTTATGTATTTTGTTGTATGTCTGTATATATAGTTTTATGTATGTAAAAAAGCTCTGTCAATACAATTTTATTGCTGTATATTAGGAATACAACATTAGGGAATAGGAATGCTAAGGACAAATGTCTAAGAAATTGAACTATGTTTATAAGAGAAGAATCTGTACAAAAAGTGATAGTAAAGATTCACTCTTTTGGATAAGGTCTCCTACTTCTGTTAAGGCAAATTTTGTAAATGCATAATCTTGCTGAATTGATTCTTATTTTATTGCTTCCCAGAAATGTGAGTGCATGTTCTTGAAGGTATTTAAAAATTGTAAGTCCTTTAAAAACAATCTGAAGCAACAGTTAAGCTTAATCCATGGCTGCTGCTTGGAAATTTTCTATACTGTTCTGGTTTCTTACACAAGCTTTAGATCAAGGTGAATTACTGCCACAGTAAAACTGTGTGCAAGCAATTCTAAAGTGCTGCTTCTTGCCTCTGATCCATGCCATACGTACTTGTGTTGAAGATCCAATCTCCGTTGTGTTTGTGCACTTATTTAAAGTATTTGCTAATAGATAAACATGCCACAAAGGTACTGAGGGCAAGCAGGTAGGTGGTAATATGAAATTTTTCTCATTCATGTTAACTCTACCCAGAGCAGCCATCCCCTATCTAACCATTATCAATAATTTTTTTTCTGTAGGTTGTGCAACTCCAGGTACTTATATTTTACATATTCTTTTATTTCACTTATTTTCTGAGAATCTTTAAAAACTACATAGTCATGATCCTTGTACGTTTTGCTGCAGCTTCCATTAGCACAGGGACATTTGGGTTTACCACTGTATTTTCCATATTTATGTAAACATAACTTTTATTTCAGAGGCCCATTTGGGATTTAACTTTCTGCATTAAGGGATTCACATTTCTATCATTTGAGATAAAAAAGAATCCCAAAGGAATAGCAGTAGTTGCCAATTTGTTGGAAGTATTACAGACAAGAACACATCCTCGTGCAGTGGGGCTGTTTTAGATGAACAATGCTAATAAGATGACATGGGGGGTGGGGTGGGTGGAGGGGAAGGGCAAAGGACAGTAATTTTTGAAGTTGTGGTTTACTATGTAACCAATAAAAATGGCAAGAAAAGACCTCACATTTTGCAGTTCGGTTGATTTTTAAATACAGATAATAAGTTGGATTTAAATCTGGGTTTACTTTGCAAGTAGCTTGATATTTCATCAAACTATAGTCTTTACAGCAGAAAAGGAAGCTGCTGTGCTTTGGTCTTCTAAGGCTTTCTTGGCTCTTTTGATGATGAGAATGTTGAGACACGTGGGGTTCTTTCTACTCCTGAATTGAGCAGTTCAGCTGTCAGTTGTTCCAAGGAACCTGATTAAATTGTCTCCACTGAGACTTTTTTTTTCCCTGGTTTGCTTATATTTGCATGTATACTGTTCTTGCATTTTCTTCCAGAGACGTCTGTCAGTGAAGGCTTCCATTCTGTATTGAGTGAACAAACAAACAAGTTTATTTGTTCTTTTTCTCTAATTTGTTGTCAGAAACATTTCATAAGCTGACCAGGCTATATACTGTCTGACTTGTGTTTCTTGTATCAGAGCTCTCCATTGCCTAAGGCTTTCTTTGCCCATATTTTCTAATGATGGTGGTTTTTGACCATTCAAAGTTTACTACCTGTATGGTATTCTTGGAGGGTTTTGTTTTTTTTTTTTCTTTTAATTAACTCAGAAGTAATCATCAAGGAAGTTAATATAATATGACGACACACTAACCTACTCATCTACTCATGTGCCTTTTCTTTTTTCTTCTGAATATCCTTTTTAGATATTTGAAAATTAATGTCTCATCAAATTTTCAAGTACAATTACTTAAAAACATCTATAAGGTTGAATGAATTTTAATGCTACAGTTGTGCGTCAAAATTTTGTAGTAATTTGGAGTGTCTATTTCTGTACAGCTTACGGGTCATATATAGTATAGATACAGGTTCTTAATAACAACAAAGTCCATTGTTGTTTTAAAACTGGTTAATGCCTTTTCTGTTTCTCTGACTCTTCAGCAATACTCCTGGGGTGTAGATGGCTTAACAGTTAACATAAAGTAGAATTACCTGGAGATGAAAGTTAGGAAAAAGTACCATGGAAGCTGAAACCTCTCATGATCCTGTAATTGTGCAGGTTAGTTGCAGATGGGCAGAACAGCTGTGAAACCCCCAGATCTGTGGCCCACACAGAACTGTGCGATACCATGATTTATCTGCTGTAGAAGTAGGAGGTCTTCCATTCAGGGAAGAAGAATCAGTCTGCCTTGGTAATTTGCTGAAGTGACTGTCTGTTGCTGCCATTTGACAGTGGAGATGTGAAGTCTTGCAGAGACTCTTGGTGCTCTTTTGAAGAAAGAGAGCAGATGTGAAAGTAAAGATGCAAATAAGTGCAGGAGGAAAAAGGGAATGACCTCTTGGAGTGATACTGCTTGGTTTTTGGAGAGTCATGGAGAAATCAGTTGTGGTCAGGTCAGTGTGAAGAACTGGGGTTTGCTCATTTACCTCCCTGAAGCATGGATCTGAGCACAGCAGGATTGGTTCAGAATTCTTTTTGCAAATGTTAGGTGGTTTTGCTTCAGTTACTGCTTCTTTCGGAGGAGTTAAACTGTAATCTGTTACCAATCCAGTAGGATTTGGAAATTGCTCTCAGTTTTTGGAGAGACAGCAGTGCTGCTAGGAGGGCTTGAGAAGAGGACACTCGCTTTTAGAGTCCAGAGACAGAAAAGCGTAGGAAGCATACTTGGAAAAGCAAGAGAAATGGACTGTGATTTGAAACCTGTCCTGGGAAAAGGGAAGACATAAGGCCAAGATTTGGACTGAATACCAGTCTTCTGATAGTCATCTATACGTGAGAACTGTGCTAATGAGACTTTTATGACATAAAAGACCGATCCACAGGATCGGTTTGATAATTCTTTTTCTTCTTCCTGAAATTCTACTCCGTGGGAAATTTTGAATTTTGGCCTTTTTATTTTAAAAGAAAATTCCTGAGTTTTGCACTTACAAACAGAACAGAGTTTCCAAGCACTGGGCAGCTGTAGGACTTTGTGTTTTCTGTAACAGTTTATGTGAGTGATACTCTTGGTGGATGTAGATTCACAGCTTCACGCGAGTGTAGGTTTGTTGTGTCTATACTGCCTATCAAATTTTAGTGGTAGATGGTATTTCAAATGCTTCTAGATATGTGAATAATCAACAGTAATGCTTACAATAATAATAATTAAAAAAAAAAACCAACAAGAAAACAAACCACACACATTTCCTTTTATAGTCTTCATGAGAATACACTGTGCATCCTCCAGCTTCCAGCTGGTGTGTTCTCATGCCTTTCTTCTTCAGGATTGTATTTGCTTGGCAAAAAAATTTGCTCCCATTGGTGGCCCGGTTGCATACTGTGCTTCCCTGGAAACATGTGGGTGGTGATTATTCATTGTGTTGATTTGATGTGGATTTTGTGTTGTTTATTTTTTAAATGATGTCTGTTCAAAATCAGCTTCTATGTATATAGGAGAAGGTCCATCTGTTCTCAGAGTTCAAGTACGCCTTTGAATGTAGCTGTGTGCTTTACACTAATCTTGCTTTTTTTTTAGCAGCAATATTCTCCTTCTCTCAGGTGAAGTGTCTTCTAAGGTGCCTAGGCAGACTTGCAAATTAATTGCTATTACTAAGAACAGTAAGTCTTTGTCTTTTTGCGTATATTTTATTGTCCTTTCAGTTTGAAACTAGTATCTAAATTGGGTTTGTTATTTTAAGTCTGCATAATTTATTTTTTGACTCAATTTATATTATAAAATGCATAATGGTATGGATACTCCTCTTCCATTCTGCTAAAACTTCTATATTCTGCAGCTGCATAAGAAAATCCCAGTGATACTCGTTGGAAAACAATTAGAGTATCAGGAAAGTTTAAGACAGATGAGAGATTCCTGAAGCCTTTATTTTGGCTCCAAATGCTTTGAAATCTCTTTCTCCTCCTCTGTCCTTGATAGTGTCAAGCAACACTTTGCAATTGTTCTTCAACCTCTCTCTTTACTGGGTGGATTTTCTGTAATCATCTGTTGACCAGTGCTTGCATTGGAAAACAAAAACCAAAGAAAAGTCGTTGTGTTGCAGTTCCTTTTATCTTCAGTTGTGCATAATTTTGTGTGTATCTGGACGTACTTGGTTCAAACTTGATTTGATCACATCTGTATATGTGTGTATATATACACAATTATATACATGTACATTGAGTAATTTTAAAGTATTGGGGCTTTAAACTGGTGCTGGCTTGCTGGTTTTATTTGTGACAACAGGAATGTAGGAAAACAGTAGAACTATGAAAACTTTGAGGTAAGAACTAAATGCCTGAGTCTGATGTGATTAAAACAAAGTTGTTTCTATTAGAGTAAAAGCCTTCAGATATTCTTCGCTGCTGTTTTATGAGTGTATCAGAAAGGCTGGATGATACATTGGCTATTAAAGGTCCCTTCATAGTAGTGAAGACCAGGAAACAGCAATGTCAACTGTGAAACAAAAAAAAAATCACTTTCTAAAAGTGACATGGGTAGAAATATGCAGTGTCTGCAAGACTGTTATAAACCCTTCTCCAGATGTTTGCATCGAAGTATAATGGAATTGTAGCATTAAGTCAGGATATTTTCATAGAGCATATTAGTTTTTCTATATTTTGCATTGTTATTTTGCCACTGCTTATGGAATCCTTCAGTTAGATATTTGTGTAGTCATGCTGATTGTTGAGAGGGGGCATGTTTAGCTAGTAAGGTTGGCTGCAGAAGGAAACATCATTGTTTTTATTGGGTCAAATTGTCTAGATAATGGAATTAAATATGCAACAGTTAAGACTTATTTTGCCAACTATCATTTTCTGCATGACAGTGCTGCAGTACCACCAAGGAACAGCTCATCTCCTGATTCCTCAGAGTAGGGGGAGCAAACCTATGGTGAACACTGAAAAATCCCAGCAGGATGCTAGGGCGCTATTTATGAAGACATATGTCTTCAGATGAAATATATAGAAATCTATTTGTCTTGGGAGGAGGGGTATTTGAAACATATATACTAATTTCTCCAAGTTCTTGTCTCGGAGTGATTTGTTTTAAGCAGCTCCCTGAAGTATGTACACTCTTCTGCATACCTGTTTTGTTGAAAGTACACAGACCTGGCACCATCGTGTTTGCCAGGCGTTCTCTTATCTCCCGCAAGCATTCAAACAAAAGTGTTCTATTGCTCCCTGAGTAATCCGTGGGTGATCTTAACATTGAGCAAAAGTCAGCGCAGGAACTTATGTTATATTTCTTAATGCAGGGGCAGACAGTCTCTGGAAGGAAGGGGAGGGGTTGGAGCGGGGAGAAGTCAGCCACAACTCAAAATAAATAGTTGGAGGGTTGGGAATGTGTTCATATATGAAACCATTGCGTAAGTGTAAGAATGCTGAAACATAGTGATAATACAAATGGAGTTTCATAATATATCCTGGTTTTAATAAAGCTGTTTGTATATAGGCTTTGACATACGTGTTTTCTTGAAATAAAACTGCCAAACCAATATAGATCCGCTTTCTATTTGCATGTTAATTTGAGTTTCCAGTTCTACAAGGCAGATCTGGCATGTTTTTAAGCATGCAGATAGTCCTATTGAGCAACAGGGATTATTAAATACAACATATGTTACAGTACCTTGTTGAGGGGGCATCTTTAAGTCTCTGTTGCAACAATTATTATACTTGGGGCAGGGGGAGGAGTTTTAAAATATCCCAAATAATTAGTAGCAGATTTTTTGCATGTGCCCTTTCCCCCAAAACAAAACAAAAACCATGTTGCTTCCTAAACTGTTAACTTTGATATTGCCATTATCTTTAAGATTCTCTTGATTTCTGGTAAAGGGAAAAATGGAAAAAATCCCTATTTTTTAATATTACTTCCAAAACCTAAAAAAAATTCCTAATTATTTTTTGTTTCAGTCCTAAAAGTCAGCTTTGTGCCGCGCCTAGAGATACGGTGTAGCCTGCTTAGTTTAATCAAGATGAACACTTCTTTGTTTATAATTTTCTTATACTGTAACTGAAACTATGTCTCAGGCATGGAAAGGGGAAACATGATGAGTCCCAGACTCAGAGTGGTATCTCTAAATGCTTTAGAGCAATCGGAAACCCATGGGCTTGAATTATACTGTCTGTAGTCTTTCGGTGTATACACAGGATGTCTCTGTGACAGTTAAGGACATGGATTTATAGGACATAAAGTGACCTAGTGCTGGGTTTCTATCACTGATCAATGTTGCACTTTATAGATTAATCTTGCCTAGGGATTTATTCCACCTATTGTACCAGTGTACATGCAGAGCCCATTTTAAAAAAGGGTACAAATCAATGAAGTGCAAAATAGGATACAGACCAGTATGGTGCAATTAAAAATGATTCATTACCATCAGATATGTTCTAATGCAACGTTCTGCATTTCTGTAAAGATTTGAAAACTGGGTGAGGAATGTTGGATTTATCTGCCTTTTAAATGAATGCTCAGTGTACTTGCAAAAAATATGTAAGAGGAAGACTGAAAAGTATTATCTTTAAAATAATTTGTTGTATTAGCTGAGAACAATTCTTCACTAATTTTCACAAATATTTCCTGTGCCTCATGAGGTGTTCCTAATAGAAGAGGGGAGTCAGGGTTGTGTTCCTAAAAGTGTGCCACTTTTTTTTTTTTGTCCAGGTTAGGTAGGTGGAAATCACTGTCTCGTCACTGTCTCTGTGCTGTTGAACTGGCTTTTTGATGCTGAAAAAATACAGTATGTGTGTGGCACTAGAATTGGTTGGGAACAGGAAAGGCATATTTTGTATCTGTACTAAACGTGTCGGCTTAGTGCATAGAAGACTTGACCCTTGTCAGGTGTTTTGAAGTTAACTAGCTGACTTATGGATTAATCAGTTTAACACTGAAGCCAACCAGTGACAGGAATGAGCTTTGTGTTGTGAGTGTGTGTGTGTGGCCGTGGTGCAGATTTACAAATTTTTATAATGCTTTCAGTTGGACCATGAAAGTCTGATGTAAAGCTTATCTCTGATCTCTGGCTACGGCCATACTCGTGGGATCCTGTTTGTGTGTTTGGGGGGAGGGAGGTGAATTCTTTAACGCTTGACACCTGGCTCTACCAGGTTTCTAGCCCATAGTCTTAGGAACAGCACTATTCAAGGCATTAATAAAGCTAAACCCCTTAAGCTGTATGACCAGTAGGTCATAAAAACGATTGCTGGGTATTGGGCTCAGTCTTTATTTTGCAGCTGGATTATCATCCTGACAACTAATTATTTTGTCTTTTTTTTTATAGCTGTTGTGAACTTGGACAACACTGTGGTTGACCTAGAGACCCTTCAAGCCCTATATGAGAATGTGAGTACTCGGAGAAAGTCCATATAATGTAGGAATACTGAGGCCCGTGTGAAGATATTTTTGTTTTGCATCAGCAATGTTCAGAAAGCTTGTAGAACATGTCCTATTTTGAAGTGACTTTATTTTCCCCAAAGCAACCAAAATACTAAGCATTTAATATGTATTAACTGCCGTTGTGTGTTTTATATAGTGCATATATTTTTATGTTACGCAATCAACTTCTAAATTACTAAACAGAAATTGGTTTTACTCCTTTCTTTTTGTCTTGGGTGGGGCAGTCTTTGATCAATAGATACCAGACCTCGCACTCCAGGTCTTTGGCTTTGTTTTGCAATTTCATTAATATGACAATGCTGTTAAATTAAAAAGAAATATGTTTTAGAAACAGTTATCATTCCATTTGTGGAACTGTAGCTTTTCATTATTATTATTTCGGGATTTCTTCAAAATTAATTTTAACTCTTCGAAAGGAAAAGGATTACTCTAAGTCAAAGTAATAAAAAGCAGTATAAACTGCCGGAGGCTTCAGAAATATCTGGTACTAATCATCAGAGAGTGTTTGACCACTAGGTATACAAAATCAGGGATTCAGAATATACTTAGGCACAGTCTAAAGCTTTACAAAGCCAGTCACATGCAAAATTCAAAAAAGTAGATCTCAGAAGCATGTTTCTGCCTTCAGCTGCAGCCAGTGAGTGTTACCCTTTCTCTGAGCACGTTGCCTGAATGCATGAAGGTCTGGCTGGGCACCTCTGGAACGAGCAAAGAGACTTTCTGTTGACCCTCCAAAGAACCTGAAAACATGAAACAAAACTGTGCGCCACAGAATGGCATTGAAGGCCAACCTATGCTTTTGTATTGGATTTTATTTCCCTGATAAAGTTTTGAAAATATATTAATTACTTTTACACCTTTCAGATTTTTGGGTTTTAGACTCTAGTTTTTTACAGCCTACATTGCAATTATTTGTTGATGTATGAAATTTCTCATAAATAATCCACTTTGGTGTCTGAAGAGAGAAATAGTGAACTCTCATCTGCTTTATAGAAAATCCAAAAAGCTAAACAAAACTAAAACCAGAAATCTGACAAGAACTAGGGAGCAATTCTACTCATACCTTATCCCTGAAGAATTAACTTGCTCAACACTGCTTAGGAAGGTAATGGTCAAATGGGAAACCTATTCTAACTACCCCCAAATCTTTAAAGACTTCTTGCCCTTATAGCGTAGCTTTTCTTGTTTGGCCTGTATTATTTTCATTTTACATTATTTTAAAACTGCTTATTTACACAGCACAGCTATATCCCATTCCATACATTCCTTAGCATGTAAAAAAATTAATTTTATATATTACACATGAGTGATTTTGAGAGACTGTGTGGTGAGAAGTACAGAATAGATATTGCCCTCATGATCAGTTTTGCATCCTTTCCTCTTTTATATTGCATAAGACATTTTTTATTTTGGTTATAAAAAATAGTTCTCCCATGTGGCTAATGTACTAATAGGATATTTTTCAAATGTTTTTTTAATGTCATCTCCAATATGCTTCAGAGTTCCAGTATAATAGATTACCTGTAAATTTGCAGTTTGTTGAAATAACCAAATGCCATTGTGTTCCTTTTGTCATTACCTTCACTAATTACAGGAAATGCTAGGAAATATTGTCCTGATTAAGGAAAATATCATATGTTAATCTTAGGCAAGACTCAAAAAGTTGGAATGACTACAATATATTTCTTTGCTTTGAATAGAAGACACATCAGCCCGATTTTATCACTATAATTGCTTGGGTACAAGACAGAAAGAAAACCAACAAGCTCCCAGCAAACAAACAACCAAACAACAAAATAAAAACCCCAGTTTATTTGGATGGTATCATAAGGGGGCCTGAATTTTAATTCTGGATCTTCTGTTTGATAGAGCTGTATCTTGAAAGATGCATTTTTTAAAATTGAAAGTAAAAACAGAAAGTAAAATTCAGTCTTTGGTCAAAATATTTCCTTCCCTTGACAGCTTGACTAATTATAACAATATTGTTCAATAAAAAAGTGTAAGCAGTGGGTGGTACCAGAAAGCCTGGCACGTTTGACTCCTCCCTTATTTCTCAGCCTCATCCTGTGTTGTAATTGGGGATAATTTTGCCTCATGTGGCTACTTTGTAGCCATTAATTTTTATTTCTCAGGGTTTGTTTATGTATTGGATTGGGATTATTTTTTTTTCTGGATATTTAAATACCGCTGCACTAGTTCTCGGCCTTTCTATTTGATCTGTATGGAACATATGGTAGCATTTGGTTTACAATCTTCCCTCAGAATGTAATCACTTTTTCTGATTGCATATGTCTGGCATGGTGCTTTCCCTTCTTAAATGTGAATGAAATTTGGGCAGTCTCCAAACCTAAACACACCCTAATTTCAAAAGCCACAGTCCCGAGGGCTCAATTCCTGTTTACTGAGGAATTAAAGTCTTGTTAAACCACAAAGTTACTGTATACATCTTAGTGAGTTTTTATAAACAAAGAAACCCACACCCCATCAAAGACCCAAGCCCTCGATAATTTACCAGTATTAAGAGGTATTGCATCAAGTGAGGACTTTGTTACTGCAGCTTTGTGTAGTGCAGTCACGTAGTTCTTATGCATGATTGTGTAGTTTGCTTTATAAAATGTTGTTTAAATATGTATTGATAATCAACTATGTTTTAAGATCTAGACAATTTTAATAAGAGGGTCTTAATAGATGAAACTAGGTGTGGAATGCTTACTTTAATTGTGCTTTTACAAACTCTAATAGCAATGCCTTCAGGTGGCAGCTGTAATTAGAGAGGGAGAAGGTAGATAAAATTCAGTGGAGTTGACAATTTGCTCTATGTGGTTAGGCCATATTGGTTGTGATGAGAAAGTTACTTTTTTGCAAATAAGTGAATGTTTACTTTGAAAACAGCATCCTAGCAGCTGAGATTGTAACTAAAGTATCACAAACAAGATAAGCCTTTTCCTGCTTCTGTCTTTACTATATTGTGAAAATAACTATTTAAAAAATGGATCAAAAATTGTATCAAAGGATTATCTTTGATCTGTGCATTTGCCCTTTTCAAATCTTGTTACATCACAAAATGAAATGTATATACTTTCTTAATTTGACTACTGGTAAATTGACTACCCTGTCTCTATCTTTTAAAGACTTGGGTCAATGCTTTCAAAAACCTCAAAATTCCATTTGCAAGTGAAAGGCACCCAGAAGTCTGAAGTGCATGCCTCTGCCCTGCCACTGAAATACAAACATTCTCCTCAATTATTCCTCGTGGGGGTATTTTTGTTTGGCTGTTGTTTGTTTTGTTTTGTTTTAAAAAAGGCATTTACAATGCAATGTCTTAATATGTTTTCTGCAAAGACTATAGATTGTACCTGACTTCTGACACATGACCCAGCTTCAAAGGGTTATGATAATTGTTATTAACCTGTGTATCTCTGTATATCCTTGTTGTTGCAGTTATTTTTGGCAACATTCTTTAGACAAGTCAGTTGATGTTTTTGAAGGATGTAACATTGACTTTGAAAATCAAATTGACAAAAAAAAAAAAATAATTCCACATCAAAATTAAAAAAATGTACATGTATTTCAACTGATCTAAACTCAGAGCTAAGGTTCTGTTGCAAGGGAAAAAAAACTAACCAGGAAATCTAAGATTTATGTTGTGATTGATAAGACAAAATATAGAGTAAGTTTATACTCTGACAAAAGTAGGAAAGAGTTAAAGTAAAGCAGTATATTTTTTTGCAGTAATTTCTATCAGATTAATGCTGTTCGATTTTTAGATATAGTTAATATAAAATTCTGGTATGTTATGCTATTTTGTTCCATTTAGGATTCTATATAATAGCTAAAATTCAAGGAAATAAATGTCAGTGACATTCAAAGAGGTACTAATGCCATCAGATTAATGACTTTTCTGAGAATTATCTATTGAATGTGTTCTTCCTTGACACAAAGGCTGAGGGCAATATAAAAGTTTGTGTGGGGTTTTTTTTATTATTATTTTTTTAATTATCTGTCTGCAAGTTAGAGAATAGATATATATTAACCGTAAAGTTAACTAGTAACAATTCTGAGAAATATTTTAAAATAATACCTGTGCAGAAAGCGTGCCAGCCTTATTCCTTGTGTATCGTAATTTAAAATACACATAAATCAGAATTCTGGATACCAGAGCCAAAACTAGTTGCTTGAAACTTGGGTTTGATTCTGAACTTGCACCACATACTCGGACCTCTTAATTTGGGTGAAGAGTGAACCATATTTCCTGAGTTTTGCTCAGGCCCACCCATGAGTGGATCGTGCTTAGCCTTTGTATCTTTGCCAGTTGTTATTTCTTTGCATACACAATCTGAGAATAATGGCTTAAATAAGGAATAGTGAGTCTGCCTAATAGTGAGCCTGTGGGATTTGGTGGAGAAACATTAACAGCTTGAATATGGGCGTATATAATACAGTGCCGTGATAAGCCCTCTAATACTTCACTGTGTGCATAAGGCCAGAAGAGAGAGTGCTCTCGCTATGTATTCTAAAGAATTTGCACATAACCATTTAGCTTTTCCTCTCCTTGCTAAAATATTTTCTTCTCTTTACTATGAAAAAGTTTTTAGTGGTCTCCTGTCAGTTTAATAGTAGATAATATACCTTATAGATTGGCCAGAAATAATATAACTTAATTCAAATCCTTTTAGTACAAAAACTTGTTTACTTTTACAGAAAACTCATTCTCAATTACCGAGTTGAAATTGAATACATAATTTTTTTAAGTGTAAGTTGAATAAATTAAATAGATCTTCCTACAAAGTCACATCATTTGCATAACTAGACCACCATGGGTCTGACAATGTGACTAGTGGGACAATGCCAGCTCTCTTGGCATCCTTCTGATTTCTAGAATCTGAAGATTTCAAATGTTGCCAAGAGAGTTTTTACTGATTTGAAAAGAAATTAAAGCTTTCTTTTTCTCTTAACTTTTTATTGGGTAAGCACGTTCTAGATGAAGTGAAGAAATGTTCCATCTACACCTGCTCCCTAACGCAAACTCAAAAGCAAGTCCTTCTTAACAGCATCTGCAATACTTAAGTGGAAACCTCTGCAGTTAGTTGCATCTTTCCTAGTCCTCACTCTGTGTCCTGATTAATCTTCTAAGATTAAAAATTGATACATTTTTGATATTAGTAGCTTGAAAATTTCCTCCCTCTCAGAATAGAACTATACAAACAAGATGTGCTGTTATAATTTCTTGTGTATGCCCTATGCCTGCCTTGACAGAAATGTAGAAAAGTAGGATGAATTCCCAAGGTGTTTTGGTTTTGTTTCTTTTTTTTCCTTATACAGAAGTGATACTGGGGTAGGGAATTTAGGAAACTAGGTGTTATGGATGGGCCACTGCCATTATGCTAAAATTAAAACCTGGTAAATTAGTGTCAGCCTACCCCTTGTTATCTGAGAAAGACACAATACAGTGTTCATAGATCAAGGAAGGACCAGGAAAGTCAAGGGGAGTGATTAGTCTCCTCTTCTCAGCATCGGTGAGACCACATCCAGGGTGCTGTGTCCAATCCAGTGCAAGAAACATGAATGTATTGGAGCGATCTAGCAAAGGGCCACGACAATGATTAAAGGCCTGGAGAATATATCATATAAGGACAGGCTGAGAGAACTGGGATTGTTCAGCCTGGAGAAAAGAAAGCTCAGGGTATTTTTATCAGCATGTAGAAATACTTGATTGGGGAGGGGCAGTAAAGAACACACAGGTAGACTCAGTGATGCCCAGCATCAAGACAAGAGGTAGAGGGCCTCCTGAAAGTGATATACTGGAAATTCCATTTAATACTAGAAACACCATTTTTCACTGCAAGGATGTCCAACAGTAGAACAGGCTGCCTAGAGAGGTCATGAGGTCTCCATCCTTAGACATATTCAAAACCTGGCTGGACTTGATACTGAGCAACCTGCTGTTGCTGCCTCTGCTTTGTGCCAGAGAGTTTGGTTAGACGATCTCCAGAGGTCCCTTCAAACCTCAAATATTCTATTAATCTGTGATACAGGTGCTACCACCATTATAATTCCTTAGCCAAGAACAAAGTTTATTGCTGGGGGAGGGGAAATGAAGTTGTCTGCAATATTTCCTATCTGTTGGAGTATTTCATAGGTAAGATCAGGCTACTTTAGAGAAGATGGGCCTTGAAGAACATCCACAGAGGTGTTGGCTAAATACTAGCACATGTAGTATTCTAGACAGATGGCCTTGCAGTCATTTCCAGGCTTCTTGAAGTAATCAGAGAAACTCTGAAGTGCTTTTGCTCTGAGTAACTCTTCAATCTCTTCATCTTTCTGTTTCACATCAGTATTTTCTTCCTTTTCACATGAAAAGATGTTCAGCAACCTCAGAAGAGCTGTCCAGACCTGACTTTCTGATTTCAGATTGCTGGTGGAGTCAGTATGATTTGAGATAGTTTCATGCCTCTTCTGCTGATCATGCAAACACATGCAAGAAAGAATGCAGATGCAGCCTATCTTTTGCTTTGCCATTATTTAAGTACTTAAAATATAATTTTCCACTATTGTCTTCAAGTTCTGTGATGGAGTAAGCTAAAAAAAAAAAAAATGAGTGTGATGTTTTCTTAAAGGAATAAAGGTAGATATATTTACTTCTTTTTTCACTCCTGCACAGATTCATGTTTTGAATCTAATTTGAAACCACCATGGATGTCAAAAGAAGGGTCAGAAGGAGAAATTTCCATTCCATTTTATTCCTTTCCATGCGGTTCAATTTTCCAGTACTGCAGTAGGAAAAAATAATTTCATTGTAGCATGGAACACAAAGAAGTGAGGCTGTTTCTTTTGATTGGAATATTGAAGAAAAGACCGCACAATGTGCCACAGGGTTCTCCAAGAAACTAGGCATTTTACATGTAATTGTTTTGGCTTATTAAGATAAAAATGAAAATCATTTTACTTCAAAGTAGCATGCAGTAGTTCTCATGTATTATGATATGTATGATAGTTCCACTATAAATCAGTTATTTTTGTTGTTCCATAGTGTTTTCCAAATGCCAATTAAAATTTAAATTGCAGTAAACAATACAAACTTATTTTCATTTAGTTTAAAATAAGATATTATTTAAGCATAGATTTAAAGATCAGATTGCATTCAAATGCAACCCAACAGATTTGGAAAGAGAAATACAACTCAAGAAGAGAGTTTTTTTGATCCAAAGACCTTATAAACAGCCAAAGAAAAGGGATTGACAATGAAGATTATTGTCTCAGTTGAACGAATAAATCTTTTGTACAGTACTAGTATCAATATTATATGCAAGATGTTCTGTTTTCCATCAGATGTATTTATACTTAAAATCAATCTGTGGACTAAGTAGTTCTACCATACAGATGCTAGAAGGAAAAGAAAAATCTGAGAACATGATTTGTTACAAGGGCATCTTTATCTGTGTTTTTTTGACTGGGTTTTTAATTAAACCTTTTTAATTATTTTGTTTCCTTTATTCCAGAGAGCACAGTCAGATGAATTAGAAAAAATAGAAAAGCATAGCAAGACATCCAAGGAAAAAGAAAACGCCAAGTCCTTGGATAAGCCAGAACAGTAAGAACATACTTGTGAAAGAAGTTTTGCTCACTTCAGAAAATTTTTCCTCCTATAGTAATCTATTTAGAGATGTTATAAAAGAAAATAAACCACTGTTCCTACTGACAGTGACTCCTATAATTATCTTTCATCACTTCTACAGGTTCCTCTATGAACTCTCACTAATTCCCAACTTTTCAGAACGTGTATTTTGCATCCTGTTCCAATCAACGTTTTCAGAAAGCATTTGTTCAATCCGTCGCAAACTTGAATTGTTACAGAAACTGTGTGAGGTAGGTTGTGCTGTGTGGAAAGGTAGAGCTAAATTTCTGATATTTAATCTTGTAAAGCTGTACTCATATTTCAAAAGTTTTTGCTTTGTTTACTTTAAGTACTCATTAAATCTGAAGGATAGCAGAATAGAATGTTTTATGATTGTACTTCAACATCAAAGCGAACTTTAAGATTAGCTTTTGGTACTGAACTATATAATGTTTTGACCATCAATGTGTATCAGTCTCTGGAAAACAGTGGACATTCCTCTTTTGTTAAAGCAAAATCCTCTGTCTTCATAGTGACCATATCCCTCCTTTCCAGATGAATGCCTGTTCAGCCCACCATGTGTCTGCTTCGATTTTGGAAGCGTGAAACTAAATAATATCACTGGGATTAAAAATTAGTTAAAGATGGCAATGTTGGCTCTAGCTAGAAAAGATTACTGGAATTTCATGGTCCCATACAAAACAAAAACATGGTTTTAAAATGCAGGTTTCATTAGTATTTTCATAACAGTATTAATTGAAATATTTTCTGTAATTGTTTCACCATTTAACAGTTTTATTTGATTAATTGTTTTAATTGTTCCATATGGGTTTTTTATGAACTTCCTGCAGAATTCTCTCCTAAATTAAATATACCATTCATAATATCATCATCAGTTAAGGAATACCTATTTTTTTTTCTCACCAGGTCATCTCTGGTAATATTGCATAGATTTCCTATTAGTTTTTTTTTTTTTCTAAGTACCTATTTTGGAAATAACATTCTTCATCCACAAGAGATTACATATTGAAATTATTGTACTTCTACATGTTGCAGTAGAAGGTTGTTAATTCCCTATATTTGAGCTTTTATGTAAATAGTATTTCTAATCACAGTATCAACAAATCTACTTGTCAGTAATACTATGAACTGTAAATTTTGTGGAGAGTATGAACAGAGAATTGTTTCTCTTTCTGTTTTCTAGACATTGAAAAATGGGTCAGGTGTTATGCAGGTCCTGGGTTTGGTTCTTGCCTTTGGAAATTACATGAATGGTGGAAACAGGACACGAGGACAGGCTGATGGGTTTGGACTAGATATCCTGCCAAAACTGAAAGATGTCAAGAGCAGTGTAAGTTGATTCTAGACTTCCTGTAAGCCTGAAATTATTAAATTCTCAGAAATTTACTTTGTCTCCATTTCCAATTAAGTGTGAAACTTACAAAGACTTGTCAAAGGGAATTAATTTGTTAATATACTTAGCGGTTCACACTTCAAGGATTAGATGCATTTCTGTAGAAATCCAAAGACAAACCATCTCTTTTCATTACTGTACAAACAAAGATACGTTAAATTATGTCTTAGTTCCTAATCTGATATGTATTTGACTTTTGTCGCAGTTCATAGTTTTAACTATTCAGAAGCAATACTCCGATCCTTACACTTTAATGGTGTATTACAAAAGTGTATTTACAGTTGTAAAAGGAAAGTTAACTGTGATTCAATGCTGATTCAAAATATTTGTGAAAGGAAAAAAAAAAAAAAAAAAGGCTCTCCTGAAAATGACTGAATAGGCATCCTGGGCATTTGGGATAACCCAAAATTAACCTTTTATATAAATCATGATTTCAGAGTATACATTTCACATTGGAGCATGGAACCACCAGAATAAAGAGTAATCACAGAAAGTACTTATTGATTTAAGATTTGTCTGATATAGTCATCTGAGTAAAGAGAAAAATAAGTGGTCTTATTTCTCGCTTAGTGCTAAACTGGAGCTTGTGTGTTACCAGCACTTTTTTTGGCTTTGATTATTCAGCTTCAAGTTGTATTCAGTATCTGCTTATGTCTACAAAGAAACAATAATCTTTGAGTCTCTAGGGCTATGATGAAAAGACTCATCTGAATGTAGAGAATGGTAAGAGAAAGACTATAGCAATAATTCTCAAGGCTTTAAAGTGGCCTCTACATCTACCTAGTTGAGTCATTGTCAAGATCTGTTGTTCTGAAAGCATCAGAAAAGGAAGAGCTTTTTTCCCTCCTTCCTCGCTCATTAATATGCCTGCTTTAGCTGCTGGGTTAGGGAATGTGAGCAGGATGTTGTTTGCCCTGGATTGGAGACCATGTCAGCCATTTGCCTTTAACAGGGTTGAGGAACTTCATTCTGGCCTGCTGGTTTCTTTGTAAGCCAAGGGAGTGGTGATGTGAATGAAGCCTTAGTACCATGTGTTTAGGGCAGCTTGCTTTAGCTGAACCTTCTGGTTGACTCTAGATACACCACCAAGTTTAGAATTTGGCTCCGTAGAACATTTAAGTACACTAAATTTGGGTTGGTGACTCAGGTCTGCAGCATGTAATTTGCTGGAAATACTATGACCATTAACCTTGCAATTGCAAGATACATCTGCAGTTTATTTACTATTGATGAATCAGAAAAGTCCTTAAGAAATAGTTTTCTGAAAACATATGAAAATGTCATTTTTTCAAAAATACTCTTCAAATCAAGGACTTTCTGCTGAAGTATCATTAAAGAATAGCAGAGGGGAAGCAATGAGAGAGTTCCCCCAAAGACCCCCAAAAGTGCCAAAATGTCATTTAGAAAAATAACTTCCTTTATTTGCTTTGGTTATAGTTATAGATTAATAAAACAATATGAATGTTGTGATACATGTTGATGCATCAACCCAGAAAGGAATTCTATTTTCATTCTTTGGAAATTTCAAAATGGAAGAGTTCAGTTTACAGTCATGTAAATTTCCAGAATCAGGAGTGGTTTTACACAAGTGTTATAACATCTATTACTTTCTTTAATTAATAAATTGTATTTCACTGTGTTGAGGGTTTTTTTGTAGTGAAGGCAACAAATCAGTAAAGTATTTTTCTGTGCTTTACACAGAATATTTCATTTACTTGAATTACCATTTTTGAATTTGTGTTTTTCAGTAACAGCAAACTTTATTCTCCTCTATACAGGACAACAGCAGAAGTCTTCTGTCTTACATTGTCTCATACTATCTGCGTAATTTTGATGAGGTAAGAATTAATTTTGCTCTTTTAAATTCAAGTTAAAAAAAGTCAACTCACTAAATTTGCTCTTCGGCTGGCCAAGATGAGGAAATGTGCACAAATATTCTTTGTGCTTTCAGTTATATATTTTAGTATATGAAGAAGTAATGAGCACTATGTAACTAATTGTTCATTTCTGGTTTTGTCAGGATGCTGGAAAAGAACAATGCATCTTTCCTCTTCCAGACCCACAAGATCTCTTCCAGGCTTCACAAATGAAGTTTGAAGACTTTCAGAAAGATCTCCGCAAAATGAAGAAAGATTTGCGAGGTACTGAACCTAGATTAAAGCTAGCTCCATGTTATCAACATGTCCCTGCTATCACTATTTGTATAATTTTGAGAAGTTTGATGATAGTATAAAAATAGTTGGGTGGTTTTGACTCCTCAATTACTGTTTTGTTTCCTTGATTTGCTTTTTTATGACCATTTAAGCAATAGTTCATAATTTTCTGTAGATAACCTGGTAGAGCTTATTAACACAAATAACATCAAACCAGTTAGGTTAAACCTTTTCTTTCAAAACCAAACGTTTTTTTTTTTTTCAAACTAATTTCAACAGTCTTTCACTACAAAAAGAATTGCAAAGTGTTGGACCATGTCTATGACAAAAAAATGTTGAGAATCAGGCCCGAATGCTATCTAGCAGCTAATTCATATTATCTTATGGTGATAAAGAAAGTTGAAATAGCCTGACTTTACTAAAAACTAATATACAAAGGAAGAATTTCTTTCTCCTGCTTGTGGAATGAGTTCTTTAAATGAACTCAGCAAGTTTAATATAAGATGTATTTGCCAGACTTTAATAAGGAACATGTATCACATATAATACATTTCTTATCAACGTTGGGAACTAAGCACTTTAATACATTTCTTACTAACATTGGGAACTAAGCACTAATTT
The DNA here is from genome assembly GCF_015220075.1 of Falco rusticolus. Classification (NCBI taxonomy): domain Eukaryota; kingdom Metazoa; phylum Chordata; class Aves; order Falconiformes; family Falconidae; genus Falco; species Falco rusticolus. The sequence goes on along the minus strand of NC_051192.1, from coordinate 6,670,548 downwards.
TAAGTTAAGCAAGAGTAGTTTGGACGAAAATATCCATGATCTTCAATATTTTTGCTAAGTCTCTGCTAGATAGGCCATTTATGTACCATTATGCTAAATCTTGGAGTGAAGGATTCAAATCAAGGAGTGATGTGATCTTTATATTTCTCTTGCCTTGCTGATTCGAACGCTGTGTGTCTAGAGACCAAGGATGGTTTGGTAAACAATTAGTCCTTGAACAACCTGAGATGGAAGGTTCTCTATCAAAACAAAAACATAACATGGTTACCAAATGATATCTGACCTTACCTTCTTGCCCCATCAACCTTTCAGTCTGAGTGTTTTAAAATTTATTTAAACATTCAGAGGTAATCTTTGAAGTTGTATCAATGTCACTTAGTGTGGTACTGAGGAGTGAACTTCAGTACCAGTTTGCTGCCCTGAACAATCTAGGAGGGCAAAAATCCCACAGTTCAGCCATGAAAATTTATCTCTATTCTTCTTGCAACTGTCAAATAATCTGAGGGCTGATCTCAAACTTGCACGTAGAGAAGAAAGATGCTTAGGTCTGACTGAAAAAAGGTACTTGAATTCAGGGCATTTTCACGAAAATCCTTGGGGGCAGATGTTATTCTTTGCAAGTTCACCAAAAATTTAGAAGAAAGGTTAAATATTTTTAGATCAAGGTTGAAATTTGCACACAGGCATATAAATCTCTTATGGAATAAATCCACACTGTGCAGTGATCAAAGCAGGGGATCTGTAAAAATGGAAATTACACGCTTCACTCTGCCATCAGACTGCAGTTGAATTCTTTCTGTGCTTCCAGTTCCACCCTTAGGCTGGAGTCTCTGTTGTCAGTCGATTCTGTAGTTAATGAAACTGATGAATAACTGCAGACACCACCACTCTTTCCCTATTCCCTTTGGTATAAACTCTTCTGGGGACAGCATCGACCCCCTTCTGCATCCTCTCCTAGACATGAAGCGACAGTTTCAATACCAGTCTGCAATCTTATTCGTGACTCCTTATCAGCCCTGAGTGATGCAAAATGCTTTGTTATCTCTTTTTTCCAAAGACAAGTGTAACTCTACATTGAAAATATTTTGTGCTAAAAAAAAATTATGACTGCAAGAGCATTCACTAAAATTTCTGGCTATTCCAATAGCTTCATTGTTGTAGTGCCTTTGGTGAGACAGATAAGCAAGTTTAATGACAGTCTTTTTAAAAATGAAATACAAGTTTTAGCTGAATGGATAAAGTTGCTCCAAAGTAGTTTTCCTCTGCATTTTTTTTAAAGTATGCTACCAGATTTGCTAATGCGCATCTGGAACCTTATGAGTTACTAGAGCTAGCAAGTGCGTCATTACATGACTGAGATGTAAGAAGACTGTAAGATGCTGGGCAAATTCTGACAAAACCTTAAATATGATCCTTTCCTTTTGAAGTCAGTGAGAGTAAATGAGTATTGAGTATTCCTGGGGAAATACTGACTTTAAAGCCATAGAAGTAGATGCCTATGAATGCATTCCAGTTTTATACTGAGATGTAGACTGTAACCTTGGATCTGTTTTCATCAGTAATTAGGTGGAAGATTTCATGAGATGATTTCACCGTTTATAGGTGTGTGTGTTTACTTTGTTCTTTTATCACTGAAAATCTGGAAATTGCACAAAACATTGATGCAGGCAGCATCACCAGTTTAAGGATATTCTGCCCAGGTTAGTTTCAAATCCCCTGCAAACAAAGCACAGGGACATCACACTTAGTACAATGAAGGAAGGGTGTATTGGTTCACCCAGGAGCAAAAGCTTTTGCAGATCCTTTATTTCTGACTTTAAAAAATTCCCATGATCATTATTCAAAAGTAAATTTCAACCCAGAAGGATCTTTTCACAAAATTATGGGGCCACATAGAAAACAACAACAACCCACAAAGTAAAGTTAAATGAAAAAAAAAAAAAATAACCATAAGAATAGCAGTTCATTCTAGTAATGCTGTATTTTTCCATCTAAATACATCAGTATTTATGTACCACACAGAGGAATGTGCAGATATAAATAATTTTTCTGGTTCTGTAAAATAATTTCATTGTCATGCTCTTTCACAGTTCTGAGCTTGGGCTTATATCTGTATTAAAGGAGTAGTTATGCTGATTGCTTAAAAAGAAAACACACTCATGATATTCAAGCTTGTATGCTTTCTTCCTTTTTGATTGCGGAGGGTTTTGCCTGTTTTCATGAACTGTATGCCTTGTAGTTTGTACATGTTAGAAAAGAAAGTATCTTTTAAGATTTCAGATTAAAAGTGTAAGTCCAAAAGACCTTCAGAAAGCATGCTGTGTGTCTGTTCCAAGATTAATAAGACAGAAATTTATAATTTTTTTTATTAGAAAAAAAAAAGTCCTCTAGAATATAGTAGAAGCTACACTAACCGTGTAATATCAACCTTCCAAATTCTGCAGGGTTTTTGTTTTGTTTTTTAAAATAATATAGATCCCAGAGATAAAGTTTTTATAGATAGAAGACCAAACAACAGGTAGATCTCTTTACTAACAAACCAAGCAAGTTTGGCTCCATCTGTTGCTCCCAGATTTCACAGCTCTCCAGGATTCTCACTTTAGCCTTTTTGACTTCAGTGACATATAGTTTGTTAAGCAACTTGATCTGCTTTTGATCTCTCTTGGCTGTCAGCAACGTTCCTTGATGCAGTCATGCCAAGCAATGACTTCTGTTCCTATGTCATTCCACAGAAGAAACTTTAGCACTTGCCACATGACTTAAATCAACTCACCATGTAAAGAAAATTGGGCATCCAGGGTCACAAGAGCAGGGTGTGACTCTCACTGATTAGGACCTGTGTTGTGTATTTATTATTAGTAGTATATTTTTCTAGGCACTTCAGAATGCCAGAGCTGGGGCAGAAATATGTGGAAAACATGTATTGATTTAGTTAATGTTTTAATCCTCTCTGCTCTGACACCGTTGGCACTATTGTAGTTTAGGAAAATGTTGGATTTGTGGCCCATGAAATTTTTCAAGACGTATTCCATTTAGGAAAGAACTATAACACTAAAATGGCAGTGAGAGTTACGGTATTTATGAAACACTTAGAGCAAGTTAAAACCATTTAGAAACTTTCTTTGGCTACACGGTAACATTTTAGCCTTATAATTGTAAGTTTATTCTTGCAAATCAAAAACTAATCCATCAGTTGTCACTTATTGCAAAACTTTTGCTCAGGGTCAGCTAAAAGGGAATTAGAAACAATGTCAGGCAGAAAATAAATCTGACTAGTAGAATTTTGAAAAGATGAATAATACTGTATAATGAAGACTTATAAAATTGAGTTGAAGTCAGTACTTGTTTACATGTCATAATATTGTCATATTCGATATCTTTGAAAACTGATTACAAGTAATAATTATGATAATTAAATATTTTCTTTGTAGTCATGCTTTCAAAACTGATTACAAGTAATAATTATGATAATTATATATTATTTTTGTGGTGGTGCTTTTTTTTTTCCTACTGTGAGTGTTTGCAAGTCATTGAAAAGTCTCCACTGATAAGAAGCTAGGCTGTGTGGCCCAGTACATCTCTGATTTGGAATAAATCTGACAGAGAATGTTTATAAAGTGTTAAGCATTTGCTGAGCACTTTGTATTTTAAAAAAAATATGTGCCAGGAAAAGTCCCACAGTAACTTGAAAAAATACACATTCCTTATTTTTTCTGTGCTTCTTACGGTCGCCTAGAATTAGCTATTCAGCTTGGATGTGCTGGTTGTATAGCTGGTATGTGCTCTTGAGTTTAAGACCTGCTGTGTGACTCAGAGCATTGCAAGTGCCATATTCTGCAACAGAAAAGACTTTTAAAAGTTGTATTTGGGGTGGTATCAATGCTGGACTGAGAGCTGGAGTAGTGGTAGGCGTGCTATGCTTTGACCCCTTGCCGTTTCTTTCCCACACAGTGATCTCTATTTAGCTTGTGACAAATCATTCCTCTTGCCTCAGGAATGGTCACCCCCGCACCTAGGAAGAGGCCCCAACCCTCAGAGTGCAGCCAAGCTGTAGTTTGAGATGGATTTTTTTCACTTTGTGGCCAACTCTATGTCTGGGGCACATGGATTGCTTTGCAAAATAAGTTTACATCCACTGTTAATTCTTTCATAGGTAATATTAACATTAGGAGGCAAAAATGCAAAAAGTGCACCATTCTATTTGCACGTCATCCCCTCTCACACATACCTCATATCTTTTCATATTCACAAGACGTTCTGTTTCCATCACAGTTCTGATTATGGGGCTAAGACTTTGGCAACATTTCAGTGCCACTTCGTGATCAAGAACAGAAGCAATATTAATTTCAACCTCAATTAACAAAGTCAGGCAACCTAAAGCCATTTTGGGACCCACTACAGATAACAGAAAAGGAAGGGATTGCTCTCCTAAAATCGAGTGCTAAGGAAAAGGTCTTGAGTCTAGTCTGGTGATCTATATTTTAAACAGATAAAGTTTGATGAAATTAAATCCGGTTTTTCAAAAACCTATTTTTTTTTAAAAAAATGTGCTTCTACACTGGTATTCCAAGTTGTTTCAAGAGATGACAGGGAGCTGGAGAACAGAGAAATGAAATGGAGAAAAAATTGTATTCTGGAAAAGTTTGGATTCATTGCCTCATCAAAAACTTTCTGTCTTAAGACATCTTGAAGTGTTTGTGTTTCTGTTATTCTCTATCAATAGTTTTGATATAAATGGGAATGAAGATTTTTCAGAATAAAGGAATGGATCTTTCCTTATACAATCTATAGATGCATCTCCTAATGAAAAGATGCCTTCAGTCTTTTATGACAAAATGCCAAATCTCTCAAGGTAATTATTAACCAAATAATATAGCAACATTAGTCAGTTTGGTCAATGCTACAGTTATCCGTCAAGTTTACCTTTACAGAAACAGCTATTGTTTTAACCAAATTAAATCTTTAATTTTGCCTACTCACTGACAGCTGTGCATCCACCAACTCTAGCTGTTTGTTCAGGTATCACTGAAAGGGTTAATTGCTGCAGCTATGCAGCATGCAGACTCCTAAACCTAAACCAGATGTAAACTAAAGCCAGGCTTTCAGTCAATCTGTGAGTCATATTTTACTGTCCTTAAAACTCCAAACAAGGAGCTGTCTATGGGAGCCCTTGAAGACTCAGCAGTTTTTAGTGTAAGTCTTTACAATTCAAAAAAATATATAAATAAAAGAAAATTAAGAGCTCTTTCTGTTCTTGTGGCCAAGTTCATCAGAGTTTGTCTTTTGCTGAGGCCAGTATTGTTTCTTTTAGATAAAGTCTAGGTTTTCTTTTAAAGTCACAGGTTGCAGTGGTAAGGCATCCAGAAAGCACTGAGGAAGCTGTGAAAACCGTGGTTGTGCTGTTACATATTTCTCAGGCAAGTAGGACACAGGCATATCTATGGGAGCCAGGGTACTCACACCCTCTGAAAATTAAAGGAAATAATTTTGAAACTCCATTAAAGAATTAAAAAAAAAATAAATCTCACTGCAACTTGTGCTTTGAAGTACCTTAAACAGTCTTGAAAATCCACCTAAAGTCTATAGGACTTCTATAGACCAGTATGTGGTTTCAGAAGTTGTAACCAAACTAGCCCAATGGACCTGTTAATTGCTTATCCAAGATAATCCACAGTTCTGCTTGCTTTCTTACCAGGTTTCTTGGTGGGTTGTGATGGTGGTGGTGGTGGTGGTGTTTGCTCATTGTTTTTATGTTTTGAGGGTGTTGAAAGCAAAATCATGCTGCCCATCATTATCCTGACCAATGACAATACAGTAAGCCTGAAGAGCATCTGAGCATCTGGTCACACAAGTTGTAAAAACCCACATATTTTAGAAGAGATCTGTGCTTCTGAGCGCTAAAATTTAGTACTCAGAAATAGGTGGAAAACACTCATTAAGAATTCTGAATCTTGAAAACTTTTCTCGTTTTTTAACAGGTAAAGCAACTATTTTTGATAATGAGACTGCGCACATTTTAGAGGGCTTACCAGAATATTTTACTGAGAGTGTTAGTACAAGGCAGAGAATGTTTTTGTGACTTTATTCCTTTTTGTATAGATGTCTCTTAATCAATAGTGGCTGTTGTGAAACTTTATATAGTTTTTGCATATTGATCTAAAAGAATAATAATAAAAAAAGGATGAGCAAGATAACACAGTACCTTGAATAATGGCAATTAATGGTATTTTAACATAGAAATAGAGAGTGAGATGAGATTCATGAGATACTGGATACAGTTGGAATTGAAATTTTTTTAAATCTCTAAACCAGTTTTGAACACAGATTTTCACAGCCAGTTCCAGTTCATAAGCATTTGTGCTATCTGTGTATGTATGGGCAAAGGGCTACCAGTTTGAATTTCCCAAAATTTAGATCACACAAAAATCCATTTATATGGCTTCTCTGGAAAATCACACACAGTCCTCTGCAGCATATGATGTTAGAGAGGTGATGAAATTAGATGGACTATTGGCCTTTTAAATGACTGAGACACTGTTTATATGTTTTAAATTGATTTAGAGGGTCAGAGGTGTGTCTGCCCATGCCAACTTCTGCTCAGGATCTGAGCTCTTTAGAAGGTCTGAGATCATTGCATGAGGACTGGATATGCAGGACTACAGGGAACTGAAACCTTCACCTTGCTGCCAAGCAATACAAACAAGTTTTTATCTCTCTTTATTCCCGTTTAGGCAATTCCATGTTGTGAGATAAGCTTCTACCGACTGCTTGGGTTTCATAACTGCCTACATGGTTCTCATTTGTGGTGCCTTTCAATTCTTGCATTATAGGGAAATTTTAGGATCTGCTTAAAGTAAACCCAGTTTAGGAATACACTAGATTTGTCCAAGTTTTTCAGTTGTGTAAACATCTCGCAAGATGAGAGAATAACTTAACCTGTGAGATTAGGGATGGTAACAGCAAATTTTGTGTCTGTTATTTAAAAAAAAAAAAAAGACGAACTTTTGTTTCAGACAAAACTTCTACAAACTGTGTCACAGCAAAGCCCCTTTACCAACCTACTGCTTTGATATCTGGGATGTTTAGCTGGGCTGTTTCATGGAAAGAAACGTGTCTGAGTATGAAGCTGAGGAAAAAGAAAAATCAAGTATAAAACCACCCCAAAAACCAAATGTTGATATTCTCACATTATTTTTTTTCATGTTTCACCTCCACATTGCTTAGAAGTTATCAAATACTCTTCTGACACATTTTTACAGTATCCTATTCCTTCACTTGGCAGAAAAACTGATATCTGTCTACTGCTTTGTATTCCTTTTCATGTGATTAGCACTTTAATTTCTTCAGTTACATAAAGGAATAACAGTATTTCATCCAAATAGCAGGGCTTTATACGCTGGTGACAAATTAAAGAACATGATAAATGAGTGATATATCCCGGCAGGTTGTGCAGGAGACCGCAGTTCTGCTATTAATGCTCTTGCAGAACCGAGAAACTTAGTAAGAGCTAACAGTCCTGTTAATTCTCTAATGAAGAAAGCATCTGATGAAGTAGTTTATTTTAAGCATCAAAATACTGAAATTAGTATGGTAATAATGACAGAAATTTTCCTATTTTTAAAAGCTGGGTGCTACATATGCTATCTTACATTTTATATGAAGCAGGAAAGAGATAATTTTTTCCCCCGTGTTTTCTTTTGGATCTTAACTTACTTAAAACACCTTTTTTGCAGGATTAGGGTAAAAAATGAACCTGACCTGTTAACCTTCTGAATAACACTGATTTTAGCCTTTTAACGAGAGGAAGGAGGGAACAAACAAACTCCACCAAAAACTGGAGAAACAAAATGATCATCAGCTGTACTCCCTTTTGCCCACATACACACAAACAAATCAGCCATGGGAGAGCTTCCAGCATCTGAATGGTTAAAGAACAGACATATTTTCGGACAATATTACATGTTTTTCTTTTCTATAGAGAGTAATATAAAGATAGTATATCCCTGCATTTCCTTGTAGTCTTTCAAAATAGCTTCAGGCTATTGGCATGGGTATGGGCTATGATTTTTGGCCGGTATATATCTCCATAAGATTGATACTTCTGTCAAATCAGCTGAGAGATCAGGAGTTCATCGTGAGCTGCAGACATTAATTCAAGTGAGTATAATGTACTGCTGTAAAGAATATTCAATCCATATTCTGGAAAAAGGTATGGCATTTTGGTAATATTAAATGTTATGGGAGGTTCTATAGCATCTTTCAGCTCTGCCTCTTATTTCTGAATAGGAGAGAAAAGATTAATAGAAATTCTATATGCCATCACCAGAATGTCTTCCTTTACAGAATAGGACATAACTTCTTTTTTTTTTTTTTTTTTTTTTTTTTTTTTTGTCTAACATATGCTGTAAGAAAATTCACGCTGATTTGGATCCTCTCCCCTTTTTCAGATGTGTCGACTAAGATTTGTTTAAACATTATAGGCTTGTCCATTTGACTGTATTTGTGGGGGTTTTCAGGTTGTTTTGTTAGGTTTTTTTAATATTGCTTCATAAACAGGGTTACCTTTCTAATTAAATATACTCATGTTAGGTTTCCCCTCCCCCCCCTAAATATCAGCTGGTATTTATTTCAGTTTTCCTCTAAGCTTAAACAAAAAGTATTTTAAAACCTGTCATTTTTATTGTCACTTCACTTGTGTGGAGTTAGCAATTATTTGAGTCAGTTTGCTTTTCTGTATATGTGCATGTAAAAAATTGGTATCTCTAATTCTTTTTGGTATATTCACAACTATGAGAAAAAAATTATTAACCAGTGTTTATGAGATCTAAAGCTGCATTGTCCAAAGATTTGCCCCAGATATAGCAGACCAGATGAGTAGTACAGTAAAGGTGAATCAATTTACACAGCTGATAGATTACAAAGACTTGACTACCATAGCATATATTTACTTTCTTGGCACTCTAGCTTAAATGACTAGGTACAGATCTGTAGTGGGTTGGCTAACCAGTGCTGGCCAAAATTAATGAACCTTTGGATCTTCGTCTGTTTTTTATTTTTTTATTATAAAATTATGTTATCTTTAATTGCTCTACCATGATTTTTGTATATGTCATTCATTTTTTGCAGTAAACTAGAGACTGGTATTATTCAACAGATTATAAATTCATGCTCTCTGAAGTAAGAACAAGTTGACAACTGGTTGATTTGTTGGGGTTTTTTTTCTCCTTTAAGAACCTTTTCAAATATTACAGAACCACAAAGCATATAATGGTGAAACAACTGCCTATTGTTTCCAGTCTTCAAAAGCAGACTACAATTCTCATCTGTAGATATTTGGATTGATGCAATTGTAGACATCATTTATATTTGAAGTAGATAATTATGATACTACTTTATGCTGCTTCAAAATCTGTTTTTCAAATGCCTAACCAGTCTTCTGTATTTAGAAATATAGTAACAGTCCTGTTTGGCTGAAAGAAGCCCTGGAGTGTAAACAAGGAAAATGCATATTTTTGCCTGTGTGCTCTTTTACTGGAAATTTTGAGGTAGAATCAAGCAGGGCTTGTTTCTGTTGAATGATGGGAACTTATCACAGTCTGAAGTTAGTGTTAGGTTTGCTTGGATAGTTGGTGAAAGCATGATAATACCACCTCACCAATGAATAATCTGTGTCAGGGCTTGTTTCAGGCTCCAGCTTCTCTGTTCTGGTCTCTGGTGAGACCAAGAACCAAGCTGTCCTCCTCCAAGGTCTCTGATAGAAAGCCCTGACTGTATCTTACCTTTCATTTTGATCATTTTGTACTATTACTTTTGAACAATGCAAGACACTTCACTGTGTCTCTGTTTCTATCATATATTAAGCCTTCATCTGGCTTTACTCATTAAATCAAGGTCTTTCCTACTACTTGGTGCAGGTTTTGCATCTGAACTTTTTTTTTTTATTCAGGCACTGTCACCTGGGACCAGGTACATCAATGTGGCATGGGATCCGAGTTTGCAATTTTGTTCCCATACATTTCAGCTTTTTAAATTTGTCTTTCTCTTAAAAAAAAAAAGAGTGGTTTTGTAATTTTTGCTACAGTCATTTAAACTAACACACTGACCGCAAGTTATCTGTATATTTTGGGCAAAAATATTTGACCAGGAACATAACTGCTTCTGAATATATTATTATAGTGTTTGTACTTGAAGTAGTGTGTTTGAGGCACACATTATCAGCAATTTCACTGGCGATGTGGTAATTTAAGTGTGTCTTTTATTACAGTCTGCAGATCCATACTATGATGTGTCATCCTAAACTAATCTGTTACTTCAATTTCAGTATGTGAGACAGAAGCAGCAAAAGTTTATCAGCTATCACTAGAAGAGCACCTCCAGCCTTTCAAAGACAACATGGAGCAATTCATTAGTCAAGGTAAATAATGAAACGTCACTTAACCTTTTCATGACATTTCAAAGGAAAGTTATGGGAACACTGTTTATACATTGTGGGAAAGGGACTGTTTATTTTGGCATCATAGAAAGATGTGGATTAGTTTAATCAGATGCCACACAGTTCTAAAAGATTTGCAAAATGATTCTGTTGTACTGTAGGTGACTCTTTCTGTTTTGCATGACGGCAAAGACAAATGCTATTGGCTTGAGTGGGTGATCTTCTGATAAATTCAACATTCCAGTAGAAAACAATTTTACAACCTTTGTTCCTTGCAAAATTATTGAAGCTGGATCTGTTCCATTAACTTCTTTCCAAAGAGATAATTCTTTTGTATGTGCCAAAAACATAGAACATAGCAAAAGTAGTTAAAATTTTCCAGATAGAAGGCAAACCCATATGAAGTACTTGGATGTGATTAGTGGAAAACACAGCAAGAGAAAATATATTAGAAATATCCATGATGAACTGCCATCCTGAGTGCTAGAAAGAAAACACTTTAAAAATGAATAGACTGTGCTTTCAGTGCTTTACTAGACCCTTCTTTGCAAGACTATAAGAGGTATAGATAACTTCAGTTTTCAACTAGTGGTATATAAAAGCATCTCTTGAAATACTGCTCCAAAAGGGTATACTCTGACCAGTTGTATTGACCAGTTCACTTTTTGGTATGTTAGAATTCAATGCATCAGGCTGACAATGGCCTGATTGAGTACTTTTACCAAAATAATTACCAAAGTAATTTTAAATTTCGTGAGCACTTTGCTGCTCTGTTTGCTTTGATATTGCATTTTATAGTAGATAACAGACCTCTTGTCTACCAAAAGGTAAGTTATGTGAAAAGTCTGTTTCTAGTGCGGATTCAATGGAGCTGTCAGTAATTTGTTAGCCTAGAGCTAACAATTTGTTAGTGAGCTATTGTACATAGAAATCATTATTAACTGAATGTGCGCTGTTTGAAAGGCCAGTCAGGTACACATTTATCTCTTCTTGGTTAGAATATCCAAGATGACCAATTATCTGAACATTATAAATGGAGTACATATGTTCTGGTATATACTGATCCAACCTACAGAACTCTCAATTACAGTGAAAAAATTGAGAAAATCCACCATTATAAACCATCAAATGTGAACTTGTGTTTTCTAAGACATGTCTGTAAGCCAAACCTGGCAAACAGGGTGCTGTCTCCAGCAATTGTAGGTATGAACTGATTTATAACTGGGTTCTGATTATGTACATGACATACAAATGTTACAGTAGTGACATGATTAAACATGTAGCAAGTGTTTTCCATTAGGCTTATATATTTATTTATATTTAGATAGATAGGGGACAATCAAATCACAAGTTGTCTGAAAGAGATCACTAATGGTACACTGTAAATCATGCCATATGTTTGCATATTAACCTTAATAACAGAGTAGGAAATCAAACATGAGGGTTATATTTCATCAGATGTATATCTGTTAAATTTCTTTCACTTCTTTTAGAAACCATACTTTACAAAGTATCTGACTCTGCACTTTAGCTTACTTTATGATTTCTGACTGTGACTTCCAGAGCATAATTATATATAAGCTATATAGTAATCTGTTCTGGTTTTGCAGGGATATGCTATTTCCTTTCCTGATTACGTGCCTGTACTTTAGGAAAGTGAGGAAAAAAGGGTGGGAGGAGAAAAAGAAATGTATCTTATCTGTTAAGAACTTTTTTCACTAGTTAACAGTGGGTATTGTCGGGTGGTTGACAAAAGGAGAAACCCATAATGTCAGTAAAATAACATTGTTGCATTTTAATGAAAATAATTGCAAATGTGTATTGAAAACAGTGGACTGTGACTAAACAGTTTCTACATTTATTTAAAACTGTAAGATACATTTTGCAGAATTCTGTCCCAGTGTAAGACAGAGGTTACCATATTGGAAAAAAAAGAATCCCTGGTTAAGTTCCAAAAATAAAGTAATTTTAAATACCTTTCATTATGAAATCCTTTGTTTTTACTTCATGGGATTGAATTCAGACTTGAAAGAGGCCATGTTTAAAGCAGGATTTCTCTTTCCTGTTCAGTGTTTGACAGGCTTTTGATCTAGATATTTTTTCTAAGGGCTTTTGTTGTTTATGTAGACATAATCGATGAGTCTTTTCAGCTAGACTGCACACATGATCATTTAGAAAAACAGAGGGACAATTCTTGGCACCTTTTGGGGATTTGTGTTTATATAACATATGCTCTGGGCAAAGAAAAATCAAGCTTTAAGTTTTTTTATCTTTTCAAGTTCCAGTTTCTCTAAAGTAGAAAAAGTTTTAACTTACAATTCAGATGAAAAGCATTTTTCATAGGGTTGAATAATTTGGCATGTTTATATGATGCCTTTTCAGAGCAGATAACTTGTGTGCATAATAGGACCCAAAAGTTCAAAGTAGCTAGTTATTTACAGCATATTCACTTATAGTTGTTCCTAGCAGCTAAAATGGAAAATGGTTTTCCCATAGGCAAAAAAACTTGGACATCAAATTAAATATCCTTGGCAGGGGGTTAGAAAGGCACTGCTTTATAAGAATAGTTATTGTCAGGCACGGTTATATAACTTTGATTTAAGTCATTGTAACTAGTCTAGCTGACTGTTACTATTAATGTATTCATAGAAAATATTTTTTTTTAAAACATTAATACTTTCATTAGATTCATCAGGGACAAGAAAAGGTTTGGTATTACTAGCTTACTTGTAAAGATCATTTCATTCAAAAGATAAAGGGAAGAGGCAAGGATGTATTCAGAGTTGTAATGCTTTAGATGAAAATGTTACTGGTATATATGATTGAGGCTGCTCAGCATTTGCTTTGTCAGCCTAAGTCAGTAGGCTAAATAACTGGCATATTCTTTAAAATAAGCAAATTAGAAAAAGGATGCCAGTTCTTTTTCTGATGGACTTCAGGGTCATTCTTAAAATTATCATTCTACTTAGCAGACGTTCATACTACCTGTCCTATCCTCTCTACGCTGGCTTAGTGGATATTTGCAAGCATGCTTCACCCTGTGCTTTTGATTTCTGAGGCTTTACGTGCCTCAGAACCTCCAAGGCAGTCCTCACTGTTCTTCCATGGTTTCTGTCCTCTTTTTGGGTCCACATGCTGCAAATCATCAGTCACAAAGTATATAATGTGGTTCTTTTGTTTTCACAAAAGTTAAGATTTTTTCCTGAAATTCTCTATTGCCCAGGGGTTTAAAAGAGAAAAGGAAAAGAGATTAAAAAAAAAAAAAAAAAAAGAGCAGCTATATATTAGAATAAAAAAGATTGGAGAAAAATTGTCAGAAAATACAAGGCTTTTAAAAATTATATTGTTTGTTACATATTTCTAAACATTTAAGTATTCCAGTATTTGAGTGATATAAAATATAAGTGTGAAATGTAGGAGAACAGTCCTCTTCCAATGAAATATTATTCAGACCAAATGGTAGGCATTTTAAAAGTCCTATTTGAATCTCCCCAGTATAAGGTACACATTCACTGAAGTTTTCTGTCCTTGAGTTACTCCTAACAAGTTATCAGAATTTGAATAAGAGAGATTGCAAAAGAAAACTATTTGGGAACCCTGTTGGCTTTGTTCTGTATGTAGCTGTGGATAGATAAGGACACAAAAACATCAGAGATCACATCCACCAGTTCAAAAAGCTTCAGAAATTACTTCTTTTTCTGGGGTATATGTGTCTTGACACACGGGACAGTGGGGAAATCCTGAGGGTGCTAATTGTCATGCAGTTTGTAGAGAAATTTTGTTAGCAGTAATCCTTTCTACCTTGTCCCCACTTGATATGATACCCAGCTCCTGTTGAAATAATTGGGTGTGCATGAACGACAAACTGTGGTGAAACATGCAGTGAAAAGCACCTTCTGGGTGTTTGCTGTTGGGGCTACGGCTAGGCTGGGCGTTCCTGCCAGCCTGAGAAGCAGGAAGCTTGGGAAAGTAAGTCTGGTTTGGGAACTGGGAAGAGATGTGTTGGAATCACAGCTCTTCCATTGAGATTCTATAGATCCTGCAGATGTCACAGACTTCAAATCTCAGCAAGTTGTCCGATATTGTATTCAGAAGCCAAAGCAATATAATTATTTTTAGAGTTTAGAAAAAGCGTTATGGTGTAAGGGAATTGAACACTAGAATGCATTGTTTATAGAAGAAGGGAAAACATAATTGTTTGATGTTTAGCTAGTTCATCTAAAAACATTGGGAATAATTCCAGTATGATTGTAAGCTTGGGAATACAAGGTAGTCATTCAACCTTTTGGTTCCTCGTAGTCGTTTTATGCAAAACTCCACAGTTCTGCTCTTGCTAGTGAATGCCAGACCCAGGTTTCATTCTGCTGGACCCAAGAATACAGACTCTTCTCCAGGCCCAAATCCTAGACACATCCTCATGATCTTGCAGTATAAAGATGCTAAAATTGTCCTCCTGGGTGAACTGTCTGTAACCATCTCCCTCTTTTGCCAGGAAGAGCATTCAGGAATCCAGTTTCCAAACCGTTAGTAAATTAGTGTATAAATCAAAAGTGTGTTGTATTTACCGCTGTCGCTGCAACCAGATAGTTGGCTGTGACTTGCTCTTTTAGGTCAAGCAGCAAAAGGCTGTGCATCATCAAATGATGGATTGTGAATGAGACTAAAGCATCAGACTGAGTCTTGGATGGCTGGGTTCAGTTGCTGGCTCCAGAAGTACTGTGGATGATTGCGAAATGAATGCTGCTAGGGTAATCTTCATTCTGGCATTTTCTAACCCAGAATGATTGATTTTGCAGATTTAATATTCTTTAAATGTTGCTTTTATAATTTGATTAATATAAGGGACAACATAGCACTATTTGATAGTTTTTCTAAAAATTGAGGAAAATATGACTAAAAGGCCGTTAGAAATATATATGAATAAAGTTTTTGGTTTTCTTTAAAAAAATAAATGCACAGAACATTAAGGGGTGGGAGATAGGTAGGTTTACGTGGAGATTATTACTTTAAGTATTAGTAATGAGTATTTTTGATAACAATATTAAAAAACCCCAGGGTTTTCTACATTTCACAATAAAATATTGGAAGGATATGAAGAGCGAGCAACATAAAGTCACTAGAACAAAAGATCCAAGAATTCACACTTGAACAATTTAATTCCATGATTGTTTACATTTTTATGTTAGTATTCTTTTTGTTGGATTATTGAAAGAGCTTTTAAAACTTGTTCTTTGAGTGCTGAAAGTATTTTTTTAATCTCACACTGACATCTTAATGCTAATAAATAGTTTAACATCAGTATTGTATAAACTTGTCCCTACTTCAGATGTCAGCACCTCCACTAGTGTGTGTTATTAGATAATAATCCTAATTCAGATTATATTGTATTTGCAGCACTAAAGAGGCTTCACTGAATTAGCCTTACCTTGCCTCAAAGTCCATGAAAGGCCAAACCTTTAGACTGGGGCTGGCAGCTGTTTGTGCTTTTGGCGTAGGACCTCATTTAATTGTTTTTGTAGGAATCAATAATGTGATTGCAGACAGCACAGGTGTGGTAGAGTATTTTGGCATCACTTGTGAACAGATCAATATGTGAGTGGAACAATAGCGTGGTACAAATCATCCACCCCAAAATATTCTGAAAAATACAGCATATTACTGAAATTACCAGTCTGGGTTGGAAGGGACATTAAGGATCCTCTAGTTCCAACCATGGCCAGGGACACCTTCCACTAGACCCAGTTTCTCAAAGCCCCATCCAGCCTGGCCTTGAACACTGCCAGGGATGAGGCATCCACAGCTTCAGCCCACCTCTCAAGCCTGTCAAGGTCCCTCTGGACGGCATCCCTGCCCTCCAGCGTGTCAACTGTACCACACAGCTTGGTGCCAGCAAACTCATTGAGGGTGCGCTCAAGCCCAGTGTCCATGTTGCTGACCAAGATGTTAAACAGTGCTGCTCCCAGTATGGACCCCTGAGGAATGCCACTTGTCACTGGTCTCCAGTTGGACATCAGGCCATTGACTGCAACTTTTTGAGTGTGAGCCTCCAGCCAATACCTTATCCACCAAATGGTCCATCCATCAGATCCGTGTCTCTCCAGTTTAGAGACAAGGATGTTGTGTGGGACATCATCAAATGCTTTGCACAAGTCCAGGTAGATAATGACAGTTGCTCTTCCCTCATTCACCAATGCTGTAACCTTGTCGTAGAAGGCCACCACATTTTTCAAGCATGATTCTCCCTTATTGAAACCATGCTGGCTGTCACCAATCACCTTCTTACTTTCCATGTGCCTCAGCATAGGTTCCAGGAGATTCTGCTCCATGATCTTGCACGGCACAGAGGTGAGATGGACCAGGCTGTAGTTCCCCAGGTCTTCCTTATTTACCATTTTAAAAAAACTGGTCGTTACATTTCCCCTTTTTCAGTCAGGGGGAACTTTACTGGGCTGCCACAACTTCTCAAATGTGGTGGATAGTGGCTTAGCCACTTCATCTGCCAGTTCCCTCAGGACCCACAGATGCATCTCATTAGGTCCCATGGACTTGTGCACCTTCAGGTTCCTTAGATGTTCTCAAACTTGATCTACAGCAGGTGATTCTTCATTCTGCCAGTCCCTGCCTTTGCCATCTGTGACTTGAGTGGTGTAGCTGGAGCACTTGCTGGTGAAAACTGAGGTAAAAATAACCTAGCTTCTTACCAGACTGCTGCCTGAGATGGATTAAAAGAGGACACAAATAGCAAAATGTGGAGAGTTCGCACCTTGAAACACAGCATCTATGAGGGGTAGATAGGATTTGTGCTGAGGATTTTTTTTTTTTGGTTGGTTATTAATTACTACAGTTATTAATTTGAAGAGTCAGTCTTCTTTTATAGAGTCTGTTGTTAAGTTTAAATTTTTTTAACTTTCAACAAAGATCAACTTTCAGTGCTCATGTACTTACTGAGAGTTTAACATGTAGTTCCATGGATCGTGGCCCTCATCTATGGGGCTAGCACATAATTTGTTGTTCCTGTTGTGTGAGACTATAAAGTCATAATGAAGTGCAATTGGTTGGAATCAATCTAAACGTTTATGTATATGTTTAACTTATCATAGGCTTTTCAATTTTCAACAGAAAAAACTGGAAAAACATAATCACAAAAATGTCTAGCATATCAGATGCTCAAGCCCCAGTTATCTTCAAGAAATGGGAGTCTGAATGAAGTATTTAAATAATCTTTTTCATGTATGTATCTTAGAAAAGGGGAGAGACAAAGTGAGTATTCTTCATGCTCATAACCTCCTATGAATTTGTCATAGGAAACACAGAAGGATATAAGGCCTGGATAGGATTCCCAGAAGAAATCCTACTTTCTTCTCTTGCAAAGCCGCCTTAGCATGAATATACCTGGTAATAAAACATTCAAATGTACTTAGATTTTTGTGCAGTGTAAACAGAGATTCTCAAAACTATAGCAACGTAGCTCTAATGACTCACTGAGAAGGCATTGTATCTGTCAAAATAAAAAAAAAAAAAAAACCTAAAAAAAAAAAGCCACCCAAAGAAACAAAAAACAACTGGCTTCACTTGAAAGTTACTGGCAAGCACATTCATAGCTAATTATAAACAAATACTAGTTAACACTTTAAATAAGAGGAAAAAACCAAAAGGATTTAGGACATGAGCAGATGAAAGGATTCTTGTTGCCTCCCATCTGAGATTACTCAGATTCATTCCTGTATTCAATTACCTGCAAAGATGTGATATTCCCTTAAGAGAGATCAGGAGATCTGAAGGGATGGCAGTTTCGTGCATCTTCTTACTCATAGCCCTTTGAAACTTGTTCAGCAGAAATAGCTTAAATTGCAACTGGGTTTGGGGCCAGACGGTGAGAACAGACGGTAATCACTGGGTCAAGACCATTCCACAAACTATCAGCAAAATGTTCTGGTGGGACGAAAGCTCTGAGAGGGCGTTTGAATGCTGTTTGAGTAGACCTGCAAGGTCTACATGGAATAATTTCTGGAGTCAACTTGTTTTGTGACTATGGTTATCTCATACATTTGCACATGAACAACACTCATAATTCTTATGAACTATTAGCTTTCAGTCTATTTTTCTCATGAAATTCCTGGATATTATTGCATATCCAATTTTAGAGCTTAAGTTTTAATGCCTTTTTTCTTTTCTTTTTCTTTTTTTTTACAAAGCCACTAAGCACAATCCCCTGTCATCATTTAAAAGTTAATGATCATCTACAATCTTCCCTAAAACCCACTTCCTTTTTGATAGTTCCCATCTAAAATGGCTACTTAATTCTTCCCAATGCCACCCATGTCCCCAAACACATTAGTCTTATTAAATAAAATGTGCAAAGAAAACCAACAAAAAAATCCAAAAATTGAGGCAAAACACATTTAGAAGTCTAAAGGGGGAAAGAAAGAGGGTTTTTTCTCATGAGCTTTCTACTGACCCTGGTGTCTTTGCTATTCTGCTTTGGTATTTCAAGGTATTTCAAAACATAGTGTTGAATATAATGCAAATTGCCACATAAACCAGCTGCATTATGTTTTCTGGGGGCATTTAAAAGTACATGCTACAAAGGAGAATTGAGGTATTCTCTTAGGAACTCTCTTGGAGGTCTTGTAAATTTAAACCTTGCACCTTGATACTACTACCAGTGTAACTACATGCCTTTGCTTGTGGTGATTGTTCATCCAGTGTTTTCTCTCTGCTTCGCTTTGTTTCCCATGCACGAGATACCTACAGAAGGTATCCTTGTGGCCTCTGTCAGGAACTCATGGGATACACTTTTTAAGAAAGTCTATCCCTCAACTAACTTTTTAGTTTAGGTTTGTTGGGTTTTTACTGGCTTTTTGACTCTGCCAGAGGAGATATTTGGTATGTTTTCAAAGTCCCAGCTACTATTCATTCAGCACCACTGTGGAAAAAAAACCCAAATGTCCTCTTTAAAGATCCTGGTAAATCTGCGGCAAGGGTTTGTAGAAGTGTTAGCAGTACTTTTCTTTTTTTCAGTAAAAAAGATTTTTACAAACTTTTCAGGAACACATATATAGCACAGGGGCAGAATAGTCTCAGTTTAAAACAGTAAGTCTTTGACCTCCCTGTTAGTGTTAGATAAAATATTTCTTAATATTCTTAAATCCTTTGGAAAAGACAATAAAGAGGGAAATGTAGCACTTTCAAACAAGAAATTGCAACAACTATTAATAGAAACAACAGACATTATATGTAATATCTGTCCATATAGACAGTAGTCTGTACGTGCAGAAAATTGCTATATTCGTGTAAATAATCTTTCTTAAAAATCAGATTTGATGCAGGAATTATAATGGTTAAATTTGGAGGAGACTAATATAGAAAGTTTATTGGACTAAAAATGAGGAGATACTTGGCAATGTTCTTAGTTTGCAGAGTGGTGGATTGATTACTGCAGAGATTTTAGCGTAATACATCCAAAATGTCATTTGCCATTGACATCAGAGGGGACAATTTGTGATCAAAAAATGGCTTTTACGTCCTTATCTTTGAACTCCATTTAATCTTCAAGCCTTCTTAAAGCAAAGGAAAAGAAAAAAGGACTATGCAGAAAAGTGAATTACACTGTTCTATTAAATACCATTATTTTCTAGAATGTTTCTGTACACTTCTCACATTTAATTTTGTGAGGTGCTTCAGATTTTCATAAATGCATAGGTCACTTTAGTATGGCTATTCATATATGTGCCTTTGCAGAAATTTGCATGTAATCTTTGCAGGACTCTAATCTAAAAGATTTGGCAGAGCAAACAGACCAAACAGTGGCATGTATCATTCTGGAATGTGGGTATATGCTGATAATAGAGGTTTTGTGAATTAACTAGACTTTGTTTGTGAGCCCTTGTCGGTAACCTCATTTTGAATTGCATGAAATCAAGTTTTATGCCCCAACTATAAACTATCAAGCACTACGTTTAAGCAAATATGAAAAGGGATAAGATAGAAATTAGAACATCTGATGTGAGTAAATTTTGAAGAAATACACATACCCTGTAGTTAGAAGAATTTATTGAAGGGTCTTGGATATAGCACAGTCCTCATTCTTAGTAAGGAATGACGTAGGGAGGAAGGAATGTACTTGAATTTTGACCAAATATATAAAGTATTTAGGAAGTATAGACTTTGTTCTAAAGGCAGACCATCTTTAAATAATCTGAAGGTATCTTAATGGAAAAAGCAGGCAAACAGTGGAACATCATCCAACAAGGCATTAAAGATGCTTTCAAAGGAAAAAGTTAAAAGATAACTAATTCAGTATATGCTGTAAATAGTAGATAAGGTAGCTTTGCTCCATGAGAGATCACTTTCACTCTAAAATGTTCGTTCTTTTTTTTTTTTTTTTTTTTTTATATGGCAGTTTTCAATATGAACTGAGCATATTTTTAACTATTTCCTTTTAAGTAGATTTTACAGAATATGTATGTCTGCCTTCAGGATTACAAGAGCTGCATATAACGCCACACAACATACTGAGTGTGTGCAGGCAGAGATGTAAAACTGTTTTACCTCTGCTTACTGATGCATTACATGAAATACAGGGGCTAGTATCTCCTGGTATGATGTAGTCTAATAGATTTTGAACAGTGTATTTAGAGGTGGTTTAATAAATTAGTGTCAAGGATCAAGAAAATTACTCTTAGTAGGGAGCTGGATAAAAGATGAGTCAATAAAATATGAAATATTTTAATTTGGGAACTGACCCAAGAGTGGGAACTCCTCCATGTCAGAAAAGGCAGTCGCTGCTGTGGTCAGCTGATGGATTCTGAACACATATGAAACAGATATGGCTACTGGATGACTACAAGACTTCTAATGTTTTCCAAAGGAAATCCACAGGACTTTCTGAAGTAAGTTTGCTTCTTTAGGATGGAGATAAAGAGAAATTTTAGTGGCAGAACAGAGCGCTCAGGTGCACTCAGCTGCTGTGGTATCCCTGGAAATGACCCAATTTTCCTGTATCAGTCATTCCCATGGAAGAATCTCTGTGGAGCCGGTAGGGATTTTCTCCTTTTTTACTTCACCTGTTGTGTAATACAATAGAGAGAGGAGTTCTCTATTGTAAAAGTAAAGACACTTTTCTCCCAAGACTGTTGCCCCAAGGTGGCCACTTTGCAACTGGTACTGAGCACTTAATTGTATAGGGTGCCAAGAAGGAAGAATGCCAAACCAGTGCTTTTCAGGCACTATACAGTTGTGATGAACTGCTCTGAAGGAAGAAGTGACAATAAGGATACATTATACTGAACGAAATGGTAAAATCTCATGCACTCAGGGACACTTTAACCGAATCTGTCATACCAGAATTTTTTTTCCCCTCCCCTACTCTAACAGGAAAAATGAGTTGAAAGCAGTTTACCAATGGGGTGATTAGTACAGAGCAAAATACCAACAACCACTAATATCAAGTGGTCATATTAGTGGCCAGTTCCAGAAAGTATAGGAATCTCCAGCTGCTTCAACATCTAATAGTTACTCCACAGTATCCAGGTGACAGTAAGACTTTTGTGGTTTAGAGGAGGCTTTCTTCCCTTGATGCTTAAATTTCAGTGCATGCCTTTGACCAGCCATTGCCCACAGCTCTCAGATGTTCGCTATATACCACTACAAAAGCTGTCATCTAAATATTTTCTTTGGACAAGGACAGATCCCTGAGTGTACATACTGTATTTTCTTCTCTTTCACTGGTGCCACCTGTCGTCTTGTGGGAGCAGAATTGTTTTTATACTGTTTTATGTTTGGAACAATGAGAAAGCAAATGGGTTGCATGTCAAATTTACACTTGAATAATATCCTTCTGATAACATGCAAAAGGTTTAGAAGTGTCATCACGTATTTGGAACAGACTACAAGGCTATTCTCTTTTAGAGAGATTTCTTTCCTCGCAAGACTGTTTAATGCCAAGAGGTAATCTGATGCAGGATGAAATCTCCCTCTGTGGGTATAGTAGGTGCCTTATGCATATGTACTTATTACTTTTTAAAAAAGATGCTGTTACATGAACCTGCATCATTCAGGGATTCTCAAGATTCTTTTTTTTCTATAATACCCATTCTCTACAAAATTATTGAAAGTACAGATACCTGAAGGATTTTTCTCTTTCCTTCCTCTCTGGACCATAGTAACTTCCTTTTTTAATTGAAATAAAATTTGCTCCAGAATGGGGACACATCCTTTGATAAACCTAGTATATACGCTGTGCTTGCATTTTTGGAAAAAGTAAACTGTGGAATATTTGCTTCATTGTTGGTAGATAAATAATTGTTTGTAAACATGTGCAGAAGAGTTGAAATAAAAAGAAAAAACTGCA
Source organism: Falco rusticolus (assembly GCF_015220075.1). NCBI lineage: Eukaryota > Metazoa > Chordata > Aves > Falconiformes > Falconidae > Falco > Falco rusticolus. The sequence continues at coordinate 6,647,764 of NC_051192.1, read as the reverse complement.
AACTAGACAGATTAGACAACATTATAACCCATCAATCCTGGAAATTATAACAAGAGTTATATCCTAGAGATATGATGCCTGTACTAAAAGACTAGGCTGCAACATGCTTGACTCCATTTCTAAGCATTACTTAACTGAAAGGAGTCCAAATTACATTTTTCAGTATACAATTATTTATTTTAAAAGTTGTTTCTGCAGATACTTAGTGAAAGTGTTAATGCAGGATGAGATATGGGATCTCCCTTCATCCAGTTTCTTCTCTCTTGCACCATATGGTTTTACAAGTCATACCTTGACTCTCAGGATTGAAGTATGAAGAGAAAAAAAGTTCTTAATGAGATTCTGTCAAAGCTGCCAGGTTTCACCTGGTTTCATATCCAAAGCAAGGCAAGGCTTTCAAGAAAAACTCTAAGTCAGCCCAGATTCACTCAACACTGGGCCCAAGTTCACTCAAAAGAGTTGTGAGCCCTCACAAACCTTTTGAAGAATCTGGGCCGAGTTTCAAGTCGGTATTGAAATCTGTAATCAGGCAGGATTCACGTGCTCTTAAATTTCCTTGAGAACATTTACCCAGCTCTCCCTCAAGTTTTCTGTGGTTTGCTGGTGGGGTTTTTTTTTTTTTTTTCACTTTCAGCGAAACAATGATTGAGCCTGAGTCTTCAAATAACAATTGCTAAATATAATGTTTGCTGCTACAAGCATCCAGGCACTGCTCATCCTCCTCAGCAGACTATATTGCTACTAATAAAAAGCATTTGCAGCATCAGACAGCTCTGACCCTTGTTCTGACTGGGAAAAAAGAGGGAAAGTCCATCTGTGTATCTTTGCTACAGATTTCATATATCTGTTCTAGTGTTAGTGTATTTTTGTAAAGTGTTGTTGATTAAAACATTGTAACAGAAAAATAGTGGTTATCTTTGCTCCCAGATATTCCCATTGCCTTTCTCGATTTTGACAAATCTAAAATGAGGATTTCCTTTATCACAGGCAATGTATCTGCAATGTATCAAAGTGATTTTAATGAGTTATTATTTTAGAGCTATGTACAGAAAGTGGAATGACAAATAGCTTAAAGCTTTATTTTTTGTTTTTAGATTTCTATGTGAATTCTGTACCATTGACGTTTATTTCCAGGACAGTTCAGAGCCTTCTTGTATCCCCAAACCCATTGACTCTTGGGAAGCCTAAAATTCTCCTTGCAAATTAGCAGGCTGCATTAGTCCGGCTGACTGAAAAGAAGAAACAACTTCCAAACTAAAAGGCTTTTGGTTAAAGCAGAGATCTTAAATGGGACTTGAGTTGTGCTACCTGAATGATTATAGAAGTACAAATCTCACCTAAGCACACATGCACAGAGCAGTTTGTGCTATCGCTTTGCACATCGGTGATGCCTAAATTACTACGCATGTTCCTGTAGATTCTGTGGATCAGAATACCCAAGTTAAGTGAAATGGGTACAAAATAAAATGCAAGACAACACATGGAAAATAGATCACACCAATGTGTGGCAATGGCAGTTTCATATTTTTAATTTCTGTCACATGATCACCAAATTACAATTTCCTTCTTATAAAAACATTCATGTTTTCAAGAGGTCTGCTATGCCTCTAGCACTTCACTAACTGATGTGAGCAGAGGGAGGTGGTGTGTGCAGGGAAAGATAAGAGAGCTAATAATATTTGTAACTATCAAGGAAAATTTAGAAAAGCTCTAAGACTGAATCCTTCCTGCTTTTCACTCAGCTTTTCCTCCTTCTGGTGTGTGTGTGTATATATATATATACATATATACCTGTTCCTATAGCTTTTCACTTTTCAGATTCATTCTTTAAGATCTGGTTTTAAGTCACTTTCATGACTTGTTGGTTGTTTATAGTACTGCAAGATTTTTTTATTTTTTTTTAATTTTCAAAACTTGCTTCAAGTTTGCAGGCTTTTTTTTCGTGGTTGTGGGTTTTGCTGTTTCTTTTTTTTTTTTTAAATAAGGGTATCAAAATTCATGTGGGTTTGTTCGTGTGTGGGTTTTTTGGTTTTGTTTTTTTGTTTTTTCTTTCAGAATTTAGGTACGAGTATATCTCCAGGTGGTTTCTATTCATTTTATACAACATACTTATGATGCACATTAATCTGAAACAATTTTATCTTTCACCTTGTAGCTAATAATTTTTTGATTGTATTTCTACAGCTAAAATAGACCAAGAAAATGAAGAGAAGTCACTGACAGAAGCACATAAAAGGTAAGAAAGAACAATTGCAGTAAAACCTGTCTTTGAAAAACGTGTTTTGGTACAAGTTGCTGTATTGGTAGCCAGCATTATTGCATTGTTGAATAGTGAAAGAAATGCACTTTGGAAACTAAGTAATATTTTTTAATTGTAAATTTTAATTTGACAATTAGGGGAAAAAATTGAAGGAAGATAGACACACAACCTTCCTTTAGAGAAATATTGCATATGACTCTTGTCTTTCAGAAAATGCATATACCTTATAGAAAAATAAATTCAGAATACACCATTTGGACTGAGAGAGAACTGTTCATGCCACACCAGAATCATAGTGATTTGACAGGCACGTAACATTCCCCAAACATTCCACTCATTAGGTACCACTTCCTGTGCTTATAAAATATCTGCTTTAAAATAAAGAACGGAAATCCAGTTTTTAATATACTAATGATATGTATAATTAAATGTGAGTTCCTCTGTAGAACTGCTAATAGATCTTCAAATAATTTTTTTGTGGCAAAAAGCAAAATACCTCATTAAATTTCATTACAGATGTGTGCAGTTGACAGAGTTTTCAAAATTGGGAACTTCACTGCATTGCACAACTTGTGGTTTCTTTTGATTTTTTGGCAGTGTTCTCCAGAAGCAGTGGTTAAATGGGACAGATTTTTATCTGTCCCAGCAAAAGACCAAACTATGACACACACCATTTATAGTCCAGATTTAGGGAAACTGACAGTCTGTGTTTGTTTTCCTTTCACTACAAATAGCATCTTCTTTTTGTACTTGCTATAACCGCCACCAAATATACGTTAATGAAGAATATTCATTATTTATAGCTAGAGCTGGGAAGTCTCACAACAGGTTTCCACTAAAATATACCACTGTAAAAAGTTCTAGTTTTTACTATGGTTTATTAGCCATTCTATGACCCTGCTGACCAAATTTGCTACCTGCTGTAATGCTGCCATGCAGTTAAGATCTTCCCTGGTACAGCACCATACCTTGGGTCATGTACTAAAGATAGTACCTGAAAAGGAAGCCAAGGGAAGAGTAAATGTTCCTCTGCCACAAGAAGCTCCCCTCTTACTTGTGAGGAGGTCATAGGTCCTTAAGTAGCACATCAGTGATGTGGGATCATGATGGAAAAACTGGAACAAAGGGAGTATTGCTTTGGCTTAGTATCATACCTCTTGCTTAAGCGTATGAAAGGCATTCCTGACATTTCTTAATTTTGTTTAACTGCTGAGTTACATAATTCTTATCCTTAAAAATCTCCTTCACAATAAAACTTTGAGAGAAGAAACTGCTGTTAGAAGAAATTCTTGTGATCTCTCTCTGCTCTTTTAAGGAAACTGTTTCTCCTGTAGAAAATAGATTAGATTACATGTCCAAAGCTGACAGATATCTAAGGACAAGGGGAATCTTCAAGCTGTTCAGAAATCTTGTGACTTTTCACTGTCTAATTCACTCTCCATTCTTATTTATTCCCCTAACTGCATTGGAACTATCATATCAAAAACTTCCTATTGGTGTAACTAGCATCCACAATACAGGGGAAGAAAGCAAAACTGCACCCTGGTTTCTCATTCAGCTTGGTCTGTTCCATCTGACTTGTCCTAATTCTTTTTTTCTCCCTCTATGTTGAGTGTAGCAGCTCCTCTTACATAGTTTGTCAAAGCAGAAATTTCAGGTTCATTGTTCCTCTTTACTATAAATATCTAGCAAGGATAACTTCACATGCAAAACCTTTCGTGGAACACATGAGGAATTACACTAGGACAACATTAGGGCAAAGTTATTTTTTACTGTTATCTAGGCTACATTTCTCTTTCATTCTTCCTTCCATTGTCGCACTGAAATTCCTCATCAGATTAGTGGTATTTGTTGAAACATTGAAGACAGCTTCATAGTATAGTTTTAGTATTATGTGTATTTGTTTCTCTAAGATCTTTAATTGGGCTCAGAAATAAAATGCTTGAAATCTTTTTTGTCCAGGGGTGGGTGAAAAAGAAGATGAGAACTTAAAAAGCTAAATAGAAGATTAGTTACATTTGGTTAATCATAGGTAGAACAGTGATGCGCAGGATGACTAGGCAAGCAAGTACTGCAAGGAAAAGTGATGGATTAGATGGAGCAAAATTAATGTGATTAATGTGCTTGGATTTTCTTTTTTGAAGTGGGTAACTTCAGCCCGTGTGTAAGTTCAGGTCTACCCATGATAACATTTCTTTAGCTTTCAGTAAAAACTACAATTTTTCTTTCTTTTCTTCTCTTTTTTTTTTTTTTTTGTTATTTTGGGCACAAAATATTAAAGCTGATATCTCCATAAAATAGAAAAGTCTAAAAGAACAGACTCTTGCAGCAATAACAACAAAAATGTTTCTAAAATGAATAATGATTTGGGGAAAATGCAGCAATGTGTATTTTAGAAAAGCTCAGTTGTGCAATAGATGAGCTGAAATGGAAAGTTAATCTTCCACACAAAATAAAGACAAAGAAAATGGAATGTCTGCTCCAGGGACTCCATACAGTGTATAGCTGTTCATTTGTCACAAGTGAGAAAATGTTTAATCGCTTTTGAAATGATGTATTCTCTCTTTATTTATCGTGTTTAGTGACTTTAAAAGTGTCAGTATGTAAAGTGTTTATCCAAGGAATGGATTTCTGGCACACGGATAAAATGAAAAGTGAAATGTTTAGCTCGCAATAGGCATATGTTCCAAGATCTCTCTAAGTATCCTGAGATGAGAAGAAAGCACACAGGTCTGTGTTTATCTAGCTTACGCAGGCAGACAAGGAAGGCTCCAGCCTGGTATTAACACTGAAGTGACATGGAATGTCTTCACCAAACCCCAAACAATTACATCATTCCCTTAAGAATATTGATAAAGTGTAATAAAAAAGAACCTGGCACTTTCCAATTAGATCCTCATTGCTAAATGCTTGAGAAACTGTGAAATACTTGACAAGTTAAAATAAAAACCACTGGTTTGGGGGGATGGGAAAGAAATAAAACAGGAGGAGGAGAGGAGGAGGGAAAGAGATGCTGCTATATTTTAGGAGCTCACAATTGGGCACTTTTTATTATTATTTTAGATTATGCCCTCTGTCCCAAGACACATAGCTATATGCTCAACTCATACAGCTATATATAACATTTAAACAAAATTTAACATCTTTGAAAGTTGGGAGATACAGCACACTTTGCACCAAGCATCAAATGCATTGTTTTCTGCACTTTCATTTATTTAGGTCTAAATATCTCTGCCTTTTAAGACGTGATTTGCTTTAAGCTGTGAGAAAAAATGAGAAGCACTATTGTTTTCAGGGATACTTACAACAATTTTAAAATGAGACAGGGTTCAATCACAGCAAGCAGGAACCAAGATGACATCAAAGTTATTGTCAAATGTTACATGATAGCTGATGACTTGTTTTCTGTGCTGGGGTAAAAGGCAATAGCAACAGCAGCAATATAATCTTGCTGGTTATAATCAGAAATAAGCTAGTTACTCCTCTTCTTGCACTTCATTCTTTAAAAACAACAGCTAAACAACCTGACTAGAATTACCAGAAACAACATTTAGGGAAGCTGAAGGTCCTAATTCTCTGCCTTGCTACCTCTATGTGCCTGAGTGTGAGGGAATAGCATGTAGCTTTATTACTTTCTTATATTACCTTACCCAGGACTGGCTTCTGATCTTGAAAGGTTTCTAGATTAGGGTCTTTTTATGAAGAAAATCAATCCAGACTGTAACACTCATCTCTCTTCCACTGAAATAGTTGAGATTTTCTTTTTCTTCCCCTCTGTCCACAATGATTTGTCTCTTCTTGGACTAGCATCTTGAGAATCATTCACAAACTGAACTGGAGACAGTTGGTTTAGACCTGAGACACAGATGATCTTCATTTCTTCCTGCTCTCTCTCAGTCAAACAATGAAGCATCACATTCTGAATTCAGTGCAGTAAACTGAGCCATTTTCAGTGCTGTGTTTATTCATCCTGAATTCATGGAAGAGGCAATGTGTACTGAGAACCTCTTAAGAACACTACAGATCCTTTTATTTCTAATATTTCAGATAGTATAACCCTGCTTGAAGTGATAACGTAGGTCAGTAAGACAACAGCCCTGTATAATGGTGGCTTGATTTGGGGTGAAACTGTTCACCTGTTTTTCCTTCCGTGATGCCTAGCGAGGGCTGGATAGACTGAAACGTTGCTCACTATCATGGCTTGTGTACATCACTGATTTTAACAAATCTGAGAATTTAATCTGTTCTTTAGTAAATCTTAATGCATTAAGAGAATATGACTTCTTTTAAAACAGATATAGACAGGACTTTCTGCATTCTGACCTACGTATTAACTAGGGAATGTAAGATGTGTGTGGCTGGGTATGGAAAGGTCATCTTCCTGTGTCAGGCTATTTTTATTTGGTTTGTTTTATAATTTGCTCTCATTACTTGCACATTCCAGTGATTTTTAGGCTTTTAAGTGCTTCCTGAATGCAGCCTCCCAGGCACCTTTTGTGTTTTCAGGACTTTTAATAATCCATTTAGCAGTGTGGTGTTGCTTTCTTTGCTGTAGCAACAAATGACATAAATTTTGAAGAGAAATGTTTACCTTTAAACTCCCTGCAAAAAAAGTACTCCTGACACAACAATCTTCCCAGACTTCCATTGGCTTCACTGAACACAAGACTTAGGAACAAAGCTTTACACCTGCTTATGAGCTGACAAGTTGATGACACTTAGAGGAATAGCAGACAGTACGGTACAATGGCACTGCTGAAAAGCAACACCTAGAAACGTAGCACCTAAGTCTGGTAATCCTTTAAAAGAGTAAATGTTCCTCCCACCTCACTACCCTCTACACAATGGTTTTGATTGTTTCCAAAAGTGAACTGTAAAGTTAAAGTGAAAATTGAGTTAATGATTGAAATAAAGTGGTGAAAAGCCCAGAATGGAGAGAGGTATGTAGTTAAAAAAAACCACAAAAACACACACAAAAAAAGAAAAACCACAAAACCAGCACAACGCTTTTAACTGAAAGGCAAGACCCTACTGTTGGACCCCATTTTCGCTGCTCTTTGGCCATTCATCCTTTGTTGGTTCCTTTACTGTTAGGTCTATTTTTCTTGCTGTGTGGCTCCCGGCATGCAGACTCAAATTCCTCACGGTAATACATTTCAGACTGTAGGTATACATTAGTTGGATCAGCAAAAAGTAAATACTTGGTGAGCAAAGGAAATGTGTATAGAAGAAGCTTACAGACTGTTAAACAGATCAGATCATTCTAGTTTAGGATCCTGTCTCTGACAAAATATCAGGGGCTGTAAATATGCAGTAATGGAAACTTTGCGGGCAGTTTAGTTATGTCAGAAAGTCTCTTCTGAAATACGGGTAATTGATCTTTCCCTGAAAGATGAAGTCTTTGCCCTTTTCTGAAAATATTTGCCAAATGACTGCAAGTTCTTAACCATTTGCATGATTGATTTTTGCCTGTAAGAGCATTATAGTTTCTTTTAAAGATGCCAAGCTGCTTGCTTAAAAAAATGGTTTTATCTTATTGGGTTGAAATTAGTTGGCATTTAATGATTCAGCGCTAGTGTGAACAAATAGTAATATAACTTTCAACAGACTGGGTTACAATTCAGAGAACTAATATTCTGCAATGTAAACTCATCTTTATGTAACTTATTCTACAGTTTGTGTGGAGGACCTATTCTTAGATTGTACCATAAAAGAGAAATTATATTAATTTAAGGTACAAATACAGGTACATAGCTATGTGGCATTGATAACCATACAGCTAAGTAACACCCAGGTAACAATACAGTTATTTTAACTGGGGTCTGATCATACCCAAAACTAATGCTATAGCCTTAAATACAGGATTAAAAATCACTAAGAGAAAAATCATGTAGCTAATAAAATTAATTAAAAAGAACCAGAAATTAAAATATTTAAATGTGGCAGTATGCTTTGACCTCCAGTTTATGTCTACCAGGTGGTTTCACTGAGTAGTCCTCAAAAATTCAAGATATTCCTTTTGCGCTGCTACAGCCGAAGAAAATGCTTGTGTGCGTGTGTGTGTGTGTGTGTGATTTGGTCCAGTGCCTCTTCATTGTGCATCAGCTTCTGGTCATGTTCAGTAGTTTTTTTCTTTCATGTTTTCATCTTTCATCATCTACCTGAGCTGATAAGTCAGATTACGCTGTGAAGGCCTTAGGAAGTAGTGCTCACACTTGCAGTACCTGTGACTTAAATGTGGATAACACTCTGCTTTTACTCTCTTACATTGTTTTGCCACTACCGGTGTTGCTTTCGTCCTTGCTGTATTTTAAGATTTACTTTACGGATTATTATGGTACATTGCTGTTGTCATGTACGTGCAAATAGGAAAGCAGAACGTCAGGGATGTGGTTTCACTGGGTCACAATTTGCATTAACTCATATGGGAACTATCCAGTAATAACTTGTACAATAGGGGTTGTTCCTTCCACAGCACTTGCCAGCTGAGGGGGAAGGCTGGCATCAGCCCCTCCACAGTACAGGGCTTGCCTCAGCCTACTGCTGAAACCCCACTGTGCTTCTTGTATCTGGAGATGAAGTGACCAGGAAAAAAAAATAATATTGTTGCCTCTTTATTCTTCCTCAGCCTTTTTGCCTTGTTGCTTGTCTTTGTTAACAATGTAGATTCAGAAACGGCTTTAGTGAGCCAGATCTCTTCCACACTGTGTCTTAAACGAACACTTCTTACAGGATACCTTGCACCCGCTGCTTTTCTCAACTGCTGCCTGATGGTTCTACCTTAATCAGTCTGTTGAGAGGGAAAAGTTCCTTCTCTGCTCCAGAGGAAACAACTAGGACAATGGTCACCCCAGACCAGAACCACCATGAAACCTTTGTGTAATCCTTTGGAGGGATGGGGACAGCTCCTCCAGACATGAGAAAGTATCCTAGGCCAAAGGAGTATAATTTATTTAGCTTTGCTTGGATGTGTCAGTATCGCTGATTCACATATCCAGAGCGATATGGTTATTTATTACAATCTTTCCATCAATTCCAACGGCTGCCACCTTTGCATTTAAACTTGATCCTTAAAGAAAACGCTACCCATTTTTCTCTGCTAATCTAAACAAAGATAATGTCACTGATGTGAGGAGAATGTATTGGGATAAGTCAGGAGTTTAATCATAAATGTCTAACATTTGAAAAATGCATGTAAAGACCTTTTCCATCTGACACTTCATCAACTCAGTTTTTGAAGTCTTTCAATTTACTTTCATGGGACTCTGTTGTAATTGACTCTAAGAATATGAAAGCCCCCATGAACATTTTTCTCCTCCAAAGGCTGGATTTCTCCCACTCATAGTTGTGCTGGCTTTTGATGATATTAGGGAATCTCATGTTCATGAATGTGGAGAGAGCTCCTGTACACTGAATGATGGAAGAATGCTCTTCAGAGCAACCCCAAAGGGGTAAGATGAAACTGCATCACAAAACATTTAAAATGTTAGGGGTTTCTATAATACCCAATTATTTTAGAACATTTTTACTCTATAATTTTCAAAGAATAGAAACTGAAACCTAAGTTTGGCTTGACAGCAAAAATAGAAGCAGCACGTGACAATACTCCCAGTCAGACCTGTTGATTCATTTACTGGTTATTTTTGGAGTATACTTTTGTAAATGCACCTGTATAAAAATTAATCTATACTGAATAACGTTCTTAGAGCGTGGGTTAATATTATATGTACATGAAATCCGGTAAGGCATCTGTGTGGTTTCTGTCTAGATACCCAAATAATTCCCTCTGGGTTTAAAGCAAATTACTTCTTATTTTGTTTGATAACTCTGACCTTGACCCTGCATGGATTGCAGCTATAAAAGTGAGTCATACCACGGGAGCAGGCAGATTACAAGGCTGAGACTGACATCAATAAACTGAAGAAACAGTAAAACTTTTAACAATACTTAGTACACAACAGTTACGCTACCTCCATATGTAATTATAACTCCTTACTTTTGTAATAATTGCCCAGAAAGCCTTCATTGCACTAGATAGTGAATACGAGGTATGTTAATAGAAAGATCTGGAGACAAGTTGGCTTTATCATGGGTCATTTTTCTATTTCTTACAGCACTGAGGCTAGCAGCTTGTGTGTCAGATCACTGCTATTGAAATTCATTCCACCGCTGTATTTTGTGTCAGCTGCCACCTCTTATTTCCTATTTCTTCAAGTTCAACTGGCCAAGGGCTATTTAACATTTGAAGCTCCTATGTTAGTCTTTTTAAGAGTGAAAAACAGTTTTCTCTTAGATGTGTTGCATGACATTGCTTTACGCACGCTCATTTTTTATTTGCCCAGTTTAGCACAGAGCTGTCCATGTGCCTACGTAACAGCTAGCTGGCATGCACGGGCGTGATACCCACACTAACACAAAATTAAAAGCATTAAACTCTGAGAAAGAGAACCTACGTGTTCATGCAAAGTATGCAGATTACGGTAGATTGCAGCTAACACCAACACATCTAGGGAACTGTAAATACCTCAGGCCAAGTTTTTGAGAGAAAGTTTGAACCTGTTTAAAACTGTCATTTTAAAATGACAGAAGAAAGCACATGCAAATTAAAAATGCATTAGAAAGGTCTTGCTAAATGTTTGCTTTTTTTTTTTTCCTGAGTGTCCTGTAAGAATACAATGGTCAGAGACAAAAAAACCCACAAGGTCAGCTCTGTGGGTTTTTTTGTTTTATTTTTTTTTATATTATGTTTTTAATGTATTATCTCAATTCATATTTTAATCTGAAATGTATTCACAGAGACATAACTTTAAATATGTGTAACAGAATTTGGGTTCACATAAACTCCAATTATCGGGTGAGCTGTGGCTGAGGAATACATTGTACCCGATATGTGATGGTAGCAAAAATACCTCTAACCTACATTTCCTGACCTTTTATTTTCAAAGGGCTGGAGCCTGACTGTGCAGAATGGCTTTTCAAACACTATTTTTTTTGTCATCAGATAAGTTCTATCTGCTAAGATAGTTCCATCCTGCTTGTGACGTAATTTAACACCTAATCCTATGCCACCTCAGATGAAAAACGGTATTGTTATGTCAGCAGAGCATTTGCTTACATCAGATGAAAAAAAAAAAATAAATAAAATCCCAAACCATAAGCAAACATATAAAGGGACCAGGATGTCACCTAATGTTTTAGAGAAGAGTGAGAATTAAAATAGGAAGAATAATAGTAATAATAATAATAATACCAAACAAACACCCCCCCCCCCCCCCCAAAAAAAAAACCCCACAACCACAAACAAGCAAAGGAGAATCTTGAAGAATACTTTTCAGATGTAGTGTTAACTACAATCCCTGATAACCACATGTTTCCAGAAGATATAAACAAGAAGTGATTTGGCAAATTTCTTCGTCGTGCCCAGCTAACATACCTTCATTTCAGGTTTTGAAAATCTCAAATTCACCTTCCAACAAAACTATAATTTAAATCAGTTATGGCCATATTATTTTGCTACTTTGCTAACCCTGTTATGAGGGACTTTGTTCCTGAAAGAGGACTAAAGCAAAACCCACCCATTGAATTAGGTAAATATAAGGGCCTGGAATAACAGTTTGAATTGAGGTTGAGGCGACAATCTAATACGTGAAGGTTTTATTCATTGCTAACTCCACGAGTTCATCAGTCCTCTAAGAATTTTAGTTTTTCTGAAATATTTAAGTGCAAGGTTATATTCATAATACCTACTGAATTTAACAATCTGTACCATAGTATATGCTCTGGTTCATTTACTGGGCCTGCTGCCTTCAGTATGTGGCATAAAGTATAAAATATGTAAATTGTGCATTTGCATTACTAATAGATGCGTACAACTAATTGTATTGATCATTGTTGATGAACATTGAAGCTGTCAAGTATTCCTGGTATGGTGGGGTGGGGATCAAAACTCTCAGGCACAAGGCAGACCAGCCTGTCAAAACCCAATTTACTGTTCTTCGCGTTGGATGCTTTTTGGTGGGCTTTTGCTGGAGGGAAAAAACCAGTACCTCAAAGGTAGAGGGATTTTTTTGTTGTTGAAGCTGTTGATTTTCATCTAGTTGGAGCAATAAAACACTTTTCTGCTAAATATGAATTTATAGGAGACAAGGGACTAGAGATGAGGGAGATGACTTAGGATTCAAAACATTGCAAATGTTTGGCAGGTTTTTTTTAGAGGAAAGGAAAAATCTCTGGAGACCTTTGTTTTCTAAGGAACAATATTGCAAAATCCATAGTTACACAATATAAATTGGCAAATGAAAGAAGGTATTAATAATTCTGGCAGCAGACTTAAGCTGGCATGTTATCTCAACTTTCTTTTTAATACAAGAAAGATATTTTTCTTCTTTATAAAAAAAAGGGGGTGGGGGGGGCAGGAGGACCCTAAGAAATTTCTCACCAGCACATTTGAGTACTAGGTGTTTTGAATGAAACTATGTTTTTATATTTTCTCTACTTTTAATTATGCAGTGTAAGTGACAGCACTGAGGAGAGGCAATGATACCTTAAAAAAAAAAAGTGAAGAAAATGATATTACAGTTACCTATAACTATAAAAGTTACACATATGCTTTCTACATATGGATATATAGAGAGAACTATATATAACTATAGTTATATAGAACTGTAGAAGAAAGTGAAGTTATAGCACAGAGAGGACCCTCAACAAAATATGTCAATAGAAAATGAGAGGCTTTGTAGGATGCTGCGCATATTAACTTTCCTTACAATCTGGTGCTACCTCAATAACCATGTTTCCGTCCTCCTTTTGCCCTGAAATGTGTTTTAGAGGGTTTAGAGGATACGTGGGTCTCTGGGCCACACTCAGTAATTCACACAGGGTTGGACAGTGAGGTGACACATGCCCCACAGCATTGCCCCCTCAGCCCAGCACTGCAGCAGCTTGCTGGTTCTGTTTTGTGTGACTTTGTTGAACTGCTCGGTATTCTGTCTTAAGACTAACTTTCATTAATGCTTTCAGATGTTGAAAACACACAGACAATACATACAAAGCCTTTTCCTCTTTATAAAATGAAACAAGAATTAATATGACAATTCATATGATTACCTTTTCCAGGAAGCAAGTGTCATTATCTATATATTGTATTCTTCTCCTTTATGTAGCCATCACTTCAGGATCAGCACCCTGAACAGGTTTATATGCCTGCCAACTCAGTTTGTTTTTAAATATAACTCATGTCAGATTTAAAGTAGTAAGAGGCACATATGGTCTTTTCTGCCCTTTTTACTTTCTTTTGCTACACGATGCTTAGTTTGAAATTGCACTTGTGACTTTAATCAGGCTAAAATGTACCTTAGCAGCCCCTGCCTGGCTCAGAACTGCTTTTGAAAGCCAAATGCTTCACAAAACTAACACAGCACCACCACTAACACTACCTGTTCTTAATCTCAAATGTACATAATTGATGCTTCATAATTTATAAAGGCAAACCCAAGTAGTGAAGAATATCCAGGTTCAAAGTTCCACCAAAATACATAATTCATTAAATGGTACCAAATGCCTCTTGCAGAATTGTAGAAACGTTCTTTTTTTCTGCTTCTATAGCCACATTGAAACTGATCTTTACTCTTGCAGGTGGTTTAGTTTGCTGTATGGGGAAACCAGATGCAGGTGTGCTCATGTGTGTTCACTGTTTCTCAGGAAGGTCAGCCAGGGCATGTCTTTACCGATGGTTACTTTGCTATTTGTTTGGCCACTGAAGCCTGATCAAATGGTGCTGGGATACAACTACTGCTGTCTATTGCTTAGTGTTGGTGATTTGTCTCATTAGTGCTTGTGTTTTGTTGGTGGGTTTTTTTAAGCAAAAGAAGTATTTTTGTAGCTGCCAGCTGCTTTACGTCTTCTGCCTCTTTTTCTGCTTGATCTACTGCATACATTCACATACATATATGCATGTGTACAAACATGCGTTGTACATATTTATAAACTGACCAATGCATTGCACTCGGCAGACCAATCTGAATCATTGTCTGCAACTACTTGCTAACTGGCTTCAGAACGGAATGAAAAAAGACTGAATAATCCATAGCTGCTCTTTAAATATTCCTGACGGGTCAGATCTATTAGCTAGAAATGCTGTCAATGAGCCATTTGCAATGTGAACGGCTTCTTTTCTTTCTCATATGATTAAATCTGGTTTGGCTGTTAGCGCAACCATTCCTTCCTTCCTTCCCTCCAAATAGAAAAATAATTTACATAGTCTCATAGTTGTACACAAGGGAGCACACAGAAAAGTCCAGTGATTCATTCATCAAGTTTCCACATTTGAGTAAGCAGTGAGTTCAGTCATGTCAGTCTGCAGTGATTTTTCTGAATTACACAAACACTTGAACCAAGGAAACTAGAAGAGAAGAAAAGGAACTAACCATCTTTCTTGATCTTCGTTCCTTATTTGTCAGGGATCAGCAACTCTTCCATTGTTTTGGGAGAGCTGATGCTGTTTAATTCTCCTTCAGGTCCAGCATGAGGGATATGAAACTCAGTCTGAAATCTGTTTGAAGAATTCTGGCTTTTGCCATGTCAGGATAAGACAGTGGTATGAACATCACCACCGTATTTTCAATCATGCTTGAAAAGTCAGGCTGTTTGAAGCAAAGCCAGTGACCTCCTTTACCTCTTTTAATCCCTGAATATAACTCGCATGCCTTTCCTTTCCTCTTCCATGACTGCTACCTCTTCGCTAATGCACATTCTTTTAAGACACTTCCTAAGGGTTTGGTAGAGTAAGAACCTTTTCACTTCAAAAATGGACACTTTGCAATAAACAAGCTTTGCAATACCTGTTTGGTCATAAATGTTTATTTTGCAGACAGGTGAACTGGAAACCAGAGAGGTCAGATGGTTTTCCCAAGATTGTATAATACAGAAATTAATTTGAGTATAGGAACAAAATCCTTTTGAACTCTAATCCCTTATTTGATTCCAAATATCTGTGTGCCTGCATATATAGTCAGGAACAGTATCAATGGCATATGCAGATGTTTTGCTTCAAAATCTGCTGAAGGATCAACAGGAAAATTTGAATGGGATGCCCCACTGCAAAGCACCAGAGAAAAGGTATTTGCTGCCTGGCTGAAGTCTGTAAGGATGATATCCAGCCTTGGGGTTATGGTGATGTCATCGAAATTTCTCTTTGTATTTAAAATGCATGTCCCCTCTTGGAATCAGCTTTGAGATATGTCTAGTTTGACATACGTAAACATTTCCAAATCAGATATTTAAAGAGCATGGTAATATAGAGGATTTATTGCTGTGCATGTTTTATTATTTATGCATTTGGATTCACTTTATGTGCTTCGTCTTTCATGGATGAATGGTGCCACTTTGTCTTGTACTACAAAAATGACAGCATCAAACATATAGCAAGCAGGTTTCCATATGTCTTTTAAACGTACTCTAAGAGACTTAAGTGCAAAATAAAGGTAGACCTCTCTGACTGGAAAAAAATACAGCAACTGTCTTAACTGTTTGGTCTGCATATATAGAAAAAATATTTGATTCAGAGAAATTTGTGCCCCGATGTCTTATGTGTTGCACCTGATGTCTTGTGTGTTTTTACCAGGCATGAGAAAGGTGTGAGGTATTAACGATGACAATGTGCTGCGCTTTCACATTTCACAAACAGCTTACGTCCCTCACCTTCCAAAGTAACTGCCAGGGAGGCAAGCAACCTGGCTGAACGTCACTCTTCTTTCTATAAACCTAGAAATTAAGTTATAGCTGTTAGACACATCTGTATGCATGTGTGAGGTTGTACTGGTTATACAACCGGGTCTTCAGGGAGATTCTCAGTTACCAGAGAAAAAAACATTGGCCATCTCCATCTACTCCCAGAGGAGGGCTGGAATAATTGAAGACTAATGGAAGCTTTTGCACCTCCAGTAAATGTTGCAGTTGATCACTTTCTTGGAGCATTCTCCTGTACAGTATGGATTTCATTTTGTCTTGGCTTCCTGTTTCTTGAGATGTTTTCCTGTGAGGGAATTCTTGCTCGTTACCTCAATTTCAAAGCATTGTTTAGGATGGCCATTCACTATCAAATGCTTTTCACATTATTGTCATTTGCACATTGGTTTGAAAACACATTTCTCAAAACAAGGCTTCTTGTTTGAACTTCCGACCTTTCGATGTTCTGTAAATCATTAATGGCCTTCATTCAAAGACCTTCTTTAAAAATAAGCCAGCGAGTCAGCTTATGCCTCCAGATTTCTCTCTTTTCCTGTATTGCTCACATTCCTTCAAAAACATTGCAGGTTCATTCTGAAAAATCAAATGAGCCTTTTATATGACTTCCCCATTAGCCAGTTCCAGAGCTGTGAGTCTGCGGGAAGGGGCTGGGAGGAAAACCAAAAGACCTCCCTGACATGTTTGCAGTCTTGCAAAAGATTGAAAATATGTGAAAGTAGGCAGAAAAAATTAAATTATAGTGCAGCTGACTGATGAATGTGAGGGATATCCTTTTTGAGTGATTCCGTGGGATCACAGGATAGTTGATAAATATTTTTCCCCGTATAAAACTGTGGGGAAAATATGAATAGGTAAGTAAAATGGAACATTTTAGTTTAATCAGTACTATCACTCTTCCATAAATCACTTGGAAAAAAACCCAAAAACAACAACAACAACAAAAGAGAAAAGAAAAAAACACCAAAAAACAGCAAAACCCAGTCACAAAAAAGACACCCTATTAACCAAGTACTGACTTGCAAAACAGAGGGTAGGCTGGCTGAGAGCGCTGAAGAGATGGTACACTCAGGTAAGGTGGCATTTGAGTATCAGACCAGTGAGTTAAACAGCAACAATGGTTTTGTCCCTTATATTTTTCTGTGCTGCATCTTTGTTGCTCAACAGCTTCTTTTTGCTTCAGCAGATGGAGAAATGAATGACAAATTAAAAGAAAATGTGTGTAGAATTTGATTGGTAAACTGATGTTAAATGTTTCAGCTGTAGGCTTAAGTAGAAATACATAATAATAGAAATAAATAGAAATAAACAGAAATAGGATAATTTATGTAGATATTTATTTTTCATTTTGGATAAAACAACTAGAGTGTTGCATCCTGAGAACTAGGACAAACAGTTTCACAGAGTCTTTGTAAGATTGACCCTTCTGAGTGGTTGAATTTTTGTATATTATCGTTACCGTTAAATACTTTATATTATAACAACTATCAAAGCACTCTTTCTCCAGATACAGTAGTTCATGAATGAAGATACAACTTCTGTAACTAAAATTACATTTCCATCCATTTAACTAGAATTGCATTTTTTCACCATAATTGAAGTGATTAAAACTGTAATGTGTTTCATAGAAAACTTATCATAGGAGTTGACCAGTAGTAAAAGATCAGTGAGCAAAGCATCTACAACTACATTTCAAGAGACAGCTTTCCATAAAATAACCAGTTCTTCATGGGCTTCCATGTTGAGCTTTAGATGAGAAAACTGTTCTTGAATGCTCTAGTATTTACAAAACATTAATTAAAAAAACAAAAACAAAAACAAGAAAATGGGATAATAGTTCATCAAGCAATTAATTTTTGAATTATTTTTTCTGAGGTTTCCTATAACATTCCTACATATTTTTATATTTGAAACAAAATAGAAGCAATTCAAAATCAGAAAGCTGTTGAATGTAATTGCAGTCGCAGTCTTCACTCAGTTTGGGAAATACGACCTTTGCATTTCAGCAGCAGTTCTTACGCAAGGTGTAGTTTTTGTGTTTAATATGGTGTTGTACTTTTGTTGAGCTCAGAAGGGCTTGTTGGATCGTTCTGGCAGAGTATTGCTGGGCACCTGCTTTCTACCACCGTTGCTCCTGGCCCAGTTTTCTGTTGGTCACTTCTTGTTTAGTACACAGCAGGTTTGAGCTTTAACATCTCTGTGGAGGCTTCGACCTAACCTACCTACCTTCTTGTGTTGTTGTGTAGATCGAACAGAACGTGAAGAAGTCTGTTTACAGTCCTTTATGGGCTTTGACTTTGTGTTTTCAAAACAGCTTTAAGCACAACAGAAAAGCAGTATATGGGCAGGTGTGGATGTCTGGATTTGCCAGGCAGTGGATGGTGTGTTCATTTTAGCTTTTGAAATGGAAAATACTTTGGTCAAAACCAGAATCTATGATAAATGCCAGATACCAGCTTCGCTGAAGGATCATCTTATATTGTGCGTCTGCCTGTATACAAAGAGCTCAGAACTGTTAGGCTTTTATATTCTTTTATTTTAGATCTGCTAACAAGAGTAATGAAATACAATGTCAGTGTTAAGTAAGAAAAAAATGCAGCAGTGGGTACTGAAACATTTGCTGGTTTTGCTTTCTTTGACAGCTTTTTGGAAACCGCAGCCTATTTCTGTATGAAACCAAAAATGGGAGAGAAAGAGGTGTCCCCACATTCTTTCTTCAGTATTTGGCACGAATTCAGTTCTGACTTCAAAGACTTCTGGAAAAAGGAAAACAAACTTATTCTTCAAGAAAGGTACATTTGTTTGTTTGTTCAAAGGCTTTTCTTAGAGAATGTTATTGGGAGCAACCACACAGAAACCAGTCAGCCTCACTTCATTAGTGAACTATCAAATGCCTTTCAGAGTTTTGTCTGTCTTTTGGGGCTTTTTCCAACAAATTTCCCACTCATACCCGCCAATTGTCATAATTTTTGAATGGGACGTTAATATCACATTATGCTAAAAGTTTTTTGGGTCCATGACCTGAACAACTTTTTTGGCAGTTCATATAACAACTTTGTTACTATGAATCCAAGGAATGGGAGACTTTTTTCAGGTCTGAAAGTTGATTAAAGATTTCCTATTAGCATATTTAGTGAAAACAAGTCAAGGTATCGAGACATGACATATTGTAAATATTTGTCCAATGAAGCTGGGAAAAAGGAAAGGGAAGCAGGAAAACAGAAGGAACAAGTCAGTTGACCCTGTGTTAAGAAAAGATTCAGACTGAATCACGTTGTAAATCTCAGCCCATGGACATGACTACATGTGGTTTATATGGCATAAGGAAATGAGACGGTAGTTTTGAAAAATTAGCCATAGTGCCTGGATCATGTATTAGAAGAGCTATGAAGTTTGCTTTCCTCTGCAAGCAGGTCTTGCATTGTGGTCACACTCTGTTTATAAAAAATTATGCCAAGAACTAATTAGTTGTTTAGAAAGTAATAAATGCCATATAAGGACAAATTAAACAAATACAAACATGGAAACTGTAAACACTGTTGTATAATCTTGCATCTGTTAGCAACTTGAGTGACCTTGGTGTACAGATAATGAAGCTACTTCTGAGCCTGCATAGGTTTGAAGCTTTATGTTCATTAAGTTATTGATTTGAGTACATTTGTAGGTAAATGGACGAGAACAGGCCTCTTTTTCAAGAGTGCTCACTCTATGCAATTGTCACAGACATCAGATTACTGGTTAAGGAAGTTATTGAAAACTTTCCTTAGGTGGCTATATGATTAATGCTCCGTACACTGTATATGTTTAGTATAAGTGGATACGTTTTGGAACGAGCAGTCTCACAGTTAAGAAAACTGCATTCTTCCTCTATTGCAAGAGCGTGGTGCAAATGTTAGCACAGTACAGCAGCTCTCCAGGGATCTATTTCATTTTACTGACTATCTGACTTAATTTTATGTAATTAAGTATGTCTCTTTGGAATTGAGTTGACATTTAAATACTATGGTTTCCTATGAAGGGATTTAGCTGCCAACCTAATACAGGTTAATTTAATCCTGTATTTTTTTATAGAACAGGATATAAGAAAAATGTCCTTTCATTTCCAAAATGCTAGGCTATTTTTCTAAAAACAAACAAACAAAATTACTCCAGAGGGTTCATGTTGCAAAATATTTTTCTTTAAAAGGCATTAACTAAATAAGCACAAAACCTCTTCCTCCTGCTTTTCCTATACATCTGAAGCTGAAGAGAAGAATGGGTTTGCGATACAATCATTTAATTCTCTTTCAGTTCAGCGCATGTGTATGCTAAGAGGAAGTGTTGAAGCAGCAGAGGAAAAAAAGTGGCTGCCAGACGGCCCTTCCCAGGACAAGGGTGTTTTTAGCCAGAAAGGAACTGAACATGTACAACCTACAAAATGGCTCTAGGTGCAGGATGTGACAGGGGAGGGAAAGGACAATGACAAAGGACCTGCAGTGGGAGAGGGAACACGGAGACCCCCAGGAAGAACAGCAAAGAGACCCAAACTCAGACTTGGAGCTGATGGGTTGAAAGAGACATTCCCAGGGGGACAGACAGGACCCCGTAACCACAGTCCAGGGAGTCACTAGAGATTAAGACTGAAAATCATCCATCCCAAAAATCATGGGTAGATTTTTGTTTTGAATTTTAAATGTTACTTGTCTCATCAAGTTTAAACCTTCCTCTCTAGGTTTTGTTTGTTCAGCTGAGGCAGGGTTTAGGCTTTGGAAACCTTTGGTGTCTTGGTTTGTGCTCACCTCTCAGGAAGGTTTGGCACAGTGCTGTTTCAGATCTGACAAAGTCAAACTCTCTGCATTGCCTTTTAGGAATTAAAGTATTTTTGCCAAGTTGGCAGTAAGAGTAACAATTTTCTAAGACAAATTATCTTCCCCAAAATGAAGAATCTTTGGTAAAACAACTGTCTTATCAAGCCTTTACACAGAAAATATTTTGCTTCCAGTCATAGTTCAACCTAGTATCTGAAGTTGTCCTCCAGGCTTTTTTTCTTGTTTTTTACATTTCCCCTTTTCTTAGTGCAAGACAAGATGCTGTGATGTGAAAGTGTCTTGGTATCGAGAAATCAGAGAAACATCTTGATGTAAAAATAGGTGTTGCCCAAAAGTATAAGAATGTACAACATGATGGTTTCCAGAATCTCAATCTAGATCAACAGATCCGTAGGTGACAGAAACCTGAAATCTGCCTACTGCCACTGAAATAAAAAATATTATTTCAAGAAACCAGATCTTCCCCTCTAGCTGATGTTCTTGAAAGTTTTCCTGTTGCTAAAGTTGAAGAGTAGGCTAGAATGTTAGTGGTCAAAGTAACTTTCTGTATTTTTTCTTTGGTAGCAAAATCAAGTGACAGATACAGTGAGAGTTTTCTTTGTAAAGGATTGCAGCACGTCACCTTTGGTGAATTATTTACTAGGTTGCTGCCTCATGAACTATACCTTAATTATCATAATTAATTTATTAAATGTATAACTGTATTCCCTTTTCTTTTTTACTTTGATCATCTTTCTTTCTCACCCCTTGGTGGTTTTAGAGGGGTTTTTTGCATCTTCTCCCTCCACTTCAGTGTTTAGTTTAATAAACTTTTATGCTGTGGGCAATGTTTCTAGAATATTTTATATCCCATTTTCCATATGGACTGTTAATAGAGGCTGTTCTTTATTTAGTCTCTGCAAATATGAGTCACACTGTTTTACAATAATTTACCCAAGGGCTTTTCATAGATGGTATTTCCTAACGTAGTACTACTTTTTGTTACCAATAGATTAAAAGTGTATGTTTTAAAGAAAGCAGTCAGCCAGTTCTTATTTTAAACACTTTTCACTTGGCATTTCAACTTGTATATTGGTTTGCCAGGCATTTATATGCAAAAGATAAACACTGAAGTGTCAGACTTCGTATTTCCTTACAAGAAGATGAAGAAATAAAAAAAAAGAAAAATGGTGCAACGTTAAAAACAAATTAATTTTTCTGAAGTTTTCTACTGCTTTCACTCAGTTCTCTCACTTGAAATAAAGCAGAACTGGAAAATGCCAGCTGTAGAGAAAATTATGCATGACAAACTGTTAAATACAGTAGCAATAAAAAGAAAAATGCACCTGAAAATTACAGTGAAAGCACAGGTCTGCCAAAAGGTTTTCTGAACGGTACTATTTTTGTGGTCACACTGTAGTCAGGGCCAATAGAAATTGTTATCTGGGTTTTTTTAAAGTTCTAAAATTTTGTGCAGGTTGAAATTTCTGAAGCTATGGCTATCCTTTTAAGTGTATGTATCCTTTTAAGTGAAATTTTTCAATGTAATAGAACATCTTTCTGATTAAGCAACTTTAAAAACAAACAAACAACAAAAAAGAAAAGAAAGAAAAGGAAAACCACAACTAAACCTAAAGAGGGCATCTTTTGAGCTTTTAAATGTTGCTATCATTGTCCTTACATTATTTATTAAATGTATCCCTGGTAGTCTATGCTTTTCATTCATACTTTCAAAACTCTTGAAAGGCATCTGTCAGTGGGCTTGCACTTTGCATGTGATTAGCAAGAAAGCCAAGAAGAGCTGACATATTTCCCCTAATATTTTTTCAATGTTGTTTGAAAAAACAAGAGTATGATTTTGAACTTTGCAAGCTTTCTGTTCAGCATATTCATGGCCCAGACATGTATTTCAGGCGCTGCGTACCCTGAGATGCACGTTGCTCTCTGAATACGTATTGTCAGATAATGCACAGCTGCAGTGACAGCTATGCAAAAGTCTCACCTTCTTAGTAAAACTCTTACAGTGTCACACCACCAATCTTCAAATACCTTTTTTTTTTCCCTTTTTAGTGAGAGCGTCTCATACAAACTGACTTGTAAATACATTAACTCTGTTCTCATTAATTTGTCTTTATTTCACCCCCATCCCAGTTTCTTTATATTTCTGAGGTAGAGATATTCAATGTTAAGCGCAGTATTCCAGTCAAGCACTTCTGTTAGAACAAGAAGTATTCTAATTTTTCTTGACATCCAGCACAGGCCTTCGGAACTGTTGCCTAGACCCTACTGCTTTCCTAGGAACCAAGGAAAGATAGCACGTCCTAGGAATGAAAAGATAAAAGTGCTCATGAGGCAACACCTAATATAACCCTTCAGAGGGAAGTCTTGAAATGTTATGATAAATTAAAAAGGAAAAAGAAAAAAAAAAAAAAAAAAAAAGGAAAAGTTAAGCAACTGCTGGCTGTGGCAATCAAATACAGAATTTGCAAATCCTTGGTAGCTAAAATTACAGTTATTTATCAGAAAACCTCATCTTGATGTGATCAGCAATGATCCATCTTTAGGACTAAAACTTCATCTTTTCTTTCCGGCCATGAAATACACCCTGGCTCGTTGCAGTGACAGAAAGAAGCCAGTCCTTGCAGGTTTTTATGTTTTAAAGAAAAGTTCCATTGCTGTCAAAGGTTAATATCAATATCATTAGGCCTTAGATGCCGGTTCAGATCTTAGTGGAAACAGGTCATTAGTAAGGCAGAAAGATGTTTGCAGGGCCACAGTTCCACCTTCCCTTTCTTTGGGTGCAAGTGAGCTGCTGACACTACTTGCCCACTCCAGTTCTGGACATGTTTCTGTTTCTTCAGGTAGTCTGCTGCAGCCTTGCAAAGATTTATCTAAACAGGGGAAAGAAAGTTGTGTTGGGAGGCAGGGGGCTGATGGGGAGGAAGGGACAGCTATAGGTGCCCTGTAAGTGTATACACAAGCTATATATTGCTCATAATCTCAGCCTGGCCCTTGGCTTTATGGAGAGGCATGTCACTGAACAGGGACTGACTGTGTCAGGGATGCCAGCAGAGGAGAGTTCATAGGCAGGATCAACACGATGGTAAAATTCTGCAAGTCCCTGGTATCTTGCATCATGCTAAACTTGAGAATTCTTTTGGCTGACTTTATTCCACCCTTTAACTCCCACGATAAATCTTTGACACATTAAAAATAATCTATAAACTCAAAAAAATGCGCTCATGTCTCAAATGTGAAAGTTGCCCGTTCCCCTAAGAATAGCAGTTAAGCTGGCACCTGGTGTGTCACACTGTGTATATCTAGATGAAAGGGAGATTCCTGGCCAGTGTGTCTCCACAGCTCATTGATCTCCCTCTGCAGAAAGACTGGTATGTCTCCCTACAGACTCCTCGGCAGGATGATTTAAAACTTGCTGTTGAGCAATTTACAGTCTGGCATTGGATATCTGTACGTTGCACAGTGAGGAGCATGTTGGTAAGCTGCCACTGCTGCTTGCAGAGGAGGGCATTAAATCCCATAGCACGAGCAACGTCCTCACAGAGTAATTTAAGGGATATTTTGTTAACGCTTATAATAGGAACCAGTGAGTCAGACTTGAGAGTGAGAAATCGGGGGACATGGGAATACACACTTGCAAAGAAACCTGGAGATTGGAAGGAAAGAGAAGAAAATTGTATATGGAGTGGCAACGTGAGAGGGAAATGATGAAAATGTGGAGTATGTTTAGCGGGGTCACTTTGCTTGGCATGCTGGTGTAATGCCAGCTAAGAGCTCCGAGCAGTATGTTAGTAAGTAGCTATGGGTAGATACATTTTCTGACTTGGGAACTTTAATCTGAATGTCTTTATTGCTCTTTAATAGACTGAATTGCATACCGGTAGGCTTAGTTTTACGACTCTTAATGACATTTCAAAACAGAATGCAGCTTACGTGACTTTGAATTGAATAATTAGAAAGTTCTTCCGTTTTTTGAGCATATTTCAAAATTTTAACTTAAATAACTTTCTGATCGGAAAATACTGTTACAGGCATTGGAAAAAATCTTCTTAAAAGAAGCCCAAACACACCAAAGGTTCAGAGCTAGGAACAGTCCTTTGAGGCAGTGCCTTAAAAGAGACAAATTTCTGTCCAGCTGAGAGGGGTTGCTCAACATAGCAGTACTTTTCTCTTTTCTTCCCTGTGTACTTTCAGCAATTAGTCCTTTTTTCAATGAAAATACCATCATATTTTGGTTAGGAGAGGAGAGCAGTAACTTTCATTCTTAGCATTGCTTTTGAGGGAAAAGTTTGGGAAAAATAAAAGCATTTGGAGATAAGTTTCTCAATCCACATCTTTGGTGGAAATTACTTTTAAATACCTTAGTTTAACATTTTTAAGTAATAATGTGTTTTGTAAGGCAGGAACAAATAGTTCCATCTGCAACTGTAAGCCAGCTGGTATGTACAAATAGTAAACTTGAACAAAGTGAAGGATCTAGTAAAACTAATTCCAAATCTGTGGTCTTTCCTAGTTTTTGTGACTTGGATGACACCAGATTCCAGAATGCACCCACATAAACAGCAGAAGGGCTTTGCAGAAGTCTCTTCTTTACTTACCCAGTGATGGTGGTGTATTATACTGGTACACTACATTGCATCCTAGTATGTGTTGTGCAAAAAAGGAGATAGATACCAGTCATCATCTCATAATGAAGTTTGCAGCCTGTTCTCATGGCTGTAACATCAAACTAGGTGTGACAGTTCAAGGTGTAGTGAGATGGGATATGGTGATTCCTACCATATAGAAGACTTAAGTCTCAAAGACTTAAAATCTGCTGTAACCCAGGCTGATCCCTAACTGCTGAAGACGTTAGATTCCTTGATTATTGAGAGTTTGCCAAACCAGTGCATAAAGTTGGCATAATAATGACAACATCCATTAAGTGTAAGTGCTCGGCTGTGTGCATGTTTTCTGGTATGAGTAAAGGGCACATGCTAACAGCAGGGGGGTTTTTCACATTTTTGGGAAAAAGCCTCACTGTGTCTGCAGTCATTCTGAGTCACTATGTAGTTATGTGTGGGCACCTTTTGATATGCCTATTTTCACCTAATGCAGCAAAGTTGAAGGCCTCTTATTTTCCCCATCTCCTGCACTGGAGTTCTCTAATTCTGTGGCTCTCCAGATGACTTCTAACTTTTTGTCTTTTCCTTCCAGTTGCCTCTTCTATTCACTCGATTCTCATTTTTGCTTGTACTGCCAGTCTTACAGTTTTCAATTATCCAAAGTAGTAGCCCCAGTATACCCAATGTAGCAACCCCTCTGTCCAGGGTAGGTGTCCATATCCACTTTAAAACAGTCTCTTTCTCCATGTAGACTGTGTAGTGAGACTTTTCTCATTCTTTTTTACACGTTGCATTTTTTCCTCCTTTTATGCCATCTGCTGCTTAAAAATGTTTTACAGCTAACACATAGTTTCACATTTCCGTTCACTCACAAGTTTCCTTTCTTTTGCTTGCTGCTTATGTTACTAGTTTTCCCTCACCTCCAGTCTTGTTCCCGTCCCTTATCATTTCCTGTTGAATTTCCTAACCAAATAGCCCAGAATGCAGCCAGCTTCTTTGAGAGCAACCTGGCTTCAGTTCCAAGAAAAACAATGGAAGGTGATGACTATCTTTTCTTTGAGGAACCTCAATTTTCATATGTGGTCTGTAGGAAAGTGATTTCTATTTTGCCTGAAGGTAGCCAGGTATAGTCTGAAATACTGGCCACTTTGATGAGAAAAAGAAATATGAATTTGATGGCAGAAGTCAGGAAGTGGGTTTAAGTGGCTTATGCACGTTTGCATCTTATTAGAACCATAGCCACCCGTAACAGTTTCATTTTTTTACATTTTCAAGGTGAAATGTTCTTTAATGCTAAAGTTATAAACTTTAGAACATTTAAGCACAACATCCTTTTTTGTCCTTGGGCACATCTGCATATCTCCACGCAGATAAGAGCAGAATCCCTAGATCACCAAGAATATAATTGTCAGATAGAACCGAATACTTCTGAACTGGAATTCTTTCAGAATATTTTGAAGTGTGTTGTGGATTACAGTAGGACTCTGCAAATGGGAAGGTCTCGTTTTCATTTCAGTTGGCTTTGATTTCAATTGGCCTCAAAGCCTTATTTTAGGCCCATTTGACAGGATGCACATGGAAGAAAATCTAAAATACATTCCCCAAAGTCTGCTCTAAACTGTTGACATAGGAGGGATCTTATTCAGGGTTCTGCTGCAGATCAGTCTCTGTGTTATAAGTGGCCAGATTAAAACATTTTAATCTATTTGTCCTTGGTTCCTCCGAGCCAAGGTATGATTAATCTCTGTGTCTTTCAGCCAGCCATTGTCTGCCTTGTAGGCCTTGAAGCAACCATGCAAGGAGCTGGCAGGGATGTCAAGATAGTCTAATACCTAATCTCTTTGTTGGTTAGCAAAGGTTAGGTTTCATCAGTCAGCTTGACGGAACCAAGTACATTACAATGTGCTTCTTATCTGTATAAAGTCTTTGCAGTCAGTTGCTGAATCATATCTGTGTCATCGCTTTAACCCTATTGGCGGGATAAGCTCTACATTTTTTGCTCTACTTTTATGTTGGGAATTGCAATTTTCCGTTCTGTTTTTTTCACTAAAGAGAAACTCTTTAGCAAAAAATCATTTCAATATTTCAGTAACTGGGTTAAAGAATAAAACAGCCACACGGTTCTAGAAGAATTTTCAAAGCAGGAGTTTTAAAGCTTTCTGCTTTTGAAGTCTTAAAGGTGTCTGGCACTTGCTGTTTTTGCTGAGGTTTTTTCTATTTGTTTTGATTTGTAAAGGTACTATTATCAGTATACACAAGTTATCTCCAACCCAGACACATATGAGCCCTACATAAAATATTTTGGCAACACCCCTTTTATTTATCTGACAACAAGCACTTAGTAGTATACGGAGTATTGACCTCAGCTTTGTTTTATGTTAAAAATACAGAATCACTGCAGAAAATTATCTTTTGGGTTGCATGAACTATACTGTCACACTGTAAAAGTAATATCTAGGAGTTTATTGTGGAAGTTTTTGTGAGCAACTTTAGTACCTAAGGCATATAACCTTCCAGCCACCTCACCGTGCTTACATTTGTCATGTCGTAGTGCTCGCGAGTGAAGCGCAAGGCTAGCAAGCGTAGATGGAGCCAGTAGGAAATGAATCTGTCTGCCACAGATACTTCAGATAAAATTATTAATCTTTAGTGGCAGGGAAGTGGCTCCCCCCTGAGCGGATTGAATGATGACAGAAAGTCTCTAAGCCTTGATAAGGTTGTGTCCAGGTTGGCTTCTGGTCTGGAAGGTAGATAAAGATTCTTTGTCCTTCAGATTTGTAAGGATGGCTGCTCTCTTTTTCCTGTGTGTGAGCCAAACTGTAACTTGCTTATTCATCTTATGGACCGTCTTTCAACTTAAGCATAGCTTGTATATGTTTGTCAAACAATAAATATGAGGTAGAGGAGGTGAAAGGGCTGGAGAAGAGTTTTTATTATGATGGAGATAAGAAACTACCTCCTTTGTTATGGGTGAAAATTAGTAGACTCTCTGAATCTTAAGTAGCAAATTTCTAGACCTTAATTCTTGGGTTCTGTAAGTGACCTGCTGTTCATTCACTTGTAGAGTATTTCTTTTTATAGCTGATCCATGGATTGCCCACTGTTTTAGGTTCCCTACATGTTTTCTTATTGTTGGGGCAGTTTCAAAGTATATTCTTTCTGAAAAAATTCAGGCTATGCTTTAGCTAAATTTAATATTTAAGGAGATAAGTTTGTCTCTTTGGTTCATTTTTGTCTGAACACTCTTAATAAGTGTTTATAAAATCTGCCCTGGGCCTGATGTTTGGTCCACTACTGTTAATACCTCTGCTCTTCAGATTACTACAATAAGAGTTAAGCAACTTTTTGCTTCTCTAGGCTGAGACTATTTTTTGTAGGATTATGTTCTCATTGAGCCAAAATCAAGAAATTACTCGGGAAAGGTAGTAAGAGGCAAAAATTGCTAAAGGTAATGCTGTTGATGTTATCTTTTCTATCAAAATGATACACTCACTTCAAGAACTGATATGAGATGAGACAGGGTTTGATAGCAAAAGAACAAAGTCAGTTTACTGAAAGAGAGTTTGAGAAGCACTTGAAAAGTGTGAAGTCAGATAGTTTGAGCATCAATCTAGCAAAGAAGCTTACCACAGTGTAAGCCTGCAATTTTTTCTCATCACACTTACCAAGTTAACTGTACCACCTGGGTTCATCAAGAGGACACCATGTCCCTTGTCACCTCCATCCTAACCACTCTGAGATCATGCCTTGAGCATGTGTCCTGCTTCTGAGTATTTGGTTGTACTTGAGAGTAATGGCTCTATAAAGGGGCTGAAGAGCCTCTATAACAGAAAGTATTAACATAGAATTAAATAGTTTAAGTGAAAACAGATCTTGAGAAATCAATCTATACACGTGCCTGCCTTTGCCTAAGGGTCATAATTCTCAGGAGGTGAGGAATACCCACCTTC
Source organism: Falco rusticolus (assembly GCF_015220075.1). Classification (NCBI taxonomy): domain Eukaryota; kingdom Metazoa; phylum Chordata; class Aves; order Falconiformes; family Falconidae; genus Falco; species Falco rusticolus. The sequence goes on along the minus strand of NC_051192.1, from coordinate 6,618,402 downwards.
CTCAGACTCTTTTTCCACAGCCTCCCTGGTGGCATCCTATCTTTCTACATAGGACCTGACAACTGAATCCCTACTCCTTTGCTAGGAACTTTTTTTGTAACTGTTGGGAGGCTCACAGATTCATAGCCCTTGTCTTGTTTTCTCCAAACATCCTCTTCCTTCCTCCCAGTATTGAATTAGATCCATTAATTTCTTCATAGAGCTCTAAGAACTCGCCACAGCTGAATAGTTAACCCAGTCTTCCCGATACAACCACTAGCGTTCGTACAATTTTTGCACCTTTTGGTCTCAGGGTAGTATCTTGCGCCTCCACAGTGATCAGGGTCTCACTGAAGTTGGTGGGAAGTACTGCAGGAAAAGCCTGAGCAAGAGAAATGTATGGAGGAATGTATGGAGGAATTTGTCTCTGTGAGTATATGACTAGGCATGAGTTGACAGAACCAAGGTGATTTTGCCAAAATCTTTCTAGTTTCATGGATGGGAAGATGAAGGCTCATTCAGGGCCAGTGGAGAAAACCCAAAGAATTTGTCAAAAAATTACCAGTGGCAATTAAGTTATTTTCAGACTGAATTAAAACTATTGCCCTTCCTTCAAAGGTAGCCTTTTATCTGCTTTTCTAGACCTTGTAGTTTAAATAGTACTGATGTTCATATCAAAACATACCCTTTGGCTCTTCCAGTAGGATTAGGTTATTTTAATTTTATGTTTATTGAAATCCTAATTTAGTTGAATGATCTGTCTTCAGAAAACACACTTGCGCACTGTAGAAATTGATACCTCTTCTGCTGGTTTATGATTTAGCACTGGGGAAAGCCAATGATTGCCTTTGTCTCTATATTTCACCAGTCTGGCAACTTTTCCTTCATAGATAAGAGCTGTAGATTTGTAAGAGCTGTAGATTTATACAGTTCTCTGTGCTTCCAGTTTTAACACGGTCATAAACCAAGCCTCCTAACAACGAGCCTGTTGCATGCTATCTTTATATTTCTAAGGACATTTTTTGCTGAAGAAGCACACATATAGGTCATATCTGCTTCAGTGAGGCTCTATCCAACATCTTGAATCTTCCTGCACAGAGAGCAGGATGGGGGCCAAGAGACAACGAGCTGTCCCAAACCCACACAGTGAGTCAGTGATATGGTTGGAACTGGAACTGAGCGGCTGCTAGCTCTCGGCTTCGTCTTAAGTGCATTAGGGAGTAATACTTCTCATCTTCTGCATTCCCGTTGGTATGAATAAATAGGCTCAAACTCCAAGGAATTTCACAAAAGCTCCCAGAAACTTGAGGACCGCAACCATGCTAGTGAGACCAGAACCTCTTACATAATCCCAGAAAAATGGGTAGCACAAGCCCGAGGTTGTCACTGAGCAGCCTGCAGGCTGCGGATCGCTTTTTCAAGCGCAATCAAAGGGACACAGAAGTTCTGACCTCCTCACGGAGTGGCGTTGGTATCAGCACGTTGCTGTTTGGAGCGGAGACAGCCTTTCTCCAAACAGCTATGTCTCTATCAGAAGCAGAACCCTGGGGGATGTGACGCTGGCAGTGACACTCAACGGGGCCTGCTTTTCAGAAAACAAGCCCTATTGCTGCCTCACCAACGGTGCCGTCCTGTAGGAGGATTTTTGTTTTGAATTAACATGAGTCCCACAGAGAGCTGAGCTGTCTCATGACCTGGTATGTTAGGCAAGCAGTGGGTAATCTATCCTGGAAGGGGGAGATATTTAGATGGGACAAAGACTGGAACTAAAGATTCCCTGACATTTCCTGAGAATAACATCTGGACCTGTGTGAACTGGTTTGGTAAATATTTTTGTATGTTACATATGCTGTCATTTGCATGATGAGTAGTCAGAATACCTGCATATATTACATCGCTTCTATAAAAGTCATTTGGATAACCTCAATAGTACTTGTAGAGTCCTCAGGATTTTGATACTAATTTGCTTCCAAGTAACATTTCTTTTTTTTATTTAAATTATGCCTACCAGTGAAGGGAGCCAGCTATAGCTGTATTTGGAAAAAAAGGAAATTGTAGGATAGACAAGCTATTTTATATCTGACTTTGTAAAAGTGGCTTTTGATGGGCTGGAATGTGTCTGACTTTGGAAAAGACCGCGGGAAGATCAATGTCACAGATACTTTTCTTCCTTCAGATGTAAGTAGACACAAAGCAGAAGAAAAGGTGGTGTTTTAGGAAAAGGAAAATGTCTTTGAATTGTACTGCATTCTGTATCGCTCCCATAAGCTTCTATTTAAAGCTATCACCACGTTTTGGCTGCCACTTTTACTGAATCTATTTAAATATGTTTTAAAGGTGAATTGGCTGTGTGACATTTTTGTTCTATATTATGGCGTGGCAATCTATCTGATTTGCAGTCAGACAGAAAGTGTTACAGCTTGAAAAGAATAGGTTTCAAAGCCTTTTCACCCCCCACCTGTGCACGTAAATGTCCTCCTACGTTAATAAAATATAAGGCCATCAAATGAAGAGAGCAGCTTGTTGGAAGTGCTGGAAAAGAATGGACGTTTAAATTAATTTTTGAAAGTATAAATTTGAAACTTATGAAAAGAATGAGGTGTGTCTGGTGAAGCTGGATAAAGGAAAGATGAATGTGAAGGCGATTTTTTTTTAATGTGCTTAGCAGACCCAGCTGGAGTCTTATTTTCAAAATCTGGCCCTTACCACACACACAAAAAAATATTTTAAAATAATAGTAACACGAAGTCTGATTCTCACATTGCCCTGTGTAGCCTCAGTGAAATAGCAGACGTGCAAGTGGTCTGGAGATGAACTGCAAGGAACCAGCCAAGGATATATCATTTCTTCAATATCATTTTACTGTTGTTTCTTTTTTTTCACTGTTGGATAATGATGAAAAGGCAGAGTAAGTGCCATCTGAAGTCTATATTGTGGGCAAGAGCAAGCCAACATGGGATTTACATTTTTTATTTTCTACTTTCTTATTTATAAATTATATTCTCATATCTCGTTAAAAAAAATTACACCTCTCACACCATTTAATGCCATAACATACAAAGGTTTTATGTAAGCCTTTGAAGCTCAGAAAATTCATAACGTAAATGTGTATTATCAGTGTTTCAACCATGTGTGTTTGTAAGGTTGATCTACAAAACAAGTAAAAATGGTAAAGAAACATTTTACAGTGTGCCATTGAGCCCAGCAGACTGCTTCTGGCAGGCTCCCAGTCAGTATAGCCCTCTGCCTTTCACAGTTTGCTCCCTACCTGTGTGATAAAAAGGGCATTTATGGCATTGAAAACGTGGTATTTGGTGGCATTTCACAAGGCGCTGATTTGGCACTGCTGGCCAAGTCAGGAAGCCCTAAGAAGTGGACCCTCACTTTTGGAACCTCTTCCTCCCTTTACACACAAGCAGCCCCAGTGGGTTCATCCCGAGCAGTCACGCAAGCCTTGCTGCTCACCCTCAGCTTCGGGTAGAGACATGGGTGCAGTGACATGCAACATGTCACTTGGTAACATCACGTTCCATGGTAATCTTCCTTTTTTATTTTAAGTTAGAGTGTGAAGACTGGAAATCTAGGTTAATCTATTTTGCCATTTTAAACGCAAACAAAATCGGGTGAAGGAGAAGACAGGTTGGTGAGACAGTTTGTTCAAACTGTGGCTGAAGTACTGAGGTCAGGAACAGATTAAGAATGATTTTATTTTTTTTTTAAAAAAAGTCATAAAAAGAAAAGGAGCTTTCTCAGCAGCACTAGGTATGAGTGCTTGGAAAGGTACATTTCATGTAGTCCAGTGTATTTTAAATCCTGATACATCTGAATCTTCATCTACAGCAAGTCCTGATTGCTTTTGTAACTAGAATTGATGATACCATTGATGATGCCTGTCCTTGTAAGCGCCGGAGTCTGACAGCACGGCATGCCAGCCACACGGAGCAAGTGCTATTTTGTGGAGCATGCTAAGGAAAATATGGGGAAGAATGTTATCCATGTTGTTTCCTCAGGCCTAAATTTGTAAGTTATATACTGCACTTTGGAAATGGCTTTGGCCTAAAGGTATATTTATAAATTTTGTCTCTTCAGAGTTAAAGAAGCAGAGGAGGTCTGCAGGCAGAAAAAGGGGAAGTCGCTATATAATATAAGACCAAAACATGACTCTGGAATTGTAAGTAAAAATTGTAGCAATATTTCTGTTCCCATCACTCATTCTACCTTTTCTTTTCTCTTTGCACTTTATAGATGTGTTATTATTGATCTAGGTTTTCGCTCTGTTTTATTGTGAATGTTTAACATTTCCACAAAAGGTGTTAGATGAACAAACTGGAATGCTGCCTATAAATATTGCTCGACAAAACAGATGTAGCACAAGCAAGAGCAGCATATGACTGCCCACCCTACCAATCTCCCTGCATCCCAGTTTTCCTGTGGGATGCACCTAGAAGGCAGAAAGGCGTTTCCAGTCTTCAAGTTTATTCAGTCTGTTTCCACTCTCTTTTCTACAGTTACAAAACGTAAGGAAGAATTGTGATAGGTAGACATCTTTCAGGTTGGATCCTTGTACCCAATACTAATGGCTCCTGTTGCACTGATCTGGATTTGTTTGGAATAGAAACCCTAGAAAAAGATAATACTCGCCATTCTTCTGAAAACCGCTAAATAACTTCAGTGATAGTAGAGGAGTAATCCTCGTCATTCAGTGAAACTTTTCCACTATAATTGTCTAAGCATTGCTAGGATCATGACTGATTTTACAGAAAATAAACACTCCTCTAGTGAAAAATTAGTCTGGCAGCTCACATTTAAATTATACATGTGGAAATTACCCATCGATTCTATTTGTAAAATATTATAACAGAAGATATTTTTCATGTGTCCATGTCCCTGTCTGCCCCCCACCAGCCATGATTTAATTCTTTTGTGCTTTGTAGTCACAGCTACGTTACTGTGACACACCCTTGAAATGAAGCAAGTGGTAATTTACTGTATTCTAACTAGTATAATCTGACACAGGACAAAATAGCATTGCATTTATTGTTTCCTATTCTGAATATTTAGGGAGAGCTGGCTGTGATTAGTGCCATAAGAAATGTAAATGGAGTAACAGCTTGGTTAGGAATGATAAAGTAGGTTTTATTTTATCAATTTTATTTTAAACCAGAGCAAGATGTTATTTAAAAACAAACAAACAAAAAAACCACACCCAACTAACACTGATTTGAATTTCTCCATCTCACCTATATCTTGCCAAATGTAAAGACAGTGACGGATTTTTGTAAATTTTTTTCTTTTTTAGAGAACCACCATAGGTTTAATTGTTCCTGTGTCATTTTCATTATTAGTTGCACTGAAACTGGGACTTTCAGTGTTACTGAAAATTTGATAGAGTGAAAAGGAAAGTGAACAAAACTACTTCAAAAGCATTGTGTAGCTGCAGTCTATTTCAGTTCAAGCTTCAAAGGAAATTTATTTCTGAAGTCAGTTCTGCAGTAAGTAGAACTGAGCGTTAGCCTGCGTCTTTCTGTGCTTTTCATATTTCTGTGAGGGGGTTTAATATTTACTCAATTTTCTGCTTTCTTTTACTCATTTTATTTTTCAGAAAGCAAAGATAAGTATGAAAATCTGAGAGAAGAAAAGCAAAAGCCATTGTTACCAAAACTCAACACACCTGTGGGTGGGGAGTGAGGAGGAAGGAAACTGCATCATCCTGATCATTTGCTTTCTCGACCTTTTTAAATTCGCTTTTTGTTCTCTAGAGTTTTCCACCAATTGATGTGTTATGGTACATTCATTCATGAATGTAATCACTTTAATGGAGTGCCCAGCAATAGACTAGGTATGGACTTGAAACACCTACCCTGTACTCTGCGTCCCCTTTGCCACTCCAAACGGTATTTTGTGAAGCGTACGGTATATTACAAATAGGCCAAGTCAGCATGCATAAACAGCGGCATCTGCATCAGTTCTGAACATGCAGCAAATTGCATTAAGTTGAACTTCATAAGAATGCTACTCGATACAGTAAAACATTTCCATTCCTACTGGCAACATCTGTCTAACACAAATACTTCATGGCACTGCACTTAGATTAGGGAAAGAAATGTTACTCCTAGTGAATTGTTTGTATCCGTTTCATGTTGGCATTTGTAGTTCGTATTTTGAATCGTTAAGTGCTGTTTATACAGTATAATCAATGCTTTCCCAACTTGTTTGGTTGCCCTCCATGACTAAATATTTGTGGAACAAGATGTTTACTGTAACTATCTTTAAAATCGATAAGGCAGCATACTTTTACTTCATCTTTTGCCAGACAGTGAATGCCAGGTGGTATGGGGGTCAGAAATCCAGCATTAAAAAAAAAAAAAAAAAAAAAAAAAACAAAACCAAACAAAAAACCAACAACAACAACAAAAAAAAAAACAAACCAAAAAAGAGTAAGTGAAAATCAGGAAAATACAGAAAAGCACAGAAGTATGATAGAGTATGAGAGAGATTTGGCTATTATAGTTTGTTAATATATGAAGCAGCTAATACTTTTACATGAACTTTAAAAGGTATATAGTATAGTTTTAACTGCTGATCACTTAAATCAGACAGGCTTTTGGCCACATGTACATGACTTCCCTTTTGGAATTAGCTTTACATTTAATTTAAAACTCCTTTAGAGAGCCATTAAAAGATGCACATGGGGATTGCCATTTACAGAAAACAGTAGCCAGTTCTAGTGACAGACCAGAGCCTACCAACTAATCGGCATCAAGTTCACACTTAACAGAATTGCAGACTTTTCCTCTGGGCTTTCAGTGTCCCTGACTAGGAGGTTAATGATTGAAACCTATGACTTAGGGCTTCCATTTTAGACCACATGCTTAATTCCTATTTGCAATCCAGAATTAATTCTATCAGTTTTGATCTGCTCAACCAATAACCTTCCCCCAGTCCTAATTGAAGAGCCCCAAACCAATCAGCCCGATTGATAACATTTTTCTTTCAAAGCGCACTTTTCCTGAAGGCAGGCTGTGTGTGTGACTGAATTGGATGCACATGCTTACAGCCTTGGAGCCTGAAAGATACTGGGGTGAGGCAAACGAGCTCTAACCTGCTGGGTTGCGTTATTCCCTGTCTAATCTAGCACATCAAGAGACATTCCTAGCTGTCCAGAGGCTAATGTACCCTACAGGGTGTCATAAATGGAAGTGCAAAATATGACCTCAGGAATCTGTTATTCTTCAGATATACCAAGCACTAGAAAAGATGGGTTTTTTCACTATGTGAAAAGCAAGTCTCCTGTTGCTGACAAACCTATGTGAAAATCTCTACTTGTAATAATTTCTGGCAGGGATATAAGTTACTGAGAATGGAGTTCTAAAATTTTGTGTTGATGGGAGTAACATTACTATTTGGGAAAGTGAAAAGGAGAGATTATTAGCTGGTACAACTAACTTATGGAAAAAACTTTAAAAAATGAAGCTATTTTAATGGCACTGATTCAAATCCATGTTTGTATTTATGTAAACAATAGTCTTTTCCTCTTAACTTTGCTCCTAAGTGCAAGGATACAGTAGCATGTTTTCATTTGTAGCCTTCCTGTTCCCTTCAGTACCTACAGTATGTATATTACTATACTAAATGAAATAATAGATCATCTAACAAAGATCACTATGTGCAATACTGTATTTAGTGTTTCTATTTCAATTTTTTTAGAATGTTAATTTATATGAAAATAAAAGGAATAATAATGAAGTAACTGCTTTCTCTCTTCACTGTCAGGCTATGCTGCAGTTTGCTAGCAACCGTTTGCTCCCTAACCACCTTGTCCCATTCAGGCTCCCGTGACCAAGGATAAAAACTTTGTGAACAGATGGGTGGAAACGGGGCTTCTCTTTCCTTGCCTTTTGGAAGCACAGTGACAGTAATTCCCAGTTATGTGGATGTATTACCTTTTCCCCAGGTGGTGGTAGCGAGGAGCTTCAGAGTCCTTTACCCACCCTGCTGTCGCTCGCTCGGGTCTGTGGCTTGTGCACGCCTTCCAGTATTGTACCTGGCTCAGGCTTGTAACCTGTGCCTACTCACAATGCCTACGTAAGTCTCCAGAAATTGCTATTAGGACAAAAAAACGCATAAAAAAAGTATTATCTGCATATTATAATGTCTTTATACGTATATTTTATATCATTAAAGTGTTGTCTAGCAACCTGGTAGGACTGTCACATACGCACATCCCTACCCCTTTCACCGGATCTGCAGCATGGATGCTGGAAGTTATTCGCAAACCTCTCTGAAGAACAGTGTCAAAGGCTGACTGCAGCTGGTGGTACCATGTTATGATCTTAAGATACAAGCTGCTGCACAGATTTTCCTCTTTGAACATGTCTTTTATGTAGCTTTCTCTCCAGCCTGTTTTCAAACACACATTCAAAGTAAAGTAGCCCACTATGTGCAGCACCAAAGTGGATCCACAACACTCCCAGGGGGGATTCCCAGCCTAAGTTTCACCACTGTCCTTTTTTTCAGTGGTGCGTTCAGCTTTTTACAGCATTCTGGACTAATGTTCTTTTGTTTGTGTGTGTGTGTGTGTGTGTGTGTGTGTGTTAAAGAGGTTGAACATCCCACTGATCCCCTCTCTCCCCATTTCCTGAAACATCAAGCATACCACGCTTTGAGTTGGCTGTTGTCCTACGAGAGTTCTCGTGGACAGAATTCTGAGCCTTTGCTGATCACTCACCGTTACTTCAATGCAGCAGCTAGATACTGACTTTCGTACCTGAGCAGCAGATGTGACTTACTGAGAATGTCTGGGGTTTTTTAAGAGGAACTAAGAAGATCCGTGCTGTTTTGCTTGCAAATTAATGCCTTTCAGAAGCATGGTACTTTGCACGTGTCACCATGCAATTGTGCTCAGCTTTTTTTGTAGCACCTTTCATCATCCCGAAGCACTTCCAAAACTTAGTTAAATATTAACCAACAGCGGCAGTGGGAATACAATTAGTGACATCTTCTAGACTGGTATTTTTCTTGCCCAATTTTTCAGCTAAAAATGTTGGAAACAACTGCTAATTTCATTGAGAGAAGATACAGCAAGTCTTTGCATTGCAATTATTTCATTGCCTACTCTAGCGTAACAAGCAAAAGCCAAGTTTGTGCCAACCCCATTATATCAATTACTTAAGTTACGTCTATTTTAAACCGCTGCAGACAGAATAAGTGAAAACTGATGGAGCTGAGTTTTTCTGAAGATTGTGTGATCAAGTCAGCAAAAAGAGGAGACGGAAAACCATGTCTCACACCATTCAGGTCTGCCACTCACCAATCAAATGGGATTTATATCACAGAATAGGTTTTTCAAGCCATTACCTTGCTTATGACAGACCCATTGGTACCTGCGCTGTACCCGATGTCCATCCAACTTACTTTAAAGGGATCCAAGAGCAAGTCCATTGCCTCAAAAAAAAAAAGGCATCTTTCTGAAGATAAAGGATCTTTACAGCGTCAGCACTTTTTTCTCATTTATTCCCAGCTGCAGGTCCAACTTATTGTCACTCAACCCCAAACTGGAGCCCTGCCAGGGTGACACTACCATGGGGTGGCAGAGCTTGACATTCGCTGTCCCCCTCCTTCCCCTGTCCCACAGCATCACTAAGCAATACTGAACCTAGCTGATTTAAAGCTTTTTTTCATCTACCTCAGGAGACCTGCCTTGCTCTTGGATCATTTCCGCAAGTGGGAGTGTTTTGGATGGCAGCGTACGCCTGCGGTATGGCGGGTCAGCAGGTGGGCAATAAGGGGCTGGGTGAGCTGGACATGGGCTCTGGGCTGCACCACCAACAGCGGAGGTGCACATGGGTGCTGGGCAATGAAGCCACCGGCGAAGCAGGAGCATGGCGAAGAGGCAGGTGGAAACAAGAGAGGGGTATGGGAGGAGATGGCTGCCTGAGCTCCTTTTGAGCCAACTGATAGAGGCACTTGCAAGTTCTGAGCAGAGGGCCCTGACCACACGCAGGTAGCTAAAGCACAGCGAAATATTAATTCTTGGATTTAAAAGCTACTACAAGAAAAAAAAAGAAAAAAAAAAAAAGAGGGAAAAAAAAAGTCCTTAAATCCATGAAATTCCTGAACCCTGAGAGGATTCGGGCAAGAGATGGGGAAGGAGACAGCAAAGGGTTCATGCCGGTGTCATAGTGCCATAAAGGACAACAGCCTTCCCCTGCTCCTGGTGCGCTAGGTGCTCCTGCTGCTTTCAAGACCCATGACAGGCATCTCTTCTGGTCACGTGGAGGCTCGCTCCTTAGTGTGAGAACTCCCTTTCCTCACTGAAGCTTTTCTTCAAGATTATTTTGCAAATATTTTTTATCTGGGTAGGAAAGAAAAAAAAAAAAGGGGGGGGGGGGGTTGGAACACAGAACACTATCCTACCTTTGGACAGACATACACTGTATTCATGCAAGAGCTGACAGCCATCAATAAAATTCTCCTGTATCTTAAGATATACTTCATTCTTCTTTTTTTTTTTTTTTTTTCCTTCCATTCCCTGAGTAGTTTGGTGCCTGTTACATAAGGATCTCGCTATATTTTAAGCAAAACCACTTTGGTCAGGGTAATAGTTACTTCTCTTACCGCAAATGATGCCAGCAGTTCAGCCAGTGGTGGAGCTTTGGTTGCCTTCCTGTCAGTTAACCAAAAAAACCCAGAATTTGTGCATGCAGAATCGACTCCAGGATCTAGGATTAGTGCAATTCATGCTTCCCTCTTGCCCTGCAGGTACTTTTGAGGGGGTGGGGGACAAGGGAAGAAGTAGCTAGGTTTTCCCAAGCTGTCAAGGTGAGCCTGTATCTGGTAGGGTCAAAAGGAAGCCGGAGAATATACTGACGAGAGAGCAGCTGGACACAAGGTGTTGAAGCAAAGCCGGGAAACCTGGATGCCATATAACCCTAGAGTAGCTTTATTATTTAATCTATAATTTAATAGTAGACCTATAAAATAATTACATTATACTTAAAGCATTTCTTCATTTTTGTTTTCATTTATAAAACAAGAATTAAATACAGTTTTAACCATTACAAGCTCAACTCAGTTTTTACATAAACACAGCTCCTAGAAGGAGCTTTAAGCTGCAGCATATTCATATTGCAAACTGGTGAAAAACCCAGGCAGGGCATAGCTTAAACATAAAGATTCTTGCACTTTTTTTTTTTTTTTTTTTTTTTTTAACTGAAGTTATTAGGGTGCTTTTCATTCTCTAGTCCAAAATGCCAGACTTCCCATTCATTTCTTTCAAGTGGAGACTGAGATCCCAGGAGTCTTTGACTGTAGTTATTGCCACCTTACCCCCCCCGCCCAGCTCCCCGCAGCCACACCAGTGCTCGAGCTTGGCCTGACCAGTGCTGGCCTGGTGGCTGGCACGATGCTGGCAGGGCAGCAGCGAGCACTGATAAAGCAATCCCCGTGCGAGGAACCTCCCCGTGCCCTGCTGACAAGCTGAAAGAGCACAGCAGAAAAGCCACAGCCGTTCACGTAATCAGGCTAACAGACCTGACCAACCTCACCCTGCCCACGCCGAGCCCCGTAAACCGCTTGGCAAGCTCTGGTGGAGCTCAGTCCCGAAAGCCTCTTAGAGCCGGCTGTCGCACAGAACAGCGACCTGTGGCACTGAACCCCTGGCTGGCAGCAGGGGCCAGGCACGTTAACCCGTTGAAGCGGCTGCATGTGAAGAGGCTGGTGGGGAAGGGCTCCCACCGCAAGCTGGTTTCACGAGATGCAGATGCTGAACTGCGAGACATGCATCAGGGAGTCGGCGTGTCATTTTTAATTTGTAAGCTTCAGACAATTGAGCACGCATGGGCTCTGGGTTGGGGGGAAGGGGCTGGTTTGTTTTGAGACATGGGGTTTTAATGCAGCTGGGACTAATACAGTTCTGATCTGTAACAAACAGATTATACAGGACATGCTAAACTCCATCAACTGAATAACAACACAGTATGATTTTAAATGAACTGCAAGTGTTCACCGACACTGATTACGTAGAACTCAAAACCCGCGCAGACCACCAGTACTGTAGCAATTACCACTTACTCTCTCCCTGCTCCTACAGCTGTGACCCATTCCAGCGGCACTGACTGATGGGCTTGTCCTTTAACACTAACACATTAACGTGGTTTCCAATCATGGGAGAGACACCACTCCCAAAACCTGATGACACTGATGTAGCTTTTGTATTCAGTCCAGCCATGACCAAATTTTATCCTTTGTGCGACAGTGCTTTTATACCTTAAGGGAAACATTGTTCCCTTAAGTGTTCTCAGCATCTCTCCCACTACCCTCCCACCTACCCTGGTCTGAGCAGGCATAAATATAAGGTCATACATGGGTGTTGTCTTTCCTGGAGTAAGAAACACACACACACATCTAACACACAAAAACCTACCGAAAGCCCAGTTAAACCATGTCCATTTTAAGCCAGGCAGCTGACCTAGCAACCGAGTCTCTTACTCAACGTATTTTAATCTCCGGCACATTCTGCCACAAGAAAAATATACATGGCTAGGTCTATAATACTTTAAACAGTTGTTTACTATAGCTAGGTTACAAAATAAACACTGCTGCAGAGACCACGTGTTGGATATACTCTTAACCACAACAGCATCAGAACCCACCCTCAGTCTGCTCCGCGGTGACGGTGGCTGACCCAGCGCCTTGCCCTCTTCCCCTCGCTCCTTATCTGCCTTCAGACAAGAAGCCCGGAACCGTTTGTCATTGCACAATTAAAGTTGTCTTGAGGAGATGAGCCTCGTCAGAGAGCCTCGCTTGCTTCTCGCAGGTTACTCGTCCCTCATCTGCGTCCCCCAGCCCTGGGCAGCGCCCCAGCACTTCCAAGTGGGAGCGGCGAGCTCCGGCCCAAAGCACGGGGAAGGCGTCCTCGTCTCGTGGAGGGGACTGGAGTGTAGGGCAGAGGGCTTTACTCCACACAGTGGAAACATTTAATGCTGGTTTCAGCCAACTGGTTACTTAGAGGATCGATCGCAACTCCTGGCAGCCTGCTCCACTCCAGCAGATTCAACCGCCAAATGACACTGGAAATATAATGAAACTTGATGGTGAAGTGCCTCACACAGCCCATTAAACAGCGTTATTCCAGTCGGCAAGCGGCAAGGAGCCTCTCCTTGCTCGAGAGATGCCTCCTGAAAGACAACAGAACACCAAAAAAAAAAAAAAAAAGAAGGAAAAGAAGAAACAAAGTGACAAAATGGACAGTCAGCTCAGTGGGAGAGGGGAGGCAGCAGTAAATCTGATGGGGGCAACACCAAGCAGTAGCCACACGCCTGCTCTCACAGTTTGCCCGAGTTGTTAAGATTCACAGACATGCACCGGCACTGCTTGACCTTCTGGATTTTCTTGAGTCGGAAGGGTGGGTCCAGCTCTGGGCACTCCAGCTGCACGGTGGAAGAGGTGACCTTGTGTGGCTTGCAGAACGCGCAGGACTGGAAGGACTCCTCCTCCTTCTTCACGTGCCGCGGTATGTAGAAGGAGTTGCACTGCCCATAGCAAAAGCGGTTGATGATGGTGCGGCTTATGCAGCCCTCCTCGCTGACAGTCTGCCGCAGGGGCTGCGTCTTGCACCAGTCGCTCTTGAGGTATTTCCTCTCGGTGACCACCAAGGCCTCCTGGCTGGAGGCCAGCACCTCCTTATTCAGCTGCTGCCTCCGCTCCGAGTGGTTGCTGCTGCTGTCCTTGTAAGGGGAGGGAATGGCGCCCGCCGGACGGTTTTTCCTCGTGTCCGTGACTCGAACCAGCGCTGCCATCAGGAAAACGGACAAGGCGAATTTCCAAATCATCCTGCAAACGGCAACACAAGCAGCTGTTAGGAGAGACACGTTTTCAAACCACAGAACTGTAACGGCGGTGAACTCTTCTACGCCTGCTTTTAGAAGCAGCGGAGATCTTGCCACCTTTGTAGTCCCAACAGCTTTCCCCAGGAGATTAGCTCTATTCTCAGGTGATTACTTATCACAAAGTGGCTAAGACCTGTGAAAGTCACATCGCTCCCCCCCAGCCTTGCGAGCTCTCCCACTACTTGCTTTTCCCCCCACCGGGACAGTGCTGCTTCGATCGCTGAAGAAGTGACTTCACAGAAGCTCCAGCCAGAAAAGCTTCCTCCTCCTCTGTGAAATCCTGGGCCAAACAGCTGGGCAAAGTCCTGGCTAGCGAAGGCTCCAGAGACTCCTGCCAACACCGTGACAGCTGATTTGGGGACGGCGGGGGAGAAGGGAAGGGAATGCCAGGTTACACAAGGTGAACTCCCATCTGCCTCCCCAGCCCCCGAGTCCCTGCACAGCCTCATTCCACACAGAAGTAGCGAGAAGTGTCCAAAAGCCGATTTTTATTATCTTAAATTACTTCTGAAGTTTCTTGGGGCTTTTATGGAACTTACAGATTTGCATTTATTGCCTTTGTGGGAGGCCGAAAACTTGATGGATTTATTCTTCCAGTAAAAGGAAATGCTTAAACACAACTTTGACTTCATTTAAGGTTTAAGAAGGTTTGTAAACAGGAGAGAATTCAGTATTTATTTTAGATGTTAAGGAATAGGTTAGATCACAAGCCAGTTGCTAAGTTAAAATAGTCAGCCAATTGGCAAAAATATTTTTTCCTATGGTTGTCTTTTAGGATTTCTTGTTCTGTGGAGCATCCCTTACCAACTCTTGGATTTTCATCAACCACTTGTCCAATTCATTTTAGTAATGTGTCTCGGTGCGATTCCAGGATATCAGAGTAGACATACTAAATTTCCTCATAAAGTCAGTTCTCACCAGTGCACTGCCACAACTCATTTTACAGTTCACTTCATGCCGTTCTCCCTGGGAAGGGGGAACAGAGGGTCTCTAGGGTGCCAGAAGTGGGTGCAGCCCAGAAGCTTCCTATTCGGAGGCAAGGACCCTTCAAGTCTTTCTGAAAGTGTTCTTAGTGAACTGTATTTTTATAATAGCATACAGATGAAAGACTCATCCCTCTCTTCCCAGTAAAGTTTCAAATCCTTCCAAGTAATGATTTATTTATTTTTCCTTTAGAGAGATGCCAAGATGAAAACAATACCATCATACCAGTAAATATAGGTATGTCTCACACTAGAGACACTTAAGATGGTGCATAGATACTCCTAACATGAAAACATGCCTGTTTCCAAACAAAGACACCAACAGATTGAAAGAGTCATTGCTGCAAAAGTGCAAGAGAAGATAACAACAGCAATAGCAAATACGTCTTACCTAACAAAGCAGACCTAACACATTTAACTCCTATGCAGATAAAGTGAAGGAACTACTGTAGCAGACTAGGTGAGACAACATCATTTCAGGCGATTTTCTAAGTTTACGAGATCTCAATGTCAGGCTTTGACTAAATTTCTAAGGGGAGAAGCGCTGAAAGAAAAGAAAGTGCTAATCCTCTAGCTGTGAACGAAGGATGTTCTGAGGCAGAGTTAAATTTCACCAGAGTGTGTGCTTGAAAGAGAATCATCTTTAAAGGGAAGCCACTGTTTCTAAAACCCAGATCAGCCCATTCATCTGCAACCATGCCAGTTGCCCACTGACACCCACTGTAGCCATGGGTACTTTAAAGCAGTGGCCTATTTTCACACTGCTTAGCATTCTGCATAAAAGTCCAGAAGTTTTGTCCAGAGTCTTTAAACGAAGCGAGACTAGACTTGGCTTTGCTCGCAAGTATTGTCGCCAAGACCGTTGGATGTCAACCCACACGGCCAGGCCAAAACCTAATCAGGTAATTAGTTTCAGTTGAATATAGCGTTCCACGCTTCCTTTCAAACTGTTCTCGTGTTATTCTGCACCGATGGCTGCATTTCAGTAGTAGATAAAACAACTGATCCCCATTGCTTTGTGCTTTATATAGAAAGAGGAGGAAAAGACCCAGGAGTTACAGGACTATACCTTCTAGGGGTCTCCACAAGATGCCTTATGCCAACGCTACTCTTCCACTCTTCTCTTGAAACGCAAGCCCACAAAGCAATGGTGATAACTCTACTGTTCTTCAGGGAGGGAGGCTGGTACTTTTCAGCAGGGATATCGCCTCTCCGGTCTCATTTCTCTGATCCTGGCGGGGAAAAGGACAACACAGGTCCTAAGCCACATCAGAAGGACAAAGACACTTTCCCCCACCCCTTCCTCTTTTCTATGGTAAACCCTGTCTTACCACACCCACCCTTTCTCATCACAAAATGCGAGTTGAAAACGTTTCCCTTTTGTGTCAGGGGTGGGGTCAAGTAGAAATCCTACGCAGGAATTCAGGAAAGCTGACAGAGGGCTCACAACTCAAACTCTACAATATAGAGAAATATTATAGTAATTTTCTAATTACTGGAATAGTTTTATGTAGGCATGGAGAGCCATTCAACAGAGTAAGTAGGATTTATTCAGTAAGTCTACATTTATAACTAATAAAGCATTATTAATCAAAGCCACTATTGTAAGGTTATAAACGAAACACTGCAGTACACGTTAGCAAGTACTTCTACAGACAGGTAGGAATGCACCACCTATTTCTGTCAATGATCCTTATCAAACCTGGACCTTAAAATGTTTACATAATAGAATAATAATCTATTTTACACTAGCAGGTCAAATGTGCATCCTGTCAGATCGTGGAATTTCTAATCACAGGGTTGCCCCTTACTAGCCTGCAAATCACCCCTTTCTAAGCCCTGGCACACAAACCCCCTATTCAAGCAAGTAAGGGTGCAAACAAGGTCACCTGGTGCCAGCAACATGCCAAGGACTACATATATTTTTCGGTGTTCACATGCAAAGAGAAAAGAAACCTCAGTATTCTCAGAGACACAGAACTTTTTGGTAAACACAGTCTGAATGCAAAGCAACATGGTGAATGCCAGCTGCAGACAGAGCGGGACGAGAAGGAAGACAAAACGTACTGGAGAAGAATCTGGCTTCTGGCAAGAACAGGGCAGTTCTGTCCTACTTAGATGTCACAGAACTGAACATGGGGCTGAGCCCGAGCAAGCCAGAACTGCCTCGAGAGACCAGCGCCTCTGAAGCTTGCAGGAACGCCAGCCCGGGCCCACCGCCCCCGCTGCACCTGGGGGTGCCCATGGCCCAGCCAGCAGAAGCTCCCGTGGGACAGTTTTCAGCTTCCTTAAGGGTCGCTGCCAGCTGCTGCCAGTCCCCCCCACCCCTTTTTCCAGTGTGTGAGCTGGTGCAGAAAATAACCTTAGACTAGACACCAAGCCAGCCCTAGCTGCATTTACATTTCACATGCTAAGTTTTTATCTCTTTGAGATAAGGAAATCAGCGTCAAGTATGAGTTCATAAACTCAACAAACCCATCATGCTGGGGCTGGGCTATCAGGTACTCGGGAGTGTAAAAAATCCTTGGCCAAGGAGGCAGGAACACCAGGACACAGCTCTGTAATTTGGGGACGTCAGGGCACCCATCTAGGAGGGGAGACCCAGGATTGCTGTGTCTGGCCTCAGCTTTATTTCGCCTTTGTATCCAATTACTGTGTAACATAAAATATCTACCAAGGCAGGCTCTCTCTTGCGTAGTGACCTTCTGGCCCTATAACTCACGCATTCCTGAAAGCAATCCAGCTCCGGAGCAGCACAGGCAGCAGTGTAGCCCCCGAAATAGCCTATAGTTTGGTCGTTAGGGCACCTCTCTGGGAACTGAAGTGTTGGATTTAACCTCAGAAGTCAAGTGCACATTTTTTGGAGAAGCCTCCCGGCGCAGAAGCCGGCGCTATGGTCTGCAAGGTAGGGCAGGAGGTAACGGCACCATCCATCTGTGCCCAGCGACTGCTCCACCGCTTCCTCTGGTTTGCAAAGCTGTCACCAGTTTCTCAGCTCAGGGTGCAGTTTCTGACTGGGGATTCCTGTTTCACTATCAGCCTCCTTCAGGGTTGCAGGTGGATGTAAAGAGAGAGAGATGTAACTTAAAGATCTGTGATAGTTTTTTCAGCATGCAGCACCTGCACAGAACCTGGCACTACCAGCACTCGTGGAAGCATCCAGTGCTTTGATACCGGTTTGATACAATCACCTCCCCTTCACCAGGTCTTCCTGGCAGGAGTTCAGAAAAAAAAACCCAGCCAATAATTTTAAAAACTGAAAAGATACCTCCAAAACCTGTCTTTCCTACCGTGGAACTTTCCTACCATGAAGCCTAGGATGGATTCAGCCTGTAAACGCACGTGGAAGAAGAGCCAGTACTATAAACCTATCCTACACCCATCAAAAGCACCATGAGAGCCAATGACTGGAGAGACGATAAATTCAGAGCTACTTTCCTTTTTAAAAATTATTAATTTAATTAACAGCTGAAGAGTTTGCCTTGGAAAACGGTTTCTGGTCAACTACCAGCAAAGGGCAGACATTATAGGGTAGATTAAATCAGGTACAGTTCTGTGGCATGGTACACACACGGTCACATTTGACCATCTGCATCACTCTTTTCCAGTTTCTATCCTGCAAACTTCAGAGACACAAGAGATCTCCTTTGGGATCAGCTATTCAGCTGACTGTGGGAATCCCTGTTACCAGAAGTTTTTCTGCTCCCCCCTTACTTTCCTGTTAGACCTAGTCAAAAAAGAATCCGTATAAACCAGCTGTATGTATATTACTGTAAGAACACGGTGTACATGGTCAGTTCTCAGCATTTTAAGATGGGACACAATAAGTGTTCCTTGAAGACAAGCCAGGCAATAACTTCTCAAAGAACTAAAACTTGGCTTTAGCAACAGACGTGGGAAGCCAGGAAATATCAGATTCTCTACCAGGAAGCCAAAAATGCTATTTATTTAATTTATTAATGGTTAGGCATGATTCTAATGGTACAATGTTTGCATAAAGTCTATACAAATCAGGCATCTTTGTGCAAGGGAGGCATTTGGTGAAAGCTTCTCCCTTTTAAGTATCCTTTGGAAACTATTTGTCCTGTGTCTCAACGTCAGCAGTAACAGAACACTGTACTGTATCTTTCTTTTCACAGAGCCATGGGCCTCTTAGTAAATCATTCCATCATTAATAGATTCTCATTATTAAATTGCCAAGACTGAAGCCAGCCACAACAACAAAACACACACATAGGAGGCGGGGGGGGGATGAAATGAAGAAAACAAAACAAAAGCCGGTAACGCAGCTAGAATGTGTTACTCTCGTATTCAGATACAAAATCTCTGCTTTTTAGCAGTAAAGAAGAGTTACCATGTACTAGGAATACTAAGCAACACTTTAAAAACACTAAATGCAACACCGAAGGGAATAATTGTTTAAAAAACAGTAATTAATGCCATTACAACCAGAAGTTTTTCCATTCTTGCCCTCTAAGAACCTTCTATAGTGATTTGAGAGAAAGCTATTTCATTGCATCACAGCCCTAGCAGTAGGTGGTAGAGGCAGAAAACATTTCTTTTAGACTTAATGAACTCCTTGTACCCTCACTGGCTGGCTTGGATGAAGATCCTTCCTCCTCTCCATCCTTCCCGCTCCCCCCCACCAAGGAGATCCGTCCTTCTCGCTCCCTTGCGCCCACACTTCTCCCCCAGAAAGGCCCAGGCATGCCCATGGGGAACACCAGGAAGCCTGAAGGGAATTAGGAAGGTTTTCCTGCACCCTGGACACTCCAGGGACCATACCGTCCTGTCCAGGCTCTTGTTCGCGTTTTGAAAGGGGAAGCAGGCTGGGTTTCACCGATGCCTCAGGAGAGGACAACATTTCGCCCGTAATGCCAGGAATTAGAAGTTCTCCTGGTCAAGACAGTTCCTGAAGACACCAAATGTAAAATATTGAGAAATAGAGTACATCATCGACAAAACTGAAGCACAATGAGCAAAGGACAACCTGCGGGGACACCACGCTAAGATGAAGCTAGCTGAGAACAGCTCAGGGGTGCTGCTTCATACTAATTTCAGCTCTCAGTATAGATTTTCTACAACCAAGAGCTTTATCTTGAATTCTCCCTGAAGAGGCTGGAAGTTTAGAATTCCTGATCCATACACAAAAATGTAAGAGGAATCAAGGGCTCAACCAATTACTCCTGCCACATCCACCACCGTGTAATGTGTCAGATATGTTATTTTTAGGACAGGAGCAATTATAAAGAAAACTTGAAGGTAAACTCACCCTCGGCACCAAAACTAACCAGCTCGAATGTTTGGCTTTTCCTTCACATTTTGTCCTCTATCCTTCTTATCTACCTTTACTGCCTCCAGAAATTCATGTTTATAACCGCTGTACCGTTCCTTCGTCCAGAAACTTCAGACAAGCCCGTCTGACACAGGTTGGAACGCAGCTGCTCACTTCATCGGAGATCGCGTTACCCCACTGCTCCTCTTTGCACTGACGCCCTGCCAGGAAATATATTGATTTAAATACTGTATTACTGATCTATGGGATTAGGCTCTCCACAGGCTGAGTCCTTCTTATCTTGCATAGCTTCTAAACCTGTGCTTCACTTTATTTTTTTAAGTAATACTAGTATTGGATGAATTGAGGTAAGTTTCTCATTTTTTAGAGCCAGGACAAGCACTTTGTGAGGAGAGTCACTGAAAATTTCATTAGCTGAAATATGAGTTTTTATCCATTATATCCAAGATATGAACTGGAGTTCCAGAAGACTGGGTGGGGGTCCGGGGCAGGGGGAGCATTGGTGAAGCCAGCCATGGTAATTTTCTTTGAGATACAGTCACTAATACTTACATCCATGATAAATACCAATGCGTCCCCAAAAAACACAGACATATCTAAGAAATACAATTACTAAGGCAATCACTCAACTAGAATAAAATAGTGAAGGAAACCATGCTCTGACTTTGCTTGGGTTTTTTAAGGCTAAATGTTAGCCGATTAATACAGCGAAGCAAGACTCTATCAACTTCATACTGCCCTGTATTTATCAGTACATAACTGTGTCAGCATTATTCATTTTAACATAGGAAAAGTTAAATAAAGAGGAGGAAAAAAAGCTCCACGAAATGTAAAAGCTAAGCCATCCTACAGTAGTTCTGGTAATGCCACAATGCCATTTTTCGGGGAACATGAATACGCAGAACTCCACTTGAACACTAACAGGTAACTGGACAAAGGCTTTTTGGAATACTATTCTGATTAAAACTCCTAAATTTTGTTGCAATTTCAGCTTCAGGAACTTGTGGTTTTAGAGCCAACCACAGACAAATGTCTGCCTGGTGAGCACATGTGAACTGTCCCAAGCAGAGTGAGATGTCCTAATCAGAAGTGTCTGGGTAGTCATCAGTACTGGCAGCACATGCAACACTGGGAAAAGAAGGGGGAGCGGGAGGAGGGAAAAACCCACAAAATAAAACCAGATTTCTGCTCTCTGTCCATAAGGTTGATTTTCTTTCTCCCAACCTGGTTCTGGAGAATGCTACAGTCAGGGGGTGGGGAGGAATAAATAAGAAAAAAACTCCTTGGATACAAGGAGACTAGTTTTTTTGGAAAGGACTGAAAGTTAGTTCTTCTACGAATCTAAAAGATGTCTCTTTGCAAGAGTGAACCACATTGAAAAGATACTTGCTCTCCTTCTCGGTGCTCCTCAGCTTTTCAGCACGAGATAGAGAGCCCCAAATAGGCAAGTCAGTTCTGTTTCCACACGAACATTTTGTCCAGCAAGCAATAATAGCCTACTTTTAACTTTATTCTTCTGGGCAGAAGGCAGCTGGTACACTCCCATTTGGCAGTGTTTCATTCAGGAGAAAACAGCAGACTTCTGCCCTTGGGAAACGAAAAACTAAATCAGAAGGGAAGCGGTGGCTTCAGCAAATGTCTTCATTTGTGACCATCCCTCAGCCTGTTGGAAAGGAGGACAGTCAACACAAGAATGGGGAAAGTTCAGCATTTAAATACAATAGCTCATTTCATTGCTTCCTCACTGGAGAATCAATACTACAAAAGACTATTTTGCAATGAGTAGTCTCCATTATATTTTTGTTTTTTTGCATTACAACAGAACATAGAAATCTCATCCAAGACCAGTGCCTGACTAAGCAACACAACTTCAAATGTTTGTAGACTCACTTGGTGAGCAACATATGGTGGGACCAGAACTGAGCACAGAGGGGAACTGACTTACTGGAGGTCAGAAACGAACTGAGAATGGACCATTTCCAACGTCTTTCAATTGCACCGCATGGCACCAATGCTCTTCTTTCTTCTGATCAATCCAGATTTGTTACCCTTCGGCAAGCTTTTCTTTAAACATGTTATAATTTTGTGTATGAAAATGGTTCTGTGTGAAAATTTTCAATATGGTTTCCCTGAGTTTTGATAGAAGGGAGATGGAGTTAGAAGCTTTATTGCTTTGTAGTGTCAAACAATGCACTACTTCCAGCGCAGCGCACACGGCTCGTTTTCCAGCTCACAGGGCAAGACCATTAGTCTTCACTACATGTGCGTTACTGTACTCACACCACTTGGATTTGGATGAGATCTACTCTAGAAGAAAACAGAGGCCTGTACGTTAGAGGACCATAAAAGTGCTCAGAAGAATTTCTGCTTGCTTCTCTTAATGGGCAGAAAAATGCAATTACTTCTAAAAATCAATAGGTGGCATGTTGTCTTGTATCTGAGAAACACTAGATAAATCAAGAGAAAAGGAACATTCACATTTTCCAGAGTTTCTGGTAGACTCAGATACTTCTACTCATCAAGCTCTCTATTCAAGATTCTACCCTGTTACTACGTTAGGACTCTCAAGTAGTCAAGTTCCTATCTGAAAAATCTAAAATTTTATTGACTATCTAGTGTTTATATTATGGATTTCTGTAAGCTAACATCCTATTTATAGAGCTGAAAGACAGACGGTTCAAAGAAGAATCACTCTTATCTCAATATCCTAAGGCTAGTCTTTCTAACAGGCAGTATGCAAATTCCCCCACACCCCAAACTTCAGCTGCGTATCCCACTCTTTTCTAACATGCCACCTACCACAACCATTGCAGCTGTATTTCCATAAAGTTGTCCTAAAAATGGCATAGATTGATTGCTTCAAGAGCTTTTCATTTACATTTATCTCTGCTTACAAATTTGCCTGACAAAGCATTGGTCTCCTAACTAAAATGTACAGCAGTTGTGGGGACAGAGGGCAGACGACCTACGCTAATGAGCAAGTAAAACAAGTATTAAGCCCATTAGCCGCAACCAGGTCTATGCCACGCACATATGTACGTTGCCAGAATGATTAGTTTCACAGAAAAGCTTTTTTCTCCTCAGTGAAGCTAAACCTAGGGAATCCTCTCATCCTTCCCCGCCCCCCCCTCCCCCCTTCAGTTAATAAGCAGCATGCTATTCCACATCTGATAGTTCCCAAAAATTACATTTTTTTTTTAATCCAGCAACCAAATTTCAAACAAGTTGGACAGCAAGGCAGTTTTGAAACTTCTACTGCATTACACTATGTGTGTTTTCTCCCAAGGTATACAGGAAAGCAAGAAAAGTCTTTCAGAGAACGGGAAGGGGGAGGACACAAGTGATGGATACGGCAGTTTGCTACCACAGGAGGTGAGAGTGGTAAAGAGGGTGTTTAGGGTTACTGCGGTGGACTGGCGCACCCAACACATCCATAGAAAACCAAAGTTCATGAGCTCTAATGTTCACCTGTAATACAAGACACCTTGAAACAACAGCGGGTCACCTCAAAGCTTTTAATATATTTTCTTGCTCAGGGTCTAAGATGGCCCAACAGTTGTAAAACTTATCTGTGCCAGCGATAGATGGAAGCCAGGCAGTACCGAGTCACTGCCGCACACCACGCACGGTATTACCCTTGGGCTGATCCTGTAATATTTTGCATCCCTTTCTGTTCTCAAACTTACTTGGAGAGTTACAAGATGTTTTCTTCTTTCCCTAAGAACACCAGGCTTCTACTCGGCTTCCTTCTGCAATTATTGTTTGTGGATTAACTAATGGTCCATCAGAATCCCCATGTAATTACCTTTGTTGCAAAATTTAACTTGGCTGTGGGCTTTGTTCTGAAAGGAAGCCCGTTCACTCCAGGTCCCACATGAGAAAATTCAGGTATGCAACTGAAATGCAGTTTAAACCTGTGAGGGCTGAGAAGCACGGCAACCACATGCTCTGAGGGCTGGCTGTACATGCGCATCTGCAAGCTGTCCTGGTTTCAGCTGGGATGGAGTTAATTTTCCTCCTTGTAGCTGGTACAGGGCTGTGTGTTTGGATTTAGTATGAGTAATATTGGTAACACACTGATGGTTTAGCTGTTGCCAAGCCGTGCTTACCCCAAGTCAAGGACTTTCCAGTTTCCCAGGCTCTGCCAGTGAGCAGTCGCACAAGGAGCCGGGAGGCAGCAGGGCCAGGACAGCTGACCCCAACTAGCCAAAGGGATATTCCATACCATAAAGTGTCATGCCCAGTATATAAACTGGGGGCAGCTGGCCAGGGGATGCCAATCACTTGGCTCTTCTTGGGTTTGTG
Organism: Falco rusticolus; assembly: GCF_015220075.1. Lineage (NCBI taxonomy): Eukaryota > Metazoa > Chordata > Aves > Falconiformes > Falconidae > Falco > Falco rusticolus. The sequence continues at coordinate 6,593,950 of NC_051192.1, read as the reverse complement.
TTTTATTTCTCTCTCTCTCTTTGTTGTCTCCCTTTCCCTTATATCATCATTATTATAGTTTATTTCAAATAATAAACTGTTCTTATCTCAACCCATGGGTTTTACCTTTTTTCCGGTTCTCCTCTCCATCCCACCAGGGCCGGGTGTTGGGTTGAGGGGGGAATGAGCGGCTGTGTGGTACTTAGTTGCTGGCCAGGACTGAAGGGATTAAACCACGACACAAGTTTGTAGACAAAGGTGACATTTGGAGTTCTAAACCTTCAGAGCTATATGGCTTCTTGGCCACCCTAGTACTGCATCAATGGATGTCTGGATGGAAGTTCATCAGTTTGGAACTACTCTGATCCTTGTTTTCAAGCTGTTTTGTGAGATAACCATAGGAATTTTAATTTATTTCACTATACGTCTATTGGTATTTCCAAATTGTTATGTTCCAGTAATGTTTATGACTGCCACAGCTGTCAGATGGACTAAAATAAATCACAGCAGCTGATGCTCAAAAACTATCAAAGGTACAGAACTTACCAGGTGCTGTAATGTCAGGAATACAAAAAAATTTGTGATTAGGTATGCAATAGCAACATAAAATGCTAAATACCTAAACATTTCAGTAGCACTTTCTAGCTATACTGGGAAATGTACAGCGCACAGAACGAATGGATAAACTCCAGTTTACTCACTGTCATCAGCAGCGTGTGTCACTTCACCAAAAGATGAATTCTCAGTGAAATGCAGCAGGATGACCTGTACTACAGGAAATTTCACATCCAAATACTGGAAACTTACCCCACCCCTCCCACTTCACACTGATGGCAACACGTGGCTGCCCCACATCTATGTCCTTGTGGCTTTGATTCATGCTCCGCTCAGTGATTCTCCTCCCGTCATTGCCTGAAGAATGTAAATATTTGTTCTGTCGGTATTCTGGTTTACAGACTTGGCCCATTATTGAATATGAAGGCTGTAATTCAATCATAGAAGGATCTGTTGCCATGCATAAATAGGGATTTTATGTTTTATGACTTAGGCTTTGCAGAGCAGCCGTCTTCCTACTCACCTCCCCCTCTCCTTGCCCAGGACTGAATTATAGTTCTGCCTCTAATTGCAACCCCATATTATTCTATTTCTCTTCTGCTGAGAGGAAGACCAGAGCTATCATTCTGAACACACACCAAGCCACAGGAGCCTGGATGAGGTACTCTAATGACAGGTCCTCCTACACAGCACATTTACAGTCTTTCTGCTAATTAATTTGATTTGCTTTGTCTAGACTAACATAATACAGCAAGTTATGCTCGTTTAAAGGAGGACTGTTAGCCTTTTGGTTCGCTCCAAATGAGGAAGAAAGAAGAGGCAATGGACTGGAATCTGGGGGAGACTAACTTTGCCCTTGACTACACCATTGCTTATGTTTTCACTTGACCAAGACTTTGTCTCCAGGAGAACCCGAGACAGCACTATCATCAGAGGAGAGACTATAATCAAAATCAGATATCGTCGGCATGCGCATGGCAAGGCAGTGGCAGTTACACAGAAGGATTCTGTCTACGATGCACCGCAGTCAGCAGCTTTCTTCCTGGCAATCACTTGGCATCTACTGTTCACAGCTCCTGACATCCTCAGAGGGCTGAACAAACATGTAATTAAAACCACACACAAGCTGTTTTCTTCAGACTCCCTTCACAGAACGAGGGGAGATTCAGTGGCGTGCCACTGGACTAGTACATCAGAGGCAAAGCTGGTGATGGGAGTTAGAGTAACTCCTCACCATCTGGAAGTTGAGACCTTTGTTGAGTAGTTTTGACAATGACTGAAACTGTGGAGCTGAAGAGTCTCAGAGTTGAGCTGTCAGTCAAATATAGGACATGGGACATGGGAGTGATGCGCGAGAAACAGATGAACCAACTTGGATTTGAAAGTTCAGCCTTCTGAGTCAGGTGGGCAGATCCAGTTTTAATATCCAGAAAGAAAAGTGACAAGGAATCACACTCATCATATAGGTGCACCGTGGAGTGGAATGAGTCCATACATTTCTTAGGAATGGCAAATACCTTCCCCTATGATGGAAGAAGAAGAGGAAGGGAGGAAGCTTACAGAGGCAAATGCCAACCTCTTCTGCTCAGAAACCCACAGAAAAGTGTCAGAGCTCCCCTCCTGTAGGCAACTTCAGGATCATTTTTTTTAGTCTTGGAACCTCAGTTGCATTTATCATTTTGCAGCATCAAAGAGGGGAAAGATGCCAACTTTGGGAGTTCCTGGCTCAGGGATTTCTATTTGACTGCTAGTAACTGGGGACCCTCTTTATATAAACACAAGTAAAAGACAAACAGCACCCAGAGGCTCTTTATTAACTTAAAGTGACCTTGGTTTTTTTAGTGATTGGCCATAAGCCATTCACACTGTGTCACCACAGTTAAGGTTAAAATATTTTTCCATTACTCACGCTTTCAAGCTCAGTAGAAGTAGACAATCAGTAAAAGGAAATCTGAAGATTCTTCTCTTTGGCTCTTCCAGCAAGCTATTCTCAGAAAGGTCAGGGAGGTATCTCGGAAAGTGTTAGCCAACATCTAGCTATAAATTTCAGTGCGAGATGGCAAGCTCCACTGCTCTTCCAAGTTTATTCAAAGCCTCTTCCCCAGCTCCAACTTAGGCAGCACTTCCTTGAATCTAGAGCAGACAAATGACACCTCTAGTAATCTTTGATGACCTCGTGTTACTACATAAGACATCAAGGCTCCCTTTCATCCCAGTGCTTGACTTGATGGAGAGCAATGACTCATCCAAGTGAAGTGGCCGATGGAGCTTCCCTTTTGACACGACTACAGCGTTAGCTACTGGCTAACATCTCCGTGTGTGACCATTAAATGCAAAACATTGTGAAAAGGAGGAACGAGTGATCAGAAAGCTGGCTCATTCATGGTTTGGGGTGGGGTTTTTTTCTTATTGCAAAGCAGTCAGAGAACGTGTTGTGCGTTACAGTTTATGCTGGTTTTACTAATCCTACCATTTAAGTGTGGTTTCAAGCATTTATATGGATCTTGCTGAAGCAGCAAGGGCGTTCGATCAGCTGAAAGGTTGGGCAAACTCCTTGTAACGGTTCTCCTAGCATTAACACAGCTTTGTGTTGGTGCTAGAACTATTACAAGTAGTTTAAACTTGTATATACAACTCTATAAACCATTCAGTTGGCTCAGCAACCGCATGCCACCTGTTCCACGTGCTAAGGCCCGCTGTAGTTGGTTAGACCAAATAAGATCTCCCCAAGGAAAACGCTCTGATCCATAGGGTTGCTCTGGTTCCCGCTGAGTGATCACACACACAACTCACACATTAATTTAGAAGTGACTTAGACCTCAGGTACAAACAACTCTATGCACCCATGCAGATGGCTCTTTCTAGACTTCTTCCTATGTCTTGACTAAACAGCAGACTTTTTAAAGAAGTTATATGTAATATGGGATTAAGAGGACTGGAATCTCAAATAAGGCTAGGTGGAAAATATTTTCTGACACCACGAGAACTAGACATATTGAAAGCCTCATGCCCAAACTGGAGGAAAAGATACATCCTGACCATTGGCCTATGTTTCCACTTAACATCAGCTGAACTATTAGATTCTGGATTCTTCCTTATTTTCCTTTTGAAGAAGGTGGTGAAGTGAGCAAAAATTGGTTTTAAGATACTTTCAATGTAAAATTATTAAACTCTGAAAAGCCAAGAAGTCATTTCACACAGCTAACATGAAACACCTTTTTGTCTCAGTAATGGGAAAGCCCTAAAAAATACACATCAATTAAACTAGAACCTTCAGGTGCTTTCACCCTAAAGATGCTGAATTCTCTTCCTGTGAAAAATCAACTTTGAATAAAGAGTTTTGATCGACACTTCTCCTGAAAACTTTCATTCCCACTGTGTGGAGAGGAAAAAAAAAAGAAAAAGTTTCAAATCTGAACCCTTAGGGCCAGCTACTACAATTTGTGTAGCATGATGGTCCTCAATAGGTCAAGAATAAGCACAGCCCCATGGGGGTTTTTATGCTTGTATTTTGAAAGGAGGCTCAGTAAAGAATTTGGCTTAGCAAAACAAGACTGCGCTTCCTCTCTTCCCTTACTTAGTTTCAGAACAACAGCTTTTGCTTTGAGTGATTATTTCAGCTTCCGTAATTTTTCTCCAGCACAATACTGTAAAGAAACTCTACACGGATCAGAAAAGTGATTTGGGCAGCATAAGAACACGGATAATGTCAGAGCATCAAACAGAAACACAAAAGCTATTAGGAAAAGCACTACCAAAAATGCACCTAGCAAAGACAAAGCTAAAAGTAGCTCACCTGTCTGAAAATCTGCTGACCTGGCAAAAAATGGTTTTCTTAGGGGACCCCAAGAAGCTCCTAATTAGCACAAAGACTAAGGAATACCAGTTTCCAAAACTCTGCTCATTAAAACCACAGGTCACATTAGAATTTTTTTTTCTTCCGTCCCACCCCCAAAATCAAACTCGCTTTACAACATGAAAGGCATAAAAGACATCAGAGCAAGTGCATAATTCCATATCTACATATTTGTTGTAAGACCGAAGGGGAGGACTCTTAAGCTTATCTAAAAAGAAAAAAAAGGAGTGAGAATTAAATCATTAAACTGTGTGGTTTAAGCAAATGTACAACACAATGGCACTGCAGACTTGAAAAGGAAAGGAAGCAAGAGAGGCACATTTGAATTAATAGAAACAGACTTGAAAATGCAAGCTACCGAGTGGATTTACAGCACAACTGGGCAGAAGACAAAGAGCTCACCAAGACACCATGGTTTTATCAAGGTCCTCTCTATGCCTGTTCTCCACCCTCCTTGGAAGAAAATAATTTATTTGTTTCACGCTGCTTGCCAAATCCATGGCAAAGCATCTAACAGAAACCAGAGATGAGATATGAAGACACTTTAGAAATAGGCGACAGGGAGATACATGCCACTTGAATCAACGTGAGCCATCCAGAAAACTCCTGTTCCCACACCTACAAAGCCTGCCGTTTGATTTTAGGCTGCGACATCGCTTACGTCTCTGTACACTGGCGTCTCTGGGGCTCCCAGACGCACACCTGGGTAGGTGGCCATGCCGCCTGCTGCCACGCACACAGAGCCAGGCAAAGCTAGGGAGCCACTCGGCAGCTCCCTGACTGTTCTGCTTCGTCACGTGTGTTTCACATACACCCTACCAACACCACTGAGTGCAAGGTGAACAGCATTAACTACTACCAGTCATCCAACAATTCAGCCATTGGGCCATGCTGCTTCTCTTTCTCATAACCAGCTTTGCAACAAGATCTTCCCCATTTATGACCATACGCTCAGGGTTTCAGTAGCCACATGAACTGCAGAGAATCAGCCTCACATCCCCCCCACAAGAAACAATCACCTCTAAAAACTGCAGAAAAGGCTGGTGGGAAAGCAGGAAGGACAAAAAGGCATTAGCCATACTTTCTGGTAAAGCTGGCTTATTATGTAGGGAATAAACATAAAATTCCTGTGCCTAAAGGAAATTATAATACCATAGCCAATGTTATTTTTCTGTGACTAGGCTCTGTGATGTGGAGGGTGAAGTCCTGATTTAAGCTCCCCAAACTCTATCATCCTCCCCAGCACTTTAATGTGGTCATTTATTCTAGTTTTTTGAATCCAAATGAAAATAATCACAGGCCAAAAAATAACCACACGCCTTTTCCCTCTCCATTTTACGTTCTGATAAGAATACTGCAAGTTGTGGGTTCAAACACATACAACAAGTTGTAGCTACTCGCTGTAGAATAGTGCGATCCCGCTTTTCAGGCAGAGTAACGGCACAGAGAAAACCCTGTGTCTAACCTTGAGAAATAACCAAAACAGCAATTCATGTCAGCTGGATGTATTTCTGACCGCAACCCATGCCCCTTGGCAATAAAGCTTAAACCACCTCGTGCTGTCACCCAGCCCAGGGTTCCGTGAGCCATAGCCCCCCTGCTCCCGACGCCCCCCCAGCACACACACACACACTCCCTGCTCCCTCTGTGCCAGTACTAACAACCTTGCAGCCACACAGTCAGCAAGACAAGCTTGCTGATCCAGCCAAAAAGGTTTTTTTTTTTTGTTGTTGTTGTTGTGCCAGCTGCTTCCCAACCGCCTGCAGGATCAGTGGGGCCGCCGTGTCAGCGCCGGGCTGCTGTGCCCTGCCAGTACCAGCCTACAGGCAGGCTGCCTTCCACCAGCTGGGAAGCCACACCTCGATATTCCTTCCAAACCGGTGCCTGGGAATGCTGTCAGCCAACTTACCTGTTTCAGGGTGGAGGAGGCTAATGTAACTGGAAAGGTGTGGCTGATAAAGGTGGCGTTGATTGACAGAGCTGCGTGCTTTTGCTTCCTATAGATGTATGGCCCTTGTATCTACAGGGCTTGGTGTCAGGACTACAGTCTGCGCCACAGCAGTGAGAGGAAATAAAATAATAATAATAGAATGTGGTAAGTAGTATCATTTCAGATGCCCAAGGGCATCCCAGATGTCTGTATAGGCTGGCACATCAGAGACACCCCCTCTGGGAGATGCGTGCTCCTCCACAGCAGCCTCTGAGCCAGGTGAGAGACATGGGGTATCCCAACAGGCACCAGGCACGTCTGCTCAGGCAACCAACTCTCTGCCATAACCTCATTCTGCTCTAAAGGCACAAGGACTCGAGTTTTTGCAAGCGTCTTAAACATTACAGCTCTTACTTACGACTAGGCTTCCAAAAGAGGTGCGCACCATCTATCGCGACTCCTCAATGGATCAATGGATGGGGTACTTAAAAAGATCCTCTTTTTATCTTATCCCGAAAACATGCTCTGTGACTGTAGTGCAAAACTAAATACTAAACATGGAAAAAGAAGCACAAAAATGTACCCTAACTGCTGCATCCCACTGTCTGATTTTTGAGTGTCTTGACTAAACACAGCCACCGGTCAGACTGCATAGGGATAATCTACATGATGTATGAAGCACTGATGCCTTCTGCTTCACCCTTTCTCCATTAGTCACATGCCCCCTCATCCTCCCTGCCCTAACATCTACCCTTGCTCGATTCCCCATACTTGATCCAGAATCTAGCACTGAAGATTGTGGTGAGGTGGCTCTTCCTCCCTCGTGTGAAGATGCTACATACTCATGCAATTAGTGCACTGCAAAATTAAGCAAACCTGAATTAAAGGAGAAACAAGCGATGTGGTTTGGTGAAAGCTGGAGAAAATAGTTTTGCGTTCTCTTTTCACATAACAGATGAGCCAAAAATGCTCATGAGACAGAACCAATCTGCTGGTTAATAGCCTGGAGGAAACAAATATCTACCAGAAGTTATAACACAATTTGAATGCAAACACTTGTCCAACCTCCTTTTCAGAACAGAGCACTGAAACCCTAACAAAAGTTGGTCCCTTGTTCCTGCTGTTGAATCCATGCGGATTTTCACCCTCACGAGGCAAAAGCACAAGTTGTGCGTGCACATGACATGGTAAGAAGTGGAGTGTTGATGCTAATACATGAAGGAGGAAAACAGGAGACAGGTTTCCATTCAGCAGAAGGCTGAAACAGCATCTGACCTGTCGGGGTCTGAGGTGAAACCAATGCCAAAGAGCACCAGCTCGTCTCTCTGGCAACCAGTCAAAGGGAACAACCACCACAGTGACCAGCCAGCCAGAGGGGACAGGCTCATCCACAGAATCTGTGCATTAAGCTTACACCTTGTTACTGAACGAAGGCATGTTTGTTCTCCAAAGCCCGGACCATTTTGAGTACCACGTGGGCTAACATCTTCCAGTTAACTCCAGCTGCATGCACGCTTAAAAAGAATATACTTACTGATCAACAGACAGGACTAAGCTCTCATACAGGTATGAGCTCACACCATTTTAGTAATTAAGACACTGATTAAGAGAGGACAGCTTTAAACTAACACTGTAGAAGTTAGGCAAACGCTTAATTGGCTTCCTGCATTCAGGTCCAAAAGCCTGTTAAAGTTACCAGACCTTAGAAGCAAGCATGATAATGGACCCTACACACCAGCAAGGCAAATGCATCAGGGAACACACCCTACCTGTTTGTTATTAAAGTTAAAAGATGGAAATTGTACTGAGGTTGAATAATTTGCAGTTTGGATCAGATGGTATTTAAACAGGTAAAGCTGTCTGCCATCTCAAATGTATAGCTCTTATTTTTAATCAACTGCCTCGAATAATACTTATTCCTCCTAAAGGAAGCCTTAGGCTCTGTACTTCACTGACAGCTTTTTTTTAAGTCAGCTTCCATACACACACACCAAATTTTATATTGTTTCTGTGTGCACTGACGTCTCCCACAATGGTCATCACAGTAACACGGCTGCCCAACACATCCCACAGTAGGACAAGAGATTCCCAAGCACCTGGAAATTTAAAAAAGTTCCAAAAGCAGAAGCTAACCCAACTTATATGCAAATCTCAAACACCAAACCCCATCAGGTCTATGCCCACCACACTTTGTTGATCGTACGCCGAGGCCATGAAGGACAAATGAAGGTTCTATTTTTGGACTTGAAAACATGGCTGCACAAATACAGAATGGGAAACAGCAGCTTATGAGCCAATTCTGAGCACCACACTTCAGGAAAGCCATGAAAATTTCTAGAGAGGAGGCAAGAAAGAAAAATAACAACATTAATATACACAGAAACTATAACTCAGTGTGGCAAGACTGCAGAAACCAAGGATCTTTCATATAAAGAAGCAAAGACCAGAGGAGTGATGTTAATAGCTTTCAAATGCTATTGCAAAGAGCAAAACAGTATGTCTATACTCTTCATGGATGCAAATGCAATAATGTCAGCAAATAAGATTTCAGACAATATCCTTATTAGCAAGCGCCATGATACAGAGAGTGAGGCATTGGAATTGATTTGCCTGCGTTTGTAGACTTATCATCAGAATTACTAAGGAGAAAGTGATGCAAAAGGAAAAAAACCACACATCTGCCACACATGACATCAGATAAAATGGACCCTAACAGGCAGATGAGCCAGATGACTTCTCAAAGTCCCTTTGATTCCCTTTTAAGTAGATGCGCATATATATTATAAAGAACAATTACTGTCCTCCAAAGAACCATCTTTTTAATAGTTTTTTTGCCCAGTTTTCTGTCATCTCTTTTCCCTTCCTAGGCTTTTAGGTTTTGTGCTAGCTGTCGCAAAAAAAAGGCAGCATTCTGCAGTACAGCTTAAGCTACATTTGCTATGGGGTCACTAAAGCACTACTCAAAGCCAGCCTTGTATGTAACACGCTGCAACCTGCTAACTGTGAACCTACCAGGCTTACAATGCAGATACTATCAGATGCTTTCAGAACTTTAAAGACTCCATTTGACTTCTTTTGCTGTAGGCAGAACAGGTAACATTGGTTTAATGCTCCAGAGCGTCTTGGGTTTTCCAAAATTTAAGTCATTTAAAGGAAATATTGCCTAGCTGATTTGTTGAAGAAGAATGCTATTTATAAGCAATTAGAAAATAAGTTAGGTTTCCTAAACCATATTTAAATACCCATAAGACACATACACAGTTTCCCACATAAGGCTAATTTGTGCACGGTTTTAAACTGCCTTTGAGGATTGAATCCAAGGCAGAAAATTCAAAACTGCTTAATTAGCCAATGTGGGTAGACAATATCATGCTGATACCATGCCAATATCATGCCATATGATGCTTTTCCCTACTGGTTCCTTTGGAGCCAGAGGGACAGACACTTTGAACCAGAAGGTGGGCAATGGTGCTGCTGCACCGGCCGATGGAGCAACCAAAGTCCACAACCAGCAACTGAATGGGGCATCTGAGTGGCCTCAGGACGGCAGAACAGGCTCAGGAACAACCACCTCCTTGATGATCTGGGGAGTTGAAACTAGATCATCTTCAAGGTCCCTTCCAACCCAAACCGTTCTATGATCTGAGGCCAACCGCAGAGTTTTGCACAGACCAAAACATCTGTATCGTCCTTGTGACAGCAAACACCCAAATTCCTCTCTATTTGTAATACTTCTAATTAACAGGTGTGGAATAGTTTGTCAACAGCTGTCATCATAGAGCTATGGTATTTGTCCTACAAGCACAGCAATACCCTGTGAAGATGCACCCACTGTCCAACCCTCCCGCTGCCACAAAGCACAACAAATAAAAATAATTGAAATTGTCATCAAACAGAAACCGAACACCCACTGGAATAAAACTCCAGTTTCCCATCTGCCTTCTTTATCCTCCTCAAATTGAGGTAAGTTTTGAAATGTGATGTATTTACTGTTTCTAATTCCCTAAAATTAGCCTACAGAGTAAAGGTGTCTCCTTGACATTTTCCCTCTGAGGAACTGCTCCCCTACCTAGATACAGTCTAATATTTCTGATCACATTAAAGAGGTGGGATGATATTGCAGTGTGTTATCTCCTAAAAGCCAGGAAAGTGTCACCCACCTAAGAGCAACGTACACCACCAATACAAGTTATTTATTTACTCTGATTTACTCTTATTATTACTTGTTTAATTTTATTTGGTAACTATAATCCAATTCCCCTTAGTACTGCTATTCCTGAGAGAAGCCAGTTGCTCTGGTATGCTTTTGAAACCAATGCTACAGTTACACTGCTGTAACCCAGGGCAAAGCCATGATGGAACACACAAAGGTATGTTCAGGTTCTAATAAAAAGCGCATCACTCACTGCCAAAGAATTACCATAGGACTGAAACAAAAGGAAAGCTTAATACAAGACAGAATCCTGAAACAGGTTAGTACAGCGAAGGATGAGAAGATGCTGCAAGGCTTCATGCACTAGACACTGCTGCAACGTTTTCTACCAACAAGAAGCTCCTCACGCCTTTCCACTGTGTCCAGTAAGCTCTGGGGGAAAATAATAGGGAGGGAGGGAGGATTCTCTGAAAATATGGATTTAAAAGTTATGTCAGAGGATTTATTTGAGAAATAAATAAATTTCTTTTTCATTACCATCATCATCACCAGCTTCATTAAAGTGAATAGAAAAAATTATATTTTAATTCAATGGAGCCAATAACTTTAACTGTGGGAATATCAATACAGTATCCTTAAGATTTAAAATATAGTCATTTAGACCAGGCAAGGATCTGTCTTCAGATAGACTGACTGGTACTTCACACAGTTCAGATGGACAAAAAAAGTACTGCCGTTAAAAACACTTGATCAGTTTGAAGTAATCAGCAAATGCTTACAGATAAATTATTGTGACAGCTGGGGAAAGAAAAAAAAAAAAAAAAGAACCACACCAAAAATGTTTACCACGGAGTAACTTAAAACAATAGATTAACAACATTTATACCCTTGGAATATCTTGTCATTCCAATACAAATTATTTTTCATTTCCATCATGCTCTTTAGTTATTTTGCATATTTTAAATTATGTTTTACTTTTGATTAATTAAGCTTCAGCTGGCTATAAAGGTGGGGGGAGGGGGGTGAGGACAAATGCCTCTTTTCTACCTAGTGTATATCTAGCATATATATAGGTATATATAAATCTAGCCTGGTTAGTCCTATATCTAACCTACATATATGTATATATAAATCTAGCCTAGTTAGCCCTAACCTAGGCTACAGGAGCCCTTGGCTCTACAAGGGCACCAGTATCTGAACAGGTTCTATAAACTGTGGCTAAAAAGGCATCCCCCAAAGGTGTCCGTAAGGCTGAACAATTTCCCTCTTTTTAAAGATGTCCAGGCCAGCAACATGCTGTAAGCCAGCGGTAACCCCAACTTTTCTGCTTTTTCTTGCTTTTGCAATTTAGCAGGCTCACATGGGACATCCAAGAACAGATCAGTCTCCCACTACCTGCCTTTCTAAGAAGTTTGTGCCTACAATAGTTAAGTATCAACACACCACAGTTAATGAGCTCCTCATGTTCTCTTTTTCACAACCTGAAGTATTAGCATCTAGTGAGAATGTAAGGAAGGAGCATTGTAGGTAAAACATTGAGGTCAGTGAAGAGGGAGAAGGAGCTGTAATAGTTTTTGTCTTTTTTTTGTTGGTTTTTTTTTTTTTTGGGGGGGGGGGGGATGTAAAGAAATGAGAAGTTTTTCACTGCATGACTGCCATATATTCTAAAGCAAGACATATGGAAGTGTAATTGGAATCACCCCATACCCAACTGACTTACACTGCCGGCTTGAACCAAATTAAGATCTGATTAATGTTTACTTCAGAGATACCAGACCATCTGAAGTCATCAGGTTCAGTTTCGGCGGCGGTGACAAAGAACTGTTTTTCTAAAACAAACGGTGGCTTTCCCCCAACGTGTGCATTAATTGCAGGCTTCATAACACAAGTGTCTTGTTTGGTCCACCTCCTGGCTGGAAGCACGGAGTTAGTGCCAGTTGGCTGTACCAGGCAAATCATTTAAGCAAAGAAGGGCTGATCCTAATCTCTCCTCATGCAATGCTAATACAGTATCAATGAAGAATTCCGTATCTGTGTTGCTTTGTGTGCTCGGCTCCCAGCTGAACTTTGGACTCGTAAAATTGGTTGTTATACAGGACTTTCTCATCTTAAAGTAAAATCATGTTCAGTGACCCTCAAAAGCATCCGGGAAATCCCAGCGGCCTCGGAAAGGCTCACCAGCTCTGAACTGTGACATTCTGGCTACTGGCACCAGGGGCCATTCCCTACGTAAGGGTTTGGCAGTACAGGGGAGGGGGTAAAATGTGCTAGCTGTACTTTGGATCTAATTACATCTTCTTATAGCTCTGAGGATTTTATCACCTTTAGTTCCAGAGTGTAACTTAACCTATGCATTCAACCCTCATAATGATCCTCCTCAGCCTTCAGCTGCACCTTTTTCCTTACAGAGGGAACATCTCAGCAGATACATCCAAAGACTGGAACACTAAGAAGCATCTCACAGCATTGCTTAACTTTCTTTCCCCTTTTTTACCCCCAGCACCTCTGTCAGAGCCTGCACTCATGTGAGGCAGGGGTCTGGAAACATTCATTTCTTCAGTATTACCTGAAGTTTAATAATTCCCCACCTTGCCACACTGACTGGTGTACACCATAAGCCTAAACCCCAAATTCTCCCTATTGACACCACAAGGAATACAGGTGCCTGCCTCACCTGTGGGAATCCCTGATGCCAGTCATCTAATTTTTGTGTTCTTCAACAGCCCTTACGGTGACGTTTCTACTGAATTATTTAGGTCGCTCATTTCCACACTTAAAACCAGCTGCTTTGGAAAATCAGAACTCGCACTTCCATAATACTTTGCAGCTCGGTCCACCGAGCACTTTCAGTTTGTTTGGAAGACATCTAGGCAGGTCACCACTAAAGAGTTTACCTTAGCTAGTACTCTCCTGCTTCCCTGCAAGACTTAGCAAGTCCAGACTCCTGTCAGCTTAATCTCTCTTCACAGCTTCACACACTGAGCCAGGACCCTGCAACATTCTTTGTCTTTGTAATGCTAAGCAGAGGAAAGTCTAAGCACTCTTAAGACACAGGTTTCAGCTGAGTTGCCCACCATGAAACAAAAAGTTTGTGGCTCCATGTTCCCAAACTAGCACTCTAGACAGTGTTATTTGTAGAATTCATTTGACCTTCACAATAGGCCAGTCTTCTGCATAGTGAAAATAGGTGGAAGGAAAGAAGGCAAAGGCTACTTTTAACCTCCCTGTATTTAAGCAGCGCCAGAGGGGCCAGATACATTTCAATTCTTCTTAAGTTACTCAGAGATCATGCTGAAACATCTAGAGTAAAAGCAAAATGCTCCTTTCGTTAACTTTTGCATTTGCCAAGGTTTTATTGCAAGTCACATGTAGATGCAAGGTTGGGCTAAGATGCATATTGTAAGTAAAGGGTAAGCTGATATGAGAAGGTGACCCTTCTCACGAGTGGCAATGTCACAGTGGTTCTTGATTTGTGATTTTTGTAGTGGGGCAAAACAACACAAACCTCTGGGCAAAAAGAGTGAAAGAAAAAAAAAAAAAGGCTAAACACTTAGCTTTTCGCTCCCTACACCCCTAGTATATCCCGCAGAGCAGCCCAAAGAACACAAGCAAGCCAAAACTACAAAAGTACAACCCTCCTCTTCGCAGATACCAATAGCTGCTGCCTTAAGCTCAGACTCAAAAACATGCCAACGTTTCCCTTTCTCCCTTTTCTCCAGCCCATTCCTTCTGCAGACCCCTGACTACAACGTTGCACCAGGCAACCAGCTGTGTGCCACAAGGTGATTTGGAGAGAGCCTGCTGTCTCAACATCTCATGAAGGTGACTAATAGTGACAAAGTAAATCATCCCTCAAAGAGAAATCAATAGCGAATAAGTAATTGTATCTCAAGAGTTAAGATGCAATGAATACTTGCAAAGGTTGCACAATATAAGATCTAGTAGCAGTTTGACATGGGTTCCCCCACACATGCTTCACCAAGGAAACCTATGGAGCAACAGAACCCATCTGACTGCTTAATGAAAAGCCTTAAGAACAGCAAGTTGTATGTAACTCCTAGAAAAGGATTATATCCTAAGAGATCGTTAGCTTACAGCCAGGCACCTTACAGTAAAGATGCACTTTGTAAGTATATCTCAGGAAATGGGTTACATTTCCAGTTAAAAAATATTTTTAAACAGTGAAACAGCAAAAGAGTGAGGGGAAGAGTATGTACTGCATAAAAAATATCCTAAAGGTAATTAAAAAAAAAAAAAAAAAAAAGGGTTGCTGAACACACCACCACCACCACACACACACACACACACACTCTGAAGCCACGAACAGTTTGGACTCTGATGTGTAGTTCAAGCTGACAGACCACAGAAAACCTTAACTCACTTTTCAGCTCCATCACTATTTGCATTTTTCTCTTTTTCAGTTACATAAAAGCATTAACCTGTTTGGATTGTCTTCTTGAATATACTTCATGGCATGGCATGATATCTGTCCTATAAACTCTTTGAAAATACAGCTTATGATGTTTAAAACCTTCTATTTCATTAAAAGAAATTAAGATACCTCCTAAAATGTGCAAGCAGGAGTTGTATATTCTGAAATCCAGGCTGTAAGTATACATCCCTTAAATTTTCATAACTTCTTGAATAAATAGATCCTCTGAGGTTTCCCAGATCAGATATATTTTAGAATACTTAGGCTATCCAAAGAATGTTTTTGCTGCTCTGTGCAATTAGAGCTGAAAGTGCATTTATCTTGCTATAAATAAGGTGACTCTTAAAGAATGAAGTTCAGAAGTGTTAATGTCAACTCTTCAGTGGACGTATCTTTGGTAGGGTATCTCAGTATCTCAAAGTACCTAAGGCTAGCTTAACTCAAATATGCAATTAATTCTAACCTTTGTAATATATGCAAGTCAGAAAAACCGATGGAATAACTCCAGAAAAAATTACATTATTTTTATCATAAACACTAAGTATTTACATAGCTGTTTTTAAAGTTACCATTTAAATATGATGTTAATTGAAAACACCCCCCAAAATTACATGAAGTATAAGTGAAATGTTCCAGAACAACCTATTTATGGAATAATTCAGTTCATCAGAAGCAAATCCTCTCCTCCCTACTTTGCAGTACTTGGGTTTAGATACACTGCTTTCAAAAGAGAAAAGTGCAAAGGCAATTAGCTGTTGTCATCCCTTTTCTTTTACAGCTGTAGATAACCTTGAGCAAAGCATAAACAAAAGCTTTGGATGTTCCAGGTTAGAAATGTTAAATAATGAAGATAGCAGAAATGGGCAGAAATTCCCACTGTACAGAAGGCACAGTTAACACTACCTTCTTTTTTTTTTTAAAGTATAAAAGTATTTTTACATTGCCTTGAAGTAATACGCTGTTCTACTCCTCTGTGCAGGAATTAATTTAATCCAGTGTGTGCAAATCTGCATTAGAATTCACATCCTTATAGGCTTTGCAGTAAAGCAAAACATCATTATTTTTTTTTTGCATCTACACATAAGGCCATGGTCACCTCTTTTACATACTGTTTGTATTTGCTTACATACATGCGTATCGCACTGTAATAAGCATTTTATAATAGAAGCATTTTAGCCTTTAATGCTTTAAAAAAAAAAAAAAAAACAGAAACAAACAAAACAGTGTTCAATGACAGTAACAGTTTTTACAGCCCATAAAGCCACCCATAAGGTCCTGTTCAAACAATGACAGCATTCATTATACAATCACAGAATCACGGAACGGTTTGAGTTGGAAGGCACCTTTAAAGACCACCCAGTCCAACCTCCTTGCAGGGGCATTTTTCAACAGATGAGGTTGCTCAAAGCCCCGTCCAACCCAACCTTGAAGACCTCCAGTCATAGGACATACACAGCTGCTCTGGACAACCTGTTCCAGTGTCTCAGCATCCCTATTAGCCCATGTCATTGTCCAATCTGGGACTGCTGATCTTTGGGCTGCCTCTCACATTTAACAACCTTATTCAAAGATCATCTACTCTTAGCAACTGAGCCTGCCCATCTACACTACTAAGGCCACCCAGTACTAACGAGGTTTTCAAGACGCCATGCAAGGAGTCCACACCTACGGACACTGTCAGCTGGGGGATATACAGCGTTCTGCACACTGATGTCAACATTCACACCGCGCAATTTCTGAGCCGGTTTCCCACAGATGTCGAGTGTACCATTTTAGACGTGCCAGACGGCACAAAGAAAGCGTGTAACAGAAGTTAAGACACAACCTAGTGGCCAGCAGCAGAGCCAAGGGCAGGATGACCCTTTCAGCACAAGTTCAGACCTATGCCTAGCAAATGTGACACCACCTGCAGTGCAACAAAGCAGGAATGCTGACTGAACCATTAACACTTCTAAGAGACTATTAGATTCTGTCATCTCAAAGACATTGGTCATGCAATGAAAGCAAAAGACTGCCACAGAAGCTTTAGGAAAGGTTTACAATTAGCAAGAACACAGTACTTATTCACAAGCAAAACTGAAGCATCACTCTCACCCCTGAAATCCCACCAGCATTGCTATTCGACTCACTGCTGTATGTCAGTAGTTTGTATCATGCACCTAGAAGTTCAAAAGTTATAGTGCATTTGGTGCCCAAATTAAGGCATCAGCCTCAATCATGGTAAAATAAGCCAGTTGTCAAATGTTCTTAAAAGAAAAATAAGTATCTTGGGGGGGGGGGAAAAAAAATCCAATTTGGAGCACTTCATAACTAAAGCATCCTAAATTACAATTCACTTTTATTGAGAAATTAAGCCTCTCTTTAAATAATATAAATCTAACCATGCATATTCTAATAGGGCAATAAAAACCAACTAATTTTGCATTGTCCTGCAAACAGTAAAGATAAACCTAAACCCATGACAAATACAGTGACAAACCCATTTCAATATTCTCACCAAATACAACTAAATTTCAGTATGGGGAAAAAAATAACAAGCTCATCATTAGCATCTCAAGCTCCCTATATTTTACACAGTCAGAAAAAGTAACAGCTTAAGTCAATCACATTTGACTGTTACCCAGTTATTTATATGAGTAAATGAAGCTGGTGTCCGAGTGGGGAGATTAACTGGCAACTTGCCGCAGCCTTGAGCTAGTTTGTATACAACAAAGCTAACTGCCAGCACTCTATCTACGGGGATGAAGCTAAGCAAAAGAGTTCAGATAGGCATTATTCTGTTTTAATTAATGAAAAGCAAGAAAAAAACCAAAAAATCCAATCTGCAGCTGAAGTTGCCAGGCCAGACCTGCAGAAGAACTCAGCCCTACCACGACCTGAAGCCTGGACTGCCAATGGAGCCAGACACACAGCAGTCTCCCTCAAGACGGGAAACCCTCGGTAGGGATTTCTCACCCATGCATTTGCACTTCCACTGGCTGAACGGACCACCTAAAACCAAAGTGAAAATTCCCATGGTTGCTGGCAGTCTCGGAGACTCCACAACACGCTGGACAGTACTACGGGCACAATTACAGTAGAGGCATGGACTGCAATGAAATGATAACTAAGCTGGCTGGCAAAGGTCGTTCCCAGTGAATCCACAGACCTTTAAAGATCATTTTGGGTAGGAGAGGAACACGGGAGAAATGAGATTATTCCTCCTCAGCACAAGCGTGTCGAACAGGACAAGACAGATTTCCTTCAGACTTGCAATATCTCAAAGCAGATTAGCAGCTCACATTCACATCTTACGTGAACAGCAGAAAAAAACGAGTATTTTGGGGCAAGTTCACAGATAGCACACAAGCCCATAAATTTCATACAAAGAGTGAACCTTGCTTTTTAGGCTCCTTTCTAAGACAGTTCAAAGCTGAGAGCAGCTTAGAAATCAACTAATTTCCCTAACCACCTATGTATCTAATAACTGTATCAGCGTACACGGCATGAAGAGCTCCCAGCAGTAGCTTCCATAACCAATACTGACTCCTTCCTGCAGTTCCTACTAATCACCAACACATGGTGGGAACAGTCCACTGGCCCTTTCTGGCGCTCAGAAGGACACAGTGATTAGCTGCCTGCTTTTGTAAGGTATCTGCCATTTTGGAGGTGACGAAAACATTTACAATAGTAGCTTATTAATTGCACTGTGATTATGCATTCCCATCTACTCTTGATATGTACTAAAAAATAAAAATAAAAATAAAATCCTGCATGCATTTCACAGCAAAATTACTTTATTCTTACTGATTTGTAAGCAGCATTTGAGTCCATGTAAAAATGACCTCTTAACACGTACTCGGGAACGGAAAGTCATCCCTCTGGCCTTTTCCTTCTCCAGAATTCACTCTCTAGTTAAAACATTGGCCAAGGCACAAATAAACAAACATTAGTAAATACGAGTCTGGACTGCCATTGCATCTCAACAGCAGAGCCTGCCAATACCAGATATGGATCCAGAGACATTGCTGGGTTTGCCTCTTCCAGAACAATGTTTCCAAGGAGCTACACCCTTGTCTAGCTCGCTCAGATTCTGAAAATCACTGTTTATGACTGTGGCTATAATAGTTGACCTAACCAGGAGTGCCAGGAATCAAACCACAGGCTTTGGAAAGCAACAGGATCCATAAGCTACAGGCTCCTTCTTTTGAGAGCGTAAGGTATGAGAGTCCCAATCCCAAGCCGCATGAGATCACTATGCCAGGATAATAGTGCAGATTCCGCAAATCACATCCATAATGTTAAGTCTTTCAGCATCTGGCATAGTTCTAAATGGACAGCAAATCTATTTGTCGGATAAAGTCTGAACTGCTAAATAAATAGTGATAAATTTCCTAATACTACTGGGCAGAGTGTTCCTGCAAGTACAACGTGTGTTTATCAGTTTCCCACTGAGCTAGCGTTGACTTTCAAATTTCCTTTAATCTTACTATAGTAAACATAGTACAGCTCTCTGGCAAACAAGAGTAACATTCTTCCTGTAATATCATATCCTTCTTTTAAAGAAACCTTAGAGATGTCCAGAAAAGAACTAGGCTCAACTTGGAATGACAAAATAAACTTGTTTCCAAAGAAACTTCAGTTTTCTAAAATACTGGATTTTATACTGAAAAAAACAAGACTATTTATATAAGGAGAAGACTGGCAATTTCTGATAGGTACACCAAATCATGTTTGCATGTATCACACTTTTCAAGTCAGCTATTGAAACACCAACATAAAAATATTGTTCTAGTTGGAACTAGTCTACCTGAGTTGAAGAATAAAGCAACTGGCATTTTGGATGTAGAATTCAGAAAATAGTAGACTGTAGCTCATGAAGGAGCTTTGTCAGTGCTCCTTCAAGAAGAAAAACATCAAGTGCAGGCAACTTTTTTTCTGCTTTAAAAAAAAAAAAAAAAAAAAAAAAGGAAAACCAAATGGCATTTATTATGGTACAATTTGTATTTAAAACTTCTCTTCATTTGGGAGGAATTTATGGTAGACAAAAGTGGGGTTTGTCTTACATTTTAAAAAAATAATTTGGATTGAGCTGTTGAATACCTTCGTGTAAGTGACTGAAGGGACTTGGGGAACCTGAAAGCAAGACAGTCTCAGACGACAGAAACTAGCTCAGCTTCCAACTACGTGTATTTGTCTTGCTTGCTTCAGGGTTCCTATAGAAAAAGGGTTATTACATAAAACAAATTTTCACATATCTTCTGTGATTTTTTAATAATGTGATACATTTTCCTAAAAGTTTATGTGATATTTGAATCTTCAGCTTCAGATACCCTGAAGAAGTCACAAGTTCTGGGCTACGACATCACTTAAGGCACAGTTTCAGTACCGAATGGAGTATTGGAGAAGCAGATCAACAACCCTTCCCTACACAGATCCCAAGTTGCCTATAATTTCTTTCAGTTTCTAAATATTCACTTTTAAGACCATCTTGGAAAAAGCTGTTCTCACTGAAGGATCAGGCAAGGTTTCCATGGGCTTCATTAATGAAGAATATAGACCAAAGTCAACAAACACGTTTATTATAAAGCCATCGTGTATAGTGATCTGAAAGGTGTCAGCCAGAGAACAAATTAAATGGAAATACAAGTGATAATCATCTCTCTCTTAATAAAGAGACTTTACTGGATGTATCCATTAAGTGATGCACCATGTTCATGTATTCCCCTTCCTCTCTGCCCGTCAACCTCCTCTTGCTCCTCACAAAGGACACTGAGCTCCAAATCACGTTGACAGAACGAGAACTGACAAACGATAGACAGATCATAACAAAAAACATGCCTAGAGCAAGGATGTCTCACATCTGAGAGCTGGGATGTTTTCATTTTGGATAGAAGCTCTGACCCACTATTTAAACCCTGTCCCAAGCTCTCCCACATATTTTTAAAGGACAACTTTCCAGATGTTATCTGTATGGAGACTGGCCAGATTTATGGGCAGGATAGCGCTTCACTGTAAGCCAAACTAGTGTTTTGGCCTGACTGGAAATGAGATTAGGTTTGAGATTTGCACCAGGAAAAATCCTGTAGTTTCATGCCAGAAACGGTCATGCAGAATTTTTACAATGCTGTTCGGGTTTTTTTGTTAGCACTACTGTAGAATATCAGGCTATTTAGCATCATCATACCAGCACTTAAGCAGAGTAATAGGGTAGACTAGACACAGCTGGAATCCACAAAACTGCACACAAACAAAGAAGGGCAGCTAGTTCACTTGTAGCACCAGCTCCATACAGTTTTCCAACTGTAGCAAGTGTTTGTACAAGACAAGGTCAACAACGCGTTCTGCATGAGCTGTACAAATGCTGTTCTCAAGTTTTAAGAGAAGTTAAAAATTCAGGAATTTTTTTAAGATTTATTGCTGTTAAATCCATGGCCTGCTGCTGCATTTGTGCATTGCCCATCACACTCAATAAAAACTAGTTCCAAAATGAAATTTGGAAGGTAAATAAGATATTTTCCTTTCCCAGTGTACTTTACTTCTCCCGCTTCCTTAATGCGAAATAGGCAGAAATTAAATCTTTACGAGAGTTCTTGTATTTGCATGTATCGCAGTTTTAATTCCCTCTTAACTTCATTACAAATTACAGTTTCTTAAAATACTCACTTCCTAAACAATAATGACTTTTAAACTGTCTGGAATGAGAGATAAATTTAGCTTTCCCTTTCTATAAAGGAGCTTTTAGTAAAGACAGTAGCATGCATATTTCTATACACAACATATGTTTACAGTATAACTAATTCTAATATGGCAATGTAGCCCCTACGAAACACTGACCTTAGTAAATCCCCCTTGGTTTTATGACTAATCTAAAATACGCCACTATAACTCTTACAGATATTATGTAGACAGCGACAAAGAAAAAAAAAAATAAAAATACAGAATCTCATATGCCCAGAAGAAGAAAAAGCAAAACAGAATGTGAAAAGTAGATGCTGTAAGATGACTTTTTGACAAAAGTAACAACTGAAGTTGCCATGATTGTATCACACCAGATAGTGAAAGACAGATTGCTCTCTGTTTTAACATCCCGCAGCAAGACAGATTCTTACGGTCTGTTTCCCTTTCTGCAGTGGGTTTCAGAAATCTTCTCTAAAAATGATAACAAATGGCTTAATGCACTGAGAACAAGGAATACCACGGTTTCAGGTGACGTATCCATAATCTACACAATTCATGTTAAAATCTACACTTCAGCCCACAAAGCAGCTATGCCTTGGAATGACGTTTGGAGTAGACAACCTCTAGCAATAAAAATACAGTCACCTGGGAAGGAGAAGCTCCCTCGTTTTTCAGTTTCTGTTGCTCCAAACAGCACAACATTTTCTGCGATCCAAAAGCAGTCTTGGAGCAGGCACAGTGCTGCGGACCAAGGAGGATCTTTGCATCTTTCATGCTATACACAAAACCCTACAATTTCCACCATGACCCTGTGGAAAACGTGTGTAAAACTCCAGAATCTGTGAGAAGTCCCAGGTTTTGCAGCAATGACGACCACCTTCTGTTACTGAGTAAAAAGGATCTGATCCCTAACTGCTCCAATAATTTATTTTCCAGTTAGAAATGCTTTCATATAAAAGATAACCATTTATCATTAACTGAATCATTTTTCTATTTAAAATAGTTTTCCCCAAAGACGCAAACTGAAGAAAAAGCGTGGAACTGTAAAATGCCAGCCAAATCACCAAACAACAGAGAATGGAAAATTTATCCACTTTAAAGCAAAAAACTGCAGAAAAAAAAAAAGTGTTTTCACATGTTTTAATCAGAAGCTTCAAGTTTTAAGTGGATGTTTCACATCTCCTTGGGCATCGCACATTCCCACCTGCCTGGGCAACTGGACTCCAGGGCCAGCATGTGTTTCCCATCATGTGCTGTGACCAGGACCTGCCACCACAGGCGGGACCTTCTCCAAAGCGCTCCTCCGGATGCCTCCCGGATCATCAGCCGCCATGCTGCACCAGGGGAGCACGGCACTTCTAAATGACAGTTTTTAAGTTTCAGTCCAACATTTCTCTCCGCTGCCAAACGCAATGAGGAACATAAACACAGCCTTGCAAACCTTTACACGCGGAAGTGCTACAGCCAGTGAGAAGGAAACAACCAAGAAGCTCCAGTTGTCCCTTCCTAAACCCAGCCGCTGGGCTCCCACTCAGCAGACAAGCACACGTCTGCAATCGCCAAAGCTCCCACTCAAAATGTAGGATGCCATCACATGCCAGACTATAAAAAATAAATATAAAATAGCCACCATCATTTAGAACTGAAGAGATCTCAGTATGTGTATATGCACGGAGGGCAGCCAGAGTCTGGTGCAGGGTTGTGCTCTCCTGCTGAGCCAGGAGGGTTTTTTTGGTAACACGCGTAGGCAGTGGTGCAAGCAGCAGGGACTAGCTCCCACCCCTGGGAAAAATGGTTAGTATTGGCTTCCAGCGGCGTGGTGCATCGGTACTAGTCTGCTGCAAACAGACTGCGCCTATGTTAGCAGCCAGCACAGCCCGACTGCAGCACGCAGAGCAAAACACTGAAGCGTGGAAGACACTATATGCACTTTATAGCGTTTTACTTCAGGCTAGCTCTGGTCTCACGGATTTCCAGCAATGGACACAAGCACATCTTCCAGTTTAGAGTCATCCTAAAGGAATCCAGCTGGCCCACCGTGAGGTATATGGAGATGGAGTGGCAACAGCTGGAAGACTGGCATCAAAAGTACACTCCTGAGACAAATCACAACACTGATGTCAATGCACAACCACACCCATGAGCATCTGTGAATGTGGAGCAAAAGCCCTTTTTGTGCTGCTCTTCAAGAGACGCTCCGGATGTCAGTAAATCTGCAGTGACTTGAACTGCTCATTGAAAAAATTCTAACTCAAGCATCAGAAACTGGTACATTCCAATTTACCAATTCCAAATTGGAATTTACCAGTTTCTGATGCCTGAGTTAGAATTATTTTGATGTGAATTTAGTAGTAGTGTATAGAACTATGAAATCGAGCAGCTGGAATTTACCAGGTACCAATTTTATCAAGCAAAACCACAGCAGGACTGAAGTAGTTATTACAAAAGAGGATGATCTGGATCTGCGTGACTTACACTTTCATAAGTGTTGACAAATGGTCACTGAAACCAAGTATCTTCCAATTTATCAATATAGTTCAGCTGGCAATTCAGATACTAATGTTTACCCTGAACTGATACTACAGAACGAAACAAAAATCTCCGGAGTTTAATTCTTCAACTTCTCATACCTTTGTCCTATTCTACATTGAAAGCCATGTTTCATGACAGCAATTTGAAAGACAAACATAAAGCAAAAATGTCAGCTAAACCAATCCCCTAAAAAAATCTAGGGCTAATGGCATTTACTTTTGTGGTACCCTTCTAGGGCTCTTACTGATGCTTTTCACTGACACACCTGGCACTTACTTCTCATGCTGCAACGGAAGGCTGAGCAAACCTCGCTGCGACCAGACGCACCTCCTCCCTGCACACAAGAGCTCTGCACCAACAGCGAGTGGCAAGAGAGGCGAGAAGGCAGAATTCTACCTGCTAGGTTTCTCACTCATCAGACCACTGAGACTTAGCAAATCGGTCTGTTCTCTTCAGCTGCACAAATGTTTAGAACACAGGACTTCCCTGCAAACCTTGGATGATGGCAGCTCATGAGGACCACGAACGTGAGAAGAGAGAGGTCCCTTGCTCAGAGCCCAAATACAGAGACAAAACGCTCATGTTCTGGCCATCCGTAATAAGGAGATTGCTGTTCCTTACTTTAATTATTTTCTCAGGGCATGTCTTTAAAATCTTTAGAGCACTACTCTTCTTAACTTTTGGAAAGCAATCAGGAAAGGACAGCCTGAGAACTAAGCACCAAGTTGAGCAAGCGAAGCATCTGCATTAAAACACATCAGGCATTTCTAAGCAAATATTTCAGGCGGTGCGTACTTCTTGGAGTTCAAGCAACAAACTAATCCCCTAAGGGAACACAGTATCTGTATTGTATTGGCACCAGTGGGAAGACGAGATGCTGACGCGATGTTGATTCCTCCCTGGTTTAGCAAGAAATAGCCTTGAAGCGGCCTGATAACCAGCTTGCTAATTGGGGCTGCGCACAGGCATCGCTTGGTCTTGCACCTGCTGCTTTGTGATTCCCAGGAGGACTGGGGGGATTCCTAACCTGCGGCTTTTCCTTAGAGAATCGCTGTCATGGTCACTTGTCAGGTTGACATTCACCTGACTCTAATCATTTGGCTTTCATTCAGTTTATTTCTCCTCTTTTGGAGGAAAAAAAAAAAAAAAGGGGGGGGGGGTAAATTCTTGTAAGCTGTTAATTTCGTCCTCAAAAAGGCGACTGAAAGTTATATAACCCCTTTCACAATAGTGTGCTAAAAATAAGAGCCGTTCAGCCAAATGCCACTGCAATTTTTTATAAGACCTGTGACTCCGAATCTGCAAGACCTGTGAAAGTGCAAATATTTCCTTAGCTTTAGCAGAAAGTCAAGCAGGAGCTCCTTGTGAGACAGACACGGGTTTGTATTATTATAATCCTCATTTGCAAGGGGAAAAAAACCACAACCAACACGCCACCAAACCCAAACCCCAAAGCCGCGTATATGCACACTGATAGATTTCTAACCCATGACTTAAAGTAATGACTTTAAGTAATCTGCAGCCGATTCCGTCTCACAGCTGATCCCTCGTGGAGTTTCATAATCACAGACCATCATTAACCCAAAGCAAAGAGAGGAAGGTACAAAGGGGCACAGGTCCCATGCGCGAGGTGATTTCCCCCCCACCCCCCGGTTCTGTGTCGGGAGGCGGCCGGCAGCCGCGATGGGCGCCGCTCCGCACCCCGCGGGCTGTGCCACCCCGGTAACCCCGGCAGGGCGCCCAGCACCGGCACCGGGCGCTGCCGCCAGCCGGTTCCCGCTCCGCTACTTACGCGGCCCGCGCAGCTCCCCGCGGGCACGGCCGGTCCCCGCCGCCAGCGCTGCGGCCGGGCAGCCCGGAGGGGAGCGGAGCCGGGACGGGGGGCAGGGGAGCCCGGCGCGGAGCGGGGCGCGGAGGGAACCGGGAGGGGAACCGGGAGGGGAGCCGGGCGCGGAGAAGATTGGAGCCGGGCGCGGAGGAGAGCCCGGCGGGGAGGGGGGCGCGGAAGGGAACGGAGCTCGGCGCGGAGAGGGCAGCGGACGGGAGCAGAGCCGGCACGGAGGGGAGCGCGGAGGAGAGCCGGGCCCGGAGGGAAGCGGAGCCCGGCGCGGAGCGGGGAGCGCAGGGGTGCGGAGCCCGGCGCGGAGCGGGGCCCGGCGGACGGGCTCCCACGCGTGGCGCGGCCGCGGGCGGAGGTGCTGCGGGGCGACCCCGCGCTGTCACCGCCCCGCGCCCGCCCGCGGGCCCTGCGCGCCGCACCGCTGCCCGCGGAGGGGCGGCGGAGCGTAAGAGGAGGAGGAAGGGAGCCGCGGGAGCAGCGGGGCCGGGCGGAGCCGCCGGCCGCCCCGTACCTGCAGGGAGGCGGGGAAGGGTCTGCAGCTGCGTCCCGCCGGCCCTAGCTCCGCGGGGCTGATGAAGCGGGGTGGCGGTCGCCGCCCGCTGCCGCTGGTGCGAAGCCCTGGGCGGCCGCAGCTGCCCATAGGCGCCCCGTGGGCAGAGCGGGGCGCGGGCGAGCGCGGCGCGGCGCCGGGTGCGGGCGGGGGGAGCTGGGCGCTGTCTCCGCGCAGGCGGCGCTGCCCGGGGAGCGGCTCAAGCCGCAGCTCGCGATTGGCTCCGGGCCGCGGCGCTGCCCCAGCCCGCCCGCCCGCCGCCCCCGCCCGCCTCCCGCCGCGCCGCGCCGCGCCGCTCCGCTCCAGCCGGGCGGCCCCCGGCCCCGCAGCCCGCCGGGCAGAGCTGGCCCCCGGCCCTTCTCCCAGCCGCCTTCTCCCTGCCGCCACCGCCAAGCCCCAGCCTTTTGTTTACGCAGGGACATTCCCACCCGGGATCTGACCCGGGATCGCATCTTCCTCGTCCGGCTGCAGGACGCGCGACTTTAGGAGGTCGTGACATGTCGTGTCACGCTCAATAGTCAGACGCGTTTGTTCTCTGGACGTTTAAAAAAAGAATAAAATATCCCTAGCTGGTAAAATCAAAAGCATGCAGCGCCTGATCACCTGAGGGCTCAGCCTGAGCTAGGACGCAGCATTCCTTCGGTGCTCAGCACCGTGCAGTTTGCTGTTTGCAGTTTGCTAGCCTGGCACTGTTTGGGTTCCCGGCCTGATGGGGTAACTGCACGTCAGATCACCGCACACATGGAAAATGAAACCGGGATGCTAAGCCGCTTCTTCCCAAATCTGGGGTTATTCCCTCTGTGATTGCCATTCCTCGGTGCATCTTTGATCTCGGTGTTCCTTTCGCTCAGGGTGACTTCAGTGGCCTGCGGAATAGGGTTCTCCCTCCTGCAGACCTGCCGGAGTCAAAGCCTTGGACCTGGCTCTGGGCAGAGCAGCAAGCTTTCAGTCGTGGTGTGACCCCCTGTTTGAACAAGAACACAGCTGAACCGAATAGATAAGCCCTATGGGTTTTTCTCAGCACGGGAAGATGTAATATTTCCAGTAAACATGTTGGCAAAATCCCTTATTAAAATTAGGGAGAGAAAAATGATCGCTTATAACAGATGCACTCTTAATTCATGCAATGACCTGCATTTAACTAACGCTGTTGAATTAAGTAGCGTCGATGCCTGTTGGTGCATCAGGTGCCATTAAAAACCACCATTTATCTGGATCTGGCAGACTGTAGCATTTGATACAGAGAATGGAGTTGCACAGATACTTTCACGTGACGGCAGCATGTACATTTTTAAAGGGTAACCTCCATAACATTTTTAATTGATTCTGTTTTTAAATTCCCACATAGACACAAAATTGAATGCTATTTTTCATTCTCTAGAAAGCATGAATATTTCTGTCTCTTTGGGCATACAGAACTAGTTAAAAAATGTTTATGTTTTTGTTTTTTGTTCAAGCAAAAGTCAGAAAAATTAAAATAGAAATATTGAGAAATACATAAAACCAGACCCATTTAGAAATATCCATACTTGGAGTATAATCCATCCCTCGTTTTAAAAGCTTTATTAGCAAAAATATCCCTTGGTGAATTCAGTGGAGCTACACCTCTGGAACACAAGAGTAACTAAAAAGAATAAATCATGTTTCTTTTTCATTGTATGTTTTTCCTTCTGCCTGTTTATTTTTTCCATGGAGAAACAAAATTACTAGTTTAGAAATCTAGCTACATCTCCAGCCGTGGCCCAGGAGGCACAGCAGCCACTGCATCTCCAGCACCCCCTGACACCCCTACAGTGGGCACATTTCTCCCCACCCACTCCTGATCCAAATGACTGGCTGATTGCCCTCCAGTATTTCCCAATTCGGATGGTGGTGCCTTCCTGCACCCAGACGTTTTTCCTAGGAAGAATGCTAGCTCTTGAATCATGCTCCATTTTCAAGCCCTTTTGCCAGCCTCCCGTTTTTCTCCCTTGACAGACGGATAGCTGGGGCGGAGGAAGGGGTACGGCCCCCCAGCTGAGCGCTTGCTGCAGCAAGCACCATGGCAGGCTGCTCCCTTCGGTCTCTTTCTAGCTACTGGTTTTCAACTCTATTATCTTACCATCGTCACACAAATTTTACCTCCTGCTTTGTGTTATTTTGGGGGAAAAGCTCTGAACTTGCTACAGAAGTTTTCCTCTAAGAAATTCTAAGAAATTCTGTTGTACAGACGACTTGGGACTTCATAAGATTTTGTATCTCCAGTGTTGCTACTTCTCATCAGCCATTCTCAACGTGGTGTTTGTTTCCTTCTGTGTTAGTTCAGATTCCTTTACAGCACTGGTAAGCTTCCCTCTAGTCATGTTCAATTTAATAGCTTTTAACCTGTCCGTTTTATTTATGTCTGCTTAAGTGCTTATTTAATCTTTTCCCTTATAACTATAATGACCTTCCATAGGTTACTATAATCCTAGAAGGTATGTGGGGAATTTAAAGATTTAAAAGTCGCTTGACTTCATAAATAATTTTTATTTTCTCATTACATGCCTGATGTTTAAAACAGGAATGTTACGTTTTCTATTTGGTCAGTGTTTGTTTTTCACACATATTCCTTCCACACATCTAGTAGTAAGGCTAACTGAGATATTTTCGATTCAAAACAACTTTTTGTTTTTCTTTTTTTTTTTTTTTTTTACACTTTGGTTAATGAGAACTGCAAAGGGTGTTGATCTGTCATAGAAAATACATAGAAAGACACAGCATGTTTATCCTTTGCTCTGGTCTACAACTAGAATTTTATGCGAATAAAAATACTTTAGTTAGGTGGTGGGTTTTGTTTTGACTTTTAAAACTCCAATAGTTATATGCTGCAGATAGCAGTTACCTAGCAGTATCAGTATAAAGCAGATTCATGTTGTCATTGCTGCATCTTTCTGCTGGTGTGGGTGCCTGACTCCTATCGTATTCTGTACTTAAACTAGCAGCCTAACCTCCTAATGGCCCCTGGCAATTACAAAGCCATTAATTCAGCAAGCTGTTGAAGCATATACCTATTTTTAATCTACAGATTTCATGACTACGTTCTACTTCTGATGTGGCTACGCTTCAGGAATGGCTGTAATCCGTGCCTTTTGTCTCACACTGAGACGAAACACAAACAACTGGTGCCCATCTCCTTCACAGCAAGGACCGTATCTTTGTCACCGCCATCCCAGAAATTCGGTTCTGCTTTGCAGCCCTGAACACAGAGCTGTCTTCATCTGTGAACACATCTGGCAGGAGTGCCTGCAGAGCACGAAGGGCTGTAGCGCAGCCCCCGAGCCCAGGGAGGCCTGAGGGATGGTACAGTCGCCACACACCCCGGCATCATTCTGCCCCAAGACCCGATCCCCAGAGTTTTGTAAGATGGAAAAAAAGAAACCAGAGAGAGCTGGTCATGCCGTTATATGGGTTTTCCCTGCTTGTAAACGGACGTATCCGCACTGATGAACAAACCGACCATCCGTGTGGTTAGCACGCACCCTCCCCTCTCAAGCCCCTGCTAAGCAGCCAAGCTCTGTAGGCAGGAGCTGGGCTTGATACCCTCCTAGGGGGTCCGTGTCCTGAAAAGCCGGACTGGCTGAGGGCTGGCATATCTTTCTGATTCAGGCACTGGGAGCAATCCCACAAACTGCTTTCACTGCCTTGCTTCCCCTTTGGCTCTGCATGGTTCCTACCTCTTGGCTAACCTGCCTGACCTCCTTCTAGCCCTAACACAGCTTTAACCAAGGCTTTTAGTACAAGCTCTTTGATTTCTTGATTTGCTTTTCGGTTTGGGATAGCCCTGGTTTCTCTGTTTTCCTGAGCATGCTTTCCACCTGGAGCCTTGGATTGGTCTCTCCTTGGTGACTGCCTCCTGGTCTTGACTTCCCTCAGTCCCAGCAGCTGGACCCATGCCATAGTCACTCTGCACAAGTATTCCACTTGTGGCTTCTTAATAACTCCCCTTTAAAGCCATCTTGCCGAATGGGAGCCGTAAAACGTGATATCCCACTGGTGATGCAGAGCATTTGGCACATAGCTTATCCGCGTGATAATTCAGCCGCCTGTGGAATAGGTGGCAGCGGCAATACCTGGTCATGGCTTAGGAGAAGCTGCGAGTATGCAGGAGAGTGCCACCTCCCCTTAAGAATAATCACATTTGTCAAGGTCTTCAACAGCTTGTACTGTTTTCATAGACAATTAGGCACCTAAATGCCTCTGGACATAGTGCACCTGTTTTTTAATTTGGAGTTCTTTCTAACATCATGGATTCAAGTCAGAAAAGCATTCTAAGCAGCGGTAATTTGGATCCTGCTTCTTCAGTACTTTATCTCTGCTGTGAAAAGCAACTCTAAGATACATCTCTACCTGAGACAGGGCAATATCCCATCCTGGGACACGAGTGAATACTCCATCCAACACCCAGTAATGAACTTCATTCACGTGGATAACACTATTCCTTTCAAAAATATCATCTTTGTGTTTCACAGCAGACATGAATGAAACTTTCCCAGTCTAGCCCAATTCTGACTTCAAGCCTAGGTTACTCTGTGTGCTCCTTAGAAGGAAAAGAAAGTGCTAGCACCTTTCTCCTTTATCTTCTTTTGCTTCACTGCCAGTAAAATTTCATTTGGGCCAAGCTGTATCCAGATGCCCTGAGCCCATCTGTGTGCTCCAGGAACCTGGGCTTTGGGTATCTGAAAGTCTCCTCTCCTTCGTCTGTTTTCTTGGAGGGAATAATTGCTCCTCACACATCTACCTTTAAAAACTCTCCAGAAGGTTCACAAACTCATCTTACGAGATTAAAAAAGATGAGTCCACACAGGATCCAAAATAAACTTCTTGACTAGAATTTTTTTCCAACTTGGGGATGATTCCTAACTAGAATGGTGAAGCCTTAGTGATACATGCTGCCATACTGGTTTTGAGGAGATCATGATGAGAAAAGGGGTAAGTAGCAAAGAACAGAAAAAAACAGAGGGAAAGAGGGTGCAAAATGTTAATGCTGTCATTCCCTTTGAAGACAGAATGGGTCTGTGGATATTCACTGGCCCTTTCTCAGAATACAGTAGTCCAATGCGCACTTCTCCACACTGTTTTTAAAGCCGGTGTTTGTTAAGTCATGAACCCTTTACAAAATCCTTGAATTCTGAAAATTCAAGAGGCTTCAGGAACCCGAGCCACCCAGAACCCTTCAAAAATTGCTCATCTAGAGTGAAACCAGTGATCTCATATGCCAAAGCATTGCAGATGTCTAGGCCCGTGTTTTCTGTTCTGTACACTCCGTGGCACAGAGCTGGATTTTTGTTTGGAGCTACTTTCAATGGCAATTAAAAAAAAATAAACTAATGGTAAGCTCTCTAAGGTCTGTCATTCCCCTTCTCTGAATTAACCTTAGATACTTGTTTTCCACCCTGTTTCGATGGTGGTCTAGTGGTTTTAGAGCAGGTGATCCTGCCTAAATCCAAGAGGAATTGAATGAATGAGGAGACCAGTTAACCTCCACTCCACCTCTGTTTCCTCTGGTTGGTTTTGAGAGCCTACCTAGCAGAAGAGAGATGAACAACAGAGAGCAGAAGTCCATTTGGGATGAGTTCTCTTCCTTCTTCACTGTCATGAGTGGCTGTGGGGACATCTGGATCTCTAGGGAACATCACTAAATAGGACCAGATAACCTCAAAATATTAGAGCCAGACCAGCTCTGTCATGTATGATTCACTTGCCGTATAACGACTAATAAAGGCAATATGTGTGGAACCAGGAAGGCAGCCAATACAGCTTCTTCCCAGAACTGTGAGTAATTAACTGGGTCCCTGGTTAATTTCTTTCATGAAAATGTGTTGAGTGAGATTCTTACAAGTGGTGCTTTTGTGTGACGTCTCCCTCGACTCCCAGACAGCATAAACCCATGCAACTGGAAAAGAAGAAAAAGTGAA
The DNA here is from genome assembly GCF_015220075.1 of Falco rusticolus. Taxonomy (NCBI): domain Eukaryota; kingdom Metazoa; phylum Chordata; class Aves; order Falconiformes; family Falconidae; genus Falco; species Falco rusticolus. Next base: position 6,561,527 of record NC_051192.1, on the reverse strand, counting down.
ATACAAAGTTTCAGAATGTTGGGGTACTTTCCTCCAGCTGCCTCAGCTAACATTTCCTTCTTCCTCCTTAGTTCCTAAGCTCCTGGTGGTTTTCCTCTCAAAACGTGGTCTTTAGCCCAGCCATAGATATTGTATCCTTGTATAACATGCTCCAGCTTCTTGCTTTAGTCTGAGGGGTCTCACATCTCTTATGTTTCAGAGGAAAAATCATGCAAAACTTCCTAAGATGAAAGAAAATTAATTAGTTGCAGCATGTTCCAAAGGAGAAAAAACTCACCCAAAGCACCATGTTGCCCTTGTTTGTGGACCTCATGTCACAGCAGCTACAAAGAGAAGGAAACAACGAATCTCAGCCTGCTAAGTCATGGTTGCCCCTTGTTAGAAAAGCTCTGGCTCTTTTACTCTGTGTCCTTCAGGCTTTCCCCTGTTGCTGCCCTTGAGGCAACCTACTGCTGCCTATGCTCCTTTGAACTTAACAGGCGTTTTCTTCCTCGCTGAGACAGAGCAAACGGGCTGAGGGAGACGTTTGAGTTGCCCAAGGCAAAGGGAGCCCACCCCCACCCCAAGCACCAGAGGATGATCCAAGCAAACAAATAAAATGATGGATGGTTCTTTCTGACAGCGGGACAGATTTTAAGTGACAAGAATCCTGCCAGAGATATCTTGAGGATGGAATACATATGACAACAATTTAATATGTACAGCACACAAGGGAGAAGAATATTAATATCACATGGCATAATTTAATTAGATATTTTAACTAGACCTAAATTTATCTCACTGATAGTGACTGGTAGTGGATGATTTGGGAAATACACAAGCACATCACTGAAATCGATTTGGGAAATACACAAGCACGTCACTGAAATATTGGGTTTCAACAAAAGGATAGTAACTTCTTTCAGTATTTCAAGTATATTAGGAACATGTCAGCTAAATATTATGGAGAAATAATATGAAGCTGCTACTGTATGAGATAATGAGGTGACAGAGCACTGAGTATCCTGTAACGTAACATTTGCCATCTATGACTGTCCCTGCAAGGGTTGTTCTTTAGGAAGCCTCGTAAACATAATGTCTGGTCTACATCCCCTTATGTTATTTTCTTAAGACACTTTTTTTCCTAACTCTAGGAAATAAATAGATATGATCAGGGACCAGGAAAGCTGGACAACAAAGTTTGTATCACCACAAAAACATTCACATGTATTGCATGAACTAGAAGGGGATCAAGATTTGGCTAAAACAAGTGGAATCTATGATTTGTTGGGAATCTAGGGATATTTCCACCTTTTTCTTAAGTGACATGTACCAGTTTGAATAGCACCAGGTTGTTTTTATTGCATAATTTGACTCTGTGGATTGAATTATTTTTGCCGAGTTTTGTCAATCTGCCTGGCCTGTTTTCTACAACGCACATGAAGTTAATACATCATTCGTCAACTCCGTGTAATTGATGGGATATTTTTTCCTTCTCTCTGCTCCTAGTGTCACACAATAAAGTCTACCCAGTTTTGAATAAATTATGCAACCTTGATATATATATGTTTATTACATAATATAACATTTTGTTTCTTCATTCCTTCAGAGCCTTCTTTTTTTGTTATTAGTTAATAACAGATTGTTTCAGCTGTGAGTGGAAACACTATGTGGAGTCTTCTTTTAAATAACAAAATTATCCCAAATACTGTGTGTTACGCAATGAAAAGGATGCATTAATATGGAGAACATTTACACACAGAGTAAAAAAGATGTAGAGATTTGTCTTTCCTCTTCTTGGAGAGGATAGGAATTTGAGCTGGCTATGTCCTTTCCCCCAGATTTAAGTTTCAAAACGATAAGAGAGCAGAACTACCAAATACTATATGTCCTAAGAGCAAATCTGGCATCTGAACAGCTCCATCACAAACGTGAGGAGTGAGGTGTGCCGCCTTCCCACCCCAGGTGGGGTGTCTGGGGGAGCCTGGGCAGTGGCCGTGGTTCTGCTGCCCTGACTCCCAGGAGGAGCCCTGGCTGCTCGCCTGCTGCCTCGTTGGAGGCTGAGCTGGAATTTAGATGAAGGCATATGTCTGTCCATTCTCAGAAAGCCACTAGCCTTTGTGAATATTCAAGCAAACTATTTAGGGAGTTTCTCAGTGATGGACTGGGATTATCGCCAGAGTATTAAACATCAAAGGGTAGGATGCTTCAGGCAGCTATACCTAACAACCAGTTAATACTCAGTTTGTAGATAATGAGATGTCACACTATTCATATAAATGCACAGCAAATACATGAGCCTAAGTGCATCAGTAAATCCGTTTTGATATCAGTAATACATAAAATATGCTATCTATTTTAATTCATGTTAAATCATGCAGGGACAAGGAGGGAATCATGCATACAGAACACAAAACAGTCAAAGCAGTGCAGGAGCATTTGTCATTTTACAGGGTCTGCAGGTGTCATGAGTGCTTGACATTGCATTTGGAAAAGCATCATCCTTTCTCCAAGGGACATATCCGATTACTACCAGGTATTTATAAAGCCTCCAGCTCCAGAGTATCTGAGGACCTTCAGCAAGTTAAAAATGACAGCACTGCTGTGCTTACTTATCTCTCTTTTCACAACATGCTATATAGGGTCTGAATAATCCCTGTTCCTATATATGACAGTAAACTTGGGTAGGAATAAGGAGAAGTTTGCAGGCTAAGGAAACAAGATTAGATGGTTAAAATCATACCAGAAACAAGAAGGCAAGACCGGCCACAATTATCTTTCTTCGAGTCCTAGATCTGTATTTTCATTGATCAACTTTGTGAGTCATCTTGTTGAGAAGGGTGTGTGTGCATGTCTGATAGACTTGGACAGTTCATGTTGTTAACTCCTTTTAAGCCAATTTACATAAAAAAGCAGGCAAACTTCGAATACATGAGCACATCTTCAGCTCTGCTTTCAATATCGTCACTGCCTGCTTAAATGCTGTGCAAGAGGACAGGCTCAGTGCCATTCCCTCTAACCATTAGGAAATGCAGAAACAAGCTTCTGGGGCTCAGTGCCCAGAGATAAGGGTTACGAATTCTGCAGCTCCTGGGGTGCTGTGGGTAACACAGAGCAGCAATATTGCTTCAGGTAAGGAAATACTAGGTACACGAAGTACCATATACCTCATTCAGGTACCCTGGCCACCTGCAGTGGAAAAATGCACTGCAGATGAGCAGAACTTCACAGCATAGCTAAGCAAGGTGGCTTGCATGTATGCCTCTGGTGGAGTGGAATATCCTGGGACCAAAGTGGTCAGGAGGGGAGGAAAACAGGCACGAGGAAGTTTGAGAAAGCGCTGGTGACAGAAGGGTTTGATAGTTACAAATTTATACTGAAAGAAGAGATGGAGCAGCAATAGGTAACAGGGACAGGATACCGCCTGGAAAAAAGCTGTATGAAATAGGAAGGAACATTGGAAGTCTCTGATGTATCATTCCACGTTCCTCCGAATTGCACTGGTGCAAAGTATTCAGAACATTTTTAGGACTTTAAAAAGTTTCAGTTTTTCTTATGCATATTTTTATATTCTAGTTAAGTAATGAATTTTATTCAAGCAAACATTTGTGGATGCCACACTTGATCTGAATGTGTAAATATTTGCATTGGATGTGTTAGACGACTCGTCCACTCAGGCAGCATAACCAATACCAGTTAACCACTGCAATTAAGATAGCAAATATAAAAAAGAATATGAATGGTCTCAAGGATATTTACAGGCAATCCTTTTAATAAAAATATAGCTGAATGGCTCTAAATAGTGGCCAAATCTGATGAGCTTATGATTTGCAAGTGTATATTAAGTATGGAAAGAAAGAGTCCTAAAGTAAATTGTTTTCTATAGTTGTTTTTTTTGCAGCGTAGCCTCTTCTCCAGCTCTTTGAAGATATATATAGATATATAAATATATATATAAGTTTGGATCAGAATTCACATCTCTACTACAAAAAAACAACCAAACAACAACAACAAAAAAGACACAATATACTTTTTATCTATAAGAACCCAAGATCATAGTTTAAAATAACCAATTACCAGAATTTATCTAAAGTTTGGCTTGGGTTTTCCTTTGGGTACAAAACTATCGTATCAACTTTTATGTTGCTCAAAAGAACGCTCAAAAAATGCTCAAAAAGAGAAGACATGAGACATAAGGCTTGAAATTAAGTACCTTACTTTTCATTGACTTATTGCTTCCCAAGGCCCAAGGGGAACATGATGAATCTTGATGATTCTAGCCTGAACTCCAGAGTTCTAGCTAAGCAGAGGATGATCTTTTTTTACAGGAAAAGCCAGTCCAGATTCAAGGGTTTGCAGTGATGAAGAATCTAAGAAGTCCCTCCCCACCTATGCAGTTTTCATACCCCTTATTTCTAATCCGAATATTTCAAAACACAGCTTTCTGATACTGGATCTTGTTATGCCTGTGTCTGCTGGATTAAAGAGTTCTCAAAGCATTCCTGAAGCAGTTTCCTGAGCGCTTTCCAATTCTTCAAAATCCTTTTGAAGGTGTGGATACTGGGGCTGGACATGGTATTCCAGCTGACAGTTGAGTTTCATTACCTTGAAATAAGGATTAACTAGAAGTCAAAACGACATAACTCGGTGTAGTGACATTTCACCTTTGGTGACCTGGGTTTAAATTGGTCTTTGGTCAGCAATGGAAATTGTTTTCCTAATCTTATCCTAGCCTCTTCTGACGTTTTTCCATATCAAAAAAAAGAATTGCTTTCATTGGCATAATTTTCCTTCCTGGTTAAGTGCAGCCCTGGAGCTGGGCTGGCTGCAAACAGGTTTGCACGGCAAGGACACACCGACAGAGCCGCTGGCTCCCGTGCTCCCAGGGCAAACATGTTCCGAGCAAACGCTGTGCGTACGTGACCTGCAGCCACTCGCTATCCCCTGCTCCAACCGCAGGCACAGCCCCTAGCAGGATCCTTTCTCCCCTTTGCTTGGTGGTCCTGCCTGAAGGATGGAGAAGGAAGCAATTTTCTTTACAGCCTTAGAATGAAATGATATTTCACAGCTGCAAAATTATATAAAGACTTGAGGCTTACAAGCTGAGCGACAGGAAGCAACCTAATTTTAAAACCACTTCTGCGCTATAGAATATTGCCAAGCAATATGCTATGAAGGGAGTGAGATGTTTCCAAATGCTTTTTCTTCAGTAAGTTAGAAAAAAAAACAACCCAACCCTATAACCACATACCAAGCATTTAGGCAGTGATGTCTTCCAGACCATGAAGAGATAGAAAGGTAGGTCAGGAAGGATGAAGACACAAAGAAACCCTATCGTGAAATAAATGTAGTTGGTGCAAATTAGTATAATGTAGTTGTACCTAAACAGGGGTTTAGATGGACTCATTAATATGTAATACACATGCATTAGTACAAATGTAGCTGCATTCCCAATACAGAGCTTTTTAGATGACGTAAAAACATTGTTTTTATTAGATGGTAAAGTTAAGACATGACATAGCTGTTGGGATTCATCTGACCCAAATTTAGCATGGAAAAAATCAGTTACCTACTTTAAGCTAGTCACTTAAAGTTACACAAAGGTCCCCTTTTGTCACTGGCAGAGAGAGATAAGTATCTCTAGAGTTATTGTTGCCATAACCTTACACATTTTCAGCAGAAATGATTCGCCCTGTGAAAGTGCTTCTTTCTCTCCACTGAGTACCAAAAAAAAAGCTAGAGAAGTCCTTTCTATTTGATGCTTAATTTTTAGATTTACTGAATCTAAACTAAGACTAGATTAACTAATCTAAAACTGAAGTTGGGTAGTTGTGGGAGATCTCTCTACCCATGCAGATGAGAAATGTATCTGGCTATTAATAGCTACACTCAAAGTGTTTGATCAAAGCAACAAATAATTGTGAGCTCATTCGTAGCACATTTTTAATAAGGTGGTGCTCAGTTTTGTGAAGAAAATGGGATGAGAAATTGTCAAAAGACGTATGAGAGCCCTGAAAGAAAATCTGTGTTAATTGCAAAAGCTGTTGTCATACCTGATGTTCATAAGATGTGATTCTAAACTAACACTCCCACAGGGATGTAAAGGAAGAGGGACTTAATGCAATCATAAATTTATTAGCAAAAAAGGGTAAATAAACTATTCATTTTGGGGTGTCAAGAAGTCCTGTGGCATGCAGGAGAGCCTAGCTGAGCTCCTGTTTGGAAAGGTGTGATGCACGAGCTCCATCCAGCTTACATTTTCAGTAAGGAAAAGAATTTGGTTGCCGAGGGGTTCGTGCCCTTTGGTAGCAGAAGACAGGCGCCTCACCTACATACCCTGTAAATTCTGGCATGGCACTCTTGAACTGAGCCAAGTAAAGGAATTGTTAGTCAAAATCAGAGCTAATGGTAGGCCTGGGCAAGTTGTTTTGGCAGGATACTACCATGGAAGGGAGAGGGGAGAAAACCAGACACTGCCTGTGCCAGAGGTCTAGCCGGGATGTTTCCATGCTTTGCTGAAGAAAGAGCTGGGATGTGGGAATTTGTCACGGTCCTGGGCTGGAAGCAGCCCAGCTGGGCTCAGTTTCCCTGTCCCACTGGAAGCATCAGGAGCAGCAAGCCTGAACTGCTGATGCTTTCCCTTGGCTCTTTCTTCATCCCTCTTAATGTTCCTGCCCACTCTTCCTCTCCTCTCCATGACAGGAATGCCTGGCTCTCGCCCAGCTCCACTAGCCTTGGAGCAGCAAAAATCAGCTTGGCTTGCACAACTGAGGCCTCACAAGCCATCTCTGGGCACCAAAACCTGACAGTCTTGATGTGTGCAGGCACACCGCGGGGCAGGGGGAGGGGTAAGCATCTCGCATGGGGAGCTCTGTAGGAGAGATTGCTTTTATTTCAAATTGATGTCCTCTATGCTGAAATGGCAACTTTCTTTGCTCTCCAGATGACCTGTAATTTCCACTCGTCAGAAACAAAATGGTGTTTCAAGTCAAAAGATCAATTAATATAAGATATTAATTTTATATGAGATAAAATCATATATTATATAAATTATAGACTAACATAAAATTTATAATTTCTTGGTTTGTTATAAACAGTAATTTCATTGCTTTCTAAAAAAAAAAAAATTGCAAAAATACCATAACAATATTTTAGTGGATACATCATTCTGATTCAAAGTTTCTATTTTTTCTCGAATCTGTTCAAAACTTCCTGGAAAAAATACAAGATTATTCTTCAAGCAGAAACATTCCTCAATAACATTTTCTTTTAAAGAGCTCTTGATGAGATGTATTTGGATTTCTGACCAGCTATTGCCTTAAATCATTTCATCACCGAGTACAGTAAAAAAGAGCCCCACTTGGTGGAAAAGAAATAACATCCAAGCAGCCTCATCTGGAAGAGTGTTAGTGGTAGCAGAGATCTGCAAGGCTTTCATTTGGTAAGCAGAAGACCTTCAAAGCTTGTGAAGTTGAAATGTTTCCTGCTTCAGAAAGAATAAAGGTAAAAAATAGCTTATCATTCAGATTCAAGGAAGAGTAGGAATGAATTGCTTACTTTCTTGCCAAGTAAGATGTGGCAGGAGATAAAGGTGCTCAGGATTGGAATAGACACCTCGAGGGTGGTCAAACACTGGAAAAGGCTTCCTAGCAAGGTCTGTGTTTAGGAGACATTTGGACAATGCCCTTAACAACGTGCTTTAACATGAATTCGTCAGGCAGTTGGACTAGATGATCATTGCCTGTCCCTTCCAACCAAAATTATTCCGTTCCGTTCCGTTCCATTCCATTCCGTTCCATTCCATTCCGTTCCATTCCATTCCATTCCATTCCATTCCATTCCATTCCATTCCATTCTATTCTATTCTATTCTATTCTATTCTGTTCTGTTCTATTCTATTCAGCGAACCAAGCAAAACAGTATATAAATCACCTTTGGACTTTCTTTCAGAGGGTTCAGCAGTTTCACGTATATGCAGAATTGTGACGGTTACAAAACCAACAGTGTGATGAACTTTATATGTGTATGCTCAGTGCTCAAGCTGCACTGTACTCTTCAAAATACACATCTGTATGAGGTAGATTTTCAGAAGCCACAACTGTTGTCATATTGTCAGCTGCCTTTTAAGGTGATAGTAAAACTGCCCTAGTTGGAAACAGAACGAGGGCAATGCTGAGCACATCTGGGAATGCCACCTGTGCTGTAAAAGCAGTGTAAGCGATAATTCGCCGCATCCCTGGAGAAATATTTAATGATGTCCCCGTGTATTATTAGCATATGGTTAGCTGAGCAGAGGATGGGGGTTAGATGCCCACATGGACAAGCACAGAAGGCATGCCAACAGAGTGAAAGAGAAAGAGGCAAGACGGACTATCAATACTCCTGGAGGACGTTGGCACCATCAGATACTGATGACCTACCTCAGATGCCTAAAGATAGAAACCGTGTAGCTGTGCAGGCACAGCACAGGTGCTGCGTTCGTAGTTTGTACTCTTTATTTACTCGTCTGAATTGGGTGCTGGAAGACAAAGGTAGCCAGTCTTCTAAGAATTTGACTTCAGTTCTCCAGTGTACAAACTGGAAAGTCCAAATGCCATGAATCCTTTAAGTGAACCCTACAAATCACTGCAGCATGCTAATATAGACAGGGCTCTTTGAATCCATCTAGAGCCAGACAGGCTAAGGAAAAAAAAAACACAAACCCAACAAAAAAACCCCACAACCCACCAAAAAAACCCCACACCAAAAAACAACAGCAAACAACAAAACTACATAGGAAATGGATGCATTTCCATCGCAAAACTAATTAAATCTACAGTTTTGGCTTTACTCCATCTAGTGGCAACCGGGCAGCAATTTTCCTCCCTCTTTGCGCGCAGAAGCAGCAGCGGGTGAGCTGCTGCTTCAAGTTGGTGTTGGATGCGGGTGGCGTCGCTTGGGCACGTTTGTAGTCAGCGAAGCGCCAAAGCAGCCGATGAATGGGCGTTGGTGTGTTGGACCTGCTGAACACGGGTGCCATTACACCACCCTACCCTGGGTCCAGAAGCCCAGGTGCTGTTAGAAGGCAGGAGGAGAAAGCACCCAATGATGGTGGTAGTGAAGGTCTGCTGGGTGCGTGTAAACAAGGAGTGTTTCGATAGAAAGGTTGGAGAGAAATGCATTTGTATCTTCTGCTGAAGATTTCTTAGGCAATAGAAATGTGACAGGGAAGAGACAGATTCATTTATATTCAAACATGTCCTAGAGTCCTCAGTCAAAAATCTTGGGTCAAATCTGGTTTTCCTGTTTGTTTGGGTTTTTTTTGTGGGGTTTTTTTGTTTGTTTGGTTGGGGGTTTGTGGGGGTTTTTTTGTTTGTTTGTTTGTTTGTTTTTCTGGAAGCAGACTTGCTCTGTGCAAAGTATTCTTACGTATTCATGTGGCAGTCCTTGCTTGAAATTAGTTTTTCTCTGATGCTTTACCTGAGCTTGCAACACTTGAGTCTCCAGGTGAGTTTCCAAACCGGACAGAAATCACAGGAAAGCAAGGCATGTCTCTGGCTGCACCCTGGTCTGCCCTCAGGAGCAAAGGAACCTGTCTGGGCACAGGAGCGTTCTCTAATACAGGGCTGGATTTTGTGTCAGATTTAGATACGTTTAGTCTTTTTTATATTCAGATTTAGATGAATTTAGTTTGTGCAAAAGGTATCCAAATCCAACAGAAATGCAACACCTGAATTTTAGAAATGTTCAAATGTCATTGGGACCTGCAAGCTTTAATTAAAGTTTAAAAATTGGTTGTATATGTGTGTGCGTGCACACACAAGACACACACATATATACACACTATGTACATTATGACCCGAATACATATACTTATGTAGCTGTTTCTTAGAGTCCTTAGCAAAGTCTCTGGGCCTTATTCTACTGTATTTTGTAGAATGGACAATTAAAAAGCAAACCTTTTGAGATTTTGGATGAAGGCAGATATAGGAGGTCATCTTATGTGACCCCTCTATCAGTCAGGGTAAGAAAAAAATTCTAAATATAGTGAGATAATTTCTGTAAAGCATCACTGAATCATGCCTCTGTTTTCATTCAAATCATATAGTAATTAGTGAGTGATGATCTGGTTTAGAAGAAAGAACATATTGTTTTTGTACACTGTGCTTTGTGTACTGTTTGGGCTAAATTAAAACAAATAACTAAGACAATATTTTGCTTTGATATCAGTAAATATTGGCATCAAGAAGCCCTTGCCCCATTATTTTTAATGGGAAGAATTCAGTCTAAACCTTTTTTTCATCAAGTTAAGGAGGTGATGTCATATGGTAAAGGCTAGATATTCCAAATAAATCTCTAACAAGTCATCTTGGCCGAGCAGTATGTGTATCAGATATGCAATTGAACATGTCTGGAAGAAAATGCATTATTGTCATAAGACTTAGCAGTCAGAGCCTGATGAGTTTGTATATCTTGCAAACAGTTACACAAGTAACCAGACATTTCCTGCACAACTCAACGTTTTTCAGGGAGTGTCCTAGACTTCATAGCGAATAACCTCGGATTACACACTTTGACCCTGATTCAGCACCCACCACTGAGTGTTCCTCTCCCTGCAGAGCCCTGCATGACACGCTTGTCAAATGCGTCTTGTAAAATCCTTTGCAACATCCAAAGGGAGCCAGCGGCCGAGCATTATGCATTAGTGTGTTCCGGAGCTGCGTTCCTGGAGATGCGGCAGCAGCTAATAATTCCAGGCTGCCTCTTGTACTTCCCTCGGTCTCTGCCCATGAGTGTCCTGACTGATTTAGAGCCCAGGGAGCTGGATCGCCACCCCCCACATCCCCCAGAGGCAGCTCCAGGCCCCGGTGCTCCTTCCCTCCACTGCGGATGCCTGCTCCGTGTGGGGATCGCTCCAGCTCCACACCCACGGCCACCAGCAGCACGGGGGAGATGCTCTTTTGTCCACCGCCAGGCTTCAGTCCATGCACAGCAGGACATAGATGTATAGGTGTCTGGCTATAGGTACCTGGCTCCGAGGCAGATATCCTGGAGGATGAGTTAAGCTCCCCATGGGCAGGGAGCGTGTGGGAGATTTAAGTGCTTCGTAGGCAGCATGTGATATCCGAAGGTTCTGAGGGTAATTACTAAAGTTCCCGCTAATTTGATCTGCCATAAATCCTATATGGTTTTATCAGTGGGGGGTGTCTAAAAATAAGCTCATTGCTCTTTCTCACAAATCACCCATGATTTCCCCCCCCCCCCCCAATTTCACTACCTAGCCATATGAATTGACAGAAAAGGGTATCAGTGGACAAGTCAAACCTTTTCCTGATGACAACGTAGCAGAGCTCCCCCCAGAAGAGGAGCTATGCCAGTATAAGTTTGGTTTATGTAAGGCTCAGTTTTTGCAGTAGTGTTACTGCGGCTCTACCCTGCCGAAAATCAGTGCAGATGTGCAGTGTCTGTGTGGGAACAGGAGCCTTCCTTTCTCACCAAGCCCACAGGGGTACCTCAGGCACAGATCAGGCCCCAGGCAGGGCATTTCTCATGCTATAAAGTCTGGAGGTAGGTGAATATTTTCACAATCAAAGCAAGGCTGGGGAAAAACATTAAAAAAAGAAAAAAGAAAAAAAAAAAAAGCTGGCACGTCTCCAGGATGCTCTGTTTTTCATTTCACCTGAACTGTTTAGAATTTTTACAACTGAAAATTGCTTCTTTCCATCTGTGAAGCATTTGCTGCTTGGAAAAGATGCACAAAGCCAAGACATGAAAGACATTTGAAATAAATAAATAAACTAATGCATTCTTTGGAGAATCCATGCTGTTTCCCTACTGCTCCCCATTTTCTTATGAAGACCTCTTCGCAGATGGAGGGCAGCCGCTGACTCCTCAGCAGTAACGAGGGATGGAAAATAATTCCAGTAAGTAGATTATAGTAGCTCACTTGTTTGCAGTCTTAATAAGTCCTGGTTTTGAAGTGTAGGCCACCAAGTAGTTTAGTGAGGGGAAGGCATCTCTCATATATGTGCATTCATAAACGTTATAATTTCCAAAGAACAGCTTGCCTAATATCATGAGCCATGGCTCTAGGACTGCCTGATGCCAGCAGGGCGGGCATGGAGGATGTCAGGTGAGGCTGCTGCACCCACTTCAGGGTCAATTCACACTAAAATAGCTGAAGATTGGCTATTTTATATGGCTCGGTGGAGACAGAGATACATCACCACATTTCTCTGGTCTCTCGATAGCCTCACAGAGCTTACAAGTACCTGCAACAAGAATAAAATTACAGTGGTGGCTTACAGTCAGCTTCAGCCCTCCTCCCCCTGCTCTGTAACGACTATCAGCATCCCGCTCTGCAAGGCATCACACAAAAACTTACCCCAGAGACACTTCTGAACTGAAACCATGTCAGGTAATTGAAAATTTTCAGCTGCCCTTGGATGTGAAATGGTTGCAGTAAAGCAGAGAGCAGGATCTGCAAGCAAGGAGAGCAGCGAGGGAGACACTGGCTCGGAAAGAAGCAAAGCCTTTCCGTACACCTCAGCGAAAAGCTGCTGGCTTTGCCGGCTGCAAGCCTTACCCTGCACTGTTCTCCCTGGAAAGGAGTTTCTAAGTGTCCTTCCACACACTCCTGGAGGTGACAGAGGTCAGCTGGTGACAGCGAGCACATTCTGTCTGGGAGCTGTGCGGGCTGAGGGCTCTGCTGGACCTGGATTCAGAAAGCAAAAGTTGCATTAGCCAGCAAGAAAAAAAGTTCTCGGGATGTCCTCACTTAAAGTGATTAATTATTCAATGGGACTAAAGTGATTAATTATTTAATGGGACGTTTCTTAATTGTTGCTTCGCAACTCTGAAATAGTGGAGGGAGTTGTTTTGGAACACCGTTCTACTGCCAGGTCGGCTGATTTGCAGCTAGGTGGTGGCACCAGCCTCTGTGGTCCACCAAACTGGAGACCATGCTTCCTTCAGGATATGTATTGCTGGAGCTATGGTTGTATTTGAGGAATGCAGGAGAGGAGCCAGGTCTGGTAAGGACCTAAGGAATCCGCTCGTTATTCGGGTTGAAATAGGAAGAGCACACAGGAGGTTTGCTCGCTCCTCTGTGACTGCTCTGGAAAAGAGAAAGCATGGGAGCTGATCTCCTTTTGAACCTCCTACACCGCTGTTAAAACAGACTCAGGAGTAACTCTGTGGTACTAAAACCTTTTCCTCAGCTCACAGGAATTTTGGAGACACAAACTCTCAAGCTTTGAGCAAAAAAACAAAGAGGAAAACCATAAAGGTCATGAATCTGATCCCAGGCCTCGCAGGGCGGCGGCGTGTAGATGAGTTTGCAAACCTCAGTTCTGTCACTCTGCAACAGCCAGAGCTATCAGGCGCTCCTTAATGTGTTACACAAAAGGGCTGCAGTACACAAAGCCTGGAACACATCAGTTTACAGATCCCAAGAGGGTCCTGCGGAGTCTATTACTTTGATGAAGTGGTATTTAAAATTGCATTACCCAGCAGTTGTTTAACCCTCCAGATGTTGCCCCTGTGGAGTGTTTAATACGACGTGAAGCGCTGGTAGGCTAGGCCATAACCTCATGTCATCTTTTCAGCAGGTCACATCAGGTCTTACTATCTTCTACTAAATCAATACAGGATGACCTGACATCGCAATTTTCCTCCACTGCTGTCCTTTTTCCAATAGCCAGTAGAAAAAACAGAAAGGGGGAATAAATAAATAAATAATAAAAAGCAAAACACCAAACCAATCCAAAAGAACAGGAGAAAGGAAGGAGGTCTGAAAGCCAACTCCAAGAAACTGCTGTTCGGTAGGTTGGTATTTTTATTTTTTTCTGTTGGCTGCGACAGCCCAGATAAGGCAGCTTGGTGCTGCCATCTGCTGTTGCTCCTATTTTCGACGTTGCCCACCTTGAACGCGTCAGAAAGGAGCAACCATGAAGAAATCGGCATCACGAATAAATAAAACACTAATTCTAAAGGGAAACAGGCAAAGAACCGATAATAATAAAAAAAAAATCCCTTATCATTTCTGGCAGCATTTTTAAATCTCTGTACAACACTAATAGTCATTCCTCTGGTCACCGAAAAGTGCTGAGGCATGTCTGTCAGTTCAGTTAATTTTCTTTCCTTATGAGCAAGTCAACTTTTAGAAGCATTTAGTGGGAATCTCGTAATGGCTTACAGGTCGAGCGCCTGATGTCCTACAGTGGTTTTCATAGTTTAGCTATTTGGTGCCACAGGTACGTGTTTACAGAGCTGGCTTCCAAAGTCAATTTAACCCGGTGGACGGAGTTGCTTTGATTAGCAGAGGGCTTTTATTAGCTCAGGTCAGAAAAAAGGAAAATTTCTGCCTGAAGGCTGGATGTTCTCTACAGACTGACTGGGGCTGCAGGCGGCTTTTAAGAATACGAACCAAATCCCTGCATTGACCAGAAGGAATTCAGTTGGCATATGCCCCATGGCATCACCCACCACGATGCTGCCTGGTACCTAGCTGGGCTGTGGCCCTGCCAGCACCTGCATCAAAACACAGTCCTGCCAGGTGTTCTTTTCTGGAAGGAGAGATGGAAATGAGGAGTGGACTTTTATTTGTTTAATTTTAGCACAAACAAACTGAAACTTTTATAAAAAAAGGGCATTGGCATCTGGGATATTGAAAACCAAAAGCATTTTACCATTATTACACAAAACTGTTTTTCCCTCTCTGACTTTTTTTTTTATTTTGTGTGAAAACCTATTTGCAATTCTCAGCCAATTCTTTACCAAAAATTTCAACAGGGCTGAGATTTCAGCCCCTGCTGGCCAGTGCCAGCGCAAATGTGATGGCTGTTACAATGATTACAGAGCAACGGTGCTTAGAGAAAATAACAGTTTACTGGCATCTCTTTTGGTGAAGTTTATGAGATTCAAGTATCAAGGATGTAGACGTGGATTGAACTCACTGCGCCAGCACAAATAATTTCTTGACACATGACTGCAGCCACAGAACTCAATGCCAGCATCACTCTATCAAATCCGAAAGGATTGACCACTCCTCTGACAGTTTGAAAACCCTGTGTGCAGACACTACAGCACATGACAGCTCAGGAGTGGATGCCTGTCACACCAAACTCTTGACAAATGTGTTTTCCATCATCTGGCTTCACCTTCTGCTATTCTAATAAAGTCCGATGGAGTGAAAATTTTGGCTTGCAGCTACCTGTAGCATGCCCTTGCCTGAAAGTAATAGCAGCTCTAAAGCAGCACTAGAGGTGCCTTTGTGTAATTAATAAAGCTGGAGCTTGGGATCTTAACCAGAGTTGTGCTGTAATTTCTAGCTGTGAGGAATGCTCCTTCTCACCTTTGCAGGTCCATCTCCTCCACCACTTACCTTTTCCTTAAAAATGCAAGGTTTCGGGAGTCCTTTGGCAGCAAGAAGCACAGGCATCGTCGCATCCTTTCAGAATGAAGTAGCTGGACTCAAAAGAAGCATTTTGTGTATATGTGTGTGTGCGCTTAAGTGAAAAGAATTAAGCAGGCTAAATGAGCAGACCCGTGCTGCAGTTGTGGTTAGTGCCAGTGGGACAGAATGGGCTCCCATCCTGGAAACTGCCCAGTGCTGATGGGCAACCACTGCTCCAAGTTTGAGACTGAAAAGTTCTGTCAAAGACGCACTAGACCCAGACCAAAGCTTAGAGATGCTACTAATACACTCACACTTCATTTCAGTCTCTCCCCCACCCTCACTTCCCTCTCATTCTTGTTGAGCCCAAATATCAACAGTTACGTAGGCACTTGGTGTGATGCAAAATATAAAGTGAATTGGCGATAACATAAATCTGAAATGCAGATATGCAGAGATATATTTAAAGAGAGAAAACTTCTTCAATATATTTGAGTCACAACTGGTACATGAATGCATGGGGAAGAAATAATATTTTCAATTCATCTGACCAGACGCCCAGTCCTGGAGACAACTGTGCTGGCAACAGGACAGTAAACACCATCCTGGGCATGGAGGTTGTGTTCACAACTTTTGGGAACACCCAGGAAATAAAAATCACCCTTGTTGTGATGGTGTAGATGTAATTCATGCTATTTGTTTGGTAACATTCACATTGTCTTTTGTCAGTAGTTTGCAGGGGAGAGAGCAAGCACGCGTAGGGAGCAGGCAGCTGTAGGGCATACGGCAACTGTGACCCAAATAAGCATTCACCTTTTCAGGCCAGGCATACTCCAATAGCCAAAGCATCCACAAACAGGTGATCTGACCTTTTAAAACTAATAGCATCATTGTCCTCAAGTCTTTCTGGGGACACAGAGTATTTATAAAAACAGATTTAGCTGGACCATATTGCACAGTTCAGTTTACCTTTTGGCATCAAGCTCTTATTTAAATGATGTGTGTGTGTGTCTGTGTGTATATCTCAGTTAAAGAGAATTCAGTCATTACCACCAAACGTTGGTCTCATCTGATCTGACAATTCCAATTCGAAGACCTGTATTTTTGGTATAATTCTTATCACAGTCTCATTTTCTGAACACAAAAGCTTCAAAAAGTTTAAACTGCTATTGCCACTGTCCTGTATCCAATAGAAGAAATATATTTTTACTGCAGAGGAAAATGACTTGTTTCATGCTTCTCACATATTATCTTTATTAAACATTTGGACAGATACGCATCCATTTATTATATGAATAATCTATGGCTTCTTAGTTGGCAAATATTGGTTCAAAGTTCACGAGAGCAGGCTTTCCTGTGAACTTTCTGTATGTGCAAGTTCAGTCACTGCAATAAATCCTGAGACTATTGCCTGCTTAGCAGCGTTTTGCACTGTACCCCAATGGCTAAAACAGGGAAGCTGGGAGCTCTACATCTGGATATTTCAAAACCTCTGAACAGCTTGATTGGAGTTTGATTTTCTTCTTAAATAATGCAAGTTGCTCTGAAGAGGATGCGTAATCACAATTATCTGATAGTTAAATCCCTGGTGGCTAACATACGAAGCTCCACTACCGCTAACAGAGGTTTCGTTTGAGCAAAGTTTATTGCAGCATTTTGTAGTCGCTAGCAAAAAAGTGTTCTTTGTGCGTGCTGTAGTTCAGAGCTGTGAGGTCTTTGTGAATGGTTACTCTCAAAGCGCTACAGAAGTTCCTGGGTTCAAGGTGGCTCCTGGCTCCTCGGAAAAATGAATGTGTGGTTCCAGCCTGGGAGGAGAGAAATAAGTGAAAAAGGCGCATCCCTGGGCTAGGCAGGACAGGTCTGCCTAGTGCAGCTCTGCAGCCGGGACCAGTCAGTGCTAAGCTGGATAAGGAGAAGGAAGAAAAGTGAGTGCTGGCCCCAGTGAACACCAGTATCCGGGAATCCAGATTCTCAACCACAGCAAAAGCTCTTCCAGCCCTATTTGTCAGAGCAAAAGGATTTTCAGATTATAAACCCACGAGTCACCATGTGGTCAACTAACCGCGTAATTCCAGACACAGAACATCCTTGAATTTGATCCAGTTAAAACTTAAATACATATTTTAGATTTAAAAAAAAAAAAAAACCAAGAACATCTATGCTCAATTTAAAAATTGCTAATGGTAGGAAAGTGACAATAACCTATTGTGATCCATGCTGGTAGCTAAGTAACTCCTTGGTGAAAAGCACAGCCTTTTCCTCCTGCGCGCTCCTTCTGCTCCAGCCGCCAGATCTTTTTATATCTTTATTTGCTAGGTTGGAAAAATGTTAGTCCTAAAGTAGATACTTACCACCTGTAACAGGTAATCCTTTAACCTTTTCTTGATACCCTTAAGACTGCATACCTACAGCTTCTACCAGAAGGTGCTCTCTCCAGCCTTCTGGTTGCCCTCTTGTGGCCCACACCCTGTCTGGTTTCCAGGCAGTCTGTAGGAGATTCCTTCTAGAGTATAGAGGAAACAAGGCCTCCCTGCCAAAAATGCATATTCCCAGGGGTCACGTTAATTTTTGACCAGTTTTGACCAGCTGGACACGACCTGTTGTGTCCTGTTTAAGCTTACTGCTCCCCTGCAGAGGGGACGCGCAGCCCCTACACCTTGTTTCTTCGCGTCTGCCTTCACTTTTGCCCATCGGATAAATGACTATTGCTCAGTCATCTGCCAACAAATGACCGAGCACTTCAGACTTTTCCTTCTAGAGTTCTTTTAATCCTCATCATATACGGTAACGTGAATCCTTGTAACATCTGCCAACGTTTGAAGTGACGATTTTATTCTCTTGCCGGCCTTTGATGCTACCTCTGTTACTAACAGTAAAATTGGTACTGCATTTTTGCAGGACACTATCAGAAGCAAAGCTGCTCAACTGTCCAGCTGCAGAAATGTTAGCTAGTATCAGCTTTACTCTGTGTACCTTCATTTCCCTGAAGTCAGACTTTATTATTCCCTTCACGTCTAAGTATATAGAGTTACTATGCTGCGTTTTCAGCTGAGAGGTCTCTCTCAAGGGATGTGAGGAAGGCTGGCAAGTAGCAATCATTGCCTGTTTATATCATGCTTTTCAGGCGAGAGAGCCTAAGTTATTTATTAATTAATCAACTCCATGGCGTAACTGAAATAATATATTCTGCACGTACTAATTGAAATAACGTATTATACGTAGGTGGAATGAAAACCACAACAAAGATAAATAAGAGTTCTGCAAGAATTTAGTGGCAGATGACGAAGAGGACCCTGGCAGCAACAGGGACACAGTTCTCTGGTGCCTTGCTCTATTCAAAAAGGCAAATTCACTGTCTTTCTTTCTGAAACTGGTTCATACTCAGGCTAGGCTCTACATGCCAACTCCACCTGTTTTCCCTCTTTCAAATGCTGAGCATCTTTTGATATGTTTGATAAGTCCGTATTAAACTGTTCCTATCAGAGTGCCAAAAAGACACACGTGTAACATAGAAAAAAAATCTCATGGCTCTTCTTCCATATAAACTTCTGCAAAAATAACCAGCTACAAATAAGTGGGGATGCATATTTTCCATGATTCATGCTGCAGAACGCAGCATAGGCTGTGGGACTGTTGTACAGAATCTGAGCTTTCACCAAAAAAAAACAACCCCAAAACCCAAACCATTACCAGGCAGTCTGATGGCAAGGGAAGCCTTCCCAAACAAGAACTGAACATGAATCAAGTCAGGATGACTCAGATTGTTTTTGTGATTCTACAGAGAGACAATCTGAGATAATAGCTGGGTTGTGTGAACTATTGCTATAATTTATGACTATAAAAATTCAAAATACAATGACTTATATTCCTATTGCTGTTGAGAGCTGGGCTTTTATTTTTACTAAGTATACCAAGAACACTGTAAGATGTGTATTTCTAGCCCATCTGTGTGAAGAAACAAGTAGAAACGTATTTATAAAAGTCCTCTGTATGCTTCGTAGGCAATATTCAAAGTTTCATCCCAACAGACATAGCAGCATCCCTTTTGCAGGCTTGGGGAAGCACACTTTGGTAAGGAGACGGTACTGTCACAGCCGGACTGAGTTACTGAGGTAGGTAGCCAGCCTGAGGACACTCAAGAATTTATAACACAATTGTTACATGTTGAAGCTTGAAACTTCTAACAGAACAACATTTCCTTTCCAGATGGAAAAATAAAAAAAAAATAGAGAAAAATAACCCCGAGCCTTTGCTTAAATACACAAATTAAATTTGTACTGCTTTTGATAGAAAGAAACAAAGAAACCCGAGCTATTTCTGTTTTACCAAACAGAATTACTGCCCAGGTGTTGCAGCTAGCGTAGCATAGGCAGCACAAAGCACCAGTACAGCAAAAGGACATCTCTGATGTTTGTGTGTTGTACGGGCAGGTTAAGGAAATGGTTTTAATTTAACCAAGCAGATTTCATGACTCAAGGTGAGAAAAATTCTTCTTTAGTGCTGTACTCCATCCTTTGCCAGAAAGCTGTTCCCAATCAAAACTATATTTATCCATTATTTACCAGTTTAGTCAACTGAGGACAAGTTGTTCTGAAAATATTTGTTTAAGTCAGCCAGCCAGGCAGCAAGAAGAATAAAGGGAGGAAAGAAAAAGCACAGCAGAAACACATCTAAAATACCAGGGAAAACCTTTCTGTTGACTTTTTTCAGGATTTGGCCAAGATCTGCAGCTGACAGTTGAGAATGATGGCTATTAAAATAAGGGAAGGAGAGTAGAGGAACTAAAGAAAGAAGAGACAGAGGCAGAAAAGTAGTGGGAACTTCCCAAGTTCCTGTTAAAATGGGCAACATGAAGGTCCAGCTGCAAACAAGGAACGGAAGGGAAAGAAAACTGAGAAAATGAAGTAAAAGATGAGTGACTCTTGATTTTAATGGATGGAGATGTCAGGCATTGGCCTTGCCTGCAGATTTTCCTGAATGGGTGCAAGAGCCACAGGCTGGCTGGGATATTGAAATAGCTGGAAAATGAGGAGAGATTATTCACGTCTGAAGCTTTGGGAAGATCCCATCTGGCTAAGCAGTAAAGAGAAAGATTTATCTTTCATTTTAAATTAAGTACAGTTTGGAAATGATTAGGGAATTTTTTCTTACAAAATTATATTTGGGGTCCTCCCTCTGAGAGAATATTTTGTTGGATTTTTTACCCTGACAAAATGACTTTAGTAGAGCACAGTGCGTGCAGGGGGTACGTACCCATAATGACCGTGAAAGGACAAGCACCGCACAACCAGCCTTATAGGATTCAGGAAGGACAGAACCTAAGTTTAACCACAAAGAAATCCAAACATGTTAAGAAATGTGTCTGAAGTGACTAGCAAATCCTCCAAAAATCAGTCTTTGCGGGGAGAGTAAATGTGGAAGGCATTTTGTCTTCTTAATCCATAACAGACTGACATGTCTTTTGAAGAACAAACTGCAATTCTTTCTAAAGAACGAAGCCTTGAAGGAAGACCAGGCACAGATCTACCAGCCAGCATAAAGGTCCTTTAGCTGCTTTCCTCTTGCCCCAGTTCTTGAAACTTGTCTGTTTTTGAAATAATAACATCCAAATACATAGCTAGTAGAAAGACGTTATAAATGATGGAATCACACTCTGTCGATGCTCCAGCTAGAAGGACACAGGCCTCCAAACTTTGTCATGGTTTACAAAGGAAAACAACCTTGTTATCCCAGGCTTACAGACATGAACCAGGACAGAGATGACTCATCACAGTAAGTAGCTGTTACGTGGCCCAGGTCTAATTTTTCATGGCCAGCACTTTCCCGCAGTGCACTGAGGTACCAGTGTCCTCTTGAGATCACCTCAGCATCCTCCTCACTGCTGGGTGTTTGCATGTGTCATGATGTGCCTCCTCCAAGGCCCCTACACTGCTGCCAATGCTCTTCTCAGGCTCGGGCCCCTCCGCACACATGGGCACCATAGTCCAATTTTCCAGGTGAGCAGCGTATTGGTCTTTCCACCTCTGTGTACGTACAAAGGGATTATTTGAACAAAACCAAGGAATAATACCAGAAATTCTCCACATTCTTGGGTAATGTGATTTGGAGACCCTGACTGACCAAAGCCGCCTTTGATGATGGACAAACTATCACAAAGTTGTTCCTTTTTCTAGTGTGGAACTCCATCTGCTAGGACTCTACACCATTACCTCCCAGGCGGTGAAAGACACATATAGGATTGCACAAAATAAGCCTTACTACCAAGGGGAAAGAGAAGTTGGTAGCAATCTTCCCAACAGTTACGCTTCAAAAGCGGCAGCCTGTAGACGTCACAGTAACGTTCAAAACTCCAGCAGCTCCCTCGCTGTGATGTTCCTTTCTCCATCAGCAGCTGAGGCAGGTTTTGAGCCAGCAATGTTTCCACACAACTTAGTAGTGGAAATAGCAGTAGTAGCAGCAGCAGTAATAATAATAATATCATAACAGTAATAGTGCCTGCCCCTCCCCATCACTGCTCCACATGGAAGGTTTTGTAAAACAGCTTTCCAGCAGAGCTGTGCCACTTGCACACGCAGCGGGCAGATGCAGAGCACATCTGTTTCAAAGGACGTGCCATCAGCAGCGCAGGCACTGCCATGAGAAATGCCAGCCTATGAAAAGGCACCAGCAGACTTGCTGTAGGATCCTGTGTGGTGGGATCCTGTGTGTGGCGTCCCTCCTGTGAACCAGAGACAGGAGCGCCCAGCCTGTGTGACAGCAGTAGGCGATGTGCCGCCTCCATCCCGCTGCTCCGTACATGTTGTACCACACAACTGTACTCGCTCACCTCTACAAATATCAGGTTGCCAGTCATTAATACGAGCTTTTTTTTTTTCTTTATGGTAAACATTTTTACATTCCCAGAGAGGAATACAGTGTACCACAGTAGGTTTTCAACTGTCTTGTCTTGCTTCTATAAAGCTGGGAGGATGGTCCAAGAAAAATCCCTGGGGAGGATGAAGGGTTCTGACGAAGGACTCCCCATCCCCAGCTTTGAACCAGTTACTAATGCCGGATCAGTTGCCTGTACTAGCCAGTGAGGAGTGAAGCAGGAGTGAGCGTGTTCCCCTGCTCCGGGAGGTACCCTCGGCTCCCTCGGGCACTGCTGGCTCGGTGCGGCTGAAGCCCCAGCACCGGTGCAGATGGTGGCCGGGCACGGGCACGTTTCCCAGCCCAGCTGCATCGTGCAAGCTGGAGCCCAGCAGCCAGCTCAGCCCAGAGCTGCGCTGCACCGTCACAGCCCTCCTTGCTCCCCTGGGAAGCCAGCACTGCTCCCAGCTGCGGGAAAACTGTGACCAGACCCCGTGGTTTTGGTTTCTACTGCCTGCCCAGCCACATCATCAGATGGTCTCATTTTTTATTTTTTTTTTCCGCAAATGATGTAGACATCAGTGAATTCTCTAGATATTAAAAGACTCTCCTTCAGCCTGCTATGCCACCTCTGAACGTGACCCCCCACCTAGACTGCAGCCCTTCAAGTTATCCTTCATTTGTTTGTTGGTGTGCTCCCTTAGATCTGCAGATCGCTTTGATTATTTGAACATCTGGAAGCTGTCACATGCTTTTTTTTTGACCGTGACCATCTGAAATATTACCCAGCAGGACTCAGGGGGAGACACAGTAAGGAAACAAAAACATCCTACTCATAAGAACATGTGGCAGGAATTATCAAGTGACACCATCCCAAAGGGGAGCGCTATATATCCCAGCAAAGACAAACTTTCTCTCCATGCCCTAAAGATGGGACAACTGCTTTCCATAACATCCATTCCAGGCATAAAAAAAAAATGCTACATACCAATATCTAATATATTTTTCATTAAATATTACGTTAGGAAAGTTGGCCACCTATTACTAGTGGAGAAAAAGCATTTCTTTCATCTTCTGAGTCTCAAAGCCAAAGAGCAGCCCCCCACGTACATGATTCTCGATAGACAAGCCTCCCCAAAATAGTTTGGTGTCTCAGGTCATGAGGGTGCATAGCCCTGGTTTGCCTGTTGTCCTCACTTGGCGAAACTGGAGTGGGATATGTAAAAAAAAAAATGAGGCAAAAAATGTTGGAATACAGAGGCAGAGTTTCTTGACAATCCCACCACATGGAGTAGAGGCTCTGGAGAAGAGGAGAAAGGCAGGCCAAAACAATGCAAATGAAACCCACGTATTTGCAGCACCCACAAAACGTAATTCAGCTGTGCAGGTGAAAGCTCACAAAATTCAGGCACAGTTTTTAGATTTGGTTTCTCATTCTCACCAAGATACAGAAAGCAAGTGAAGCGTGGAGAGCTGCAAAGACCAGACTGGTGCAGCCTGGCAGTGGTGAACTGGTTAGCCAGTGGTAGTTTAGCCTTTGCCAAGGGGTTCCCCTAAAACCAGAGCTAGATGGGAGCGGGTTTTCTTCTGACCAGCCTATTTGCTTACAGATCATGGGACCGAAATCCCATTGCCCGGGGTGGGATCAGGGGAACAAGCAGGAGCAGCATGCTCATGCATGACTTTGACTTCAGAGCCCCCTTCCCACAGGCCACCAGCAGCAGAGGGGCTCCCCACCAGGAACCACCCCCCCGCAAGAACTCGCAGGCAAATCCCAAATCCATACAACTCCTTCTTCCACCAGCCCTCAGCTTCTGCACCTCTGTGGGGTCAAACCAGGCCCTGACATCCTGGCTTTGCCTGGTGGCTGCTGTTTCTTCTTCCTTTGGGGCTGCTGTTGAAGTCGGTGGCACAGCACCTGCTGGTCCCTTAATTCACACAGTCCCCGTAACTGGAGGCAGTTTGAGACAAGCCGTGTGTTTCTTCACACAGTCCCAGCAAGCCAGAAAGAATTCCTTGTGGTGCTGTGACATCTGCTCCCAGGAGCTGTCTTAACAGGGATGCTCTCCTCTGGTATAACCTTATAAAAATATCCCATGCTCTTTTTGTTGGGATAGGAAGAAGCGTGGGGTTGTGGTTTTCTTTTGTTGTTGCTGTTGTTGGGGTGGGGGGTAGTTTGGTTGTTTTTGTGGGGTTGTTGTTGGTTTCATTGTTGGTTTTTTTGTTTGTTTTTTTTTAATAAAAAAGTACTTCCAGCTGCATCGTGCCTCTGTTTTACCTGCTGGCCATAGGATCAGCAAATCTGCATCGGTCTCACCGACTTCTCACGAGGCCCGGCAGGTCCATCCCGACCGCATCCCGCAGCGCATCCACCACCACCACCACCCCCCCCCCCGCCACGCCCGCTCCGCTCCCAGCTCCCGTCTGCCCCCACCTGCACTTTCCTCTCCTCCCCGCCCCCCCTTTTCCCACCCGGAGAGCAGTGGCCGGGCCGCGGGGAGGACCCGGCCGGGGCAGCCCCGCTCCCCCCGCACCGTGGGGCCGCCCGACCCAGGCGCGGTTCCTGCGCGCACCCGCGAGGTGTCACCCCTGCCCCGGCAACCGCACCGGGAACAGCCCCGGACACAGCCCGTGCCCCGGGAACGGCGACGGCAACCGGCCCGGGCACAGCCCCTGGAACAGCCCCGGGAACCTCCCCGTCCCGGCCCGGCCCCCCGCTCCCCCGGCGCGGGCAGCGGTTCCGCGGACGCCGGTGCCACCCGCACCCGGCAGAGCGCTCGGCTGCCGCTGTTGGAGCGCAACTCGCTGCTGCTGCCCCGGGACTCTCAGCCACGGGGGTTGGAGGAGGAAAAGCAGTGCGGGGCTGGCTCCGCGAGCGCTGGTTCTCAGCACAGAAACAGCCAGAGAGAAAAAAATAATCAAAAAGCAGCAGCATTAAAAGCACTTCAAAAATCACTTCAGAGCTATTTGGGGGGGGTGGGGGGGCTCCACAAACTGATAACACCAAACTAGTTTTCTTCACTGTAGTAAAGAAAATTATTTTGACTCCCTTTGTTTCTGATTTTATGCTCTGTTTAGATTTCCCAAATAATGACCTATAATGAATACCAAAAATGTCCCATCCAATACATTTCTATAATAAATATTTTCCCTATTCTGCATTACACAAGTCCAGTAAGCAGCACCCTTCCAATTAGGCATTTTTCCTTTAGCAGAATTAAAATTTTGGCAGCACGGCCCCAGATAGGCACCGATACGTCAGCCATGCTGGTGCTGAGGTGTCAGTAGCAATAAAACAGAAAGGAAGTGTCCAGGAAAGAGTGGCTGAAGCACCGCTCCCACATGACACGAGCACGCTGCCAGACAGCTTCGCTCTGGCCCAGCAAGAAGGAGCAGGCAGCTGCTGCCGTCCCTGCATGCACAAGACTGTGAGGCCTCGGTGATGAGGAGCACTGAGCTCCATCCTGCTGCAGGAGCCTTCAGGAACTGGGAAAGGATGCAGCTTCTACAAGCAACATTATTCACCACCATGTCGGGCATGGCAAGGCTTTTTCTTCCTTCTCATCTATTATTTTCTTTTTTTTTTTATGCAATGCAATTGGAGCAGCACATTCCGAATCTTTATTTAGATGAAAAATCAAAGCAGCAGGCTTTCCGTGGTTTGAAGGGTATGTAGATCAAAGTCCTCCTGTCTTCTCAGCGCTCAGCACTTTTGTTTCCCGCTGCTGACCCCCAGGTCAGGCAGTGCCATCACACACATGTCCCGTGGTCGCTCAGTCCTCTTCTGCTTGCTCCTGACACTTCGCTGGTCACAGCATCAAACACACCGAGTGGGACATTGGCAGCCATCTGTGAGCACCCTCAGGGTACAGAAACTAAGTGACAGCCGTGGAAGGAGGGTGGTGGGCCTTGATGTCTCGACCCCAGCTGGGTTTTTAGGCTGTTTTTGTTTCTACCACTCCTTCCTTTTCCTCTTACTCCTCAAGCTCTTCTGGCCTCCAAAGCATTGCGCTTTTTTTCCCCCCTCATTAAAAGACACAAAGTGCTCAAAGCCATCCTGTCTAGTCCACGCTGTTGGTGGAAAGAGGTTGCCTTCAAAAGCTTTCTAAAGACAGCAGTGCACTGCCAGCACATGGTGTGGTCTGGGGCAGGAGGAGTTTAAACCATTAAAAAAACCCCACCAAACCAAAACACCCAGCCCCCACCCACTCATACTGAACAGGTCCCACAGCTGACAGCTGGCTAGCAAGCACAACCATGCCCGCTGAGCAAAGGGTGAGTAGGCTGTAAAGTCAGCCTTACTGGTTTCACAGCTCTGGTTTCAGTGGAAGTATGCTGGGAGTTTGCGGCAGGAAGAAATGGTGGGAGATGCCGGCAGAAGCCCCGAGCGGCTCAGTGCTCCTGGCAGATGGGAATCCTGAAGCGCAGTTTGAACACAGCAATGGGCTTCGAGCAGAGGTCAATTTGTTTGTTGTTCCATTCAGCTCTGATAAACAGCAAAGGAAACATCTAAAATTCAGATCTTCTGTGGTGTTTGTGTGTGTGTGTGTGTTTGATTTTGTTATTTCCCCCCCCCCCCCCCCAGTAAAATGCCTCAATGTTGATAACACACAAGTACATAGAAAAAAGTGGATGATAGGAGTCTGTGTGACTGGAATTGCACTGGGCAGAAGCCGTTTGGAACAAAATGAAAGTCTGACATATCAAGTGTTCTCATTACAGAAGGAAAATAAAGACAGAAGTGAAAATCCCCCCTGCACACAAAGGGGATTTGTGTACATTGCTGGGGGAGCAGCTGCAGTTACTGCCTCATGCCTGGGGTTTCCAACAGTGACAGAAAAGGATCAGGAGAACGATTGCGAAGGAAAGCAAGGGAAGAGAGATTAGCAAGGCATTACTAGCCAGGGACCCAGCAAGATTGCTGAAGTACTTCAGGTGGGGTGGATGAAGGAGAAATGGAGCAATTCAAATTGTCTTAGGCATTGCAAACTTAACTGTTCCCTAAAACCAACTTTCCGGAGACCAATTCCCTCATTAATTGAGCATTATTATCTGTCTACTCTATCTTCAGCAGTTTACTTTGCTGCTAGTATCTCCTTTTAAAACACCAGAATATTTAAAATAAAGTCTACCCATTGATGAAATTCCACATTTATGCCCACTCCTGCAAAAAGCTTTATCTGTGGTTTGGGTACAACATGAGCTTCCACAAGTCCGTTCATTGGCTTCACTGGAACTACCTCCCTGACCAGTACAAACCAGGACGTAGAAATATTTCCTGGTCTTGGGCTTTAACCTTCCTGCCTGCCTCCCACAGCCACTTTCTTTGGTAAGAGACCAAGATGCTCTGCATCGCTCTGTGCGCCCCCTCAGCTCACTGTTGCTGTGACAAACTCAAGCTCCCCATTTAGTTTGAATTGCAATGTCTGGACTGAATGACACCAGTACCTGCCCCTTTCCTCCCCCCAGCCCCTGGCAGCAGGGGAGTCACACAGCCAGGCTTCCTTTCACCTATCTCCATTCAGTGCACCTAAGGAAATAAATAACTGACCATCCTCCTGCCTCCTGAGGTCCCCAGCACCTCCTGACCAGGTGAGGAGGGACACACTGCCGCATAGCAGCGCCCTTACATGGGCACCCCTCCTCCCCAGGGCATCAGCCCTGGCCTCTTCTCCATCAGGCTGGAGCTGCTCAGCAGTTGCAATTTGAGTTAAGATGGACAAAAAATATTGCAATACACCCATATCAATTAATTGTCAACAGCTCACCTCTCGCTGCATCTGTTACAGGTCACCGGTTCTCCCACTTGTCTCAGTTACGTTGGGCACCAGTTGTCACAGTCAGAGTCCAGCTCAGTTGGCCTCACACAGGGCACCAATTGTTGCAACACAAACAAACTATCAAGCTGCAACAAAGCTTTTGCCATCGGTCAGATTCTACTGCCCACACTGTTTCTCCTGCCTCCAGAAGCCAGACCACACTGCTCCCCCTCCACCCAACCCCCTCTCCCACCATCCTCAGGGCTATTTAACCACTTAGCGGAATGAGCTACAGCTGCACATCATCCATGTCAATCAACACACTGCCCCTGAGGCAAGGCCACAGCTGCATGTTATCAATGCTGATCAGCCCACTGCCTTCATGCCTCTACACTCAGCCACCTCTCATCACCCCCCGTGAGCCTGCCCTGGTCACATACGACATTCATTTGCTGTTTACCAATGTTAGCTTGGGCACTGGGGCTAGGTTTATTTGGGAGGGAAGAAAGGAAAGGTGGGATGCTCCAGGTGTCCATTACTCTTTTGGCAGGCTCATGCTCCTGCGCATAGAGCCTGGGGGGTCCCAGGAGGAGCGGGACCCTGGCTTTATGGAGAGACTCGGGGAACAGTTTAACCAAAGCTCCAACCTCACTAACAGCCACTCCGTGACCCGCTGCCACACGCGGCATGCCAGGCTAGCTTTTGAACAGCTGCTTAACCTGGCTGCCACAGTCAAGGTTTTGTGAAGAGAGGGGCTGATGCGCAGAGGAGCTTCAGGAAGGACTTTAGGTGTTTAAAAATGCCTCGGTGGGGTTTTGTCTGAGTCCCCACCGCTATCTCAAAGAGATGGGAGTTTGGGGCAGCAGTGGCTGGAGGAGGAGCGGGGAGCTGGTGGGAGCAGGGAACGGGTCGATAAGGGGCACCCATCTTCTGCATATGCCTCAGCCCCAGCCCTAGCACTGGCCTGCCTCTCCTGCAATGCTTTCCCTTTTTTCTCTTGCAATTTCCTTCCATTCTAGACAGATAAAACAGAGGAGGTAAGCATGAAGAGCATTAGAGGGCACCGCAGGAGCGTGCGGGAGGGATCAATGGAGCAAGGATCAGAGGAACAAAGGAAAAGTACTGGAAAAAATGGAGAATCTTAAAAGAAAAATTTTACTGGGGGTGAAGGGGGGAGAAGAAAGAGAGTCTAAAAGAAGAAAAGATGAGCTGTATAAAGAACAGTGCATCAGAAAAGATAAGCTCAAAAAAGGTCATAGATTCCAGGTTATACATTCCTCTCAACGAAAATGTAGAAAAGTAAGTCACAGTAAATATGCCATTGCCACACATCTTTTAAAAAGGAAAGGAGGAAAGGAATAAAGAGGTGGATAGAAAAGCTACATGCATAACGAAATGCCTCATCTATGTGATACACGTGCAAAGGAAGGAGCCGTGAGGTTAAGAGGAAGGGTGGTAAACAGTAACTCTTT
The DNA here is from genome assembly GCF_015220075.1 of Falco rusticolus. Taxonomy (NCBI): domain Eukaryota; kingdom Metazoa; phylum Chordata; class Aves; order Falconiformes; family Falconidae; genus Falco; species Falco rusticolus. The sequence continues at coordinate 6,532,092 of NC_051192.1, read as the reverse complement.
CAAAAGCTGACATCTGCGATGAATCTAATGAGAGATTTCAAAATCTAGTCAAATCAAAAAGAGAGCCAATGAAGGTGACTGCAGCAGAATATATTTTGGGAATGAAGAAAAAGTACAATAAAAATTGTGCAAATGCCACTAACAAGGTAACATTTACAAATGTGTCTTAATATTGTTTGATATTTACTGTCCATGTCCACACTTGTAAATAAGGACTATCATCTAGCATTTGAGCAGGTTCTCAGAGTTTATTGTCGCGACAATTTCTCTGAACAATTTACACATACAGATCCCTTATGGCACATAGGGATAATGGCACTCACTCTCATTCATGCGTTTGTGTTAAAGAATCAGGCCAGCAGAATCCTCACTCTCACCCACACATATAGATACTCGCAGGTAAAAGGACTACAAGGATTTCACAGATTAGAATCAAAAAGGAAACCAACCTCAGGAAAAGAGAAAGATGGCTGAAAAACGAGGATGCTACTCAATGGAAAACTGAAGATGCCTCACTGACCCAAAAAGAGTCAGATATTCACACAGGGGAGCAACCATCTACATTTCATCGCAAAGGATCTGGGCATCACCGTGCCACCTAAGCTGGCACAGTTCAGTAGTGGCCATCCACTGGCGAAAGGGCGAGCCCCATAGCTGTGGGTACGGACAGCAGTACAATAGTAATCCTCAGCTCTCCTCCTGTAAACCTGGGTGGGAGCCCTGCAGCCTGCTCTGGCCACTGTCCTCCAAGAAAGCTGTAACACCCCCCAGCCCGGGGGAGAGCCGTGAAGCCACTCAGTGCTTCAGGAAACATCAGTAAGAAACCCAAAGGAGGTTGTAGCATCGCAATGGCCATTTACGTATTTGAGCAAAAAGGTAGGCGACATTTCATTATAGCGATTACAGCAGCCTAGTCAAAAATAAAGCGGTAAATTGAATCAAAGATGTAGTTTAGATATTAGGAAAAAACCATAGTAGTGGCAGAGATAATGACCGTCTGGACAAACTCTGCAGCCCTCAAGCTGGTGTCCGTACAAAAAAAAACCCAACTATTTATTTGTACACATGTCACTTGAGGACTCCACAGCCTGGAAGAGCATGAGGAGGGGGAGCCTGGCCTCAGAGATCATCCTCTCTTCTCTGCCGCTTTGATATCGGGGCTTCAGCCTATCTGCAACGCACAGCAGACAAAAACATTAATCTGTTCAGCACCGTCAGATCAAAAGGCAGATTGTTATAATTCACAACCACTTGGTAAAGTGGTTAAATGAATTGTGGACACAATGTGTTCAAAGAAATTGTCAATCATCTCCCTTGAACATCTTGGGATTAAAACCTTATTTTATATATGTCCCTATAGCTATTAACTTTCTTTTAGCAAAATTACTGTGTTTTATGCACCTAAGTTAATAGGTCCAGTGTTAGTTCTATGCACAACATCTCCAGCTAGCAGGGACATTAAAACTACGTTAATTTTAAAATCTAAATTCAAATAACTGTTAATCACTTGGCAGAAAGCTAAATAACTGGAAGAGCCACAAATAAATTACTGGTCATTCCTGGCTTCTCATTCTAGTTACCTAAAGAAAACAGCTTTCCTTCACTTTAGTTGTCAGCTTTGGCTTCTCTCTCTCTCTTTTTCAAAACAAACAAATAAAGAAATGCTTTCCTATATGTCTTATTTTCTGGAACTGGCTTTTGACCTTCTATTTGTTATATCTCAGGGGACTATTTGCCATTTAGGTTTCAAGATTTCAAATGATACTAGAGGAGCAATATTTGGTATGAATTGCTTTCTAGCTGAAAAAAAAAAGGCATTGTTTGGTTTTAAAGACCCAGCCACAGCTGATCTCATCTGATTTTGGGGGTTTTTGATTCCAGCTCTGCACAGGTCGTGGCCCACAGGCTGGCAATCCACCAGCTGCATTCAGCCTCCCTTGCTCGTAATTACTCAGTTTCCCAGTTCTCCTCCCTTGTTGGTTCTGTTCTGGTCACCACAATTAATTCCCATTTCTTACTCCTGTGTTCACCTTCTGTTCATTAATTTTTGGCCAGTCTCCACTACTGTTTCAACTCAGCATTTTGCAGTTTCTGTTAGAGAAATTCTCTGCTTATTAGGCCTTTTTCCTTCCTCTTTGGTTTTTTTAGGGTTGAAGGACAGTTTTTAATTGCACCTTCCAGAAGAATGGGTGAATATTTTGCTGTTGTCAGGTAGGTGCCAGGGAAACTCCCATCTCTCCCACCAGCCGTTTTCCTTCACAGTCTGGTTTGGGTGCACAAAACCATCTCAAGGGTGCAGCAGTACCAGCAATCCCTTCTCTTCCCTGTAGGCTTAAGAGCTGTTTTATCACAAGGATACATGAGGAAAGGCACTGTCTGATGAACTCCATCTCTCAGATGGAAGTTCCCAGCTCCAAGTGGTTACTTTAACGACTATTACAATTAATATCCCCCAAACAGAGCATGTTTTCTGCTTCCTGGGCAGAGCCAGGAGGCACTGGTTGGTGGCTCTTCCCCAGCAGACACGAGATGCCGTCCCTTCAGATTGGGTTTCTCTCTCCGTCCTTTTTTCCTCAGCAAACTTGTGGCCTCCCTGAAATTTGCAACTCGTATATCATTGCATAACCAAAGTCATCCTTCAGCTGTCTGGTGGTTGTACAAACATGCCTTAATCTGAGTTAATCTTAATTCTTGGAAATGGATCTTCATAGAATTTTGGAAGCAAACATTTAGCTTTTCTCTGGGGGTGGGGGGGCGGAGTAAAAAGAAGCTTGTGCCTACTTGCACTTTCCAGTCCCAGTATTGTATCCCTGGCAGATGGTAGTGATCAGGTCAAAAGATTGCAGACAAACCCTGCAAAAATCAGCTGGTTGTAGGACAGATTTTGTTTAGGCCAGATTCACTCAAGTGTAACAGTGGAGTTGCATCAGTTGAAACTAAGCTCAAATGAAACCTTAATAGAGCTCCTTGACTGTTTTGAAATCCTTATTAGTAATGCATATTTTTGCTTTACAGACACTGTGCTAAATCCTGTGCAAATACAGGGAAGACAGCTACTCAGTAGAGATTTCATATTTATTGAAAGGAAAGAACTAGAATAAGTACAAAATGGGTTCGGGAATACAAATGCTGCACATCCTTTTATTGGCCAGTTGGTGTTGCAAACCAATTTGCAGAAAAAAAAACCCCAAACATTTCTTATGTAAAGTTGCAAGAAATACCTAATGCATGAATCTGAAGTATCCGTTATTTGAAGGGAGTGATTCTTCAAAGCAGACACTGGTATCTAATCAGTTAACTCCTAAGGCAAAGCAGGCAATATACCAGCTGATGCAATTGGTGGCAGCAGGAGTTTGGAAATAAATATCTCTATTTGGCACTGAGAAGTGAAACAGAGCTCAAATTTCTGTGGATTGCCTGGCCCCAAGTTCATGCCTCAGAGCTCGCATTTCTGTGGTAAAGGAAAATTAAATCTCAGGGTTTAAGATCTGGGGTTCAGTGTGGCTGTTTATTAAAATCCATCCAGCCTCCCTAGACTGCGAATATTTTGCGTTGACCTAGATGGAGCTCTTGATAAAATCAAGCTCTCATGGGGCATTTACAGTGTTTTCTGATAAAAGCTTAGTTGAACTGTGCTAACAAAAACTGAGACACTTGAAAGCAGTGATTATCATCCTCGCTAGGAACCAGAAACACAGTGGCATGTGGAAACAAAGAACAAACAAAAATCCCAAACCTTCAGAAACCACAACTGAGCCATCCACGGTGATTTATAATGCAGTTTGTCCCGGGTTCATTCAGCCTGCCTCTTTAGAGATGCTGCCGTCAGGGCTACAGCAGGCTCCTGACAGAGCCAGGGGAGAAGCCAGCGCTCCCGGCAGCCGGCAGCTCAGCACCATCCTGCCCGCAGCTGCTCCCTGCGGGAGCCCTGGCCCTAGCAGCAACAGCTCAGGTGGGTACCCGTGTTTAATGAGATGACTCCAGCATTAACACATTCAGATGTATTGTCTGATCGTGTCTATGACTGTCCTGCTTTGGGGGGGGGTGGGGGTGCATCATTAGGTTTGGTAGTCCCCTTGAAACAAGATTCCCATTTCTCGGTCTCGGCCCCAGGTCAGTATGGCAGATGGTGCTGGAGCTGGCTGTCCTGAGCCTGTCCTGGGTGTAGCTAAAGGGGCTTGTTTGTCCTATGCACCCTACCATGCCCTGGAGGTGTCAGTGTTTTGTCTGTTGACTTAATTCCCATCTTTGCTTTTCTACTCGGAGATTCTGTGTCCTTACATCACCTCTATCAGCCCAAAGTGCTGTTTCTCAGGTCAAACAGCGAGTTCTGGTTCTGGCTCAGCCTAGCTTGAGAAGCTCCGTATCTGCTGTCTCACAGGCAACACCTACACGCTCTCGTAAACCTGTCAGTAGGTCTCTGTGTGAGTAACCTCAGCAGTCGACACATAACGGCACACCTGAATAGAGCCCTTGAATGAAAATGACAGCCTCCTGCATTCCTACCCACCGCTTGCTCTACAGACAGCATCCTTAGTGCTCCCAAACCGCTGCCTTTTCAGCTTAAAATGTTGCACTGGGTCACAAGCAACAGCAAGGAGAGAGAAACACTGTCCTTCCTACGTAGCGTGTCTGCAGTATATACATCTGTGTTTCCAGCCAGCTTAGGTCATGGCCGTTCCTAAGGAAATTCAGTTCAATCCATGCGGTCTCGGGTAGCGACTGGATCGCTGCGCAGGCTGCACTATTACAGAACGGGTCTAGCTTAAAGAAAGGTTTGCTTATGTGATGATGAGCAAGCTGGAAAGGTCTCTCTGCTGCTAGCTTGATAAAAAGAAAAGAAAAAGTAAATGATTATCAGTAAAGTGTGTTTGATTAGGTGTCACTGAGAGAAAGAAAATGCCATCTCATGTCACTTTTTAGAAAGCACAAGGTGTGTAACTTTTGGGGATGATTTTGCTCTTGGCTAATCTTCAGATTCAATATTAAAATCTCAAACTTCCCAAAGGAAAGAGATTCTGCATCTTTTAATGAAAGATAAAACAACAATATAAACATACACAAATTTACAGAGAAAGGATCAACTTTAATACATCTGGAGTAAAAGGTGTTCTTTTTTAAATATGGTATAAAAATAAATGCAAGAAACATTAACAGAGAATATACAGACAACAGACAAAGACACAGGCTTTCTTTCTCAATGTGAATACATCAGTGAAATGAAACCTTCTGTGCTAATTTATTGTGCAATAAATGTGATGCCATATGTATATTTATTAATATATGCATTTTTTACATTTCTTCCAGTTTTTGATTGACGTATTTTTTTTAATAAACTGTGCCTAGCAGAAGCTTTTTTTTCACTGTACTTGAGCTTGCAGAAAATAAAAAGACACAGATCCAGCTTGATATGAAGGAGGAAGTGAGCAGACAGTTTTCGAAATGGAGGCATCGAAAGGCTAGAGAGTCCCTCGGAGTCTGTAATGCCTTAGTATACACAAAAGAAAACAAGTCAGGTCCTTGCTCATGCAACATCTTGTTCTACTGTCCTCTGAGTCAGGCAATCAGTGAGCTACAAAGTATGTATAATGATTTGAGTCTGCTTCCATGCTACAAGGTGATCCTTTTAGTAGGACTGCACTAGACTGGTTAACCTCTTTGATGTGAGCGATTTCCCCTGAGGAAAAGATAAAAACAAAAAACAAAAACAGAAAACAGAGGCATGATCACCGCAAACCTGTTCATCAGCAACCACTTAGCGTTGCCACATCACTGTCAAATAACTAGGGGCACCAACTGGAGTCTGTCAAATCTTAAATCACAGGAAGCCCTTACACTTAAACACCTACACTGCCAGCCAGCCAGATTGTTTCACAGAATAAGCCAGCAAATTTAAAGGCCATTTTTGAATGAGATTGGGTTTGGCTGAGGAGAAGCTAATGCTGAGGGTTTTGCTGTCAGTCATACCCAGAACTCAAAGAAGGCTACTACAAGCGAGAGTGCCTTGTGCTACGAAGAAGAACGTGCAAACTGTGACAGTACAGAAGAGAAAAAGCTGCTTTATAGTTAAGGTAAGAAGCTAAGAGGCAGATTGCACATAGGCGGGAAAGCTGCTTTTGCATCGACGCAGCTACGGGTTTGCTGAGACCATGTTTACTGTTTGTAAGGAACATTGGACGGGTCTATTACATGAGACTGCATAACACTGCTTTGAAGGTGTTTGGATTTCCAGGTTGTTATTTTCCCCATCATTCCTCCTGCTGCAAGGATGCGGTTTCAGTTCCTTTAGCAAGTTCTTTTAATAAGGTGTAATAACTGTCCCACAAGAGTTAGAGCTACGGCGTGAAAAGGCTGGTGTAGGGTATGTCACCACGGTATATTTCAGGCAGATTTGAGCTTTATCTGAGCCAGACAAAAGCCATGAAGCCACATAACAGGAATTAGCTTTCCCAAGGCCACATAAAAGGAGTTAGCCCTCCTAGGGCCATCCTACCATGGCTCAGATCCAACAGAGGCAGAGCTGGCACAGCAAGCTTACATCACTCCTCAAAATACCACAGGCATACCCTGGTAAATGTAACACAAATAGATCATAAAACATTAAATAGAAGGTGGCTCTGTCTAACTCTCCACTTAGATATTTAGTATTCACATTTATTTACATTATTGCATTGCTCTTTTTAAGTGCACAACTCAGAAGAATCATACTGGTTTCAAGGAGTCTACAGTAAGAAATACTGTAACTATAGAGAGATGCTACATTTTCTGCAGTAAATGGTAAATGAACTTATTCTGCCATATCAATGAGTTGTTAAGTCATCTGCTGTATTATAACTCAGTGGAATTATGCAATTTAACATCTATTGCCATTATCAATTAAATTTATGCTCACAGGGATCTGCAAGTTGGTTTTGAGCATTTGCTCAAATGCAATGTATCAGAGTGGGTCTGCACAAAAGGAAAAATAACGGGTTTATTCTTTGTGCTCCGAAATACAAGTTGAACAAATTATGGTGAATACTTCACCTACAATAGGATTTTGAAGGGAACTCATGGTCTGCACTGTTGGGTTAGACTGCTCATCCATCAGGTTCACCGTGTCACTCCTTGCTTCTTTGCAAGGCGAAAAGCATCCTTCCTGGCACGCTGTCTTCCCTGCATCCAACTGTAACTCTGCCGCTTTCTACCTACATTAAACTCACAGCTTCTTGACACTTTTTAAGCCTTAAATTACATTTTCTTCTAACGTAACAGGTAAGCTGTTACAGTAAGGTATCTTTTCTTTTTAAATAGTCAAGAAAGTCTCAACAGCTGTGTGGCACTGGAATAGAATTTAAAACAGCATGTCCAAAATTCAGTGTTTTGTGAGGCAATTCATGATCATCAGCCTTGGACATACTCTCAGAAAATATTGAGCATATGCTTATCTTTGCTTTTCATTAACTTATTTGTGCTTAATTATACAGGTCTACAGGCTTGGCTACTTTCCATAAATATGTATGAGTTCCCTTTAGTACTGAACTGCATAAACCAGTTAATTAAAACAATTAAACCAGGAGTTCTCTATTAGTTATTAAATCAATTTGCTGAATACCACACTGGAAGGCTGTGCAAGCTCTTGTTGTGGGAAAAAATCGGTGAAATGTTTTTTTATTCTTATCTGCAACAATTGTTTATTTAGGAATTGTAAATTTGTAGATGAACCATAACCAGATTCTAGCATCTTGGGAATTAATCGTGGTATCAAATAAATTAGGAAGTTTTGACCTAAAAGCAGGCCAAAAACTGTTAGTTGATCTGACTTGTATAATCTTATTGCACACATTATTTCAATTCTCTCCTATAGAGCCAGTGAGCTGTTGTGGCAACTTTTCTGTGTTCCACATCACTTGTTCCGTGGATATTGCCTGTCTTTGGGTCATCCTTTTTCTCCTAAGCCCTACAGTGATCAGGATTTCTCTGGGTGGTCCTGCCCCTCCACCTCCCCTCCCTGCCTTTGCAGAATATTACACTTCTTAGAGCTACAAAGTCTCCATGTGAACAACAACAAGGTAGGCTCTTTTCCCAGGTATTAGAAGTTCTAATTTATCTTATTGTTGGAAAAGTGACATCTTAGAAGATACACCCTCTTAACAGATCTTCTTCCATATTTATTCTGAATCATACGTAGTTCTCTAATTGGGAAAATAAGCTTTTAATACACAGAACCCATAGCAGCCCCAAATACAGAATTACCCCGCCTTCTTATTGAGATCTGCAGGGATTTGTTATTTTCCCATTTACAGAATATTTATTTCAAACTCTGTTCCGGAGTATACTTTACTTTATCTCTGTATGGTAGGGTTTCATAATTATCACTTCTAGGAGATTTCCAGATTTACAGACTGATGTAAGGATCATCCCTTGTGGGTCATAATTTAAGAGCTGAGCCTAGCTATTCCTTTCAGATACAGTGTTAATAGCATTTCCATGATTTGGGAAACTACATCTAACAGGCCAGTTTTGTTATGAGTCATCACACATAGGAAAATGTTTCCTGCACTAATGAGATTAAAAAAACAATTGGAAGAAAACTCAGAAGAAGTAGTAGATGTTTGACTGAAGAATGAAAAGGAGATCCTCAATATTTTCAATATATTCTTCCTGTCAACATTTAGAAGAACACGGCCAAATTCTAAACAACATTAGAATTTTTGGCTGTACTGGTGAACTTTGGACGTATGGATTGAAGCTGTCTAACAATTTTACTAATAATACACAGGCCAAAATGAAACCCTGTGCACATACCTGACCAGGGAGTCGGAGTAGGAGGAGGCAGTGCAGCAGCTGGAGCAAACAAGCACATCTAAGAATATTAAATCAATTGGCCTCTGTGTTCAATCCCTGCCTTAACGTATTAACTGTTTAACACAGAGTTGTCCTTCCAACTGTACTTTTAGAGAACTTAGGGGGAAAATTACAAAACCATGTGCAGACATCCGAGCTGCTAAATACAAACGTGCTGACTGACCTGTTTATGCGGCATGACACTAACACCCCAATATGGCAAACAAGCCAGCAACAACCTCAGTACACGTGTGGCTTATACAAAATCATTATCAAATTTTTATAGGGGCTGGAGCTGAAACATATGGTAGAGGAAGATTAAATCTTTTCCTTTTAGAAGACTAATTCTCTAACTTTCTGCTAAGCAGCCTCAGTCGCTCCTTTCTCATGTTTGTTGCCCGTGCAGATGCTACTCCCCAGGACTGATACCAGTAGAACTAGAAATGAGAACTCCATGCATCTGCCCAGGAAACAGAAACAGTGTGAACCCCACTGAGAGCAAAATGAGACACAGAGTGAGAATCGACCTTCCTTGCTCTCACTGTTCCCCATCTGCTCATGTGCGACACACCTGCCGCACGCCAGCAGCTCGGCCGGCACCAGCAGCTCCATGGCAGCGTACCACACACAGAGCCGGGACATAAGCAGCTCCTGAAGAGGCACATCTGGAGAGGCACAGGAGCAGAAACATTAAGTCCCTTTCCAAGATTAGGCAGCCTTTGCTCCTCTAGCCCAGGGGAGCTGCTTTAGCCCCACTCAGGGGGTCAGGACGCTGCTTCGATCTCCACAGCAGCAAAAGATGCTGCTGTCAGCCACTGGTGCAGGTGTATTTCTCTTTCAGACATGCGAGGAAGGGGAGGCAGTTAGCATTTACTGGATTTGAGGCATGAGTTGTCAGCACAGCTGCAGCGCTAAGTGGTTGCATGTGCAGGAAAATTCTTCTGCCTGTGGTGGGGATTTGCAGTGCTCTGTTCATTTCTTGTTAGGGCCATACCGGTTCCTGGTGTGGTCCATAGGTGGGAGGCAGCTGCTGAGCGACTGCGTTCCTGCTTTGGCTCGTTCCAAATCAGGGGACACTCATGAATTCTTTCTCCTTTCGTACTAATCTTTACATTTACTGATGAGCTGCTCTCATTTGTGATTAACCTACAAACTCTTGCCGGATAGGGTAGTTTGAACTTGAATAACCATCTGAAGTGTGAGGTAACACATAAGATTTTCCAAGACACCGATGCAGTAGAAAAGTATTTTTTAGTATGTTTGTCCTAGCCCTGAAACCTCAAGTTTATATACCTCTCTGCAGTTCTCATTCCTGCAAGTAGCTTAAGACTCAGGTAAATGTTTGTCAGGACAGGACAAGGAGGCTAGCCCTCACTGGCATGTCCTAGAGATGCTGGTTTTGATTTTCCTCGTTAGCCTGGGCATCATTCTGGAAAAAAAAAAAAACCCAAACAAAAAACAAACAAACCAAACAAAAAACCAAAACCCAAAACCAGATTTTTGGACTAATTATTAGTCCAAATTTTTTTTTTTTCAATTATTCCTTCATTTCTTTTTAGTCAACCATCAATAACCTTTCTCTTTCCTGAAATGGAAAAAGCCCTCATTTCTACAAATACTTATTATTTTCATTATTGTTTTGTATTTGTCAAATATGAAGCTTTGTGATTACTTTTTTTCCCTGACTAGCTATTTTTTGGTTTAAATTTTAGGAATAACCTGCAAGTAAATTCAAAAGTCTAATCAGGATTTCTTTGATGACTGTACATTGAACATGAGATCTCACAGTTGATACTGCATTGATGCTCCTTCACAGTGCTATGCTTGAGAAAAGTAGAGCCCTTGGCAGGATTTCAGGGCTAGATGGCCTTTGATCTGTCACAGCAGGGCCTTGCGTACATAAATTTTACCTGTTCATATAGAAAAAATTCTTGATTAACAGATGAAATTGATATATTTTCTGTCTTTTTTCTCAATAAAGGGACAGATTTTAACATAACAGGAGATTACACTGGTTTAAGCATTTAGAAAGTCTATCTCCCACTGGCAAGAACTGAGGAAGCTATTTTTATGAGTTTAATTTCCATCTTTAGACAATAATTTGCTGTCATGTTACGTGACATTGGACTGAGTCTCCGTGAAAATGTGCTATGTTCAATGGCCTTCACACTTCACATCTCATGTACAAAATGACCTGATGTTAGTGGTTTGGAGGGGGAAAATATCAAAGGACTCTGGTCAGTAAGTTCTTCCAGCTAAGTGGGAGAAGGCAGCTGGAAAGATTATGGGTAATATAATGGTTTTAAACTCAGAGTTATTAGATGGGGTCTTGGTTATGAGTGAAGATCATTATCATCTGATGGCTCTCTGGTTTAATATATGAACTGAGTTTCATCTGTTTTAATATATGAACTGAGTTTCATCTGTTTTGTACTGGCTGCATTTCCATAAAATGTCACAAACTTGAAACAAGCATGAGTGGGTTTTTTTGGCCTTATCTATAATTGGGCAGCAGCAGATGAGACTGTAACACTGATGGTGGTGTCTGAAGCCATGACACCAACAGGTGAGGATGGAGTGTCTCCCCCCAGGCAGCTCTGAGGGGCAAGACTGCACCTTCTTGCCCTGCTAACTTGTTTCCTGGTGGGACAAGAAAATTTCCATGGGGTGAAAATGAAATTGGCCCACTCCCCTGTAAATGAGATCCCTTTGCTTCACAGCTGGTCACAGCTAAGCACCAGGCTAGTGCTCACCAAGGTGTCCTGCTCAGACTCCCAGTCTGCCACTGTCACAAATCCCGCAGGCACAGGAGAAATTAAAGACAAAAGTTTTCCTTAAAGGGCCTCTTTGTCCCCATCAACATTATCAGTGCATATTCAACTGGGGTTTTGTTCTCCGTAATGTAGATGTTAGTATTTGAGGCAAAGGAAGTTTCCTGGTTTGTTTGTTGTTTGGTTGGTTTTTGCGTTTTTTTTTTTTTTTTTTTAAATATGGATTTTCCCCCCCTGTGAATTCCTCAAAATAATTTCAGTTTTGAAATGCCACAAAACCAGCTGATTTCCTTCTCTCTAGTACTGTAGCCAGCAATAAGATTATCCTGCTCCCTGACTTACATCTTTCCCTTCCCTACTCACTTCCTTGGGGAGCTTCAGTATCCCAAAGAGAAACCGGAGGGGCTGAGCTGGCCAGGGGCGAGCACAGGGCGCCCTGCCACCGTTCCTCGTGCCTCTGTGTCAGAGCTGGGACACTGGGGGTTGCTGCTGTTACTCCCAGGCAATGCACTTCTCCCACAGCATCATTCCAGTAGTGCCAAAGTGTACGTGCTCTCTGTTTTCACACAATACCTGGCACCGTGAATAAGTGCGGCAAACCAAGAATAGCCGTGCTTGCTACTCAGAGGCAAACTATGAAGTGTCACATAACTATTACATATAGCAAATGCCAGTTTGCTATTACTTTATCTGTATTGTACCTGAATGCAGACCTGTTTTTAACACTATTCATATCATCTGTTGCAGACTGCCAAAGGCATTAGCAGTTTTGCAATATAAAATCTACAGAGCAAGCTAAGTAGCCAGCGTTTTTAAGCTGAGCGTTTAGGGCTTTCATAAAGCACACCAACTTACTGAAAGTTTTCTGGAAAACAAACTCTCTAATGTCAAAGAAATGCAAAGCTGAGCTTAGGCTTTTTGGTTTTAAGCTGAGCATTTAGGGCTTTCATAAAGCATACCAACTTATTGAAAGTTTTCTGGAAAATAAACTCTCCAACGTCAAAGAAATGCAAAGCTGAGCTTAGAGTTTTTGTGTGTATATAGCTCGACTTTTATTTTTTCCCCATCAGACTAGAATAACAGCTCATTATATTGTTATTTCCACTTAAATCAAGGAATAGTACAGAGGGTTGCCCTTACAAAGTTTCTAAAGTTTCTAGTCTAACAAACGCTTTCTGTAGCAAGTATAACCCACTTCCAGTTATCACTGTTCAGGAGCTTCTTACAATCTCCATCTTAAAAAATCAGGTTATGAATACAAGGTCATCTTCTCACGTTCAGTCCCTAGACATAACCAAGGTTACTGGGTTTTTTTAAACCCTTCAAATGGAAAAAAATTAGGTCTAATTTAGCTCAATACAAACCCACTTTGATATAAAGTGAGAAAAAACCCAGTGAAAATTAGTCTAAATTTTCTAACTAACAGAGGAGAAGAGAAACTGTAATTTTCATCTTACTGGATCATTCAGAGATGATAGCATTTGTCCAGGTTGAAGACCTGTTTCACACCTATTTTCTGTATTAATCAGAAGAACAGATCTATACCACAGTCCCTCACTTCACAGCTGAACAAGTTAATCCGTACACTGTCAGAAATCCTGAGAAATGCTTCCCTCATCCCTGCTGGTTGGAACCACTGTACCAAGGTAGATAATTACATATTATGAACTCATCATAACCGAGAACAAGAATGGAAGAACAAAGACGCCTGTGGTAAGGGGTCCTGGGGCAGCGGGTGATGTGCATTCAAGTTGTCTTGGAGGAAAGGTTTGCACTTGAGCATCCTGACATTCTGGATAATTTGCAAGCTCAGAGCTGCCGATCTAATAGAGAATATAGATCCAGCAGTGGCATGTTTTATTTTCATACCTGACCTGACTTGACAGACTCCACCCGGATTCACAGGTAGTATTTTGAGGAAAAGCAAAACCACAGTTTTTATTTTATAGCTTGTTCCATGAAAAAAGATTCTCCCTCTTCTACTGAAGAAGTGCTAATGCTTCACATCCAGAAATCCTCATTCCCATTTCTAGCTCACAGCTGGTTTATTGGGCCTGCCTTGCATCTCTGGCATCCTGCTATTCTGGTACTTCTGCCCTGAGATTAGCAGGATGAAAATCGGGCACGCCTGCAGGGCACAGTGCTCCGGTGTTTGTGCACAGAACTGCTGGTTTATCAGTCACTGCGCTCAGGGGATTATCACAAGTCCTCTCTGTGCCTCCCAGGCTGTCTGCACTTTTTCCCCTTTTGTGCTGCATTCTTCTCACATCTGCCTGCAGCTTGCTATTTCTCTCCTTATAGCCACCTGTTTACATATTCTTTACCATAACTGGTTCCTGATCTGTGGGCTGTTTAAAATCCCCTGAATAAATGTAGTTATTGCAGTTTGCCAGGCACTGCGACTGGGAAAAAGCCCAGCTCTCAGAGAGGTCCCAGATGCACTACCTACTCTTTACACTCTCCTTTACTAACATAGGCTCTTTCATTAATATGGAACTTCCTACAGAATTATCGTGGAATTATCATGTCAAATGTTATCATGTACAATGTGGGTTTGTAGATCAACCTGCTTAGACACCACACAAATCACACTGCAACATGCTATGGCAACACCACCATGCAAAATAGAGGGGTTTTTGTTTCAAACATTGGGATAGTTTCCTTTGTGGCTGTTTACTTTTTAGTGTCCTTTACTGACTGTCCCATTGAATCCGAATTTCTTCCTGATTACAGTGGATTCAAAACATATTACAGGAAGTCTTTACCTATAAGAAAGTAGTTAAAGAATTACAGTTTTGTTTTAACATGTGAGATATTCCCACAGCCTCAAAAAACGTTATTCTTTCACTGCATTTGTTTCTTTTCTTTTAATTACTGGAAAGTATACATATATATATATGACTTTTAAATACTTGAGGAAATACTCTTGAGCCTCATTATACAGGAGGCAGTTTCTGAGAACTGCTCCTCTTTCCCTAGAAACTAAAAAAAACAAAAACCATGATCTTTGCTGAAAGCTGTCATATTTTTCATTTCAACGCACACAGCTCCACTAACCAGGTCACAGAAAAAGCCACGGACACACACACACACGCACAGCAGCATCACCTGCACAATTCAACAGACAATGCAGACAAACTTGAGTATAATCCAAGATCTTTCTACCTCTTTTCATAACAGGTTAGTGCTCGCCCTCAGTGTTGGCGTACAGTTTTTATGGCATGGGAAAATAGGGATGTTTCTGCCCTATAAAAATAAATGCGTTGAATGCTTTAGTTCGAACTTATACAATATTAAAAAAAAGAATCCAAAGAAACTGGATAAGTAAAAAGAATCCCACATATCAGGAAATCAGTGGATCTTTTGGCAGGTGGCAAGAGAATGCCCACAGCAAATTTACCAGCCTTCATTTTTACCTTTGTGAAATAGCTTTTGAAAATTAGATATTAAAAAAAATATCAGTTCTTGTAGTCCATTATCAAAACAAAATCCCAATCAAACCCTTGCACAACATCAGCATGAATTCTTTGGTCCCGAAGAAGCTGTACTAAACATTAAGGAAGATGGGGAAATTTATTTTTCCCTGTGCCCAATGAAAAAAAAATGGAACAAACTTTTTCATAAAATAAAAAGGAGGCAGGATGGAAAGCCAATGTATTCAAACTGTGTTAGACTTAGTATTTTGGGAGGCACAGAAAAAAGAACATCAAGCAGGTTTTCAAATTCTTTACTACAAGAAAAAAAAAAAAATGAATAATTTCATGCTTTCTAATGCAAAAAGCATGGCTCCCAAAGGTCCATTCCTCCATGTGTGACTATTGAGGTCAGTGGGAAAGGGACTAGGGAGGAGGGGTTGTAAGGAAAGCACATTATAAAGCTGTCATTCCTAGGAAAATTCTCAAACTGTGATGAATACACTTTTAACTGTCAGGTTAGAGAAGCAAAACGGGAAAGTAGGGATCAGTGAGGGGGAGGGGAGAAGGATGTCCCATCAGGTTTACTAGTCTTCCGAGGCAACAAACTTACCACATTGCGTGTGAATTTCTCAAAAGATGTTCGACGATCCAGAGTGTTTTCCAACTTAAATTTGAAATAATAATAATAAAAATAATAATAATAATAAAAAAAAAAAACCAAAAAGGAAAAGGAGGGGGAAAAGAAAAGCAAGAAAAAATGGAGTAGAAAAGAAGGACTGATGAAACAATGGACTGCAAACCAAAGTTTGTATAAATCAGGAAGCAAACACAGGTATGAAGCTGTAATGGGACTCTGCAAAACAGGGGATTGGCAAAGCAGATATAGTATTCGACAAAAATAAATTTTCATGGAAATCAAACTGGTTTGATTTAAAAGAAAAACTGAAACCAAAAAGAAATAATGAAGTGCACATCTTGTGTTAATGAACTGACATTCACAAACTTAAGGACTTCACACGGACAGTTGTAGCTTTCTGGTATTTTCAACATCTCTCTCTCTATTGGATCTTCAGAAATCAATGTTTGAACAAAAAACAAAATCACACAGTACTTTCATATAATTTTAGGTTGTCATTATAAACAATAGAATGCTATGGTGTTAATAACTACCTTATTCCAGTAATGATCGGGGCCCTGATTCTTCAAGGTGCAGGGCTCCTGGCTGTTTCTAGGAGATTACTGTTTAGAGCCCACGAGTAAAGTTATTTATCATTGTAGAAATCTACATTGCACAAGCTGCTCCATGTACTCTGGGCTGTGTCTGTTCAGAACTCATTCCGTAATCTGGACTTTTCTAAGCAAATATTACATACCAAGACATGAGCCTCTGTTTGCCGAAGTGTGACATGATCACTCTTTCAATTCAGATTCCTAGCCTACTCAAAACTATTCATTAATAATAGGGAAAGAAACAGAATTAGGAAGCCCCTATATTTATAGTTGAAATTAGAAGTTATTCATATGAATAAGATTGTTTCTAAACACATTCTGTAGCTTTCATAGATGGAATAAAGAGAACAACAATTAATTACATAAGCAAACTTGCAAACATGAAAGACTATTCTTCTGGGATTTTATTTTATTTTTTTAATGTATTCGGAAAGCACTTTGCAATTTAAGGTGCTTCATAACAGAGAAAACAGTACAATATGGGATGTAAAAATAAAAATAAGTTTTGCTAGATTAACTTATTGAAACATGCCCGCATGCAGGATATATACACATATATGTATATTGAACTCCTGTGTGTATGTGACCCTCGAAACACGCCAAGCTGGTCACCTACCAGATATCCAGTTGCACTGGCACAGGGGAGAGAAGACTGAGTATTGTTGCAAACATAACCACCGCTTTGCACAGTGGCAAGACAAAGGCAAGATGGACCAATACCTTTTTCTTGGCCTGTAGCAGCTCCTGGTAGGCACTGGATCGTATAAAACGAGGATAAGAATCACTTTTCATCAGTTTGTAAATGTGCTCCTGAAAGGGAAAGAAGGAGCTGTTAGTCCCATAAAAGAAGACGTATGTAAAATGGGAGGCACTCGTATATGGTTTAGTTGTGGAACATATAGCAGCTAGCGCTTTTTGGAATGGGAAGCCTTATAGGATAGCAGGTTGCAGTTCTGAAGCTAAGGCTGAATTGCTCTCGGTTCTCAAAGCAGAAATCCCACCTATTTTATGTATAAAGGACACAACACACCTTTCTTAAATTTATAGTCCCTATTTCCACTATGTAACTCTTTTTCTAAGAATCTACAACCGAGACCTAGCTTAAAGCCCAGTTTCAAACCTGCCTTACATCAGTCAGTTTAGTTAAGTGATTAAATGAGGAGCTGCGGATCCCTCCTCATCAGATTTTTCAGAATTAGTTTCTGGAGATGCTTTTCTAACTTCATAGCCTGGGAAATGGTACTAGGTTTCTAATTCAGGACCACAAATAAGTGCTTAAGTTAGGGAAGGTTTTCCCTGGCTACTCTCGAAAACATTATTTGACAGATGTTTAGTCTCCTGTGCAGCTGACAATATAAACAGGAAAATATATATGCAAATTGAGAAACAGTTCCAGACTAATCTAATTTCCAAGATACTTATTCTTCAGAGGCATATGAAACTTTGGAAACCCTTATTCAGAAAACAAATGTCACAGGCAGTTTATGAAGCCTTTCTTTCTGGAGCATTCTCATTTCTGTAAAATATGAAAACTAAACATTTATGATGTATGACACTTTATAATTCTAATTATAATTATAATATTAGTTAGGAAAGAGATTTGTGGAAAAATCCATCAGAATAGGAAATACTCTCAAAAAATATTTTTTTAAATCCATGGACTTGTCTTAGCTATTTTTTGTTTATTTTTTACTCAAACCCTACTTTTTACTCTAGGAAATTTGTAGCACAGAAACCAGGAAACAGCAAATAAACTGTAAAGTAAATACTGTTTCTCAGCTTGGTTCTGCATAAAATTAGTGAATAAAATAATAATTAAAAAAACCAAACAACAAACCACCTTGCTTAAAAACTATGGCAAGGTAAAATTAAAGCTCATTATTATTTTTTGTTGTATTACAAACTCTAGAAATGATTCTGAGTGCCTTTGATTGTATTTCTTGCACTAAGCAGAGAAATTCTGGTGTATATCCAGAACTTTGACTGGTACATTTGGGGAGTTTTTATTTCACTCAGTTTCTATGAAAGCAGCCGATTCAGCCAACAGAAAGCAGGAAGGACTCTGCTCCGGTTGTGCCCATCAATGGTGATAGGCATTAAAATGTTGGGTATGTGCAAAAAACAGCCCTGTAAAAGCAAGGCTAAATTAGGCTGTATTAGTATTGTTAATGCACACGTTAGTCAGGAACTGAGGCTGGAAATTATTTAGCAAAACTGGTCTATTTTTTCTTATGACTTGCATTTGACCCAGAGTTCTGTGGTGCCACCTTTCAAGCCCAGAAATGCTTTTCAACACATATTTAACTGCAATTAAATGACCTGCTGACCACCAGAATGACTTTGAAGTGGTTTCTTTCCCAAGTAGCTGGCCATAAAGAGCCTGTTGCAGAGGCAGAGCCCGACTCCCGACAAAACCCAGCCACTCCAGGTGGGGCACCTTGTAAAGGTCCTAAAGCTTCGAGGCAGAACTGGGCAGGTACAGACTGCCTCTTCCCAGAGAAACGGAGGCTCCCAGGCTCAACTTGTATGCTAAACTGGCTCAGATAAGCAGAGGTCTGACAGGAGGAGAAGTCCTACTTGCATAAAGATTGAATACTCTACGTCTTTCATAATGAAGAAAAAAAATAAGAGAGATCTAGAAGTAAAATGGGGCTGAAATTTTACATGCATTTTAATAAATAAAATAAATTTATTACTGGCAAGGAATTCAATTGTCCTTTACTGATTCAGCTGCAAAGAGATGTTTTTTTTTTAAACCTTTAATCTTGCTGGATTGTTTATTTGCATAATTTATGTCTTTGCTATACACTGCATTCCTAAATCTCCAGGGGATCAACCCATGCAAGGAAAAACTGCGTGTCTGGCTTAATGCAAAGTACTTCATAACAGTGGGTACGATACAGTGTCTAATGAAAACTTTATTGTTGCACCACAGATTGCTATTCTCATAATAGCAAAATGAAAAGGTGGTAGAATTATTCTCCCTCCTATTTAGCGCACAGGCGCTTTCCCGAAAGTAGAAAGCCTCGATTCAATTCCCTTCTCTCCTCTGTGAGACTTGCAGCAGCATCTCCTGACTCCCAGGATGATGACCTAATAATCAAGCTGTAGGAAATCCTGCAGGGATATGATCTCAATCTCTCCTTTTGACACCATTTCACTTTGCATTAATAATTAAATTTTCATCACTGGGCTGCTGATGAAAAAGGGGGGATGGTACTGATTCTACTACTTCTGCTGCGAATCCAATTCTTTTCTATTGCTTTTCACAGAAGTCTACAAAGACGAAATATTAAGTTATAAGTGACATGAAGTGTTGCATTTAACACAGAAGTATTTGTTTTTGCTTCTGATAGAAAAGATTTGCATTTTACTATTTTGGTCTTTTAACTTTTACTTCCAATCTCAAAAATACAAATAGTTATACAAATCTAGCTCTTGTCAAAATTATCTTTTGATGATGGCATGCAAATTGTGATCAAATAAGACCCCAAAAAGCCAGATAAGACATTTACAGACTGTTCTTTACTGCTGTAATACTGACTATTGAAAAGCAGATCTTTAGGACCTCTGCCCAATGTTCCGTAGATAGTAGTTTAATAAGGTATAGAATACACATCATACAGGGAATATGATACTTCTATACAAGGTGTTACAAAATGTTATTTCTCATATGGGTCATATTCTTTTCATGATGGGAACCTATGACTCCTGTAAACGACAGCAACACTTTTGGACAGGCACTGAGAGAATACATATTGAGCCTGTATCAAGAGAAGCCTTACAGAGACACATCTTAAGAACTAAAAATCAACGTTTGTGTGGGGGCAACTTTTCTCCTACTGTAACTGAATAAGAAAATTAAGAACATGGGAACATGAAAATATCATTTTCACTGTACTATATGCTTTGCTCTATTTCAAGTCCACTTGTAATAATTTCAAGTCCACTTGTGTAAGCCACAAGTACCAGGCACAGAAGTTTCAGGAAGAGCTTTAGTAATGCACGGGTCTCATGAAAGAAAGATTGTTACCATTTGCGTTGCCAAAATGGCATTTTAGTCAACAAAGCGTTATCATTTAATTCCCAAATACATGTCATTTTTTTGTGTATAGATTTCACTACCCAATATTCTATTTCAAATGGACCTAAATAGCATTGCAAACTGACCTGAGCATCTTCAAATGTGTATCTTCCAGGGTCCTTTACATTCTGCGTGGTTTTGTCATAACTTTTTGAATCTAGATTGATAGCACTGGGTGCACCTGGAGCAAGAAATTCTTGCCAGATTTCTTGGACGCGAGCAGGAACTTCACGGATAGGCCTCTTCTTCAGGTCTTCTACTGCTAACCAGAACCTACGGCACAATATAGCATCTTGATTTCCAGTTCAGAGCAATCATTAATGAAGTGCTTGCACTCTCCTTTGCTTTTAAAAACATATATGAAGCAACTGAAAGCCATGCAACTCATATTAAAATAAGTAAAATCTGTGATTTTATATTGGGATCAGCATTCTTATATACTGTCTCAGGTGATTGATCCACCTTAATAAGCAATTACTACAAGCCTTTTCATGAGATGGGTGGGAAATGCTTCATTTTTTTATGCATAGTAACTTGCTTACAGGAAGGTTTCCATTTACCTGGAATTAAACTGAAATTTCAGTTCACCTGAACCACGGGGGCTTATATTGCTTATAAACCCATTGCTTTTTGACATTCCTTCAAAAAATAGTAACTTACCTTCTTGCTATCTACATGAATCTCTCGGAGTCCTGCTAAACTATAAACTTTGTAACTGTAATTTTGTGACTATTACTTCACAGATAATGTATAAACTGGAAAAAAACATTTGTTTTGCTTGCTATAATTTAATTTATCTCTCCAGCACTGCATTTCTATGCATATTTTTACTAAAATGCTGAAGTACCCATTCTCTCTGCTGCTGCATAGCCATATATATATATATATATATATATATATACACATAGACAGCATACAGTGCAGGCCAGTTCACTGTATTCTTAGTCTGGAGCAGGATCACTGAGGTCTTGAGCACTTTGTGATCACAGCTAGCTACCTATAAGCTTTGATAGTCACTTTTTATTTGCTATTATGATTATTACTTCTTCTATTGGTGTTCAGAATCTCTCACTGCACAACACAGTTCTAAATTCAGTTAGGATCCCATGATTAGACATGGTGCAGACCACTTAGTTCTCCATCCCTCCCAAGAGCCTAACTAAAGTTTGACTTTGTTAAATACGTAATATGTACCATCGCAACTTTTCATTATTGTTTTGACACAGCTCTACTATGAAACAGATAAGCTAAATCCTGTAATATGTTAACTGAAGTAAGTTGGATTTTACAAGGCTGACAAATAATTTGGGTGCACCTTTAACATGTAGTTCTACCCTGCTTACACTGTGAGATCAAACCGAGCTCTCTTAGCTTAGTTAAACAAGGATGGGATAGGGGATAGGAACAGTGGAACTGTACTCAGACCCCCAAGAAAGCAAAATGATGCCTCCATCCATCCAAATTCTACTATAGTCATTGCAAAAACTCTTAAGAGAGGATAGTATAGCATAGCAAAAAAACCCTAACACTTTACCATATTCTTCCTATAAGACATTCTTCACTTGACATGATTTACCTTCCAGGAAGCAATTAGTCCTTCATAGTCCTGTCTTGAAATTCCTTTGTAGCAGAGACGGAATGAGCCTGTGCTCATCACTCACAAGCCATTATGGTCAGCTTCACTCTACTGGAATGATTATTTTAGGTATTTCTACACCCTTCAGTTTCTTTAGTACCTAAGCACAACCATTCTGTCTATTGATCTCTTAAGATTCTCCAAAAGACAGAGAAGTAGTATTGTCCCAGTTTTGCAAATATATTAATAATGTAATAATGTACAGTGGTTTCTCCAAGGTCACAAAGGGAGCCTGTGCCAACAGAACATCATTTTAAAAGTGCTGGGTAGTGTCACTTATCTCTATGAACTGCAATGTGAATTGAGAGTAGATCTGCACAGAGCCTGGGGATGTATCCTGAGAAGCTGATGGCACTGCAGTAAGGATAGAGGCCTCATAACTCAAGTTTAAAAACTGCACAGCTCACAAACTAATTCAGTTCAGTTTGTCAAATTTGGCCAACCTACTTCGGTTTCCTTAAGCTGCTTTTGATATTTGCATTTAAAAGTGTATATCCTGCAGCGCTAACCCCTTCAAATGCATCTTCTGGGACTGACTGATTACTCATGTGTATCAAAGTCAGGTAAGGAACAGAAAAATGAAAGGAAAGGATGTTCTTTGTAAACACACATTTTCTGTCACCCTGCAGATATCCTAAGGATCTAGCTCAAAGCTGTCACATTCTTGTTTGTTCCATTATATCACTGCCAAAGCTTCTGGAAGTCACCACAAAGATGCCTTAGGATACTATTTTCTTTTGCAAGTAACCCCCTTCCATATAGTAGGCTATACTCAATTATGGGGAAAATAGATTGGAGATAGATACTTTGAGGAAACATTCAGCTTCCAGAATAGAATAGGCAGGTTGTGTAGAAACATCCTTACAGGCTGAACACCAGCTCTTTGATAGATTAATTTTATTTTACCTTTCTAATATTAGCATTCAAAAACCCTGTTGAAAATGTGAGGTTCTAAATACAGAAACCTCTGTAAAAGTGGGAAGAAAATGCTGATTTCTGTGATGTGTTATGTCTAGGGTGCTTACTTCACAGTCAACACACATTTTAACATTTTAATCTACTTACTGATCTTTCAAGAAAAAATGCCTGCCCTCCTCCCACAGAGAGTTAAAGTCAAATATGCAAAGTTAGGAAATGCCAAAATTAAGGCTGCTACCTCTTGCATTCTCAAAAATAACTTTTCTGAATATCCCATGGGAACAAATAGCACAGATGAAGTTCAAATGAAGTCTGCAAGATCTCAGCACAGGACCTCAAGTCAGAAAAGCTCCCTGTCCCTTTTTACAGCTCTCTGCCTCGAGAGCTGTGCCAAGAGCAAGGGAAGACTGCAGCAAACAGCACGCAGTGTGCAACAGTAAATATGTGCAAGGGCAGGAGAAGGGAGAGGGAGAACCCGACCACATTTTCTGGACTATGATATACACAGACTTAATGCTACTTCGTGGAAGGGACTAGAGCTCAAACTCTGCCATTCGATAAAACAACGCATCTCCTGTTGGTGAAGGTTTGCTTTTGCCATGGAGACCTTCTCTGGAAGATGCTCAGTGCCCTTGGAACAGAGACTTGAGTAGCTGGGTGTAAACCTTACTGCTGCTTTCTGTCCCAGCATCTGGGCTGCCACTTGCTGGGTCACATGCCAGACATACAGCTGAGAGTGTATACTGTATGATAGTCATACATCCAGCCACTTGACATGGTAAGACACATGTTGCAAGATATTTGGGGATTACTTTCAAAGTGAGGATGGCCTTGCTAGCTAAATAGCACAGCTGCAACGTGGCTTCTGTCCCATTAACTGACCTAAATGTCAGATGAAGCCATCAGCAGATCCCAGAAGAAGCTAATCAGTTAAATTCAGCACAGAGGAACTCAGAGCGAGGGAAAGGCTGCAGTGATTCTCCACAAAATGTGTGAGGTTTAGGCAGTGTGGAGAATTAATGTGAGCTTTGCACCCAGTGCATGTACACAACAGTTTGGAGGACAGACCTTTCAGCGTTTTCAGCAAAAGCAAACAGAAACCTTAACAAACTCCATGGAGAAAATCACCTAACATTTGTCTAGGGGCAGGAAAGACTACTCTCTGTTTCCTGGAGTCCACCCTCTTGCCAAATACAAGTTCAAGCTTCAAGACATAGTAGTGCTGAAGGTCTTCAAGAAAATGAAAGAGAAAATCACTGAATCTTGCAACTAATTTCTTCTCATCTAATAGACATGAATGGCAACATTGCTGGGACTTGTAGTTTTAGCTTGAGTCTGAATGAGAACTAAAGCACAGGCAATTTTGGCCTTGAGGATTAAATTTTGGTCAAGTTATTTGCCCACAAAACAGGGTGTCATAATCAAGTGTGAAGGATAAATATTACCAGTGCCCATCCTGTGTGGGAGCGTGTCATTACCAACATTTCTGTTCAGACTTGCAGGACAGACATCAAGGACAGTTAATCGGTCTTCATACTCTGTAACATGCAGAACGCACTCTTCCACCACCAGTGCAGAGAGAAATGCCTTGCATTTACAGTCATCAAGAGTGGAGATCAGTAATAAAGAGCAAAAAAAATGAAAGTGAAACAGGCTGGATTAAAAGGAAAATGTAACCTCTTGCACCATTTTCCCTCTTCTCTAGTAAAAGCACTGTTATGCAGTTATTAAAAGAATAAGCAGAAACACTGAAGGAAGTTAAACACAAAATTAATCACTATGACTGAAACAGTTTTTAGGGAACACTGCAGATTTTTAGTAGTGTATATGTGGGGGTTTATTCATTTTTTCAACAGGAAATTATTGAAGTCTTTATCTCCAGTACAGAACATTTCTACAACTTAAATGGATGAATCCAAAATAAACACCTCACAAAATCTCAGTTTGCTGGAGGATGGTCAGAGAAAACGTATCAAGAACAAATGGCTAAATCTAGCTAAGTTCTCAGTCCTTCTCTTCTTTTTCTGGACAACCAGAACTCAAAACCCCTTTTCCCTATTTACTCACACATTACAGAAGCTAATAGGGCAGGAAGGAAGGGGCAAGGGGTCCACAAGCTTTTCCTTCTGTGCATCATGGAAGAGGTCTGGTCACCACCTTCCCTTCACTAATCTAGGAGGCTTTTGCAGCCTTAGCACTGCCTTGGAGATCACACCTACTGTAATACTGCATAATGACTTGGACAGGCTTTCAGGTTGACCTGAAACCATCTAGATCTTTACAGGCTGCAATTCCTACAAAAGAACCACTTGGGAGCAAACATACAGTCAGTGTATGCATATTATTTTTCTAAAGAATTCTGCTGTACTACAGACAAAGGAAGGATATGAAGAGGAATAGGGATTTTCTACAGAGGTGAAAGAAATTAGGTCTCCAGGTGCCACATTGCAATAAGATTCATTTCACTTTGAAAAGTCCTTTTTCAGTGCTTAGAAAGCCTTGTGACCAAGCTCAGTAGGACTGGATCATGCTCAAACTTAAGTCTTGTGAATTTTAAACAATGGCCACCATTTTTGTAGCAGGCAGTGGGAATTTTATAAATCTATTATCCAAATCATATGTTACTTTAGCTATTTGTTCTGTGTAGTGAGCAGCAAGCCAAGCGATCTTTCCAAAAAATCTGCATGGTAACAAGAGCTTACAAATCACAGCCTCTGTTAGGTGAATGCAGAATCCAGCTTGGGTGTTAGCAGACTGCAATCACACTGTAATGAAGCTACCACACTGACAGAACTGCTTAGACAGTTTTATTCCTTTGCTATGCTTTGCAACACCCCTTTAGAGAGTGAAATACTATTAATCCCAATTTACGAGCAAAGAAAAAAATCAGAGAAAAAATACAGAGTAAAAAGGCGAAACCTGGTTGCATTCCTAATTGCACAGTTCTTGGTTTTAACTCTCAGCTCAAGTTTCTTCATCCCTGTTCTGCTTAAAACAGGACCTACATCCACCAAGAGTGAGATGCTCAGTCACCTTAGACAGTCTCGGTCCAGGTTGATGAAACACTAACACTGGGACTTTTAGCTACAAAAGATAATCTCATTTGAATAGGAATGGTGCATCTGGTAGAGTTATTTCACAATTTTAGTATTTCTTTCACCAAAGCAAGGTATAAGAATTCTAATCAACTAATACTGAATGTCTCTGCATTGTCTGCTCTCCCCTGCTGTATCCTGTGCACTGCACTTGGTAGCTAGAATCCAGGGTCCCAGCATCTATCCCACTGTAGGTTTGGTGGTGCTTGTTGTAAATTTTCTTAGTATTAGATCAGTAAATGAGCAAAAGCCAGCTACTGACTTACATTCACTTTCTTGCAGTGGGAAGATGTGAATGGAAATAAATATTTTTCTCAAGGTGGCTTTCAAACACTACTACTACTACTAAAAAAAAAAAAAACACTCCAAAACCCCAAATTGCCACAGTGGGGTTAACAGGTGAGCAAAGGAATTGCTGGTCTTTTAAACTTAAGGCTTATTCACCAGTAAGGCTTCAAACCAGGAAGCTTTTCATTTCAGTTACTGAGATCTATAGCATTTTGACTCCCATATGCAATGAGTGTTACAAATTCATGCTTTCTATCCTGACTTTACTGTGTGAGCCTAATGGTGGATTGATTTCTCTACAGTTTAAGAATTCATAAACATAATTCTAAGCTTGTGAGACAGTTTTCCTTCAGTTAATCATCACAGAAAGCACCTTTTCAGTGCAAGTTTGATCCCCTGCCTGATCCTTCCCAGGGACAGCTTTTAAGCTCATAGTTGCTGTTGCTCAGATACTGTATTTTATAATGCCAATATAAGAATCTGGAGAGGGAGACAGAAAAGTAGATGACATGTTAAGGAATCAGCTCTGAAAAAATTTCTCTAGGGAATTTTTCTGGATCAGTCACTTGCAGTTTGCCTGTGGTTAGTGTTGTAAATAGGATTAGAAGAAAGAGCTAGGGATTATGCGGGTAACAGTCTAGCTGGCCGAGAGACAAATTAATCACAGAAAAGCAGAGAAACTGCAGCACACACTGGGCTGGATAGGTTCATATTTGAACAGCTGCTTTGCATAAGGAGTTACTAGGATGCTCTTTAAATAAAAAAAAAACAAAAACAAAAACCCCCACCTTTCCTTTTCTTGATATTATTCAGATTTTAAAACCTGATTTTGCCACTATTTTTAATACAAGAAGTCTGTATCTGACACTAATGAACTTAGCAACATACACATGCAGGTCAGGCCATATTTCCATGGGGGTAATGGCAAACAAATCGTTTGGAAAATATCATAAGGTCTAGAGTATGTAGCATACATCTATGATGCAAAGTTCAATGTTTGAATATGAACACGGTCAGAAACCATGTTCAAAGACCATCTTTAATTATTCTGCTGACAAACTTCAATTAGCAACAAGGAGGTCTGGGCAATTATTCAGCATTTATGAGTCAACACCACAAAATGCTAAATGCCTCTTTGAAAATGCTGTGTGGATGTAACTCTAGTATGAATGGCTATGCTGCACCACTTCAGAGTGAGAAGTGGCATAGATAAGAATGTAGTTTAGGATTTTTCTGACTTCTAGAATGTGTGCAAATCGGATTTTATACTCCTTATGCTAGCAGTGAATGGGAAATGATACAGATGACACCTGAAAATAAGGTTGAATAAAGAGAAAAATATGTTGTCTATGCTTTTGTACTATGTACAATTTGACTTACCTATAGAAAGGCTGTTGTTCCTAATCCCTCTGAAATAACTTTTACTGAAATATGACTTCCTTAGAACAATAAAACATGCTGTTAACCAATGGATGGACTATCATTGTTTAAAATCCAGTAATTGCTCTCTCTCACATAAAAATAAATCTGTACATATACTTTTTTTAAAAGAGAAAGCTTCATACCCTAGCAGTACCTTTCTACGTTGCAATTAGTGGCATTTGAGAGCTAGCCGTCATACTACTTCTGTTCTGTCAGATCCATGAGTACTAGAATGGTGGAGATTTTCAAAAGACCAATGACCCTCAGAAGCTTGACCAACACTGCAAGTCTGTTGATTTTACTTTTAAATCCTTCATTTATTTTTTTAACAAATTCTCTTCCTTAATTTTACTGTTCTCATAATATTGGACTTAATAAAATATACTGAACAGGCTTTAAATGAGTCAATGTTTTAAACCTGTTTAATTAAATCAGCTGAGAGAAAAGCTCTTGCATGGGTAGTTTGACCAGAAGTTGGACATGAATGGGAAAATATGCTTCATGTGAGTCTCTGCTAACTGTAATAATCTTGTCCATCAGCCTGAATGTGGGAGCAGGTGGCAACCTGCATGAATGGATTCTGAAAGGTAAGACACAGGAAAAATTTTGAAGGGGTCAAAAAATTGAAAAGAAATGTATTAGACGGAAAAAAACCCCACCAACGAATCTTATAGGCTATTAAAAAATAAAGTCCCTCTAGTTTACCTTAAATTTTCTGAACTGAATTCCGACTCCAGGAATTTGAGAAACTGCTCTCTTCCCACAGGGTCTTTCAAAGCTTCATCCATGCCAAACCCCCATCGTTTCACCCTCTGCTGTCCTGGCTCTTTGCTACAGAAATGAAAACAACAGAACGCACAATCAGCAATACTTCAGTATTATAGTACTCCATGTTCATAATTTAGACTAAGCTCTAAAGTTCAGCTGCAGATTTCTCACCTTCCAGATTGCTCGTATCTGTGCAGTTTTCAGAGATGAGCAACCAGGCTGTTCTTGCACAGGGTAAATGTAATACATATGCATTTACACAGAAGAATAAGGAATTCCAACTAGGAAATGTTACCAGATTTTAAAAGGTGTCTTTTTCACCCACATTGGAACCCTGGAAACTGGTTACTGTAATTTTTTTAATTTTTTTTACACAGGTTAATTAATCCATAGCTTTTCCCATCCTAAGAAACTCTAAAGTTTATTTTTTAGATATATATATAAATCTATTAAACATTATATATTTTATAGATATAAAAGTCTATATAGAGAGGTGATAGGATATTGCATTGCCCTTCTGCCTCAGTTTTTTCCTGCAATACCTCTGTCTGAAATATTCACATTTCAAGGAAAACCTTGAATAATACCCCCTTACCCCAAAAAAGAAGAAATAGAATTATATACCTTGCCTCCAGTTCCCAGAAAGTAGTGTCATCTGATATCCAAGGGTTTGAGGGATCAGGGGGCACAAGAAAGGGATCATATTCCAAATACTGCTCTGTATAAGCTAATAGACTAGGAAAACAAAACCATCAAATATTGTCATGTCAGGAGGGGGGGAAACCTGATCAGGTTACCCCAGTTAACAAGTTACCTTGCATCAACTGACCCATGGTAACCAGGTGTGCACACGCGCAGAAGGCAGCTAACAGGTTTGCTCAAGCCCTTTAAAAGGGGACCCCCGAAGAAAGAGGGATGGCTCAGGTCTTATCAAGAGCTAAAATAAAATAAACTACAAAGATCCCTAATACTACCACATAGCTCCTTTTAGGGCTCCTTTAGGCACTAATAAATTAAATCAAGCAACCTCTTCCACACACATTTGCTTTCATAAAGGAATATTTTCTACCCCTATGGTTTTAATTATCAGTTCCTGTAAAATCTGTTCTAAAACACTGCATGATATTCAGGTCATATTTATTGGCCCTGCAGCTGCTAGGATTCCTTTTTTCCTCTTTTAAATACAGTTAATATTTTTATTATCTTATAATCAAAAGGCACTACTCCCACATTTATTGCTTTCAGAACACCCCAAAGTTTTTTTTCAAATTCTCCAGTATTCATGGACTGATCTAACTCAGCTGAACACACTAAAAACTTTGCTTGTATTCTCCTAATTTACATCTCCCATGCCCTTTTTCCTGTTTTCCATTCCCTTTTGCCTCATAATTACTGAAAATTTATTGACAAGTGAAGAAAAATATTCTTTCTTTTCATTCCTATTTATCTTCCGACTGTATTCCATTTTTACTGTTCAGCAAACACAAACTCTTAACCTGTTCTCTTTGTAAATACATGTTTGTATGTGTGTGCATATGTACACATGTATAAGTAAAAACACATGCAGAAATGTATGAGAGGATGAAGAACCATTTGTATATGGATTAATTTCCTTTACCAAGCCTTATGCAGCTCAATTTTCCGCAGTCTTTACTATCTCTGCATTTGATGTGTAAGATCGAGCATTCCTTTTTTGTATGTCTTTTTTATCTAAGCTGTAGTTAGTCTTTCTGAAGGGATTTTTGTTTTGCTTTCTAGACCCTTCCTGACAAATTTTGGTCTTATTTGGAGAAAGATTCCTGCTAGTGTTACATCCTCTGACCTGAAGTAAGCTCCTCACCCACCAGCTAGCTCTGCCGATCAGGTCCCTGCTTTACCGGTGACTGCCCTTTTGAAAAAGCCAAACAGTAACCCCAGACCCATTTCCATTTGGCCTCCCTGCCAATGCAAGGTGAAACTTGTGCCCACTTGATCACAGGCTCTTCCAGTGACTCTTGGCTTTATCAGAAATATATCATGGGATATCTGGGCCCCCTTTTATCAGTAAAAGATCCTAATACCTCCTACATAAAGTAAACTCTCATTAGTTATTTCTATGACACCTGAGCTCCCTTGTCTGTCTGTCTTTGAAGCTATTTCACACCGACATTTTCCCAATAGTTATCAGTCTAATTGAAAAAAACCAGAAGATGTGACAATATACTTACCTCTCTGCAACTTTTGACATTTTTAATCTATGTCTGTCTAATTGCATTTGCCAGTGCTTAATCTGCAAGAAAGGAAGGCAAAGAGTTTTCTGAGTAATTCATAGCTTGACTTTATTTCCATAGCTTTTTTTATTAGGGCTGTAATTTAACCTTAATTTATCCTAGGGCACAGAAGAGAAATATATCCGAGTTAAAACAACATTTCACCAATGTAGTTCTAAAATAAATGGAATTTTCCATCGAAGAGAAAAGATGTTACATGGACAAAAAAAGGACCCAATATAACATTTTCCCTACAGGATCATCAACAGAAACCCAATTAGCCTTTTTTTTTGATTTTTGAAGAGAACTACTAATTCTTCAGACGTTTATCTTCTCCCAATCCTAACAACTCAGGGGAGATTAATGAAGCATTACCAGTAGATAAATGTGTGAACCCCTATGTGCACACATGGAGAGGGAAGGATACCCTCAAACCTTAAATCAGTGTTGAAAGGAAGAGCAAACTGCCTACTGCTAAAGGGGCTAATGGGCTCAGCTGTGCAAAGAGCCCACTAACTGGCCTGCTGCTAACTGCCTTCGACTGTTTAATGCAAGATACAACAAATGTCAGGTTGTGTCTGATTAGTATTAATAAAAATTACATACCTAAATCCATATATCCTGAAACAAGGAAAAGGTTTACTAAATGTTTGCTAGAACAGTTCTGAATAACTTCCCAGTCACTATAATTTTTATTATAATACCTACTTTCCTAAAAAGTTCATTTAGAAGAACATGTTTGTAGTTATTTTTCAAACCTCTTGGTGTAGTTCATCTTCCGTGGGCGGCTTAGTCTCTGGTACTGGTGTGTGGGTAGGGCTGTGACTTCGAATGTCATTTTGTAAGCCGTAGACAGACTACATAAAAAATACGGAACAATGATAGTTGCTTTCAGACAATGCTTTCTACGCATACCTGTAACTGTGATGTTTTAGTATAGTGCGCTCAATATGTTAGCCAAGAACATCTTTTCCTAAAGGTACTGCAAATAAGCCATGCACTCAGATAAAACTGTGTTTCTACACCATGGTGTAAAATAGAGTCCCAAACCCTCACAACTTTTTAATATCATAGAATACAGGATCTACATTTAAGTCTCTGCACTATCAGCATAGTAAACATAGGGGGTGACGCTAAAAGGCAGCTATTACAATTCCAGTAAGTGGAGACAACTGGTAGGAAAAGAAGAAACAGAATCCTGAAATGTGGACTAACACAATGGAATACTTGGATGACTCCTAAATTTGCAATTGCTGCTTGGTAAATTACGCTAATCTGGACCTTTCACTTTATGGTAGATAAGCTACAGCTTTCTCTAAATCTACTTTTCTTTTTCAAACATATTTTTCCATGAGTTGACATGAAATATATATGTTGAAGTACTTTAAAGTTGCAGTCAATCTACATTACTATGATACAAAGGACGTGAAAGAAAATGTTGCTCTGATCCATCTATATATCCCTAGAGAATGTACATTGTTCATGTCTGGATCCTAATTTAGATGAAGCCAATTTCCATTTAGGGCATAATTGTAAACTACAGACGCTCTTCCATATAGAAGAACGGTTGTTATAGTTTACACCGCAGCTTTAATTTATTTTTCCTTAATTACTGACAGAAACCTTTTAACGTGCTTTATTCAAGCTACAAAATAGCATGAATAGAGCATGCAAAAACTATTTTTATTTTTATATTTTCTGTGTATTTCTTCAAGGCCTTTCTTATGTGATAACATGTACTTAGTATTGCAAAATTTGTAAGTACTAATTCATTTAAGAGCTGATGAAATAATCATGTACATTTATGTATTTGTTCTTTGCAGCCGTAAGAAGTTGTTTTAAGAAACTATAGAACTTCATGCTATAAATTACCTCCACCTTCTGCTTCTGATATAGTAACAGTACTTACCTTTCTTGTTTTATGTGGATTTCTCATTCTTGAAGATTTTTTTATATCCACTTCAGTAGTGTTTACACATCCAGGCTGTTAAAAGAAAGGAAAGCACGAGGATAAAATCTGCAAGGGAACTCCATAACATTTTCATTGAGGTACTCCTTTTCAGTCTGTAAGGCTAAGAAAATAAATAACCAGAGGCATATAATAACTTGATGTCCATCTGCAATAGTTCCTAAAACCTAAAGAAAATGTAGTCTAAGGAAACATCTCAAGTACCATTTTCTTTGGCTTATTGTAAGAGAGAATGTTCTGCTCTTCAGCCTTGTTTTCTGCACCCTATCGTGGCTTTTAGGACAAGTTTAATTGTTTATCTTTATGCTAAAAGTACTGAAAGCAATGTATAGAGAAGCAGAAAGCACCTAAATGCATATCATAAGACACCTGCAGCACAGACCAGGTACTAACTCGAATTGCTGTTGGCAGTATTTGGGAATTTTGGACTGAGACACTGAAGACCATTTGCTGAGAGCTCATGACATCATGAATTTGAAATAAATTCTCAAGATAAGGGAAACAAATCACATGTTTCTGCTTTGCTTTTGCCAAGGAAGCCATACAATGTGCATTCCAGCTATCTCTTTAAAAAGCATGGTTGACCTAACAATAAAAAATAAATAGAATAATGCAATATCCACTTGAGCTCTGAACACCAGCTCCCTTCAGAAGCATCGGGTTTGGGTCACCTTTATAAAGATGATCTTTCTTAAAAAAAGATTAAAAAGAATGTGTGAAATGGGATTTATTTCTTCAGAAAAGAAACAACAACTGCCACAAAACAGGTTTCAGCAACCTAACCAGAAGACGGGCAACCTGAACAGAATGGCTCTCAACACGTCTGATTTGGCCTTCAAAGATTCATGCTCACAGCTCTGTAGCATCCCAAAGGACACAAGTCCTCTAGTTTCTCCCAATTCATCTTCTTTTGACACTTCCCTCTAAGTACAAGCTCTGCAGAAATCTGTTCTTTACCCACTGCAGGAATGGGTAGGAATTGTTAGGAAACAACTAATAGTAAGTGTTATGCTCTCAGGTGAGGCATTTTTTTCGGTTATTTTAGAGGGATTACATTTGCCATTGTCAGTGCCACTCTCTAGCAGGAGAGATTTTTAGGGAGAGTAGGTTGCCTTGTTTTAATGGGAGTAATTAGATGTAGAATTTACTTGCCAGACAACCAAGTTGACTTTATTATCACACTAATGATACAAGCTTTGTCTTCTCATCATAATGTAAAATGCTTGATGGGGCTGTAAATCTTCACAGACAAAAATTTTAAACATTTCCTACGTAGGCAGAGCCAAGAAATATTTCATTAAACAAGCCAATGGTACTTTGACTCTAGAAAATATTTTAAATAACAGACTCATTTTTTTAATTCAGTATGAGTTATTAAATCAATAAGTATTTATTTAAAAATAATACAATAAAGTGCGTTTGATCATACTGCATTTGCAATATAGATATTTCCTTATCACTAAGAATATAAAAAGACACTTGGATAGTGTTCTCAAGACTGCACCTGCGATGCCTGTTGAGCTAAATTATGGAAGGTACACTTTGTGCTTGTGAACAAAAATGGTAGCTTTTCAACTCAAAATAACGTGTAACTCTCAAAGATAATGGCAGACT
Organism: Falco rusticolus; assembly: GCF_015220075.1. NCBI lineage: Eukaryota > Metazoa > Chordata > Aves > Falconiformes > Falconidae > Falco > Falco rusticolus. Next base: position 6,497,806 of record NC_051192.1, on the reverse strand, counting down.
GAGAAATACAAAATTCTGCACGATGGTCAATTTAAAGGCAGAAAGCACTGGGCAGTACACAGATAGAAAGTTAAAAAAGAAACAATGCATCTGCTTTAGGATTATGGCAGCAGCTGGCAGTGAAGAAGACATGGGCTTTTAACAATATCTACAGCCTTTGAACGCAACCATTTCAATAGCAGGCACACTTACATAAGGCACAAACTGTTATTTGTTCAGTTTTCAGTTGTGGTTTGTTAAAAGCATGTCCTAAAAATGGAGGGGGAGGGGAAGTTAAAAAAAAAAGAGAAAAAAAAAAAAGGCATACACCTCATCCGAAACCTTTTATTTTCAAAGATTTCAAGTCTACCAGCAGTAAATTGGTATATACGGATTTTGTACCTTGCTCAGGTAACTTACATGCCAGAGCTGTGCAGAGTCACGTGAGGGACGTAACAAGAAATTCTGGGAGGTTTTTGGGAATGACTTAAACGTGAAGCTTTTACTGGTTGGAAAGAGACCCAGCCCAGTACTGACCTTGTATAGCATCTAGTGGGTCCTTATTGGCATTTGGCTGTTTAAAACCCCTCGGTGGCATATTTCAGCAGGGGTGCTCACAAGAGGCTGTGAGGGCAGAAAGTGGGCCGAGGTGGGACTGAAGGGCAGGCGGCAGGAGAGCAGCAGCAGGAAGGTACAGGCAGGGGAGCATCAGGAAGCTTCAGTGCAAAAGGGAGGGCAGCTACAGAGTGTATCACTCCTCTGACAGTCTGGGGTACCAATAGGAGTTTCAGACATGTACCACTACCACTCTACAATACTGTCCTCATAATTTGAATTAAATTATATCACTGGAAGTACCTAATGTAATCTGGGCCATGGTTCATGTTTTTGTCTCAACTGACCAATATTTATTAAAATGATACTTAACATGAGATGGGCTTTATTGTTTCTCTGGTGCTGCCAAACTTCATCTGTCAATTTTTAGGAATAATTATCAAACATCTTTTCAATTAAACACAAAAGCTTGCGTTACTTAAACATTTTGCTCAGAGTCTTTGTGGGAAAACCTTTGCCGGACAACAATTCATTTTATTCATATGCCCCCATTAACATAATAAGTATGTGTTTGGATACAATTGCATCCAGCTGTGTTTTCTTTTTGTGTTGCTTTTTTAACTGGACTACCATAGTTCAAATAGCGAGATGCCTGTCAGAGTACTCTGCTGCAAGATTCCATTTAGTGTGTAGTATATAATTTGCATACTAATACTGTAAATAGTTTTCAAACAGATTTCCTAGAAGACTTGAAACCTCTTCTATACGTGCAAATAAAATGCTTATTTCTTTCAAGACTAATATTCTGTATGAAAACGATTCCCCCTCCACATACACAGGAAAATCTTGTGACCTTGTTGAAATTATCATATAGCACGATCATAACAGGGTAGAATTTAGGCCTCATCTGTTTTTAAATAGCTGGTTGGAAAACTGTCATATATTCAAAGGAAACTTAGTCTCTTTTCATCCATCTATTAGCATGCCCTTATCTCAAAGTAAAAATGTCATTGCATTAATTTACAGCAACAGACATGTCAGTGCAGTCCTGATAAATGCACTGCTGAGATAAATGGAGGCAGATAAATCATATAAACCACCACATATAGAAGATTTTTTTAATCCCTACTTCAATTATTAAATAATCACATTAGTCTGAATTCCAAGCAGCACAACTTTCTATTGATGCTGTCTAGGAGGCTGCATAATAGGATTCTGCCAAGAAACAGTGGGAGGAAGAAGCCTCCTCTGCAAAGAGAGGAGGTCCAAGAACTTACGTGCTTGGATCTGGCTACAGACAACATTTGAACACAGCAACCACCTGAGAGTATGTTTAGTTAAAAGAAAATCTACTTGCTATTCAGAATGCTTCCCTAATAACCGTGGCAACAGTGAATTAATTAATTAAGCCCTTGTAATAGTGCTAACAGTGAATTAATTTTATGATACCTGTAGCAACTCTTTGGAAGGAATCATTGTTTACATCAAATGGAATGCTTTAGCTGTGGCACATTTCCATCCAAATAGTGCAGAATACCTAATATTTGGTCTGCTGTACAAAGTGTCAAACTCCAAGGGCCCTCTTTATTGCCTGGCCACACAGCCAAAATTAATTGCTATCAACTCCTTTTTGTATAAAAATCTCTTTGCTATCATGTACTTGTAATTCTAGTTAAGTGTGAAATCCTCAACAGAAAGTACACAGTTTATAATGATGTCAGTTTTATAATAATGTCAGCACAGAGTTTTGGCTTTTTTTTTTTTTTTTTCTTTCTTAAAGAATATGGCAATTTCCTAGTGAATCACCTTAAGCCAGAGCAACCAGAAGTATTCTTGTACCTGAGACAAATACCCCCGTGTATGTGGGAGGGAATAAGCTCATGCATTGCAATAGGCTGGGAACTGTCTGTATTGCTGCTCGGTAGAAAATGATCTGAGGGAGAAGTTGAACATGAGTCAGCAGTCTGTCCTTGCAGCAATGCAGAAAAACCACATCCCCAGCTGCATTAGCAACAGCATTGCCAGCAGGCAAAGGAAAGTGCTTTTTTCTTTCTACTCTGCACCATGAGGGTACATCTGGAACACCAAGACTAGTTTGGGGCCACACAAACAACACAAGAAATATATTCCAAAAGGAGAAGTCCAGTGAACGAACACACTTTTTTCTGCTTGCAAAAGGGGAGAGTTAACTGTCCTCTTCTGCTGCCTAAAGAGACTTGCAGAGCTAGACCTGTTCCAGAGGTACACCATGAAAGGGCAAGGAGGCAATAGCCAGAAATTGCAGTAGAGGAATTTTCAGTTTGCCGTAAAGAGATATTCTTCATAATAAAAGGGAAAGGTTGCTTAGGAGAGGCTGTGGAATCTCCATCCTTGGTGATTTTCCACACTTGTTTAACCAAGGGCCTGGATGATCTTACTTGACTCAGAAGTTAGCACTGCTTTGAGCAGGACCTCCAGAGGTCCCTCTCAGCCTACATTTCTGTGGTGCAGCCTGTGATCTTCACAAGCTGCAGGGGCTGAAATTTCAAGAAGCCACTTTACAGAACATTCCAATCAAGCATTCACGGCAGTGTGAAATTCATCACCCTGCCTTCCCCTCCCCAGGACAGCAGAAAGGAAAGACAAGACGTATTCGCTACCTTACTGCTGCCTCTGTCCTCTGGCAGCCTGTGGTGTGTACTCAACCCATACAAACAAACCCGGTGACAATGTACAGAAATGTCATTTCACGGCCTCTTTAGCTAAAAACACATAGGTGCTATTTAAAATAATTACCTCACTTCAATACACACACTTAGAAATTCAGGGTGCATTAAAGCAGTAAATATTTAGGCAGATTGATTCAAAATCTTACACAATTTCATTGCATTTCAGTGTCAATACACTGTGAAATAGATCTTTTTATTTGTTTTACAAGCCTGTGCTAACTTGTTACATTTAACTGCAAAAATACTAAATTTCAATTTCTCCAAGCTTTCAAAATTTAAATGCTATGAATTCAAATCATGGACATGGATACAAACATGACAGATCTTCACTTCTGCTTGGAAAAGATATAGTCACACAGACTTAAAGACAAGGCAGAGACTGAAAGTTGTCTTTTACATTATTTACAATATCAGAATATTGCAAACATAGTAAGCTTAAAATTTGAAATTTCCTGAGCGTCAAATGTTAGTGTTGTCTTCTGCAACAATCTATTCTGCTATTTTTCTGTCATTTTTCCAGGAAAGAAGTCTTCTAACCCTCGACAGTCACTATTCATACCACTCACTTCTAAAGCAGGGAAAGGAACCTAATTAGACTGCAAGTGATAAGCAGAATACCAACGTTCATTTTAGTTTGTGGCTTTTATATTCTAGTTTATTTGTGTAGCTAGCTGAACTGCATGTAGTTAAAAATCAAGGGGAGAATAAGGGCATGAAAGATTATAAAAAAGAAATGAGGCAACGAAAAAAATCCCAGTGGTACTCAGCTGAAAAAAAACAAAGGAGTTATTAGCTGGAGGAATACCCAGTTTGACTCTGGTTATGTGGGAAAGTTTATATTTTCTCATACAAAGCCTAGCATCAAAGGAGACATTAAAATCCTACATTGAGTAAGTTGTCAGTAATGGATAAAACTGAGGCTTTCAAAGAAAAACACCAGCTATATTTTCCTGCAATGCACCAGTTTTTCGTTTCCCAGAGATGGAAGTTATTTGAGTGCACAGAACCCACTAAGGCTTATAAGGAAAGGTTGAGGTTTAGGTACGGATAATTTGGGTATTTTTGTGTTTTACCTCATCTTACACACTTCAGGGTCAATGAGTAAAAAGGCTTTGCAGTGGAAGAGCTGCACTATTAATGATTTTGCTGATGCAATGGACAGTCTCAGAGAAACATTTCAAATTGCTGAGTATAAATGGTCAGCTCTTTTAGCAGGATTTGGAAAACAAGGTGTTATCTTAAGGTCCAGTCAAAGGAAGGCTGCAGATTTCCAACCCTTTATAAATTTCAGTAAACTCTTTATTCCGTTGGTTGCCTGATAGGATTTGAAAGCTGTTTAAAATGGTGTTCACTTTATAACTATTAGATCAACCGACCTCAACTAAGTGATGAAAACATAAACCCAACAGCCATAGTTGCCAGAACCTGTAAACATGTAGGAATGTGTATTGGTACAGCTCCTGGAGGGGATCTCACCCCCTTCTGTTACACCACCCAAGGCAGTAAAGCCAAATCAGTGATTACAGGGACTGGGCTACAGGAACCAGTTCTTTTTGATTGGGAAAAAATATTGTTACTTACAACTGAAGCACTTAATCATGGGTTTAATTTACAATCAGCTAGGTGCAACTAATCTGACACACCATTATGAATGTTATTAGCCTCTGCAAAAGTCTATGGCTTGATTACAATTTCCATTCGGTTCAACAGTTCTTTGAAAATAATTCTGAGAAATCAAGTGTGTAAGCACTGGGACTTTTTTTGACAACATCTCTAGTCACAAGATCATCAGTAAATTAGCAGATGTCTGAAGAAAGAGGAAAAATGTTATGGTAAGTCAAATTATTAGGTTACAAGTGATGGTTTTGTTTTTTTTTTTAAATATTGGAACTTATGCCCTATCACAAACATAGCATAATCCAGTAGTTACAAACTCTGAAGTAATTCGGGTGAGTAACCCTGCTGCAGGGTCTGTCTAGCTACTTAATGAATAGTCTTTGTACCACAGCTGAAATTGATAATGTCAGATCATTTATTTTCTTCCATATCTGTAGTGGCACTGTAAGTTTTACAAAAATATCAAGACACTATCATGTAACTTTTCTCCTCTCTACTTGGATTTCCAAAAGTATGTCTGTGTGTCATAAACACTTCATTTATTTTTTTTTTTTTTTTTTCTAACAGTATCGTATTCCCAGCTTCTGCACACTTACTTTTAGCACAACTATCTCTTTGGAAACATGCTTTTTTGATTCAGGTGTGTGACTGACATACAAGCACTGTGACTGTACTTTTGATACCTGCTGTTAAGTTACAGTGCCTTTACAGCGGTCCCACTCACATTACATTTCTAAGAAGAAGCAAAAACTGAAAGACAAATACTTGGATCACAGTCCATTATGGCCATAGTAACTTCATATATAAATTGTAATAAGGACATGTCTGATGATGACTTTGTGCACAGCTTCTATCAAGTTTTCACCTCCCTAGAATTCCATACCAAACTTCTGTAAAATTAGCTCACAATTTTTCTAGTTTTTCCTATCAACTCTCTCTTCGGTTAGAAATTATCTCACCTGGGAAGTACAGCTATACCTTCCAATTAACACCTATAAATCATATTTAATGATTAGGAAGCAAACCCCAAGATTGTTTTCAGTATAAATTCTGCAGCAGCACATTTCAGATTTCACTCCCAGATGCCTCATAAATTTGGCAGATAATCAGGGAAGAATTATTAAAATTGGCTTGTTCTACTAAAGCATTAGATAATTTCCCAATTTCTACAAACTTTTCATTATTTATCTCAAAAAAAAAAAGTGTGTTATGCTACTAAATACTATATTTATGGACCACAAGATAGGGTAAATAATTACTATGTATGGATTCAGTGTGACACTGAAATAAGTGAATACAACTTGGAACTGGACTTGCATGGAATATCCTCAGATTTGGTTGTATTCCTTAATATGAATCTATTTTTTAAAAATTATATATCTGACAATATGCTGCAAATAGCTCTGAATATAGTGATCTACAGTCAAGTAGTATTATGGAAACAAATTGTACACAGCTTAACTGCTAAAACCTGTCTATATCAGCAGATAATGATGTACAACCTATTGGCCTTTAATTAAGTAAATATAGCTTTTTATTTTTTCTTATTCACTCATTGAACTGCTATTTCAGGCCACAGAATGTTCAATATCAAATCTTATTGAACTGCTTCCTTCAAATGAAGGGATTGTCTTAATTGGTAAGAATTAATAAAAGCTTTGTTAGGATTAAGAGTTCTCTTCTGTTGAAGGTTTTAGTAGAGAATAATGTAGGCAGCATGGAATGAATTTAAATAGTCAATACATGTCCTCATTAGCTAATTTCATTTTGACTTATTAAAGAACAGAGACAAATAATATAAAGTTTGAGACTTATTTCTTAAATAGAAATGAATGAGCAATGAACCTGATTGTGTCATCCACTAGAAATATACTGATGCTGAAATAATGAATTCTTGATAAACTGCAGAGAAAGGCATAAGCACTTAAATATAAATTAAACCCACTATAGACAGCTCCATATGAAGGACAGAAAACTTGCCATTTGGACCAATTAGTAAAATCAATACGTGCTTTGTTCAAGGATTTATTTGGAAGATCACTGACTACTACCAAAGTAAGAGTAGTTCCATTGTTATTCTGCAGTGTACTTAATCAAAACATCACAAGTTGTTCAATTAATGGATAAAAGTTTAACTATGATTTGTTTCTCTTGTTTGGACAAGACAAATGTGGTTCAAAGACCATCAGTCAAAGGAGAAACATTCAATCAATTAGTTTGATCAAGCTTTAATTATGTTTGCAGCATCGTAAACTTATTCCGCATGAAACTTAGGATCACTTAAAATTTCAAAGACTTTCAGCATCCTTCCAAAAAAAAGGAACCTGCACTGTACCAGTTTATACCTATTTGTCTTCTCAAACCAAAGTTCAGATCTTTTCCCTGAGTAGTATCAGACACACAAAGAATTCCAGTGGCTGTGCAAACCAAGGACCTGCTTGGAACAGGATAAAAAGAGATACAGAGAGATTTTCAAGAAATGTAATACTAATAAATTAAACCATAAAATTAATCCATAGGAGACAGAGCATCTTGAATCTTTACAGGGATTCTCACATTCTCACATACTTGCTTGTTTAAGGACAGATTTAGCACAAAGCCGGACTTTCACCTTGAAAGGATTTTATCATATTGTGTTTTGGTTTTTTTTTAATCTTTTAGTGATCTGTGTGTCAGAGAAACACATACTATGCCGAATGCATATGAAAAGATTATTGAAATCTAATTTTTGAGACAGGCCATATGAAAGTAAACTAGAAGCTTACTAAAGAGTATACTACCACATAGAAGTTATGTGCTTAATTCTTTTTGAAAGTTAACTTAATTTCTAATTACTCTTAATTTACAGTAGACTTTTTTAGGTTTGTAGTGGCTGGTTTTCAGAACCAGAAATTATTGTACTGGAATTAGATTCATTGTATTTATTCAAACAGAATTTTAAATACTGCTGTATTAATGTGATTGTGTATGTGAAGATTCCCATCTTTGCAACACTGTTGCTTAAGGAAACATGTTAAATTTATCTGGTTTGTTGCCCCTATGCTAAATACTCAGAGATGTTATTGCTTCTTCAAATTTTTTCATCCCAAAAAGCAGGGAACTACTATTTTACAGATTCCATGCATAAGAATTTAGGTTTTTCACTTGAAAAGAAATGACAACAGGGAAGTCAAACCACACATCTCTGAAAATGTTGATGGCAAATATAGGAGACGTTTAGAAATTGATTATCTGCTTTTGGACTTATATGAAGATCCTTGAAAGAATGTTTTCGATTAAAGCAGCAAATTTAATTCACAGAGAAACAAAAATCAAGGTAGAAACCTTGCACTTATTCAAAAAACTCCTTATCCTTACTACTTCAGCTCATTTTCTTAGTTGCTACTAGAACTAAAAACCATGATATTTCATTTTTCTGTGACCTTCTACCAAGTCATCAGCTACTGTTCCACAACTTCTGACCTCTTCATAATCCTCAGTTTTAACCTGAACACTTTGTTTGTTGCACTGTTGCAAGAAAGCTGTCTTCTTTTTCCCTATCTGTCCCACCCTTACTCAAGCATCAGACTAAATAAAAATGCTAAATAATGTGAGTAGGAATTCTTCCATCAAGGTCTTAGCAGGCTAGCTATAAGGTTTATAAATATCTGCCTCAAACAGATGCGAGCATGGATCATACACATTGTAACCATCTTTTGAAAATAAGACATTATACAAGGGTTTGTTTCATTACCAGAATTGAAATTATCTAAGACTCACAGTTGCTGCTTTGGCTGCATTCCCTGTCTACTGGAGGGGTAACTCCCTTGTAGGGATATACGGGGAAACAGGTGCAAAAAGAAGACATGAACATTGTATGTGGATATATCACCAGAGAAGTTGGATGGCATGATTCACATTCATTTCCTGGAGATGTTTAAAAACTTTCTGAAAATATTATGATAAAGTAGACAGAAGTGTTCTCTGGCTGAACAAGTGTCTGGCCCAGAAAAGTCTTGGATTTGTAGCACGCAAAGTGTGAAATGAAGGATTGCACCACCTTAGCCAAGTTAAATTCAGTCTTTTGCCGAGTCTTTGAGGCTGATCTTGAAGGACAGGATGGAAAAGTCATTAAAAACAAAAGCAATGAAGGAAAAGAAAAGAAAACCTAGAACAAATAACCACAAATATCTGTTACATGACCCTAGACACCCAGTAATATTACCTACTGGCTCAGATGCTGAGGGTCATGTTCAGACCACGTAAAATATAATTTTAAAATATAAACAGAGAAAATTATATTAATGGAGATAGAATCTAATTTTAAATAAAAAAACAACAAACTAAATAGAGAAAGAAGAAAAAGGTGTGGGATGAGTGACAAGTTTTTAAAATTTAAAGATTACTGTTTTCCTAGTTTGCTACTAGGAAACAATGGCATGAAACCCCCAAACTCAGAAACTGCACATATTTCTGAATTTTACATCATCAGTATATTATCTTAAACCCACATTTGACCTTAATGTTGCTGCTGTCCTTACAAGACATACCCACCCTGGATACTTTGTCTTAATGTATTAAATCACACAAATACTGGGTTTCTTTTTCATAGAATCATTTAGGTTTGAAAAGACCTTTAAGATCATTGAGTCTACCCTTATCACTATGTGATACTCAGTTTTTTCACAGAGAAACAAGATGATCGTCATCATTTAGCAAACCAGTAGTAGCAAAGGGAATAGAAGTCCTGCAGACTGGATTTACACAAGCTATGAATGGCACAATGGAAGAACGGGATAACACCTTGACTCATGCTCATGCTTTATTAATCACAGGGTACCTAAACCATAGCCACAGTTTAAATTTTGGAAAGGGACACACACCAGTGTGGTTTTCTGGCACATCTTAGCTGTTGCGGATTTCCCATCTTCCTTTTAAAAACAACTGCACACAACCCTGCTAGATATGACTGCAGTACAACCATCATTCTGACCGATGACAAAGGGCAGAAATTGGAGAAAATAAAACATTTTTTTTCCAACTTATAATAGTTAAGAACTATACAGATGACTTTCAGGAGGAAAGGATACTTCCTCCATTATCATCTTACTTAATCTGAACCTCAACAAGTAGCCAACAGGCCTTTATTATGCATTTCATTTAAATTATATTAATGTGTATCTCAGGAAGAAAAGTGAATCCTTTGTACCTGCAAGTCATCAGCTGTCCTTGCTTGCTACCTAAAAGAGTTACTTCTACAGCAAGCCACAGCTACTCTGCTTCTGTTCTATTTGACGTGGGTTTGAGAATGGTTTTACTGGTTTAGTATCTGTTTGTCTCCTTTTAACAAGTGTAAGTTTATGGGTTTTAAACAGAGATAATAATTCAGGAAAGCTATGAATTCTTTTATGAAGACTTTAATCAGGAGCATGACATTTCTTTTCAAATATGAGCAGCTTCTTAATTTATTTTGCTTGGAACTGACTTCCTGAATTTAACTTGATTTGTAACAGGTTTTTCACTAACACCCTAATCCTCCTAACCAATTTTCACTCGGTTCCATAGTCTGTTATCAATAGAAGTTTCAAAATTATGGAAATGATACACTTCCTAGGCAGGCAGAAAGAAAAGGAAGACTTTTAAGATACGTTTGCTCTGCCATAAAAAAGAGAAATGTGTCACTGTATGTGAATAATACTAATCTCAGACCTGTGTTAGGTACTGCCTCTACCTTAGAAATAATGGCATGGACTTAGATCTGCTGCTCAGGATCTCAAGGGATTTCATCCAGCTGTCCCTGTCACACATTTCCATGCTTTCGTTGTGACTGGTATCTGAACTGGTAAGATTTAAAGTTGTGCAGGAATGTCTCTGCAGGCTGCCATACCTAGAGTTGAAGCTCAGTCATGCTCTTTCTAGCTGTAAGCTAAGGTCTTTCTGCATAAAGCAGCAACTGGAAATCACAGAAATTACAGAGATTACATTCCACATTACACTAAAGCACACACCAAAATAAAAAATAAAATACGTAGTGAACCTGGAATTAAATAAATATTGGAATGGAAACTGATAAGTGAGCTATCTAAACTGTTCTCTTAACTGTCTCTCAAAAGAAGTGAAGAACAGGCGATAATTTGAAAAAAAAAAAAATCCTCTCCAAATCTACTTTCTCTAGCTCATCTCCCAGCATCATCTCAGTCTGAAAACCTAGGAAAAATTCTGGGCACTAGCCAGCCAACTGATCAGAAGTAACAGCCTTGATAACTTCAAGCATTTGTCTGTCCTCAGACTATGGCATCAGTCTTCTAGGGCCTCTGTAACCACCTGCAGATTGACTTTGACTTGGGACCCAAAGTTGCTTTTTGAGGCAAATGCGTTTTATACATCAAACCTTGATCCATTTCCTTTAAACTTATCAGTCACAGTGACAAATCTGATACCCAAATCATGCTCTTTTTCTGCAGCTACACTTTCCTGCTTTCACTGTCATATAGTTGTTCTTTTTTCACGTCTCCCACTCCTGTAGTGCACTGCTGCACTGTCCTTTTGGCTGACGGCTTGCTTTCCTCTTCTATCCCTTTCATCAGCCTAAAGTATCTCTTTTTTTTTTTGAAATAAAATGCAGATGTAACATTCATAGATTATATTCTATATCTAAAGGTTTGGTACCAGTACCGTAGTCAGGTAGGTAAGAAATAAAGCAATTACAGACCAGGACAGCTGCAAAAAGCCCCTGAAAACCACTTATTTACTCACCTAAACAAAAAAGCCCCAAACAAATAATGACATATTTGGTTCTCAAAATTCATTTTTAAAAGCCAAAAAATTAAACTGGTGTGAATTTTCTACAATATAGTCATCACTCCTCGCATCTGAATTTTTATCAAAAGATGAAAACGTGTAAATAAAAATAAGCATTAACCCCAGGTTCTTATCCAAACATTACTGAATTTTTCAAAATTAGACGGTTACAGCAACATTTCTGTGAGCTTTTGGTGGACTTTTGGGGGTCTTGAAAAGCCATTAGAAATTGCAATTAGCTCTAGCATCACCTTTCTCTTTTCAGTGTGTTCCTCTTCTGTTTTTTTATTCTTTTTCATAGAAGCTTCTGGCTTATACTGTGACAGTAAATTCAAAACAATGTTTTCAAAATTAGTATTTCAGTAACTAGTGAGAGGAGCTGGTTAAGCAAAGTAGCAACCTCTCCATTCTTCTATTTATATCTCCTAAAATCAGGAGCCTACATTGCTGACTGTAAGCCAGTCTTTTGCCTCTGTTATTTCCTAGGTATGTCTACAGCCAGATTAAAAACATCTGCTGGACCAGGCAGATTTACCCACAGTTCAGCCAAAGCTCTTAATCAGATTCAATTTCCTCTTGTTCTGGTCCCTTTGATTCTCTCTTTATTGTCTGCCTATATCTTAACTTGAAACTTTAACAATTCGTCTTCTCTTCCAAACTGGAAATAGCATCTCTTTCCCAGATTCAAAACCCTTAGATCCATTTCTGCAGTGAATATAAAAGCTGTCTGCACTTTCAAAGTTCTCATAAGTTCTCACAGAAACTTGCTGTGTCTATTCTATATGTATCTCCCATCAACCTCAGATGGCAGATTGTATTCTGTCCTCCTTCCCTACTTTATGGCAGTGACGAAACAATAATGTCTTCTTGCATCTAATGCCTGTGGTTTGACTCTTTCACTTCAAAATATTTTCTCTACCTGGTGTTCTAAATCTTACCTAAAAATCAATTTCTTCTACCACTTTTTCAATTCCACAGTCACAATGAAAGCTGACCATGTCCAAGTTTATTATTTTTTATCTGAAATTTTCTCACTGTATTCACTTCTACTGGTATAATCACCTAACTTCCCCAGAATTAGAATTAGTTAAGTCCCTTTTCCCAGTGTCACAGTGGAAGATATAGCCCAGGTTTGGTTTCATTGGTAATGGTACCAAACTCTGTACACAGAAAATGGAAGTTTAATTCTAAGTAAGGGAAACATATAATTCTGTATTAAAGCATAAAAATGTGATTATTGAGTTCTTACAGTTTAACTGGAAGTCTTGTGTTGTTTGACATTCTTTCACAATGCTTGAGATCTCAAAGATAGTTGATTATCTACATTCTTTTTTTAAATTTTGTTTCAGATGGACTTTGACAAGGGACTCAGACAAATCTTTTTGACAGTGTATGACTCCCACAGCTCAAAGCTAACAATATTTAACTTTTATGTACATTAAAAATAGCTTGGAAATGTGACCAGAGTGAAGCTGAAAGACTTAGAAAGCAAAAAACCCCAGATTTTTTAAAAAAGTCAGATTTATTTAAAAGTATTTTTAGCTATGCTGATAATTTTGGTTGTGTGACTCATACCATGGGAAACATTTGAGCTGGTCATAGCCAAAGACAGGTATCTTCTGACTGAAGAAATCAGAAACCACAAATCTATTCCCTGAAAACCCTAAACTCAGAGTACACATATCTGCAGTCTTCAATAGTAATTTGATATAAACTCTAGATCCTGCAAAAAGGGAGGTGGGCCCCAGACCTTCAGTCCTTTTACTGACTCCCAGGCTACCCCAGTGCTCCCCAGAAGCTGATGTCCATCAGTGGTCCTGCTCACAGGTAGAGCAGCCCCACCGGCACTCACCACCGGCCGGTGCACATCCCAGAATGCTCGCTCCTGGCTGTCAAGAATCTTCCTCTCTATCTTGTCTCTCTTCTTGTCAACTCTGTCAATGTTACAGGATATTTAAAAGAAACAGTGTTAATGACAGTAATTTGAAACATAAGAAGGGTCCAATCAGTTTTCCCTCCCCTTCTCCCTTCACCAAACACACAAACCCAAAACTCTTCCTCTTCAAAGGAACTTACTTTGCTTGTGCTTCAGCTTGCATAAAAATAAACTCCCATTTCCGAGCAAATGCTCGCTGTAGCCTGGCCAAACTCTCCTGAAAATACATTACAATTTTAGTGGGTTAGGTTGTAAGCTATTTACTACTTAATAGATTTTAGTTTATCTTTCCTTCCTCCCCTCACCCACCTCCCCCAAGATGTAATACAAGTCATATCTGTGCCCGTGTAAATGTACCTTCCCTATCTGATATAAAGTCTTTCCTTGACACCATAGGGGTTGGAATACTAGGTCTACCTACTTTTGAACACCCTGATTATTTCAGTTTTGAAACTCTGATGACAAGGCTGGATGCAGCTTTCAGCAGAACATGTGATTGCTGAAGCATCTTTATATACTGGGTGCTGGCTGAGTAATTTTGCAACAATACAAAGAAACATTCTTGTTTTGAAAGTACCTAATACTGAAAGAGAAGAGCATTACTTCCCATACTGGATGATCCACATGGTAATTCCCACCAGTCATCTATACAAACAGTTTACATTGAACAGTGTGGGCTGCCTATCAATTTATTTGGAATAAAATAATAAGAAGCTATCAGTATTTTGGCAGTATAGGAATCTTGCCAAAGCACCACATCTATCCTCATTTTACAAAAATGCAGACTATAGTTCTTCACCACTGTGCAGGAATTGTGTATATCCTACAGCCTACTAACAATAGGAGGAAGATTTGTAACATCTTAGCAAAATTCTTTCCTCCAGTGATGCCGGAACAGCTTCACTGTCTGTAACAGAGCTTTTCCAATCTCCCCCCAGCTTAAATGGCAGCAGTATGCAGTCTGTTAACACGGAGAAGGCTGAGGCTTTTATCTTCCTCCAAAATGACCCCTGTTACCTTCATGCACTGCTTTTACTAAGTGAAAAATTGTCTGTAAACTCCCTAACAAAAGTTGCTTTAACTGTATTTGTATGCATTGCAAATATATCTCTGAGACATAGTTACTGAAAATAAAGACTGCAGGGAGTGAAGAGCAGGCTTTCTGGAGATCTTGTCAATACCAGTAAAGGCTCTTGTGTATTGTATACTGGAGGTGAATTTTCTAAGGCATGTAAGTATAAAATTATGCATACCCCACAGTGCAGTACACTGAAAAGCAAGCCTGTGCCAGAAGAAGCAATAAAGTGTGTCAGCATGGTGCTGCGGCTGGAGCGCTTGGCATGTTGAGAAGCCTTGCTGACCAGCCTGCTATCATGTCACGGCAGTGCCGCTGGACAGCTTGCAGCACAGAGCCGGCGTGGGTCATCAATTTTATGGTGACATTTTCCTGAAAAATTCATGAATTTTTTGGGGGGGATAGGGATGGAATTCAAGACTTCTCTCTCCTTAGCGAGTGTTGTCCTCATCAACTGATCAAACTTTTTCTGGCTCTTCTTGGCCCCAATTATCTCACCTTGCCTGGGGCACAGCCCAACTTTCAAGCAGTGGTAAATGCCTCTAGCCTGTTCTTTGCCTCTTGCCTAACTGATGGGATAAAGGCTCAAGCACCAGCATCACTTTAAAGAATGAGATTTATATTTCTGCAGCTACCAAGTGCTTTTGAAAACACTGCCAGATATCCTTCATTCAAACCTTACACGGCGTAGAGTAAAAATGCTTTCAAACACTTGTGGTGTATCTGGGATTTGTGAATGGTTATTTCTGATCCTGGCACGGTGATCTGAGCAGGGTAAGATTGGAGATGGACCAAAATCTCAACTTTTGCCCAGTTAGTCTTCACTACAGTCTCTCAAACAGCGCGTATGACCGTTGAGCACTCTCATACCCACATGCTGGCAAAAGAGGATAACTAATAAATTTTCACACATTATGCCTGCAGTTCTCATACTTAACATTATTTCACATGCTCATTAGACCCAGCGGAGAAATTTGCCCTTCCCCATGTACTTACAGCTTCATAGTCTGCTAGCTCTAGCCTTGCTTTGTTTTGCATTGTCCGCTTGCAGAGGTAAACGGCTGGAACAGAATAAAATAACAGAATTTGATACTATCTCACAAACACAGCAGACCAGAAATATAGAGACTTCATGTCTGTTTTACTGCTAGCTTTTTCTGGTTTGATTTCTCCCCCTGTTCTAAAAGTCTTTAAATACAGGGTCAATGCTAACAGCATTGTAACTAAAATGATGGGTCAGATACAGAGATTCATTAAATAATTATAAAATCTGCTTTATGCAAGACATCATATACAAAATGTATGAGATACTTGGGTGAAGTGCTTTAACTGCCAGGCAACTAGCACATTAAAGAAAAAATGGCAAAAACATTTTTGAAACTGTGAGTATAACTCAAAATGCATAAGAGTTTTATCAGGAGCTGCTGCTATATTACTCAAATAGGTTTTTAAGAATGCATATACATGGTTTTATGTATTTTTACTCTATATTTAGAAATCACAAAATGTCAGTCTAAGAAGATTTTAGCTAAAAATTAAATCTAGATAAAATTCAAGTCTTATACAGATTAGTCTGCTATAACCAATATTTAAAACAGAAAACAAGAGGCTAAAAATGAAAAAAAATCTATCATGTATTAGATATAATGGGAAAAACATTCTTTCATTTTTTTCTGGATCCAAAATCCTTCAGCAGAGCTGTTCTGCCTCCACCTCATTCAAACAGAGGAGAATCTTAATAAAGTAGAATACTGACAGCTAAATACTGAAAGGACACAGGGAGGAAAATGAAACTCAAAGACTACATAAACAGCACAGGGGCTTGCATCACGTTGCTCGCTCCTGAATTCTTTATGCACTCCGTTACACTTGAACAACATACATTTCCATTAGACTTTATTTAGCAACAAATACTTCACATCAACTCTGAATATCGTGCAGCTTCCTCCACCAGCAAGAGAATGAGTGCGGCACAATTCCTTATTGTGCAATATTTACCCACTTCATTACTTCAGAGCACTTTCTTATGTGTGAGATACAGTAATCTTTTGATCAGTGTAGGTAAGAAAACCTTAACTTATGCATGGTTTTTATGATCAGCGAAAACACCCACATTTACTGGCTGTGGTTTACTGTTCCTGCTTCCTGACTGCCAGTTGGTCAACTACAGGAGCAGAGAGGAATAACTTCACAGAGGAGCTAAACTGTTGAAATCCCTAGGAAGAGGGAAGTGCTCATCTTATATATAGCTTTGATTTTTAAGGTAGTCAAACCAATTATGTTTTACGACTCCATGGAAACATTTATTTCTGACAAGTCACCTGCAAACGTATGCAAACCCACTCCAGTGGATGCTCTTTCAGTGGAACTGATGACAAGCACTTCTAATAACTCCAGCTGCAGTTACAGTTGTTACTTGATGTAAAATGAAGTTACATGTTAATGCAGTTTTTGTCATCTCCCCCCCCTCCCCTTCCCGCCTTTTTTTTTGTGTGTGATATGGTCTGTGTTCTTTCATACTTTTTCACTTTCCACCCCCATAAGCAGCCACTTTCTCTATTCCCTGCACTCCCATATCCTCTCTGGTTCCAATGCAATTTCTGTGTCTACAAAATCTATAAATACAGATACAAATCCACATCACAAACCAAGCATAGAGACAAACAGTTTCTATAGCCTCCGTTTCTATGCATTTTAATATTAATATACACTTACACTAATGCATTGGCATGCATGCTGAAATGTCACAAAAAGATGAAGGGATGAATTCTGGACCCTTTGTACCTAGGTTGCATCCACAATCAGTACAGTGGTAAGACAATACTGAGGAGAGAGATGGTCTTTGTTATTTAGCTTCTTTTACAGTTAAACATTTTCCTCTCTTGTCCTTCACAATCAGTTATTTCATTGAACAAGAAAAAAATAATCCTTAAACCCCTTTAAAATATTAATTTTAAAATTCATGTTTATGAATTAAATACATATTCAATAAAATACATATTTAATAGAAATGTGCAGACAGTTCTGAGAACTCCAGGGGTCAAATTTTGTGTAATCCAACCACTCTAATACCATCTGAACAGAAACAAAACAAACTCCCTGTTCTCTGCACTTGTTTAAGCTGTTGTAAACCACATTCTCATGGTCCCTGTATAGGCACCTTTAGTTAGCATAGCACTTCCTTGAGTCCCATTGGGGGTATATTTTGTGATTAGCATCTCCTGCTATCTCCAACAAAAAATGTTGCTGCAGAGGTGGCTGACTGTCCATGTTTCCGTCAGGATCAATTTTAACAAAAAAACATCGTCAGATCACAAAGTTCTCAACAGTGGCAAAACAACAACCAGGTCACCAGAAGCAGGCAAGAGGAATTAGTTTGCCACACTATTAATCTGATACTGGGTCTAAGAACAGTCTTGTCTTCACTGGGTGACTGGACTACAGTATTTTCCCTGCAGGGTTTTTTTTAATGGCCTTTTTTGCTCCAACTCCATAGCAAATTTGTTTTTCATTATGAGCATATCTTAGACAAGACTCAAAAAATCATGTTCATCCCCCAAAACTTTTTTCTCTGGATACTCTCCCCTTCAGGAGCTTAAAGTTTTTAACACCCGTGGCTTGGATTCTTTAAGTCAGAAATGGTTTTATGTGCCAGTGCGGGTAAGGCAGTATATGCTCAATTAAGATTTAGTTATTTGGGAAATACAACATATCCACTAGTGTAGAAGAAAGTAGTCCTCCAGGGCATTCCTACTCTTTGACTCAATTTACTGCCATTGCTACATGCTAACAATTACATCCTTATAGAAATGCATGTCTGAGGATCTGTTTAAGTCTGCTCATAGTCACACGAGAAGCTGGCATCAGCTCAGAAATTTGAGTTCACCAGTTCACGCTCTCATTATCGTATTCTTTGGCTTGTCTGTAACAAAATTCACTAGCACATTGGAAAGCAAGAAAAATGTGAACGTCACTCTCATTTCCAGCCAGAAAGTTTGAAGACAGAGAAATGAGGATTTTGTTCTTCTGGCTTGTAAAGCAATAAGATATGAAACATGGATATTTCCATCTTTCGCAGGTACTGCTCCTTTCTGCACCAAAACACATGTGAAGTAACTGTGTGTCCAGTAACCTGACCTTGAGCACGTGGGGATGGTGTCAGTCACTTTCCCTCTCCAAGCAGAGTGATGACCCTCAGCATTTCAGAGAACAACAGTGTCTGCTTTTCTAATCCTGTGGTTTGTACAAGTTGCCAGTGATCTTACAGCTTCAAACAGAAGTACAATCTGCAGGAAGGGTCTCCAGCTAAACTCCTCTATTTTTCTGTATACTTCTCTAATTATCTGCCCCGCAAAGGTCCTGGTCAGGGTCCTCAGTCCACCAATTGCCCTGAGCAGCCCATCCAGGTCCGTGCTGAGGCTCCCTGTGCCCAGGAGCTGCGCTTAAGCCCAGCTACTTTGCCTGGCCCCAGCTTGAGCTACATTGTAGACATGCCTCTAACCAGCCCTGTGACCTACTGACTCTGCTCTGGCTTCTTGGCTGGACCTTGGACCTCCCTGATCACTTGAGACTTTGTCAGAGAGAACATTGCTCCCACCTGCACTATTGCCACCCTCGGTTCTTGCTTACCTTCCCTTGCAGAGCTGCCTGCTCTTGCCACTCCCTGACAAGGGTGCTGAAAAATGCTTAACGTATGGATGAATTATATGCAAGGAACAGGGTCTGATTAATAACCTCAATTTGCTAAATATGGACTGCCACATACACTCTTATTTTTAGAGCCAGTGTATTCTGATGGATTTTGCAATCAACATAATTGCCTCCACTAAACTGAATTATATATTAGATGCTATAACTTGTGCTTTAGAAGTGATAGATTATCATGAGAAAACAGATTTGCCAAAAATTTTAAAGGCAATATTAATTCGCAATATTTCATAATGAAAGACAGCCACTGATGTTTATAAATGGGCATTTGAACCACAAACCAGTCCTAAAACACACTTTGGTAGCTGTGCAATAAATACAGACTACTCGCTGTTGAAAATTCTATTCAGGCATTCAAAAACATGAGCAACATGAGACTTAAAGTCAGATTGCAGAGTGTTCTAGAGAGAGCTGCATGAAAAAGGTGCCTGGGCTTTCCCTCTTGCAAGTTTTTAAACTGTTAATAACCCATTTTCACAGTTAGCTACCTTGGTATCTCATTCTTGACTGTTTATTTGTACCTGAAAGGTCCTAAGAAACCTCTTTAGATTTTTTTTCTTTAAATGAGATCATAGCTATAATGACAGGTTTCACTCTAGAATCAAGAACCTGGACTGAGTCCACATTATATTACACACACTTACTGAAAAAAATCCAGAGCTTTCACCCAAAAGTTAAACTGAGGAATTTAAGCTTGTTGCGAAACAGAGGCTAAACCCTCCCTCTCACTACAGCAGAGAAAAAGCCTCAGCTAAATTCAGTGCAAGTACAACTGGGCCTCTGAAGCTCATGGATAACACCACCTACACATCCACCACCATGTACACAAACTTAAAGTCCTTACATAATTGTCCCAGTGCCAGTGGTGTTACAGCTTGATTCAGCCCCGATGGTGGGCGTTAACTTTCAGGGAACACTCATTATCTCCGCTGAGGCCAGATTCACTTCATACTCTCTGTGAGTCAAAATTCTTGTTTCAGAGTCAGTGTGTACATGCTTAGTCAGTATTTAAAGAGCAAAGAAAATAAAATGTATTGCAAGGTCTGAGGGTTTCAAAGTGCCCTGTGGGCAGGCAGAAGTTCTCTCTCCGTATGCGAGTGCCAGCATCAGATGGAGAATTACAGGACAATCGGCACAGAACATGACTGCAGGATGGAGAAAATGAAATCAACGATCTCATTTAATCAGTGGGATTTCTAGGGCTGTTTATACTTTCTCCAGGTCACCTCTGCTTTTATTCAATAAAAAAAATATATTTTTTTTCTCTTTGCAACAGCTATTGAGTTTCACTTAGTCTTAACAAAAAGATAACAACTTTTAGGCGATCAAATGGGTCACCCATCAGTCTTGTGTACCTATAAAAAAGCCTATGTTCTTTAGTATAAGCTAATACTATTAAGTTAGAAGGAAGACCATAATTGCTTGTGTGCACTAAATTGCCAAATGGTCAAAAATGTAACTCCTGAAACACTCTTCCCTTTCTCTACTTTATATTCTTTGATCACACTGTTTCTATAACATTTAAGGAATGCAATTTTATTATAGATTTAGATGGGTAGAGGTCTTTCTAACATAAGCCAAGGGCAAGAACGAAACCAAATCTCAAACTATCAGAGAGCTCAAGAATTAGAAAAAGGCAAATTCATCTTCAACACACAAAAGTCCCCAGATGATGTTGGCTTGGGAAAATCCTGCAGGCTAACCAAAAGAGGTATGAAAGAGTCGTCACTACTACATGAACTATAGGATCAGATGAAAAATATCCTGTTGTCAAATCTAATTTAAAATTGCATCCATTGAATTATTTTATACTTCTTGATGTTATCATAATGCTCTCAATTTGCATTCAAGAATTTAATACCCTGCTTTGGCACAAAAAAAAAAAAAAAAAAGCTTTCTACCACCTCTTAAGGCACTCAGATTTAAGGGGGACCCAAATGCACTTGCTAAAAAGCTGCTAAGAAAAGGAGGCACAACAAATCCAAATACACTGGTTTTGCAAAGAAACTACTTAGGGCATGTGCAATCCAAGGCAAGGCTGCTGATGTTGGAGGATGAAAAGAATTTTCTTCTAAACTGCAAAAATCAGCTACAGGGAGGGCATCAGAAGGTAATCATTACTTGACAAAGCGGTCAATTACTCAGTGCCCACCTGACAGAGGGCTATCAGTGGCATGATAGTGCACGACTAGAGAAAAACACCGTTTGTTGTCACTGCTGCCTTCATGACCTGAAAGTCCCAGTTTCCATACTGGTAATGAAACACACAAATCAACACAGAAATTTGAAAGCAATTCTGAAAATTACAAGTTATGTTTATAAATCTTGGAACTTATTCTGACACGAAATTTTATCTCTGTTTATAAGGGACCTAGATTCAGATTACCAATGCATTTAAAGTAAAGCTTTACTTTACTTTAAATTTTACATTACTGCAGAAAACCTGTACTTGGGTCAGCTACCTTTTCATATGCATGCATACAAATGTATTGGCCAAACACATTTTCCGTGCTCCACAGATTACGGAAATAAATTACACATTTATGGAACAAAAAAAAGAATCAGTAAGTATATCTAAGTTTACAAGTAAGTAAAACTCTAAAGTGGTGAACTGGCTGGAAAGCGTTTTCAGGAAATGCCTCCTGCTTACAGAGCCCTCGCTGCAGTGGTTGTCAATGTCAGAATTAGCAAGAAGCAGAAAAAAATTCGGGACATGCTTGTTGAAGTGAGACTTTCTTTTCATCATTTATATGACAGAGATAGCTCCTAATGAGTGAATTATGTAGCTCTGCAGAGAAATATAATGGGATATGAATTCAGAGTGGAAAAAAATCTTGTAGGTCACCTCTTCCATCTTTCTGCTAAGTCTCTTTCCTACAGCTCATTTGATTCGGTTCTGCCCACATTAAATTTCATGCCTAGCAAGCACTGGCCCTTTTTCTTCAGGGACCATTCTCCTTTATAGACTGGTCTTCTCACTTAGTCCTGCCACCAAGATCTTAGTTAATATATTCTGTACATGTAGTTTCTCAAAGCAAAGGCACACACGTAAGGAGCCACAATGCAGTCTTGGCAGCAATTTAGTGCATTACTTGAGTCTGGTGGAAAGAGTCTGCTCCTTACTACACCTAGAGATCCAGCAGTATTTGAGGCACTTTGGGACAGATCCTTAAAGGAGGGATCTCTGTTAAGGACCTAAGAGGATTGCTTGCAGGAGTCATTGCTGATGTACTTTGGCTGGCATCAGCTGTTGAAAAAATGGGAACTGGACATCAAGATGCAAGATTACAGAACTGCAGAGCTCTCCAGAAACTATCGACACTGGTAAATTTCTCCTCATTCTCATGGCATAAATTTTAACAAATATATTTTTAGTTCATGTCTGACAATTTATATCAAAGAAAATTCTACTCTGCTACCAGTTTTGCCCCAAGCTACTAACTCATAATTATGGACTGACTTCCAGAGATGCTGAGCACATACAGTTTTCCAGCAGAGTTCAGGTAAGAAATAGGGCTTAATATTTCTCAAACACAAATCGCTTACTAATAAGCTGTTGCCAAGGGAATCTTGCCTGATCATTCGGGCAAAGAAACAATATTTAGCATCCTCTGTGCATTTCTCCTTCTAGTCAGTTACTCCACAGGAAAGGATGCAGCCAGATGAATGAGAGATTAAATTCCTGAACTAATCAAATGTTCATAGAGGGATTTGAAGCTAGGCATGTAAAATAAGTAGGCAACAAACTCTAGAGAGAAAACAATATGAGAATTTTCAAGATGTGAAAAACTTGATACATGATTGTAATTACTTTCTGTGTACTATATATTCTTTAGCACGACGGCAAGTTTGGCAGAGCAGAGGCGGATGAGCCAGGTGCAATGACTCCTGTTCAGAACGGAGCAGCAGAGGCTCTACATGAACACAGAGAGGTCTGTCATTTCACTCTTAAGCTATAAGAAGGTATCATTAGGAAGGGAGCTTTGTACAGACTGAGTTGTTAGCTGATTATCAAGAAAAATTAAATAGGACAGACTTTTGCTTTCATAAAAATGCTGGCAAACAACAGCTATGAGACGACAACTTTCACATAGCAAAAGTAGATGGTTTCCTTATTTTACTGTAACTCAGCCTGGATAACAGAGTCCTAAATGTCCGTAGAACTGTCACAGAAGTTTAGAGGTAGCACTTATCCAGACAGGGAGCTCACACTTTTAAAAGGAGCAATTAATTAAGCCTTTTGTTTTTCCTGCAAGTGCTCTAATTTCCTAGAAGACTGCCTTCATGGCACGGCTTTATCTGGAAGGCTATTGAAAATATGTACCTTTTCATAACTTGCCCTTTTTCATAGTAGCAGAATTTAAAAATTTACTTTGAATATATAGAAAAACAGTCGAATTTAGCATCATTTACAGATCACATGTTTTGTGCTCTTAAACTCATGTTGCATTATCAGTTATTTATGGTGTTCTCCATAACCTACCCAAGATTCTGCAGTCCTCCTCCATTTTTAACTCACTTGGGAGAAATGCACACACATAAAATTACAAGGCTCAAACAGCAGCCTCTTGCAACTATATAGATGTAGCGGACTGTTGTCTTCCAGTATTGGTCCAAACCTCCTTAACACTGTAAGTGACTGTGGTACTTGTGAAATTTTATTCTGTCTCTCCTTTCAACATTTTTTTTTTAATATGCAGCTAACTGTAAGAAAAGGTCTGTGTATCACAAACACTTTTGAGTCTAACCATCGACAAAATGCGCACTAGAGAAAATAAGTAAAAGTTACTAATTCTTCTTAATATCTTATACGTTTGAAATTCTTATAAGCCTCTTACATTGTCACAGCTGTGTTCATTTGTTTGCTTAGGCTTAGGCTTGAGCTTTCCAAACACAGAAATAATTGCTATTTTGTTGTGAATGGAATTTTCCCCTAACCTTCTGTATTTCTTATTTATCTTGCTCAAAAACAGTAAGGAACTGAATTCCTCAAATTGGCAATACCTGTGAGTCACAAAAACTCCAAGAGAACCTGACGGGTCCCATAAGAACTGAGGCCAAATCCATATGGAATAACAATTTCATATGTGGCTTTATATTTCCCCTTTCTGAGATGCAACGGACATAAAAAATCTCCATATTTAATCAGTTCTTAATGACATGAACTGTTTTTAATCTGAGAGAAATAAATTATGTCAGTTAAAAAAATTACATCTGTAAGGAAAGAGATTACAGGTAGGTCACACGCTCAGCCATTACTTGTGTTCCTTTCCAGAGCCAGTTTTCTGAACTGAGATCCAATTCTATTTGTCACAAAGCCAAATCATAATTCAGAAACATGACTTAACTCAAGAAACGTGAAAGGATTTGAAATACACTGGGCTTAAAGAAAAAAATATTATAAATGTGCATACTTGTTTTCGTTAATAAAACCCCACTGAAACCAATGGGATTCTACACAGAACAATGTGTCCTGCATGGTGGACTCCAAGACATACAGCATTAAAATGGGTATCTTCAACAGACAGAACCTAAGAACCTATATTTTTAAAAATTATTTGTAGTTTGAGGTATCTCTCTTGAGATCTCTTATAGCATGATTTTCATTAAAAAGGGAGGGAGACTTTAAGCACTTTGTAAAAATGAGTGGTTCCTTAGTAACCACAGAATGATCAGGTGGTTGATATTTTGATAGTTACAATCAAAATCAAAGGCTACACGATTCCACTTTGACATACAATAAATTAATCCAAGCCCACCTTTTGTCACCAAGACACAGCACTACGCTGTATCTTTATTATGAGAATGGGTCTGCAGTTTCTTGACATATTGGAAGATTCTGTTTCCATGTCTTTTTTCTTCAAAAATTCTTCAGATAAATCTTTATTAAAGAAAATATTTGATATTACAATCTGATGTGGAATTAGAAATAACATAGATGTAAAGATTATTTGTTTTTGAGTTAGCTCTCGTAATAAATTAAGACATGCCGTATCTCAATCTCATTTAATTTCTAGTGTAAGATTAAGTATTTTCTCGGCAGTATGCTACATTCTGGACAGTAGCCCAGCTATGGGTGAGTAATGGTAAGTGGTTGGGAGTAATATTTAAATTAAAATAAAATTGTAGTTTGTTCTCAAAGACTTGTAAATTTAGGTCAATGCCAAAGAAAGTGGTTTGTTAATCATTTTGATAAAGGAAGATTACAGAGAAAGCTTACTTCTTGCTGGCCTTGAGAGACTTCTAATGCCTACCACAGTCATTAGTTTTAGGAGCACAGTTTCAAGCTTCTTCAGGAAAAGTCCATGAAAACGGACGCACTGCACAGCACCATAATACATTAGAAGTGCAAAATTATTTGCATAACTGTAATAGCATAAATTCTATTTACTATGTTTTCTAGGAAGTAACAGAATTACTGTGAACATCTGCAGGATCTCTTTGGAGTGTATTTGAGGTGGAATCTATCTTTTAACATCCTCAAATTCTTTCAATCCTATTTTACATTTGTTTTGGATTCTTGATTATCTGTTTGATTTTTCTGTATGCCTCTGATGACCACTGTTTGTAACATTTATAATGTGATGCTTTTTTGCAAGCAGCTGTATTCACTTCTCCCCTTATCTGCCTTCTCTTTACATTCATAGAAAGATATTGGAAAAAAATCCACAGGCCACAAGGCAAAGGCTAATTTCTGGGACTGGGAAGATGATAAGCTAATAAGAACACTATTGAAAAGTTGTCTCAAAAATTTAGTTTTCCTGTGAATTTTCCACTAGCGTTAGCCAATTCTGGTGACACACAGCCACCTTAGGTAGGTCTTCTGCAATGCTCTGACCCTGCTGTATGAGGGAGCTGTGGGTGGGTTTCTGAACAGGCGTGTTAAGAACACCTTTGTTAAGATAACCTTTGGCTCATGACTCAGAAGGAGCAATGAGATGGAAGGATTGGGGCTTTCCCTTCATTCCCCCTCTGCTACAGAAGAGTGTAAATTCACCAACTGGAACATATTTTACAGGTCTTATATTTAAATCACAAAAGGTCTGTAACAAGTATGTCTACTGTGCAACACTGGCACCTCCCTGCATGATGAAGAAACTGATCCCAAGTTTAATTCTGTATTTTTGGCATGCAAATATTGGACAGATTATATAAGATTTCTGTTTACTGACTAGAGTCTGTAATTCATTCCCCAATCCAATGGGTCAGCTCTGACTAGAAAGTTAGTCTCTCCTAATTTAGATTAATGGATATTAATAGAAACTTTCTCAGCCTGATCTCAAGTTCAAACCTGTTAAGCCTATATTTATTTATTAAAATCCCCCTGGTAATGTAATACACATTACAGCTAAACAACTCAGTCTCTTAAAACCGTAATAAATTACTTTCTGATCTTTGACATACTAGGAGACTATACTGAAGTGTGCCTCTGAGAAAAGCAAATAACACTTTCAAGGAAAGGAAAAAAACACATTGAAATAAGTGGTAAGCTTTTCTCCTTCAGCAACTAATTTCCTCATATGGAGTGGTTAATCACTCAGGTGTGGTATGAATCACTTCTCCTTTGTAGCTTTCAATAACTATTTGCTGGACAACTTCAAATCTCAGTTTTTTACAAATTTTACAGAAAGATAAACATTTTCCTCCTTCTATAGGATGAGGAAACTTTTACCATTTTCAAATTCTACCTTGAAGGCCCTCAGCTCTGCTGAGAGCCTCATCTTGAAATTCTTTTAGTTAGCGATGTATTTGAAATTAAACAGTTTCTGTTGCAGAAAGGAAGCAAGCATCTATTGGAACCATCCATCCCTGTGGTCTTCAGCTCCCAAGGGCTGAGACTGAATCCACTACAGGTATTTAAATTTCCAAAAAGCTATAAATAGAGACTTCCAAAGTCTGAGTTTTTGAAAAGTTAAGCTATCACGTACATGCTTGGTTACCTAAAAAAGTGACCTGGTCTTCAGATGAGCTTAGTACTTACAGTCTAGATTAGAATGAACAGGAGAGTCATATGTTCATAGATAAACCATTTTCTTTAAAAATCATGTCACTATTTGGTGTACAGAGGCACCTGATTTATCATTTTTATGAGTTATTTGTAAAATGTTACTACCCATTATCTTCAGATTTTCCTGTCTAAGCACACATCAGCAATTACAATGTGTAACTTATGAATAGAAACCCAAGAAACAGGCAAAGAAACAAGGTATTTTCTAATACAGTACCTATTAGAACCACATAAGTTTCCATAATAAACAATTTTTCACACCGTGTATGTCAGAAATAAGAGGTCTAAACTAGGCACATTTTCAGGTCTGAATCTGAGAATAACTATTGCACAACCATCAACAAAGCGTCCTCTGCTTCGCTGAGACTGTCACTGTAAATAATTACACTTCCTGAAGCAAACAGAAGTTGTAGATGGCAAGGTAGGTTTTGAGTTTTGACACTTTTTTTTCCCCTCAGATCAACTCCAAATCTGACTTTAACGAACTTTTAATAAACTTTGGAAAAGGTAACAGCACATTCATTTCAGTACCAGCAATTCTTGCACAAAATGACTACATGAAACATAATTATGTTTTTAACAGTGGGATGATTGAACAAGACTGACTGTAATGATGTGTTCATTCATATAATGCATAATTCCCAAAAGAAAGAGGAAAAATTTCTACACTGACCATAGTCTGTGTTTTCCGGCTCCCAACAATTTGATGGCCAAAAATAGGGTGTCTATAGACAAAACAAAGAAGTAGGGAACTCAAGTTAGACAATGCAAGTATTATACAGTCCTTGGATTGATACTGGTTTTCAAAGTCATCATACATTTTTGATAGATCTATTATATTGTTAACTTGACAATTTTTAAATAGTCATCAAAACAGAAAATTAATTTTGTACGCTTGTTTACTGCAGTAGTGTCAGAATGGCACTGAAACAGAAGAACAAAGTGTTCTTTTTATTCTTAAAGTTAAGGGAACAAAACCCCCAAGGTTAGGTAGTGAGGTTTTCTTTTTCATCTTCCCTAGCAACATACCTCTCATGTCCTGAAGAATCAGTTTTAGAAGGTGAAAAGACAAGATACTTTGGAATACATTCAATTCTTGATTTTGGAGAGTTTTCATTATTATATATTAATATTCAATACTCTTCCATAGGAGTTATTTGTTTAAAAATGCCACTAAACACAACCTGTTTTCACAAAGTTATTACAGTTCTTTTCATTTGTTGGGGTCTTTATTTTTTCCTAATTGTTTACCAATTGTGTTTTAAAATGTGGGAGTTTTTAATGGAAAGCCAAAAACAGTATCGATAACTAGTTCAATACTATGCTATTTAAAACTGTGCTAAATGTATTGTTTAAAATAATCCACTCCTACCAAAGGAGGAACATAAGACCATATAGGCATTTATCATACAAATAACTTAATTTTTTTAAATGGTAAGTTTTTATCAAAATGCAAAGGTTTCTAATATGTTATACATAACACATTCATATATATGTACACATACGCACATAGACAGAGAATTATATATTATTTGATTAGTTGAACTAATGTCATTAAATGTATGGACTGCTCTGAGTGGTATTTCAGAACACAGGTACTCCCTTAGGAAAAACTTATGCTTTACTTCCTTCCTTATTGGTTTTTCTCAAAGATCTCCCAGCTGCAAAAACTGAAACCTCTGTTGTTGCCCACTTCCACAAAATTGTTTTAATGTTAACCTGGAAACCAACAGGGCTGAAGGGTGACACATTCACACGTACTGTCAGGTTAAATATATATTGTGAAAAATCTCTCTCCATTGCAACAATGACCCATCAACTTTAATAGCAGCAATTTAGAACTTGCTATTTATCAAGCGTCAGCAATGAGTTAAAGGGTAAAAAAGAAACTATCACAAGCTGACTTCGAAGGCTGAGATGAGTTTCTTGGAAGCTGTTTCATGCCCTGTAATGGAGCAGCAGTAAGACATTCTCCTATCGGCTATGCCTTTGCAGTGCCACTGAAAGCAAAGCAGCCAGTATAAGCACAAATGGAAAGAAGAGGAATCCCTAAACAATGAATGGTAGCACTCAGAGAATCCTGGAGAAGAAAGATGTAAAAGTCACTTAACCATGTCAATCATATAAAGCATAAGGTCACCATCATTTAAATATACAGTTTTCAAACTCGGGGAGGGAGAACAGTTCTTCCTTAGAGGTGTGAAATGTATCTTGGGACAGGCATAAGAAGAAAAGCAACACTACATCATTTTCCTGCTAACACTTATTTTAAGGCTGAGCTTCTGGAAAAAGGATGCAGTGAGGATTACTAAATACATAGAAACCGTATCTGCTCAGGCAGCTTCTGAGCTGAAATTGGCTGGGGCTCAGATTTTGTTTACGGGGGGGGATAGCAGTTACAGTGGAGGATGGTTGGAGAAAGGTGCAGAGGAAGAGCCCTTTCAGAAGTAAAGAGCCAGAGATTCTTCCAATTGTCAGTGTACTTGCTGCAAACTCAGTATTAAAACTTTTTTATATATACTTAGGATTTCTCTTGCCAAATTACATATACTCCCATCCCAGCTGAGATTAAAAAATAAATCCTGTCTTGTGATTTTGAGCAAACTTCAAAACTGCTTTTGGCATTTATTTCACATCAGGCTCTAAGAAAATACTACATATTCATGACTATATGTGTGTGATGTAAGAGAAGGACTCTGTTGTCTCATGCATAAATGAAAAGCTACCCCCAACCACCAAGAACACTGCAAGAAATAGTTCTGAGAGGCACTCAGGGACATATCAATCAAGGATAAATGTGATATTCCTGTTTTCAGTCTTTAGTTAAAATAACATATTCAACTTTTATTGGGATTTGCACATCAGTGGTGGAGTGAGTACGGGGCTAAATAGAATATGGGAAAGGGGGCAGGATCTTCAATGTTGTGAAATGTCACTAGCTCGCTAGGAGACAGAGGTGGCCAAGGCTTTTCTGAAGGACAAAATGGTGCATCCCAATGGCAAGAACTGCTTCTTACAGAGGGACTAAGCTTAGACCTATGCTAAAGAGCATGAAAATGCACTGAGGGTGCTTTCTCCTTTTCAAAGCTGAACGAAACTTTTGAGGGAACACATGAAATAGATTTTGTTCCATTAGAAAATACCTGACCAAGACTTTGCAGGTGTGTAGTACTAGGATTGAAAGCAATTGCAGGATGAGACTGGTATTCTGCAAAGATGAGTACAGCAGTGTGAGGGCCAGCAGGTTCAGAGAACAGGCAGAGGAGGTCTCTCAGGAAAGTAAACCAAGGGACAAAGAGATGGAAGGGAGATGGCAGCTACTGAAAGAGCCAGTACTAAATGCCCAACTACCTTTAGAGAGAAAATATAGTGACAGGCCAGTGTAACCATACTGCAATCTCCAGTCAACTAAACATGAAAAAGAGATCAAGGAAAAAGCACAAATTAATGCATACACTACTAAGAATGAGTCTATGCCTCCCTGTGCCAGGGAGATAAAAGCAGAAAAGTTAAAACAGAATGTAAGTTTTAATTAGCAAAGCACATGATAAGTCATAATAAAAGGTTTCAATAATGTGTTACAAGGTAAGCTAAAAAGAAACCCCAGCAAAAGGTAAGCATTACAATATGAGAAGGGGGTTCAAACAACAGTTAGCACAGACAAGTACAGAAGATTATTAAATGCCTTCCTTGGAATGCCAGGAGGAGGGGGACTGCAGTCAGGTAAAGGTCTTTCTGCTCAGGGGATGACACACAGGCGTGAGCTTTCCTTGCTGATGGTTTGAACTGGGCAGGCACAAGCTGCCGCTGAACTGCAAGCTGTGACCCTGCTGGTGTGGTGCTCAGATGCATTTAATGGGACCTGCTGAGAAGTACAGCTCATCAGCTCAAGCACTGCAACGTGGCCAGAGTTGGCCTTCAGCCAGCTGGCTCCCAGCGGGAACAAAGTTCAAGTCTGTCTGCAATCAGCTCTGTGAACATGCCCAAAATTAATTTGGACATGAAGATAAGACTACAGGACAAAGCACAGGAGAAAAAAACAAAAACAAACAAAAAACAACAGGAAGAGAAATATTTGTATGAGGTCAGACAGTTCAGGTTAGAGGCCTGATGAAATTCAGCACAGAATACTTAAGGGATTATTGTGTTTTCATGTGTAGAAACGTGTAGAAAAAAATTGTAGAAAACAAAAATCCCTCATGAAACTAAAGAATGACTTCTGGTTTGTCAGCACTGTCAATTATATGGAGGTGTAAATATTATGATGAAACTTTTGCTCTGGTACTTCTCTTTTTCCTCTCTCTCTAACACTCTATAGCATCTAAGTGGCAGAAGTTATCAAAAATATTGGATTATCTGCATGATGTTTAAAGGGGTGAAAGTTACCTGAAGGACAAGTTATACATGGGAAAAATTCTCATTCAAGTAACATTTGAAACGTAGGCAGTTATTTAAAAAACATCACATAAGGCAGAGAGGCTTCAGAAGACTACAGCAAGGGGAAGATCTACCTTTTCCAGAAAAGGGAAAGAGATGGAATTTTCCACATTCTTATCTTTCTTGATTTCATGTCTAGATTGAACAATTGCAACACATGATTTATTTCTGAATCCTTAAAAAATAAAGGTTACTAAAATTTGAATTTTTCAAAAACATATCAGGTCACTAAATAAGCAGTAGATGTTATGTATTTTGAGTAAGGCAAAGACCTACAACAAGTAAAGAATTACGGAATCACCATACATGGATGGCTACAAACTTCTTCAGAAGAAAGGTGATGCCGGAGTACCTCTGTATGTCAGGGAGTGTTTTGACTGCCTAGAGCTTAATGATGGTGACAGTAGGGTTGAGTGTGGATGGGTAGGAATCAGGGGGAGAGCCAACAAGGCAGATACCCTGGTGGGAGTCCATTATAGACCACCCAACCTGGATGAAGAGACAGATGAAACATTCTACAAGCAGCTGGGAGAAGTCTCAAGATTGCTAGCCTTTGTCCTCCTGGGGGACTTCAACCTACCAGATGTCCGCTGGAAACACAACACAGCAGAGAGGAAACAGTCTGGGAGGTTCCTGGAGTGTGTGGAAGGTAATTCCCTGGCACAGCTGGTCGGTGAGCCAGCCAGGGGAGATGCCCTGCTGGACCTGCTGTTTTCAAACAGCAAAGGACTGGTGGTCGTCGTCGGATGTCTCGGGCATAGTGATCATGAGATGATAAGAGTTTTCTATACCCAAAAAAGTAAGGAGGGGGGTCAGCAGAAGTGCTGCCTTGGATTTCTAAAGGGCCATCATTGGCCTGTTTAAGAGCCTGGTTGACAGAGTCCCTTGGGAGATAGCCCTGAAGGGCCAAGGGGTCCAGGAAGGCTGGACATTCTTCAAGAAGGTAGTCTTTAAAGGGTGTAAGAGCAGGCTGTCCCCATGTGCTGAAAGACGAGCTGGTGGGGAAGAAGACCGGCCTGGCTGAACAGAGAGCTTTGGCTGGAACTCAGGGAAAAAGGAGAGCTTACCAGCTTTGGAAGAAGGGGCAGGCAACTCTGGAGGACTGTAAGGATGTCACGAGGTTATGCAGAGTGAAGATTAGAGAGGTGAAAGCCCAGCTAGAACTCAGGCTGGCCACTGCCGTAAAAGATAACAAAAAACCATGTTAGAAACAAACGGATGCCCAAGAATAACCTCCATCCTTTATTGGATGTGGTGGGGAACATTGCCACAAAGGATGAGGAAAAGGCCGAGGTACTTTAACGCTTTCTTTGCCTCATTCTTTAATAGCAAGACCCGTTACTCTCAGGGCACTCAGCTCCCTCAGCTGGAAGCCAGGGACGAGGAGGAGCAGAATGGAGTCCCCACAGTCCAGGAGGAAACTGTTAGTGACCTGCTGCTCCACTTAAACATGCAGAAGTCTGCGGGACTGGATGGGATCCACTGAGGGTACTGAGGGAGCTGGACAAACCACTCCATTGTTTATCGGCAGGCCTGGCAAACTGGAGAGGTCCCAGAAGATTGGAAATTAGCTAATGTAATGCTCATCTAGAGGAAGGGCAGGAAGGAGGAGCTGGGGAACTGCAGGCCTGTCAGCCTGACCTCGGTGCCAGGAGCAGATCAGCCTGAGCCTTCACGTGGCATGTGCAGGACAACCGGGAGATCAGGCCCAGCCAGCATGGGGCTATGAAAGGCAGGTCCTGCTTGAAAAGCCTGATCCCCTTCTAGCACAAGATAACCTACGTAGTGGATGAGGGAAAGGCTGTGGATGTTGTCTGTTGGACCTTCGTAAAGCCTCGGACACCGTCTCCCACAGCATCTCCTGGAGAAACTGGCTGCCCATGGCTTGGGCAGGTGTACTCTACACTGGGCAAAAAGCTGTCTGGATGGCCAAACCCAAAGAGTGGTGGTGAATGGAGTTACATCCCGCTGATGGCCAGTCACAAGTGGTGTTCCCCAGGGCTCAGTGCTGGGGCCAGACCTGTTTAATGTCTTTATCAACAATCTAGACAAGAGGATCAAGTGCACCCCAGTAAGTTTGCAGACACCACCAAGTCGGGCAGGAGTGTTGATCTGCTTGAGGGCAGGAGGCTCTGCAGGGGGAGCTGGGCAGGCTGGACTGATGGGTCAAGGCACACTGTATGAGGGTCAACCAGGCTCAGTGCCGGGTCCTGCACGTGGGTCACAGCAACCCCACACAGCGCTACAGGCTGGGGCAGGGGGCTGGGAACTGCCTGGTGGGAAAGGGCCTGGGGGTGCTGGTCAGGAGCCGGCTGAACAGGAGCCAGCAGTGTGCCCAGGTGGCCAAGGCGGCCAGCAGCATCCTGGCTTGTAGCAGACACAGCGTGGCCAGCAGGACCAGGGCAGTGCCCGTCCCCCTGCGCTGGGCACCGGTGAGGCCGCCCCTGGACCCCTGTGTTCAGCTTTGGGCCCCTCACTGCAGGGGGACGTGGAGGGGCTGGAGCGTGTCCAGAGCC
The DNA here is from genome assembly GCF_015220075.1 of Falco rusticolus. NCBI lineage: Eukaryota > Metazoa > Chordata > Aves > Falconiformes > Falconidae > Falco > Falco rusticolus. The sequence continues at coordinate 6,463,488 of NC_051192.1, read as the reverse complement.
GGGCAGGGGGCTGGGGCAGGGGCTGGGGCACCAGCCTTGTGAGGGGCGGCTGAGGGACCTGGGGGGGTTGGCCTGGAGAGGAGGGGGCTCAGGGGGGCCTGATCGCTCTCCGCAGCCATGTGACAGGGCCTATAGGCAGGGGGGGTCGGTCTCTTCTCCCAGATGAAGAGCCACAGGATAAGAGGAAACGGCCTCAAGTTATGCCAGGGGAGGTTTACATTGGGTATCAGGAGAGATTTCTTCACAGGAAGGGTGGTGAAGGGTTGGAACAGGCTGCCCAGGGAGGTGGTGCAGTCGCCATCCGTGGGGGTGTTTAAAGAACACATAGATGCGGTGCTTAGGGGCATGGTTTAGTGGTGGGTTTGGCAGTCCTGGGTTAATGGTTGGACCTGATGATCTCAAAGGTCTTTTCCAACCTAAATGACTCTATGACATGTACTCAAAAGCTACAGCTGCAGATAAAGTTGTATTCAAGGAGTAGATAACTATTATTCACTTCCAAATCAAGAAATAGCATTGGTGGGTGCAGACACAATGAAAATTCTAAAACCAGGCACAAAAATTATTGGTAAGGGGACAGGATTAAGACTTAAACAGAAAGTCAAGAAAAATGTTTTAAAAAACCTAGGCACTGAAAACTGAACATTATAAAAAAATCAGCTTCTGATGAAAGAAGTTTTGCGATGCTGTGACTGTATGGGAAAAAATCCATCAACAATAAACCTGTGTAGTTAAAATGACTGACATTTTCTCAAGGAGGTATTCTGCATTTTCTTGCCTAATTCTTTGGTATTAACAGCCATAAAGTTCTGGTCTTAATCTACCTCGCCATGTGTCACGCACACTTGATAAATTGGAATACCCCTTGATAAATTGCAGCAATAAAAATAAATCTCAAGCAATCTCATTCCTGGCTGAGAAACAACCTAGGGAGAAACCTCATCACAAAGCTCCCCAAATAGTACAATTCAGTTATCAGAATGATACATTAAGATCTCAGGGAAATGTGTATCAAGGCCCCCTGTTCAGGCTGGCCCTCAAGTGCCCCAAACAGTGCCTTGCCTGTCTCTGTTCTTCAGGGGCATGCTCTGCGTGCATCCCCACCACCCCTGGCTGCAGTCCTACTCAGCCCCAGCACCTCATGGTTTTCTTCCACCTGCACAGACATCTGTTGCCCTAACCTTTGCAATCAGGCAAGTTAAAGTTGAGCTTGCACAAGGTCTCAGACAGAAATTCATGGAACCTTTGACTCCCAAAATCTGATTTTCCTATAAATGAAGCCTGGTTTGCTTTGTCCCTTAGATGTTACAGACCTCAAATCACATGATTATAAGGTATGGGTTGAGTTTACATCTTTCCACTTCTATTTCAAAAGTCTCCACACAATTTCACAGTCCAGGTATTTAATAATCCCTTAGAAGCTTTTGCTAGAAAGGTTATCCATGAAGACTGAGGGAAATGATCTGCCTTGTTCAACAAGGAAAGATTAGAAAGTATGAAGAGTTTGCTAAGAAGATCCCTAGTCTCACAGAATGAACTCAGGAGAGAGAATAGGAGGTGTGTGCAAAGGAGAAAGCTGCCTGCTCTCTTTTGTTCTATTTAAAAAAACTCCCACAGCAATGCAAGGAGGCTCTGCCCATGTAAATAACCTTTTCTTTACCTGGTCTATGCAAAAAAAGGCTTTGTTTAACTATTTGTTACAACTCATATATCCCAAGTACACTATAGAAGAAGTATAATGTCCCTTGCAATATCACATATTCCTATAGCACAAACGTTACACAATCTATGTGCTCTGTTTCATGATCTAGAAACCCTGCGTAAGTGAGTATTTGCCCCAGGAGAGTTGTGGACGTGGTGTAACATGCTGTACCTCAACGCTACCATTTTAAAAAAGAAGATTATGAAATGTCAAGGGTTTTTTGTGAAATACAGAAAACCTGAAAAAATTCTCATACTTCAGACTTCTGCTTTTCCTCAGAAGGAAATGTGAAGCAGTTTGTCATGAACAAGTATTAAGTAGGGAACATTTGTCACTTTGCCATGGCATCCCACTTATAGCCGGAAGGAAAGTGGGTGGTAGAATGGTTTGGGGAAAGTCAAGTACTGTTTATCAGCCCAGGCAGAAATAATGCTGCCAGTTTTGATCAGTACACTTTGAAGGCACTTTGTTTAATTGTGTCTTTAATTTGAATAAGCAGCCAATACAAGTCACCAGCTGAAGAAATAAGGCTTACCTGGCACTGCACATACAATGGTAGAGTCATTTCAGCATTCAGAACAAACCAGGCTGTTACAAGGATCTTCATCCCATTGACAGAAAAATGGTTTTGCGCACACAAACACATATGGGTTCTTTCGCATTTATAGCCTAATATCATTAGGTAAACCTAACCACAGAAATCCATAATCCTCCTGTTAATAAAGTAATATGAAACAAAATCCTGTAAATATAGAACATGTTCCACACTAAACAAACTGGAAGTAATGGCTGCTATGCACCGTGAGCAGTCCTGTGATAAAACAAAGAGATCTGCTTTGGCCCTACCATAAAATTAATCAATAATAATATCTAAGCTAATGAAACAGACACTTGTAAAAATTAGTGCTGCCCATCAGCTTTTATAAAACTTGATTAACTTCTATGCATTAAACCATACTACTGAGTAGGGAAATCATTAAGCATCTTTTCAGCTACCCCTTGTTGATAGTAATAAGAAAAGGATTGCTGTTTCTGAAGCTGCTCCACTCCATGAAATCTTTAAAAATCTAATTACCGGGATGGGGAAGGAATATCCAAATCCCTCATAAACCTTCCTTTGTATATTACTACTATTCTTCTCATAGGCATCGGTCTTTATAAACAGCAGAAATCAAGTCTTTGCTGAAAAGTAGTTATACACAATCTCAAATACCTTGCACGGTGGATGGCAGAATTCACAGGTTTTCAGTTGACACATTCACTACAATTGACTCAAATGATCTCATGGTATAGGAAAAGGTAAGATCACTGGTCTACCACTTTCAAGCCCATAGAGGAAGGATGTAAGTAATGCTCCACAGTTAGCTCAGGATTAGTAAAAAAGAAGTTAAGGAAATTAGAAGCAATAAAGATGCTCTGTAACTCATCTTTTCTCATCTGGAAAGGGGATGAGCATGGAAAGATGGGGGTAGTGGTGGTAAGGGGGTGCGGGAGGAGCATGTCTGAGTAGGGAGTTAAAAAAGAAAAAAGGGCACTGATAAGGCAGTCAGAAAGACAGGTTTGAAATTATTTTTCCCTCTTGAAAACCTGAACAGAACTTGTATATGCTGAGCCTGAGCTGAAAAGACAATGAATTAGTCCTTGCATCTGCAATTGCCAAAGAATATCTGCCCAATGCTGGATAATATAACCTGCTTTTTTTTTCTTCTTTTTTTTTCTTTTTTTCCTTCCTAAAATCTGACTTCCAATAAAATCCTTCCCTGAAGGCATGGTAGGTGATCCAGCAAGGCTGTGGAGAGTGGCTGGAGAGCTGTGATGTTCAGCCACAGCCTCAGTGTTCAGAACGCCCAGGGGCTGGTTGAGGACTGAGCCAAGAGGTAGCTAGCCAAGCAGGGCTGAGTCAAAGAGATGTTGTGGGAAGCAATGTAATTCCACCTGAGACACAAGGTGGAATTAGCACAATACTTCATGCTCTACACTATTTTGTAGATATTTGGAAGAGATTCCAAGATCCTTACACTGATTCCTATCTATTTTTATCTCCGGTTCAGGCACGGCAAAACAAAGCCAGAGAGGTTAAATGCATTTGCCATGAAAGTGTTCCCAGGGGCAGAAGAGGAAAAGACATCACAGGTGAAATCATCTTGCCAAAATCCATGAGCTTTGCTGTTATCTTCACCAGATTCATGCTTTCACAAGATACTGTTCCCATTTTCATACTTTTTCTCAGCTACTTATGCCTTCCACCTTAAAAGTTACAAAACAACAGCAGACTCTAAACTTCATCTCTGAAAATCAATTTACATTAAATCATTAATCTTATAAAAAAATAGAAGTGTGATTATCACTAGCCTCAAGAATCCTAGGAATCTGTTTAAAAGACAAAAGATACTAGGAAACATTATTCCCCCCCCCCCCCCCCCCTGAACATTAAGACACTCGGTATGCATCTGAAACTTGCAGAAGAAATCAACACATCTTTCCCTGGAAGGCTATTATAGAAGTTTACTAGCTGACAGGGCAGCTCAGGCATTTCTCACCAGGACAGAATATTACCACTTCTGTGGACACAAATGAAAGGTCTCAGTGAGTAATCCCTGGACCCAGGAAGATCTGCTTTCTAAGGTGCACCTTGTTTTTCTTATTTGGGCCCCTCTTACCTATTTGCTCTCAGGTACAGGAGTGTAGTTAGCAGATATTCAGCTTCTTCCATGGTCCCAAGCTTAAATTACCAGGAAAAGGCAAAGTAGCTGTTCAGGACAATTCAGGAAGTATTGCACTATCCCTGGATTTTTAATTTTTGCAGAAATTTCCTCTCCAAGTAAGGCAATTAATATTTAGATCCAGACCCTTTGAATTAAATTCTTATCATAAAAACTAACCTAATTAAACTTGAGTAGGTCAAAGAATGATCTGGATTTTTTTTTTTTTTTTTTATTTTCCCTAAGGCCACATTATTTAAAAAAGCAGATATAACTATGATTTTAAAGCTGTCCTGATGGCAAGAGTAATAACTGAAAAAGTATAATTTTGACTGGAAAAGGGCACTTGTACAAATGAAGCACAATCTCCACTGCTTTTAAATATTTCTATACAACAGAAGGTTGTTTAAAACAAACTGGAAATAATTTTACTGTCAGGAGGGAATGGATCACACTTTGGAAAACAAAGAATGAAGTGTGTAGAGAATATTACTGTAGCTAGCCTGTTTTTTGTAGGTCAGGTCTCTGTATTACAGAGAAGAGATTTCTCTACAGGCATGGCTTTTGAACTTTTCAGTGCTGGCAGGTGTATGGTTTTCTCTTTCTATTAAAATATCCATAAATTTGTGAATTCTGTCCAATACTCAGGGCGTCCTATTTCCAAAGCACCTGAACAACTATTCTAGTGATAAATCGACACACTTGCAGTCAGACTTTCCTCCCTATTAAGCGTGTTGTCTTCATTTTCCAATTTAACAGCTTCAGTAACAGATTTTATATTAGCTTTACTTTGGTGAGGAATGTGGAATTGTAATGACATAACTTTTGCATGTATGATACCACTGATTTTTTCTGATGTTAATGCATTAACAGCTAAAATCACATTGTTTTAACATTGTTAGCATAGCAAAAGCAATGCAAAAGGTACCACAGCAGCAACCAACAGCAATATTTCACATATATACTGAGCAACAGTTGAGGAAATGATCTTATTTCATATCCATATGTCAAATAGGTGCCAAATCCTTAACTTACGTAAATCAGCTGATATAATTTTACAATCTAACCCTCACCGAAGCTTCATATCCAAACATGTAGGCTGTAGACCTCTCAGAGGAAGGTCCATGGCAGGGTAGCTGCAGTACTCTGAGTTGTTCGCAGCTAATTCTACTCTATACGTCCCTTCAGCCGATTTATCATGCTAGCAGAGGTGCTCATTTCCCATGTTTGAGATAGAAGACCAGCAGCTGTGCAGAATTCAATGACCAACACTCCTATAAATAAGTCCAATTCTCTGCAAAATGAAGTCCAAAACCAGCACAAGTCCTCAGATCTTTTGTCCTTCTAGCCACTGTTTATGCAGAGACAAGCCAAGAACTGGAACCTCAACCACTCCACGATTTCTTTCCACTTTTCACTCTCCTCATAATGACATCAGTGCATTTCCCTCAGCAGTAAGGGACTTTCTTTCGCCCACATGCCATCCCTCCTTTATACTGAACACTGAGGAGAATGAAGCACCATGAGAAGGAAACCTTGTCCTTCAGTTCCTCTCTCCAGGATCAAAGGTAACTGTGGATCTGGGGAAGAAGGCTTGAAGTGACCAGTTTTTATTACCCATACACACATGTAACTTACTGTCCTGTTGAAGGGCAATTTTTTTGCACAGTATGACCCACAGGATCTACTTGTGAAAATATGAAAATACTGTCTGTAGGTATGCAATAATCATTCTCTGTATTGCCAGGCTATGCTGTAGTTATTTAATTCTATTCACTCTAAGATTTTGTTTTAGACCAAATATTTTATGATCCTTTCTCTTCCCTAATGAGGGTCTATAGAATTTAAGCCAAAATATTGATGAAAGTATTGTACAGCAATTAATGTAATACAATGTTTGAGACCATGTTTGGTCTCCAACATATCACAGTTTTCCTCTGCATTTTAAAGCCTATAATCCCAGTTTTATTTTTTTTGTTGATGGCTTCTTACTTAAACAATGTTTAAAACAAAGCTTAGACTTAAATTTCTTGAAGATAATAGATTTTGTTCTACCAGATATTATTTTTTTCTAAGTATTTAACACAGAACTAACAGAACAGGATTACCAAGCTATGATATTCATATCATCAATTTCATAGTGATAATCTTCATATAATTTTAAAGCAACAAATATCTAGTGAAGATCTTGAAGCAGCTATCAATGATACCTACCAGGAAGACCACCTAATAGGAAGCGCAATACAGAACACATCCACCATTGTCAAAGGTAGCACATGGCAAACAAAGTTAATTCCTTCTCTGGAATACATAATCAGATACTATGCAATCACATTTGTTTCAAGTCATAGGTGGTATTGCTCTGCAAACTTCTAGCCTGCTATTCATTATTAGAAAAACAACACTCCTGCTTCCCAAGCCCTTAGTTTGAAATCTAATATAATAAAATGCAACCATGTAGGTATCTGAATAATATATGTGTAGGTATAGGTATACATATACATACATATATATCCAGCTTGTTCTGAAGCATCTGCATATTTGTTGTATGCAATGGGACTAACAGATCAATGTAGAAACATGTCTGCATTTGTATGAAGAGTACACACTACTTCAATACTACTCTTTTAACAACGAGATCCTCACATACAAAAGAATAAATACTACCCTCAATTTTTTATCAGGTTTCTGCCACACGATTAATAAGAAAAAAGCCTCCCCCTTTCGAAATTAGACTATGTTAGGAATAAAAGTCAAAGGGGTAATCTTATTTCCTTTACTACATTTCCAAAATACTGGATTAATTTCAGGAGAGGTACTTCCAATTTAGCATTATTACACTTTTTCCAGGGATCAAAATGGTCACTATCATCTTCACACTTTGGTGACTTAATTTCTAAATAAAATCTTTTTACCAATTTTTACTTTAAGGAGAATTGCCACCATTTACTATGTTACATAAGAGACAAAGTAAGGTTAAAATTTGATATGAAGCTTTATGTAAGGCCTTTAATATAAGCCTTCATTTGCATGAGTCAAGAACATATTGCAGTTACCTGGAATCGATAAAAGGTGCCATCATCCTTTAGTGTTAGGACATGGTCTGAGATCGGAAAGAAATAGCCATGTGCTGCCATCAGTGTTCCCAAATGTAGAGCTTCCACTGTTTGAAGAACAAAAGAAAGATAAATTTTAAAAATTAAATAACTTCTTTCCAGCAGTTTAGTTTTCTTGTTCAGATTCACATTATCTCCTGCAGACAGTCACTTCACTCTCAGTCAAGCTCCTGCCATTATGAAAGCACTGTCTTTTCTGTATAAGATAATGATGCAACCAAAAAGAAACCTTTAGTCTCTTAACAAATGGGTATTAGATGTCCCATTTGTAGCTACAAATCCACAATCAGCACCAGCAGGTAGCCACCATGATTATTTGAAGCTGAAAGCAGCCATCATTTTTACCCTGATGGTGCAGCCTGCTTTTCCTCTTCAGAACAGTTTCAGATTAGATGATGTTAAAATAATTGATTCCAATTGCATGATATCTTCCTCATTGGCTTTATCAGAACTACAGTAAAGGGCAGAAATTTCCTTAACAGTTTCTCATTTCTGGGAAAAATAACAAAGGATCACAGAATCACAGAACGGTTGACATTGGAAGGGACCTCTGGAGGTCTTCCAGTCCAGCCCCCATGCTCAATCAGGGACACCTAGAGCCAGTTCCCCAGGACCACCTCCAGACAGCTTTTGAGTATTTCCAAGGATGAAGACTCCTCAGGCTCTCTGGGCAACCTGTGTCAGTGCTTGGTCACCCTCACAGTAAAAAAGCATTTCCCAATGTTCAGAGGAAACCTCCTGTGTTTCAGTTTGTGCCCATTGACTCTGGTCCTGTCACAAGGCACCACTGAAAAGAGCCTGGCTCCAACTTCTTTATACCCTCCCACCAGGTATTATACACACAGATGAGCTTCCACGTGAGCTTTCTCTTCTCCAGACTGAACAGCATCTTCTCTCAAAGGAGAGATGCTCCAGGCCCTTAATCACCTTCATGGCCCTCTGTTAGACTCTCCCCAGTGTGTGCATGTCTCTCTTGCAGTGAGGAGTCCAGAGCTGGACATATACAGGATGAATTCGGTTCACTTTAATGAACAAAACTATAATATGGAACAGTCAGGTTCCTATATGTTATTGTGTTTTTGTGGATCGCTGTCCAGTATCAGTCCCTGAAGTCTCTTACTCAGTGTTGTCATTATTTGGCTGACAAGAACACAATGTTGTAGGAAGAGAATGGCATTAGTTACGAGTCGCTCTCTTGTTGAGGTACTTAAGTCCTGCTATCTCTTTATTGTATCTCTTTACCAACGTTGTGACAACTCCAGTATATATCCCTAAAATAGCTGCACAGCAATTTCTGCTGTAACATTAAAAAATTCCTAGTATAACCGCTAATATCAGATCACACCCACTGAAGCATCCCAATTCTAAAAGATGGGCTCTGGAAAGGAGTGCACGGGTTTCTGAGCTATATGACAAAGCCACCAGTTATAGAGGCTGGTGCTAGAGAGGACAATGCTGCTGCAGGACAACATCAGGGTTGAAAAAAAGAAAAAAGATCAATATAAAGGACATATTGGACACCTGAGGAGTAAGGGGAAGGTGGAAAAAGGGAGGAAAAGAAAGAGAAGAAACAGCAAAACTTGCCTAAAAAATAAGGGGTCTTTGATCTAATATATGAATTCAGTATGAATCCATGAAGTATGCAGAATCTGTAAGGATGAATATTTGCACTATGGAAAACACGTTACATCACCACAACATACACAGATTCATATTCATCCTCTAAGAGCTCATTTGTTCCTATTGCCTGTAATTTGGCTTCCAGCAATAGCAAGCATAAATGTTGCAGCACAGATCTGTCTTGTCCTGCCTCTTTACTGCGGCATCTGACCAGCAGTCACAGCATCATCATGCAGAAAGAAATACATGTCCTTATATCTCTGTTGTTGCTAACAAACACAGAAAGAGGGATTCACTAATGCTTCATGCATTATTATTTTGGATAAAGAAGGAAACACAGGCTTATTTATTCACCTGTAGTTCATCAGTGTCACAGAAAATTCTTTCTTTTATCCTTTTGCTCACCTGGAGACATCCAGTAGTATAGGAGATAAAGGAGGTGGAGCAGACCATTTTTAAGCTAACCTAAAGCCAGCAAGCATGTGAAAGGCACAAGAAAGGGTATCTGGACAGTACTTAATAGAGAGCACACACCTCTGCTAGGGTTGATTTGATACCAAACAATCCTTGTGATCTCTGTGTTTAGCAGACTGGTTTCTGTCCCTCCAGCAGAGCCATTATCTAAGAAAATGTAACACACCCTCTCCAGCAGTGAGCTCTCTGCTACTGAAAAATGCCACAATCCTCCCAGTCTTAAGCCTAGAAGAAGTGTCTCTAACAGAAGGTAGGTAGTTGCTTTGCTCCTTGTGTTTGAGATGTCTGCAAATCCCCACCTGAACTTTATCCTAATTAATCTAAGTCCATATATTTTTGTTATTCATTTATTTCAAGTCAGTAAATTCTATTATCCCCCAGATCAGAAATTTTGAGTCAATGCTTTTGGTAGCAAGACAGTTGCTGAGGTTCTTTTCATTTTGGTTCACTTTTTCCACCCTTTAATTTTATTAAGCTTTTATTTGTTCACACTGCAACTCATTGCCGATTCCAAAACCTGTATTTTTTCAGGTATTATGTATCTTTATGGAATGAGAGAAAAACAAAGGAAGAAATGTGCTGACCTTTTTTAGAGAAAGGATTCCTTAGATAAGGGTAGCAGGGCTTGCCAGGGAGCTCTGACACAGACAAGAACACATTCTCTTCAGATTTACCAGAAACTAAATAGGCTCCAGATTTGTTTCATGTTCTTCCTGGATTCTGAATTGTAATATTTTTCAAGACCACAAGCAGATCACATTATTCGCCTTTACTGAGCAATCTTTAGACCATATCTGGACTACTATGTTCAGTTGGGAACAATATGTCCACTCCAATAAAAGAAAGACATCAACAAACTTGAGTGAATCCAGTGGAGGGTCACCAAGAGGGTTGGGGCTGAAGAACACATTCTGTAAGGAGAGGCTGGGGGAGCTGGGCTTGGTCTGTCTAAAAAATAAGGTTTTCAGGGTGCCTAGCAGCACCTTTCCAATGGCCAAAATGAGATTACCAAATGAGGGAACCCAGACCTTTATGGAGTTGCATGGCAATTTAAAAAAAAAAATATATATATCTTTCAACAAAGAAACAATGGTAGTAAACTAAATCAGGGATGGTTCTGACTTCAGCCAAGAAGCAGAAGAGGCCACCCAGAGAGGCTGTGCAGTCTGCATCCTTGGAAGGTTTCAAGACCTGAACAGATAAAGCCCTGGGCAACGTTTGACCTTTCAGCTGACCCTACTTTGAGCAAGGGGTTAGACTAGAGTCCTCCTGAGGTCCCTCTCAACCTGAATTACATTACAGCTTTGTGTCTACAGGTTGGTAAAGCAGAAGGGGAACAAGGAGTGGAAAAAAGAAATATAGACAGCTGGAGAAGAAATAATTTGAAAGCTTCTGCCAGAACAGCCTATAATCCTGGCAAGGTCAGTTACAGTAGGAGTAAGAGCTTATATTTCTCTCACTGACCACCGAGTCATATACACAAGTATAAAGTCCCTACTAGTTCTCTATGCAAAAAATGGACAGAGCAACATGGCCTTCCCCAGAAGCCAGGTAAGGTTATTTAAGATCTGAATAATTCTCAAAAGGACCCCATATCTCTTCTTCAGTTATGTATGGAAATTAAGGTGGTTTTACTCTCACCTCAGGCAATCTTACTCAGTTAGGATGAATTTACACAAACTCAATGTTAAGGTATCTGTATGTCCCTTTAGCTATTAAGAGTTAATAGGGACATATAAATTGTAACTTCTTGTTTTTCTTTCAGCTAATAGACAATTGATTTTCATTTTTTTATGGCTATCGATCCAGCAACTTATTCCAGTCTTGCATAGATACAAATGCACAAATATATCTTTTAATATCAACCTAATATCCACTGTAGCTCACACTTGGGAATGTGAGCAGTATCTGCTTTATTAAAAGAAGAAAATAAAGAAAAGGAAAAAACCCATGTGTGTAATAAGAGTAAAGACATTCACTTGAAAGTATATCATCTTTCCCATTGGTATCATCTGACAATGGGGCAACTGCATAACCAAAGCATTACGAATAGACTTTGCACAGAGACTGAATAACCTATAAATAAAAAATGGCTTAAACAGGTGAACAACATCCACAAAATTGTAACTGGAGAATAATGTCCACAAAATTGTAACCCTGCCTCACACCGGGCTGGTAGGGAACGAACGCTGCTGCTTCCTGCACAGAAAGAAAACTCAGCAAGAAGCTATCCACTGTATTTTAGACACAACAAAAACAATGCTCTGATATACATCTCAATTTATGAATCAGACTGAAGAATAAATACTGTAAGAAGCAAATGAAGTAGAACAGTAGGATTTAGGAAACAAACCCAGGAGCCTGAAAAGGGAAATGCAGCCAGCCACAGGCTAGCCCTATATGCCTAAACGCCTAAAAGTTCAATTCAGGCAGCTTCTGCATCCCTCAGCTATTTCTGCATGTGAAGTTAGGGGATTCTCACTTAAAGAAACTTTATCTGGAAGAATGGCAGATGGAAATTAGGAACATCAAAAACTTCTTTGAAGTGCATTAGTTAAGGAAAAAAAAAAAAAAAGAACCCTGGAAAAAATACTTTTAAACATAAAGATTTCTAGGTAGAAAGAGGAATGTTTATACATATTGAGAACACAAACTGAAAAAAACCTGGAGCAACACAGACTAAAAGCAAGAAAATACTGGGGTTTTAGATGGCAAGTGTACACAGACACACATAGAAATGTGGCATCTACACAGCTTTTAATTCCCAATCTTCAGCCACTGCATGAAAGACTATGCAATGTAAACTAAATTCTCAGTTACACCCATGCAACCTCACTGAGAAGGCATAATTCAAATTGCAGCCAGCTCCTATACAATGAATAAAAACCGCAGCCAGTGGCATCACACAAAAAAATCTGAAGGAGAAAAAGCTCGTGGAGGTGTAACTGGCAGAACAGAGTAGACTTCAGCTTCCTCTGCTCTTGGCTGCTTGTTTTGGAGACATCAATTATCTGAACCAAGGTTCTAGGTATACTTCTTAGCAGTGATACTGCTGAAAAGTGGAATGGCATATTCAAGAAACAAATTTACCCAAACCACAGTTTCAATTTTTCATAGCTAAAATAGGACAGCGTTGTAAGTTGTAACAGCTAATGGAAAAGAAAAGCCTCAGGTGAAAGACAGAAATATGTCTTTATGAGCCTGTTGCATTTCAGCAGGATATGAAATATTTTATATAAATTCAAAATGTTGCTGTGGGTGTAGTTTTGATTCTTAATGTGTATGCTTCTGCTGAGCTAAAAGCTCAGAAAAAGCTGAAAATTCCATGGTTCACTCTGCTGTTGAACTTTATTTTGCTGAGTGGGTGAAGTGAACAAGACATGCACGTAGATTGATTAGAAATCATTTTTGTGAGGAGTAACATTGCCCAGCCATCTGCTGTGCCATTAGAAAGAGAGTGATCTTGATGGATTAAATGCTAGTGACTTCTGATATATTTTGTTATAGAAGAGAGTCAGACACTTTCAATGCTTTGGGACAACACTGATGAAATCCAAAAAATGAAAAACATACCCTGGTTGTTGAGTTTTCATTTTATTTTCTTTTTAGACATAGTGCAGTTTTCTCCTTACAGTAGAAACTATTGTGTGGACTGATGACAGTTTGTTCAGCTTAAATTGCAAGGTACATTAATATCAGTGGAACAGGTTATTTCTTATGATAACATCCAGAGAAGGGGATTAAAAAGGATGGGTATTTCTTGTCTTTCTTTGGAATAAACATGTTTCTGTGTTTTGAAACACTTTAAAGGATAGATTTTCAGTGATTAGTGTGGATTCCACTTTTCCTTATGCATCTCAGGGCTTCAGGTGATGTGGGCTTTATATTTACATTTACTCTGAAGTCCATAAAACACTTTACAGTATCACACTATTATAGTTACAGTCTCACAGCATCTAAAGTGGCTTGCAGTAATCTCCAAGGAAAGGAAAATGGGGTGTTTCCCAATTGTCTCCCACTTTAAAATGACATTTCTCAGTCTGTTTTATGTTTTGTGCAGCTCAGTCCCAGAGAAAGATTTCCTACAAGGAATGTGGCTCGGGACACTTTGTGTCCTTGTGATAGTTATATGATGTAAATGACAGCGCAAAACCCAAACTTGCAAGTTTTTCATATACTTTTTGACACAAAAAGTCAAACAAATGAAAGCCTCCCTTTTCATCAAACAATACAGCGCTAGTTATTCTGGGTTATTTGTCTAATGTAACACCCATCGCAGTACTGAAGTGAATTGCTAAGCCACACGGCTGCTTGGAAAAAGAATTAATGAGTCAGAACTTCACAAGCACATACTCATTTTAAGTGTCAAATGCCAAGACATTATCACTTACTCTCACCTCACTCCTGCTGTCATTTTGTTGCCAGTGTGAACACAAGCTGCAAAGGATTAACTTTAACTTAAAGTAATAAAATACAACCTGCTTCTTACGCTCACACAAAGCGTAGGAGAGGCTCACTCTCTGGGCCTGACTGTGGCATTTAAAGAGGGGAAAATAAAACAGCTAGAAAAGTTACTGAACACCCACATCACTATAAACCTCTCTCTTTTGTCCCATCTGAAGGACTGAATTTGTGAAGAGAGCAGCACTCAGTGACAGTCATTTCAGGGAGGGCAGCAGAGTTGTTGAAGGAAGAGGCACTGTTTACCTAAACACAGGTAAAATGAGATTCATGCTTGATTCCAGGATACCCATCATAAACTAAGTTAGCGGTCACCACAGCTGCCTACCTAAATAGGTCTGATTCTGCTTGGGCTGTGTGTTAGACAGTGGCTGCTGATGCCATCAGCAGGCCAGAGGCATCCTTAGGAACATCACTCCTCAGATAAGTCATGTGTAAGGCACATGTCAGACATGTGCCAGGAATCCTCATCTGCCCAAGGAATGGTAACGTTCAGTCCTACAATCTGAGCTGATCTATAGCATAGGGTGTCACTTATACAATATCCCAAGTCTAGAGACAATGTTGTATACCTGAAACATCTACTGCTTTGTTCACAAAAACATCCAGCAAACCACGGACGCCAGTCTTGCCTCATCTGGGTGAATCAGGAATGACCGAAATGACTGACATAATTCTGGAAAGATTCTGTGCAGGCAAGATCAACAGAAGTCATGCCACCATGAAAGAGTGAATGAAAAATCAAGCTGACCTACAGCTTCTTGAAAGAAAACAAACAAACAAACAAAAAAACCCCACAACAAACAAAGCAAAAGACTTTTCTTCACTCACAGAAGAAAAAAAAAAGGAAAACAAGAAAAAAAGGAGTCATCAAATAGGACAAAAAAATAAGTTAGTTCTTGAAAGAGAAGTTGCATCTCACTGCTAGCAACACACAAACTCTGCTCTTGAAAACTTCTGAAGTATTGCCTGTTAAATTTTTTATGCAATTGTTTTGCACTGGATTTCAGCTGTTTCACACACACTGACTGTTGCTAACTCCTACTAAAGTTTTGCTTTTATTCTTTTAAAATTGTATCTTGAAAGGCAGGCCACTAAAACCTCAAAACGTAGTAACTTGGGATGAACACCAGAGCTTTCATGTTGAAAAAGAAGAAAAAAAAAAAGGGGAGTTGCAACTTGAGGTACTAGGAAGCAGACAAATGGGGAGTGAGGTGCTGTCATTGAACAGTGCTATAATTTCACCTCCAAAATATTTGTTTGGTGTGTTTGTTTGGCATACTGGAAATGTGCAGCTACACAGGGTGAAAGAAAACCATCCAAGCTGCATGGATTGGGTACACTAATCTACCATGGAAAACAGAACACGGCACAATATAGTCACTAGATAACCAGCTCATTCAGCATGTGGAGATGAAAAGTGGCCTGAATGTGTTTAAAATCACTTTTAGTTTCCCTGTCATTTCTCTTCTCAATTTGTTAAAGTACCTATCAAGATCACACCAGCAATCAGGCCTTCCAGTGGTGGAATTTAGCTCTGTATCCACAAACCCAAGTCAGCATTTATAAAACATTTCTTCTAATTTCACTATTACTACTCAAATGTTTCTATTTTCAATTTTGCAGAAAAAACTGACTTTCTGCAGTTTTATTTCTGGTATCTCTTGTCTCTTAAAATTAAAATGATAGAAGGATGAAATCCAGGCTCCTTTGAAGTATAGGTTTCCTGGTTTTCCCACTGGCACTTCCTCTGAAACGACAACTTCTTAGTTTGAGCTTTGATTCCCTTGCTTCTTCAGGGCAAAATACAGAGAATCAAAACCTTTGTGTCTTATTTTCCCTAATGACAGTGTGAACCTTTCTTCAGAAGATATTTCCTTACACTTCATTCAACCCCCCCGCCTCCCCAGTAAGAAACTGTGCTAATATATAAATCATACGTGCACCCTTCTGAGCAAACTTGCTAAAGACAAAAAAACATAAAAATAAAATAAATAGAAAAAAAATACTGCAAATACTATACTTTTGAAAATTCTCTCAGATGAAATCTTGTTCCACAATTTCAAACATACGTAAAAGACCCATAATATTGGGCATGAACTACTTCTAGACAGTAGTAGATTATTATGCTATTATTTCATATTTTCTTGTATACTGCTTGCTAGCTGCTGCTAGCACACCAGATCCTGCTCTCTCCTCCTCCAGTGGCTGTGTCTGCTGATGGGTGATCAAATTGTTTGGCTGCAGACATTTTGGAGGGAGCTATGCTATACATTCTCCATGACACATGGCACCCAAGAATTTACGTAAGCGTCAGCCAGGAAATGTTTTACATGCCATGGTTCCTCAGACGTGGTGCCCTGTACGTCAGTGTGCTGCCCTTGGAACAGTACAGCGTCACTGCTTTTCCCTTTCTTTGCCACACTCAAGGCAAGGCAGGGTGGCCACCTGCCAGCTCCCATCTCAGCAGCTGTTTGGACATCACCGGCCCAGGAGCAGTCAGAACAGCATCCTCCAAGCACCTGGTTAACAGGCACTGGAACGGCCAGGTATGTGTCTGGGGCAGGGTTTCAAAGGAGGAGACCCACATTTAAAGATTGGCAGAGGCAGGACATGTGAATAATTGGTGCGGGTGATGTACCACTTGGATTTGTGGCCAGCAAAAAGCAGGCTTTTTTCAGGGCACAAAATATTTCTTCTTGAAGAAACTACAGAAGAAAACATTTTTGAATCAAGAGGGATGTCAGCTAATGTGAAGTTTCTGAAGTTGGGTGAGGTTAAGCAATAGGTAGCACTAAACTTTTGCTATGATTACTGCTGGTTAAAGATGAATCATGACACATTTTTAGTCTCTAAGTCTGTTTTGCTATCAATTGCTACTGTATCAACCGTTAATTTTATATCATTGCCATGCATTGCTATCATAACCACAGAACACCCACTTATGACCAGGCAGTTCAGATAACACAAAGAACATACAGCAGTAACAGCTAGAAAAATAACTGCCTCTCTCACTGCAGTCAATACAGTAAAGAAGAATACAATCTTCTTTATAACAATTTTCATACCTCCAGCAAACTGAGAGCATAAAATGCTGAAAATAATGTATTGCTTTCAATGGGAAGAATGCCGTGCTTTTAAAATCCAGCAGGAGTTAAAAGCTTTATAAGAAAACTGGTGTCATTGAGACACACATTGGGGAAAAATACCATCAAACCTCAGGCAAGGTAACAATGAAGAGTGTGGAAGTATCTTTCCAGAGAATAACATAGGAATGTGATACCCCATGTGATCAGATACAGTTATGTGGGATGCATATATACCGAAAAACAAGGCAGTTGTTACAAACAGGATCACTTTTAGACAGTTTTCTCCCATCCATTATTTATAATTCATTTCTTTGACTGGCAAGTAAGATATATTTCACTGTACACATCAAAATGAAGCGGGAGAGAGTAAACTTTCTAGGTGTTGCAAGACTCCGTCTTATGCCATCACATGTTCCCACTGTCACAACTCTTGCCCCCTGGTACTCACTTTCCCATTGCAAAGGATTTACACAGGTAATTGTACAGGACTGTCCATTCAGCCAGATAAACTCCACTATTAAAAATATAGAAATACTGACAGATACTAACTAGCAAAAATAGCTCAATGAAAACTCTTTCATAAGGGCTTCCTTCCTCCCCCCCCCCCCAAAAAAAAAAAAAAAAAAAGAGAAGTCTCATTGAATTTCTCTATTTTCTCTCTAGTAGCAGAATTTAAATGTAGAAGGAAGAGAGAGCACTGATGACAACAGCAGCAGAAAAAATATCAAAGGCTTTAAAATAAACTGATAAAATCAATGAAAGCATCTAGCTGGGTCAACGTAATGGTCATTCTGTGTTTTAAGGGCAGTCAAATATTAAATTGCTGAACTGTTAGCCATAGTGTGTAATTTATCACTTAAATCATCCTTAGTATTAAAATAAAAAAAAGTGGAAAACGTGTCCTCAAGTCTTAGAAATACATTCAGGGGAAATCTGGGGAAAAAAGATGAATACAACAGATGCCCATACAGACAACATGATAGGAACTATAATAAAGGGTTGAATGAATGAAAATAAAGACAAATGCAACAGAAAAGGAAAAGTCAGCACTACTTTTGTTGGTGGATGCAATGCCTCACAACTCTGTGTATTCCTATGTGGAATCAGTGATCTTATAAGGTCATGAAAATCTGGTTAACATATTATCTTGGATTTCCAAGAAGCTTTTGGCATGATTCCCCAAAATGTTTTCTAAAGGAACTAAGCCGATCTAGGATAGAAAGTAACGGAAAAAGCAATACATAGCAAAATGGAAATAAAGGTCAGGCCCAGGAGATCAGTTATTACACTGAAAGGGGGTAACCACTGTAGCTGTGTTTAGTAGATCCAGAACTGTTCAGTATCATCCTAAATAATCTACAGAAGGGTGTGATGGATGATATAACAAAATTTGCTGAAAGTATAGCATTACCAAGTAAAGTTAGGAGTGAGTTGTGAGGAGATGTAGAATGACTTCAGGGTGCTGATTCACTAAACAATACAACAGCAGATGGAATTGAATTTTGATAAATGCTAAACATTTCAAATATGATCTCTCCCTCCCCAAGGCCACATGCCCAGTAAGTAACTGCAAGTGAGCTGCTGCTGCTCAAGAAAAACTAGAGGCACTATGTATGATTCTGTGAAAGTGTCTGCTCAAATCTCAAACAGAACATATGGAATTATTAGGAAAGAAATAGAAAACAAACCAGAACACATTGTTAGTATACAGTATAGCACATCCACATCATAAATTCCGAACAGACTTCGGGTCATTGTATATATGTGTGTATGTAAAAACAGAGGAAGAAGGAGGATAAGGATTGTAAGAGATCTATGAAGACTTCCATACAACAAGAGATAACAAAAATCACAAAGCAGTCCACGAAGGACAGCTATAGCAGTCTATAAAATCATGACTATCCAAGAGATGGTGAATGAATAAGAAATATTATTTGCTGCTTTTCAGAACTGAAGAACTTGGAGTCAACCAATATGATTATCAGGCAGACCTTTCAAAAGAAAAAACCCAACATCATCTATAATGCTTGATCAACCTGTATTACATATTGTCATGGAGTGGTGTAAAAGCAATGAAAGAAAGGTCATTCGGGAACTATTAAACAAGAAACTGGAAATACCTGCAGGTCAGGGGTTTCCCAAAGGTTCAGACTGTCAGGAGCTGAACAGGCAAAGCAAAGGACCACTACACTACCTTCCTCCTACAGTGCAAGTCTCTTCCCAGCATTTGTGACTGACCACTGCCAGAAACAGCTCATGGTCCAGATGGTCTGACTGCAGTTCTGTCTGTCCTCTGTTCTTACTGACGTTGTTGTGCAAAATGCACTTAATTTCTAGTATTTTGGAGGATGCATTGGCTATAACCTAATTTGCATTTCCACCTATGTATTTTCTTGCTGTACAGAAGAGGATGTATTGGCTATAACCTAATTTGCATTTCCACCTATGTATTTTCTTGCTGTACAGAAGATTTTTACTTGCTAACTAAAAAAAAAATAAATCTAACTATCCCATCTAAACACTTACTTACTTTTTTGCTTACATTCCCTAAGAGTGCAGAGTCTCTTTTAATATTAAAACTGAAATTGCAACGTATTGATTTGTTAATTGTTCTTCCTGGACATAGTTTGGCATGTCAGAATATCTTCCAAATATACCATGAAGAAAATTAAACACATTTTTTTTTATTTATAATTTATTCTCACTCAGCCATAATTACTATGGTAAAAGTTATTTTGAATAACTGATTTTTTTCTGATCTATTTCTTGTAGGCATAAGTTTTCAACTGCTCTGGATCAGAGCATATGTTTGCAAAAGTTCATTAATGTGAACTTTAAACCCCTGGGAATTTACAGTTGAAACTCTCTAGATAGTTGTCTGCACATTAAATTTTATTATGCAATTATAGTGGGAGTCAGTATTACTAAAATTCATGTCAGGTTTAGCTATGAAACTCTACATCCCCATCTCTAACTTCCTCAAACCAACCTACTTGAAAATATCCTTAAGTTAGGTGACAAATATATGAAGCTACCTCAAGAAATAATAGTTTCCACTCACGTTATATATATATAAAAAAAAAGTTATAAATGTTTATGTTATAAAAATAAATAAATCAGCCATTTATTATTTCTCTGAAGGACCTTAACCAAAACATGTAAATTTTATTTACCTCACAGTTACTATGATACAGTAGTTTATTATTATATTTTTGCTTTTTTTATTCATGCTAGTGAATATATTTGAAGATGTAAATAAGTCTACAGTGTCAAGATGCAAATATTCCACACTTACAGTTCTTCACAACCTTTCTAATAAGCTTAAAAGCTATTAAAAAGTTAAGTTTTCAGGTTTATCTAAGGTATTGTCTTAAATTAGATAGTAATGAAGAAAAAAGCTTTCAAAACAAAATGTAAATTAACAAAATATAATTTCTGCATGCCTAACTGAGGTTAATAGAACCTTTTTATAGTTTGGATTTTTTTTTTCTAATTAATTTGAGCTCCAACTTTAGTGAGAACAGTAATTTTTTAGCACCTCTAAAAATTAGCTTCTGTTGCCACTAGATAATTTACACTTCGTGGATCCAAGTGTTCCGAAGCCAAATGAGGTCTTTCAGGTACAAAACTATGTTAGATGAGGCTTTTGTCACCCACCCTGCCACACACACAGTGAAAATTCTGAAAAACTTCAAAATTTGAGTAGGTGGCTGAGTGCAACTAGTGAAGTTAGAAGAATGGAGAAATATCAGAGGGAAAACGAATGGAGAACATGTGAATTAGATCCAACAAGCAGCCATACGCAAATGAGAACCAGAGGATATTCTATGCAATTAAACTGGGGAATGTACCATGGAGATGGAGAGGAGAGGAAAAAGGGAAGAAAAAGAAGGAAATATTGAAAAGTGTGAGAGCACCTAAGAAATATTAATCTTTCCAAGATGAAATGGCAAGGAATGTCCTTTGCATAGTAAACTAAAGCACTCAGCAGTTCCATTAATCCTGAACTGTCACTATGCTCTTGCGTGGACAGCAGCAGTTCTCTACACATGCTAAGGGAAAACTGAAAACCCGTCTAAGGACAATTACTAACAAAATCAAAAGAAGGCCTTACATTAACCTTCCAGTCATCAGATACTACATATAGCAGGTAAATATCCAAACATTTTTGTTTACTTGACTATATATAGCTGCAGCAGCTGTTAGCAAGATGAAAGAGGATTTCAACTTTTTATTCAATTAAGTTGTCTAAAATCTCACTTCCACCTACTTGTGCTTTCCATTACTATATAGCAGTTCTCCGAGAAACACAGAAGAAGAAAGCTAATGAAGTCTCTAGACAATTATTTAGCTGCTTTTAATTAATTATGCCAGTATGAATTGGGAATTAGTAAATGCTCTTCCTCTTAAACCTCCAAAACTTGGTACGATCCCAAAGGTTCACAAGAGGGCTGTCAAACAGTAAGAAAAGCACAACGTTTCCTAGTAACTTTAACAAAAATGAGATCAAATATTTTTTTAGGAAGGTCATTATAATTTGATTTATGCAATTAATGAATAAGCTTTCTTTCTAAAAGTTGAGTTGCTCCTCAAAGAGCATAAGAGCATACCTTTTGTATGATTCTTCAGTTGTACTTTTGTCCTTAGCTAAGTGTATATGTATATATATATATATATATGTTTTATTGTTGTTAAAGAAGACAGTAGCATAATAGTCTCTGACCCTGCTGAATAATCAAAAAGAGGCAGCTACTCATGTAGAGACTTAGCATGTAAGCAGAAAAGACAGGGAAAAGATAATATTTTTGAATCAGCAGGATCTGGTATCTGAAGCCAGTTATTTTGAAAATCTGATGCATCAGTAGGAAGTTAATATTGGTTTTACATACATTTGCCTTATGCCAAGATATTGATTCCATATTCTGAGTGATGGCATCAAGGAAAAGAGATTGGTACAACACTGGGAGAGACCCAGTTTAGGAACACCAATTCCTTAGAAGAACAATGTGGAGAATTTTCAATGAAAGCTAAGCAACAAAAATTGCCCAATTTGTGATTTCGTTATAAAGCTTTCCAGACTTTATAAATCACCAGGAAGGAGCCAGAATCAGTTTTGAATAGCTCATCATATATATATAGCTTTATGATGAAGCTGTATACTTTAAGGTAACTTCATGGGTAAAGATTTCAATTGTGTAATTTAGATTGCTCATAGGTTAATTTGTTCTGTGACAGAAAGGAAATACATTCTTTAAATTGGTGCAACAGAGCATATGAAGTTCTTTCCAATGAAATCACTTGAAAGTAATGCTTACTGATTTTTCAGCTTTTATTTTCTGGATCTGGTAATGGTTTTAACATTAACTTTTTATCTGTGTAGGCTTCTTCAGACTTACTTTTCTAATCAGTATTTTGTATTCTATCCAGCACTACTTTCCTACTCTACACTCAATAAGACTCTCAAAGACTTCAGTGAAATAAACCTATAATGCCTACTGAATTCTAAAGAAAATGCAGATTGTTGGTTTGTTTCAATTTTTAAAACTGAACTATCAGACACTTTTTGTAAACCAGCTCTTGGAGTGTAGCCTAAGATATAGATTAAAGGCCATGTTACATCTTATTCTACTTTAAAAGGCATCTAGTTAAATCTTGTTTCTTTTGGAGTTAATGAGAAAACCTTCAGCCTTCTGTGGGGTTGGATTTTCACTATTAATGATTAAAACAAAGGAGGAAGAAGGAGATGTCATGTGACGGTATTACACTTACCACTGAAAATAATTTTGAGTAGAATTTGGAGACTTTAATATTAAAGGCATGAATTATTTCGTATTAAAAATAAATAGTTTTGAAGATATGGCAATGGAATCAGGGCTAGTATTAAGAAAAATTCAATTTAAAAGCTTTCAGTAGAGTTCTGGTTTATATAGGAAATGTGTTGGACACGCAAGTTATGGTTGAATCATAGAACGGTTTGGGTTGGAAGGGACCTTAAAGATCATCCAGTTCCAACCCCACTGCCATGGGCAGGGATACCACCCACTAGATCAGGTTGCTTAAAGTCTGATTTGAAACAAGAAAGATCTATTTTGAATTAGTATGCTATTGACAATAGCAAACAAGTTGGTCACAGAAACAGTGTTATAGAACATGTGTATTTTGTCATACCAATAGGAGTAATAAAATTTTATTCTTACCATTATACAGCAAATTATCCTAGAAGGCAGCAAATTCCATACTCGTGATGTTTACCCATTACTCCAACATGGAAATTTATTTGTAAATTAAACAGATACTTTATAGGTAATGCAGAAGTTTATAAATTTACTTTAATGATAAATAATATTAGGTATTTTTTACCTGGCAAATATAATCTGTTATATTTATAAATATTTTAAGATAATATCTTTTATTGTTTATTAAGTGGTTTCTAAAGGGATTTTCAGCGTTTACAATGTTGTATTATACATAAATCCTGGTATCTACAAGCAAAGTGTATTAATTACTAGGATAAAAAAAATGCAAGTTATTTTATATAGTCTCTTGTTAAATAATGCCATCTTAAGGCAACCAGGGAGGAGGAGTTTTGTTTAGACATAGTATGATGAAGCAAATTGCGATAGCTTGACCTATCTGCCTATGTAATGGGAGTGATTTGTTGACAATACCATCAACTCTTTGCATCTTGACAAGTCACAAATTCCATTTCTTCCCTGCAAGTGTAAAAAACTGTTCATTTTTAACCAGCTGCCACACTATTAAACATATCAGAAGAAATGACTGCTCCTTGAAAGGAAATTGGAAATGAGCACTGATGTAGCCTACCACCTCTCTGCAAGCGAGAAAATAAACTGGCCAACTTAGGAACATGTTCATCACCTTCAAGAGTGACTACATGGGACTGAGGCTGCCCAAAGAGTACCAGCACATGTGTAGAGTAAAAGCTCACTCCAGGCTGGCCCTGCTGCTCGCTGTGCTCTTGGGAGACACTCCTAACACAGGCAGTCTGCACAGGGTAACAGGTTATACCAAACCAGAAAAGCTTCAGTGGAGAAACACAAATTCCATTACATCTGATTTATCCTGTCACAACTGAATTACAGCAACACACCTCTGTTCACCATGTCCAAAATTTGCCTAAAGGCTTTGGGCAAATAAAATAAGCACTGCACGTGAACATTTACCATTGCAGTTCTGAGACGACAGCAGTGGCTAGAAGCCTATCGATTGCCACACACAGGTATGTGCCACCCATGCTACACATAACTAAAGGAAAACTGACCCATACTTATTTTGCTTTAGTATCAGAACATTACTACTATTGGTGCTAAAGCAATGTCTGTAAGTGTTGACATTTTCTATTCCCAAGCAGGACTGGAGCTTTACTTTCTGTTCATCTGAAATTAAAGTCATTATTCCATTTAAATGTTACAGGACCTGAAAAGCTCAGATCAAATTCACTCATTAGAATAAAGTTAGAAAGTTATTTACACCAGATTCAACAAAGTTTCATGTGGTTTGCCTCCTTGAATAAAATGTATGCAAGTTTCTGTTAGACATGAAAAAAATGAGTGTCTTGGTGTTCCTGGGTTCCTAGTATGAGGGTTATGGTATGTGTGCAGGCAATGTCATGACATTTATCAACTTTTGGTTTTTTTTTCAGTTAAGTTGATAAATGGGAGGTATTCTGTTCCTGCTGTATTTCCACAAGTTTTGATTAATGCAAACACTGCAAACATAAGCATGACCTTTCCACGCCCTTCTTTCTTCCTTTTCATAAGAGGCTCTTTTCTCTGTTAGCAAACTCTGCAAGAACCTCCCTTAGCTTGCAGCTGTCTAGTGCTGTCTCCCAAATGGCAATTGTTTAGAACATCTCGTCTGGCATCTGCTCTTTGCTGCTACCTTACTGCATATGCATGGGGAATGGGGCAGAAATAACTTAGAGCTGATCAATTTTTCAAGTACGCTTTCGTAAACTCAAGTAAAAACCCTAGTATTTTTCCTTTAACTCTTTAGAGGAAGTACTGTCTATTATCAATGTCATTATTAATACAGTAGCTGCTGGAGAGAGATTTTACTACAAAGGAAAGGAGGGAAAGGTGGAAGAAGCACAAACAGATGTTGTGCTACTGACTCCTCCCTTGTTATTGCACTGGATTAGTGACCACAGTTTACATGGTTGCTGGTGGGCATCAAGTTAGCTACAGCAGTTAAGTGAAAAGACTATTAATGGCAAGAACAGAAGTTCAAAAACCACAGGAGGATGTCTATTTCAAGGTACAGTCTCGGTTTTGGTTTGTAACTTTAAAAGCTTGATTTAGTCTATATATGACACAGCTTTTAGTGTAGTTCTTGATGTCCAAGAGCAGTAGAAAACTCCTTCAACAGAGCATCAGCTGCACCTGGATGCAAAGTCTGCACGTTCTGGAGCTGGCCACAGTACTGTGGCTCTGCTAGTGTAACCATCCAATAACTAAATGCCTTTAGCCAAATTCAATTGGCTTTGCAGATATGAGAAAACTAAATGAGCAACATTCAAGAGTAAAGGAACAAGGAGGTGACAGCTAAACATACTATCAATTCTTCCAGGCTTTTTCTGAGCCACCTAGGTAGAAATTCTTTGTGGGCTGGCTTAAGGAAGAAAGGCATGTTTGTGAATTACACACATTTCACTATGAAAATACTTGTAAACTGACACTGTTTTCTTTTTCCTTAAATGTACAACAGCATGATTTACCATTAGCTGTTAGAATGCTTGGGAATAGAGAAATCAAGTGTCTGCCCAAAGGGTATCAAAGAAATCAGTGCAGGAACCAAATACAGAATTAGTCTCTTTGCAATTTCAGCTGACACCGTTAAATCAGCTCATGTACCCTTTCTGGTTTTTTGTTGTTTGGTTGTTTTTTTTTCCCCACAAAGGATTAAAAGGACTTCAATCTCTAGTGTGGTCAGTCTGGTACGTTTCACAATACTAATTATCATTTTGAAAAAGAAAAATACAACATAGAAAAACAAACTAGATTTTTCCGCATTAAGAGTAATTGGCACCATCAGCGAAGAGTCAGCACTTACCCTGTAATGGTCAATTCAACAAACATGTCTAAGTGCCAAACCACAAGCCCTCACAATTCTGTAAACCCAGTTAATTGCTTCTTTTCAGGTTGGGAGTAGGCTTTTTTTTATGATTGAATTAAACACATTAAAAATAACTTTGATAAATTCTGTTCCTTAAAATTTTACAGATGAGTTGTAGGCTGAAACAAACATTTTTAAGTACATATTGAAAAGCAAACAATATAACAGCAACTGTATGTTGTACACAGCTATTCTGGGCAAAAGGTCTACTCTGCTCCACTGAAATAACTTCAAATCTGGTATAATTTAGCAGAATCCACCCATCATCCCCAGTTTTATTTTCTTGATGGAGATTTACTGAAGCAAGCCAAAATCTTTCAAATCTTCCACAGAAAATTATTTTCCATTTATGAAAAATGTGCAGGATTTTTTTGACTGGCAATTTATACTTGCAACTATTTTTTACTTGAAATTGCTGTTTCCAGATAATAGCTTTACACTCATTAATGCAGTGAAAACAAATGTTGCTGCCAGACCTTCTCCTGCCCTTTGTTTTCCCATTATCCATAAAGCAGCCTTCTTCATTCCCATTGAAATGGTGTTGGAGTTGTATTCCCAATGCAAAGCAAAGCAGAAAGATTGCAGTACAAAATGACCTTTTTTTTTTTTTTTAATATAATGTACAGTAATGTCACTTCCCTCTTACCAGTTCTTTGTTTTACCAAAGAACAAGTTGTCTGAAGGATTTAGGTGTTTTCACCCTGGAGAACAGAAGGCTTGGGGGAAACCTCATCACAGTATTCCAGTACTTAAAGAGCAACTACAAAGAAGACAGACTCTTCTCACAAGGGGCCACATGGAGAGGACAAGGGGCAATGGGTACAAGTTGTACAGGGAGATGTTTCATCTCAATATAAGAAAGATATTTTTTTTTCCAATGAGAACAATCAATCACTAGAACAACCTCCCCAGGGACGTGGTGCAGTGCCCACCACTACAGGTGTTCAAGATGTGACTGGACAGGGAGCATGCTAAATAATCTCATCTAAGCTCCCTTTCCCATGAAAGTTGGGACCAGATGGTTTTTTGAGGTCCTTTCTAACCTGGGCTGTTCTATGATTCTGCGAATCTAACTGTCTGCTTACCCTTTAAATCACAATTTGCATGCCTTGCTCACAAGAGTAGTTCACAGCACTGGTAGATGATGCGCAAATTGTCCTTAATTTTTTTTCTTTTTTTCCAGTAGTAGAGTACACTCTTAAAATATATGAAGCAAGGTCTGCTTTATGTTGCTTTTACAGGTATGATGTTGATGTCAGAATTAGATGGAGATGATAATTTTCATTGCAAACACAGGCGTTGTTTCTGCATCACAAAACTGCATAGCTTCACAAAAGCTTTGCAACAGGGCTGTACAGGGGAGTTTTAAAAAGCAGCCATAGTAAAAGTCTGACACACTGCTGATAACCATTCATAAAAATTTAGGGCTTTTCCACAAGAAATTCTGGATTTTCTTGTCTAGAACTGGAACAGCTCACATACTGAAAAGATTTTACCAAAAAGGATATTTTCAGAAGTCTTGCATGTGAATATCTCTTGCTCACCATCTTCCAGGTACTCTGCTACCTGGCAATTCAGAGCACTACCCAAAGGCAGCGTTTAGGGTGACTGGCTTTCTGAAGGTTTGCATCCAGCCAGCTCCAGATAGCTGACTTTGGGCTAGGACTAATGCATAAGACATTTTTGTCATTGTGGATAGTTTTCTCCACCCATGCAATCTGAGAAGATAAAACCCAGCTTAAATTAAATTTCTGTGGTGTTCTGGTAACATATGTTAGTAGTTTGTGCGTTTGTTTAATTTTAATTGGATATCAACATAGGGATGTTTTCCATTTAGTTTCAGGTTTCTTCTGTTCCAATTTCCCAACAACCAGATAATCTGAATGACAGCCTATCCCAATATTGCAGTTTGGGTTTGACAAATAAAGGCTAAGCTTCCATATCAAATAAACATACAATGGCAATCTTTCAAACTGATAAATATAGATAGGTGAGTGTTTCGTAGCTGACAACTGAGAAATACAATATCACACATATTGTGGTTCAACCTTCACTTTATCTTCAGGAAGCAAACATATAACACTCTGTGTAAAGTTAAACAAAACTGGAAGCAATTAGTTATCCCTTTCATGTAACATATCAGTAAGTTGTGAACTGGCTACTTCCAAATATTGAATGATGTATTTATAATAGTTCCTCATTATCCAAGTCACAATTTTAAACAGTTTTAAACACATTTTCTTTTTTCTAGAATTAAAAAATTATCATACTTCCATTTCTAATATGACAGAAAAACATTTATTTAAAATTAAAAAAAAAAGAAAACAAAATAAAACATAAATTCAATTTCCAAAAGTCTGAAATGGAGAGAGGAAAAATAAGTATTTTTGACCACGCATTAAAGAAGGAAGATTATCTTTCCCCTAACCAAAAGATAATAGGAACTTCCACAAAATATTTTATTTCTGCCATTCAGCATTTTATACTAGAAATCATTCCTTTCCAGAAAATTTCAGATCATGTAACAAGATCCCTGCAAATCAGGCATATAAATATCAGCATCAGACTGTCTTTTTTGCTGGACACACAGGAAACCTGTGGCAGAGCCTGGAACCAAATCTTTACTTCCACGTTCCAACCCAGCTGATCAAGCCATGAACTGTTCCTCCTCATCACACTGATTTTATTTACAGTTCACTTTCCCTTTAGGATGCTATAAAAGTGTCCAAACTTAAGAACAGAAGTGCAGCTCTTGGTTACAGTGCAAAAGCATATTTTATTAATTCTGTTTATGTTTTATATATTGAAAAATTCTGTTTTGAAAACAGCACATTTAGCAAACTATTTAGCATGACACTGAGTAAATTTCACATGGCGTAGAACTTAAACTAATTTTCTACTAATTAAAACAGCCAACATTTTCATTCTTGGCCATCATGTTGTTTCCTGGTACCTGCTCCAGACAAATAAGAAACCAAAATCCTCAGATTCTTAGCATAGGTTTCTAAGGTTTGATGCTATCTGTTTTACTTTTGAAATTATATTGTTCAAATGCTGCCTGGCTTCCCCCATTGCAACAGAAGACAAAGTCAAGTCCAATCCCTTAAAAAGAAAGACTAGAATTTTCAGACATTTAAAAAAAAAAAGATAAATTACCTGGATCTTCTATAGATAAGTTCTTCGTTAACCATTGAACAATGTCTGAACCTAGGAACAAAACAAAAGGCATTTTTAGATTAATAAGTTTCCTCTTCCTATTCTTCATTTCCCTGAGCCAATTAATATTGTTCTACCATGTAAGGAGTATCTAATTTTTTTGCTCAGTTTGTCTAGAAAGAAATAGAACTTTCTATTTTTTATTTTTAGTTTTGGGTTTGGGTTTTTGAGGGTTTTTTTTAGTTATATAAAATAAAACTAAATATTATATTAGCAAATATAATTAGCAAATGTTATTAGCAAAGAAAAAACACTCCTTTCTTTAGGCCAAGACTCATGAAACGTAATGGAAGTGCATTAAGGGTATGATAATAGCCTGCATTTCAAAAAACACATTACTGAAAAATTTACATAGAAAACCCAACATTTTATTAACTTAGTAAGTTTTCCCCACCCTCCAAATTACTGTACAAATGAAACCTGGAAAATGTAAATGCAATACACATTGTGATTATGCAGTCTATGGAGTATATGCTCCAGGCAATGCTGGAGGCTTAAAAACCTCCTTGGGACTGAAACATGGCATTATGAGCTGCTTGTAGGAGCTGCACTTTGTGTTCAACTTTACCTTCTGGATTTTACTATCTAATTATTTAACTATCATTTGATTTATTTACTATGTAACTAGATTATTTAAGTATCACTTCTACTGTAGTTATTTTCAACCCATTCTGCTGGCTACCAGTAATGGCATATTTGGTTACCTAAATGTGTACTAACAATTTTTCAAACTCCGCCTCATGGCTAAGCTCTTGACAGAACTCATTTTTCCACTGGTGCTAAAGCTCTTCCCTTACCACTCTGATCTCTCTTCTTCCGTATCCCTTCATTTACTGCCTATCCATTTCTTTCTATTGAATTTCCTGTCCTTATTTTAAGGTGCCATATGATGCTCGCCTCTTAACACCTTCCATACCAGACTCCCTGCTGTCTTTCGCACCGAGTATTCTTCCAAGCCCACCTCCATGCTCCTCTTGGCCATGCGCCTCCTATCACACTTTGCACAATATGTGCCAAGTCACAAGCTGGTCAGTCTTGTTTTTCAGACTGAAAGCTACAGTTGGACTTCACCCACTGTGAGCATGAATTACCAAATAAATTATGAAGCAGTTCTGCAGACAAAAAAAGACAGACACATTCATGATTTAAGCAACTTTCAATAACCAAATTGGCTTAAGGGGAAAAATATACTGAAACACTGAGGAAAGTTATGTGCATAGTCTCCATGTTTCATGATGATTGCATCATGCTTCCAGTTCAGACAAGTGACATACTAGAGACATGTCACCTAAGACTTCCTTATAGAAACAATATTTTAATTGCTCATCCATTCCTCAGCAGACATAATAACATGATTCCTTTTTAAACCTTAGATTTAAAAATATAATAAAAATCTACACAATCTACATACATATAATACAAGTCAGAACAATAAAATCTCATGACTCGGCAGTAACACATAACATTAGAATGTGGAGGGTATTTCCCGTCACTCCCTAGATTGAGATTCCTTCTTGTACTTCCCATAGTGCATTATTTCCTTTGGTCTTCTTAAGAAAATTAATATTAAAAAATAAATAAATCAGAGAATAAAGAACATTTCTTTCTCCTTACTTTCATAATTTTAAAATAAGAGCTGCAAAAATATAATCTTTGCTGCACTTATTGAATAGCTTTATCACAGATTTGCAAAGCCTGGTTGAATGTATCATAACTTTGGAAGTGTGTATGCATTACTAAATTGATGACATACCAATGAAAACTGTGGAGATTTTATAACCATGTCCAAAGCAGAGATTTTCATTACTATGTTACAAGTCTAAATTTTGATAAACTCCAGTGGCACAATTTTTCATAGCATTTACACAGAATTATTCTTTAAGTGAGGCACTTTATGTTTGCATGCTGTTGGATGTGTACAAGATGTTTCAGACACATTCCTACTTCAAAATAGTCTATTTGTATGCATTGTTATAAATACAATTTGTCCTTTATTTATACATATGAACTTAACAAGGCTGACACTGAAGGAAGAATTTTAGCTTAGAATAAGATGAAACTTCATAGATTTCAATGACACAGTTCCAAGCCTAGCTCTATTTTTATGTCAGCTGACTAGAGAAGTTAGTAATCCCTAAATATTTTCCTAAATCTTCAGAAGTCAGAGACAAAAAGTAATCAGAAAAGCAACATGACATTTTTGAATATTGATTCTCAGCTTTGGTTTCCTTCAAATCTCTCAGGTATCATACGGGAATTAATTTTCTATTCTTTTTACCTCACCTTAAAATACTTCTTTCCAATTTACCTCTCTTGAAAACTCTCCTACAGTGGCATGCTATATTCCTCAGTCCTCAGCTCCTGGCATCACATTTGCACATGTGGTCTACACATCAGAAATTTCACCTCCATGTATTATACTGTCTTCTGGCTTATTATAAATAATAGTGGGAAATGGGATTTCTTGACAATCGCATCATCTGATTTTGAAAGTTCATTACTGCTCTATTCACATTTTACACCGAAGCTATTCCCCTGGTACCCAAAAGCCTGAACAGCAGTTTAAGCCAGCTATCACATTTGAACACTCCAATGATTTCAGCTGCATGGCTTCAATGACAAAAGCCCAGATGAATAAATATTAACATGAACACCCTCCCTCTAGTGTGAAGGCTATTCAAGTAAAACAAAGTTGCAAGCAATCTGTCATAGAACAAGTGAGAAATTTATCCATTGATATTCTTTTGGGAGATTGTGGCCACCTCTAGTCCTAAAAAGAATCATAAAAGTATTATCTTCACAGCTTGCTGTGTGTTTTTTTAGCTGCATCTTTTAAAGTCTAATCAACAAGATTATTTCATTCAATCATTTCTGTGCCCTTTTCTAGGTTTATTACTTATGCAAATGTGTTTCTGAAAAAGAAAACCATTACTCTAATGTCTTACCTCAGGAAAAGGACAAGGTAGCAAAACAGGCGAATGCTTTACAGGAAAACAATATTTCCTATGAGTCCTAGCTTTGAAAATTGGATGACCAGTAAATTCATGTCATTTTTCATACACCACATCTCACATCTACAGGAAATATGATCCAAGAATTAGGATGAAAGAGATTACAGACTTCATTATTTGTAAAAGGGAACTAATATGGGATAAAACATCTTTAACCTTCAAACCTGAATCTGCCTTATCACCAGGAATCTATCAAAAAGACATTTTAGGGAACCTGCTACCTTGGTGTTGGACTCCTCTGAAAAGGAAAACTTCAGCACTCCAAAATAGAAAATGTTTACCGTGTCAGAACAATACTCAGTTTTTGTGTACTGTTAAATGTGCCAGTCACTGGTAACATGATAACAAAGCCCCAACAATAACATATTCAAAGTAGATTCTCAAGCTAAGTTCTCCAGTTCTCACTGCCTCCTTCCCAGAATGCAGCTAAAAGGCAAGCTGGCTATTAAATCTCTAAGGTGGAAAAGACTGAAGTTAAGTTGCCAACTGAAATTTGAAATCCCAGGAAAAGCCTCAATTTTCATGCCAATTTCTATAGCAAAACTGGACAAGGCAAAGTGATAATCTGTAATAATAAATTAAAGCTAGCACAAACACAAAACAGAAAAAAAAGGGTTTTTTACACTCAGAGCCTGAGAGCCAACCATGAGATTCTTTAAATGCCAGCACCTATCCAGATAAAGGCAGCAAAATTTACAAGATCTTACTCAAGCGGGAAAATATGAGAAACTTTCAACTTCTTTAAAGAAAGAGGGAAAAATTATGTCTGTGCTCATATATAAGCAAAAAAAGACTCAGGCATGTTCTTTGTAAAATCTACTTCCTGAAAACTCCACAAGAGATTAATTTTAAATGAAATGGACCAAAAATAGCAGTTGCTGAACCCATCCAGCATCTTAAGAAAATATTTTTGAAGAAAGTGTGCTCTCTGAACACTGCAATGCTAATTTCCAAGTCAAAGTCATAAAGGCCAGAGCAATGCTAAGGTTAGCTTTCAAGAACAAAACTCTTACTTTAAACAGGTCTTCACAGAGTGCATTTCAAAAAGGTCTTGATTCTGAACTGTAGAAAATTTCACAGGAATCATAGA
This sequence comes from Falco rusticolus, assembly GCF_015220075.1. Taxonomy (NCBI): domain Eukaryota; kingdom Metazoa; phylum Chordata; class Aves; order Falconiformes; family Falconidae; genus Falco; species Falco rusticolus. The sequence continues at coordinate 6,429,872 of NC_051192.1, read as the reverse complement.
CCTATCTTTTCTTATGCATAGATGCAGTAAGCCATGTAAGTCTTGATCTGACAACAAAAAGATATGAATAGTAGTTCAACAAAATAAAATAAAAAGTTCACAATGCCCTATCTTTTTAACAATTCAAAAACATATTTAGCTGAAGAAGATTCAAGCTGTGAAAAAGTGTATTTTATTAACTGGAATCACAAACCATAAGACCACTGAGAAACTTAATGATTTCTTATTTCATAAGGAGACATAGTCTTTCAAAAAAATACTCTTTTACTGCTAATATATTAGTTTAGAAACTAAAATCTATTCTTATTTTCACTTGTAGACCTCAAGGTATTTACAGATGACGAAGAGAGACAGGGAGACAGGGAGCTCCCCTGCGTTACTGATACCAAGAGAGGGGTTTGTTGTTGACAATCCAGCAAACACTCTATCTTCATCAAGACTTTTGCCATCTGAACTCTCTACAGCAACACAACCACCCTGTGCTGGGAAAGCTGGCAAGCTGGGCCTGTTGGGTAGTTGCTTTTTTGCTGAAAGGCAGCAGCAGATCATCTGGGAGCTCCCTTGAGGGAGCCCCTTGGTCAGCTGGGTCACCTTCAGCACTTCACCACCACCACCCGGACTTGAGAACCTGGAGAACTTTACGCGGGGCAACTCACAGTAGGGAAAACTTAATAAACATTACTCTAGAAAGTACCAGTTTCTAAATTTAAGACAACAAGACTGTTACTGAATTAGTAAGGAAAGAGCTCTGCATTTCCACTGGTTTGGGGTTCTGGTTTGGTTTTGTTTGTTTGTTTCATTGGGGGAGGAGGAAATTGTGTCATTTTTGACTTCCATCTTCAACACCATTGCTTTGTCACACTACTTCATGGTGATACAACAGGAAATTAATTTTAGTTACTGATGCACATTTCAAAATCCTTCGTCATGAGTGTCTGAAAAAAATACAATATGCAATTGCGTTTCTCACCGCTGATTCAGATACTGGAAACACAGAAACTAGATCAGATGAGCAGGGAGACTGTAGAGGCTGGTGGCCTGTCAGGTTCTCAGCCCTAGTTGTTTTCTCACAAAAATTACCCTCCAGGAGCTGAACTCTGCAAGAATGGGCTTTCACTGAATGGGTGAATGGGACAAGATGATCTGCATTCTCCCTGAAGTTTTCACGGGCACAAACCCGAGCATATGTTGTTACTCTGTTATAGCAAAATGGATATTTTACAATTTCTTTTCTTTCTCTGAGAAGTATAGTTTCTGTATGAATTCTGTATGCATGTAACTGAAAGAAATCACGTAACTTATTTCAGGGCAGTGGGAAGAAAAGCAATGGTTATATTATCTTTTGGTATACTTATGGAAAAAACATAATTGTATCCATACTGGATTATTCAGGTTATTTTTCCCCTATATCTATTATAACAGAGCAAGGAGGAGGTTTGCATCACTTTGATAGTGCTGTGCACAGAAAAGTGAAAGACAGAAGGGTGTAAGGGTCTCCTCTCTGAGGCTGGGGTTGCAATAGTACTTAAAGGAACAAGTGGTTATTTCCCAATAAATTTGGGCTATAATCAGTACTAAACCGCATCGGATTTCAGTCTAACAGAAAATGTATTTAGAAGTGCTTTGATTGCCCGGTTCTTTCTTAGTTTAAGAAGTAAGCTGGTAACAAATGTTTAGATGGTAAAAAAGAGAGATAAGGGGGAAAAAAAGAAAGATAAGGATACAAAGAAGATGTGTGACTAAATTTGGATTTATTTTATACTAATTTAAAATCATTCCACCTTGTATTTTTATTTAACAGTTTTCTCTTTCTTTTCTCTGTTCTTTTGGATTATTGTAAAATGAATGTATAGACCTAATCAGGTATAATTCTTTACCAGGAGTGGCAACAGAGATGGCACTGTGATAATTTTAATACGTTGCTGATTGCAATTACAGATTTAGCCTACTGACCTTTACTATTTAAATGGGTTGACTTTTGAAAGAAAGACATCATTGACCAAAGTGCAGTTTGATTAAGGAAATTTGCACCTCAACTTTCACACACTTATTTCTGCCACTTGCTTTTTAAAATTATTGATGAAAATCAATGCATAAACTTATTCTTTTGACTTCTTATAGTTGGAGGTGCACCACACATTTGTTAGTACCCTTACACCTCAAGGGAGCTTGTACCAGTTGCAGATTTAAAATATCTCGTCTATACTAACTGTACAAAGAATATGACATATTTTAATGAAACTACTCAGGCACGGAAGTAATTATGGTCTTCTAGTTCTAGAATAATATAAACTGCGATATGCTTTTTTTTTTTTTTTCAAGTGAAGACGGACACAGTGATCCGCAGAAATAAAACCCTCAAATGAATCATCGTACTGCTTTTGAGTTGGACCCTTTAATTCCAGACTGTAAAAGTAGCCCTCAACAATACTCAAGCCTAGAAGGGCAGAAAGGTTCCATACTTCTGGCTAGCATAACCCTGTGTTGCTTCAGATTTTTAAATTAACTGAATCTCTGCCTTAGAGAGGAAAATTAATCTACTTTCATATTGTGACAAAGCTAACACAGGATGTGAAAAGTCTCTTCCGCTTCCATACTTGCATGAAATCATTTAACAGAGGTGACAAACAAATTCCAGTAATGTAAATTCTGCAGTCAGGCCCTGCCTCATAACCAAGCTTCAGAACAGAAATCTGGTTCTTAAAGACTATGAGGGCTCACTCTATCCTAGAAGTGCTAATCCACACCGGGCCCGTCTTCTCCAGCAAAAGGAATGGCTGCTTCATTCCAGCAACATTTATCTCTAAAGTTTCTCAAAAGATATCATCTACTTAGATCTCTTCAACAGTCACAAGTGACTGTTTTACAGATGACACTAGCTGTACGTGATTAGCAATACACCAGTAACCACAGATGGGACCCCTGTAATCCCAAGGCTGTTATAACAAGCACTAGAGTTTAGCATCTTGCTGAAGGATATTGCCTCATGCTAAACATTTGCAAGACATGAGTGATGCTGTTTAGAAAAACTAAGCAGTATGAAAACCCAGCTCATTCATTCTATCATAAAGGAATTTTTATGCTTTTCTTCAAAATGCTGTAAAGTCACATGATCTTGTTTGACTATAATAAAGTATCAGTGTTCAGGTGGCATGGAGAAATAACAGACTATTTTGTACATTCCCCAGGCAACAAAATCTTAACAACTTCTTTTATGTAAAAGGTATTTGTGGGGGGAAAGAAGCAGGAAATACAAGCAGAATTCTGAACGCCATAGAGTGTCCCTGAAGAAATTTAATTTATCAGAAATCTTCATCTCCAAACAGGGAAACAAAAAAAAAACCACTTCATTTTTAAATTCTGTATGAATACTCCAGGTAAAACTTCTAAAGTCTGATATAAGCAAGGAGCCAAAGAGGCTTATCTTGAGACCTACTTGATTTCCCATCCATCAGAAATCTTCAATAATGGTAAATGCAGATTAGAAGCTAAGTGACTTTCAGTTTTTCTCATCATTATGACCTATCCTTCTCCTCTCAATCGATCCGTCTCTTCACCCTTCAAACACAAGCAAACATATTTGGGTCTATTAAGAGAGAAATAGCTAAGAATTCAGCAGCTCATCATGTTTTCCTTCCCTGATTATCTTTGGGAGCTCTCGAGCTAACTCCTATCCTCTATAGGTTTGGATTCATCTCCAAGTGGAGAGCAGGAACCCTCCAAACACCAAGCATAACTGTGTCCGTGTTCTTCACAATGCTAGTGTGTACTGCGTAAATCAATAGGGAATAAAGCTGTTCCGCAATATTGATGTACCACCTCGTAGGTGAGTGCCTAGCTACCAGCCTAAAGAACAGATTTTTCTCTCTCTCTCAGTGACGGTATAACTTCTTTATACAAAAGAATGAGAAACTCCATGTGGAAGAGAACATCCTCTACTGTCTGCTAATTGTATTCTCTAAAGCACGAGGTAACTTAGTCCAAATTTCTGCTCAGACACCAGCTGTTACAGGCATTCGAACCTGAGAGTCTTCACCTCAGTCTTTAAGCATTCTGGCCAGAGGTCCTTTTAAATCCTTTTGCCGGAGCTTTTGTGTTAAATAGTTTGGGAGATAACAGGAGAAAATAAATTATTTGCTACCCTGTAGGACACCCGTTATGGGGAGCTGAGCACCCGGAATCCCCTCCCTACTGCCGTGAAGGCTGGTTTATGGGAAGTAGAACAGCATCAGCAAGTGCATGCTGGTGTCGCACAAAGCAGTGTATGAGCTTGGAAGCAGCCTCCCTCAAGAAAAGCCCAGAAGGAAATGGGTATGTGACTCCTATCCCAAGTTTGTCCTCTGGTCCCTGAAATAACATGGAAAAGGGCAACAATAACATCACTTTTGCTGAAATATCTTGAACTCTCACTCTGAAAATTCATCAACGATTACTTCAGGAAAACTGACAATACATCTTTGAGGGACAAATTTGCTACTTGGCATAAATAACTCACCTGGCTTTCTTTTTAAGTCTACAAGCTGTTTCACCATATCTTGCTGACAACTTGGTATAGAAAACAGGTAGATCGATAAGCACAATATTTTGGAGTTCACTGCTAAGGAACCACTACATAATTTCACAGATCATATCCTAAGTCTTCGTTTTTAATGAGCAAGCAAATTTCAGAACTTAACATACGAACAATTATTGTTAGTTTCATGATGGAGTGATCCTCAGTGGAAAGCAACACCAAGGCAGGTGGTTTTTTTTTTCCTTTATCCTAGGTATTTGTATTCAATTACTGAAATGAAACTTTTTTTCAGTAATTCAGCAGTTGCTGAAATTTCTAAATGAAGACATTTCCTCAGTCATTTGAATGGCTTTCTTCCTCCGGGGAAGTAAAAACGACACACTTACGCTAGGACTATACTGAGAGTACATGCTAAATATTCCAGGGGAATATGGACACGTGAGACCCAGAGTTAAAGGGCTGCCAAGCAGAAATGGTGTTGGGGTGGTCAGAGGGAAACAGACAACATTATTTCGTGCAGTGTTTGTAGATAGGAGCAACCACTGTAAAGAGTTTTATTCCCCTCCTTAACTATACTAAGTGTCCATAAATTGTAAGGTCATCTTATTTTATGATTTGCATAAATCTCAATTACCCTAGTTTATACTTGTTTAAAATATAAAACCAGACTACTTAATTTGGGATTTTTTTTAAAGAACACATACAATACAACACATCATACCTAGCTGGAAATACTACTTACAGTGTTTCTGCAGATTTCACAATTACAAACAATGTCTAAAAGAAAGCCAAGGTAGGAAAAAAAAAAAAATCATCAAAGTAGCAGTGCAACTATTCAAAGCAACCTTATTAACGTTCTGTAGCATTGCCATCACATACAGCAACTTCTACCCTCTTAGTTTTTCCAAAATCAGGTATCACTATTAGTCAAATGTGTTCTTTCTCTCACACACATATCAGTAAGTGTCTGCAAGTTGCACTTTGGTAATCTTTATAACACAGTAAAAGCTGCCTAAAATTATCCCTGCCACAATAAACAGTTTTGCTTTATTTTTTTCACATCAGCAGTCTGAAAATAGCATGTAAAAACAGCCAGTCTCCAAGTTCAACAAACAGGCTTTGTGAAAGTCCTCACAGCGCTATTGCTTCAAACAATTCTGTAATTTTTTTTCACATTTCCACTTCAATATCTTCAAGAAATATTATATTTTCCTTCTGAAATGATTCTTCTAATTCTTGCCATACTGCCCCCCAAAGACACCCACACACAGATGGCAATGGAAGGAAGTGAGGCACCAATGTAATTTTTGCTAGGCACTTCACATTCACAGAGGATTTTCACAGGGGAATATCCTGAAGTCCTAATTCAGGGATAACAGGAATAAATATATAAATGACATGATTTGACTTGTGACTTTGATTCCAGGAAGTAAGTCAGTGGAGACACAGTGACTTACATTTTTGACATTTGCCCAGAAACAATGTCAACATGCTTTCTTCCTCACAAAGCGTTCCTAGACAATAATAGTTAATTTATACAGCTGGTTTGAAAATGCGTTTTTCCACTGTTGCTATTTCAAAACACTTTTTCGATGACTCATGCTCTTGCTGTTCTTTATGCTTAAGACTCTGAAAACTGATGTCCAAAACACCCTTTTGATCGTCACAGATTTCCTGAATAACCCCAGCTATTCAATTTAGTTATTTTGACTATTTTCACTTCAGAAAGATTTAGCGATGCTAAGTACAGTATGTGATGCTCTGCAGAAATTCCTGATAAAAGTTGCAGGATTGCATATAAAGAACCCAGAAGTTCCCCAAGAATTGGCTCATTAGCCAGCCATTCTCACACCTACAGAAACATCTGCAATGGGAAACCTCATCTCAAAAAAAGAAATTCTACAACATGGCAGTTGCACAAAATACTTAACTTCAGAGATACCAGCCAGTGTGGGGGCACAGGCTCTAAAGAAAGCCCCAAAATACGAGTTTCCTGACAAAATGCCAAGGAGTTGTAGAATAAAAGTACTTTGGCCAAAGTAATTATCTGGGCTTTTTAGTGCTTTTATTTTTAACACATAGGTCCCACTCTCCTGCAGCCTCTAGCACAGACCAGCTATTTTTCAGCTAACAACAATAAATACAAGATATAAGTTTGCTGAAGCTCAGTGGAAACTTTCCTCCTTAATCCTAATATTCAAGTGTTACACCAGAAATGTCATTGACTATGATCAGAACTTCGCTCAAGGCTTCTTTTTTCCTATTTGAAATATGAAATGTTTTAATATTCAATAGACCACAGAAAGTTCAAATGAATTTCTATTTTTGATTAAGCTGTGCTGGATGTTTTTCTGCCACTTCCTCCAGATCCATGATTATTTTAATACTGCTATGTCTCAGAGTCTACACTTCAAAGATCAGCTGCAGGGCTACATTTTCAAAAAGGAAAAGAAATTAAGTTATTCAAATTGTAAGTACCTATACTGGAGCATTAGTCTGACTGAAAATCTAATCCCATTCAGCTTTTACCAAAATATGGGATTGTTTCAAGACTTTATTATGCTCAATTGCTTGGCATAATAAAAATCACTTACATCATACACCATGGAACGAACTGTGTTAGAAATAAAACTGATCTTTGCTCCAACTTGATAATTCCAACAAATTCAGCATATTTTTCATTTGCAGTCTTTCATTGCTATTCAGAGATTATGAATTAATTTATTCTAAATGTCAATAATTGTGCTGCACAGCTGTCTTAAGCAGATATGACTGGGTCTGTTCTCAAAGAAATAAAAACTCATGGTTCATCTCATGGTAGTTCTCTACATATGCACCTCAAGCACTTTGTCATAATAAAGGCAAAATCTATTAGCTCTTGAGGATAATTCCCAAAGATTAATTGAAATGTAAGTTGTGCTGACAATTGAAATTCTCTAACATGATTTATCTATCAATGGAGACTTATCAAAAATTTAAATAGACATGAACTACCATTTTACTGTGCAATCAACAGCTCTTCAGTTTAAAATAAACTTAATCATACCATCCATAATAAGTACTGTATTTCTGTCTAAAACTGGAAATTGAGGTATGGTATACGCCCATATATGTGAGCATATATGCCAGCCGTTGTATAAACTATGCTCCCACTAATCACAGTAAACTTAACAAATCAAGAAGTAAAACAGAAAATAAATCCCTCTACATTTTGGTTTACCAAGTTCATTCCTTTGCTGCTCAGTTTCCCCAGGGACATTCACATGAGCATTTGTGAGACATTAATTGCAGCCTTGTAGCTAGCATTGGCTTTTTGTCTATGACATTTTTATAGGAACCCAAAAACAGTGTTTCTGCTTTTACAAGTAACTTGGTACCATTTTAATCCAATGCGTCTTAGAAGCAAAGTAACTTGCTTTTCATCAGTATCAGCTTCTGGCAATGACCATAGAGACATGACTAAGGTCTCCATTTTAGGAATGTCTCATGGAGCCTGGACAAAGTAACGACCTCTGAAAAAACCTCCTGTCTTCCCCCATCCCTACCCTTCCATTCATTATGTCCAGAGCTGCCATTTGATACACTAATCTGCTGGCTCTTGGGAAGCACTCGGAAATTTATGTGAGCAAGCAGCAGAGAGTCATTTTCAGCCATCCATTATCAGGTAGAAGAATAACAAAAAAGATGATATTCTGAACAATGCTGGACCACTAGCACATGATGCGACCTTTAGTAGGTCACAGGGCTTGTATTTATCTGAACAGAGAAGCATTTTGAAAAGATCAAACTGTAGGTATTAGTGTAATAAATAATACTACATGCCCTGGAGTCTAGATTCTATTCTTCACGGTTTTTTACTGTACATTTCAGTGTTTTATTTCATTTGGATGAAACAGCTGAGAACGGATGGTGTCTTACTGTGAACACAGGATGGATCTTTTATAACTTAGACTCATGAATACAGAAGCTTTTTGTGAGGATGAGGCTGTAGCTTATTATTTTTTTCATTTTTCACAAGATGCAGAGAAAAATTAAGTTCATACTGTTGCCTAGGAATACTCAGTGACGTGAATACTACTTTTAGCACCTGTTGCACCTGTCTTTGCTGTTTACATTGTCAGAGTAAGAATAAATAGTGGCAAGATGTAAAAAAAGCCTTGGTAAGGGAACATGTATACACAACCATTCACGTACCTCTCCAAACCAGTTCTGCCCCTCTCCTTCCCAGCCTCTGTACACAACAATTTATTTGTATTTTGGCCTTTCCATGTAATATTTTAAGATCTGTAAGTATTTTATGTAAAACAGTGTATGGCCACCATTTCTTCCTTAACCATTGATTACAGACTCCAGAACAGATGGTATACCTTCTTTTGGGAAAATAAAGTCAGGATCAGTAAATAAATGTAAAGAAAATAGGTATCCAGTACCAGGACTGCTGTTTACTGGTGGAAGATGAGAGCAGAAAACTCCTGTGTTGAGGCCCTGGAGAGAATAAAGATTAGTCTGTCTGCTAAGGACTTGTGTTGTTAAAATGTGATATGGCCCCAAGGTTGAGATGGAGGGGAAAGGAGAGATGTGGGAAAAACATATTCTTGCTGAATCTTCTTACATCCTGAAAAGAGCTAAAATGAATTAATCAATAGATTCAAAAATACAGCTAGTAGCCCTCTACTACAACATGAATTAAAAGACATCGAAGCCCAACATTAAAAAAAAAATTGAAGTATTTTTCCATTAAATGATTATACTGTTCAATCTGGCAACAGGAATTAATGCAATTCTCTTGGTACCCTAATGACAGGTAAGAAATCGATGGAGAGCAGCAATGGGTACCTGTGCCTGGACTAGCAAATAACCTGATGTTGGCAGTAGGTACATCACTTCCCATGGCTTCATAGCCTGGGAATGGAGCTACTGTCCTCTCCAAAATACAGAGAAAAGGAAGTACTGTTAATATGACAGGTAAGAGTCTTTCTTGATGCAAAAGAGGATGGATATAGGTCACCTAGGAGGGAAGACTTAAGTAGATTATCCCCTTCCAATTTCTGCTTCACTTTGCATGGATCAAGTTTATACTTGGAAAGTAAGTATATACTAGGCTGGTTTAGTCCTCCTTTCTGTTATGCCAATTCTATTTGACCCTGTATAGAAATGAGCCCCTATCAAATACCAATAGACAAATAAATACCTGCCATAGCACTATTTTCAACAAGTCATGTCCAATGGATGGGAATAGGGGCTCCTGCTTACACATAACCTCCTTTGTTTCCTCATACCTGACATGTTGCTGCCTTTACCGCTGCCAAACTGGCATTATTGATCCTTTCCATAGCTTCAGCAGAGCATATTGCTGTGGATGGCATAGCATTCTCAGCAAAAATTTGCAACAGTATGAATTCTCCTCTGTAAAGGTTTTGGGCTAGCAAATGCTTCCACTGGCCATTGTGCCTCTTGAGAGCTCACCAGCCTCTAGCCGAGAGTCCGCCCTAAGCCTGCCTGACCTTGTTTGCACGGCATGGTTGCCCTCATTGAATGGGACTGGGAAATGTAGCAGTTTAAGCTCCACTGTGTCTTCCATACACTCACAGGAGAGCGGTATCTCAGGTCAGCAGGATCTTTTTTGCTAGTCACATCAGCAGCCAGTAAAACATCTTGCTTAAATGAGAGATGACCAGTCAGTTTGTCACGCAGCACACAAACACAGCAGCAATTTAAACCAGCCAGGAAGATTCAGAACACTTTGTTCATTTAAAATACACTAGCTTTCATCTTTTACTGACTTTGCAAAGAGTATGTCTTTGAACATTGCTATTTCTAGAACACAGACATTCCATGGTTTTAAGTAATTGCTGTTGGAATATTTTTATATGCTTCCCCTTCTTTATAATAGAAAGTGATTGTTTATTAGTTTAGGCGAGCATAAAAGATCTATAGTTTCAGCTTTAAAACTCTGATTTCCATATTTCTTAATAATAGGAATGAGGCTTCCCTCCCAGTTACACTTCTAGAAATGACTGGCACTCAGTGAAAAAAGGCAACAAGATCCTATCATCATCAATATACCTTTAAGTTTCAATAACTTTTCCTTATGTGTTTAAAAATCACCATTTAGCCTGCCTTATGAGAGATGTACTTGCTACTTAGTGTTTTATTCTTTTGAGCAAGTGAGGTAACAAAGATAGACAACTTATCAAACAAGAACATGTGTGCACTGAGAAAATAGAGGAAAATTACAGATCTGAACACAGGTTCTAAAGATGAAGCACTTGCAAGTAACTCTTGCTACATACAAAGCAAATACATATATGTAATCTTTTAGCACTACCTAAACTTGCTATACTCTAATCTTAGTAAAGATGATGATCATCAAGCCAAGTGTATCAGGCAAGGCAGAAGATCTGACAGAGGCAGAAGCTACTCCACAGTTTGGTGTTGCAGAGATCAATCAGTAATATTAGTATGGAAACGTTTTTATACTAATTGCTATTCAAACACATTGGAACAGCAAGTCACTCTGCTAAGGACCCTACAATCAGCATTTCTGATGTGACAATTTAACAGGATAATGAAAACAGATCATATTCTGTGGTTCTCAGTGTAGCCCCTGACTTCTCCATTATTGTCTGAGCTTCCCTGCCATCCTTCAAAAAATGCTTCTCAAATCACAACAGAACTCACAAGACACCAGAGTTTCTACCCTGCAGCAAATTCTGAGGCTTTCAAATTTCATTTTGTTGTGAAGTGGAAACCCTACACCAAACATCCACCCTTAGCAAAAACTGAAAAAATCCAAAATATTTCCCTTTAATGCTATCAAAATGTTTAATTCAATAGGGTGAAGCCTTTTTCTAGTATAAAACAAACAGAATGTTTCATCTTCATCCTTCTGACTTGTAAGATAGCTTCTAACAGAATATAATAATAAAACAATAAAACCAAAAAGTATTATTTCAGTACTTCCACTTAACAACAATATCAACAATTTTCTCATGAAACAGCGTGGCTTTAAAAACACTTCACAGTGGAAAACTGATCTGCCACATAGAGCCTCAGAAAGGCTCTTAACAGATAGTTTTTATAAATGAAGCAGATGTAGAAGTCTTGAACAGAACTAAGAGGGATGTGCTTCATTACACTGTGATGGCCTCACCTTTTTGGCAAGACCAGAGCACAATGCTGTAGGATCTGCTACACTGAGCAGTCAGGGAAAGTCAAGTGATAGTTCTAGATGTAAGAGCAAAAATAAAAAGATAATAAAAGGCAATCTCATCTACCTTTTTCTCTTAAGGTTTCACCTTGTCCATGACAAACTCTATCAGAATTAGTCAAAAATCTTTATTCCACTGTATATCTTCAATAACGTGTTGCTTCCATTTTAACTTAACTAAATTCAAAGATATTCTTGTCATGCAATATAAACACTACAACTATAGCAGTGTTAGCTCTGCTTAGCTCATACCATGCCTCTCTAGTGATGATGAGTCATCTCTCCTCCTACCATGTAGTAAAGAAAATGGATGAGCTTTGAAAAGCTAACACTTTTTGCAATTTTATATATCAAATACCATTTGGAAAATGTATTTGTAAAATCAGAGGTCCTGTAACTACTATATTGGTTTCCAGACAGTGAGTTATATAGAGTGGAGTTAAAAATATTTGGGAACTCACTAGAATTTAGTTTCTAAAATATGTTCTTTTTGAAAATAAGAATAAGATTGAACTTAGTATTTTGGCAGTTTTGACTCATGTCTTCTTAATCTTTAATTTCAGGTATATTTTTCATTCTGGTGCCACGCTTAAAAGTAATTGCTATTTATTCAAGGTGGAATCAGAGGGAATATTATAAAACCATTCTCTTAGTTGCAATGGGAAAATCCATAGTAACTTCTCTATGGTCACTAAAAATGTTTCAAATTTTTTGAATAAACAGTTTCAGGAAGTTGTTGACCAAAATATCGAAATATGTCTCAGATTCTTCTCAACTATGACATATGCTGAGACAAACAAATTGTGATTCAAAGTTGCTTAAAAACTTAGTGTATTTCTTTATTCTCTCTAAGATCGTTATGCATGCAAAATTGTACTGAAACCATAACCATCTAGAGATATTTTACTTTGAACAGAAAAAGAACTTCACTGCACAGTACTGTACATTTTTATACTCAATTACACTTTTTCTACCTGGACAGGTGGCATGGATATACAAAAACCAAGGCTCCAACTCCTCATTTTGTTCAGGATGATGACCTGAATATCTTTCAAACAGTTCCCTGTGCTATGCAAACTGAAGCAGCCATGCTTTAAAATGGACATTATCACATCTTTCACTACCTGTAAAGAAGCATTCAAGCTATTCTGACACGAAACATGTTTGCTTTACTGGAGGCATTAGAAATGTGATTATATTCCCTCCCTTCATCAAAAAAACCTTCTTTGCTTGAGGTACAATTGATGCCTTCAAAAGGAAACCTAGACAAATGATTGTACCTCAAGTCTTGCAGGTAAAAACCAGGAGAACTATCTAGCAGCTGTGCTCCCTCCTCCCTGCCCACAGGAAACCCAGTGAGGGACAGGCCTCTACAGCATCAGGCAGAGAGTATCTTAGATGCTGATTAGGTGACTGTGCTAAAAAAAACACAGGAAAAAGAAAGAAAAGTGAGTATGTACACACAGGTAGTTACAACAAGTTGTTGAAGGATGTGTTATTTGAAGGGCCTGCTGTTGTCTTGGTTTTGACTGATGTGGTCACCTGCTCCAAGCCTGGTTACCTATATTTGGCACAAGGGACATGATTCACCAGAAGAATGGTCACTGATTAAAAAAGCCTTTTAGCAAGGGAAACAGTTAAGGAATGATTCTCAGTTTGTCCCAGAAGATGTACTGTTTAAAGTGACTGTATCTCCTAAAGATATAAAACTTACAAAGTGCCCAGCAAAGAATTCCAGAGAATCATTTATTTAGTTTACCAATTTGCAAAACAGTATGTGAAGGAACCTTAGCACCATTAACTTCCCTAGTACTACACTGATGAAGGCATGGTTCACTTTATAGGTATGGGAGTGGTGACCAGAGAGGCCAAACAGAGAGCCTGCTGCCGCAAAGACAGAATGGCCAACTCAGCCATGAAAACCCAAAAGACCAAATTCCAAGCCCTACTTACGGCCCTAGGTTATGCCCTAGACAATACTAGAAAGACTAAATGTACTTTTCTTTTTTCTTTTTTTTTTTTTTTGTGTGTGTGTGCATTTATAAGAGGAGTGTTTTACTTAAAATATTAAATAAATGTACTTAAAGAATGACAGGCAAATTTTCATGTCACTTCAAATGAGCAAGACTTAGTCTTAATAACATACTCATTTTTAAAGTGCTGAACTAGCTATCACAAGTATTTATTTAATAGTGAATTAGCCTGACTGTATTTATAAAAGCCATGCAAGATACAGGAAACATACAGATAAAGGTCAGTGTTTAACATGCTGAATCCAGGCAGGTCTTCTAAGCATATCAGGCTTGTTCCCAGTTTTATTTCATATGAAAACTCTTTATATTATTTGCATTAATCTTAGTATTCTGTTTGGGTTTGATTCATCACATTTTATATGGTGTCTTCCTTAAAGGAAAGAGATTTAAGATACTTGTTAGGCTGTCTTCCTTTCAAATAGTAGCTTGAAAGCATTTGCAAATAAATTTGCCCATTTGCGCTACAAAGCATGAAGCAATTATATTTGTCATGAAAGCCTATATATATGATAACTTTTTTTTGCAGACTGCTATTGTCTGTTATGGCAACTTAAAAGACATTTTTCTTAGAAATTGTTTACCTGCCCTCCTAGATTTCACATGCATTGCAAATTAGTATATATTCATATTATACAGCACTAATTTAAAGTTCTGCTCTTCCATAACTCATTTTCTTCTTATAAATTCAGCACTATGTTGTTAATAGCTACTGCTGTCTTAAATGCTTCAGCTAAGAATGGCTTGTAGCTGCCTTGTGTAGCTAATTCTTTATTCTTTTCTCTATGCAGGTTGGTATTTTATTAACCCCAATAAGACTGTCCAGTTTTTGGTACTGCAAGGTAGCATGCTTCCTAGGTTTCAATGCCCTTGAGCTATGTATTATCTTACAGTAACATGTTTTCTTCTGTCTTACTGGTTAATTGTATCACTCTTCTTAAAATGTACATTTCTGAGTTTGTTTCCTTAAGGCAGCATTTTGAGCAGTAATGCCTGATTTATTTTGATTCAAAACAGAGCCTGTGTTGATGAAATAGAACTGAATAGTTTGCACCCACTAGTCCTCATACTTTTTACTCATTTTTAAATATGCTGATGTCAAATACTGTGCTACTCCATAAAATATTGATTCTACTTTGTGTAAAAGTTACTTTCATTGCACTGTTTTGCTGCATTTTCCTTTTAGTGGTGTGACTTAAGCAGATGAGGAGAAATATAAACTGTACATTTGAGCCATGAAAAGAGCTTAACATCAGGCTTTCTCTCTTTTTTTTGGTGCTATAACCATATATTACCCAAGTATCTGCCATATACAAAGGTCATGAGAAAAATATAGTGTGTATATAATACTGATCACTCTTTGCTTATACTTTCATTCTTACCACTTCCTTTCCATTTTTCAAAGTGCTAAATACACTCAGTTTATGTACTAAATATGTCTGTTGTGTTATACAAAAACTGGTTTTCAAAAAAATTTTGCAGTTACGTACAATCATGAAAAGAAAAGCTTGTGCAGCAGCACCACAGGTCCAGACCTGGTGACAGGCGTGGATGGCTGTTTTCTTGGTTTTCTCTGATCCTGCTGGGTGCTGTCTTATCTGTAGTCAATTAATAGTTTCCGATTCTTTAGCCATAATCATAAAAACTGGATTAGTTGTTAAGAGCTGCTGAGACACATACCTCCTATTTCAGTGCTGAGGTGTATATTTAGTGCAGTGCTTTACTTAGTTCTGAGTAAAGAAAGATCTAGTTAAATCTGTATGGATTTTACTAAAGTTTTTCTTCGTGTAAAAGGTATTTGAGTATTTTTTGGGGTACACAAATCTTTCAAATATTTTCATTTCATAGGAAAAAATCAAGCATTGGAAATAGTAATGCCAAAGAAAAAAGAATTAAAAAAAAAAAAAGAGAGAAAAAACCCACACTTGATTTAAAGGCAGAATTTATTACTTAGGATTTCTCTGTTGCTGCTTCTTTCTTTCCAAGTCAATACTAATCACAGATGAAAAGCATATTTTATTTTTAAAATTATGTCAGCAGGAACTTTTTCCTTCCCAAAATAATAGAAAAATAGTTCCAACAAGGTTTCCAATACTGATCCAAATCTTTATTAGATCTGAGACACAGGGCTATAATCTCTTTTATTTGACAGATATGTTGATTTGAGAAGAGTTTCAGCTGACTGAGGACATCTACTGCATATATTACAAGTAGTATATTACATTTTTCTTTTTGCTACATATTCTCCCTGTTTATATGCTTGCTTTAGCTAATGCGAAACTTAGGAAATCTTGCTTATGTTCCATAGTGTCCCGTTCTCTTTCTGTTTGATATATTTTTATAAATTAAATGTCCTGTTTTGTTAGCCCATTATAAAAACCCAGCATTTAAATTCAGTGATTTCCTTGTTAAACTGCAAATGACATTTCATTTTTTTCAAAAAAATAATTACCTGTAATCTCTACCTGGTGTCTTGTACAGAAGACTGTAAATTATCATTCATGAAATGATATTTTACTTATTCCTCTTATTCCTAGCCTTCTAAATCTCTCACTACATCTACCTGCACATCAGCAGTCCATTTTAAGTACAGATAGTACAGACAGTTTCTATCTTGTCTTGACTAGTAATAAACCGAGCATAGACTCAGCAAATATTGATGTCTAAGTTTGATGATGTGGACTGAATAGTCAGGCTGCAGAGGTGTGCCAGAAGAACATTCCACAAACACCAAATTACAGATTTTATCTCATCTTTTGTAACAAAAGATCCAGGAATATTTGACACAAAACCTTTAGGCAGGGGGCCACTTTTCAGAAGAACAGTTATGATTTGATTTAAAATAGGTGTTTCATATATAGGACTAAATTGCTATTTCACTCTCACTTCAACACTTATTTTTTCTGTTCTGCTTTAAGAAAATTAAATTGGAAGGAAATTTGGATTTTCAAACCCTTCAGCTATCAATCAGTGACTTTTCAGCTGAAATTAATTAGAATATTACATTTTAAAACACAAGTGTAAATGGATAATAGTATGCATGTGTTGGATTCTTTTCCAAAGCAATTCAAGGAGATAGGACATTCTTAAAATCTAGTAAGATTATCACAGATTGCAGTGTCTAGACACACACCTCATTCTGGATCGTCATAATTCAAATAGCCTAATTTAGAACACCAAAGCCCTCCAAAACTCACAGTACTGAGAAGTTAAGGCACACTTTCCCTATAAAATTCTGCTTCTTCCACAAGAAGTCATTCCGCATTAAATAATTTATGTTCTTTGAGGATGGCTTTTCCTTTTTTCTGATCCTAAATTAATAATTACTCCTCCCAAATAATCCAAACAGATACTGTTTCCAAAAACATGCAATGTCTTTGATCAAAAAGCAAGTATCTTTAAGCAGTTTGGAGCCTTTAAGCTAGTAGTGCCTGGTAATGCTTTTCCTTCTGTCATTAAAAAGCTTTAATTTTGCCTTCCATCTTCCCAAGTCCCTTCCTGTTCAGGAGTCTCGCAATTCTTCCCTGACACTGACATCTCACAATCCTGTTCCCTTTCCTAAAATGTAGGTGGTCACCTGTTTCTCAGTTGGGACTTTCCAGTTAGCCAGGTAGCTTAAGTTTATTATTCTATACATTTATCTCGGCTCTACTAAAATACATTTCCAAGAGGTATTTGATATTCACTTTATTCTCAGTTTTAGTGTTTCTCTAAAAGTGGTACGTATACCTCTAGCCTGCTACAATAACGTGTTTCATAGCTCATCAGCTGCCCTATAAGATTTTCTTCTGCCTAATATAGAATTCCATTTTAATATAGCTGCTTTTGAATGCAGTTCTTCAGATTATTTTTTTATATTTTTATTTCTGTTTTACATGCCATCATTAATGATCAGAAATAAAGGCTCAAGCATCATCCAAAAAGTGTAGTTTTATCAGACTAGATCCAAAACCAATTAGGTGACTGGCTGGATTAAACATGGCACATCATCTCTCAGAATAAAAGTTTTGCTAACTGAGACTAAATCACAGAAATCATTTAACGCATTGCAGAGGTAACTTATAAGCAGTGTCCTAAATCTCCGGTGCATCACATGAAATTAAGCAATATATTAGACCATCCAACTCATGCATACATTACCTTCGTGCTAGTCTGACAGAGCTCGGGACACCACTGCTGAATGGTACCTGCTCAGCAGTTGTACAGCACACCACCGCCTTGCGGAAGCTGCCTTCCCTGTCCCTTGCATGGCCGCCCAAATGAGGAAAGAGCTATGACAAAAACATGAAGATGGACATCCCACTCATTCTGTTTTTTTGGGTTGGGGCATTTTGTTGGGGTTTTTGTGTTTGTTTGTAGGTGGTGGGTTTATATATATATATGAAGAAATGTGTTTTTAAGACCTAAAGAAAAAAAAAATTGAGACAAGCCATGGTCTCCTATTTACTTTCAGGAACTGTCCTAGAGGAGTGAATTGCTAGAATGACCAATTGTCCATGCATTTTCTGGAACAATAGACTCAATTACTGACCTTTAAATGGTTCAGAATTTGGAGACATCATGCCTGCCAGAAGCTTCCAAGTAAGGATGACACAAAATCAAGGTTAGCCTCCTAAATCCTACTAGAACAACATTATGTTCCTTGTAACACAACCATATATTTACCTACTTCCAGTCCAAGGCAACCAATCCATAGCACAAGCAGGACAGTTGAGGTCCATCTGCAAATGTTTGACTATTGTAACTATGCCTTTGTAGCATGTCATTTTTGAACACATGATAAAAGTTTTAGAGGATATATCAACAGTCTGAAAAGATGTAGTTAATATGAGTAGCCTAAAGAATTTCTGTAAAACTGTATTTGACCCCAGGCACAAAACCAAAAGAGATGAGTCATTCCACCTCCACCTTTTATTAAGACAGAATTCTGATTTTTTTATTTTTTTCTATTGAATAGATGCCTTTGCAAGTATGAAAGGACTTGATAAAATTGTATAAAAGTGCCCACTTCTAGAATTCAGATAGTAGGAACACAAAAATAGTACTACTCAGAAAACAAGGAGTTTTTTTGGTAGTGTGTTGTTTTTTGTTTTTTGTTTTTTTTTTACATTGAAGAGTATGGAAGCAAGGAGAATTTAGCTTGAAATGATTACTGATGAAAGCAATTAGAAAAATCAGGAGAGGATAAAGGAGTGGGAAGAGAGGCAGAAGGTAGAATTTATGCAAACAAACCATTAACAGGCAGGTTTGGCCCATTGCCTTTTCTCTATTCATAAAATATTCCCTGTTCTAGAAAGAAAGTAGTTCATGCAACAGCTGGGCATTTTAGTATATATTTAAGATCTGCAATCCTTTCCTTCCATAAGTCCTAAACTTACAGGAAGAAAGCTCTGACAAGATGGTAGAGTCTACAGAGGTCTACAGGTCCATAAAGTATTTCCACATTTTAGCCACCTCACAGTCGATTACAAAAGCTTAAAGGGCAAAAATTCTGGCATCAGACAAGCACATAGGGGGCTGCTATCCATGAGACCTCCACATGCAAATATTAATTTGGTATTTGGCTCTGAAGAGAAAGAAAAATAGAACCTAATTGTCAACCACCTTCTCAACATTTTCCACAAGCCTGTTACATATTCAGAACCCAAGTTAGCTGTGCAGCAGTTTTAAATGGCTAACTCTCATGCAATTTGTGACAATTTAATGCATAAAAAGAATATTTGCATGCATTGATGGCTAAATTGAGATCCAAACAGGCATATTGAAATACCTGAAATGCATATACCTTGCTGGTTATATATCAAAACTACATGTATAGCTGTTGTAGCAAAAAAGGTTACAAACTGTTCTGTAAGTCTCTAAGAAATAATATATACTATTTTAAGAACAGTTTTTTTGGGTTTTTTTCCCCCCCTAAAGCACTTTTTAAAAATCCTTCAAAAGCTAAATATTCCAGGAAGGGCTGAGGTGGTTGAATTGTCTGCTGCAAATACCCCATGACAGGCGTTTTCCGTATGATGCAATGGAACCAAATTCTCAGCAACAACTCAAACTCTTCACAGACATTAAATATTCCAACAGTGAAACATTCACCAAACACCCATCATTCCCACTTTCTTGCTTCTACACTGTAGCACTACCAGGCCTTATAATAAAAAATACCAAGCCATTGTTCAGGAAAAAAATTCCAGACAATCCAGATGTACACTAGCACCTAGTAAAGCAGTTAGGCTGAGTGCATCTTACTTGCAGTGAAATGGGGGTCATCAAATGGCATCCCACTAACACAAAATCCTGGTGTTATGGTGACATTTGTTATTACAAAGTGTACATATACTGTTTGATAATGGCATCATGCAAAACTACTCTGTGGATAACTTCAGCAGCAACAGAAATAAACATTTATTAGAATTTATTCCTTGCTGTCCTTTTGCAAAGACAAGCGTGCAGTCCCCTGATGCAACTGCAACAACAAAGTCTTTTTCCTCATAGCTGGAACTAACAGAATTAGGAGCTAAATCACAAGTCATCTTGTAAACCCTGCTAACTTGATTTCTTGCTTAAGGGGCATATTCTCCAGGGGATTATTTTAATTAGTTTGATTATTTTCACTGCTGGCCAACTGTACTTATCGGGCTGTAAAAATGGCAGATTGAAATCTGCAAATACAGCACCACTTCTTCTTTACATGCAGTTCATTTGAATATTTTGGATCCCTTTAAAACAGTAGATTTAAAGACAATAAGATATAATTTAATGTAGTGAAATGGTAAAACTGGAGCAGAAAGAAACTGCATTGCTTCAAATGTCACAAAATGAGTCAATGTTAGATGCCATTTAAGAGGAATATCCCAGATGTATTTGTACCATCTTAAAAAGAAAAGCAAATGTATATGTTTACACTCTATTACACCTAGCAGGATGCCTCTAAATAAAATATTATTTGTATCTGTATCAGCAACACTTATCACATCTACATTGCTTCCTATACACATATAATAAATAACAACCAGTCAACCAAAGACTTGCCACCAGACAACAGCATACAATGACACATAAATTGAAAAGCTAGGTATTTTTCAATGCTTACTCCACAATGTAGTTGTATTAATATCTATTGTCTCTACTTATAAAACAATTACAGTACCTGCATAACTACAGCCGTGTACACAGATATTCTCTGTAACTATTCTGTTCCATTCTAATTTGGCCATATAGTCATGACCCAAACCAACTAACATGTATTCCCAGTTTTCAGATTACATTATGCTCATACAAAATCACATGTACAAATCTTATTGCAAAGGTTTGATTTTTGTTAAGACAGTGGGTAGTTTCTGGACTCAAGGGTTATGACCTTAGAGGAACCAGATTGGGTTTCTTTTCTTTTTAAGTGGATTCTTTACTGGGACAGTTTCCAGAGACTACTTAACAAGTGTATCATGAAACAAATTTCACATTGTGCTAAGACCACTACTAACACCCAACAAGGATTTCATTCTGAGACTTCATTTCTCTTCAGCTATATACTTCCTCTCCTCATTCTTAACATGAGCAGCAATTTTCCCTCCTGTCTCAGAAATTAGTGACAGCAAACACAACAGCAACTCTTTCTTCTCAGAAAACACTTCTTTTCTGTGTACCTTGAATTGCCCTGTGAAAAAATTTCAATGTGATTTAAACAGACAGCTTTGCTATCACAGAAGTACCTCATAAACTGATTAAGTCAAGTAGTATACTTTGCTGTGCTTCCTAATTAAAACAATTACTTAAAATACAGGTGCCTGGAAAACTCTAACTGATCTTTATTTAACTAGTTCTAATTTTTGCTATAAAACATCTTTCTAGGAAAGCTTTCGAAGCTATACAACTTCTTTCTAAGAGATTTCCAAGAGATAGCCAGGAAGAAAAACCATTTTCATAGAACCCCTAAATATATTTCTGTATGGGCGCTTTTCCTTAGACATATTCTCATCTTGTCTGCCTACAAGGCTTTATGCACATAAGAGATTTCAGTGAACCTATGTTACTAATCACTACTACAGATGCTGCTTATATCAGCTTAAAAGTTGGTTTTGGTTTAAGCTGATATTATGCACTGTCTCCATGGGCAAATATATATGGCATAAATATGCATGCTATTTATATGTGTGTACATTTGTGTGTTGGAGGGGGTTATTTTCTCTGTTTTCTGTTAAGTACTACTCATTGTTGCTGCTATAAAAACAGCGTACAAAACCACAATTTTTAACTGGTGTTATGCCAGGAAAAATGGCAAACAACCTAAAGTGAAGCTGTGATAGATCGCAGAAGTCCCGCTAGTTTCAGAATGATGCAAGGCTGATTCAGGGCTCCCTTTTCACCTCACATTTTCTATGATTGTTACAAGCCCAGTGTCCAGAGACTGGGTGTCAAGGGCAGCAAACTAGGTAAATTTTTGGTCATAGCGAAGGCAGCGGGTTTCCCCAGACTCCACTAAAAACACTGGTAAAATCTTACATGCCATAGGAAGAAGAAAGTGTAGAAAAGGGAGGGAAGTGTTTTCATGACAAAAGCAACATAGTAGGAACAGTTAGGAACAAATTTGTTTCCATAATCAACAAGCCCCAGAGCTATTTCTCTGGAAACATGCTGATCTGTAAAGGCCTTACACCGCGTTTGGGAAAGAGGGGATCATCTAATTCAAACTGTGCACTTTATGTGGACGAACAACAAACAAGATGAATATTCCCAGCACTCTTCCATCTCCCAAGAGAAGAAGTATTAAGATATTCTGCCCATCAATGCATGACTTCCAGACCTATTTCTTTTGCAAATGTCTGTGAAAATAAGCTTGCCATATCTACTGATTTTAAGGGAAGTGTTATTTATGGTGACTGTTTTGCACACAGATTACTTTAAAAGACTTTTCAATGGGTTTTCAAGATATTTTAGTTTCCCAGAAAAATCTTCCAAAATTGCCTCAGACACTCTTCATTGTATTTTCTGCTTTTTACTAATGCTTCCAATGGCAATCGCCACTGAATTAAAAGGTAAACATATGAATACCTTTTTTTTGTTGTTTGTTTAGGAAGCAATATCTTTTAAATGAGAATTTGTTGTTCTGTTTAAAATAAACAATGAAAATACTTTCACATTTTGAAAAGCTTTTAATTCTGATGGTGATTTTCTAAAGGTCTGATATTAACACATGCTTTAAAATGAAAATGGAGAGCACAATCATCTTGGATCATTAAAGTTATTGGAAACAGTTCTTAATTTCTTCCACTCACTTTTCATTTCAAGTGAGTAAGAGCATTCGGGGTTTATTCGATCCCAGCCCACCACAACTTGTCATATAGCCATTCTGAGCTACACAACGGCAATGCTGTCACTAAGCTGATTTTCCATAAAATACAAAAGTTCGATCAAGTTTTAAGCAGCTTAAGAGCACCCTTCTCTGGCCATAGTTACAATCCCAGTGATGTGGCCAAGACAGCAAACAAACAGAAACAGGAGGTGAAGGTATGCAGACAGCACTCAAATGTCTACTTTGGTTTCCTGAAATGGTAAAGCATACAAAGCACCACTCATTAACCAGTTAATTATCTCAGTACTTTGAAATGACTGTATATCCCATCTTACGGTGCCACTTAGTCAATCTTTTCTACTCATGGCTCTAAAAATCATGACCATGGTATCAATAAATAAGAGAGCCAGCTCTCTTAAAAAATATCCACTCCCAAAAGATCACGAACATTTGAATGCAAATCCATCACTGACAATGTGATGAATGGAAACGACACACAAGAGAGATTGGTGCTTTAACTTCTAACCAACTATTCATTTGGGGATAGAGGATTATTAACTTTTTATTCTCAAAAGTTCTGCTTTGAGAAGTGAAACTATAAAGATAGCAAGTCCCTGCTCGTATTTGCCCTTCTGAATGGGTGGAGGAGAGGGAACGAGCCAGCTTCTGTCCTTCAGGTACCAATAGAAACCTTTTCATCAAAGCATTACTCATTTTCATCAAAGCATTTACTAAGACTGGAACCTCAAGGCAGTGAGCTTGCAGTTTTAGCACTAGAGGCTCTGTTTGCAAATAACAAGAGGGTGATCTGGCATAAAGAAACCAGCAATGAGTCTACTATTAAATAATACCTGTAGAAGAATGCAAGAAAAGGTAGATGAAGGAATGGAGAGATCAAGAAATTAGGAATCTGTCTTCAGCACTGGAGACACCAAAAGGGGTTAAAAAAAGGGTCCATAAAATTAGAGTTTAGGAGATTGGAATCCTGGCTTCTCTCACATAGTTGATTTATTCTGGAAAAAGTATAAAAAATGGAAATTCCCAAATTCTTGTATTTACCCATAATGCAACATTACTTTGCTTCAAAGGTACCAGATGATTGAGATGTTATGCTTTTGTGGTTTTTTTCTGTCAATCCAAGTAGTAAAGCTTTCTCTTTTATCTAGTATTTCAGGTAGGTAATCTCCAGTACCGAAGTGGATAAACCTATCAACTCATTTCACATGCAGCACTGAAAAATCATCCCGTGCTAACAGCTCATTACTCAGCTGGGAAAGATCAAAACTAATGACAGATGAAATGCTCCTTTTCTTATTATTAGTGCCCTGAGTCACCCAGTTCCCACTGCACTGTTTTTTGGGGGTTGCTGCCTGCCTCTATGTAACAAACAATACTGTTGCTGCAGGTAGCTCCTGTGAGTCATTCCTTGGGCTCACCCACCTATGATTTGTGAGTGAGACGAGCTACTAAGACACTGCTCTCCTCTGGGGTCCCTCACCACATCTGACCCGGCTACTGAGACTGCCAGACGGCTTTTCAGAAAAATATTTTTTTGTTTAAACACACAAATTCTCCATTTTTACCAAGCATACTACTACTACTATGCTTAAATAAATACTAGCAGTTAATGATTATATTAATACATTTGCAAAGTGCAACATCTCATTATCTTAACAATCACCTAGCTAGAGAGAAATAAGCATTTTATGAGATCAAGAAAAATTATGAATAAAAATGGCATATGATGGCAATAATCTTTCCAAAAAAAGGGAAAATGCAATGTCTATATGGAAGAGGCACAATATCAATTTCACATCTAGGAATGAAAAAAACCTCAAGACTTCACATGATTTATATTTTCCTTGGAAAGTTAATTGAATCTTTTCACTTTCTCTTTAACTCACCAACACTAATGAACTTATACCATAAATAAATTTGCTTCATAAAGTCAATCTGACACACTCCTAAATGTGGATACAAATATGAATAGTACCTCTATGGGTTTGTATTCTTTTTCATAAAATAGCTTGTAAACTCATTTTAATCATATTTTAATCAGGTAAAGACAACTAAATGACTAACTTTTGAAAGATTTCAGAAAAGGACATGAATAAAAATGGTTTTTTTGAATGCAAGGAGATTGCTCACAAAACTAAATGTCCAAATAACAAAGTAACTTATTTGCTCTTTATGAATATATGAAATATAAAGCAATATGATTCATCATTTTTTCAAAATTTCAAAAGTGAAATAATCTTTAACTTAGCATTCTTTTTCTTCATGTTTTTCTGTAGCACAACAATATGTACAGCCTATAGATAAATTATCTGTATTTGAAATGTTTCCCTGTGTGGATATTTTACTTGTAAAAACATTTAAGGAATGACTTAGTAAATGAAATAATATTATCACATCATCCTATTTATTATAATCACAACATTATATTAAAAGGTTAACTTCAGATACCATTCCCCAGGCTGATTTCGCTAATGTAGTCATCCTTTAAATAGATATGGTCAGTAATTCTGCATTAAAAAGTGGCTGCTCTTTCAACTACCTTTTCACTTGCTGTTTTTAGAAGCAAAACTATGGAATAAAAGTAAACAAAAATAAAAATACCTCTCGTGCTTTTATAACAATATAATTAAAGTGCTAGCCCATAAGACCCTATTCCTACAGACAATTTATGGACATACTTAATTTTTACAAGTTCTTTAAAGGACTCTTACAGATCTTTTCTAAGAGCTTGCAGGAACATGATTTAATTGTGGTAGACCTACCTATCTGAGTTCTTCCCACAAATAAACAATAGCAAAGTTCCAGTTTTTATGGGATGTAATCCTAGACAGATGGATGGGTATAATACATGCTTTTATGCATAGACACACAGAAATATCTATATAAGCATATAGATATATATCTATTTTTTAACTGGAGAGCATCTGCTGTTAACTTGATCATTTTCATATGGATGCTTTTACAGGTAATAACAGTACTATAAGCTGTTATTATATACATTTTCATGATTAGCATTACAACTCTTAGACAAAAATATTCCCATACTTCCTACCAATCAATAGTTTTGAGTTTAAGATGAGATTTGTTTGCTACATATATATAAACTCCTAGGACATTAAAGGAAACCCGCTACTCTCAACACAAAGGTTTGAAGAGTTCAGATTCCATCTAGAATAGAGAACTGACAGGACAGTAGATTAATTAAACTAAAGTGACAGTTATGCTGTTCTGGTGGGTTTTTTATTAATGTGTAGCAAAAACTACTGCCATGGTATTTGAGGGAGAAAATCTACAAAGTGAAAAAAATGAACTCTCCTATGCTTTTTCCCACCCTGCAGCTGATAAAGTTTATGCTTCAATCCAAAAGTTGTATGAGTGACTCCTGTGTACTACTGTATATATATTCCAACATAACCTTTAAATGTATGGCAACTATCCCAGTTTAAAAAGAAAAATAAAACCACTAATATTTTAGTAAATAATGTCTCTTGCTATATAACCATAGTCTGTCTAATTTGAAATCTATAGCACACAGATAAGGCAGAGAATAATAATTAATAGGGATCATTTAATAGAATGCCATTCTGTACTAACTTATGGAAAATAAAGGACCATTCTTCAGAGGCTAGTTTTTGTACAAGAAGTTTCTCAAATCATGAATGCATTTTGTTCACTCAGAACTCATTCCTTTGTGCCACAATTATTCACTAGCAAAAATATTCCAAAGGTTGAAAATGAATATATAGAATTCTTCTTGCTGTTCTGGACAGCACAAACTACTAGAAATATTTTCAGTGTAAGGACTACCTTTTCCATTTCAAAACCTGCAACTGGTACCAGAGTATGGAAAAGAAGGTTCAACAACAGCATCTATTTCAAAAGAACTCCATAAACATTGGTAGCACAAAAAGATACATATCCACATATATAAATACATACAATGATATGAAATGCAGAAACTCTGCAAAAAAAAATATTGCTGTCTTCAGATAACTGACTTTTTGTAGCAAATTAAACATTCCCTTCACTTAATTTACTGGCAAAAACATCTCTGTGTAAGCCCACTCCAAAGTGAGAGAAATGTAAAAGAATTCTAATTAAAGCATTAAAAGGATAGTCAATGTCTCCTCCAGACCAGATGACTGTGAATTCCCCACAGAATTCAATTTAAAGTGTTTTCTGTTTGAGCATCACATTACATGAGGTAGAGAGGAAACTTTAAAAAACTATAAAATTCACTTTGACTCTTACCAGAAAAGACACTGGGGATCTTGGAAAGAAAACTTTTGACTGTACGAATAGGAATCCCATTTTTCTCATCTTGCATGCGGGCTATGACGTCTTCCATCTGAACACAGAGAAAAAAAAAATAAAAGAAAGAAAGAATGAAGAAATCCAGAATTATTTCCAAAAATAAATCATCCAAGAAATTCAAGATCAATCTCTCAGAATGATAGGTGCAGTCTGGCTATTTCTTTTTTTAACTTACAACTTCTGTATTTTTATTGAACAGGCTAAAAAACTGTGAAGAATTTATTTGTGGATAGCAGTAAAAAAAAAATGTACATGCTTAAAGTCTTTTGAGAAAGAAATACCAACACAAACCAAAGTTAATGTAGCTAAAAGTAGTTAAAAACTACTGCTGGGTATAGAGCTTCAGGTTTTGATTGTATTGCTGGTATTTTACCACGTATAACAGCAAAATAGACTTATACAGCCTTCTAGGGGACCGATACATTTCTCAAAAAGGCTGTTAAAAAAAAATAGAGAGCTTTTATGTTCAAAGCAAAACCTCCTTGTTTCTTTTGAGAAGAGGAA
The DNA here is from genome assembly GCF_015220075.1 of Falco rusticolus. NCBI lineage: Eukaryota > Metazoa > Chordata > Aves > Falconiformes > Falconidae > Falco > Falco rusticolus. The sequence goes on along the minus strand of NC_051192.1, from coordinate 6,401,994 downwards.
AAAAATACATCATGTTGCAATTTTGCATCCCTGGGGAATGCAGAGCCAGAAACATAAGATTTTTTTGTAGGTATAATGTTTAAAATCACTTTGCTGTCATTTTTTTTTTTTTTTACTATTTGTACATGTGCTCATTTTTTCCGACTCATGTTTTAAACAAATTTGGCCCATAAATATTATAAATTATGCCCAACACAAAGGTTCACTTTCATGTGAACTATGAACAGCAAGCACTTTTACTGGAAAATGCAAAGAATAGAGTCAGTAATTAGGCTGACAATGCTGACCTTTATTCTTGCATATTTCATAATTGAAGTATATACATTAGATAACTTCCATCTTTCTTTCTTTGAATACCTAACTTCTCAAAATATTAAATGATATTGTGATAAAATGAATTACAACTATCCTTCCTTTCTCCTTAAATCAACAACACTCTCCCTATGAAAAACTCTGTGTGACAGAACATTTTATATTATTTTATTAGTCAAATCATTAAAAAAAAAAAAAAAATGCCTCTCACCTCTGCCCCCCACAGCAGGTTCCCAAACAATTCATGAAAAGTTTGTGGCTGGGTTGTGTTGAGAAAAGAGACCAACAGACAAAATCCTTTTGCACAGCTTTTTTCCACAGAAGTCAGATGACCCAAATCAACAAATAGCAAATCAGCAGCAGTTGCAGCTGTGCATTAATTGGCCCAGCAGGGGAGTTGTATAGAGCCAGGAAAGGGAGCTGCAGTGAACAGTGGCTTGTGTAGGGAGAAAGAACCAAAATCCATACCAAAAATTAAACCAAAATCAATTAGTCTGACTGCTCATGGAAAACCTGTTTATGTACAGAGTGTCTGGAGGTTCACGTGTGCCATGTACTTATGGATCATTCTTTAAAAACCCAAGGAACACAAATCCAGTGGCGCTGTCCAAAGCAGAAAGAATACACAAGAAGTACATACTGTTAGCAAGAAGTGGAAGACCGAGTCTATTGCTCAGAATTATGGAATGTACAAATGTAAAAGAAGAAAAGAACCAATGTTCATTGTAATGACTTTCATCTGACATAGAATTTAATTATTTAAATAGAAAAAGTTACTGATAATTTTCTGAAGAAATTGTCAGGTAGACAAATCGTTGTCTATGAAATGGAATCTGTCCCTGTATTTATTATGCATATAAGTGAAGGCTTGTTTCTACCCCTTCCAAATTCAGTTGGTAAACTGTCCTATTGAACCTTTAAATGAATAAGAAGTCATTGAAATTCAAGTTAATATCTCTGCTTTAAACAATAAAATAAATAATAATCATAGGTCCATGGTCTTCTATGGAAATGAATGGAAGTAAATTTGATTATGAATTCCACATATGCAGCGTAAGCTTTCAAGAATACTGCAAGAACTGCAGAGAGCATAATAATGTATGTTACACTAGGACAAAGTCTAGAAGATAATTCATACACAAGGCAACATGACAAAGGTATATCTGCACTATAATGATTACTATAAATGTAGGACAAACCTGGAACATAATATGCAGTTACCCCTTTCTCAGGAACACACAAGAGTGCAAATGGTTAATGCCTAGAATTTCTAGTGCTGTCAGTAATCAATCTTTTGAGGGTATATCGAATAAATTGTTAACTGACATTCACATATGCTTTCCTAAACTTGCTTCATGGAGAAGATCTAATCTAAACTGTATTAAAACTAACGGATAGGGACTGCAGCTTAGCTCTAGGGCAGTTTTCTTGTTTTGATTAGTGAAGGAAGCTCTAGGATGTCTGCGTTGCAAAATTACACCTTTCCCTGCACGTCTAGCTTAGATTATTGTTCCATGTCAGAAGTATACACCCTCTGTATAAAAGGCAGCTCACACTCCAGACAGCATCACTGTGAACTGCCTGGTTATTTCAGTATACCAAGATTACTGCATAAGTGAGTGGGAATGTTCTGAAACAGGATACAGCACAACAGACTCCTTATTAGTTACAGTTGACTTGAGATTCTGCGTTATCTTTTAGACTACAAAATTATCATTTTCCTTTTTGTCCCTTTTTGCACAGAAATCTAAAAGATCACTTGTGTTTTGTGATCATCTCAAATCTTAAACATAAGAACTCCAGAAAATGAAAGGCAAATTTAAAAAGAAAATGCTTCAGTTAAAGATTCAAAGACATCTAATCCAACACATGCAGGTGCACAATTTACTTTTGATATATGTAGTCCCTATTTCTGTTGTAGCTGCTTTAAATTCAGCTAATGTATAATCTCTTTCACAGAAAAACATCTCATTTAATCATATTTGGGAAGCAGCACTCAAGGCACTTCTCTGTCATTCATCAACAATAACCTAAGACAATGAAAAGGGCAGAATAGTTTAATTAGAATGATGAAAGAAAATCTTAATGTAATTCTGCTCAAGAAGTCTAATCTAGGAAACACAAGCTGCTACCTGATATAATAATTTTCCTTCTTGACGTTTCATTGTTTGCTTCGGAGTCACCTGACCCGACACTCAGAAGTGAAATATAAGCTCCTTCACTTCACCTCAGAATTAGGCTGTCACAGTTCTTTTCTTATGTGCTTACCTAGCTAAACCTGGCTGGCTCTGTCCATGCAACGGGATCTTTTTTAGCCTTAAGCCTTCTCAAGGAACTCAAGAAAAGAACTCCACAAACAACAGCTGCCTCCAGATCACTCTGCAAATGAAGCTCAATGTGCTAGAGAAAAGGAAGTTATATAAGCACATCTTTTAGCCTTTTCAGTCATCATTATTTACTATTAACAGGGAAAATGTAGCTAGAAGGAAATTTACAGGGCAGCAAGGATTCTACAAGAGCATTTCTAAATGAATGTACAATTCAAAAAATGTGCCATTTGTTTGCCAGTGAGGCAATTTTAACTGTGACAAAAACTCACTAACCTGCTGATGCATAGGCAACTCAGACCAAACGTACAATATTAATATTTAATACTTCACTTGTCTCCTTATGAAGATAATTTGCAGGTTTCATCTTCACATGCAAGAACTCTCTGAAATCTATTTAAAAGACTAACTCTATGACAACACTGACAATGCATCTTATATGAATAATAATAATTTTTTAAAAAATTATAGCGAGAGCCTGTAATAGAAAGGCTACAGGATACAGGAGCCATTGTCTAATAATGACTACAGACTGCTCCAAATGCACTAGGAGCTAGACATGGAGACAAGCATGGCTTATCCCGGGGCAGAACCCACAGAGAACTAACATGTCCACGGAGTCTGTAGTATCTGGCCATGGAGAAGAGAGATTAAAAGTTATCAAATGGGAAGTGAAGGTAATGGTTCTCAGCCGTGTGTATTTCTAAAAGTCCACTGAAGGGCTATGATTACTATTACTATGCTTCTCTTCTTCTCTGATACAACCATAACAGGTTTCTGCCATAGAGGCTACGATTCACCTTTTCTGTCTTTAATCAGTCACTAGCCAAAGGTATCTCTCTTTCTCCATTATTGACAGCGAAAGTCTTGACAACAAACCAGGATTAGTATCCTTTAGCTATTTACTGCTAGGTGAAATGAACTCAGCTCCTAGGAGCAAAAGGTTTATGGTTCCTTAGATTTCAGTACCATGTAGATTGGAAAGACCCTGATCTTTACATTTCTAAATCTAAACATGAATTTCAATGCTAATCATTCACACATCTTGCAAAAATCATCCCTTTGCACCATAATTCAGCATCACTGCTTCCTAAGAAGTGGTTGTTTGCTTGGGTTTTAATTAATTCAAATACAACAAGGTTGAAAACTCAAAAAGTTTGTCAGTGCAGGACAATATTTTTTTCTTCCCTTAAAAGCAAGCCTAAATCAACTCCACATAAAGATGGTCACTAGATACATGGATTCCAAGGCTAGAAAAGGAAAGCAGTGGTCTGGAACTAACTGAAGTTCAACAGATGGCAAAAGCTTGAAGCCTTGACCTACTTAAATGTTCACAGTTATCTCAGTTTGATTTCGGTTACTAAAATAAATGTCAATGCCAGGGAATTGAAAGTATAATAAGGAATACTAGAATGAAACTAAGCATAATTTTGTACTCAGTTATTGTACCCCAGAACAGGGGATTGCTCTTACATTGAGTGTACTGGGGTCCACCCACACTGCAGCCTCGTTAACTTTGTTAAAATCTTTCTTCCTCATTTTACCCAAATGCAGGGGTGGAATAACCTGGCAGAACTAACTACAAAACTCACCCAAACATGTTAACAAAGTACAAGAAGTTACAATATATAATAATTTCTTACACTATGCAACAAGTTTCCCTAGATTTTTTTTTCCCACTCCCTACTTAAACATGTTACGGAGTCTGAGGTCCTTAGTGCAGCCGGCCAGCAGGCTGCAGGAGGCTTTCCTTAGCCAGCCCGCCCCATGCAGAGATGTACATGAAGCAATGTGGGCTGAACAAAACCAGCAGGGTAGGAGAAAGCTGCAAGGTTTCTGACAAGGTAATGGCCATTTTTTCTGTTTTCTAACATATGCTAACCATACAGAATAGATAGATATATTCTTATCTTGCTAATATGTTCATGCTTTTGCAGTAATCCTCTCTTAAAACTGCATTGTACTACATATGCTCTGTCTCTCACACTGCCAACTGTACTACAAATTTTCTGTTGAGACCTCCACCAGCTAAACAACTTGTAATTGCAGGATGCAGAAAATTTTTTAAGAAAATATTTTGTTGTGGTTTACTGGGGCAAAAAATCTGTATATTTACATGAATGGCTAAACTATGCCATCAGAGTTACATTTTAGGAGCCTCAGAATCTCTGTCTTCCCACGTGAGCTGCTCTTTGCCTGACCATGTATGCCAACAATCGTTGCAATATCCTTCTTTAATTGAACCATCAAAGTGCCACCTGAGAGCTGCCCAACTCAGTGAACCAGGGGGCTTTGTTCAGCTAGTCAAGCTGCATCACAGAGAAGAAAAGAGCACAAAATACAGGACCTACAGATCCCGGGAGGCTGCACTGACAAGCACAAATACAGGCAAACTGATTGCCAGATAAAGTATTTCAGTGTTGCTCAACAGACTAAAGCAAATCATCTCAGGTCAGGAGTGCTGACAACTCTTTTTAATTCAAGTGTGTAGAAACGGGATTGTTTGACATCTCTGTATCAAAGATTTTAGCATTTTTCATTTAATGCAGAATTGGGTTATTTCAACTCTTCATTCCTACTTGGGATGAAAATAAATATTAAGACATTCACAAGTCCAGAAAAGTACATTTAGATTTTTGACAGAAGTACAACACTGAAAGATGGCTTAAAACATGCAGGATTAACCAAGCTGTTAATGACAGTCATGCAGGAACTATCTGAGCTTACTGGAACAAAAGCAGTCAGTCAGGCATTCCTCTAAGTCAGCAATATTGCTTCTCCAATCAATCAATACAGAGAGCTGCCCTAAGTACTCTCTGATGAGCATCAAATTAAAGAATAACTTACTCAATGAAAAGAATACCAGAACCACTGGTCTCATTCTTTTCAGAACATCTATTTGTTGAAGTAATTATTTGAGACTGTAAAAATCAAATGACAAATCAACACAAAAGTTTCCCATCATATTAAATGGATGCAATGGAGATACTTTGAGGAGCCTAATTCACTTGACGCCTCTGCCTCATGTTCTGTTCCTTCCGCAGTACAAAGTCACTGGTGTGAACAAGTAGTTCATGCTCTGTCCTCAAAGAGAATACTTGAGGAGAGTCAAAGGTGTTCTGACTCCACAGGGAGCACAAAACTCTGTACTGAAGAATTATCTGTTATCACTCTATGTTTGCATTAGTAATTGTCAATTTCTGAGTTTATAATTAAGATTGAAATTTGTCCTATTTATCCGTACTGTGTCAGATACAACAAGCAGGTATTGTTCCAAACTGGCTGTAAAACCATATTACCATATATACTAGTAGCCTGTGCTTATATGAAATGCGTGCAGGGCAAGCTTCCTTCATTTGTTAAGAATAATTTAGATTATTTTGAATTTATTTGAAAATCAATTCCAGTTTTATGCAATTATTGTTGAGATCTGAGTTTGTTCTAATTAGATTAACAGTCCCACTAGGCTTGTCCCTGCCATCTACTCTGTGTTCACCACCGAACTTGCATCAATATGATAGACTGCACACTTTGTTGATTTAGAACAGTCCTTTTGGAATGATCATTTTAAGCATATTTTCATGTTACTTATGCATCCAAGATGCTTAATCAACAAAACCAGAATTTCATTAAAACAGTGCTTGTAGATTAATACAAATCACAGAAGTCGTTATTTTGATTTTTATTTCTGTCTTGCCCATTTTGAGCAGTTATACCAAATTCTGTATATCAGTACCAGGAGAAGCAGAGTCCTAGGGACAATGAATGAACATGCACTCACAGAGGCACAGCTAGGCTGCTATAAAAGCAGCAGTATCTACCTTTCAATAGTACTGAACTATCTAATAGAGTTAATGAAAATAAATCCCTTCTTACATACATTCTCTCAAAGGGGAAAAAAAGCACAATCTTCATGTAAAGTTTACTGAAATCATACAGAATATGCAAAATCAGTTAAGTTATTGGCAACTCAGATATTGATAACTACTACATATCAAAGAATTTTCAATGAAGTTACTTAAAAATGTATTATTTGGAAAAGAGAGTATCTGAGGAAGAAATACAGTTTCAGAATTAAAAATGCTGAAAAAAAATTTATCTGCTAAAACAGAGTTTAGTTGACCTCTTTTTAATATTTTTGGAAGAAGGATAACTTGATAGCATGCTTTGCACCTGTGATTAACCTGTAATCATGTGGCCTATTTGGAATCTACAGCTGTCAGTGATCCCTAGATAAAGAATGGATAAAGGTTAATCCCCATCATATAAATATGTAGAGTATTTAATGGAAAATCTTGAAAAGATCATATAGTACATTCTGTAGATATTTATTTATGCCAAGAAGTTATTCTCTCTTCTCCCATGGACTTCTAATGTTGAGCTAGTGCTCTGATGCACCAACGTTTCACACTATATGACTTTTTTCTCTGCCTCATACACTGGATAAACTGGAGATCTCCCAGTAACCTTCCATTTCCACCACTATTCTACAGCTACTTCTTGTTGTGCCTTCTTTGAATAAGTCAAACTGAAAACATGTAATTAATACTGCATTTCACCAGGAAAAAAAAGGGCTTTTTAAATTCTAATTCAGAAAAACAGTGTGTTTCCTTCTGTCAGTATATTTTTTGAAGAATTCAGCAAGTTAGAACTATGCCAACAAACCCATAACACAGCATGGACTATTGCTTCCTTTTTTTTCAATTAGATTAATTTTTTTTCACCTGAGTCCTACATCTAAATATATAGGTCATACGTCCAGTTCACTGCATGTACATTACTGTTATATGGCTGGACAACGAACAACAAACTGAAGTAGTTTCTAAAAGCTACTCAACTAATATTACAGAAAAAAACATATAACTTTGGGGGAATATATCATACTGACTCAGCTTCGGAATCAAGAAAAAATTTATAGAAAACACTATACTAACTATACGAAAAATCAGGTGGCAATTTTACCTCCCTGGACTTCATTAAAATGCATCAAACAGACAGACAAACAAACTTACTAAGTTAAGGCAAAGGTTGTATTTTTGAAATTAACCAAGAGAAAAATAATTAAAATATTCTTTAAAACTGTTTCACACTGTTAATACTTCATAATTATTTTTACTCTGGTCTTTCAAGCCAAGCGGCATTCCCATATTTAGGAAATGTTATAATCAGACATGGAAAATATAAAAATCAATGCAGTCATGCAAAAGTTATCAATTTAAATGCATGGATTTCACATTTAAGTTTCAGATAGGTAAATAAAAGCATTTCAAACAAAATAAAAGTTTAACTCTTTTTCTCGGAACTTGGAAATTTTTGAATAAAAATAGTTAGAAATACAACCTTCTCAAACCTTGAACTCTAGTGTTGCACCACCAAACCGGAAGAGGCTTATCCAAAGGAGTTAAAACACACATCCAGATGGTGAAATTTCAAAACCACTGAAGTCAACAATAATTTTGGAAATTGCATCTTTGCTTTCAATAAAATCATTATTTCCATCACAAGTGTGAAACATTGGTTAGAATGGCAAAAGAAAAGGAAGCATCACTATGGGTACTCGAGAAGGAAACAGCTTGATGAAGGAAGTCTTGGTGAAAGAGTATTTAAACTAGTAGAGGGATTTCTGTAAGAATACTTCATTCAGAATAAAACATAATTTTTTTAAAGCAGCTAAAAATAAAAATACTATTTATTAATTTGTCAGGCCATGACTTGAGCTTCTAAACTGTGCTATCAGAGATAGAAATCATGTTTCTTAGTCAAGGTACATATTTTTAAAATATGGTCTTTCAAAGCCAAGGTGTTTCCTGAGTTGTACTGATCATTTGTGGTATCACAGTCCTGACATGAAAAATGGGGTCTTCTGTATATTTCTGAAACTGACAAGCTCAACTGGAAACCTGGACTCTGAGATCCCAAATGGACTTCTCAAAACATTGTTATAAAAATATTCAAAAGGTTTGGATTTTTTTCCAAGGAGGAACAAGAGCAAATTGTCAAAATTCAAAAGGAAAAAAAAAAAAAAAAAAAAAAAAAGAACTGAACAGATTCTGGTACCCTCATCAGTATACAGGCTAAGATTTTAAAGAAAACACAAACACACATTTTTGTAGGAAATGCAAAACAAGGACTAAACTAGCTGATACATAGTTAATTCAGATACAAAAGTGAAAAGTAGCTAAATGGTGCATTATTGCTTTCCCAAAAAACACTCAAAAATAGTAGTTATGGGATATAGCAGAGTCATGATGTATATGCATCTACCTAAAAAAAAAAAAAAAAAAAAAAAGGGGACATTTTCCAGAATATTTACATTTACTCCAAAAGAATGTCATTTAATTCTGAAGTCCACAAAAACAGATGTTTTTGAAATTGGTACAGCTTTATTACATCATCTGTTACTGATGGGTTTAAATCTAAATTTAGCTGGTTGGAATCTCTTTTCCTCGCTTGTCAGATGATTCCAAACATTACAAAGTCACATCACCACAGCAGATCATTTTAGAAGTATCTATTGCTGAGCAAGGAGAAGACCTTTTTTAAAAACATGCAATTTAATTAGCCTTCAAATGCTGAAGAAGGAAGAAGTAATTACAAGAAATGTTCAAAATTACATGGACAGAAATAACACTTCAGGGTAAACAATTATATGAAAAGAGAATATGAATTTGAAAACGAGCCTGCATATATTTCAAGGTTTTCTTCTGACCTGCTCTAGACAACAGCTGATGAGGAAGCTGATCAACGCACAAGATTTCTTCTCCATTCACAATGAAACTGCAAGAAGGAACACTTACAGAAACATAGAACAGTTTGGGTTGGAAGGGACCTCCAAAGAGCCAACTCCCCTGCAATGAATAGGAACATGTTCAACTAGATCAGGTTGTTCAGAGCTTTGTCTGACATAACCCTGAATGTTTCCAGGGATGGGGCATCTGGGCAACCTGTTCCAGTGTTCCACCAACGTATGGAAAAGATAAAGCCTAAGCAGTTTGGTAATTTCAGCATTGCTTTCTGCCCTGTGGCAGGGGAAGACTGAAGGAGGCAAGCTGGTCTTCTGCTAATATTTCAGCATCTAGGGAATTGAGATACTGTATAAAACTAAATTTCTAGCTCTCTTGGTCTTTTAAATTGCTCCGAGGCATTAAACTCTATGAAATACATAAATACAACTGCTACCACCAAAACATATTTTTACCAGTAACTTTTAAATTATGCTTTTGTAAGATTTTTTTTTCTTAAGAATTGTATTACAGTATAGTAAGCTTTCAGTATCAGTATGGTCTGCTGATGTAATACGGTAACATAGCATTATATGACAGATGGATTGGTTTCACAGTAGTCTGTTCACCCTCTGTTACACAACTTAATTGAAAACAAACATTTTATTTTACCTAATCTGAACAGACAGAAACTAGACAGTTGTGCATATTCTGGCTGTGTCAGTTCTTAAAGCATACCTAATTCACCCATTTTCACTTTACGAACAACATAAAAGAAAGGAAAACAAATCATTTATTGAAGTAATGATCTGCCAAGTGAACAATACAAAACATGAATGGATAAAGTCTACAGGAAATACAATCATGGAACATTCTCTATGCAAAAAACATATCAAGAAGAGTACTGAAATATATTAAACAGAGCATTTAAACAGTTTTCCATTTAAAAATTGGCTATCATAATTCCAGTATAACCAGTATGTTTTCCCTCCTCATTAAAAATTTTACCATCACCTCCTTTGAGCCAGTAGAAGTTCCAGGCCTGTTCATCTTTTTAGTACTTTTGAAAACATCACACACAGACCAGTAATTTTCATGTTAAAAATCAAACTTTCCTAATATAGCTCTTGCTAGTAACAATTTGGGAACTGTAGGTTCTATAGGTTTATGTAAGACAAGCAAAGCATACAGATATTAGCCTGCCCTTCAGTGATGAAATAAGTTATTCCTCCATGTCAAGCAACAGTCTTTCATCTCTCATTAACTATATAAATTAGCCAAGCTTCTCATCAGAATGTGAAAAAAAATTAACAAAATAAGTCATAAGTGTACTTATTCAGCAAGGAGTAATAAAGTTCTTACATGTGTTTTTTGAAAAAATATTGGGGGAATCTATGTGGAAGGTGAAAGTTTTTTTGTTTGTTTGTTGTTTTTTTTTTTACAATGGGTTTTACAGTTTTGAAATGTATATTAATTTGAATGGGGGAAAAAACCCCAAAATGTGAGTATTTGCTATGAAACAAAGTATGAAAAGAAATATTTCATAAGTTTCTTAATTTGAAAGAAGGTATTTCTATCATCTATTACTGCTGAACTGCAGAGTACAATTAAATAGAAGAGTAATTAAAACAATGAAAGGTATTTTGCAGAGTGTCAAAATTGCCACCATTTGATTTTTAATTTCTCAACATTACCAGAATTATTCCAGTATGGAATTCTAGCTATATCAGTCTTATTCTAATTGGGATTATTAGGATTATTTTCCTAAAACAGAGTAGATGTTTTTATGGTATTCACAAAATCCTGGAATTGCCCTAAAAATTCATAAAATTATAGCAAAAGTCAATTGATTGACAGAACATAGCCCATTGCTTCTTTTAGCATTTATTTGGAAGAAAAGGATTAGTCAAAATTTTGGTAAGGGTTGATTCTATACAATGAATACACAAAAGAGAAATGAAAATTCCTTGTTTAAAAATGAAATCTAAGTTAGCCACACTCTTTTATCAAAGCAAGCTTTCCCAAGAGCTTTTTTAAAAGGAATCTCTGATAAAATGCAGTAACACCAGTCCATCAAACTCTATTAGAGCATCTAATTCCTTCATATATAGTTACCTCACACACACACACAGACTGACTTCTTGGCTTCACCTCCTAAAATTAAAGTTATCTGATTTCCAGAAGCCCTGCTCTTCTCCATCCACTGAAAAAGGATCTAGGTTTTTCTCACTTGCACTCTACATTGCTGTATTTTCACAAGGATCCTCTACCATGTGTTGGTACTGAAGCAATTTCAATAAAGCCTTATTCATCAAACCACTTAAACAGTGTGTAAACTTTAAGGCTGAAATTTTCTAAGAAAATGAAAGTAACTAAATACTTAACTCACATTAAAAACCTGACATATCAAGACAGCAGCTGACACAGTGAAGAGTGTGTATGTTCTAGTGCTTTGTGGAATAGGAGCTCATTCCAACGTGACATTTCCTAGTTTATAATTTCACTGGTTGCAGTGTAATTAGCAAAAGTAGAACAAATTTTGTGGTGCTTCCTTTCAGTTGTGTGTAGCAACTACATTAGCTCTACCACCCCACTGGACTTGTTCTGAAAGAATTAAGGAAATTAGAAACTGACTGTCTCCCTCTGTCTTAATTAATTTTGCTCTGTTTTTAAAAACATGAATATGTTTTATGAGTTTATGTTATTTTTTTTACAGAAAATCCAACTATACTTTAATTTCCTTGGGGATAAAGAAAGTAATTTCATTTTAAAAGGCTATTTTGCCATCAAAACACTAGCTTTTGAATTCTGATGATGGAGACGCATTAAAGCAAATCAGGTCTGAATATTCTGTGCTTGTCCAATTCAGTCATAGTTTGACATTCACTGTATCTACATTTTATTTTCCTTTGCAGTCCTATTCCTTTTGATTAGAAACATTCTGTGTTTTTATTGTCAAATCATTTTTATGCCACAAAAGAAAGTAGAGCACCAGTCAGTAACAGATTTGAAATATGTGAGCTCTGAAAAGTGTGAAAGATGGTTATAAACCCATTTCTTTTGTCTGTTACACAGTCAGAAAATGATCTTTTGTTATAAATCAGCTTCAGTATTCACATACTATTATATGTGTAAAATGAAATGAGAATAATATTAAAATTAGAGACTTTAATTTATAACCAAAAACTGAAAATGGATTTGAGTGAATTAAAAATAAGAAAATACTGGGGATTTAAGCCCACCAATGTACTTGTGCAACGTTTTACTGTGGAAAAATTTAGTCAAAACCCTGCATGAAATAATTAAGTGAGAAGTGGTATTTTTCAGCCAAATTTTATTTTGCCAGAAGGTCAGACTTGTTCTGGGTATTAGTTATGATGAACAGAGTATATGACACAATGCACAATGGAAGTCTTTATGCCTTACACACTTTTCTATCAGCCATAGGGTTGGAAAAAACATGTGAACTCAACCTTAAGTCTCTCAGCTGATGGGTACTTGGTTAATTTGAAGAGTTGGAAGAATCAGAATCTCTGTACTAAATCCAGCTGGATTAGTGGTGGCCTGAATGTGGGTCTTGAAAGCCTTGGATCACAAGTTTCATAGAAAATTACTCTCAGAACAGAGAAGCTTGATTGTAATAAAGCCATTTCTCTCTTGAAAAATCCGAGCTCTTTTTGAAGAGCATTTTTTTCCATCACCAGTTTATCTGTTTTACCAGTTTAAAGGATGGAAAGTAACAGAGTTTAACAATCAAAGCACTACTTCAGATAATCCTATATCTGGGAGCATTTAGAAGGACCAATCTCACACTCTAAATATATTAGAGATGAATGTTTGCTAGAAGAATTGGGATGCTTACTGGAAAAAACATATGTGCCTATACAGAGGGATTACCCTGCAAGAGAGATCTAGACTAATAAATTAAAATATAACAAAGAGGTAATTTGCAAGCACCTACCCCTTCCAAGCAAAAAACACAGATTCCTACTTTTGGCTGAAAACAGACAAAACATCACACAACTAGTCTTTACCTGGGCAAAATTAAGGGGTTGCAGATGACGTACAAATACAGTAAACCATAATTCTCTTCAGATGGATTGTTTCAAACAAGGTGGGAGAAAAGTAAAATACCTAAACACATCAACAGTGGTAAGACTCCTCTGGCATTTGGAAAAAACAGAGCATGTTGCATTTAACAGAGGAATCACTCTGCTACAATTTGGGAATTGTTAGTTTTCTTCTCTGTCTTGCCGCTTGGGCAAGTCACTGTAATCTCCCGTGGCTGAGAAATCTGAGACACAACTAAGGAAAACACCATTAAGTAAACTACTTCCTAAATACTTTTGATGTGTTGGAGCATTGCAATGCTAGATAAAACTAAAGCATTCTGATTTTCAACAGATTCAGTTCCAGAAACTGCAGAATAATGACTTTTTTTTTTTTTTTTGGCCACCTTATCTCTTCTCAGAGGCATGAATGAAAGCCTACTGTAGTCAGTGAAGGCATTTCCTTTGATATTTTGGAAATAAATCCTAGTATCTCTAGGCACTGGGCTTCTAAATATTAACTACTTCATTGTCACAGCATATCTCCTCTTTTCCTATCAAAAACTTAACTATTTATAAAGTTACAGAAAATAAATTTAAGATGTTGCATGCCATCTAAAAATCCACAACACTGAAGCACTTCTGTATGTCCTCCCTGACAACTAACTTAACATCTTGGATGTTAGATATCTCAAATGCATTTAATATATTAAACATGACTAAGAAGTTCATTATTCTGAAGAAGCATGTTTAAAGACATTTGTTCAATCTTTATTTTAACGCATCTAGTTGCACTACATCCTGTCTCAGGAAAAACATGAGAATGAACTCACACCCTGACATCATTTCAAATGGCTTTGATGTGTTAGCAAAGCAGAAAGGGAGGAGGAAATAGTGAGGAGAACAAAGGAAAGATCCATATTCATTACCTTTTTATCTCTTTTGAAACTTTAAAATGCAATCCCGTTCTTTGTATATTTGCATTCTAGTTTACGGTCATCATATACGTACTTACCAGGATTTATGTATTGGTACATAATCTATTTAAAGATAATCAGATATAATCTTTGAGGTCTAATATTGAGAACTACAGTTACAAAAATATTCACTGTCTTACAACATTTGGCAATCTCCCCAAATACTTCATCCATACTAGACAGGTTTCAAGAATACAATGCTGTTATCTGACCTATTTTGAAATAAATATTTATTTAAAGATTAAAAATTCCCCTTTGGGCATGAGTTCTAAACGTGGTATCTAGGGAAGTCTTCTGACAGCAAGGATCTCTGTCAAAACCCCACATCTGATTGTTATGACAAAACTCGACAAATCCTGACAAACACAGGCATTACCTTTCAATCATTTCTTTCTCTGAAGTAGTTTCCACCACATACTGACCACGGTGCTTCTATTATTATCTCAAATATTTTATACAACCGTTTTAAAAAGAACTATTTTTGCAATTTAAGAGTTAATATAAGAAGATGCTGACCAAAAAGGCTGGAGACTCTGGAAATTCAGAGTAAATCTGTTGAGAATAAATCTGTTGAGATTAGACTGAAGACAGCAATGACCTCTAACCCAGTATAAATGGCTAAAAGTAATAAAAATAGTAACTGGAATAACCTCTGACTGCTATTTATCCAGCACAGGTAAGCATATCAGGCCACCCATGATCCACTCTGTTCAAGAAAACTGTCTTGAACAGAGTAATAACTGTACACCTCTTGAGTCCAGCCTAACGCAAACTGAATTGAAGGGACTTTTGCTTCAGAATGAGATCAGGTTCCATTTTGAGCTGGTTTTTCCCTTGGTAACTTTTGTAAGCTTCCAGAAGTGACCTTAAACCTTGGCATGGCTTTAGAAACAAAGTGAAATAAAAGGTATATGTATAAATTCTATTAGAAAGAGTAGCCAGGCTGCTAATTTGTCTTTCTGCGGTCATCAATCATTACGGCATTCTCAGGTGACTGTTCTGAAATTAGTAGCAATATCAGCCAAACTGAAATAAACTGAGACATACCTACTTTTTATTTCTTACTCAATTCACTGAATTTGGTACAGTGTAACTGAAGGTCCATTTCTCAAATCAAATTTACCTTTTCAACAAGTACCATTTGATAAACTACCTTTAAGGCCAGTTGCAATGGACTGTACATTATTTCCCTTTTGTGGGAAGTTTGCTTTAAGTCCTTCCTGTACAACTGCCCAGAAGAATGTGCTTTACTATTGTTTACCAGTCATATCCAGCACCCAATCAGAGGTATGACAGGTGGGTAGGTTTGGGACTACATGATGGTTTCTAATTATTTTAAATCTAGTCAAATATGTTATACCACTAGCTTTGCTTAACTTATTTTATAGAAACAGCAGCACTATTTTTCACATCATACATTCCTACAGTACTTCAGCTTTGACATTCATTCCAATGCATTAGTCCATTTTCCATATTCAAGTAGTTCTGGACCTGTCTTGATGATACTAATAAGTGTATCATCAGGGTTCACTAAGCACTGTGCTTTTTGGACCAGTAGAAATAGGTCTTCTGCACAGACAGCATATTTGAAATTTTCCACACAGAACAGTTCATAATGAATTCTGCTCTCTGCATACCATCAATGTCATGCAGTCTTTCAACATGAAACCAAATTGCAGTCCTGCTTTTACAGAACAGATCTTTATCCCAGTGTGTTGATACAGTACAGGTACAGATATAGATAGATAGATAGATAGATAGATAGATAGATAGATAGATAGATAGATAGATATACACACACACACAAATGCATCAAAGTGTGATTTTTATTCTTTATTATTAAAAAAATAATAATCTTATAAACTTTGATGTAAACAGGCTTGCTTGGGGATATTGAAATATTGGTTTAGACTTCTTATCAAACTATCAGTTTAACATTCTAGATTCTAAGTTACATTCATGAATTCATGCAGTGATCACTTGCACATTTAACTGTACTTTCCAAATCAAATGTATGCAAGAAATACCCAGAGAGAGAAGGCTCATTAGAAATAAACAGGAGATCAATTTGCACCTTGTCCCAAAAGGGAGGCAGTGAACATTCACTTTATTTCCTTTTCCTTGTTATGTCAGTTAGGCTTACTATCCTGTCAGAGCATCCCACTGTGTGCTCCAAAGCATCTGAAGGAGTTATAACAACCAACTGGAAAGTGTGAATCAAAATTTGTTCAACAGCATGCCTAGTGAAATGAATTACTACTACCAAGGAACTAGCAAGAATGACAGTTCTTAATCTAAGAATCTAAACTTTATTCTAGTGACTAAGTCATTCCAATGACTAAATACTCCAAAACAGATGCTAAAACTGTAATTGCTAACTAAGAGCTTAAAAGCAGCACATTGCACGGCCTTTCACAGCCCTCAGGGCCACAGAAAAAAAAAAGTTAAACCAGGTGCCAATGGATAGAAGAATACATGATAATTCCCACAGTTAGTTACCACTAAATATTGTTGCTCTCATACCAATAATCCTAGAAGATTACTGCACCAAAACACCTCACTTATAACAGCAAGTTATTCTTTGTGCTGGTAAAGCAGAGCAATACTGTTAGATGCTAGACAATACAACACTAACAAGTTAAATTTTAGTCCATACAAAAGTGAACATTATCAGTGATATAATGCATAAAGAAAGGAATCCCCACCTTGAAAAGTCATCATGCTTTGTAGGTATAATCAGGTAAAAACTTCAACTGGCAAGAGAAGTTAATATTCAGTATTTAACAGCAGTGAGTTTTTCTGCTTTACTGAACAGTTGTGATGCATATGGGCATGTACTTCCATGTAGAAGGAGTCAGGGGGTAAAACACAATAGTGAAATAGCTTAAGTAGGTTCAGTAAATACATGGAAGATAAATATGCCTAAGGAGAGATGCAGGCAAACATAAAAAGGACACAGAGATCACTGAAGCAGATAGAGAAAAGAATCATAGAACCATTTAAGCTGAAAAAGACCTCTGAAATCATCAAGTCCAACTGTTGACGCAGAACAATTAACTTTTGCAGATGAAGTGTGAATAGAAGGGAACAGCTATGGAACTGAGAATATAATGTTAGAAATCAAATTTGAAAAAAGCTACAGACCTTCCTTGAATTTATTTTTTCTTAAAAGCTGACCAGATCATAAAAGAAATTCTTACAAACACTGACATTTCTCAAGAACTCTGATATTTTCATTCAGTACTGTATTACTTCAAAAATAATTTCAAAGATTTCACATCCATTATTAACACTGAAATAAAAACTAAGTGCATTTAAAGTTATGTGATTTATGTAATTTCTTCTTACATTAAAACTACTATCCTTTGTAATTTTGAGATTATATTTCCTGAAGGCGTACTTTTAATATAACATTTTGAAATGTAATTATATTTAAAAATGGAATCTCTGTAGTAAAAAAAAAATATCTTTCCATCTTTTCCTGTTATTTGTCTGCAGTTTGATATAATTTTTTTCCTCAAAGCTTCTACTTTGTTCAGGGCACAATGACTAACTTTTAATAAACCCAAATCTAATGAACTGGGGTCCTCAGGGTTCCACACTGTGTAATAGTACAGTGATAATAAGTCTCAAAAAAACCCAAACAAACAAGCAAAAAAAGAACCAAAACCAACCAAAAAACCACTGGTAGGGAGGGCTTTCCACTCACTTGGTATTTCCTGCGGCATATCACAAACACATGCTCCAGCCTGTCACTTGTGCTGCTGTGTATGTGACTAGATAAACACTGCTTGCCCTGTTTGCCTGAGTAAGTAGCCAGAAATTGCATGTTAGACACGCTACCAGCAGAAGGTCACCTCCCATTGTAGTAGGAGCAGCAGCCAGAGAAGCATGTTGTGTGCACAGCATATGGGACTACACAGCTTTGATACCAAATACATGGAATTAAACCATCTAGACTGGATTCCTCTTGTTGTTGAATTGTTGCTGTACCACCAGAGGTGAATGAAACATCCATTTGTTCATACATATAGAAAGATTTAATGAACAAGGCACTGGAAAGAGTCCTACCTCCGTAAGCAGTTCTACAAGGAGTCTGCAAAGATGTGGCACAAGCCGATTCCTTACCCTGGTGTTCAGTTCAACCCCCAGTGCCAGCTCTGTTTGCCAAAAATGGTCCCTGAGCACTCCCATTCCAGGATCGGTTGCTACAAGACAGTGAATGCTGCGGCATTTCTCATCAGCAAGGGAAACTTCACTCCCTCACAAGGGAGTCCTTCTTCCCCTTCACTCTTCCATTTCAATTTAAATTTAAAACTACAGTAGGAGTTTCTGTTCCATTTCCTAAGGTATCTGATATACCTCCAAAAATACATACTATTTCCCTGAATTCACCATAGGAGAATGTGAGATTCTCCACGTAGCACCTTACACCTAGATAAGGGCCCGACATCTGAGCCAAAATGTTCTTCATAGTCACAATTTTTAAACCCGTTAACACAGGGCTGAGGCCCTGCCCTGAAAGCTGACTGACAGTTCAGCACTGGGATGGTTCTACCTCAGTTCCTTCCACTGCAATTCACGTGTAGGCAACTGGGACAGCACCGTACCCCAAGGACTCCTGCTCTGAAGCAATAGTAAACTGCCTTTGCTGCATTTTCTCTTGCATCCTTTCCAAGCACATACATAAATTGATAATTAGTCCTCAGCCTCACTAATGCTCACCTAATGTCATCTCAGGAGTTGTCAAATTCCTGACTCCAGCATGAAAAATCAAATAGGTGCTTAAAGGGAAGTTTGCTTCAGACATACAGACTGAAAACATTCACGGTACTTTTCATACATTGACTACAAACCTAACAGCACTTAAAACATTCAACTTGTCTAGAATTTTAAATCTAACTGCTAGAAGGCAAATTAAAGTCAACAGTAGCATTTTCTCTTGACTATACAGAAGACAGAAAGAATTCATATTTATGCCTAGAGAAGATACAGTGAAGAAAAAGTGAAGGCTGGGCAGGAATGATGTCAAACATCTGGACTGAAAAAATCAGAATCGAGATGACCAAATGGGGAGAAGAGAGATGTGAAAGACATGGACAGGCCTTTGATCTACTGAAAGATGCCCATATCCGTGGCAGCAGGGTTGGACTAGATTCTCTTTAGAGGTCCCTTCCATCTGAAACCATCCTGTGATTCTACTGGTCTATGGAATGCAGAAAAAGTTAATATGGGAGAATTATTATTTCTCATGACACATGAACTAAGGACATAAGGTTAATCTATATTAGGCAAAAGGCTTAAGATGAAGAAGGAAAAGTATACATAAATAAGTTGTCTCACAAGTTCAATTTGGCTAAATAAAACTGATGGTAATTGAGTATCCGCAGCACATGGGAAACAAAACTGAACTGAGCTCTGAGCTATACTGGGAGAAAAGCACAGCATCCATTGCTGTTGTGAGAACCTCACTCACCAATTTTAAAGATGCATAAACAACACTATACTGTTTTAAATGCATTACTCAAATCTAGGTTATGCTTCCTCAACCCTGGTATCTTCAAAACTTTGCTGGAAAAGGTTGGCAGGGTGGGACTGTTTGCTTCTGAGAACCTTGATAACCATTTAATGCCTCAGGATGATGCATGACAGCGGAGTGTTATATATATTGTCTTTTTTGTGCACAAGACTGAAAGCAGTTCATATGTGGAAGAAGGAAGACAGTGAAGTAGGAAAAAAATGAGGTAGTGGCTTTATGCTGAATTCAAATCATAGTGGAGTGAATCAATAAAAAATGTAGAAACATTTTTAAAAGGAACCTACAGACCTATGCATGCTGACACATAGAAGTGCACAGACACAAACACATGTTTTGAATATTTGCTTCCCAGAAATTTATCACGTGTTCCTCCTTTCCCCATCCCTATCAAAATCTCTCAGAACCAGATAATTGGTTGATTTTCAAAAGCTGTTTTATGTAACACTATTTACAAAATGTATCAGTTTATTTAAATCTTTACCCGTAATTCCACTTTAAATTACTAAAATTGAAAAACTTTCTAAAACAACATTTTAGTTGCAAATCTACTGTTCAGACTTTTTCTGGACATAGCAATATAATTAAGTTATTTCTGACAAAATGGGGGGGGAAATCTTTGCTTTAAAGTAAGACCAATGGAGGATGGAAAGGATGAACAACAACAAAGTAAGGAAGTGGTGGACCAGGTTGCCAAGCAAAAGGTGGAGGGGTTTATTAGTCACAAGAGTCCTCGTAATGAACAGCACAGGACTGAAAGGACTCTACCTCAAACGTACGCACATAAGTAAGGATGTGCCTACAGGACAGCATTGTGAGGAAACCTCTCCTACCTTTCCTGGGAAACCAGCACAGCTGGGTGGTTTTCTGAAGTGCCTGTATGCCAACACATGCAGAAGGAGGAACAAGCAGGAGGAATCAGAGATCTGCTTGCAGCTGCAGGGCTACAGCTTACTGGGATATTGGAGATCTGGTGGGACAGCTCACACAGTGGGTGTACAGCAATGTGTGGATACGGGCTCTTTGGGAAGGACAGGCTGTAAGGGGAAGAGGAGGCCTGTTATGCGTGGAGCTCTACCCTAGATGGGTGTGGAGCCAGTGAAGGACATATGGGTCAGGAACAATGGATAGACCAACGTGGGTGATGTTACGGTGTGTCGGCTACAGACCACGTGACAAGGAAGCAGATGATGCCTTCTTCGGACAACTGGAAGAAGCCTCACATTCACAGGCCATGGTCCTCATGGGGGCTTTAGCTACCCTGACGTCTTCTGGAAGTGCAACACAGCACAGCACAAACAGTCCAGGAGGTTTCTGGAGTGCATTGATGTTAACTTCCTGACAGAGGTGACTGACCAGCTTGAGAAGGGAAGGTGCCCTGTTGAACTTCACATCCTTTCAAGAACAAACTGGTTGGAAGCAGCCTTGGCAGCAGTGACTAAAAGCTGGTGGTGTTCATGGATGAAGAAGAATCTCCTGGAAAAAACTCAGGTGTAAAAAGGAAGAAAACAAAAGGTGGAAGCAGAGTCAGGTCGTGCAAGAACTTGCACAGATGGTCAGGTTAGAAAGCCCATCTGGAGTGAATCTGGTCAGGAACATGAAGGGCAACATTTCTCCAGGTGTTTCAAAAGCAAAAGGAAGACAAGTAAAAATGTGAGCCTGCTGCTGATGTTGCAAGGGACTTGGTGGCAAAGGATGTGGAAGAACTCAAGGTACTCAATGCTTTCTTTGCCTCAGTCTTTACAAGGAATCCCAGAAAAAAACGAAAAAAAACTTTTTTCTTAATTTAAAGGTGATTGAACATGAGAACATGCTGCTCAGGGAGCTTGTAAAGTCTCCAGCCTTGCTGATATTCAAAACACCTGACCAGGCACAATCCTGAGCAACCTGATCTAGTTAGCTCTATTTCTTCACTGCTTTGAGCAGTGCAGTTGAAACTACATGACCTCCAGAGGTCTCTTCCTGCCTCAAATGTTCTGTGATTTCACCAGGCATTTGATTAGGCTACTACTTAATAGTAATCCCATGGTTATCTGATCCATAAGCATGAAGATACATAAGTAGCCTAGGATTTGATTATATGTGTAAAATTACTATTTTACTGCTCTAAATTTTAGCTCACTTCTTTTGTTTTTTTCTCACAAAATTACAGTCTTTCAATCCTGAAGACAACAGAGAAACGGCAACTGCCTTATTTATTATATTTTATAGGGAAGTAGAAAGATGTTAAGTACAAACCAGCTTTGCCATTCAACCTTTTCTGGTGGTTCAGGAAGCTGAATGGCATTCTTACTTTCAAACATCACATACAATACCCTTTCTTGCTAACAGGTACTTCTGAATGAAGTATCTGTACACATTGAGGAATGGCAACAAAATGTGAGCTAAGGGATTAACAATGGCTGAACAAAAGCTCAGTATGCTCTGGATAAAAGCTTTTATGAAAAGTGGGCTCCGAATTCTACAAAATGATGGATCCCTTCATCTTTCATGGTCTCTCTAAGATGACAAAGGTGCTCAACACTTAAATACTTGGCTTCCTTACTGACAAAATAAAGGCTTCCAAGCAACTAACAGGTGAAAGCTTTTCAGCAACTAATTAAGTATTTTGATTATAATTTCAGGCACAGAATGAAAAATTTATTCAGATTATTCTGTTAGTGTCATCAGCAATGAAAATATTTCATAATATGTATGGTACGTAGTTTTTTGGATGCTGTGTGCAGACTTTTTAAAAATACTCTTCTAATGAGTATTTTAGAATGTTTCAGCTAAAATAGAAGGACTTTCTGGTGGAAATATTATTTTTTTCAGCCTAGATAAGCAGCAAGAAACCAAAGCCAATATGAACACAGATATAAACTATAGAAACACATCTACATAGTCTCAAACTCAAGTATAATGATGAATTAAAAAAAAAAATAGAAAAGAAAAAAAAGTAGTAAAAAGGGCAATCTGATTGAATGATAAAAAACATCCAGATGATACCTGAAAAGATCTGTTCAGGCTGCTATTTTCTTTCACACATTGATGTCTTAACTATACAATGGGTTTCATAAGTGCACTTATTTTTTACTGCTGACTTTGTGCTCATCTGTAACTGCTCAGCTTGGATTTTTTCCAGAGAAAAACAGTTTCCCTGAGAAAAGAAAAAAATTCCCTTCCCCTCAGCCTCTTTGATTCAAAGTTCACATATATTTAAAATTTAAGGCTGAAAAAGTGAGGGGACAATGTATGAAAGGGACACTATCCTGAACACAGCAGTATATGTCAGTAAAGGCATTATTCTTTGCTACAGTTCTTGGGTCTAAGATACAATTTAGCAATATTATTTAATTTTCATACTCTCATATATTTACAGGGCAAACACAAGAAAACCTGATCAGCTCATAATACAGCCTTTCTCTTTTCTCACAGTAAGTTTTTTATGGAGAAATGATATATTGACTTTACATGTAGGACACTGAAGAGAGAATGTACTTATGCAAATTTACACATGCAAATACAAGCAGGCCCTGTCTGTGCTCTGCGCTAACGAGAAGCCAAGTAGCCACATGAGCACGAAGGCAACAACCTGACACAGCCAGACTCACAGCTTTTTCAGCACATGATTAGGTCTGTGCTCTGTGCAGCCCCCAGGCAGCGTGGGCACAACTCACATTCATCTACAAAGGACAATATATCTCTGCTATTAATGACTTGGTAAAGGTCATTAAATAAATACAAAACCCCAATAAATTTAATCCACGCTTCACAAGGATAGACTATAAGTAAGTTAACCATCCTTCCCTTCTTGTGGTGTCAATACTTGTGTCCACTATCTTACACCACATGCTGAAGCAATCTGTAATTGTTGGGCCTAGGGCACATGGACACAAAGACTGAGATAATCACTTTAAATTCTAAAAAGTTCTGCCATAAATTAAAAGATACAGAATAAATAAAAATGTAGAAACATCTCTGCTACTTACGTTTTTCATCATTCTTCCACTTCTAACTGGACAAGAGGTATCTCCAACATCAGCCTCAATAGCTCAAGTGACAAAAGAACTTTTTAAAATTTAATAGTCCTTCTCCCAAGACATACACACAAATGTCACATTAAAAAAGGACTCTGTTTGGAATCGATTCTAGCCGCCATCCCAATATTCAGGAACAAACAGCCCCAGGCCATGAAATGTTCATTAGTTTAACCATTAGTAGTAGGATCATGGACTTGTGGGCAAAGTTACAAAACTACAGCACATTTATTTGTGAATACTGGTTGCAGTGGTGTTGTGATTAAGCCCTTACTACCACTTTTCAGGACTAATGAAGATCATTTCAGCTGTAATACAAATAAGATGCTGATAGTGTACTGAGAAGTTCAGCTGCCCATGGCCATCGTTCCATGCCCATTCAAGCCATTCTATATCAAGCTGAAGACCAGGTCATTACAACAGAACAGGTGAAATAAATGGCATATGAAGGATTTTCTCATTAAAGGGAAATTATTTTCTGGTTGACAGTTAAGCATTATTACATATATGTCAAAGCCTAATTTAAACATTTAGTCGGCTTTATATTTCTGTTTGACTTGAAGCCAACCCCAGAAGTTGATGGTATTCTCTTTTGCATATTTTTCATTTGCCTATTTCTCATTTGATTTTTTGCTTGTTTGCTTATATCAACTCTTATCTGATGTTCCATGTTAAAAATCTATTTGTAGAACAGTACTTGAGGGACAAAACTATGCCCTTGAATAGTTTGTCTGAAAACTACACAAGGAAGCTTTCTATGAACTCCATCAGCATTATTTGTACCTTATTACTTTCTGTACACTCTCTGAGATTTCCTTTACTGTTGTTTAAAGCTGCAAGATAGTGAAACTTTCCTCTGCACATCCTTGAGCAATTGCTGCTCAAGACTCCTACCATTTCTCCTGGCTTTGAATCTCCAAATTTGACTCCTGTTTTTTTTCTGCATATACTGCAATAATTGCTTTTTATGCATGTATTATGCTTGTAGGTTATCAGCTAAAAAGCTAATACCTCTTAATCTGAGGCTCTTGGGAAACCATCATCTCAATTCTGGCCTCAAACTAAAAGTTTTCCATTTTCTTTGTGTTAATTCAGGCCTCTCTATAAATGCTTGAAGACACTGTTGCCCCTCCTTCCACAGCTGAACCATGCCATCACCTTCTTCTACCCAAATTATTTAAGACACTAGCTTTAAAAGAAAAAGGATCAGAAAAGGAGTGGGGGAAGAAATGGCAAGTTGGTACAGCTGGACAAAAAATCAGGCATTTAGTACATTTCACTCACAAAACCTGCAAATATATATTAAAAATATCTTCAGATCATTTGTGCTTAGTTACAGAACAATCATCTTTCTTAATGTGATCACATCAAAAGACTAAAATACCATATGCACTTACTGGTTTAAAGTCAGACTCACAAAGATATTTAACAAATTTCATAGTTTAATATTTCTCTAGTGTAAGATAAATATGTGTCATGATGCATAATCTCAAAGAAACCCATCATAAACATCAGAATGCAGTTGTCAGGCAATGAGTTTTCATAAACTTGTATTTCAATGAAAATTTAAACTCTTATCTAGAGCCGAGAACCTGCTTTTATTAATTTCCCATTTCCTGTTCCTTCCATTGTAAAAGGATTCCTTCTTGGTTTTTTTGAACTTAAATTTCAATTCTGATTTTTCATATTTTGAATTCTACTTTACTTAAAGTAAATCAGTAGATCCTAATATAAATATAAAGTATTTGATAATTTATATACTTTACAAACTCACAATGTGTTTCCCTTAATTTAATTTGGAATTACAGAGATGGGAGAGAAGAATTATTTCAAGTTTAACTTTGGTTTGTAATGGTTAAATTGTTTTAGGGAATTCTGAACTTCAACCGTTTACAATCACTTAATGTGTCAACGGTCATTTGCAACATTTGCAGGAAAACAGGCAGCATCTCCACTCAGAAGTGAAATACTGTAGTAGGACAATAAGCTCTGTGAGTAATTCTGCATACTGAAAATCTGACGATTGCAAATTCTCTTTAATGCTTTTTCCAAACAGACACCACCCAAATATTAAGGAACCTAAGTGCTACTTCTGCTGCTGCCAGATAGAGACAGACCTAGGATGCCCTGCCTTCCTTCCATTGGCTCACAAGGTGACTGCAGGTACTCCAGAGCTCTCAAAGAATAATAAAATTATCAGTGTTGTGGCTGCAAGCATCATAGGTACCATCAATATTGATGGAAAAATGGTATTTCACTTCTGACTTTATTCCAAGTTTTCCAAACAATGAAAAAATCACCAACCAGGAAGCTGATTTGGCAGCTGGCTAAACCAAGAGGTGGAACCCTTCAGTGCATAAGAATCAGCTACATAAGTAGGGCTACCACTGATGGAGACCATTTCTATACTTTTATTATTTTATCTATTTAGAAGGATTAGAAGGATTCCAAAGTAACAGATACTTTTTTATCATGCACCCTTTCTATACTGCTGGTGATTTTAACTCACCTAAAAAACCCAGAAATATTTTTCTTCTATTATAACACTATTAGCTTTAATTTTCAATTTACTATCCCCAGGAAAAATCTCAAAAGTAAAAGCAGATTTAATGAGACATGGCTATATCTAGTTATCAGTCCTTTCATAATCTGCTAAAGAAAATCCAAAGCATGGTGTCATTTGTAATTTCAACATCAAGCTCTCAAAAGATCAGATGGTAATAGAGAACACCTTGCTATGGCTATGAAAATAGCAATATACTAATACAACTGCTTCTTGCAATTTCCACAGCCACTAAGTTTATACAGTAGCAAATATTTTACTAGTACACTTGCATTTTCTATGCAAACAAGACTGAAATAAATAGTATTTTAGTCAGAGAACCAATGTGATAAAAAGATTTCTAGTGTAAGCCAGTGGCAATATCATGTCATCTGTCTATTCTTACAATCACATTAGAAAATTACCTATTTTCATATATGGAAATGGTTTATTCACAATAGCCAGGGTTTGGTTATGATTTGACTTTTAAGATTTCTCTCTTACATACTTAAATGGGACTGTAGTCCATCACCATGTATGGAATTTCCTACATTTTTAAATACTGAGAAGCAAGACAACAGGAACATCAATATGTTTAGTTCTTTGCTAACCTACCAACATGGTAGGAAATTTTGCTGCATTAAATCATGTGTCTGAAGTCTTTGCTATAACTAATTAATAGAAAGATAAGGCACTCCCTCTCAAACATCCAAAGGTATATAAAAATATATGAGCAAGGCAGAATCCTTAAAAAATTACATTTGTTTGTACAAGTCTAAGTTACAAAAAGTTAGGAAAGCTTTCAGAATTTTTTTAATAAACAATGACCTCTTTTCACTGTGTCTCTAGAATAATATTCACAATCACTCTGGCTCTTTGGAAAATTTCAGGGTTTCATCCTAAACTACCAAGATACAATAGTGGTTCAAAGTAAAATTATTTTAATAATAAAATAACATTTTCCTGACTGACTTTCAAAAAATGAATGAATTGCGCTAACATGTGCAAACAGCAGCTGCATATTATTCAAAAGCAAGTAGGCGAAATTTAAGATCCAAAAGCAAAGAATTAGAAAAAAGGATGATAAGCCATTAATAGTCCTGAAGGAGGGAACAAGTGTGAAACTCCTGTTATAGGTACCAATGCTGACAGCATAAAGAAATGACAGGGGTATTGCAGCACATAAGTGCTTTTTCAACCTTTCCAAGGTTTTGGTAAACCCATTCAAGGGGCATAATTCATAATGCCTTTGCACTTACTCTTAAGCAGAAAAAATATTATGCTTTTATTTTTTTAGAAGTCTTTCACAGGAGAATGGATGAGAAAGTTAACTGATGAGACTTACATTTAACAAAACGTCTCTCCTAAAATTTTATTCAGCTTTCTCAGACCCAGAGGTAATTCTTGAACTAAACCCAGTGCTGTGTGAGAACCAGCCACACAGGAATGTTCATTTTCAAATTTCTCAAAACCTCCTGGTCTTTACCTCACTACAAGAAGCCCTTCACCAGAAGCCCTTCAAGCCAAGACCTCAATCTGGCTGCCTGTCCATTTCAAACTTGGCCACGGCTTTCTACTTGAGTGTAATCTTAAATTTTATGAAATTATGATGTACACCAGTTCTATTAACTGAAAACTGTCTTTGCTTTACTTGGAAAGTTGTAACTTGGAAATGTTTCAACCACTGATTGTTCTAAGGTGTTACCAGCTTCTTAGTAACTGCCATAACCAGGCACGGTGCTTCATACAGATAGGGGTGGGGTTTTTTTTCAGTTTAAGTATTTGTAGTTTGGCTGACATAAATGAGACATGAGTCTGTCAAATAAGAGAAAGCAAAAACAGTGCGTAAGAATATCTCATTTTTCAAGGCTTTTGGAGGTCATGTTATCAGTGGGATATGAATTTTAAAAAGAAGCATCATTTTGGTAGAAAAATTCATTCATCTTTTCTAAAGCAGTCTCAAGACCAAGAAACAATTACCTGGTGCTGTAGCCACATATGTATTAACAACTGCTGACCACAGTAGATGCCCAGGCTAAATGGAGCCAAGGCTGAGGATGGCGTTTAGAGCCCCACGCCACACACCAGCCATTGCCAACAGCCTGCAGTGGCCACAGGCCCATGTCCTTGCCCAGGGCACCCTCCCCACTCTTGAGCTCCAGCAGCAGAACCCATGCTCTCCACATCCTGCCTCTGTTTTAACTCTGAAAGATTTCTGTGGTTTGGTGTTGCTCAGTGCAATACAGAGCCTAAGGGAAATCTCCTCAGGTGCAGCGAGCGCAGCGGAGAGCACGGGCACCTCACCTTCGGCTGGCAACACCGTCGCTCCCAGCCTGGCATCTGTTGACATGACTGAAACGGCCAGTTCCTTTTCCGGCGCTGTTCGTTTAGGAGAATCACAGGATATAAGTGGATGTTTTATCTGTTGTAAGGACACTTCTGGTGTGGGTGTGCTTGCCCAGGTGCCAGCGGGGTCTCTGTGAGGAGCGGCAGGGGCTGCCCCGGCTCCAGCGGCTCTGAGGTGCCACCGCAGGGCATGGCGGGGCCCGCAGCCGCACCTGGCTGCCTCACGGGAAGGGCAGCTCAGGAAGGCCAAAAAATGCCAGAAAAGCATAGAGGAATGAGGGAAAAAGTGTAAGGGACAGCCCTGCAAACACCCAGGTCTGCCCAGGAGAAGGTGGGAAGGGGTGCCCCAGGCCCCAGCCAGAGCCAGTAGATATTGCTGCATATTTACACTGTCTTAAAGCAAAAAAAAGTGTGAGCCCCATTAAAAGGAAAACAGTTTCAGTTGGGTTGAACTTCAGTGGTCTGGAAATTAATTAATTAATATTGTTATTTTATTGCTAACCCATCTAAAACTGTCAAAGGAGAAGAAAAGATACTGCCTTTAAGACGATGAAGGATACCTCATATGCAAAACTACTTCTGTTTCTAATTGTGCCACTTTTAGTGATAACTGGTTACTTTGTACATCTCACAGATCTGTTGGTGACACAGGATAAAAAGACAAGTGCTCATCAAACAGAAAGACCCTGATATCACGCCTTTTCCTTTCCTTCTTTCTTTCCCTTGCATGATGGAATCACCTAGAAAACCATTCACATCCACAGGAATTATTTCTGTGTAAATACAGGCCTCAGCAGCAGAGCACCACATTTGAAAAACCCTCCTCCTCCAGTTCCCTGAGCTGCTTTCTTTTTTTATGGTCAAATGGTTCCCCAAAAGTCACTTTTTATAAACTCGGAATTGAGCTGCTGTTTAGTCAGAGGTCAGAGTAGAGCAGTGCCTGATCTACAGAAGGCAGAAGAGCTGATATTTAACTGAATAAGGAATCTGACTTTGACTTTTGAAAAAATACATGAAGGCATTTTGATTTAATGTGATTTGCATACTAATTCCATCATCTCGGTGACAAAGCAAAAATTATGTCATTTGGAGTATTCCAAGTATTTTGACAAATCTTTAGATACTTATACTATTCTCGATTGTTTTGTCTCTTCAGTTTATTCACTACTTTGAATGCCCACCAATTTAGAATATCATCACTGTTTTGATACAAGATTATCTTAGAGAATGCAAATTAAATATTTAAAAGACATAGTAAATTCACATTTATATCAGTAGTTCCAGGGTGGGTGGGTGGGTGTGTTACCAGTGATTTAATCACTTTTTGATTTCTCTATGAAAATAATCACAGATTCAAGGGCTGGTATGTAACAAATGCACCCAGCCATTGCTTCATTAAAATACAGCAATTGCTGTGCTTTTAACAAAAAGGATTAGTGGCAGATTTTGTGCTGAAGATGATGTGGTTGAGGAATCAAAACCTTTTTAATGGTTTAGTTCCTTTTAATAGGTTATCTCAAGGATTCCTATATAATTCAGTATACACAGGCTCTTGATATTTATAAAGTTTATAGCACCTTTGATCTAGTCATATGAATGGCACATGTGTCAACTGTGTGTGTAGTGTGCAAGCAGATGATGCAGTATTGGGCGGGGTGTTTTGCCAAAGTTTGGAATGGTGGTATTATTCATAAAAGTGAAACCTGTAAATACTTTATGCTTGTCACCCAAAATAACCACAGAAACTCCTTTTAAAAATCTTAAAATGCATGATTGAGAACACCAGCAATGAGCAATGCTTTCCTGTCATAGCTATGTTACTGTTTTTCAGCACTACAAAGTAGCAGATACTGTGGTTTTATTATTATGTGTAGCTATACCTGAAGTTTAACATCTGTACTCTGTACATGGTCTATTAACAGAAACTATGCATGAAACGCTACAGACTTTATTTTAAGGTAGATACAAAAGTGACAGAAATGGAAGTTCCTTTTTAAATTCTGCTGTGAACTTGATTTTCTCATATTAACATTCCAATAATATTCGTCCCTATTATGAAAAAAAAAAGCCTTCTTCAGCAAATGTTCTCCTTGTGAATTATTAAAAGTCACTTACCAAAACACATTTCAAACAAATAAATGACATCTAATTTCTTCCAGCTTATATTGCCATCTGAAAGACACCAGTATTTATGTATGAGATTATAAATTGTCTACTTTGATTTTCAATTTCTTTGGAAGAATTCTAATGCCAGTTTTTTGAGGATTCAGAAACACCATGTTCACCTTCTCAAGATGAAGGAATATCTAAAATACAAATAATGAATATTTTAAAATCTCTTAGGCTACACTAAGTATAAAGATAAATTGAACAGTGTAAAATGAAAATAGTGCTGTAATATGTTTCACAAACAAGGCATTGATTATTATTATTTGGGTTTCATCTACTTATGATTATTATATCATACAACTGTATCTTCGCATATATATTTAAAAACTGGTAATAATAATGTGAACTGTCATTCAATCACTAAAAAAACCCAGAAAAATCCAAAATTAGGGTTGTCAGCACAGCACTGCCTAGCTGCACTCATGATCTCCCTTTCAGACACTAACATGACATTGTACAGTTTCTGCCTCACCTCAGAAGATGAAAGACTAACTGAAAACAGTGAGGCACAGCTGACAACTCCATAGGTTTTTTGCAGCCTACTGCTCTTGGTAGTACTGAGGCTTTGTCCAGGGCACTGGATGTCTAGGAGTCCAAGTTAAACACCTTTTTTCAACAATGAATTTCAGAGAGCTTTTCAAAACAGTCAAAATGTGCCCTTTAACTTCAAAAGGCATCTTCAATTTTTTAGAACTTTGGACAACACAGCCATAAATAGAGAGATTTCATAAATCAAAATGGAATAACATTAATGTATTATTGAAATGAAATAGATTTTTTAAATGAGAAAAGCTATATTGCAACTCTACTTTTGCAAATTATAGTACATATACATAAATCTAAGGATTGATACATTCCTGCTTCTTAATTTGCTGTTGTTATTAAACAAAATTACAATACTGTTAGATGTGGTTATACAGTCTTCTGTGAGTCCTAAAGAAGACAGAAGTCTGGGCTGCAGGAAAAGTAATTAAGTCTATCCAATATCACACTAAATCTAGCAAGTTTCAATACCTGCAAAAAGTGTCTTGAAGCTTTTAGATACGCTGCTAATAGCTCAATTTTTCATATCTACTACAAATTATGAAATACAAAATGCAATAGGGGGAAAAATTCAGTTTGATTTGATCACTTCAGTCGAAATGCTTAGACATATCAGGCTAGCTAGCTCTTAGGCATTTAGTTGACGATTTTATTTGTGGTCATTTGCTTAAAGAAAACTCAAAATAAAGTTCAACAAAAATTACACAAAATATAAAGAACTTTGCACAGACCTGGCATCTCCCATCACCAGAGAACAAATAACTGCTGTCAGTAAGGTTGCTCTCTGACAGATATGAGAAAAGGCACGCTTCCAGCTTCCACTGGCTACTGATCATTATTTAGTATAACAGTCACTTCAGATTAGGTAGTGGAATCGGTTGAGTAGAAGGCAATCTCCCTCTTCTTCCACTGCACAGAAAGGGAGGAGGCCATGAGAAATTTCATAGCTGACCTGCTTAAAGCAGATCTGTTCAGAGTACATGTTGTGATTTAACCCCAGCCAGCAACTAAGTACCACACAGCCGCTTGCTCACTTGCCATCCCCGTCGTGGGATGGGGAGGGGAATTGGAAAAAGGTAAAATGTGGCCTGAGATAAGAACAGTTCAATAACTGTAAAAACTTAAATATAATAATAACATTAATAATAATCATAACTGTAATGAAAAGGAAAAAGAGGGAGATGAATAAAACCCAAGATAGACAAGTAATGCACAATACCGTGGCTCACCACCTGCTGACTGACACCCAGCCAGTCCCCAGGCAGCAACCAGTGGCCCCTGGCCAACTCCCCCAGTTTATATACTGAGCATGATGCTCTATGGTATGGAATAGCCCTTTGGCTAGTTCCTGGAAAGCTGAGAAGTTCTTGACTTAATGCTAAGCATGACTTAGCAACTACTAAATCACTAAATCACTAAATCACTAATCCGTAATTACTGATGTGTTAACAACATTATTCTCATACTAAATCCAAAACACTGTACCAGCTACAAGGAAAAAAATAACTCTATCCCAGCCAAAACCAGGACAATACAGAAACACGGTAAGAGCTTTTAGATACTCTGCCTGTGGAGAAACAGGTGACTTCTGCTACCACAGCTAGAAATGCATCCAAAGCACTTAACCTAACACTTACTTGCAGGCTTTTGCCAAAGCAGAAATGGCATGAGGCGGGAGATGCACAGGCAGCTGCTAATGAGTGTTGCTTTCATTAAAGGCTGAGGGGAGTTGTCTGTTTGCCATTGTAAACATAAATATAGAAACAAAGCGGGCTCCTTGGAGACTTACCTAATTAAGTGATTAATTGGTACTAAAGCAGTAAAAGTATGATAGCACATGTAATGACTTTCCTTTGACATACAAAAGGATGTATGGTCTGATGGGGCTATAAAGCAATAAAAAGTTGTAATGTGTATAGAGTGGGTAATTACAAAGTATTATAGTCCAGTGTCATACAAAGACATTCACAGCATACAGTTGTTTCATCACAAACTCCTTTAAAATACTTGTGAGGATAGGCTTGGAGACTACTGTGATTTTATTGTAGTCGTGCAAATGTAATGGTTAATCAGAACAATAAAATTAGCTTGATATGGAGTATCTTTTGCAGCTTACTATTTGTACTTTGAGACATCAGCACGTTTAAGACAGAATTTTGCATGTTGTATTTTAGCTGAAATCCATGATAGCTATCACAACAAAGTGTGTTGCATGAAAAGACAAAACGCTAATACATTCTGCTTGCGAAAATGAACATTTTCATTAGTGCACAGGTATCAAAACATCAAGGTACAGAGGCTGGAGCTTTCTTCATATAATTACATAGAACTGCTTATAGCTGAAAAACAGCAGCTGTTATAAGTGGAACAATTGTTTTGTATTTTCAGACAGTATTCTTCTGGAGTTATTGAAAAACATGAAAAAGCATTTTGAACTTCACTATGATTTTCTTAAGATCATCATAAAATAGATGAATTGAGTATGTGTTATTCACCATTATCCTGAAAATAAGATTTCTTTCTGCTGACCGTTTCGGTTTACCCTCCCTTTTGTTTCTTCAAGGAGAATGAAATATGCATTCCTTCTGTTTACACACAGGAATGATGCAAGAGGAATAAATAAGGCTTAGAAATGTGCTCATAACATATAAACCAGAGTGCCCTATATCCTCCTGTAATATTTTCCCTTTGCCAGAGACTCATACTATGTGTTGGGGCTCTTTACTGAAATGAGGCATCATTAGCCCTTATCAACAGAGTGTTGCAGACAGGAATTGATATTTGGATCTAAGTTAATCTCATGCGTAAACTGGAGACAATTTGTATGGTTATTTTGGAAGGAAGAAAAAGAAGCTTGGGCCTTTAGACTTTCCGTTCCACTAAGAACAAACAGCTCCCATGTGAAGAGGATTTGGTGAGATAAGCACTACATAAAGCACTGCCTCAGAGTAGTCCAAGCTGCTGTTGACTCCACAGCCCGCTGACTGAGAAGTTCACAGCTATTTCTTTGATTATACTCTTCCTTGATAGCAATGAGAATAACCATGGTTAGCCAAGCAGCAGAAGCACTAGAAGCAGCTGTAGTCAATACTAGAGGTTAAGAGGTGCCACCACCTAGTTACATTTTTGCCCCTGCTCCTCATACCAAATACGAGGAATCCCTGCATAAAACACAAGTGCAGCTCCCCTAGTTCTATTGGAAAGGGTTTTTTAGAAAGTTCATATATCACAACAGTACAGTAAATGTAAACACAGCAATATCGACTTGAATCTGCAGGTAGCCTGGAGCAGTACTTCTAAGAAGGTGGACTACTCACCCAGCTCACATTAATCACCGTTCCCATGAATCTGATTATCACCTTTCTCAAGGACACATACCACCATTTCTACTGCAAGACTACCACTCCACTGCAATAATCAAAGTAGTATTTTGTTTTCCTTTCCCCCCGCCTGACAGAACCTGCACTTGCTCTCTTTTTCATAAAAAATAAACCATGTTCCCTGCACTCCTCTTTGCAGATCACCTTTATGGGGTGAAAACAACAGATTGCAAAGCTTTCTACAGACACCTGCTCTAGCACAGTGCAGCTAGGAAGCTGGAGCCAACTGATTCCATAGTAATAGCCAAGTAGAGATCATAGCAGAATCCTCCTCCCTTATAAAAAAAAAATAAATGAAAAACTCAAAAATAACCCAGGAAAACTACATTCAAGAACATTTTGAAATGGGAAAACTATCTGGTATGTCTTGGGAGGGGATATAAGGCATAAATAGCACAGGATAATGAAGAACAAGGTATCTTGAAAAAGGCGTTTCAAATGAACAACACTGAACACCTTGTAAACCTGCTATGCACCACTGAGTGGCTCGTGAATTTTAACAGCTGCAGTGTCCTAATGGAAGTGATGCAAATTAGAAAAATAATTGCAATTGGATAGAAACAACAAAAGATTCAGGCAAAGCATCCATCATTCAGTCTCATTAAAAAGTTCTCTGCTGCACTTTGCCTTTACTTATGAGCTGTTCTAGGCAACAAGACAAGGAAGGAAAAAGCAACAACAAAGGACAGGGACAGGGCTGCCTTATGAAATACTAATGCAAGATATTCTTAATGGCCTGGAAACAGATTCTCTGAATTAATTGCCTTTTTCTCTTCAGTAGCAGTTCAGTAACATAAACAAACAGTATATTTAAAGAAGAAGAAAAAAAGTGCATAGATATCTAATTGTATCTGATCATTTTACTTACAAATAAAGGAAATACTATTCCCTCACCAAGTCTTTGTGGTTTGGGGTTTTTTTGTCACACCACAAAAGAATGCAGTGAAGTTTTCAGATGCTAGTAGCCATGGTCATTTTAAGAAAAATTATAGTATAGTATAAGTAACAGGAATTATAGTTAGATCAACAGTTTTAAAAGCAAAGGCAATATACTCATCTTTTGAAAGTAGATAATTGACTGTCATTAAAAGCACATGCTGCGTAGCTCTAAGAACTGAGGTTAGGTGGTTTTTTTTTTAAAAAACAAACCACAAAACACCCAATCAGCTGCACATATTTAACACATCAGCAAAGAAAGTGAAAGATTATATTCTAAATAAACTCACATGCAATATTCTGATCAAACAGGAGCAGGCAACTGAACAGTCCATCTTGACCCCAGATATATCTTTTTTTTCTGCTTCCCTTGGAGAAAGTAATCATGTGTTATTTCTTGCCAGTTATATATTCAGAAGATTTTCCTTTATACTTTAAAGTGAGAAAACTTCCATTCCTTTGTTTATAAGCTTCCACTAGAAGAAAGTATTTCTAAAAACCTGCTACACTTCCTTAATTCTAGGATCCTCAGAACCTTAGATTAACCAAGAATTTTTTGAAAAAACATGAAGGTTGTAAAGCAAACTATCAATTTAAAGATATTCAGTAACTTCTGTGATCAACCCAGTATTCTGGACCTAAATCAAAATTGCACAAACCACCTATTTAACAAATAAGATTTTTACTTACATAAGCAGCACTTTTCAGAGGTAAGATTTCTGTTCCATGAGCTGTCAGTCTGAATCAGGTTAGATATGGTGTGGTGACAATGAAACACAAGGCTGGGCTTAAGGGAAAGAAAGGTCCAAAATAAAATAATCTTATCGCTATTATGCTAACTGAGGAATATTCTATAGGCACAATATAAGGGCAGGAAGACAACCTTTGTCATTTTATGGAATTTTCTATCATTTTAGGACTTTCTTTTAGCAGACAGAAGAAACTCTGTGCAGCAAGCTTGTATTACCTCAGATCCTGCAATGCAGCACTGTGTCAATCACTGAGCCTTTGGTTTAGAGCTGGCTCAGCATCCAGCTCATGTCTATCTCATCTTGCTTACGTTGGGTCTTTTTGAAGCGTCAGAAAACCATTTTGTAAGAATAGGTTCAATAATAAAAAATTGTCTAAGAGTTTACCTCAGGGATGGTATACCAATAAGCTAAGGCACTGCAGATCACCTTTCCTCCTCTTCCAAATAGGTTTGCAAAGAAGCGTGGAGACAGAACCTTCCTATGTCAACTCCTACTTGACTTCCAGTAAATTTCTAAAGCATCCTTCAAATACCTTCACTTGGTTGTTTCTCACTTGTATGATGACACAGAATCAGCATCACTGAGATGGGAAGGGACCTCTGTTGATCATCTAGTCCAATGTCCTGCTCAAAAGAGGGTCATTTAAATTGCAATTGAATCCAAACAGCTCAGACAGCTGCAAAACCTCAGTGGTCTACTCAATAATTATAAAGAACTTGCAAGTAGCAACAATACAAATTCCAAGGTGTTGTCTAAAGCTAATAGCATAAATCCTTATGTTGTTCCAGCAAATGTTTGCATTATTAGCAACTGGAGCATCATGAACTTACAGTTAAAACTGTTACATTTCTGGAGGAAAAGTGAAGGTATTTTATAAGACGTTAATAGTTTTGCTTGGTTTAAATAATATTTGCTGTTAATTAGACAGAAAAATAAGTGCTATGGCATAAGTACAATACATTATTTAAGTTTTTACCTCTTTCACTGATGAAAGAAAACCCTAATTAAACAATGGTAAACATAAAATACACTGTGGAGTGAAAAATATGTTTACTGATGAAAATTAGGCAACCAAACATTAAACAGATGTTTAATGAACAAGACAGAGTTTTGGTTTCATGCCTGTAGGAGCTAAGCTCTGAAGAAAAATAAAATCACACTGACACAAATATGTTTTACTTCTTGCACAGAAGTTTATCATATAAAGAACAAAGTTTTTTCAAACTCACTTCAAAATTATATGAAGTGTTGACATAGCTGGTATTTATTTTATTTTCTGTCCACACCCAATGCCCAGAACCTGTACAGAAGCAATGCATTGGTTCTATATAATAAAGGTAATGCAAATCATACCACTAACATTTTTATACATTGCTATTTCCCTGATGTCAAAGGGCCTGTAGGTCTTTAGCCATCTCAGTGATAGCTCAATCTTTCTGCTGTTCCACTTGAAGACTAAGTTTACCCAGAAAACTTAACTAGAGTAAAATGACATCAAATAGAAAGTTTGTAAAATGTCAGGAAGCACTCCTTGAGGCAGGCAAGCTGGAATTTGTTTCAAGAAAGGACAGGGACAAAAACCAAAAACAAAAGCGTTAATTCCCAGTTCTGCAAATACTTCACATAAAAGATGTCCAGTTGATTAACAAAAACCAGTGCATAAAAAATGCTGCTAATTTATCTGTTGTTTCCTTTTTTACACATATTTAATAAAGACTCTTGGTGTCCTTTCTTGCCATTTGTTTGAGACTCTGCGACTCTTTGTTGCTTTGGTGATTACACACATTTTTTCTTTTCAATCCCTTGAAGTATAAAGGGAGAAAAAGCGTTGATTGACTGTGAAAAGCACACTGATGCTGTACCCTCAGAAAAATGTTAAGACCTTAGATTTCACTTCCTATGAGACATACAGTTTATATAAATTTGAAGGGTATATCCACAAGCAAAACCAGCAGGAACTAGTAACTGCTATGATGCAGATCTTTGTACAGCACTTCAGCAAACTTAAGCCCCTTCAACACTTGCGGTCTGACAGCATACATGCAAAGTATTTGTATATTCCTGCATAATCTACGTGCTCTGGCAGCAAATCAGAAGCTTTTAGTCTGGGGTTATGCACTGTACCCTCTGTATCTCTATACAAAGCTTTTGCTTGTGCTAGCAATCACCTTCTATTACATACTGTCATTCTCAAGAAAAGTTCCCTGTAAAGTCACTGATATTGCTATGGAGAAACTTCTACAGTAAGTTCTTAAAACTGTCTTCATTAGTGCTGTCATGACAAACATTATTAACTATTTCTGCTATTTGACTAGGGGAAATAAAACTTCAGGAGGTTTACATGCAATCGAGAATACGAAAGTATTGCAAGAGAACAAAAGGCGATTTTACATAAACACAGCAATGCTGTCTGTTCACATCTAGTTTATTCCTAAAAGAAGACAATAAGCCAGTTGATTGCTTTAGGCTTAATTGAACTGATATTCAAACATTTTTACCAGCTTTTTAGTCCAGATCTTGATGTGAAGCTTTGCCAATATTCTGCTTGTTGACTTTCAAAAAGTGTGATTAATGAAAGGAGAACTCTGTGCTACCGTACTTCAGCACTATGCCTTACACGTAAACACAGTCATTCACTGCCATTAAGAGGACTGAGAACTGCAGTGCTTACAGGACTCTTCAGTTCCTGGTCAAGAAATTAACTTTCTTTTCCTTCTTTTTCTTTCCCCGAAGGTCACTGTTCTTGCCTGAATGCTCTGTTTCACCTTACTTTAATTAAAATTGTAGGAGCAGAGGCTGCTTACAAAGAGCCAGAGACAGGAATTAGATTGTGGCAGTGTAGGGAACAAATAACAGTTGCACTCAGTCACCTTTATGTTTTCATTACGCTCATCTGAACTTTTAATGTTGTCTATGTCCAATGACAGCTACTGACTTGGAAAATACATTTCTTGCTTGCCAACAGCTGCAATTCTGCTATATTTACTGTTTTTGAGAATACAGTACCCATCATTGTAGATATGCACCTCTTCCTCATTTTGTCCAAACCTTCCATTTCTGCTTCAACAGAAATCACAGCAAAAAGAAAATAATCAGACACTTACCCACGCCAACTTGTATGACACGGATATTAATAACTTTTCAAATACTTTGAGTGATACTGTTTCTAGTTAAATGATTAAATCTACCACTCAAGAAAGCATGTAATATGACATTCTTTCTCAATTAGCATTCCTTCTTGTGGAAATATTAATTGTTAGATAATCTAGTTTTCAAAAATATATTTGGAATACAGATTATAAAATTATGAACACGGTCTGTTTAGAAAAAATGAGTGCATACTTCAAACTGAACTGCCTGGGTAAGACAGAATTATGGAACCATGGCAGTTTTGAGATAGTACCCAAGAGAAAAACCCAGAATGATACAGCATCGAAGGAAGAGGTGTTACAGATGTTAAATGACAAGTGGATGAACACAGGCAAAACAGAGCGTAAAAAGCTAAAGATGATGCTGGGAATCCAAGTATCCAAATGTTAACTGAGATCAAACAAGTTCTTCCAAACAAGCACTCATTTTGAAATTTATTAAAAGGGAAACAAGATCTAACACCATTAACCAGCCAGAGGAATGAAGCAACACTGTGCTGGGACTGATAGACCAAAAAATAAACTATTTTGAAACTTGGAGACAAAAGGGTTTGTGAATGTGAAGCATTTGAGGAACTTAAGACTGTGAGAGGTAAAGAAAGAAATAGCCATAGTGAAAGTGACAGGCAGAATAAAGAAAACATTTGAAAGGTATGAATAGGACTAGCTTGCACCTTCTCAAGGCAGAGGGGAAAGCATTTCAACAACTGAAATAATTTGGCAAAGTCTGGATTAATGCTGTGTGACTGGAGAGGAAAAGTAACAAATGAAATACTGAGCAAGAGGTGGCCAGATTCACTTATTCTGAACTGAAGATGTTTGTATTTGTCAGCCTGAGGTCTCTAGCAGCCAAGAAAAGAAATAATAATAATAATAAAAAAAAAAAGTTTTAGGAGACAAATCTGTTTGCTAGCTAAGCTTGCAGCTGAATATATAGGTTAGACAAACAGATTTAGTTTGGACAGAAGATTTAGTTTTAAACAGAAAAACAGATTATCAATTTGGCATAGTAATTGTAGCTAAAGTCGTATCACAAATAAAATTATTCTATGACTTTATCACTGAAGAACAGAATCAAGAATGGCGGCCTGTAGCTCTGCAGGCAGAGAGTGATGAAGGAAGATCATATAAATGAAGAAGGATGAGTCACTGGAGCTAAATAAAAGCAATTATTACAATGAACACAGATTAATTTTTGAACTGAATGCTAGATTTAGAGCCCAAGGTATGTCCCATTTCTGCACTTCGGCCAGTGGGAAACCATTAGAGACTTTACTGACAGCAGAGAACTGAAGTGCTATTTCAGAGTCTATGGAAAAGAATGG
The DNA here is from genome assembly GCF_015220075.1 of Falco rusticolus. Lineage (NCBI taxonomy): Eukaryota > Metazoa > Chordata > Aves > Falconiformes > Falconidae > Falco > Falco rusticolus. The sequence goes on along the minus strand of NC_051192.1, from coordinate 6,360,910 downwards.
AGAAACTGCTTTAGACTGCTGCTGCTTTTTAGCTTTGACAGCAAGCGAGAGAGACTGTACTTGGTTTCCAAAGGACATCAGGTTTATGAAGTTAATATCATGCATTTGACAGTTTTGTGCCATTTCATCCAGCCTGAGTAGTTTCTAGATCCCAGGGCTAATTTCAGCCCATTCTAGCTAATGGTAAAGTTCCTAAGCATTAAATTCCTGCAAACTTTATGAGAACAAGCTGCTAAAGGAAAAGAGTCCTTTGAGAAAAAGGCTTAGCTTAGCTATCATTCAATTCCCTGGGCTGGCCACTTAGTACTCATTAAGCCCCAGACATTAAAGGAAATTTTTGCATCAATAAGATTAATATATGGAGATGACACTGTTCTGTAAGGCTGGAGGATAGCAGTTCCTACATTTTTTTTCTCTGGCTCCCAAGTTTCAACAGAATGTGTTAATAAACATATGTACTGCTAGGAAATCACACAAGTTCAGTCCCTAACAGCTGATAAACTAAACTGAATTGTTTATTTTGCATGGGCAAGGAGATGATCAGAGAAGTCTGAGTTCAAAATTAGTAGGAAAAAAGTCTACAAAGGAAAACCAATAAAAGAAATACAGTTCTTAAAGTGTGCTTCTTTTAGTCAAAATGCCAGGATGGTAATTCATTAAATCGTAAATGCCAAAAATTTTAAAACTAGAAGCAGCTCATACTGTTTAACTTTTACCTAAAATACAAGTACATGTAAATGAGATAGGAGCTGTTCTTTCAGAATTTACTGGCACCACAATCAAATGTAAGCCCTAACTATGTTAGAGTTTGAAGATATTTGGATTGAGGACTTTAATGGACTTGGAATGTATCATTCCAAGACTAAGATCTAAATGCACAATCAATTTGAGGAGCTCAACCCTATTTAAAATGTGTGGTGCAGGCCTCTAATAAATACATGTATGTAACAACATACTGATACAACTTTTTTTTTTTTTTTAAATGAAATTCAGTTTAAAGTGCTGCATTAATCCTCTGCCACAAGACAGCTGAGGTCTGCCACTGCCCATTAAAAGAAACTGATGAGCCTGAAGTCAGAAGCCATATTATGGAGAGAGCAGGCAGTAAAGGCAGCAGAATGAGACCTGGATGGGGAAAGAAGGCTGGCAAGCAGCTTGCTGCTGACAAGAGGAACAGCAACAAATCTGGCAGATGGCTGCAAAGCAGGGACCTATGTGGAAGCCATGTGAACAGGTACAAAAAGGTGAACGCTCGCCGGGACAACTGCTGGCTGCACGTGGTCAGCTCCAGAAGAGGTTATAACCTGAGAGTATTCCTGGCATTAAAGTGAATAAATCTATACTCTCATACTAAATTGCTCTTGGGAACTGAAATGATACCTGTTCCATTTACATCACTAAGCTTTTAAGTTCAGAAGCAATGGCTGAGGTGCCATTCTTTCTTCCTATCATTAGTGAAGGAATTCTCTTGCATTCAAAAAACAAACGTCTGTGAACCTGCCACAAGCTGAAATAGAAGGAATCTAGTGTAGAGACGTAAAGAAACTCAAATTCCATTTTTCAGAGAATTCCATCATATGCTTATACTATGAATCAGACTTTCAAAATTGTTTTTAAAGGAAGCAAGCAAAAGGGACTTCAAAGCTAGAAAAAAACCCCAAAACAAAACAAAACCCCCACAAGCTATTCCAAACTGTTAGGAAACTATTTGTTTCTGACTGGCTTTGATGGTATCATCATCTCATATTTCATATGCATACTTCCATCCTAAGTCTTAAGAGCATGAGCTCAACTAAATGTACATTTAATGAAAAGCATTTCCTAAAAACTCATCCTAACCTTCATCTTTCACAATAAACAAGACTCCACCTTACTACTTCTTGCTCATCATTAAAGGAGGGAGTATATATTTTTAGGTTCTACTAAAGAATTATTTGAGAACATTAAAATAATTAAATACTATAAAAGAAATATTTAAATTTTTGGCTTACTTCTCTTTCTGAGTATCTTAACCACTGACAGCACTGAGAACATACACATGAATTATAGCCTTTATTCTGAAAAGTAAAAACTTAATGTAATCCTTACAAGAGTCCTGAATACAACAGAATTGAGATGTGGTAGTAAATCATACACATGCACATACCTTATACACAAATTCCAAACAAAACAATGTAGTCAAAGCAAAAAATTACTATTTGAAAAGTCAAGAACTAGAAAAGCAACCAAAATGCTTCTTAGAAGTCAACCAGAGTCCAATAAAAACAGTTCTGTTTTATTGAGACAATACTGTTTGTAAAATCAGTAAAAAAAGGCTCATTTAATATCACAAATTCTCTGTAGATATCATAGTTGATTGAATATTGCATACCATTCAAATTTTGGGGGATGTGCTCTTTCTGTGCTCTATTATTTTCTTACTTTTAAGTATTACTGTTGACTCCCAATGGGAATATTAAGCCTAGCTTTCCTACAGAATTGATATCCAAATGAAAAGAAGAAAGAAGCTAAGACTAAAATACCTTGAAATTTAAATCCAAGTTTAGAGAGTTTAAAACACCAGAAATAAATGGAACTCTTACGTTCATATAGCATTTTTATAAATATATATATTTAAATGTAAAAGCAAACAGGCTTCCCAGGGAAGTGGTTGAATCACCATCACTGGAGGCATTTAAAAGACGTGTAGATGTAGTGCTTAGGGATATGGTTCAGTAGTGAACGTGGTAGCATTAGGTTAATTGTTGGATTCAATGATCTCAAGGGTCTTTTCCAGCAATCTATGATTTTCAAGTACTTTTCAATATAACTGCAAGCATAAATAAACACATACATAAACTATAATAAAATTTATGAGATTTTTTAAAGAAATTGACTGCAGCATGCACCAGTTGTGTAATCACTGATCATCTGAATATTCAGATGGAAAGTGCGAATATTAACTAATATTGTATTTTTAAAACTGGTGATTGGTAATGGAAAAATATCTGTAACACATTATGAAAACTAACAACTCATAAAGACTTTGCTTACATTCTACATATTTTTAAAATGTAAGTAAGCCTCACCTAGCATTCCCTTTCTATGGCAAAACAGGCAGCATTTTTTCAGGAAAAGCTGCAGTAACTCACTGTGACCAGATACAGCCCATGTCTTTGTTAACTAATGCACATGTCAAAAAAACTGTTAAAGTGATGAATAAGTAAAGCAGATTTCAATTTGTATGAGTCATAGCATCTTTGGTTTGCTGCCATAAAACTGTTTCATAAATCCACATCTGTGAAGATTCTTCCAACATCTGAGCACAGCTGTCCCTCAGATCCAACTTCCTCCATATTTTCTGATCACCTTTTTCCCTGTTTGGCAAAATCAAGCCCCCAATTAATATGTACAAATTATTCTGTCACATGGCTAGCATCGTTTTCCTCCTCTAAACATCTGTTACAGAAGTTCAGTATTTGTGTGCAAATTTTACTTCCTTTCAAACATAATCTTTTAAGATTATGTTATTAGATAAATTCCTTATATTTAACATGGGAAGTATTAAATTGCCTCAAGAACAAATTAGTTCAATTTATCAATGGCCAACTCTTCTACAGTACTTACTTCAAAAGCAGTTTTACATACCAGAGAATGTTTGTGGCCAAACACCAGTTCGAAAACAAATTCCAGCCTAGAATTTGCTAAATATTTTGAGCATTCCTCTCACTGCCACATGATTTATGGACCCAACAAAATTTTATTTCCAGGTTTCAGTTAATCCTTAATCAAACTTAGGTAGGGATGTGAGATTTGCAAGCTATATCCTCAGGGGCCTGACATGCAATTCTCACCACCTGGTTTCCATTTTTAAGCATTCTGAACCTACAGTCACAGCACACAGCCTCCAGCACATTAGACACACCTACACAGCAAGCAGTTCTTCGATATCAAGAAAATTTTAATAATTAATACAGGCAGTCATATTAAGTCCAGCAAAACAACGCTGCTTCCACTAAATGGGGAAACGTTTCCACAGCTGTCATATTCCGACAGCTCCAATAACATTAAACGACTGCTTTTAGAACTTTTTTTCCCAAATCACTTAAAATACATTTTACTTTGTATTTCCTGTTCCATGCTTCAGGCCTTTGAGACCACTGATATAATACAAAGATAATTGACTAGTAGGCTTTTCAGCAAGTTCAGGAGGACGCTAAATTCTTGGCTTTCCTGGTCACTGTACGCTCATTTACCTTTAATTGCAAGGAGAATGAACTACAACCTCCTGCTCATTGGTGGCTTTGCAAACCCAACAGTGAAAATAAAGTTTGGAAAGTCAATGACTTTTCCTTTTGTAGGCACTCCTACTTGGAGGAGTAAGTTATCAATAAATGGAAAGCTAGAAATGAAAAAATCGAACAGATCTACCAAAACAAAGTTAGAAGACTCGATACTTTAAACTTCATTTGAAGTACCAGCATGTCTGTTTACACTGCTTACGCTTCGAGATTATTCTGCAAGGATGTGTTTAGGATATATTCTTGTTAAGGATCAAATAGTAATTGTTGTATCTGTGCAGTATGATGAGGACAGTTGAAACTCCAATCACAAGGACTGGGTCACTGTACCAGTCTAGAATACAAGCTTTATTTAAGCTGAAAACACTTGCCTATGTACTCAGAATACTTTGAAGGTCTCCTTGGAGCAAGGCAGCAGACCGAACCATCTAGGCAGACACAGACATATTGTACTAACACACTGTAGGACAAGTCAGGGGGTTGGCTATAGATGGCATAGGGCCAGGTGGAACATGTGGCAGGGACAAGGTCACACTTAATATGCTCAACCTGCCCATGTTCTCATGGGCATGTTCTTCAGCTTATATTAAGGGCTTTCTTCACAATTTTCAAAGTTCTCTAAGCTGGAGTAAAGGTAGGCATTCAAATAATAGTTTAATATGGATGCAGCCTAGATGAATCAACTATATTCTTGAAGTAATGCGTGAAGTAGAGAACAATTTTAACGCATGATCAAATATGCTTACTACTGCAACTTTTATATGTGGCATTTTCCCTGGTATAAGCATAGCCCAAGGGATTTTCACACTTTTTTTAGTTCTAAGAACATGATTTTCCTCCTACATAAGGCTTCATGAACCATGTCACTGCCACTGAGTCTTTGTATTTCCTGCATGAAAATACATATGACTTCATATTCTATCTATAAAATTATTCTTTCCACTGCTATATTTTCCCCATAAAAACTGTATTTTCCATTGTGCTGCCACTTACAGGACTTTAAAATAAAATATATACCTCTGACATACTACAGATTTACATTACTAAAGGGAATGTACAAGTGCTTCTCTACTCTTAATCTCTGTTGACTTGTAAAGTTCTTTGAGCAAAGCAATGAATAAAAACTTCCTGAGTCTAATCTGTAACAATTGGTAGTTTAGTTTTGTGTTTGTTGTTAGAGAAAGGACAAAAATCCTAATAGCTTCAGGTCATACTATTCCAATCAGCTAATTCAAGTGAGTTTCCAACAGAAGGCACTGGAGTAGAGGAGAGCTTATTCTGAATTTCTTTCTCATTCTAAAATAAGCAAGAGATGCATTCTAGACAGATGGGTTCAGTGGATTTTTATTTTATCACCAGCATTCTAGAAATTAGATTTTTTTAACACTATATTTATAGTTAAGTTTGTTTCCACGCTAAACAGCCCAAGGAAATGAAAAAGCCACTATTTTTTATCTGGGGTCAAGAGAAAGTCAAGACTTATCCCAGGGGAAAGATTACTGCTTCTAATATCATACACTTTGACAGCACAGTCTGAACAATAGAAACAAAATGCTAGTATTTGATCTGTACCTGCTATAACCAATAAGCTCTGCTATTTTGTAATTCATGAGCACAAATTCCTTTCATGACAAAGAAGTAGAAAACAGCTTTGGCAGAATTTAACAATGGGCTGATAGCCCATAATTCATTGCATACTTTTAAGCATTCTTGCCATCTACCTTTGAACCTTTTTTAGCTCTGAATATAACCTTTCTGAGATAAGGGAACAAAACTGCAGAGGGTATTCATGGTTTAGATTAACCATGGATTTATCTCAAGGTATAATGATTTAGATGATATAATAGATAACATTTGAACAGGCAGAATGTCAGAGTCCACATCACCTGCTCGTCTCAGTCTTAGGACAGTCAGGGTTAGATGTCTTAATGACTACAAAATCTACGCTATCAAAAAAATGAACAGATGTTACTACCCACATAGTCACAAAATGAACATCCAGAAAGAGCATTGTAAACTCAAGAATTACACTTGTTAACCTACATGTGCGACTCTGAATTGGTTTAGGTTTGTCTTTAAACGCAGCTCCACATCCTGAGAAGTGTGAAATTCTCTTTCCCTCATCTTCTGGGTGTCACAATGTACTTAGATAAACAAAAAGCAATTATTTATTAACCATTTCACTGCTGATTGCTTCAGAAAAAACATCTGATTCTGGGACTGAAGCAGCAGCACCACTCAGGACAAAAACTGAGTAGGCAATTTTTTGTTTATTAACAAAAATATTGACAAAAATTTTACAAATATCACTCCTTATTTATTTTGAGCTTTAGAGTATTGGTACCATGGCCTTATAATTGTGCAGAGCTCCTTAGAAGAGAGAAATATCATCACAATCAATTGAGATTAAAATTTGCCCTATATATTTTTTCTTACTTTGGTTAAACACAACTGCTGTATTGCACAGGGAGTTAAACAATTCCAGAGACAGTCAAAACAAATTACTGAATCTAAATCCATAATGTATGAGTACAAGATTTTGAGCCATTCTGTTACATCTCACACATCTCCAGTTCTGGTGAAGAACATCAGTTGAACCAGTCAGTCGTGTGTTGCAGGGCAAGGGGCAAGCGCTTCACTGCTCTGAGTCTGCACCTGACCTTTGTTTAACTCCATGTATTCATTTCTACATGATGAAGAACATAAGAAACATTGTCTACAGAAACACAGATCGGCATGAGAAAGCTAAATATATTTAGAGATCTTAAATATATTTCAGTCAGCAGGACTGATTAATTCATTGAGAGTATTTTAAGAGTCAGCTAAAGCAGTGTCTTTGACACTTCAAGGAAGACTGATGAAATCCCAAAGGGTTTGTGAAATGCAAACATGATACTTTCCATTAAAGTCAGAGAGAGCAACCTACAAACAGTCTTGCAGACTAGACAGATTTTGGCACTCAGGAAAATACCGGGCAATATTAAACTACTTTAGAGGTACATATAAGATAACATTATTTTCAGTATAGGGTTTGTGAAAACACCACCCACACCATCTCAATAATTAAACTAATCCATTTTTCCTCAATGTTTCCCCATTTCCTTTTACATGAGGTGACTCAAGAAAGAAGGGGGAAATAACAGATAACAGGTTTAAGACAGGCTTTGATGCTGCTTATGCAACTGTTTGATTCTCGGAGAGTAACAGTCTCATTCCCAACATTTAGGAATGAACTACCTCTAAAAATAAGAAGGTGGCTTAGAAAAGAACAGTTAAGCATTGGAACAAGAGTGTCAAGAGTCTGCAAAGCCCCTCTGGGAGGAAGGTTCTAGCCACGGGGTTGGCCTAGGATTATATCTGACCTTGCTTCCACACTTTTGGGAGGAATTAGAACTCCTGAAGTCCCTTTCAGTTTCCATTTCTATGACACCACAGTATATCATAAACAAGTAGGGAAATCAGGATAAAATTACTGAAGGAAAAATATGCAACTATGTTAAACATTCAAGGAAGAGTTATTCCCAGCCAAGATGGAAGTCTTCCTGGGATCTTCCTGCAGAAGACTCTACTATATTAGCTAATGTTATTTTCAATATTCAAAGGATAATGGAGAAAACATAGATACACGGCACTTGCAGATGGTTTGAAACTCAGAGCAAGCCCTTTAAAGATCAGAATTAGAACTCTAATATATATATATATAAAAAAAATCAGTTCACACTGAATCCAATGATTAAAAAAGCAAAGTGCTACAATGTTCAAAGGGAACAGCAACCTCAAAACATGAAAACACAGAATGCAAACAAGAAAAGGTTTAAAAACAAAAAATCATTTCTATCATGTAATTTCAGATTTCCTGGCAACAAGGTGAAACAAAAAATGTAAACAAAATTCTACATTGTTTCAGAAGAAACTGTCTCAAACAAAAAAGCAGTCACTCTTGCCACTGTAGTCATCAGATGCCACCTGGCTGCAGCAAAAAAATCTAGAAGAAAAAGAAGTCTGATATTATCTCTGGTGGGTAAATTAACTATTTTATTTGAATGAATCCAAATTTTCAAAATGCACTAAGGTGGTCTTGAAAAATTATTTTCATTGTCATTTAGCTCTAGCACCATCATGCCATTATTCCCCTCATTTGCCCACCGAAGTTGCCTCTTACTGGGTTTATTATCAGTAAATACTGATATTTAGTCTTGGAACATTATATACTTGGAATCCTCAACTGAAAGAGTAATTTTCCCATTTTTGGGAAGAAATTGGTACAGTTTCCAAATGTATTAATGTTCTAAATGACACTGAAAATGCTAAAGTACTAAATATAACTTCCAGTTAGAACATACTGAAACTGCACAGAAGCATTCAAGGTAATATCTGAGAGAATATAAATTTTCTGTATCAGTTTTTTGAATAATTTTTTAAGACATAATCTTCTTGTTCCTTTTATAAAAAGTCTTCCCACAAAATTGCACGGAGGATTTTCTTTGCCTGTACTCTGTTCTGGATCAGTACAAGTCTTTCACAGTTTAAAAACTTCCCCCATAATCCAAGCCTTTCTAATATTAGTAGTTAATAAATAAAAAATAAAACAAAGACATATTTTTCCCCCTAAATCAAAGCTTTTAGGCATTAATTCAGTAAAGAAGCATATTCCTAAATGTTTTTAAATTAACTTTAACACAAAGATCATCATTCTTAATCCTACCAATAGCCCCATTGTCTCCAGCTAGGTTAAAGTCCTGTTAAAAGCACATTTACATCAGGCCTCAAAGATTATGCCTATTCAGTCTTTTTAGACTCCACACTTTCTAGGGACTTTCAAAATAATAAAGCAAAATGCATCGCAGTCATAGGCCAGATGTACAACCTCTGTTTGTCATGTTCAAAGTCACATACCTCACAGTATTCAAGATGCCTGATGATCAAAAAGCCACTGAAGTTGCCAATAGGTGATTCCATGGACCATGGTGGATTTTGCTAAGTTCCATTACATTTTAAAATGTGTAAAATTCACAGTCCACAGATGGGAGGGAAGTTGATTTTGGCTTAATGTACACACTTTGTATTGAATATTATCTGAGAAGAACTGAGAACCTTGGAGAAATGCACCTTCATATTTCCCAATTAATGCAAGTAGGAATGCCACAAAAAAAAAAAAAAAAAAAAGAGTATGTGGAGAATTCAAACATTACACATGCAATATATTAATTTACTGTCAATGCACACAAATCCATCATCTAGGTCAACCTGAAAGTCAGTGACATTTCACAAAGGGTATCTCAAAATCTCTTCATTGTGGTGCTGCAAGAACAGACTGAAAATTGGTTGAAGAAATATGAAAATTAAAATATGATAAAGGACAGCAAAATCCTGGAGAATAGCCCACCTTAAATAACAAATAAAATTCTATAAATTATGTCCAGAAATATGTAGCAGTTTCAATTGTATTGTCTGATTACAGATAACACTACAGGATAAAGGCTTAAAAGAAGTTAAGAAACAAAGCTACATACACAACTTGCAGACGCTGAAGTATAGCATAAGGCACAGAGACAAAGATGGTGATCAAAAGCTTTGATGAATCACCAGTACTGCTGGTGATGCTCAAGCACATGGGCATTTGAGGTATGCCAGGATCCCATATGATGTTTTCAATTTATATCTCCTCAAAGTAGTATTTTAAGGATGCTTCTCAAATTCAGTCCACTTGTAATTTACTTCTGTCTAATGTGAGCTAGTTCCTGTCATGCGCCTGGTCTTTCAAGAAATCACAGACACAGATTAAGCTATGAGTTATCCTTGCTTAATGAGTCAGTGTTAGCAAGTACGCTGGTACAATTTGTGTTAATGATGCTAGTTTTCAAAGCGACAAGGCATAATATCCAGTTAAATAACCCTTCCACAAATAAAATTTTGCACACATTAACTATACCAGCATGTCATTTATTAACACATGAAAACCCATCACTTTACTAAAGCACCAAATTTTGCCCTTCTTGTCAACATCTCACCTATGCTTTACATGTTATGCAAATATTTTATTTAAAAACAGTTTCAAATCAGGCAGGTCTATTCACGATTTGTATTATTTTAATTTATCATTCAGGTTAACTATTCATAACTGGCTCTAAGCAAGGATCAAATTACTAAATTCTTAAAAACAGTAAACCACATATATTTGCTAAAAAACGTCAATTGCAGGTTTTACACATATAATGTTAAAAGCTCAATAGGGACTCAATTTTACTTGACACTGATGAGGTAAATTTAAAGACTTGCTCTCTAATTACTATAAATACTGAATGCCCTAGCGTCTGTGTATAAAAAGGATTGACTATACTTTAACAAAACATGCCAACAGACTATGAAAATGCAAACAGGAAGCATGGCTATACTTTCATGAGCGAGTTTTACGCCCATCACTGCATCAACTTGCAATCACACTATAACTGAAAATCTGTTTCCCTGCATTCGCTAGAAGTATTCTGAGAAGAGCGGGTCCAAATTCAGAGACAGCATAAGTGATTAAATATCCAATTGAGTAAACTATCACTTCTCCATTCATGGCTTGCCGATGTTTGGCACAACAGGATGGTTTGTTTGATTTGTTTTAAAAAAGGACAAACAACAAATTAATTCTTTTCCAAAGAACTTATTTTGCTACCACAAAACATAACAGGATTACAGCATAAAGAAAAACTATCAAATGTTTATCCAACCTGCAGCTGCTGGTGTAAGCAAACTCTAAGATGCAACCTTCAGAGGATTTCCGAAGGAAAAAACCAGCATGTTCTTCTGTCACGCACAGCACAGCAGTGCAGATCCTGACTGAGGCGATCCAAGCAACCATTGAGATTTAATTCTAAACAGTGTACATAGGAGAAAAGTAAAGATATAAAGGGAGAGGGAAGAAGGGTACCAGGAGAAGCCCAGATAAAGCAAAAAGAATGCACGATTTTAAGTAAATATTAAGTAAGTTTCAATTATTTCAAAAGGCATCATTAATCACAATGGACTCAGTGGGACCAGACTATTTATAATACCAGTGACATCTGACCTTCAGTAACATGGACTAAGAATAAAGTCAGCTTCAAATCAGTCTCAAAATTAAACAAAAACACACGATGATCTGTGGAATCTAACTATTCCTCAAGGAGTTCCTCTGAAAACCACGTAAAAAGATGGGCACTTCCTAAACAGATATAGTCCTGTATCAGTTAATGACAAAACATCTTAGTAAACTAAGGAGCAAAAAAACATACCCCAAATTGACTACAGTCTTCAAGGATGGGTATATTGAAGCCACAACTGATTTTTCATCATTACACCACCATCACAAAAAATCCGGAGTAATTTCCAAAAGAAATGTTTTGGATTTTAATCGGATGTTTACTCTAAGGGGAAGAAAAGGAGAAAGGAAAAAAAGAAAAAAAAGGAAAAAAAAGAAAAAAAAGGAAAAAATGAAAGGAGGAAAGGGCTGCAGAATTTTTTATAATATAAGATATCCAGAAGAAGCTGTAAACAGTAGGAAAAACCGTTGAGAATACATCATATGAAATGCAGAGAAGTGTCTAAAATTCTGGCTGCATTCTATTTTCTTGAATTCTATTCCATATTTTTTGAATGTCATAGTCCATCTAGCCTGCCAATTAGTCCTCAGGACAAAAAGCTTGCCATGCAACTGTGACAAACAGTGCTTACTTAAGGTAAGGAGCCTCAGCAGGCAAAAACATTAATTAGTAAATCATCTTTTTCTTTTTTCCTCTCACATTAAATTTGCCAAAAGCAAGAGAAGGCATCTGCTTATACTTATTAAAAATAACCTCTCCTGCCAGTGATTGAACTACAAGTTTAAATTGCAAATAATAGAAAAATGGAGAAACTACCCTGTTTGTAAATGAGAACCTGCAGAATGAGATTTGCAAAAGCATTTATTGCAGCTAACACTGGTTTAATACAAGATAATGTTTTTTAATATATCTCTTTTCTGCATTTCAAGATGCTGCAATGTTTTCTCACATAAAGAACTACCAAAAATCTTCTCAATCTTACTCTATTAGATATTTCACCACTACATTCTCTTACGCGCAGTATCTCATGCAGATGTTGGCAAGAGCAACCTAGTGTGTAAATAAAGTTTTTAGAAAGGCTTTTTTTTTTTTCCCCCCCTTATGAAACATGATGCAGGCATAAAGAATTATTTTTAGGGGAGAGAGCATTCAGTGGAATTTTAGCAAAACTGCCCACTGCTTATGTTTTGCTGCTTTGTTACGTAAGAAACCAAATGCTAGCCCAGCCATAATGATGTATTCCATCACTGAACATCATGTTTCACAAATTATATGTGGAATACATATGGAAAAAAGTAGATAAAATACAGCTCCAGTCCTCCTCCAATACAACCGTGTTCACCAAATTCTAACAGCATGCTCTTCGTTTGCTCTGGGATGCCCGAATCCAGGTCCACTGCAGTTCACTGGAACCTGTCCAGCTGATGTCATTAAGCTCTGATTCAGCTGCATCTTGAAAAATTGCTTAGAAAATATTTTAACATTAAAAGAATTCCTGTTGGAATTTCTACCAAATTAGGATACTTTGGAAGTAGTAGTTTGAATTCCTATCTGTAAGAGAGTGAACGCTGGGTGAAATATTGTGGTTTCATCTTATGGAACACATAAGCAACACCTTCCTGATAAGAAAGTTGTTCTGTTGCTATTGTTACTTGTTTTGAATTTTCGCCACTTCTTCCTCGCTGTTTTTGAGGAGAGAAGGGCAGAAACATGCGGAGGATTCAGAATGCTGACAGACCATGGATTTCTGCAACACTGCACTGATGTTCTGCTGTGCTCTCCATTTTCTTCCTAATAAGTCTTAGCATTTTATTTCCTTTTTTGACTGCTATTTAAGCTGATGTTTTCATAACTATATATGTAATGACAAACTGGTATTTGTCCTTGTTACACAGTAACTCATTATAGTGTGGCAAGGACCAACTACAAAGCCATCAATTAATATATGAAGTAAAGGAAGAAAAAATTCCTAATATTTCTCTATGAGAATTTCGCCTGCAATTTTGTTGCCCACTCAGTGTCTTAAGGTACCTCTGCCATTTTTCATAGTCAGCCATAGCCCTGTTTCCCCATAATAATTTGCAGTTGTGAATAAACTTTCTGTGTCATTAGACTATCCCCTTTCCCAGGTCACTTAAAAATATACTGGATAGCTCAGAACCCAGACCAAGTTCCTGTAAGGCTTCTCTCCCTCTCTCCATCACCAAACCAATTTATTACTATTTTCAGTTTTTGTCTTTCCATTGATTATTTATCAAGGAAAGATGTTCCCTCTTAGGTCTTGGCTGACTTGTTTTCATAAAAGCCTCTGGTGACAAATTTTGTCAATAGACATTGGGATGCTCAAGTACAGCAGATCGTTCAGGTCACCCTCATCAACAAGGTATGCCAAGTCCTTCAGAGTACTCCAAAAGGACTGTTATGCAAGACTTCCTTTCACAAAAGCCATGCTGACTATTCCCAAGTGTATCTACTGCACCTACATCATCTTTATCCACTTGTTCACAAAGTCTAAAATAATTTTTACTATTTTATACAGCACAGAGACTAACAGGCTTGCAGTTCTTTAGATTTCACATCAAGCCCTTTCTAAAAATTGGCATTGTATTTGTCATCCTCTAATCCTAGGTGCCAAGACAATTTGAAATGAAAAGTTACACATCACCAATAGTAATACACCCATTTCCCCCTTGAGTTCCTGGAGCACTCCTGGGTGAACACCATCTGTTCCACATAGTTCGCTACCAAGGCAGTAGGTACTTTCCAGACATACCAAAAGACTCCTCCTGTTCCATATTTTGATGCAGTATAGCAGTCAGATACAATTAAATATTTCAAATTAGCAATTCAATAAACTGCATGAATCAAATTCACCTGCTGTATGTCATTGTTATTGTCTGGCTTTTGAAATCATCAGCATAAATTGCTTGACTGCCTTGTGACACCAGGAACCCCAGTGAAATATTGGGTAGAAGCAGAATTTATGGAAAACTCTATGTTTTATTTATCAAGTTAAAATAACAGTTATGAGGTCCACCGAGGTACAGAAATGCACAAACTCACACTTGCGTTATTTCAATAGAAATACACAGAATTGAAATGTGCTGCTTATAGCAGACACCTAGGAATTGGGGTTCTTAGATTTCCTTCTACATAACAGAACCCTCCTGAGCCCAACAAGTGCACACAGGAAAATAAACAACAAATGTTAGGTAACAGTAACCCATATTTGCATATTTAAGATTCTCAGATGATCTCATAATATTATTTTGGCCTTTTATATAACAGCAGCAAAACAGAAAATGCAGGCATTGCTTTGAAGACTTTCTTTGCTAGCTTTCTCCACCCACAAACACACACAGATGAGGACACGCATTTTGACTGCTAGTGTACATGGGCAGAAAAATTTCTACAACAGATGCTAGAACCAAGCCATTTTGCTCCCTAATAACATGACCTTGACTAAAAATTGAAATCCAATTGTCTCCATTACCTGAACTATTGTTTCACTTATTTGTCATTATGAAAGACAGGGGGTTTTAAAATTTCTTGCTAGTGGAACTGCCATAATACACAATGCTATTGCTTCAAGATCTGTGTTTGTTACGCTAAAACATTTATTATCAGTCTTCAGGTAATACTGCGTGCTTTCAGCAAACTTTTTGGCACAGCATGAAAACTGTAGCTGCTTTGTAAGACACAACAATCATATTAGATATGTAATAACAAGTATTGTCAGTGATATAAGTGAATCAAAAATAAAAATTTGTAACATTTTTTTTTTCCTAGAATTGCCTGTTTATTTCTGCTCAAACTTTTTGATTCCATTTTCTAAGTTTCTTCAGGTGTGTGAATTTACTTCCTAGCATTTGCTATTTTAATAACACACATTAATAGGACACTATTGTTTTATCAGGGGGAGGTTTTCAAAGGACAAAAGGTAGTCAGGCATGAAATTGATATTCATGAGTACTTTATTCTGGCTTTGTGTCTGAAAATCCACGTCTCAGTTCCAATTTTTTAGGATATGTTTGAGAAATGTTCTTGTACAATTCCAGGAATATTTTTTTACGCTTTATCTATGAAACTCAAAAGGTATCTGGCATCCTGAAAGACACATTAATTCAAATGAGTACTTTCTAAAACCTGTTGTCTCCTGCAGAAGAATGAGGACAAAGAAGTGCACCTCCTCCTGCCAGAAGCCTTCCTTCAACACATTCTGGGCTCTGCACAGTTTTATCAAACACAAAAGGTTTCAGGTGAAACAAAGAAGTCAGGCATATATGCCAAGCAGACTGTTCATGCCATGGG
The DNA here is from genome assembly GCF_015220075.1 of Falco rusticolus. Taxonomy (NCBI): domain Eukaryota; kingdom Metazoa; phylum Chordata; class Aves; order Falconiformes; family Falconidae; genus Falco; species Falco rusticolus. The sequence goes on along the minus strand of NC_051192.1, from coordinate 6,345,249 downwards.
ATATTCAAAACTGAAATTTGTGGGTCGTGAGAAAGTGTGCCAGGTGTGTCTAACAGAGGACACCAGCACCCTAGGTTTGCCAGATACTGGAAGGAAAGTTATGCCAGAATTTCTGTCACAGAGCTGGCAGTCTGGAAGTCCTAGGAGGCTCAGCTTGCAATAAGGCATGCTAGGGAAGTCTGGTAAGGATTTTGGCACCCTGTTGCAGAGCTGTGACTCAAAACCTCAGGAACCCTTGGCTGCTGTCTTGATAATGTCACTGAGTAACTGTAGCACACAGAGGGAATGCTAAAATTTAGAAACATTACATTTCAGTGTTTCTAGGAAAAATTAAAAAAGAGTCTCTAGACAGAAAATAATCATAAATAGTATTAGCTATTTAAGACCAAAGCTCACCAAAAATTATGAAAAATACATTGCTTTTTATGGACAATGATCCCTACAGTTTTGACATCTGTACTCCCCACTTACATTTAGGAATAAGAGACTTCCATTTTCATGCAGGCATCACAATATCCCACTGTCATAAGCTGGTGACCTGGTTAGACGCAGATTGAGCCCAGAAGGTCTGTAACCTAAACTCTTTGAACTGTGCTTGCTGAGCAGCAGAAACCATGCTGCAATCGGTACAGCTCACGTCTATGTTTTAGGTACCATTCTAAGCCATTTGGACCACGCGTGGTGGAAGGAGGGAGGGGTAGCAAAAAAGTCAGCAACAATATTTACAACGTAAAAATTTTAAAAACACCTACTAGGCTTCATGTTTTAGAGACAGATTTCAAACATTTGCAACATTAACCTTTTAGATGTCTGCTCTGTGCGTTCACTGCTGGTTTGACAGTCCTTTCTATCAGCCTCCATCCATTTCATTTCATTTCAAGGCAGAAACTCAGAACCCCAATCAGATTTCCTTTATACTTACATTAAGATTTAATTTCTGAAAAGACCTTGTCCTATGTTTTCTATTTCATTAGATCAGATAATTGTTCAGATATCAGAAGAAAGAACACAAAGGAGCCAATGTCTTTCCATGTTCCCCCCAAAAGGCAGCCACAATATCCAAAATAGTTACAATCAATTAGGCAGTTCTGCATTAAGACAAATGTGTGTTCAGGGAAAAGAACACATACTAAATATACCTTTTAAATGTAATCTATTAGTTACTTCCAGTCTTTCCTAAAATAAGTCATGCTGGTTTTCTAGTGAAGACAGAGCTCTGAAATGCTTTTGGTAGCCTTGTTTGAGCCCTTCTTCAAATTCCATTTCTTTCTGGAAAAATGCGTTACACTGCCAGAACAAATGGTAAAGTAAACACCGTCTCCTTCCTGCCTGGCCTAGCTGATAGTTGGACAACCTTTTGTATCCTAATTATCTCAGCTGGATTTAAAACAGGACAAACCAGTTCCACGTAGTGGAAGCATTTTTAGACATCTGAGAGAGACTTCCCATGAAGGTAGATTCATACCTGGAAGAAGTTAACATGCAGAAATTAAGGTAAATGACATCTGTTCTCCCCCAAAACCTGCTCACAAAAGAAGGCTTTTTGCCTTTCTTATTTTCTTCCAGTATGATCCATCTGAAAGATGGGTGACTTTATTACAGAAAACAAACAACCCCAAGAAAGACAGTAAAAAAACACCACAAATTATCGTTTCCCAGAGCAGCATCTTCCATCTAATCTGTTAATAGCCACCAACAGCTCTTGGAAAGTTCCACCTTGCAGAGAGACAGAGCTCAGAGAGCCAACCCTAGTGATGAAACTGTACAGCGGAGCAAGGGGAGGACACCGTTGTCATTCAGCAGAAGCAGAGAGAAGATAAAGCTTTACAACTGACAAAAATATTCCCATTGCTCAATGGAAGACTGTTTTGTAAGTACAAAACTGTCTAAAACCTACATAAATCTTATATGCTTCAGTTCCTAATATTTAAAACTGATGGAACTTAAGTAAACTGTTAGTCAAGCAACTATAGATAAGACACACAGAGCTTCCATTAAATCAAATACAAGATAAGCTGACATTAAATTTTAGAACCACAGAAACAGAACAGCCCAGGTTATAAGGGATCTCAAAAGATCCCTTTCGTGGGAAAGTGAGCTTGAATGAGATTATCTAGCACTCTGTCCAGTTGCATCTTGAAAACCTCCAGCGATGGGGACTCCACCTCATCCCTGGGGAGGTTGTGCCAGCGAATGCTTGTTCTCATTGCAAAAAAAAAATTATTTCTTCTATCTGGATGATAATTGTCTTTGGCAAGACAAATCACAATTGCAATTGCCCAAAGATATCTTACAGTGGGGTAATGAAAAGGAAATTAAAAAAAAAAATAAAAATAAAAGACAACAACAAAAAATCAAACCCTCACAGAATCCTCCTGTCCAGTAACAGCACTCATCACAAAGTTACAAAAATACATTAAATAAAGAACCTTTTGCAATGGTTAATTTAATAATTTACTAAATCCACTTAAAGTAATTCATAGTTTTTTATTCTTTTTCAGTGATGCCAGATAAAGTTTCTTTAACAGATATGCTTAAAATTTCAACATTGCCCAAAAGGACCTTTTTTTGCAGAAGACTTCTTATTAGGCATGGTTTTAAAAGGTACAGCTTCACATCTGGACGTTATTCATACTTTCATACTTAGGTGATTCCAAGCACTGTCCTTAAGTAGGCTAGGGGCTTGGTTAGGGACTTCAAAAAAGATTTCAGTTCTTCGAAAGAATAAAATATCATTACTTAGATAAATATAATACTGTTCCATAAAACCTGAAAAAAATGATTCAGCTACAAAATATAACTTAGTATTATTTGTTAGCTGGGAATTTGCAGGAGCAAAACTGGAACAGTACATTAGGATTCCAAAAATCTGCCCTTCAATGCCTCCAACAAATCTGTAGTTGTAAACAGTCTGCTCCATGTGGTATGTACCACGCCCAAGGCTTGACTTAGATTAGATATCTGCAGCAAAATGCTACTGGTTGGCATTTCCAAACAGGATGACTACCTTCCCTGTGAACTCATCTACATTAGCACGTCAATTCAGATGACAAATCCACTTCCAAGGCAAGCTTTCCACTTAACTGTGCTTTGGTTCACATTATGGAGTGGTCTCAGAGGATGTCGGGTAGATCTTTTTTGCATTAATGTCAACAAGAAAATATGCTCCTAATCATTAATGGCACCATGGGACCAGCAAAAGGTAGGCTGAAATAACACCCCTGAAGTGTGCATGATGTGGACCACACCAACCATTTCATTTCACAGATCTGCTCCCATTGACCCCAGTACCCTGTGTGAAGATCCTGAGTCACTCAAAGCTTTTATCACCCCTGGCTGAGAGAAGCGTTTTGTCTCATGGAATCAAGTTTCTTCTGCACTCCATGTGCTCCTGCAGGGACACATGGACACACACACACACCAGGGTGATCCCATGGGACCAGCACTGCCTACCCTAGAAAATAAACCTTTACAGACAGTCCAAGTCCTCCAGATAGTATCCATGCAGTAACGTATCTAAAAGCAACCAGTAGGACAAAATTCACGCGCATTGCAAGGATTTGCTTACACTCAAACAGTGATTCGACAGTCTACATTTAATGCCACAGAAGGAAAATAAATAATATTATAAATAAATACTGTTAGGAGAATAGATGACTGTCAAGACAGCACGGCAATATGGACTAGCTGTTTCAAGTAAACAGCAGAAGATATGTTCAGCTTTTACTGGCAGTTTAAGAATCTTGATGCTTCCTACTGTTACAATAATAAGAATAATAATGTTTAGACTAAACCTATTAGTTATAAAAAAAGTGGTGTCATTGCTACCTGGAATGTTAGTTAAATAAGACTGCCTTACAAAAATATCTCAACTCTCCTCCCATGCTAATGCTGCTATTTAGCTTTATAAAACCAACACACTGAGTATAAACAAAGTGGAACAATTTTTGAGTGTAGGCAAGCTCAAAGAACAATGAAGATTTAATAGAACCCAGCAGATTTCATGACAAACAAACTATCAGAAGGCAGAAATTCAAAAATAAACTCTTTTGTCACATGCCAAAAGAGTAAGATTGTTGTCTAATGTACTGAAGATGGCTGTTCCTGTCAGGTCATATAGAATGTACATGAGTTAATAATGTATTTTTTTCTTCTCCTCTGCCTTTTTTCGATTGAGGAAGAACGGGCTACCGGTGGTTCAGAATCTCAGAAAGAATATTTTGTTTCTGATCCTTCATAACACAAAGTATATTTTTAATTGAAAAAGAATAAAAAGATCATTTTATTTTTTCAGTCACCAGGAAGTTCCCCAAAACCCACAGTGCCACTCGGCAAATACCGTGTCATCCGATACAACAATGACGAGTTAGAAATACATTTAAGTGAAACATGAGTAGGCTGCCCATTATCTGCAGTTTTCAGAGTATAACTGAGTTTCCCTCGGTAGCATTTTAGGTTTCATTTCTCCATAATCAAATGAAAGACTTATGCACCTTGGAACGCTTAAAGGAAAGGAAAAAAAAAAAAAAAAAAAAAAAAAGGAGAGGAAAAAAAAAGGCAAAAAAAAGCTTGTCAAGCAGTTCTTATACCTTAATTTAAAATCTCACAGAACAAACTGCCCAGAAGCAGCATTGTTTCCCTGAGAAGTTTTACCTATAAAACAAACTCCATTTGAGGTTTAGCTTTCTCTTTATTCCATATTATGGAAAATCCCCAAGGATATTAAAAATTTCTTAGAAATAAGGGCAAAAGAATTCCATTCTGCATGTATGAAATTCCACCAGCTTTTATAAAAGCTCAATGCTTAGCTGTATAGCTCATGTTAAAAATTGTAAGTTAATGAGGGCTAACAGAAATATCACTGACTGGAGTCACCAGAAGCAAAAGTGTTCCCTTGGCATCCTCCAACCAGCCAACATATTTTTAACTTTTTTTTGCTATTTCATAAGAAAATGGATTGATCAGCTGAAAAATGCACTCTTCTACATATATCTGAATTCTTTTTATGAGAGACAGCCCACATAAAGCACTATGCCAGGAGGAGAGGGATGCCTGGTAAGAACTGGAGGCATGGGTCCTGTCAGCTCACCTTACACAAGTCAGCACGAAGTTCTGTGGCTCTGCAGGCTGCTCTGACACCTTTCAGTTAGGAAAATATTTTGATGTTACAATGTGTAATGAATATGCCAGCCAGACTTCTGCTTCCATAAAAATACACGTTTACCAGATTTTTAAAACAGGGTTTTTAAACAGATACATTGATGATGACTCTTTTGCTAGAAAACTCCCTTTTTTCTTAAGGTACCTTCTCTGAAGAAGGAAAACTAATGCACAAACCCAAATAAAATTTCACTTGACAAGATGCAATTCCTCATGAAAGAATAAGGATATGGTAGACTACTACTACACAGTTAGTATCACCTCCCAGATCCAAACCCAAGCAATCCATATCTCACACATCTCTGTGCAAGCAGCCGGAGACTGAAGGAAACGAGCTATACAGATTTTCCTTGCCAGCTATAAGGTACCTGTAACAAAAGTTCATATGAAAACTACAGAATAAACCCTTTAAAATTTCTCTTAATTAAACTAACCCTTCTGGCAAATGAGTCCCTAATTAAAGCATGAGATATGAAGAAACACACAGGGAAACATTTATTTGAGAAGCTGTAAGAACTGCGTAGCATGTGGTTTTGTATGGTTCATGCATGGTACTAGCATGAGAGAAAGCCTCAACTTTTGCATAAGATTAATTGATTGGTGCATAAACACTTCCCTCCACTCAAAAGGAAGTTGGCATAAATTGCATTTCTTAAAGTTAACACAGCTTGGCTTAAAGCTTTTAGAATGCCACTACGCACAAATTAAAATTTGCTGCCTCGCATTTGGTTGTTCAGGATTGAACCAATGCTAGAATTCGGGTTCTCTTTGTAACCACCAGGCACAGAACACAGTGTTTTTCCCTGTGAAGCGGCACAGAAAACAGTGAGGTTTTGCATGCACAAACAGTGCACAGCACCTTTCAGGTATAATCCTACCCTGAAAACAGTTTTGTTTTGGTTTGGTTTTTTTAATATATGATGTTGGGTTGGGGTTCACATCTTACTCAATTTCACTAACCTCACAGACCTTTTCTGTACCTTGCAGACTGAACTTCCAACCCCAGCCTTGCCAAAGATTGGACAAGTCGTGCTCATTTACATGTCATGTCTCAAAACCATCAGCAGAGATTATTTTCACCATCTGTGCAGTTCCACTTATCTTTAAATGATACAGCTTGTGAAGTAGGTTATTTTGGCATTCCTCAAAAGCAGGAAAGGTGGCATTGCAGATCCCGTTAGATTATAACAACAAAGACTATACAGCTGGCAACAGCAACAATGCACTTTTTAAAAGTTCACACCATCTCATAGGATATAAAAAGGTCCATTCTGGATGTGGTGTGCATTTTATTAGATAAAAACTACTCTTCAGCCTCTGAGCTAAAATTCAGTTGGAAAATGGAATTGGCATCAAGAGTGAAATTACCCACTCCTCTTTCCAAAGTTAATGCCAGCTTAAAATTCTTCAGTCTATATTCTTATCACTTTATTTAGTTTTATTATTATCCCACAGGTCTGTGAAATACAATGTTTTCAGCTGTCAAAAGAAGACAAATCTGTCTTTCCCTATCATCAGCCTTGAGCTATTTTACCAGCCCATTAACACTTTGAGGACTATCGTGACAAATTTAACTTTCTTTGGTTCTTTAAAAGCATCTTTAGAAAAGTGACACAGCACTCCTTTCACTCCTTTGCAAGGCTGCCATCTAGACTGTGGGGCTCGAGTGGCTTTGTTGACCCCTTTATTTCCAATGTCTTCTGTATTTCTGGTACCGTGTAACTGAAGACTGAGGCATGTGATTTATTTCATTCTGTAAACAGGCTTTGCGTAAAAGACTTGCTCAGGAAGTTACAGATTCTCAAAGCCTTGAAATACACGTCTCATGTGAAAGCACTTCACTCTGATAACCGATTTCTTCTCTGGATCCTTGTGTCAGGCTCCTGCTGCACAGTCTCTTGCCTCCAACAAGTTCAGCTACAGCAACAGGGCAAAACAGGGTTTAGGCTGGATCAGGGAAATGCAGCGGGGGTAAAAAGGCTAGGAACCTTTTGGCAGTCTCATATGAGGGCTGCTTGAAGAAATACATTCATCTGGGATTTCCTGACTTCTAAATAGACTTCAGCAGGCAATGCAGACATCTGCCTGTGAGCTACTCCTCCTGAGCTCTCTTTTTAGCCCATCAGTCTTCTCTAGGGTGTGATTTCCCTATTCTGAAAAGAACATCTACATTTGGCTGGAAAAAAATCATATCCCACAAAGTATCCGTTTATCCTCACTGACCGTAAAAATAATCTGAGGGGACTAGATTAGCTGCACGTCTATAGTATTTTGAGGAGAGTCTGTAGCATTCTAGCAAATCCAGGATAACTCTGGCTACTGAGTGCAGTCTAGATGCTGCATTCACCGAGTATACATAGTGGGTGGATCCCCAAGAAACTCTTTTTACATCATATGTGCTCTAAAACAGATCCATCTGCATGTCTGCCTAGGTTTCCGCAGGCAAAAATCCAGTAGTCCTAAATGTATGATTCTGAAATACACAACACGCTCAAGAGAACATCTTGTTTGAACGAGGGCTTCACACAGCCTTCATCTGGCCAAGGGAGAGGGACACTGGTCATGAAGGTAGGAACAAGGAGAATCAGGTAGCTAGTCCTTCGCATTCACACTGAAAGACTCCAGCTCCTGCTCAAGGTTACACACAGATCCCAGCTCTTACACACGCAGTAAGGTTAAACAGAAAGCCAGAGAGTTGCTGCTAGAGCTAGACCAAGGCTGCTTCTGTTTCATGGAGAGACAAGATTTCAAGCATATTTTCAGTCCTAAAATGGGAGGAAAAACACATGACATTTCTGTTATGTAGAAATATAAAAGCAATTTGGGAAAAGTCTAAGAGATTTTGGGTTTACCTACATCATTGTTGAAGTTCAAAGCCAAATTAAACCCCTTCAGACTAGACTTTTAGGTGTTGTGCTGGATTATTCAACAGTTTTGAAGTACTTGAACGAGCTGAAATGAAACAATGCTTTCTGTCATCATTTATGCTTGCTGATTAAAATTTCCATAGAAAAATGAATCTCAAAACGCATCCCTTCAACTCCAAAGGCCAATGGTGCATTTAAAGCTACTTCAGTTACACTGAAATCTGCTCCTTTGTACGGCAGAGACCTGAATTCGCCATCATCTTGAGATGAGATGACACCGAAGGGTTCTGCTCCCACCCCTGGTCAGGTGTTTGCCTCCATGGGAGCGAGTCTCTCTAAGTTGAGCTATGCTTAGGTCTTCATTTCTGAGGGCTCAGATGGCAGTCTGCAGCTACAGGAAGAAATTTATGCTATAAATTGGTAAAAGATCACTGAACGAATGGATATATGCCAATTAATACGAAATAGAAAACAAATATTCACAAGATACAGCAGCTGCATGGCAGAACACTAGAACGTGGAGGGGGATTATCTTCAAGGCATTTTATTCCTCACTGCAGCACAATCATCCCTTAAAAAAAAGGGGGGGGGGGGGGGGCGGGATTTGATACATTCCCCATTGAATTGAATGGGTTTCCCCTGTGTTTCCCAATACCCCTTTCTCAAAGGATAACTCACACTCCCCAGAACGCCTGGAGGTCCACAAGTCTGACACAGAGATGTGTACATCAGACTGGCAAAAGTTTGCATGTGCTGCATCAAACGAATAAAAACAGGGTTTGTGGTGGGGAGATGAGAAAACTGGAGACCTGAGTGAGGTGCTTTATATTGCAAAAATATAACGAGGGAAAACCAAAGCTTAAGAAGTTAATTCAAAACAAAGCAAATGCATTTCAGGTCTCTTGAAATTAGAACTGATTTTAGTTGGTAAGGAAGTACAAACAGACGAAGGCAGAGCAAGTAAGCTGTGACAGGTACATTTAAAGAAGTGGTCTTTTAGCCTTTCAAATCTTTTCCTGAAAACTGCATCTGCTATCCATATTAAGATACAGAACTGCTTTGATTTTAGCAATAAATATATTACACCATCTTACATAAGCATAAAGCAAAAACTGATGAATTTTTGTTATGATTTAAGTGCCACTGGACGCAAACGAAACTAAGGAAGGTGCCAAGTGTTAACTGCACTCCTCTAGTTTCTCGCTAAACTGACAATTCATGAAGAAGCTTATAAAGACAAATTGGAAGCAGGGTTCCAATGTCAGATTAAAAACGTAGGAAAAAAATTAAAGCTTTAAAATTAGGAGAGTGGCAAACAGCCAGAGAGAAAGAAAGAAGCAGAGAATGGAATTAAAGAGCTGGAGGAGCAATGGAAGCAGCTGGGTGAAGGGGTGGGAAAAGAAGAATCGGTGCTGGAGAGTGAAGTCATGAAAGTATGGGGGAAGGTGTGGGAAAGAAGTGAGCAAGAACCTGAAGGGAGAAGAAAAATAAGGGAGAAAGGAGATAGCATACATTTTAAACTATACATCTGAAGAAGTTTTGCATTTTTGCCATCTGGCAGCCTATGCAGTTTATTATGAAGTGCTGGAACGTGTTTTGTGGTGCAGGGAGAACTGTTTCATGAGCTAATCTGAGCTAGATACCTACCATGTAGTTACCTTCTGAAGGTGGGAGAGGGCCCAATGACAACTTGAATGATCACGTCTAATGCCTTCATCAGTAAAAAATTAAAAATGGGATAAAGGCAAAGCAAATACTCATGATGATGCAAACCTCCCTGCTCAGCTAAACCCCCCCCGAATGACAGAGCAAGTTCTACCTCTAAATAATGCGTAACACTAGCATCTAGGCCAAGTAACGTTTTCCAGGGAACACGTTATCTGTTAGTCAGCATAGTGTTGCATGGAGTGCACTATGCCTGAAGGAAAATGCCCGATTCTATCATTCTTTCAGGGATAATTTTACCCAATAATTATTCTACTTTTAAGCTCACAATGTTGCTAAAAATAAAACTTAAAAAAAAAAAAAGAAAAAAGAAAAAAAAAAGAAGAAGAAAATAGAAATCTCTTCTCTTACAACTGAATTGTAGCTGCCTCTTTACAGCCAGCCACACCTAGTAGTGATATTTGGGAGCAGAAGCTGGCAGTCCCTATCTCATCTCAATTAAAACTGAGCATACTTCACAGGTCTTCGAGGTCAGTTCCATTATCAGATGTGAACTCATGTTTCTATTTACTCTGACTCAGCAGCACCTACATACACAGCACTCAAAGTCAAGTCCTAGTGGAAAGAATATGAGTTTTCCACCCAGGGTGCTTGGAGCCAAATCACGAAACAAAATATTCTGAGGAATAGACTTGCCCTTTTCAAAGATTCCTCCCTGCTTGCAGGCATTAATCTGTTATTGAAAATATGCCAGGTCATATAACCAAAGGCAGAAGAACAGACTGACACAGGTAAAGTTATGCTAAAATTATGTTAAGACTCTCAATCATCTGTCATGCTGTATGCAGCCTTCACTTTCCTGAGTTCGTAAAACAGCTACAATTATGAGGCAGGGCGTAAGAGAGGTAGAACTCATCCTGTGCAACTAGACTGCAACGCTTACACCTGTAGGTAGGGACAGGACTGCTGAAAAGATTTGCATAAAAACTAGAGGGGAAAAAAAAAAAAAAAAAGTCGTTTGTTGTCTACCAAACTATGCTAAAAGAAATATGTATAATGTACCTAGGAATGTATTCCAGACTTTATAAAAATATAGGTGTAATTAGTAAACTACCAGAACTGAATAACAAACCATATTAAAGCCTGTATGGTTTTAAATTCTGTAGCTGCAGTTTGTCACACAATCTCTGTGAAAAATCAAGATCCTGTAGCATTTAAAAAAAAAAAAAAAAGAAGAAAAAAAAAGAAAAAGAAAAAAGATTCTAGTGTAGCTTTTTGGTAGGAAATAAAACTCTAAAAACCTAAACTGCAATTAAGCTGCTGAAGTCATGTTTGCCTGAATTTGCAGAAAGCCTGACATAAGAGACTAAGAATTATGAATTCGGCAGTTTCATTTCAGCATCACCATTAACTATCTCATGGTTAATCAAAAATGCTTTTCAGACAAACCAATGTGTCTCCTACATCTTCTTGCACAGAATAAGCCTCAGTTACTTCTAACTAACTCCAAGCCATTATGAAGATCTGCTTTGGAAAACTTTATCACCAAGAAGGACATAACACCACACTATTCATATTCATATTCAAAGCTTTCAGTACAGAACTCAATTTCACATTTTAGCCTGAAATCAATGAAAAAACTCCAGCTGCAGAACTCACTGTCTTCCAGGGAACACATAAGACTTAGTTCTCAGTATTCAACACAGCATGTTCTCACAATGTATATTTTTTCAGATATGTATCATTTTAAAAAAGCTTCTTGTTTCCCAACTGCAATTCAAAATTTTCACAACAACTATAAAAAACATGCCATAATCCCTGACAAACTGGTGCCAGCAGCCACTTAGCAGTCTTGGCCAAATTCAGAAGAGCCTTACATACCCACTGCAATCTTAGTATGATTGTGGAACAAATATAACTTTGACTCTAAATCTTATTGGAGCTGGTGTTAAAAATGATTGGAGAACTGAGGCAAAATTGGCAGGAATTGGACGTTTGTACTCAATGCAGATCACTTTCAATTTAATCTTCAAACAAACAGAAGCCTGATCTTGAGTTACAGTTTAAAGTGATCTGGCCATTATTCTCCAAGGCTCTCAAGGTAGATGTACACCATGTTTGCTCAAATGCCTCAGTGATGCCAAAAAGCAAAGTAGCTCCTAAAAGGAATTAAAAAAAAAAAAATCCAGAAAGTTGAACATATGCTTTAAATTCAGCTCTGTGTTAACAGGAACATTCATACCTCTCTATTTACTTGGCTCTTGGTATAGAGGATAAGTCTAAAGCAAAAAATCTCAGTCTCTGGGTTTCATGCCAACAAGAAGAACTGTGGGAAGACAGAGATGCCTGTTTGTATTCTCCCAAGCATTCTAGGGATTTAGGGACAAATTTTGCATGCCTTATGCATGCAAGCTCTCTCAAAACTGAAGGAGATTTCCACTGGGGGGAAAAAAAAATAGATAAAGAGCATAGGATTTAGTCAAGTAGAGTTCCTAATGCCTTCAACAAGAAGACCAGAGGTCTCCTCAACTATATAGTCATGATCACTTCCTTTAATAAAGGATTTGTTAACAGTTGCTGTAAGTAGACAACCTGTAGATATCAGAAAATCTAAACTGAAGTTACAAATAGGCTAGACACATTATGAAGTTCATGTTATGGATGATGGAAGCTTAGAGCCAGATTAATCGCTGAACTAGTTCTACTGATATTTCTGGAAGTCCAGATTTACCCAGTTTCGCCCTCTGCAGAGTAAGACTCTACAGCATCTAACAAACTACGGTGAACCTCTAAGGGGCTCTAGGATTTGGCTTCTTGAACACAAACCTGAGTTCACAGGTTTTTATGACATAATGCATTTGCTGCAGTATCAAATTAGTATCAAATTTGTATCTTTGACAAGAGACAGAACTTTACTTTCCCTTGGCAAACAGAGAGCAGCTTCAGGGCTACACCGTTCACTTATTTATTAGACAGACACTGCTTTTAAGAGATAACAAGGTTTGATCATAGAAGGTGTGTCAAATCCAGGTACACAACGTTGGGGCGGGGTGATGGTGAGATTCAGATTAGCAACACGTCCTAAAATGTCATTACCAGACACAGTAACCAAATAAAGAATCTTAACTATTAGCAGAATGTGCTGATAACCAAAAATAACAATCTGGCTTCAGGTGTCATTATGGTGAAAGTCTAGAAATGGTACTAGAATAAGCCTGAGGCAGGTCCAGATGTTCTGAAAAGTTTCACCTAATTAACAATGAAATTGAAAGCCACTGTGAATTCCCAGTAACTTGCATCCTTGTTATCAAGTCATTATCCCATTTACATTGGGAATTTAAAGGATTCTGCCACACAAGGGAGAATAACGTTGACTGCCTGCAAAGAGGAGATGGGGAAGAGAGAACTGGAGAAAGTAGTCAAAAAAGAGTATCATGGTATACCCAAAGTATTTTGTCTCCTGAGCTGTGTTGAGGCAGAGACAACACAAGTCTGGAGATACAGAGAACAATGCTATGCTTGTAAATGAACATTCACTGATCAGTGAATTAAAAAACAAAAGAAAAAAATTAATATAACAAAAAATACCACCTCGGGGCACAATTTCTATTCTCTGAAGTTGATATACGCCCATGTCCTACAGTAAAACTTGCCTAACAGAGGATGGGGGTGAGAGCACCATTTATTAAGACTGACCAATATTTCCTAGAATAAGAAGCTTTTTCTGGTTGTTCATAAAATGATACAAAATAAACCAATGAACTAAAAGAACCACATACTTGACGTACGCTAAAAGGGGGGGAGGGGGGCAGTTTGGTTGGTTGGTTGAGGCTTTTTCACTATTTCAGACAAACAAAGACAAATCAAAATTAAAGGAGAAAATATTCTGTCCGTAGAAAAAAGAATTCCTGTAACATTTTACAGCAGAGGTCTGAATTTGGCCAGCTACAGAGGCCATTTTACTCTGGAATTCCATTGGCTGTATCGGACACCTCTGTTCAGAACTGAAGCTGAATCCTTTGGAATTCAAACTAGAGAGTTCTGTTCACATTTACACTCTGCAGCTCGGACCGATTTTTGCCATAGATCTGTTTCAGGACCATCAATCTTGAAACTGTGCAGACACTAGAAAATTCTGTATTTGAATAACGACATGAATACTTAAGCCTCATTCCTGTCTGTATCTCTCTATTCATATGAATGAGAAATAAGTACAGAAATAACAAATTGTTATTCAACAAGCACCTTTTCTTTACCACATTGCTGTTTATTTCTTTTGGAGAAAAAAACAGTAAAGGTTAAAGAAAAAAATTTGGAATGCTACACTACAGAATGTTAAATGCTATAATAACAGCAGTAAATCTCAAATTTGGAATGCTACACTACAGAATGTTAAATGCTATAATAACAGCAGCAAATCTCAATACCTGAACTGGGATGCTTGACTCTTAGGCATCCTTGAAAAACCCAAACTGCAAACTCACTCAAAGTATGAAAATTAAGCTACAATATCAACGTAATTACCCAGACAGTGTCATGCTGACACCTTGTAATTTTCTAGCTGTTGGAGCAAGGGTTGTTGGAGCTCTGCTATGTCTGCCATTTTGCAATAATTACTACCTACTACAGTTGTGGAAGCCAGAGATGAGAATATTAAACTGTTTCTTATGCATTTGAAAATTATATATTAGGACAAGGGAAACAAGGAGGGAGGAGAAGAGGGAAAAGACAGAACATGGGCCGTATGTCATGGTTTGCATTGGGATGAATGAAGCCCCTGCACTATTATGCAATAACGCATCTTTGTGAAGGTGTTTGGATGTTTATCACCCCTGTGAGTTATCATTAATATAAAAAGCAATACAAAATTGTAGAGGTTTGACTCACTCTGCTTCCCCTTTCCTTGCTGACAGGAGCAGCATTTATCAGCACTCAGGAGGAGCAGGGTATCAAGCATGTTGGATCTAACTGAGGAAGCTTGGTCCCAGGTGTCCCTGAAGATCCTTCATGCTCAAGTGTTCCAAAAGGCAGAGTTATGCTGCTCCTCCTTTGGGGTCAGGTGGGTAAGTTTTAGGAGGTGGAGAGCACTTTCCAGAACTTCTGATCTTTACTGGTCAGTGGACTGCTCTGAGCTGTCACTTGAGTGAGTTGCCCCCAGCAAATATTCATGTACAAATGTAGTTCTGTTATTCCTGCCAGTTATGCGAGGGACCCACTGCTGGTGGTGTTAATAAAAATTACCTAATTGTACTTGTCTAACCAGAGGCACTTACCTAAAGAGTGGAAGTCTTGTTTCTGACAATAAGCTTTAACAAGCAAAATAAAAATCCTTTAATAACTTAATACAGCTTCACAATAAAATCTCCAGATTTTTCAGATGTTGCATTTCATATAACTTCAACATTATTCAATTAGAACAAACAACATCAGAATACAGAGGCACATCCAATTTAGACTGGAAAGTCACTAGGGCCACAGACATTACATCCATTTTAGTTTCTTCTCTACTGCTTTGGAGATATTTCAATTTTTTCTACCAGTAATCACAGATGAAAGTAAGTACTTTTGTAAATGTAGCAACTAATTTAAAGAATGTCCCCATGATTAGTGCAGCCCTCTTCTTCGCTCTGCAACAAAGCAAGTCTCCACCATGTGATAACAGTGGTATAATTTAGGTCAGATTTTTGGTTCAGATTGCTACAGATGAGAGAAACAGTGGATGTCAGCCACCTATTATTCTCCTCAAATCAGTAGGTGTATTACAGGACAATTTAAACCCTTCTATGGTTCAGGACAGATTTAAGGATCCTCTTGATTTTGCCAGTTACAATACACAGCTGAGATGCAGTAGCCATCATACACTGAAAACTCTAATCACCCATTCCTTTCCCAGCCATATCCGTCATTTGGAGAACAAAGCATAGTGGCATTTATAGCAGGGTTCTCCCTCACCAAAAACCCCAGCCACACGACTCTAAGTTTGCACAAAGAAATGCAGGGAAATGTTTAGATCAGAATTAGCACTTGCTTGCAAAGACAAGCATGTCATTTCTCACATCTCACCTGATCAGCTAGTTCAAGACTCTTCAAGCTTACTGCAGACAATGAAAAATTCCTTGAGGTAAGAAAATTATTAGACCTACAAAACACGGTTAGAGTCCTGCTTAAAATGAATTATTCAATTCTTCTGAATGCAGGAAAACACATTAAAAAAAAACAACCAATCATTTCTTTGATCAGTTGTTCAGCTGGAACACTGTTATTCTGCATCAGCTCCTCTATCTCCAGCTGTCTCATCAGCTTTAATCTTTGACTCTTTCATCAACACACAAAACTTTCACTAAACAAAATACTCTCCAGGGACAAGGACCAGGAAAAAGAGAGGGGTGGTATTTTCTATGTATTTGTTTTGGGGCTCCATTTGATTTAACTTCCTGGTTGATTCAGAAAAGTAAGCACTTTATACATTTACCTCCAGTAACTAGATGGTTATGTCATGTCAATTACGTCCAATCTGACACAAAACATTTTTTTCCATGGAAGACCAATAACAAGGAATGTGTGAGACTGCTCCACAAAGCTAACAGTGTCAGTGGGGAATGACGAAGAGCATGGCCCAGGAGTATAATGACCTAAACAATACAGTTTTCTTTTTTCAGGGTGACAGTCCTTTCCATTCCATTACTAATTTTACTCCAAGCCAGTGTTCATGCACGCTACTCTAAAAGTTCTTAAAAAAAAAAAATAATCTATAAACAGCAAAGATCAATTCTTTCAAAGTCGTTAAATATTTTACTTTCTAGTAACCATTATTACCCCTCTGTTCCATTCTGTAGTGAAACAACAAAGATGATAAAACTACTTTACAGGTAGATTATTTAGATCTGAAGTTTCCCCTGCTCCTGATTATTTTCCTGTAAAAAGAACTGCAAAGCCAAAACAAGCTGCAGGAAACTACAGGTTGCATACCTTCAGTTGTGTGCATAGAGAAAGATGGTAAAAAGTGCTTATGAGAAGGTGAAATACATGAAGACTTACAGAAGATTTTTTTTTATTTAGTTAAAATATAAAGCAAACAGAACTACATGATCACGTTCATTCTCAAGCACAAATACAATTGTATATAGGAAGTTGCAACTTCTGGCCCCAACTAAGTACAAATACATTCTCATTCTTAAATACATACCGAAACATAATTAGATTTTATAGTCAGGCTTGATTAAGTTACAGTTTCTTTTATGAACAAAGCTTTAACCGGGTCATCTATAGCTTAGGCAAGAGTTAATCACAGCTTCTCTCTGCTTTTAGGATAAAAATTAGGATTTTCTGGAATGGATCACTTCTTATCTTTAGCCTTTTCTGGTATCATCATCATACTCTGCACAGTTTGCTATTTTTCTTGCCCTCAACATACAGTTACACACGATAAGCACAGAAATTCGTATTTCAGAAAAAGTAATTTCTACCTCCATAGTACTATTTAAGAAAGTCTCAGCCTATGCCTTTCTTTTTTTCCATCTCTTCCAATTTTTTTTTTTCAGGAATTTTGTGAAATGTTATTGAAATTGCAAGTCAGTACTTATTCTATGTGTGGTTTTGGTGTATAAAACCACTTCAAAGGCATTGAGAGCTGTTAAAAAATTTCGTTTGAAATGGAGTTTCATAATGTTGCATGTTCTGGAAAAGGTCAGACATCTTTTTTTTTTCATCCATTACATACAACAGCCTACATCAGAGGTAACCTCAGGACAAATTGGCCTTACGTGGTTACTCAGACTTACAGTGACTGCAGAAGAGTAGCATGGAATTTTTGGCCCCCGCAAGTTTACTCTTAACTGATTAATGATGAGAAGGACATGATGCATCCAAAATGCTAAACAAGCAGAAGCCATCTATGTCCATTAACCCAATGGATTACAGAGGTTGAAGAAATATATGTCTCAGGAGAAGGCAGATAAACAGCACTGAGATTATTTGGTAAAATATTTAGTATTTAGCCTATTTGCTCTGGTGTGCTGTGGCTTCATTCTAATCTTCTGTCTCATAAAGCTTCTCTGCCTTACAGCACTCAAAGATACGTAATTCTCAAAGATCAACAGAAACGGCTGCCTTTGAAGTCAGCCAAATTCAGCTAAAAAGGCTTTATGAGAATGCTGATGCAAGTTGCCATTTTGAATGTATGAAGTCTAATTTTCAACACAAAAAATGCAAGCTTATTTCAATAAAGAACATATCTCATTAGCATTCAGTGACTTGAACTGAACTGTATATGACTGATACATATGGCCTGAACTATGTAAGCTACAAATGAAAAAATTCTGCTTAGTAAGCTACCATCAACAAATTTCTCCAACAGTTACTATCATCATCTTGATTGTATTTTCAGTAAGGTACAGCGAGGAACTTCAGAGTTCATTGAAATTTGCAAGATGACTTGATTACATAAAAAGGATGTTAGCTGTTCCCTGCCCGAAGGAATATATCCTTCCCAGAAACATATTTTTGTCAAAACTACATACCAGCAACACTGAACTTTTTCCAGCCTATAAACTCTGCAGTGGTCTCATTTACATAATTGCATAATTATTGTAAAGTATACATGACTTCTAGCACTGTTTTCTTTTTAAAAGCAGTTTTTAAAATTATTAGAGAATTTATATGTATTAAAATCCTTATTCATAAAAGAATGTTTCACTAGGTAAAGGCATTTAAAATGCTAAATCTATGCATCTGGTCAAAATTTTCTAGTTAAGGTCTATTTTGTAATCAGTTTTTTTTAAAGTTTACTAAGAATTGTAACATCTCTTTCTTACATTCT
Organism: Falco rusticolus; assembly: GCF_015220075.1. Lineage (NCBI taxonomy): Eukaryota > Metazoa > Chordata > Aves > Falconiformes > Falconidae > Falco > Falco rusticolus. Next base: position 6,326,739 of record NC_051192.1, on the reverse strand, counting down.
TTCCTTACATCATAGTCTCCTCTAAAGTCAATCTGGATTGACAACCTAACTTCAGAAACACATCTCTGCCTTTCCAAGCTGGACATGTGAAAATGAAAAGTTTTGATGAGACAGCGGCCATCTCCTGGTTCCATAGGGCTTCCCATACTCCAGACACCAAAGTCATGCCTGCATCTTTTTTGTTCCCTGCAGGAACAGTAAAAAACATTTGCAATATCAGCATCAAGTTGCCCAAAAGCCTGCCTGTTTCACCACTAGCTCATCTATTTCCTACAGTAGAATTTTTATTTGGGAGACCATTTCAGCATGGCTGAAAAAAAAATAAATAACTTTTAATCTGCATAGCAAGTGGAACAGGCTTTGAAATCTTTGTCAAAAGTACATAGAAGACATACTAGAAGCAAACCCAGAACCCCATGAAAAGGGTGTGGGGGTGGGTGTTACTATTATTGTATATGAGACTCAAACTTTATAATTGGCTGAATTGAAAGAAAAGTAAAAGGGGCACACAGTACCTTTAACAGCGATACTTCAAGGGCAGGAAGGGTGAAGAGTGACCCTACAAATATCACCACACCATGTTTTTAAGCTCCTTGCCAAGCACAGAAAGTCAAGATCTGCTTAAGTAGAACTGTCAAAAGGATCAGTAATTCACAAGCTTTCAGGAACTTTTTAGAGTCAGTATTTTTTTGTCACAGTGTAAAATCTGACATGTCAGACTATGAGCTTCCTTGATATTAAGGTAAACTAACTTTTCAGATGGCTTCTGCTTCAACCCTAGCTGGGGTTCTAGCCCAGCTGGTCTGCTGTCACCGGCAAAATGGCTTCAGCCTTGACATCCTTCCTTTTTCCCACTTCCCTACTGCCCCTACAGGAAAGATGAAAAAGAAATAACAGAAACCTCAGTAGCAATGTAGACATTCATTTACAAAATTAAAAGAAAACCCAGTCATTCGGCTTTAAAAAAAAAACAAAAACAAAAACAGAGAGGTGCGGGCAGACACCATGGCAAAAGCTATGGAAAAAACACTATCAGAAGATCTCCGAGCAGCTTGTCAGAAGAGAAATGTCAGATTTCACCGTAATTATGCTCAGGAAAATACCAACCCTCAATGTCAATCTCAGCACGCATCTTCGATCATCTATGTTTCCAATCATCGCTGTTTCCAAGCAATTTAATGATGGTGACAATGAATTTTGAAAATTCTACACATAAGTAGGCCAATAAAGCCAATAATGCTTAAAAACAGGGAGAGAAGGCAGATGGCAAGAAGCAAGGGGTTTTGAAGCTTGCAAGTTTACAGAAACAATTGTTTGTATGCAACATTTACTCCATTATCTGTTTTTTCACGAACTTCTGCTTCAGCTACACAGGCTAGAGGAAAGTCTGTCTAAGACTAATGTCAGACCCCTGCCAAGACATGAGGACCTAGGACACGGTCTCTTTGGCACGGCATTACCCTCCTTCATCTGCTCTTCCATTCCCAGCCAAAACCAGGTACCAAAGTAGCATCCACCAAATTCATCCCATCCTACCAAGACTCTTCTGGATTTATCCTTTTCATTTTAGGTATAGTATACCGACAGGTTTCACAGGAAAGTAGTCTGAAATATCTATATACCCATAACAACAACAGGGAGCATAATTAGACGTTCATCAAGACTTTTGCAAGAAGGCATTTGTATTTGCCATGCAATACTTAGTTATCCAAGTAAGTAGCTTCATTATCAAAACCCATAAAGCATCAGACTATATTCACTTCATTTTGTGATTCATTACTTCATGAATAATTACTTGTGAATTTAAATATTTTAAGACATTTTCTCTTGTGTAAAGGTATGTCACCTCTCTATTACATCTCATTACTTCTACATAACAAAGAATTTCTCAAACTAACAGCTTATATACAAGTTTAACAAACTTCAGGTACTCCTTAATTCATTAACAGCCATATAACTTGCTTTTTTCCAGACTTAGAGATGATTGACACTCTGAGCTTGCTGTGCCATTTTATGGTGTAACACGTCAACACACAAGGAAGCTTCCTTGTGGGAAAGAAAGCACTGAAATTTTTCAAGGCTTGTATAGTTTCCCCATTTACCTCTAAGGAAGTAGTTTGTACATACAGCTTTTCCATATTAGAAGAAAAAAAAAAGTTTATGAATGCACTGGTTTTTCACTTGCACTTTCCGTTCAGCCCCGTGGATATACTGCTGTTTGTTGCAGAAGATTTCACAGGGAAACGCATTTTTAAGATTCACATCCTGCTTCAAGGTCTCCAACTAAAGCTGTACGTACTCCATTTGTATTTTAATAGTTCTCTGTTTTACATTCTATAACACAGATCTAAGAATACAATTAGTATTGGTTTTCTGCCAGCATAAAGTTGTGTAATGCTTGATTTTGTGTATGCCAAGCTCAAAGAACATTGTTTTGTTAGAACAAACATTCATAACTAGCTATCTTGATATTCAGTGTGCATGCAGTCGTTGCATTTATTTCCAGAAGCATACAAAATGCAGTAACAACTTAATCCCGTTCTTGAAAGTATAGTATGTGTTACTCCCCACTCTGTAAAGTTAACCGCACTGACAGTCACAGACAGATTTTAAATAGATTCAGAAGCACAGCATACAGTGTGGATATCTGAAATTATTTTTTTCCTTTTCTTGAATATGTGATTATTTAAGGTATGTCAACTGAATGGGGAGCAAAGATGGACAGGCAACAAGGAAAAAGAAAGAAAAATCTCAAATCTTTGTGAACAAGCACAGGAAATAAGAATGCCCAAACTATTTCAGGAGCTTGACTATATGCTGTGTAATTTCCCAAAGCTATCTGGATTATGTGATTTGTATATTTTTTTTTTTCAGAATCCAACAAAACCAGGAGATTTTTATCATATGGACTTTGGTTTTCAGTTTTAAGTCAAAATTAAATTTCAAATCATCCCAGTGTACTACCTGTAATTAAAATTCAAGAAAAAGTCAGTTGGCTTTTGAAGTTGATTTTTATTCCAAAGCTTGTGGAATAGCTAAAATTTTGCTTAGTTCAAGAAAAGACTGATTAAGGGATAAATAAAATAGTAGATGTGATCTACATTTATTTGCTCTAGTCTTGTATCACATCAAGAAAAAAAGGAATGTTTACTTCCTCACTGAAGAACATGACCTTTTTTTTTTTTTTTTTTGCATTCATATAAAAAGGGCCAATAAACTATTTAAACTGGGGAAAATGAAGTGTATCTGATGCTAACTCATGTTTTAGTGCAATGAACGTTAACACTCGCCTTGGCCAGGGCACCATGGGCTTTGAAGCTCCTGGCAGAGAAGGTAGATTGATACCCTTAATCAGCTGCTGAGTGAAGCTGATTTTTTCCATAGCTCAAGCAACATCACCCTACAGACACTTCTTGACCATGACCACAGCTTCTAAACTTCTGGACTCCATCCTTATAGATGGAGATTCTATATGAACTACAGGAACAGAGAATTGCTCACTGATCAGCAACCTGTCCCACCCCCGTAATGCAATTGATGGAACAAACAATGAGGGGAGAATGGTAAAAGCTTCTGGTTACGGAACAGACTAAAATAGTTCAGCTTTCTTCCTTGTTCTGGTGTAGATTCCAACAAACTATTTTGATGTATGTATCTGCCATATGTGCCATATGACACATGTATTTCTCCAAATCCACAGTAGAAAGAAAAATGCCCACTTCACAGATACTGTACAGGGTTAAATTGATTACTGGCTGAACACCTCAAAAAGTGAAGCAAAGAATGTCAAAGAAAAAGAAAATAAGTTTTAGCTATTAAGAACCATAAAAACCTTTTAATTTGTATATCAGCTCTTCAAATCCATCATTTCATTTCATCATGAACTTTCAACAGCTGTTGTACGACTTTACTTCTCCTAGAGTCAAAATTGCAACGTTCACTACCACTACTCTGAAAAAAATTATAATCTCACCACAAGCTTTCAGAGGAAGAGGAAAATGTACCCAACCTTTTCAGCTGGCCACGTTCCCTTCAGCCTCCATCCAAAACGGCTCCTGGAAGTGAAATGAATGTGGCAATGCTTAGGCTTCTCCTCAGCTAGCACGTCTCAGAGTAGGAGTTTAGAAGTCCTACAGTACTTTCAAAAGCAATGTTAGAATAGTCTAAACATTTGTATATTAGTATAGACTTCATGTCTAAAAGAACAAAGAAAGCTGTTTTCCTGAAGAGTGCAGCTTTAATTTGTAAGCAAAATCACAAAATGATGTTGCACTTAATTATTTGGTGGTGAGAAACACCAGAGAACTTGTTCCTATACCGTAGCAAACACCATCCTACAAGGGTTAAACAAACCAGCCACGACCCTCTACTAGATGGCTTGGGCCTTTCTTCCTGCTCTATTACATTGCTAGCTGTGCAGTCATAACAGATCTTCTGGTTTCTAGCAAAAAGATGCATAATGAACTGCTCTGTGGGTGGGCTATAAAAATGCTGACAAACTTGACCATTTTCAATGACTTTTCTGTAAATTTCCTCACTGGAGTGCTTTGCATGTAAATTCCAGCAGCAGCAGTTGCTGCCATAGCAACAGAGTTATTTAGGAAATAATTTAAAGTGAGTACCACATCATATTCAGTCTCTCATGAAAGAAATCAGACTTGGCAGGAGGATGGGAAGTGGAAGAAGAGATATCAGGTCTATGACTTTCAACTGACAAATGAGTTTATGTGTTTCCCATCTATTTACCAATTCAGGGGAACTTCTATAAATTAATACTTACCTTAGGGTGGTGCTTTGTCACTTGTATTGTTATAAAGATCAATGAAACGCTCATGAACAAGTTCACAGACACAACTTCAGAACATTCTAGTCAGCCCATTTCTCCAGCCTGTTGAGGTCCCTCTGGATTGCAGTATGACTTTCGGGTGAGTCAGCCACTCCTCCCAGTTTTGTGTCATCAGCAAACTTGCTGAGGGTGTGCTCTGGCCCATCATTCAGACCACTAATTAAACCACATGTTAAACAGGATCAGACTCCGCAACAGTTCGTGGGGCACATCATTAGTTACTGGCCTCCAACTAGACTCTGTGCCACTGATCACCACCCTCTGGTCCTGGCCATTCAGTCAGTATTTAATCTACCTCACTGTCTTCTCATCCAGCTCATACTTCACCAGCTGCTCGACGAGAATCCTACAGAAGACAGTGTAGAAGCCTCAGTGAAGTCAAGGCAGACAATATTCACTGCTCTCCCCAAGTCTAGGAACCCAGTTATTGCACTATAGAAGTTAATCACATTGGTCAAGCATGACTTCCCCTTGGTGAACCCATGCTGACTACTCCTGACGACCGTCTTGCCTTTCATGTGCCTCAAAAGACTTCCCAGTGTTAGTTGTTCTATGACCTTCCCAGGGTTCAAAGTGAGGTTGACTTGCCTGTAGTCCCCCGGGTCCTGTTTGTCCTTTTCGAAGACAGCAGTGACATTTGCTTTCCTGCAGTTATCAGGCACATCTCCCAGTCGCCACGATCATTCAAAGATAATCAAGTGGCCTCACAGTGACACCATCGAGCTCCCTCAGCACTTGCAGGTGCACTCCATCAGGGCCCAGGGACCTACATATGTCTGGTTTGCTTGATCCTCTTTCACCAAGCATACATCTTCCTTGCTCCAGATCTTACCCCCAATCCCTGGAGCCTTGGATTCCTGAAGGCCAGTTTTGCTAGTAAAGACTAAGGAAAAGAAGGAATTGAGTACCTCAGCCTTTTCTACGTCTTCTGCCACCAGGTCCCTTGCCCCATTCAGCAGCAGGCCCACAATTCCACTTCTCTTCCTTTTGCCACCTACATACCTAGCATCACCTTCAACATTGCTCACCAGACTCAATTCCCAGTTGGGCTTTGGCTTTCCTAATTCCATGTCTGCATGTTCAGTGTTTCCGTGTTCCTCCCAGGTCACCTGTGGTTTTGTGTTGTGTGTGTTCTTTTTTGTGTTTCAGCTTTGACAGGAGCTTCTTGTTCATCCATGTAGGCCTCCTGCATTTTTTCCTGACTTCTTACTTGTTCAGATGGACTGCTCTTAAGTTTGGAGAAGGTGATCTTTGCATATTAACCAGCTTTCTTGGGCCCGTCTTCCCTCAGGGCCTTATCCCATGGGACTCTGCTAAGCAGTTCTTTGCAGTCAGAGAGCCAGAGCCTGCTCTCCTGAAGGCCAGCCTTGTGGCCTTGCTTTTTGCCCTGTTCTCTGAGGATCCCGAACTCCACCATCAAACCGTCACTGCAGCCAGGCTTGCCTTGGACCTCCACATTCCCAATGAGCCCCTCCATGTCTGTGCGTGCGAGGCCCAGAAGAGCACTTCTCTTCATTGGCGCTTCTGTCGTTTACATCGGAAAGTTGACAGCTGTAAAGATTCTCATTCACTCCTACATTCCTTTCAAGAAGCTTACGTGATGCTTTCTTCCAAAGGGGGGAAATAGGGGAGAATTATTTAATAAATTAACAAGCCTCCTAGCTTGTTAACTCACAGGAGGAGAATAAAACAGAATACATTTCTAAATATCTTCTAAATAATGCTGAATCTTCTAAATAAAATACAAATATCACAGTCAAATACGTCATACTTATATAAATGAATAATACCTTTATGATATAAAAATCCACGTGACTTGCCACTGAATGCAGAACAGACACACAGATTTCTACCTTTATCATATTCAAAGACGAAACATTTATACTTGAAGTGGAGAGACCAAGCTAAGTATCGTGATCACCACTGAAGAAGAGAGAAAACCTTTTTTTTTTTCTTAAGAGAAAAAACTTTTGTGTGAAGTGAGTGTTTTTTTCACTAGCCACAAGCCCCCGCTCAGTGCAAGGAGGCTGCATGGGTTGGAACCAAATCCCACCAGAAGGAACTAGCTAAAGTCTGTCTCGATTCCACAGCAAGCTTCCAGCATAGAGAGGATTCCCACCCACTATAAAATATAACTTCATTCTAACTGGAAAAGAGAATTATAGGAAGGATGAGAGAAATGTATTGTTATTAGTACAAATACTTCAACAGTGAACATCAAGAAATTTTAAGTTTCTAACAAGCAATGTCAGTTACTGCATATCATAATTCTGAATTCTTCTTTATTTGCTACACTGATATAAGGTGAATTTCCACATACATGCCTTCGTTGTTTTTATTCCATACCTGTATTATACACAGAGAAACGAGTAACAGAACTTGTTGCTAGACAGTGTTATGGCAGCTACATCCATGCAAGTCAGTAGAGACTCATTTGCCTGCTTATCATCATGTTCTCTGTCAAAATATTCTGTACTTCTTTCAAGGCGTGATTGTTTGCAATAATAATAACATGTGTTCCTCTCAAATCTATTATTACATCACTTACCCTTTTATACATACATATATATATATTAAAAAAAAAGTAATATCTGTGTGTGTACACATGGCTCTAAAACCAGCCATATCAGTGTTTGATCACCTGCTGTAGCGCTAGTGTAAACCAATACTATTGAAAAATATACTATTGTCTGGGATAGTCTTGACAATACTCTCCTGGGTTAGCTAGAAATGCAATGACAGAGCTGGCCACGTCTCTCATCTTTCCAGCTGTACCACCTTCACAATCTGGTACAAGTAATGAACTGGATGAACTCAAAAATACTATGTAAGCCAAAACTATCTTTCAAGACAAAATTCTATTATATTAAATATGTCAGAGTACCACAGCTATAAGTCAGTATGAACTATTTGTATCAGTTGTGTCATATACTGAAGGACTGCAAGCAAAAAAAACCTTAAATGTGTATCACGCTCTTAAAGGATGCATGCATTATATACCTCTTTCTGGTTGCTCATCCATCTTCCTATAAAAGTTATGCCCTCAGCTTGTGAAAAATCAGTTCATAATAGAGAGATATTACTGCATATTAGAATATTCCGGGACTAGGGTGGGCAGCTGGGACACAATATGAATATCAGAGAGTGCAATTAGGACTCTTCCTCGCAGACATGTGCTGTTCATGTGTAATATTACACAGGCTAGTTTCTTGTACTTCTGTCCCTATCTGTGCCTGAAAGATCCAGCTCTCACAATCCTTCTTCTAAATGGTATTTTAACCAAAAACTGCACTGCAATGCTTTTGAGGATATATTATTAGACATTACCTAAACTGGAAATTTCTGGTATCTCAGAGAGCAAACTGGTATCTCCAACCCTTGATTTAAATTTTCCAGAGATTCACTGTGTCTACAAGAGTCATTGCCAATGGACACTGACATTCCTAAAACATGTGCTTGGAATAAGTTCAAGTTAACTTCTCCTGTCGGACTGACACACTTTCCTATAAATCCCTGCCCTCCCTTCACAGAAGTCCCATCAATTAATTGCACTCCTTTTCAACAGAATATTCTCCAAGTATTGCTGCCAAAATTTGCTGTTATATACTAGTATCAAAGACGAAGGGGATTTTTTTTTCTTCACATCATGAGGCATCATTGCTTTCTGAGACACAGAACCTAGTTTACAGTTTTAGTAGCAGAATTACTTGATTGACCACATATTGCAGTATGGGCTGTGTCCATTCTTACTGCTTATTACAGCTTTAAAGTATTTTTTCCCATTTGTAACATTAGAAGCTACAAAGGGAAGGGAGTGCATTTAACTTGCTACTAGACCAGAACACCATGTATTGTTGTTATTTTAAACTGATATTTTTTTTTTCCCCACTGTATTATTTCCCCACCACCACTCGCTACAGCAGGTAAGCTGTCTTTGGCATACCAGCATTGTTTTGTTTGGAATATGTGAGCAGAAAAAGGCAAAGAGGAGGAAATACTTTCTACAAGTGAAGAGATGTTTCAAATTAATTTACTTCAACCATGGTTTTGTACCTTTTCTGTATTCAGATGTCTTTACAAAGTAATTTAGGTTTGCTGTTAAGAAATAAATGCAGAAGTTTCTTCTCAAGTTCCATTAACTAGTTTCATCTACACTGCATTTCTAGTTTCTAGATGTGACACAAAAATTCAAATATCATTTAATTGAAGCATACAGACCATGTTTAGTGGTAACATCAACTCTAACAAGGAGGCCAGGTTTCTTAGTTGTTTATAGAATCTGGTGTTGTTGGGGTTTTTTTTAATTCAATGCTCCATGGCATGTCTATATTAATTCAGAACATTAGTTTCTATCTTACCAGCTAATAAGGGAGTTCATCATCATCTTAGAACAGTGGCAGTATCCCCAAAGTGAAGGTACTATGGTGATGGGAAAATTCATCATGATTTTTTTCTACAGCTGATATTCTTCAAAAAATCTCTGCTTCTGGTTAGAACTTCCATTACAACTCTAATTCAACATCCAATATCAGACATGTCCCTCCTCTATCAGCACCAATTTTCCATATGAACTTCTGACAAAGAACTAGAATTAGGGGATAAGTTTATTACAATTACAGATCAAACTTCTACTTTATCTGTTGAAAGGCACTGTAAACAAACCTGAACCAAAGCATCAGTCTCATATTTCTAGGTTAATCCATCTACAAAATCGGAACACTTCCAACAAAGCACTACCGCATGCCACTAGTGAATGGCCTGCCAGTATGGATAGGACAGGCAGAATTGATGGGAATGGAGAGAGCAAGCACATAAACGATGAGAACACTTGAAAAGAGGCAACAGAAACATCAAATCAAAAAGTGATTGTTTAGAGGGGGAAAAAAAGAAAAAAAAGAGATGCACAACAGTAGAATCAAGGACCAGTTTTAACCTCAGAATATACAGAGAGAATAACTGTACAGCAAGGCTATTGCTTACTCTGTGTTTAATGAAATTGTCTTACTTTTAAAAAAAAAACCAACCAACCATACAAATATAATATTCCCGGAAAAAAAAGAAAAGGGAGATTGTGAGGATAAATATTTAAAATGGTTCTCAATGCTGAAATTTAAGACTGAATGATATCTGTGACAAGCTATTCTACTGCCAACCCAGGACAAACATTTGTACAAGGGACAACAAATCATTTCCCATTCACCTCAGCGGAGGCTGTGGAGGTACACAAAACTGACCCTGTCAGCTAGGATCCAGGTGAGCAGGTAGATATAAAAATTTGTCAAGCTGGAGTTACTGTACAGCAGCCTTTGTGCACTTAAAAAACCCCAAAACACAAGGACAACCAACAGTGGAAGGCAGGTAGGTACACCTTCCCCCAAACTGTGGGGCACAAAGGCCAGTGACAAGTGCGTGGCCATCTCACCAGCTAAAGCTCACTAGCACTAGCCTTTAAAATAATGCTAGAATCCACCACGGACTGGGACCTCTTGATCCCTGTCTCAAGTGCCATTTGCAGGCACATGCAGCCCCAGACAAGGAAAAGTGAGGACTGATAGAAAATATTTATTTAAGTTTAAATATATATATTTCATTGTATACATTTTATGTATTATTTTTTATATATACATATATACAAATAAAAGAAGAAAAATGAGGACGTTGTACTGGCAAAGCTGCCAAGTCATTCTGAAACAAAAGGAAACTTCTTTACCTTGGGTAACCTAGGTCTTACACTTTCACAGGAAAGCATATTTTTGTTTGACTGGTTTACTACAAAGTTCCGAGAGACCATGATGACAGTCTAATCTGACTTTATGTATAGCAGCACAAAAGAACCTCCTCTCATGAATTCTGCAGCAAGCTTAGGACTTCCAGCTGGGTTGGAAAGGAAAACACAAGCCTGCATCCATCAAAAACCCTTCTCTTCCCCAAGGAATCTCATCTTTCTACATACGTCAGCACTGGTACGACCACTTTCACTGTCAAACAGGAAGGAACCCAAAATACCCTGAGTTCCCCCATTTGGGGAAGGTGAGCAATGTACTTCAGTACTTTCAGACCCTGGTTAAAGCATTGTTTACAGGTTTCCACACCGAAGTCAGAGTGTTTTAACTGATTTCACGAAACAGAGTAACTCCATACGTATTATACCTTTTTTCCTCTCAAAAGAGTAAGGCATATTCTAGTTAAACAGTGGTACCAACCTCACCTTGCCAGTGTATCTATCCTAACATGAGCAGAGGTAACAAAGACCACTCCAGTTACCTAAATCAGTTAAGTCATGTGCTACTGTGAATGCGCATTTAGGGAAGAAATTATTCAGGAGTATTTAGGTCACAAATCCTTTCCATCACTGGCATCTGGTATTAGAATTGTGGGCATCTGCCATTTAATGTTTGTTCTAAAAGTAGAAACAGCTTATCCTTAATAAGTATTTAGTATACTGCATATGACTTTGCCAAGAGATTAAATTTCAGAGTTGTTTATAGAATCTGGTGTTGTTGGGTTTTTTTTTTAATTCAATGCTCCATGGCATGTCTATATTAATTCAGAACATTAGTTTCTATTTTACCAGCTAATAAGGGAGTTCATCATCAACTTAGAACTGTGACAGTACCTCCGAAATGAAGGTATTGTGGTGGTGGGGAAAACTCCAGCAGTAAAAATTTCACCACGGACAAAGCTTGGACTTCAAAAGTGTCTATTATGGGGTATTTTGCAAGACACAGCCCCATTTTTGGGTACAGGGAAAGCACAGGTGGTGTTGCCAAGCAAAGTGCTTTACCATCACATCCCCACAGCCTCCCTAAGTAGAGCACAGATTAAGAAGTGACCAGCACAACTTCCACAGATGGCTCCTGGCAGCACTGCTGGAAGCTCACTCGTCAGAAGCACCATGAGAGCCCAGCAGCCTCATACTTCTTTGTACAAAACAGGGAATACAGCAGAACGTTTCTCAGCCTATGAAAGAGCTGGCATTAATTTTCCCAAAGATCTTATCACCGATATAAAAGACCAGGGGAATAAGCCAACCAAGGTTTGTCAGCATTTTAGTGCAAAGTAGAGAATGTGCCAAAAGATAAATGCGGATAATCTGTACGCAGCACTGCGGCACTCTTCAAAGCATGTTCCACGGGATGTGTAACAGGAGCAGTTCCATCAGCTGGAGGAGACTTAAACATGCTCCACAAGCCAAAGACAATCATGAGACACTGCAAGAGAATATTACCTAATCAAATAGATAATAAATTATTGTTTGCCTTCCCTAAGAGTATATAGATTATGAGTTTCAGAGTTCTCTAGAGACTAGGTCTGTTTCATAAGTAACTGTCCGCAGTTTTTCCTATCATCTTAGCATGTTTTGTATATAACATATTCAGAGAGTGTGTGTGGGAGGTCTGCCACTTAGAAATTCTTGACAACAGCTTAGATTTTACAAAAGAAGTTCCATCCTAGCAGCCTTTTGTTGTGACTGTGGATGACCAATTATTGTGATGCTCTGACAGACTTTTTCTTGTGTCACCCAGGAATTGGTGAGGAAAGAGTTAGTAAAAGAAGCTGCTACTGGTCTTCCACTAGTTTATGCAGATGTAACTCTGTTGGCTCAAAATGAACTTAGGCTGGCTGGAGCTTCTCACTTCATTAAGCAGACAAGACCGCTAGACCTACTTTGCTAGACCACCAGATTTGCAAGGCATAGATGCTTAACCAGTCACTTCATCCACCCTGATGAATAACCAGAAACAGAAGGCTGTGAAACAGAACTGCTTTTGGATTACTTTAAGCAAAGTTAAGCAGGGAAAGAAAGAGTAATGCAAGTTCTACTAATAGCAGTCCATATTTGCAACTAATTTTGTAATTCACTACTATGTGGACACACATACATACATCAGCTCTTCAATAACAACTAAAATTGGCCACTTTGTGGCTGCAGCTACTTTCACATTTTACGAAGGTGACCTGATTCCAAGTTCTGCACCCAAGGAGTGCATACACTCCTAATAAAAAGTTGTTTCCAAGAAGGTTTAGAGTACATTGTTATTTATCAGCTGATTTAGGAGAACCCTGCTCACATACTGAGAAATTCAGACATAAGGCTTCTTTGACTGAATGGAGCTTATCTCTTTGGAATGTGGCAAGATAGAGCAAGATAAAAAAAGCAGGAAAATTAAGTATAGGGAAGAAGGATAAGGAAAAAACTAAAACATTTTGGATGAAAGATGTCCCAAGACATCAGAGGTCTTACAGGAGTTCCATTTCACAGGAAGGAAGGTGATTAGAAGTCAAAAATTTAGTCACTTCCCAGAAACCTACCAGTAGCTTTTACTAAAAAACCTTTTCAAGTAGCATCACAAAAATTGGAGTTGTGAGTTATCTCTGGGCCTGCAATTTAAATCATCTAATTAAAAAGCATTCTATCCTCCTCTTGCCTCCTGGAGCAATGCAGACAAGTTTGCTGAAGAACTATTTCCAAGTCTGCAAAATGACACCATCAGTCCTCCAGCCACGTACCCCCTACCTCACACAGATCTCAAAAGCTCCCCATTTCCATTAATCTTCAGCTGCTTTTGAGGAAATCGTTCAGCTCTGCCATGTTGAACAATGGCTGGATGACTGAATATAGTGTAAATCAGTTTGACAAATCACCATGAAACAGAAAAAACAAACTTTTGAAGAAACAATGTTATGAGTGAGAGAATGCTACAGAGGGAGTTGCACAACACTGAAAGTACAAGAGAAGGGTAAATCAAAGGCTGAGGGTAGCTTCCACATATGCACTCTGCAACTTGAATGTAAAGGTGAAGCACGATAAAGAGAAACTTAATTTCAGAAGGACCTGGGTTTCGACCCCTTTCTGATATGCCACAAAATAGACTATTTAAGAGCCCACAAACCCAGAAAACTTAGCCATCTGCCCATATCCCCAAAAGAGCACCCAAAAAGAATTCTCATTATCACTTACTGCTTAAAAAATAAATAATAATAATCAACCTATCCAGAGATGTTTTGAAAACAGAGGATAAAAACTTTTTATTGTCCCTCTAAATATAAAGCTCGCCTCTTCAAATCCATCTCTATCTGCAGATAGATTTTAATCATGTACCTCACAGGCTTTATGCTGGTTTTGGCTGGAATAGAGTTAATTTTCTTCACAGTAGCTACTATGGGGTTGTTTTGGATTTGTGCTGGAAACTGTGTTGATAACTCAGGATGTTTTCATTATTGCTGAGCAGTACCTGCACAGAGTTGTGGTGGGTTGACCTTGGCTGGACAACAAGTGCCCACCGAGCCACTCTATCACTCCCCTCCTCAGCAGAACAGGGGCAAGAAAATAAGATGAAAAAAACTTGCGCGTCAAGATAAAGGCAGTTTTATGAAGCAGCAGCAGAAGTCACATGCATGGAAGCAAAGCAAAACGAAAGATGTGATTCTCTACTTCCCATCAGCAGGCAATGTTCGGCCACTTCCCAGGAAGCAGGGCTTCAGTACATGTCGTGGTTGCTCCAGAAGACAAATAACAAATGCCCACCAGTTCCTCTTAGCCTTTATACCTGAACAGACATCATACAGTATGGAATATCCCATTGGTCACTTTGGGTCAGCTGCCCTGGCTATGTCCCCTCCCAAGAACACCACTGGTGGGGGAGGGGAATGGGGGAAAGGTCAGAGAGTGCTGACGCTATGGGAGCACTGCTCAGCAGCAGTCAAAACACTAGTGCATCATTACCACCTTTCTAGCTACCAACACAAGCACAGCACTGTGAGGGGCTCAGCCAGTCCCAAAACAAGAGCCAAGGGCTTTTCTGCTCCTCATCCCACCAGGAAGCAGGCTCTGGGTGCACAAGAAGCTGGGAGGGGACAAAGCTGGGACAGCTGACCCCACCTGACCCCAGGGATATCCCGTACCATATGATGTTGTTCTCAGCGTATAAAGATGGGGGAAGAAGAAGGAAGGGGAGGATGTTCAGAGTGATGACGCTTGTCTTCCCAAGCCACCATCAGGTATGATGGAGCCCTGCTGTCCTGGGGATGGCTGAACACCTCCCTGCTGATGGGGAGGGGTGAATGAATTCCTTATTTTTCTTTGCTTGCGTGCGTGGCTTTTGCTTTACCTACTAAACTGCCTTTATCTCAACCCACGAGTCTTCTCACTTTTACTCTTCTGATTTGCTCCCCCATCTGACTGGGGGTGGGGGACAGCAAGCAAGAAGCTGTGTGGTGCTTAGTTGCTGGCTGGGGTTAAACCACAACAATCCTTTTATAAAAATTGACAATAAAACTATCAGCAGGATAATCTTCCTGCCCTGTGTTTAAATGACTTGAGAAGTACTCTGTGTCCTTGGAATAAATTGACTCAAATACAAGAGTACAAGATGCAAGATAAGAAGAGAGATCAATAGAGTAATGTGCAGGTAAGCAGGCGAGCCAATAGATACATATCAGTGGTAAAGCAGGTAGTTAAATACAAATACAATGCAGCCCAAGATCACTATACCAACAAATTAGAATGTTATCAGCCACTAATTTAATGTCAATCAGTACACCTGCAAGAAAGTAATGAAATAAATGTTGCTATATGTAAAGCAGCATTAATGAAAATCCCTATCCACAAAACTGGGTTCATATCCAATAAACAAAGCACAATTTTATTAAAATTCCTTTAAAAAGTCAATTTGAAAATATTGATTCAGAGTAAGATTTATATTGTCTAGTTTATAAAACACAGACAATTAACAGCTGGAATAAATTCAAAGATACTTTATTATAGTTAGGCAGTTGCATGATGGACCCTCCAGGGGAAAGCAACCAACCAACCAACCAACCAACATCCCTGCCCCCAAAAAAGAAAAAAATAAAGGAAACAGAAAATAGAGGTCTGAACAGCTTTGTACTCTCTTAGAACAAAACAAAAACCTCTGCCTCTGGTGCACTCCAATTTCACCACCTCCTTGCATGCTGAGATTATTTCAGAAGGAAACTAATGAATCTCCAAATCCACCCCTTTAGCTGTTGTGACTATCAGCTTAAGCCCTGCATTCTTCAGCTGGGAAACCTTGTCCTGTGCTTTGCTCCTAAGCCTAACATTCTGCAATGCAGGAAGAGGTATAAAACCAGATCATGCTAAAAATCAGCTCAGCAGCACAGTAAATTCCATCTGCTGTTGCATCAAAGACGAATTACATACCGTTTGCCTTCACTGAACTACAGGAAGGTTCTAAAAATATGTAGCCACATAGTCCTACTAAGGAATAGCTCTGCCTTATCGTTTTGGCATCATAAATGTTCTGCAACAGTAACGTCTGCTAAGATGTAGAGACCCAGCCTTGTTAAAAAAAAAACAAAAAAAAACAACCCCAAACCAAACAAAAAAAACAAAACACCTTCAGATGACTTCCCAGAATACTAGAATAGTTTAGATTGGAAGGAACCTTTAAAGATCATCTAATTTACTCTGACCTGACCAAAGTTATTCATATTTGTCCAACTTCATAGTCATGGCTATGCAGTCCAAAAAATATTTTATGATTTTCTACTAACTGTACTTCAGAATACTCCCCATACATATAGTACCAAAACATTTTCTAGGAGTTTTAGAACTTGACCACTGTATCAGGACCTTGTGCTTTTGAGCTGCCATTATTTATTAAAGTTTTTTTATTTTATTCTGCAACTGGGATACTTTTGAATAGTAGATCTCTTTCAAGCATACACTGGCCTGTGTTTACTGTGACCAGTCACCAGAATCCCAGGAATGCTTGTTCCAGCAAGTACCTACAGGTAATAGTTACAACATCAGGCTTATGATGACCAAGAATTGAAAGGGTGATTGCAAATGGTTATACAGAGTCAGATGAGAAAGAATAGAGTTTGGAAAGTGAAGACCCTCCCAAAGAGAACAACAGTCAAGTTCTTTATGGCAACTGCAAATAAGAATAACAACCAGTTCATGTATTCGATCCCTTAAATCTGCGTAACAAAAGCCAAAAGCTCTTTTGGTAATTTATTTCCCTGAACATGTTCCTCTCCAGCAAGATAATTTCACATAATAAAATAATATGATAATATTGCCAAATAATTTTTTTTCATGCTGTTTGACATGCTTTAGCTTGCATATGGATGTCCATCCATTCATCCACCAGCTTAGTGCTTGTAAAAATCACATCACATCTACACTGATGAGAACCACATTTGAGCATGTATTTCAAAGGAAAATCAAGGCTCTACAGCTTAGTTTTCAATCACCTACATGGCTCCTCTAAATCAATTTTAAAAAATATTTTTTTAAAAAAAAAAGATGTACTAAAGTAATAGAAACCATTTCAAAACTTTGTGTAATATTGCAACTCAATTTTAAAACTGGAATTAAAAGTACTTCAAAAGGAAAAGAAAACAAACGCACCTCCTTTGAGGAAGTACGGTTGCAGGTAGTCATGAAATAATGTATCAGATGTTCTCCTTGTCTTTGTGTGTATTACAAAAAGTCTCCTTCCTTTCAAAAAGATTCCAAAAAAGACAAAATTCAGAAACTGCAAATTCCATTTGAGGAACAGTGAATGGAAATAGATCTGGGCCATTACCACACCACTTTTAAGTTGTAAGATCTAATACTACTCTGGAGGGGGAAAAAAAAATCAATTTGTCAGGCTGCGAGATAAAAAGCATTTTCCCTTGCCTTCTTAGCGAAGCACAGACAATCAAATACTGTGTTCATCTGAACTACAAAGCCTGGTGAGCACTTCAAGATATGAAAAAATATGAATAGCCAAACCTGAAAAAGGTCCTTGTAGATTATTATTAAAATAAAACGATAAGAGCTTTTCTTGTTTAGAGTTTCCGTTTCTATTGCCTAAAAAGTAACAAACAGAAGTCATTGATTGCAGTGGTTAAAAAGATATCTGGTTCCAGCAGAACTTCTATAAATATCACTTGCAATTGTTAGCTGATTTACTGAGTTGTAGCTTTCACAGCAATACTGCTTGATTAATATAAAAAACTATGTATATTTCTGCACCCTCACAATGGAATTGGAATTCTTGGCCTTTTTTAAAAATAGTCAGTGATGATGGACTGCACTTGGAAACACAAGAAGAATTATGTGCAAAATAAACTGCCTTTCACATACATTGCAATTCAAGAGCATCAACACCGACAGCTGAGATGCTTCAACTATTCCGGGCATCAACAACTGTGATTTGCAGGGTCTCTGATTAATACTGTAAATGTCATTAATCCAAGAGGATGTTCAAATTATGTCCAAAATCATTTTGCTTGTGCCTTTTATTTAATAAGGTCTTTCACCTGCATTCATTTAAGATTGCAAAGTTCAAACTGCTGCAGAGTCAGGCATCAGTTGTAAGACTTGAGTGGAAGACAGGCGTAATCATCACTTGTTTGCTAAAGGTCATGGTTTTTAATGGGGCCTCTTAGATTACACTCACTAACGGTCCCAGTCTGCCCAAGTGACTATTTTCGGACAATGGCCATGGACAGAATTTCTTCCGCAGCACATTTGACCTGTTATATTTACCTCTGGTTTCCTGGTATGTGGTGGTCCACAGCTTGTAGACTATGTAAGATTTATAAGACAAATCTTGTGGCTGTCTCGTTACTTTAGAAAAGGCAAAAATCAGTCCTTCATATCTACAACCAGACTAATTTGACTTTTACTGTGAAAACTTTTATAAGGCAATTTTGGTAACATACCAGCAAAATTAACAGCAAGTAATTACCAAAACATTGTATCTATGTTTGTATGTTGTGTATGCAGATAGTAGATACACGGATTTTCTAATGGATCATTGTTTCTGTACAGTGAGCAATTCAATGACCCTAATACAAGGTGATAAGAACTTGCTAATAAAATATTAGATACGTTAAAGAAGTCTGAAGGCTGTTGAAGAAAAATAGGGGTCTTTAACAAGCCCCCAGAAATTCAAGCAGCAGACGATAGTGGAGACTTTTGACAGTACTGGTGCAGGATGCTACCTGGGCTGCAGAGCTAAAAATACAAATGGTATATTGTCAAATTCCTAGTAAAGGAATGCAACCTCGGGAGCTGGGTAAAACATACCACATGTAGCAAAACTCGGATAAAATAGAATTTTGGGAGCAACAAACAAAAAGCAAGAAAGATGACTGTGTTAGCAAACACAAAACAATAAATGCATGCAGATCCAAGAGCAACAAGGAAGAAATATTCAATATCAATGTAATTCTCTTTCTCTCAGGATGTAGATGTAAACCTTCATCAACCTTCTAGAAGATAACTTACCACTACTGACCCTAGGACCCTAAGGAGCCTAGAGCAGTTGAGCCTAACACCAGAGGAAGAAATAGATACTAAACAGCATGTGTATATCATTTTAATTATACTAATATTTGAAATTAGCAATAATTGGATAATTAGAGATACTGATGTGAGTGTCTATCTGTGTGGAGTATTCTAACTGGACAAATAACAACTCTGGTTAGATTGCTAATTCTTTAATTAGACTAAGAAAAAGATCTTGGCTCTGCATATAAGGTGCATTTCTTTAGTCCACATAAACTGCATGGGCTGTTTAGTTTGGTTCCTTGCTCAGGGAACTTGGCTAAAATTTCAGTTCAATAAAATTAGGCTAATAAAAAGTTTTTTATTATATTTCCATACTGAACTGAAGCAGTGAAAATTGAACTGAAGATGCAAAAATAAACATATAAAAATTTTTTGTGGTTGCAGAAGGAAAAGCCTGGTCAGTCTTAAACTGTAATTTGCCATACGCCTCTCAGCCACAGCCAGAAACAGCACAAAACCCAACAAGCATCAGACCTAAAATCATCCACTGTCTAGGACCATGACTCAACCCCATTAGCAGACAGCAACATTCTAAAAAAACAATTTAAAGTGATATTGATTCTAGTGTTACAGCTCCAGAGCTGCCATTTATAATCAAAAAAACTTACAGCTGCTGAGAGGTGAAAAATATTTCTGACAACTCTGACAAATAAATTGGGCTAGTATCAGGGATTTTAGAAGTAACATGCTAAGGTTACTTGATAAAAGTTTATGAAAAGTGGAAAAGAAATTGGACACTAATCCAAAGTGAGGAAAATATTTTCCAGCATTAGCAAAGCCAACCATTCCAGAGCACACAGTTCTGTTAGTAGGAGAGGCAAATGAAGAGAGACTTCAAAAAAGAAATGCTGCAGAGTTTTAAGAGGGGACACATTGGAGCTGCTAGTTCAGAAGTAATACTTGTCAGAAATCTGAACATATTTGAATCTCTTCAACAAAATATTACATGAAAAAAATGACCCAGCTGAGAAATAACAGTTATTAAATGCCCAAACCTGCTGATGCAGTTCTACAGAGAACACATACTTCTAATAGCATAGTCCTTCCTCTACCTGATTCTCTCCCTTTGCTCAAAGGCAAATCATTTCAATGCATGGATGTAAAAAGTAATAATAAAGGAGAGGATCACACTGATAAAGCAAGGAACTATTTAAGCTGGGTGGGAAAACTTAGTCATAGCTAGAATACCAGCTGCAAACATGGTACACGTGCACACACACGGTTTGGGGAATTGCATCATGCTGGTGATGGCACAGGTGCGGTATCAGCCTTAGTAGGTGTGTGTGGGGGGGGGGGGGAACAGAAAAAAAACCAACCAAAGAAAAAAAAATAAAATAAAACCCACAACAAACCAGCACACAACCATGACTGCTAAGCAAAAGAAACTGATCAGCCAGTTGTTTTGCAGGCCTGCTGATGTTCCACAGGAATACTGTGTATGGATCCGCAGCGGTTCATTCAGACCATCACTAGTCACACTACACTCATGCTGCCCACATGAACGCAGATTGAAAGACTGGACTTTCTGCTTCAGCACAGCGAACAACAGGATATATTGCCGAGAGGCACAATTACAATATCTGTTACAAAAATTAAAGTTTGGGGGAAATACAGTGTGGATTAATGTCCCTTTAGTTACACTCGCCGCAACACTTCAGTGTTCTGACTAGTTTTAAACTGCTGGAAAACAAAATCTCACAAATGTGGCTACCACACACCAGTTTAGTTACAGGCACCCTCTGTTCTATTAGTGGCACGAAAAATCCCCACGTTTGGATTCCATAGAATTACATATTATTTCAAACCCAGCATTTATCGGCATTACAGAAGGAAGATTAGGCTGCGGTGGTTAGAAAGCAGAAAATGCCATCCTGTCAATAAAGGTCAGCACTTCCATTATTGTTGCTTGTTTCAGCACATGAGTTTCCCCTAGACAATTTACAGGAAATGGAAAGGAAAATAACCAAATCATTGGAAAAATTGTTACAGATGCCATCTGGTCTTCACAGATGGGCCTGTACTGTAGGTCACGCACATCTCCTTTCCCTCTGTCATCACTCACTGAAGAACTCCAAGCAGGTAAAGAAACAAAAGCAGTGACTTTAAAAAGTATACTAGCAGCACACCAAGTAGAAATTTAGCCACTGTATCTCCACTTCACACTCCGCTGGGAGTCAGGAGTCTCCAGGCTGATGAAACCTCACTCCAAAGGGATACAAAACCTGTTAGTCAGGAAGTCAAAGGCTAGATCTGTAATGAATCACAGAGGAATTGTGAAAAACAACTGGGAAAAAAGGTGTACCAGAAAAAAAAGGCAACATTCATTATTACAATCCTGCCCTCGCTACACTACACACTGTTCAAAAATGTAATTAACCTTATTCTCAGTGTCTTTTCCTAATCCACCCAAATTACCTCCAAATTACAAATGGGAAACAGAGGCACAAAATTACTAATGTTTTGTCAAACAGGGCAGCAGAACTATGATTCATATCCACGTTCCCACTGCCCAATTTTCTAAATGCAGAATTTGATTTTGGATACTCTCCTTGCTCTTAAGCAAGCCACACTCTGGTAATACTAAAAAAAAATCTCCACCCATGAGGAATTTACAGTTTTTACAGCATTGCACAAATAAAGAGCTTCTGCGGTTCCAGTTTTCCTGCTCAGAGGAGTGGGGAGGGGTTGTTTACTTTTAAGATAAATGCCGTTTCATGTATTATTTAAAATAATACCTACCTCTTACTTATTTACATCCTAAGGGGTTAAGCACAAAGTGGCTGTGTGCCTTTCAGCTTGCTTGATACAAACTGATTTATTCAAACGCATTCTGCAGCACAACCTAGACTTAACCTTCCTTCTCTCAGACTCAGCCTCCCTCTGCCTGATCACACTCAGGCCTGAAGGGAGGCAATCAGCGGAGATCTGACAGATGAGAAGCGATATAACAGACCACTCATCACAAATCACCCTAGCATGAGCAAAAATCACAGCTCCTGTTGCATTTCAGCATAACTTGCTATCCACCACTGCTTTCCCACTGTGCTCTAATGCAGATTATATCCTCAAGACACCATCCATTTCTTCCTTCAGGAAAAAGGTGTTATACTGGCTAATGACTATTATCTCATTTAATCCCATGTGTCAGAAGTCATTCACTGCATTAATAGCTAATGCTACAATTGATATGTCAATTACAAAAACTTATTTAGCTTGTAGAAGGGCGACTCATTCAAAAGTCATCGCTACATTTACTTTGAAGGGAAAATGGAAAATATAAACAAAACATAATGTTTCATCTAATTCATTCTACAATACAGCCTACTTCAGTGGGAAAAAGCTGGAATTCACACCTCTAGCGTGCTACCAGCAGGACACACTGCACAAGAACTTCCGTAGTACCGCATGGTTCCTGTGTTGGTGAAACGCTACTTTTCAAGGAATTAACCTTAATAACCCAAGTGAGAACAGCAATTACCCTGCACTTAGAGCCACACAAATAAAGTAAAATTTCACTTTAGTTCTACAAGGCAAATGGGAAAGAATTAAGCCTAGTTTTGGTGAAGTTTTTTTTTTTAAAAGGAGGAGAAGGAGGGGCGCATTTTCCCATTTTTCCCTTCAACTGCATCTACTATATGCTTCAAATGTTCAAGAAGGTGCCCGTTCCAAGGACAGGTAACAATGCAATAACACAGCACATCGAACGTTTCTAATACGGTCATGTCAACTGTGGACTACTCAGCTAAAATCCATTTACCCTGTCTTTATGGATGACATGAAAAGGTCAAAAAGGTGGGATAAGGGAGAAAAGCAAGAACGTACAGAAACATATTTCTTCTTGCTAAAGCCTGCCAAGATAACAAAAACCAAAAACTCTGACACATGGATCAAATCAGGTGAATGGTTGAATTTCTAGCAAGCTTCACTTCCATTTTGGTGACCCTGAAATTCTATTCTGAAGGTGATGCAAAGACCGTTCCATGCACCGAGGGGAAAAAATGGAAATTACCTAGTCTCAGAGCCTTTTCTGAATAGTCCCCCCAAATCACTTCATCACCTCTTATTTTATAATTAGACTGTAAATTTTATGGACAGAAATTATCTTTTCAGTTTGCCAACAGAGCACTAAGCCCAGCGGCCTCCTTTGTGTAACACAAGTGCAGGTAACAAACACCAGCATTTAGGCTGGCTGATGAACACACCATGACAGTAGACACTTTCCACTCTGGAAACTGCAGAACAAGCATTAATGAATTAAAACCACCATTAAAAGACTTGATCAACAATTTGACCAGGGCACCAACATCAACACTTCGCATGAAAAATCCTGTTCATGAGATCAGCACTCATTCCTCCCTCCCTCTCTCTCAGCATCCCTGCGGAGTGTTTGTTCACAACCCACGGGAAAGAGCACATCCTAGTGGAACTCTGGCACCATTTCCAGAAGCATCTGCACAGCCCTGGTGGTCTCCTTCAACTCTGCCTATTTTTCCACACTCACCAGACAGCAATCGGTGGTACAGCTCACACGAAGACAACCATATGGCAAGTGACAGAATGAAGCGATGCTAAATATCGTTCTTTCAGTGCCTCACATGCAGCGTTTTACCCTTGAACCTACTCTCCATGTCCTTTAATATTGCTGAAAGTGACTAAGAATAACCCCGTAAAATGGTCTACTTAAAGAAACCATTTCACAGGACCCAACGGGTAGGATTCCTGTTTGAAGGGGAAGCAAGAAGTAGAGTTCTTCAATACCATTAAAGAAAAAAAAAAGAAGGAGAAAAAAAAAAAAAAAAGGATGGCAAGTCAAAGTCCTGTGCTAACACCCTTTCAGACAACATAAACTGACATCTCAGCATCTGCATCTTCATTTATACAACAGACATCAGTGAGCTGGAAGGAAATGTAGAAACTTTGGAGGCAATCCATGGTTACACGTTAATACCTGTACACCATGTCTTATCCTCCATCATTTAAGGTGAGAGCTCCTAAATTTTGGAATACAGTAGAAAAGATTGTTAAGTCCAGTGTCCTGGAACCAAAACTTAGTTGTCCATTTCTAGACACGAAAAAAAAAAAAAAAAAAAAAAAAAAACCACCCATAAACCAAAAGAATTGCAGAGACAATAGTATTGGCTGTGGCCTGTCTGGCCAACTACGGACCAAAGCTGCTGCTAAAAGGTTAACGGCGTGACTGCTACAGATAAATACCAACACAACTATGGAAACAGAACACAGCCACACGCTTTTCTTCTGAAAGGACCTCAAAACAGGTTAAAAAAATATAATTTTATACCTTAGTAAAAGCAGGACTGTGTCTTTAGTAAACAGCTGGACATGAACTTCAACATCCAAAAGTAATGCTATGGAAGCAGAGGTGATGATAAACAGAAAGCCAGATCAGAGCTGTTTTTTTCCACTATAAATGAACCTAAGTGCTTCAGGTAACAGCTGGCTGTGGAACAGAACATGCTGAAACTTTGTAAAGATTTTTCCTATAGTGAAAGTATTGCTCTCGTACTACAGGTTCTTAAGAAATAGGCACAGATAAAGCACAATATCATTTATCCCTGTTTTAACCAAGCCAAAGGCATTTCTCCTCTCTCTTGGAAACCAAACCAGTGCGTTAACTTTACTGGGAATTAGTTTGGCTCTTCTCTCATGGACACTGCTGTTCCCTCCAGACCACAGGAGCCAGAACCTAAACATTTCATTCAGGTCGTGTGATGATTCCACAGCTTAATAGACATGATGTATGAAAAGGTACTAAAAACCTTTAGCTCCTAGTGACTTGAATGAGATTTGTCGTTGCTTAGTAACTCTTAGAAAAAAACAGAGACAATTGAAAGCTAGTAATACTGTGAGCAGCTGGGTAGAACTCTTGTTATTTATAAAATTCCAGCTGTTTAAACCTGCATTCCTACGACTGTAGTACTTTACCATCTGATGTAATACTTTGTACAGACTGCCTTAAATTTATCAGGGTAAAGAGCAGATCACAGAATTTCACTAAGTGACCAGACCACCTATTTTACAGATGACACAGCTAAAGTTATACAGAAATCTTAGTAAAGCCCTGTAAGACAGCGTTATTCATACACTAAGTTTTCCATTTGCTACTAAGCCATCCTGTTTTACAATTTTGAACTTGTTCTTCAGCTTACACTTACACGCCTGCAGCATCAAACATGCTGACATCAGGGATTTTGTGGTAAAGCCACGCAATGTTCTATATTTGCCTCCTCCATACAGATAAGGGTGTACAACATAAAGAGAATTCTTGTCATAAAACACCTGTCTCAAGTTTTGTGTAATTTTGAAGGTTGATTAAGCTTTGCCATTCTTCTTGTTGATATTGGCTCTATATCAAATGCAATTATGTGTGTCCTGGTGAATCTACATCTGAGGGCAGAATCTATCTCACAGAAGACAAATACCTCTTACAGCCTGTAGTTCAGAGAAGTGTAGGTGTTAAGAAGCACTAATATGTCTTTCTTTCAGAAGGCATTCAGTAAACTGCTTATTCATCCTGACGTAAGAGTAGATTAGAAAAAATGTGGTATTTCACCAGAATTCAGGGCACTTAAATAACAGCTATTCGAAATACTTCAGTGCAGTTCATGTTTACAATGTGGAAGGCAAAGTACAACACTGTAACATCATATACATGAGATACTGTCAAAAACTATTGCATATTTAAATGCCCTCTAATAAAACCTTTTTTTCATGTTTACTCAGTTACGATCAGTTATGAATCAATAATCAGATTACAATAAAAGCGGGTCTGACTGGCATAATACTCTTTCCAAAATAAATTCCATGGGAGCTGTAAGTAGATATTTTTTTAAAAAAATTATTTATTTATTACTGTGGATTGCTATTTAATCAACAATGAAGAACGGTCACAAAAGCGTACAGCTACAAAGGCAACGTGCCAGGAAGGGTCCTGACCCCGCAGCCTCCCACGAAAGCAGAGCCACCCTACTGCTGCTGCTTGTCCTCCAGCAGCAGGACTCTGCAGCGCTGAGGGGGTATTTATAACTGCCAATCCATTTGTTAGGCTACTAAGTGCATATGCATGTACGTACATACATGTACGTTCACATTATACAACCATCTACGTCACCGAGAATAACTGGAACAGAAAGAAAAAAAATCCTTTGGTGTTATAGGGGGCGATTTTTGCTTTCAGCCAGATAATCCTTGTACCTCTGAACGGCATTGTGAGGAGATCGGTCCTCTGTGTGTGCTGTCACTTCCTCGGTGGCACCATCCTCCCTAGAACTTCACACCATGTTAGTCCAATAGGATTCCACACAGGTCAAAGGAAGGAGAAAACAATCACGCAACTCCAGCAGAAGTGATGCAGAAGAGTTAATACAGTTTCAACATTCCCATTTTACCCAGATTCAGTAAAAATGGTACAAGAGTGCCAGGAGAACTATAATTTCACTGTGATGGGTAAATTTCTATGTGGATGGTCCTTGGGGTCTATTCAGCTCTTGCTTAAGGTTTTTCAGAATTAAACCAGCACACCTTTGACATGAATACTACATAATAAATTCTTAGAGACTTCCCCAAAAGGATTTCTCATTTGAATGACGCTGTGGATCTAATATGTTTCAAATTTCATTTAATGGCTATCAAAGATGTCCTCAATTGAGTAGTAATAGCACAATTTTAAAAATCTTGAAAAACAGGCATCTTCGTTGGAAAAAGGTAGATAAAGTATACATTACAGGGTCATCTCTACAGTTCCTGTTCATCAGCAATAAACTTCTAGCCGGAAGTACATTTGAAGGAAGAGCAGATAACAACTGTAAGAAAAAGCAAGAACGTTGTCTCTGGCTTTTGACACCCTGATCACTTACACAGACAAAGGAGCTCCTCTGAAACTCAGCTTATAAAGCTGTCTTCTCAGAGATACACAGACCATTACAAACAAATTGAGAGAGATCCACAACAGTATATGACCAAGGAAGCTTTCAAACATATATATATATATATATATATACACCCACAGAGGAACACAAAACAGGCTCCAAATTTTAGGAGGCTAAATAGTCCAAATGCCAAGCTTCCATCCGTGTCAGTTACGACGTCTTTAGGTTATCTAGTAAAAGCTTCACTGACAGTTATGACAGTTTTATGAGATGCTCCTATACCATTCCTACAGCTCCATTTCTCGGCCAGCCTGCCTTCCTGCACTAACCCCAGGCAGTCCTCGCTCTCCAGATGTGTCCGCAGTTCCCAGCTCTGCTTCTCAGACAGTTCAGCTCCAAGGACTCGTGTCCCCTGTGGCTTCCCAGCCAACCTCATTCCCACTGTACCCGTTCCAGTTACTCTTATAACTAGCATGTACTTTAATAACTAGCTCAATCTTTTTCTCGCCAACCTTTTTTCTTTATAGCTGGTGGCAATCAAGAGCAGAAATCAAAATTCGCAACTGATCCTTTCACCACAGAAAACTGTATGTGTACTTTTCCTTCACAGCACCATCATCTCAAAGTTTCATCTGAAGATGTTTTCCTGAAGTAGCTGATCTCTTCCTACTATTACTAATCTTACCCTCAAGCTTTTCTTCCCTTACTCATTTTTATGAAGTTCTTATTAACACTATTAAAATCCAGACTTTTCTTGACTTGATCACACTTGGCAAAAGGTATCCTTCTACATTTCCAGCTTCTTCCCCCTACTATTGCAATCTGTTTCCATAAAAAAAAAAAGAGAATCCATTCTGGGTAGTATTTTGCAAGCTCAGCCCTAATGGCTCCCTCTTCTGTAGAAAACAGTTTGCTCTGTTTCACCAAAAGGAGGATTTTTAGCTTTTCCACTGCTCTGATATTCACTGTCATGCCTCAGTTTACCCATATTTAACCCAGAGATTAATTATATGCACCTCTTTTACAAAAGCTTTATTTGTTTAGAGATATAGCTGAAAACCAGCTATTGTTCACACTCTATATTATTATATATCTGTAGTCTCCACCTTCCCAAATGCTTTGTCAGAAAAGTTTTACAGCACGTAAAAAAACATTAAATATATTCTGCTAGTGACTTTATTCTGTTCTTTCTAGGTTTGATCTCAGATTTAGGTTTGTAAATGAACTGCACAAGCCAAATTTCTTCTTTTAGCAGCTTTTACAGACTGATTTGAAGAAGCTGGTGTAGTGTTTCCTATACAAAAAATCACAATTATGCTTCAATTGCTTTGTGATTCCTGAATTGAGAAAATAGCCACATTTTCACAAGTTGTATTTACATGCAAGTAATTTAATATGGCCTCATTATAGTTCATGTAAGCTTTACCATGAAGCTGTTAATTTATGCTAGAAGTTACTATAAAAATTCCTGCAGTCCACAAAGAACATTGTAAGTCTGAAGTAAAACAAAACAAAACTCAAAAGTCCAAAACAATTTCTGACTCGATATTGAACGTCACTATCAATAGCATCATTGTTTCCATAGCTACAAATGTAGACCGCTTCAAAGGAAAGAAGCAGAGAAACTGAAAATGACAATGTACAATAAAAACAGGCACAGACAGTTTTCAAACGGCACACGTGGGATGAAGAAATTAAGTAATATGGTGGCACAGAGTTCTGCGGGGTTTGGGGATTTGACAGTAATGCCAGCGATCCGAGCGCATCCAGCTCGGAATGGTAAGCAGCAGTAAACCTCTCTCTGCAGTATCACTTGATACATTTCTACACCTAGTGGAAGGAAGAGGAGAACAGAAAAGGATGGAAAATACCAGCAGAAATCACCAAAGCAAACGCATAGGGCAGGTGCCCCTCTCACAAATCTAGCCACCTGCAGACTCAAATAGATATGTTTTTAATCAGGTTTCCTTGGCATTTTCAGTGGTTCTGTATAGTTGTGGAGACAATCAAAACCTTCACACTGCTCTTATCACAAATGATGCCAAAACATGCACGTTAGACCTAGTAAT
This sequence comes from Falco rusticolus, assembly GCF_015220075.1. NCBI lineage: Eukaryota > Metazoa > Chordata > Aves > Falconiformes > Falconidae > Falco > Falco rusticolus. Next base: position 6,297,603 of record NC_051192.1, on the reverse strand, counting down.
AACAATAACCATTCCAGGAGAGGACACAGCAAAGTGAATCACTGCACAGGGGGGAGATACAAAACACGAGGATGAGAGGTGCAGGGAAACATGCAGTCTCACCACACGAATGGTACTCCCCAGCATCTAGCAACCACTCGATGCTTCAGTCTTAAGTTCCTGCTCTCTAAATATTACCTATGAATAGCTTACTTTGCTATCAACCAACTACTCTGGAACTATGACAGCCTCATAACACTCACACTGGATAGGGAGGTAAACTCCATTGATTCTGGAGCTGGAATTCTGAGGTCCACAAATGTGGACCTTTCGCTGTCAATTCTATTATGACAAGTGTTGGAAGAAAACCAAAACCAGCATCCAAGACTTGCAATGGTAGCACTCCTCTTCCGGGAAGAAGAAACTGCATAATGTAGAGGTATACTGTAATTTAATAAAGAAAAAAAACCCAACCCAAAACCAAAACCAAAAAAACCCAACACTTCTCTAGTACCTGAGTACCTGAGAGTACCCTGAAATCTGCAATAAAGTAACAAACTCAGTGGTTTATACTGGGAGCAAGACGCCTCCACAGGCTGTGATGGCATACTCAGAAATGCACGGTATCAGACAAATTCTTCCCTTATGAAAGGGAGTGACAGCACTTCAAAAAATCCCACCTACCAAGTCTTTCCTTAGGCTCACTGGCTCTAAATCGTATCTGCAGTATCATTTTCTTCCAACAATCTTTTTTAAGGGAGCAGTTGCTGAAAGCCACGTGAGAACACAGTATTCTCTGCACATATACCCTATACACTGGAAGTCACCTCTGGTCCAAGCAGAGGAGAAGGAGAAGGGTTAGTAGAAGATGGTGGTCACTGTTTCCTCAAATGTTGCCACCGCACAGCTATCACAATTGTAAAATATCCTTTACAACAACATTCGCTAGGTATCGTGCTTCGGAGGTGTAGTTTCTATGAAGAACTTCGGATCACAGTAAACTAAGAAGTAGCTTGAGATTTCAAATTCAGCCCGTGCTATACAGGAGTACTGGCACATATAACCTTCAACAATTGTCACCAGAACACACCACCTCATTATCTTCATTACAGCACTGAAAGCCCCAACTGTCAGTAATTCTAATCAGCTTTGGCAAAAGCTTTTAACACTGGGGGCAGTGAGGAAGGTAGAGAATCAAAGTCTCAGTCACAAGAATATTACTATTCAGACAAGGCTAATCTTGTTGCTACAAAATAAAGCTATCATCTCCCAAATCAAGCTAGTTCAGACAGCAATACAATAACCATTAAACTTACAAATTAGAACTCCTAATCCTTGCAGCGTATGTTTGACTAAGAAAGTAAGCAAAGCACAGACCAGAAAGATAAACAAAGCTTTAGCAAGGCTAGCAATAGGTCTGAAATGGAAGTTCCTCAAAGACAATTCTTGTTCTTTTAATTATTACTGCCATGTGTGAGATTGGGGAACAAAAAACAAAAACAAAAACAAACAAACAAAAAAAAGTAGGTCAGGCTCTAAAACTTAGAGAAGCTGCACAATATGGACCTTATATTACATCTTGAGATTCTTCTTTAAGACCTAGCTTGCAGCAGTAAGTTAGTTTTGCTGAAACCCCAGATTAATGTATGAGCAGCTCGTGATATTAAAATACTACGGATTCTAGTGTCTTAATTGCTGACTGGAATGGACTCCATTGGAGAGGAAGTAAAAGCAGAGGGTTTACATTTTTCATGTTTGCCTCAGGCTACTAGCAAAAAAACCCCAGGACTTATTTCTAAGTTATGTCAGTACCAACGGTATGTCACATGCCATTACTTTAAAATTAGGCTGATAGCCAAAAAGAATATCGCAGCTGATGTTCTATTAAAATAAAAAGTATTCCCCAAAGCATAAGAAACACTGACACTAGCATCTTAAAAGGCAGTGTAAAAACTATATAAGTAACTATTTATTGGCACCGCTGTCTTTTTCATTACAGATTCAAATAAGTAATTCTAAGTTTTGTATGCACTGAATATTTAATTATCCTATGCCAATTTAAAAAAAAATTAAACCCACATTTCATATGTGAAAGCAAAATGCAGTTAAACCCTTCTTTGTCTGTGAACACAAGCTACTTTGTGAATAACAGGCTATCTACACTGTATTACTCCAGATCACAATTTGAGAATTCATCTTTCTTCAACCCTTCAAATAACTAATCACAAACCAAATATATTTAAGAAAAAAGAACAACCACCTTTTCTGTCAAGACTTAAAGTGCAACAGCAATTCTATAATGATTCAAACCTTAATTACTGAATTTGTCAACACCAGAACTTCACTCTGTATAGAAATTTCTATAAAATACTCCCGATAGAACCAGGATTTTGGAAACCCAGGGCTATAACTCCAGGTAGTTTAGAACATACTTAGTTCAGATTGTGTCTAAAAGTTAGACAGACTAGGAGAATTTATAGCCAAAGCAATGGTCTTCACTCTGCACAGCCAAATTTTAGTTCTTCATTAACACAAGTAGTAAGACGTCCTGTCTATTCCTTGCAGGTACGCATATCACAAAACGTGCTATTCCATGTGTTGACGTTGTATAAACTTCTGGAAGAAGGCATTTCCACATGGGTGGATTTCAGCAAAATTTCAGCAAAAATAAAATATAAGACTTCAAATTCCGTTTCCTTCTGAAGGCAGCCAACAGCACATGTACATTACTTGGCAGTGTCCAAGGCCAGGCTGGACGGGCTTTGAGCAACCTGGTCTAGTGGCAGGTGTCCCTGCCCATGGCAGTGGGGCTGGAACTAGATCATCTTTAAGGTCCCTCCCAACCCAAACTATTCTAGGATTCTATGATTATTTTTTTTTCCAACAACTATTAATACTTTTCAGTTTAAAAAAAAAAAAAGTCTCCTTCATGAAGCTGGCAGCTCTAGCTCTTTGTTCACTCTGCACAGTGCTTTCATTTCCAACACAATCACAGACAGAGAAGTATTGTGTTTTCAAATGTATTACAAGGAATCCTGTCATTTAGTTGTTGTTATTAAAGAATTATATTCAGGTATGATATATGCTGAAATGAAATGATTTCCACCTAACCATCCTCCTCATGTTCTAGACACAGAATTTATAACATTTGATTACAGCAATATCATACTGCAGAAAAAGGCAGGTGACTTTTTAAAAGCTATCTATTATTTTGTTGCCTATTCCTTGATTGCTGCCAAAGGAAGGACAAGTTAGTTTTCTCTGTGTACTCTAACAGCAGTGTGCACAATCTTAAATGATCTTTTGGTCACCGTGCTACAAAAATAAGTTGACACGTACAAAAATAAATATGGCAGGTAATGCTGTAGAAGGCCAGTGTTCTTTGGAAGTTTAATACTCAGTGCACCACTTGCACTCTAGTGACAACAAGGGAAGGACCACTGCTGCACTGAAAGGCACAACCTGTTATCATCCCTTTACCACCTATTCACAGAGAACTGAAAAGGTGTTTGATGCTTTGATATGCTGAGTACACTCCTGAGGTTGTGTGTCCTGTCCCCAATCCCCATTTTCAAATTTCCCCTGCATCACCAGGGTTCTTGTCACTTGCCTCAGCAGTTGCATATCAATCTGGAGGCTGCTCAGAATACTAAATTCTGGCATGAGGTCACACCAAATATAATGGGTCACAAGCTTGACCAGTTCCTCAGAGTCACTACGTGAGAAGAGAAACTGTTTTCCTGTGTTCCCCCTCCGTGTACTAAATAAGCTGAGAAAAGACTTCTTCCTCAGCATGAAGTACATGACAAATGTGGAAAGATTCTGTCTAGAAAGATCAAGAACCTGTAAAGAATAATATAAGCTTTGGTATACTGCTTTTAAAATATGCGACAAATTTTCACATATAAATCCATGCATAGAATTGCATTTTGAAACACACTTGTAGTGTTGTTGGCAAGGTAATCCTGTATTTTTCTAGATGTGCATTCTTACATAGATGGATAACTAAGGTTAAGTTCCTAAATTCATTCACTTGTGTAAAAAAAGCGTGATTTTTCAAAATAGCGAATACAACCAACTAACTGAAATCAGCAACATCTTTGAAAATAGGAAGCGAAAAAAAGCAGACTTCAATTTGAGACTACTTTTTAATTTCTGGGAGAAGAACACTTACCACAGTTACAGATGATACCTCAGTTCACCTCAAAGACTAAACTGAGTATATCTCAGATGTGTTCTATTACAGTTAACTTGCAAAAGGAAAAGTCAATGCCTCTAACAAAGTAAAAATATTGATTTTTTTTTCACCTGATAAAAACCACCACAAACAAGTTAGAAAGCACTGTGTTCTAGGAATGAACAAGTAGTTGCATAATTACATATTCCAGTTTGTGACAGCAAAGTTATTTTTCTCTATTATTATTATCAGAATTTATTTTATTATCTTGTTTTGATAAATGGAATTAAAGCTTTATAAAAAAATAAACGTGTAAACGCATCTCAGAGTCCCCAAGCATTTACTGTCACTTAAATGAAAGCACGGTGGCTAAACAAGCCCCACTACTGGAGTACAATGTCTGGAAAATTGTATATTGATGCCATTAGAATAACTACATAAGAAATTCTTCCCAGAGAGAATCTCTGGAGTGTATGTGTTTGGGTTGGTGGTTTTTTTCCTACATTGTGGTGATTGCAGAAAAGTAGTATCTTTAATCAGGTTTTCCCCTCATATGAAATAAGTTAATGGTTCTGACTTTCCTGCACTCTGAAAATCTTTGCCCAGAGACAGTAATAGAAAATAGTTTATACTTAGCTTTAAAATATGTGAAATCATTTTACCAATAGATTTTACAAGTGAACGCCTGAACTCAAAACATGGTCCAGTCTCTGGCACATCACCACCATCACACATCATATGTATCAATGCAGAAAGTGAATTAAATACATCAAGTACTTCAAATTGAAAACCAACTGTTTCTGAACATGATGCAAAGTTGACATACGTCTGCATTTTACCATTTAAAACAACCGACCCAGCCATTTCTCAAAACAGGAGTCACTAGCAGTACCTGGGATACAGATCTACTTTGCACATGCCATTTAAACTGCATTAGGCAGCACAAATGTCAACAGACACAAAACACTTCAAATGAGTGGCAGGTGACCGTGTTCTGAAATCAGACTACTCCATTCAACGCAAAGCACAGCAGCAGCATCTGCTCATGAAATTGGAAAGAAACAGCAAAAATAACAGCCTCACTTGCTAGGTAAAAGAGCTCAGGACTTCACCGTTCCCTGAAGCCCCCTCTCAGTTTTTGCAAAACACCAGAGGCTTACCTTTCTGTACACCAGCATGTTTGGGGATTCATCAGCCACCCCGTTGCTGCTTTGCCCATAATTATTTCCTTGTGCCATGTCCCACAAATCTGATCCGCTTTTGACTGTAGCACTGTAAAAGGCAGAAGTGGTTTCAGTAAGACATCGCCTCTGGTCTCCCTCCTGCCCAGATGATTAATGGACCCGACTTTCTACCAGCGCCTTATCAGAATCGGTGTACGCTCTCACTCCAACAGATATTTACATGGGAGCAAAGCTGCTAATTCACCATTTACTGTCATTACTCTCTTTTGCCTGTAAATAATGAATGTAATATGTTAATCCAATTTAGACCTTAATGAATTGTCACTCCGAACTGCTCCCTGACATACCACTAACCACCATCTCAAGCAGACACCTCCTGACAGAGCTCTCCTCCCTCCCCTGTCCAGGCTGCACCAAGGGATGCTCCACACCTTCCAGACCAGTTTCAGGGGAATGGATTTTGCCGGCCGCCGTGTATTCGGCAGCACCCGCTCCTCACGGCTCGGGCCACATCGAACTTGCACAACCCTCGAACGCACAAAGAGTAAACCGGGCGCATTAAACTTCTCGCTAATTCGCCAGCATGTGTGTGCCCCGACACATATGCCGGGGAGGGAAGCAGCTGATGGGGGGCAGGAAAGCAAGAATCGAGCTGGAAAACCTTTCCGTTCGCTTTCACCGACTTTCAGCGTAATTCACCGCAAACCACCGGCTCCGCCGCTCCCCACCCCCCCCCCCCGCTCACACGGGAGCCGCACGAAGCAAGAGCTCGGATCATGCCGTAGCTCCAGCTTTGCACGCAGGTGTAAGAATGTGCTCCATCTAGAGACCGCACCGGTGGCTGCGGGGAGCGCGGGGGGCTGAGCTCCGCTCCAGACACTTACCTCCAAAGCCCTCCCCTGCCCCCCCGCCCCCCCCAGACCTCCCCCGCGTGGGCTTCACCGCACCTCGCCCGCGGCCCCCGCCCGGCCCCGCAGCGCCCGCCCCGCGGTGCAAATGGCCGGGAGGAGCGGGGAGCGCGGGGGGAGCCCGGCGCTTCAGCACCGCGGACAGCGGCACCGCCCGCCCGGCGGCTGCGGGGGCGCGCAGGGGCGCGCAGGGGCGGCAGCGCGGCCCCCCCGGCTCCGTTACCTCCTGCGCCAAGGTCACTGCGCGGTGGCCGCGGCTCCTCGCCGCGGAGGGCGGTCGGTGTCAGCCGGCAGCGGGCGGAGGGACGCGGTGATGGCTCATCACACACAGACACGCGCGCACTGCGGGCGGAGGCGCTGCCGCCGCTGAAGCTGCGGCTCTGCCCTGCTCTGCCGGAGCGGCGGCAGCTCAGCGCCCTCCCGCAATGGAGCGGCGGCAGCTCAGCGCCCTCCCCGCAATGGAGCGGCCGTCACGTGGGGAACGGGCACGTCAAAGGTGCTGCTGCTGCCGCTGCTGCTGCTCCGCCACACAGCAGCCCTCCTCCTCCTCCTCCTCCTCCTGCTGCCGCGGCCGCCGCTGCTGCTGCTGCGGCGGCTCGGCGCTCTCGGCTCGCTCGCCCAAAGCACCGGCCAAGGCACTGCAGCTTGCCAGCGGATCTGGCAGCAGCCCCGGCAATGCGATTAGGCAGCGCCGGAGGGCTGGGCAGGCGGAGAATGGGGCGAATGGCAGCGGGAAGGAAGGGGGGGGGGCGGTGGTGAAAGACTCTGGTGGGCAACGCGTGTCGCTGCCCTCTTACTCCTTTACCCACAGCAACAGGGAACGTGCCTGTTCCTCTGACTTAAGCTGGACACTTGGTGGGTATTCGTTTTTCAGTGACAGCTAGGGAGAGCTTGTGCCGTGTCGGCACTGCAGACCTCCGGGGGGGACGGAGAAGGCAGGGAGCGAGTCTGTTCTAGCCGGGTAGGAAGGAGCCCTGAGGACATCTCAGGACACCCTCAGGGTGTTTTGCTGTGTCCCAGGCAACTGTCTAATTTGTGAAGGCCCAACACTGGCCACGATAAAAGAAAAGGATCAGGTCTGAAAGTTTTACTTCCTCATCACGTATAGGTAAGAATGCTTTGATTTTCCAAAAGAGCTGAAATGCCCAGACTCGACATCCAGAAGAACACAAAATACTGAAGTGGTTAAGCTTTGAGATATTCCCATTTGAAAGCATCTTTTCTGGAAACAGTCACTCTTATACTACAAGGATGATCTTGCAGAAGAAGTCATCATCTACTGTGCACTGCACCCTGTGGGGCGAGTACGGGTAAATCAAGCCGCTCAGGCACCGAGGTTTCCATGCATCCTGCATCATCCCCACTCTTCCTTTCTTAACCTTTCTTGCGTCTCAAAGAGACTCAAATTAACACTACCCCGCTAGAAGTTTGCTATTATTCAACTACTACAACTACTTTTATCTACTCTTCCAAACTTTGCAGAAGCCTTCACATCTTTTAACAGAGAACATGATAAATTAGCTAAGGTGACAACAGGGAGTCACAACAGCCACAATGAAATAAAGGAGAAAGGACAGGGCTGGTCTGGGCTTCTTGGAGAGCTGAGGAAAGGAAGACATGGGTTTCATAACAGTCCTAGAATGAACACCAGAGTAAAGAAAGATGATGTTCAATATGAATAGGAATGTTCTTCAGAGACAGAAGTAGTAAAAGGTGAAATAACAACATAGAATACAAATCAACAACTCAGTTCAATGAGATATATTGGCAGGAAAGGAGAGGAGCTCTGCAGACGGACAGACACTGATAGCTCTACTTGTACAGAGCAGAATAATTTAGGATGTCACAAGGACAAGGCAATGTGGAAGCAAACGCTGTGGACAAGAGAAATCAAGAGAGATCGACACAAGTGAAAGAATTCAGCAGCACAAGAGGAAAGTGAAGAAGTTATCAATAGTGAAAACAGCGGGTAGGGAAAATTAAGCTAAAGAATAAACAAAGAACTGAGAAAGGACTTGTTTCCCATTAAAAGCCACTTGACATACAATAGCGTCTTGATGAGGCTAAGAAATGAAATCTGAATCAAAATATTAATCTTCCAAGAAACCTTGTGATTCAGTCCAGCCAACTGTTGAGAAATGTGTACCAGCAATAAAGATCTCAGTCTATAATTTCCCTAGCTTTCACAGACGTCCTAAATGAGTGGCACTGCAGTGTTCAAATCTCACAGATTATAATATGTAGGATTGACAGGTGTACTGAAAGTCAAGGGAAACGTCTCCCAAGAGATGTTAAGAACACCAGTCACACCCTTGTGGTTGTATGGCATCAAAATAAAGTCAAAATCTTATTTATCAGACTGGTGTCTGAATTTCTTTTTGAGAGTAAACAAGGGAACTGCAAAAATATATTTTAAATGTAGTTTGACCCTAAAAGATAGAAGGAAAATCATAACAAATATTGATAATACACATATTCCCTCCATTTGTTCTGCCAGCCAACATTTAAAATAGTAATTGTGTTAAAGGGCACAAAAAATCAAACACTAGCAAGTTTCCAATGAAGTTATACATTTGTTTTCCTACTCTGCCTCTTCTTGTTACTAATCCAAGTTAAAAAACCCAGAGAAAATTAAACCCCTTTGTACTGTAATTCTTGGACTACATACATGAAGTTGTTTACAAGTTGACTCAAATCTACCTATTTAGTATAAGCTATTTAGCAAATGAATTTTGGCAGGGGTTATGTGCCTTTGAAAAACTCCCCAAAGCTGACTAACATAGACAGCAATATTTCCAAGATTTTCTGAGAGTATCTTCAAGGCAGAGGTATCCCAACTGAGTTGGGATACAGGCTGTACTGCCTCCAATCTTGTCTTTGTTTTAGTCATTCTGATTAATTTCACAAATAAAGTAAAATGCAAAATGCTATACTAGTTAGGTGTGCTTTACATGATTTCTTTGAAAATTCAACCAAATTTCATTACCGCAAATGAAGTTCTAAAGCAAGTATGTAGACAGAGCAATGACTTGGACCTACTGAAGTCAACAGGTGTTTGTTCAGTAACATCAAAAGTATTTCACACAGTCTTTAATCTTGTCCTCAGAACCAGAGTAATACCTCAAACATCCCAGTGATTCATCTCTTAACTACAGACCTGCTACACTGAAGCACACCAAAAACTTTTCACTTGTCCAGCATGGCCACTATCAAAACAAAATAGAAGCTCTAAGCCCTGAAAGGGTTAAACAGAAGACCAGAAATAACCCAACAGAATTTCCTTTTTGTCACTGTTCTGTGGTGAAAGAGACCCTTGCTGGGGTCTTACTCAGTAGTCCCTTACTGGACTAACATAAATTCAAGTAAAAATAAAATAATTCCTTTTAAAGATATGTAACTGGATAATCTCATTCTAATGCAGTTGGATGTGTATGTTCAATAGCCTACAAAAGGCTTTAATTCATAAATTACTTACACATCTTTCCCATGTTAGGAGTCATCACTTATCTCATACACAACCAGAATTAGCATCCCCAGAAAGCATGGGCTGCCAGAAGAGGAATGGCCTGTTTCAAAATGCAAGGCAAAACTACTCATTAATAAAACAAAGATGAGAGGAAAGGCTGCCAAGGGGCAGCTTTATCTAACAAGGCAATAAAGCACACATGATTTAGCAAGGTGGTGACTACATTTTCTGTGTTTAGTTTGCATTGTCAGTACAACTCAAGCATTCCAATAACAGCATGTGCACGTGGCATACAGAACACACAGGCATTTTTAAGTCAAAATATTACGTCAGGGTGTATATGGCTATCTGGATGTGAAACATCAGGAATTTTGTTGTCTGTCCTGCGGTGCTGTAGCATTATGTCAGTGTGCTACCTATATCCATCAATTTCTCTCATCTTATGCCTAGACTGAATGTTCCTTGGAGTAAAGACATGCTGTGCTAAGGCTTTGCACAGCATGATCTTGTTCCATGACCAAGTCTTTAAAACATCACAGTATTATAAACAATCACATTCAAACTTACTGAAATAACACAAACATCCTACTTAACTAGGCTCTAAACAAGAGTTAATATTATGCTACCTTAAAGTATAAACCACAGATATTTATTTTTTTTTCCACTAGCCTGGTTAAGCAGAGAGATGGTCCATCTGCTTTAATTGAAGTAATATATTTGCAGCCCTACAGAACCACAAGGGTTTCAATGCCAGGCTCTGAACTGGTAGCTAGTGATTCCAGGCCCAGTCCTTGGCCTTTTGGATGAGATTTGAACATCTGCTCCTTCAGGAGAGAATTGCAATCAATCCATTTAATGTAGGTCTTCAAACGTCATTTAGATGATTGCAGGTTACAGTATATATTTGCTCGAACTGAATGCAGGACTGTCAGAAATTTCACCAATTCCTTCATAGCACTTACTCTTAAGCCCTAAGTATCTGGTTTATCACCTGCTAACCTTATTGAAACTTTAATTGCCTCTTTCAAATTATGATGCTGAAGATCAAAGCTTTTTGTACTCTGTTGGTTAGGGCAAGAGTCAAAAAACAACAAAAAGAGGACTTTTAAAACAGAAAAGAAGGTAACTAAACATCAATCTAGATTTAAGAAGAAAAAATGAACTGATAGAACAATAACGAGGAAAAAGCTAGTCATGTACAGACGTCATTTCATAGGAATGGAAAATTATTAGAAATAACAAAAGCCCATCTTTCCATACTTTTTTAAAGTATGAGATATATATAGACATATAGACACACATAAATGCACACTACAGATTACAGTACAATTTACATGCATTTAAAGCTTTAATGCAACTTTTTCATACCCTACTGAAAATGTCGATTACTAATGTCATAAAATAAATCCACAACTACACAGAATTCGGTATTAATATGGTGCCCCACCACAGCTGTCCGTGGAAATTCAACAGCATCCACAGACGAAGCAAAACGACCTCAACCCCAAGTACTTGCGTTGCAGCCTTGGCAATTAAGTCAGTTCTAATTACATCCAAAAGAGGGCAGCCTGCCTCAGCAAAGAGAAGGCGGTAACATGAGCTGATACACCAGTAGTATGGATCAACATTAATTTCCTTTCCGGAAAAAGAACTACCACAACCTCATTTGCTCAAAAAGCAAGAGCATTTACAGAAATGAGATGTATTACAATGTATTCCTTAAAAATTGCCTAGAAGACTCAAGATTAATTACTCCTGATGTAATTAATCCTGATGTACGCCTGATGCAAGGTTCTGAATCCTGGTCTCCCAACCCCCAAAACAGCTCTTGGGGAGGCTGACATTTTGTGTAAGAACATTTTCAACACAGAAAAAACCTAGAGTTTCAGGAATGGCACACCTGGTCTCTCATTCAGATAAAGTATTTAAGATAAGGATGTATTGCTCTCAGCACCTCTTATCACTTGACTTTTATGATGGTCTCATGAGAGGCATTTTCTCTACATACCTCACACCGGAGTGTCCAACTACTGAGCAACTTCATATGAAGTAGAGAAAGCAAACACAATGACTGTGGTTTTGTAAATTTAGCTACAATTCTTTTAGCCCAAGTATTAGCTTAATTTAACCTGACAGTAGATTCAAGTAAAAAACAAAAACAAAACAAAACAAAACCACAAAAAAACCAAAAAAACCAAAAACAAAACAGCAAAAAAACCCCAACACCCAAACCAAACAAAGCAAACAGACCCATAGTATTTTGGGGGGAGTGGAGGGGGTTGTGGCTAAAACAACAAACTCCAACCAACCAAGTGACTGGTCCTTCCCCTTTATTCCTCAAGAAAATCTTTCAGGCCTGATTCATAGGACTATATTTGCTCAGATCAAAGAATAAGCCACTTACTAAGGATTAAATAGAAGTAAGTCACTGATTTAGAATCCTTTGGCATGAAAGGACTAGAGAAAGGAGGACTCAGAAGCCCTATAAAGGGAGGGGGGAAAGTGCACCATGTATGAGAATGCCATGGTTACAGACCAAAAGAGATAAATTGTTTGAAGACGTCGTAACAGAATTAACAGGAGACACCAAGAACGAGCTGGAGGAGTAATTTGTGTGGCAGAGAATTGAGCTGATGAATAAAAATAACGCGGAAGAAACGCAGAAGGAAGAAACGCAGAAGGAACCCAGAAGAGATGGCTGAAAGCCCAGAATGAGACATGGTCACAGTTAGCAGGGGGCAGTCCTTGCAAGCTGATGAAATGTTCTTTGTGGAACTGGCAGATGCATTTAAGAAGTTTCTAAGGACAGTTTAGGGAGAAACTGAGAAGTTTTCAAAAGTAAAAATTAGTGTATTTGATCTCCTCCTGTTTACACAGACAGAATTTCTAGAAGCTTCTGACAAATAGGCAAATGCCAAAAATACAGAGTACGTGCTGAAGTCTGTACGTTTTTGTCAGCTGTCACAGGTGTTTTATTAAAAAATAATTTTTCTTCAACATACGTTTAACTGCAAGCTAAATTTACACATACCACAGAAATAATAAAGCCTGTGGCAGCTATCAAGTCAGGAAATAGCTTCCAACGGCAATACCACGCCATCACAGGCAGCCTGCGAGTGCCAGACTCGGCTCTGCAAGCTACTACTGAAATCCCCCACTTTGCTCAGTCCTTCCAGCAGTCAGGGCTGATGTGACTTAATCTTATTAATTCACTGAGCTGAATACACTGGAGATAAAAAAAAAAAAAAAAAAAAAAAAAAAAAAAAAGAGTTCAGCAGTTCACCAAGCTTCGGTCATCATTTTTCTTTCCTTCCCCCCCCATTTTGAAGTTCTCTGTATCATTCATGAGTTCCCTGCCCCACACTCACAAATAATCTAATCAAACAGCTTTTTTGCCCCCAAGGTTGCTTTGTTTTTCTAAAGGTTTAAATTAGCCAGAATCAATTAGCTAATCGTGCATTACAAACTGGACCAAGCTACAGCCATTTCTATCCAAGTGCACACAATATATAGTTATTTGCTTACAGAAATAAATGGAGTTTTCATTCTTTTAAAACTTTACATAGCATTCAAAGGAGGGCTTTTTTAAAAATAAATTCAGAAACTCAAGGGACTAAAAATTACAAAAAGAAGGTGTCTATGTTGGCTAAAGATTCCCATTTAAAAAAAAAATTAAAAATTTAAAAAATGACCAAACATTAGAACCATAAGCTCAGGGTGTGGGATGTTTGTTTTTTTTCAAACCACAGTACAAACTCGAGTCCTTCCCAGAACTCACCCCTTATGACAAAGATTTTCCTTTCAGACTACATGATTATTAGCAGACATTGAACTTTTATACAGTTTCTCGACTATTACAGGAAACTTACTTTAAACCTCTGAAGTGCAGGTGTAGAGTTCAAAACAATTGGCTGAGAAAGCAAATTATATTTATGAAAAAATTCCTTGCTATATTTTCTCTAAAATCATAAGAAGAGGTTAGGAATAAGAGTTCAAACAGCAATAAATCTAGATGTTTAAAGTAGTCAGCCAAAACAGTTTAGACAGTCAAAAAAAGTCTCACAAAACCTTTAATACCGTAAAACTTGCCTCAGCTTCCAATATTTGGGAGTCAGTCAGTAAACCCACATCTTTACTTAAACATCAAGCCACTTGGCAAGCAAGGAAAACTAAGTAACCCTGACCTAGGGCTCCCAGTCCAACATAGGCAGGCAGTGAGGTAAAACGAGAAGAAGGAAATTAAAAGACGCAAGACACATAAGAAAAGCAATCTAATTTTGTGTACTTTCTTTCCAAAACGTCTGTCTTTGTTACTGTGCAGTGTCCTTTTTAGTTAAAGAACTGCTGAACACCAGGATATATGCAGTTGGCTTTGTCAGTAGCTTCTACTTCAGTACTAGAAGCAGACAGTGACACCTGATATGAAGAATCCAACAGATAAAATGCCAAGCATGGAAAAAAATTCTTTTCCGCCTAAAATAATGGTTCAAACCTGATTTTTTGTCAAGAGGATGGAGATAGAAAGGAGCAGTAAAATAAACAGGGGCTAACGAAAGCAGAGCTTTGCTGTGCCTGGACAGGGAACTAAAATTTTAAGCAAGGGAATCAGTCACCCAGCATAGGATTTGCACAGTATAAAGACTTGCCCTGTATGGGAGAAGAGAAAAATATTTAGTCATGGGCCTTTGGATAACAAAAGAGAGAAAGATGGAGACAAGTGAATAAAGAGGTCATGTCATGATAGTCAAGGCAGGAAGGTGGCATGAATACATCCGGACTGAAAAATGTTCCTCAGTGGGGGAGGACAGTACTACTTATTAAATAAGGAAGCAGATTGAAATCAGATTCCACAATCTCAATGACTGTATGCCAAAGGAAACTTGTGCAGCTGCCAATGGTAAAGGAAGTGCATGGACCAGGATGTGAGAGAGGGAGTTCAGAAAGCAAGGATAGATCCCATTTTCTCTGCAAATGGGTTAGATTATCAGGAGAGTTAACAAAAACTAAACCCAAGTATATACAAGAGAAACAAAAATTGAGCACTATATAAAAGACGTCTGCATTTGGCTTTTCATTTCAACAAAGAAAAGAGAATGAAGATAAGGTTCAGAGAGTCATAGGGAACCAAAATACTTGGAGCATGGACAAAAAAAAAAGCAAAAAGCATTACAGGTACAGAGCAAAAAGAGTCCACTCTCACTGGCCAAGGATAACCGGTCTTTAAAATGAATTGGTACCATCTACTTCCCGACCAGCAAAAATGAAGGAACAAGTTCTGAGCAAGTTTCAAACAGGGAGAGCATGGCTTTGTATCCATGAATAACTTTAGCTAGTAAGGAAAAAGGCTGGCTGCAAAATATGAAAAACTTATTTATCAGACTAAGCTGCAGTAGTTCCCAGGGATTTCTCTAAAGGCACAGAAAGCCACAATAGGGACTGCAAAACCCGAAGTACATGGTTGTTATGTGGCAGAGGGAACTGAACTTTACAGTCATGAACTCACAGTGATGTTCAGAGTTCCTTTCACTCTATCCCCGCCCCCCCCCCCCGCCCTTCCCATGCAGCAGTTGTTTATCTGATAGTGCTGCAGGGTGCTAATGCAAAGGTTATCCAACTTGCCTGTTTGGCCTCATGGTACGACTTATTCAGCATTCATAACTGTGGCTATGTAATATGTGCAATAGATAACTTTAAGTCATTATAATGCAGTTTTATCTAGCACACATTCATCAGAGAAACTGGTTTCACCTTGGCTCAGATTGTTTCAAATCAGTTGATAGTGGAAGAATAAACAGAAGTGAAATCTGACTTTAGCTCAGTTAGCTCACCTTAGCCCAAAAGCTCACCTAGTAAAAAGCAGCAATCAAGACACTTCCTTTGGCATGCAGCAGATGTTCAGAAGTGACCAGCAGTTAGGCCCACAGATTCAGCCACAGCTCTTCTCACTGACTTCGTATTTCATTTCTGAGTTGTCAGGAGGTTATTTCCGTGGCCATATTACCGTTTCAGTTCTCATAAGTGGAAGTATTTTCCATTCTCCTAAAACATCAAACTTTGCAAACACATCAAGAGGAAGGACCTTGAAATATGGAACCAACCTTGCAATCTAGACTGATAATATCTTGAAAATTAACAATCACAGCAAGAACCATCAGGCATGAGACTCACACCCAGGAAGCAAATCGCAGATATGGAACTGCAGGTACACATCCCTGCCTAACCACTTCTCCAGCCAACTAAATGTCACTTTAGTTTGGTGAAGCATGTTCCAGCACGTTGTTACTGACATCATAAACACCTATTTGCCAGCTTCCAATTGTCCTTCCCAATGATATCCCTGACAGTACGCACAATATCCCAATCGTTTGTATGCAGGCACCTGTGGCAATGGAAGGCCAGCGCTCGTTAATCAGAGCGGGAAGAGGATAAAGTCACGAGCTTCAACTGATGATGGGCACATGTACACAGTAACATGAAAATATTTCAGTTCTAAACGTTACTGGGTAATAACACTGTCATCATCAGGATACCAGTGCTGCATCCACAGTAATCATCCTCACTCCGGCCTCTCTCCATTTCACTGCCTAGCGCTTGGGCAATGCTACCTGGGTAACCTCTCCATGCCCGTAATTCAGAGGGAAATGAACAGGCCAGAAGTCACACTCCCCCCTCCTTGTACACAACGCCGAGTCCTGCTGCCTGCAGAAAAGCAAAGGATTGCCACTCAGCAGCGCGGTGCGTGGGTGCAGAGAGGAGACTGCTCTGAGGCAAAGATGCCACACATCAAAGCAGCCAAACTGACACCGCAGTAGTCATTCTGGGACAAAAATTCTCTAAGTCCTACAACTCCAAAGAAATGAGGTATTGTCAGCAGCAAAAACTTACCGAAGTAACAGAAATGCCCACCTCACAGGCCCTTCCTTCCTCCTCAAACCACCACTGTCCTTCCTACATCCATCAGCAGTGAGAATGCTGCCACAGTATTTATCGATATCAAATATTCATGGCTTCATCCATCAGTACAAGCACAAGGAAGTGAAGGGTTTTGCTATTTCAACGTACTATTTTTTCTGCCATAGTCCAAGATCCTTCTTTGCCCAGCTCTCTTGCCAAAAAAAGACATTTATTAATTTATTTTCATAGTAAAAGCCAAGTAGCTCTAACACATCTCTAAACCAGCCTTACAGAAACCATTTTGGGGCGGGGATGGGAGGGAAGCACCATAATTAAGAGGCAGAAACCATGTATGATCTTCAAAAGTTCCAACAGGCCATTTAAAAGGTGCTATCTCTTCTCTTTAAAGAGACATTAAAAAAAAAAAAAAATCACTTAAACGCAACACAGATGTCTGAGCCCAATAAAGCACCCCTACCAATAAGGCAACCTGAGCACATGATAAAGTCTGACTTGGCTTCATTTAATGTTGATAAAGTATTTTTGTGGATTTTCTTGGAACAGTATCTAAAACATTACAATTAAACATGTGAATCAGCAAAAAGAGAACGGAAAAAGGAGTCTTCTAGGGCATCACAAGTGGGACATAATGCATGACTAATTTTTTTTCAGATCCTTATTTTTAAATTGTGTTGAATTAAAAGATACATAGTTACATTACTCTCACAAGGGTTAAATGTTGCTCTAGCCACCAAACGCTTTGTGATTTGTAATTATTATCAGTTTTAACTGTACCGCTTTAGTATTTCACCTCTGTAAATTAAATTAGATGACTTGGAAAAAAATTAATCAAGCAACTCCACCATTTACTTGTCAAGCGAACACCATTTACTGCATCCACCTTTAGGCAACAATCTTACATGGTTCTTATTATCTGTATCAGTGTGATATAATACAAGGGTTTGGGTGCAGGGTCTTGTTTGGCTGTGTCTTGTTCTAAATAAAGTACTTTACTTTCCAGAACTGCCAGAGGCTGTGGCAAAAACACCTCTTTCAGGAAGGCAAAATAGGAAAAATATTCCTTTTTTATTTGCTCTACTGTACTGCAATTACGTTATATTGAGGACAAGCAGATAAACTATAGTGTCCCCTCCTGATGTATCTATCAAAGAGATGGTGAAAAGATTGCAAGTAGTCCTGATTACCAGAGGAACACCTCGATTACAGAGCCCCGGAGGGCTCTAACTCCTGGCTATGATGCTAGCAGCATGAGTCAGTTCTGGGTTGCCGAGAAACTACCCTCTTCCTTTCCTGTGTTGTTTTCCCTCGTTAGGAACACACTGGCTTCAGAAACTGAGATGCTAACTGACCTGGAAAACTCATTTCTTGTATAGTGAATTCAAAGTCCAACCTGCTCATTGGGGCCTGAACTTCACTCTTCAGCTACAGTGTTCCTGTGCTGAGACAGCAACAAACCTTTCCTTCTTCTGTCTAGTTTTCTTTCAATCTTGAACTTTTTTTTTTTTTCCACTTTTTTTTTTTTTTCCTTAAGTATTTTACATACAGGCATACTGATTCAGGCAGGAGGTCAGGAGCAGTCAGAGCATAGGCACAGGGCTCCAAACAAGGCACACCTTCCCAAAGTGCAGAAAAAACCAGAAGCCTTTCCCAGGAGAGCCACAGCTTCCTGACATGTACAGCAGGATGTCCAAGGAGCGAGAACAGGCCTGGTAATTCTGCAGCTTTCAAAATCCCATCTTCATGGCAAAGACCTTTGAAACGCAGCTCCCCGAGGTACCTAGGGAAGAGGGGCTTTGGTCTCCTGACCCTGAGGAATCCCACCTGACAAGGGTTCTTTGAAACCTTGTCCCAGCAGCATCCTAAGAACCCAGGGAGCTTGTTTTTTACAGGTAACAGAACAGAGATGTTTAATATGAACACAGGAGATAACTACGGGAGAGAAGGGTGCAATGACCCCAGGTCACAAATGGGAGCAGACTTGGTATGGTACTTGACGAACAGCACCAAGACAGGCACTCTGGCATAGGGAACAAAATAAGACTGAGAAATTTGCAGGTTTGAAGCAAGCAGGTGAAGGATTAGAAACAAAATCAGGACCATGAATTTAAAGGAGAGACACAGCAGCAAACAAACATTTCTGACCCATGGCAAATTAAGTACACTTAGACCAAAAGTTGAATCAAAGGACATAAAATAGGATTTTATTGCCAAAGAGGAGGTGGGGGCGCATTAACAGAAAACAGCTTTAGCATGCAGAAAGGCATTTCTCTCTGGAGACATTAATGTTTGCAGAAAAGCTAGGTGTGGTATTTCTAGGATCACAGAAATATGTTTTGCATGAGGGAAAGAAATGAGAAAGGGCTTGTAAGAGACCCAAACGCAGAAAAACATGAGCAATTTCAAAAAGATGATATATCTGAAGCCAAAAATCGCACTTGCTTTGTATTTTGAGACACGTAGTATGTAAGGTAAGGGCTTTCATACATTCCACAGGCTATCCAGACCTTGATATTCCATAGGCTGTCAGGAAAATGCTATCTGGATGGAGGCTGGAGCAACCTGGTCTAAACAGAAGGTGTCCCTGCCCATGGCAGGGGGGCTGGAAGCAGATGACCTTTAAGATCCCATCCAACCTAGAACATTGTGATTCTATGATTTCTACAAGAAAATAGTATTAGCTTTTCAAAAATCAGTGTTCAATACAACCCTACAAAAGTATCAGTAAGCACTGTTTCAGTAAGAGGAGTGTTTAGGAAAAGGATGTTTGATATTTTAACTTAACAATTCTCTTCATTTAATTTTGGACTTTAAGTAAGATTGAAAAAGATCCCGAGGGTCTGACTAAATTCAAGTGCAGATAATTACTGTACTTCTGGGGAAAACCAAAACTCTAAGGAATAAGTTATTTTCTGGTACTTCAGAACACTGACCAGCACAGTGCTAGGTGAAGGTGGTTTTATATATACAGCTGCTTCTCAAGTTGTGTCAGCAACTTCAGGCAAAATTTCCACTGACTTCCCTGAGATTTACGAGTTCAAAAGCTACAGACAACAGTCCATTCTCTGTTTGCAGGCCATTTAGCTTAAAAGAAAAACTTAAAAAGTATAAATAAAAGAGACTGTCTCATGATCATTATTACTCCAGGTGAACTCAATCATTTGTTTCCTACAGCATTTGGATACTGCTACAGACGCAACATATCAGCCATCGCCTCCACAATGCTTCTGCTGAGGCTTCACTTGCTGAAAATAATTCAATTTTTTGTCATACTTGCATCCTTTAAGAGCTCAGTCCTATCATCAAGTCCTTGACTTACTGGGCTGTAGAACTGCATTTCTATGCAAAATGAAAGAGGAATGAAATGAGAAAGTGTGGCACAACAGCCTGCATCCATATGGCTAACCTGTTCTCCCTCAAAACATGGGGGGCTCCTTCCCTGCTACCTGTGGGAAATGGTCACTAGCCCACACTGTCCACCACAAGGGATTGTCAGAAAGAACAACGATTGCCTCGGGTGAAAATCACACCACAAAACTCACCAAATATGCGATCACTGGACAGTGCTGAAACACAACTCCTAGCCCAGCTAGGTTTCCTAACCATGGACACAGTCTTAAGGCCTAAACTCATCATTGGTCCCTCCCCCACTCCTATTCCACGTGGTGTACAAGGAGAAATACAATCACGTCACACGGGTTGTCAAACATCTGCCTTGTGGTCCTCTAGGCAAGCTCTTTTGAAAAAGTCTGCCCTTTCAACTTTTTCTGAGCTCTCCCTGAGAGTGATCTCATCTCTTGTAATGTAGCAGTACAAAAGTAACAAGGTTTAAGATAACAGCATCTTTATTCATTACAGTTACTGTGAATATTCCACTTAGAATTATTTTCAGACTATCATATTAAAGATGCATTAAAGATGTGCGACTCCTTCCCACTCCTTTAAAAAAGGATGGGGGGAGAAAGAAGCTGAACTAGAACAGTTCGTGAAAATAACACATTCAGTACTGAAAAATCACAAAGGCAAGAGCTACACACTTAAAATAACGTTTTTTAGTTTAGTACAGATACTCTTCCCCATTTCCAGATTTAAGCAGGTATCCCTCCTACTGATTGTGTGGCAAGTATTGTCACGTTGAGAAGTCCTTGGCTCTCTAGAAGTGTACATGCTCGATGTCTTGTAAAAATAGTTCTTGGTTGATTTTGCTGCAAGAATTGTTTCAGACTACAATTTCTCCCTTCCATGAACCCAGACCCAGTTCTGTTTCAGTTAAATTCTAACATGTTAGCAAACTTTCTGACTTGTACAGCATGATGTAATTGTACTGACAAGATTCACTTGCCAAGGTAAACCATGCAATAATAAGCAAGCATACAAAAGGCTGGTAATAGCATCCATTAAATCTAACACTTCTCTTAAAAGTGTTGAAGTTGCTTAGAACTCTACCAAAAACTGTCAGGCTAAATTTATTCCCACAGATGGCTGGTCCTAGGCTGAATCTTCCTGAAGGCTTCACCAGGATGAAGGCTGCCATGATCAGGCATTTTCCTGCATTTGATGTTTTGGACTCCTACGAACCAAGCGGGAAGCCAGAGATCCTACATTTTGAACCACTACCTTCTTGGAAGGAGGAAATTGTGAATTTCTAAGGAAGGGTCCACAAGAGATGGAGACAAACGCATCTGGATGAAAAGCAAAGACTTTGCTCCTGGAAAGGGCAACTCAAAACCACTAGGGAGTTTTAAGAGGAAAGTGATACTAGAACTCTCTGGTCTTAACAAAAGGATGTGAACTGACAATCCAAGGCAGTAGTCACTGGAACAGGGAAAGAAGCTAGTAGGAAAGTGAGAGCTGGTGTGTAGGCAGAGAGACAGATTGTACATGGATCTGAAGGAGGGACAGAGGCTGTTTTACACTGCTGAGTAATCCTGGAGTCACTTGTCCACAGAGGTACCTCTCTCAGCTGTACAATCGACATAGGGCATACGGATAAAATATGACAAGTCTAAGAACAAGGAAGACAGAGTGGTGAATTTCTACATGCCTGGACTGCCTGACTTAAGCAAAATCTTCAACCTGTTGCAGACTCCTACAGGCCCTCCTAGTGCATTTTGGTGGGGGATAGCATCTCACATTTGCCAGTAACCTCTCAGCCCACAAGCTGAAGAGAATGGGAGAGAAAAAAAGAAAAGGTAATCTAAGAAAATAAATTGGAACTATTTATCTGAAGAAGAAATACATTCTTCCTGGGGAAAAAAAAAAATAGGCAAATTCTAAAGGCTGTTTTCCCACTCTGGACAGGAAAAACTGCTTTATTATATACCACATATCACTGAAGAAAAAATTAAAGACTGATAAAAGTCTTAGAGTTACTTACATGAACAATCAAAACATTTCAGATAGACGTCACTATTCGAAAGTTTTGGCTTTCCGAATTACTGAAATGATTTACCGGTTAGGGACTCTTCATATCTCATCTACATATATTCAGAACTGGCCACAAAAAACGCAAAAACAAAAAACCCCAGTGGTTTGGGACTACAAGGGCGAGGGAAAAACTATGGGGGTTTCTGTGTGGATTGGCAGGCTGAACTAGAATGGCACAAACTTTATCACTAATCAAAACAACACTTGTTTTCCTCACCCCTCTTAAGTACAGCCTCTAAATACAGGGCCTCCAGTCAGTAAAACTTTGTAACAGAACCTAACAGTACACTAACATTGTGTTACCGTCTTTCCCCCCACATTTGGGCCCTTCGTTTCTACCCATCGTAAAGGAGTAAATTTAGCTTGTATCATTAGCTCATAAGCTGAACTGAACACTCAGTCCCCTGGCAATATTCTGCGGCAAAGCAAACACGCAATTGCAACGGCCTTCTTCCTATTGCTCCCGAACAAAATTCTTTACATGCCCCTCTCATTTTACCTGGGATCTCCTAAAGAAATTAGAGGCTGTCTTTTTTTTCTTTTTTGATTAATTACTTTCAGCTAAGATCACAGGTTGCAGCTAAGACCTAATTCACAAAGTAACGCTCCTGAGTTTAGTGAGGTTTATTACTAAAAATATCCATAATAGGTCATATTTAAGAACTCCAGTTTAATAAGTATAACTTGAAGATCAAGTCTTAAAGCTGACTAAAAACAGAGGAACCTCATTACTAACTAGAATGCTAGAAATACTTGAAAACATCATGGAAGAAGATCCTTATAGGAAATCTTTACTTTCTTTCAGCAGGTTATTTGTTTGCAGGTACTTCTACCCCGTTCTAATACAACAGTATCTATAACAATGTTTTAAATTAAGTAGGCAAGATAGGTGACAGGATTAAGCACCATCATCTTAAAGTTTGTGGGACAGAATTATCAGTGCCATGCCCTGCAAGATCCAAGCAAGGAAAATTTCATACCTAATAACTCACTGTAAGAATACATGACAGACACAAAGAAATGAAGTATTTCTCTCATCTACCTTTTCCTGTCAGTCGCATTTTGCTGGACTCGCTCCAGCTCTGTGGAGGTACCTACTTCTTTCCATTAATTACAGAGGGAAGGCAGAGTGCTAGCTTAGGCTAGACAACTAACGGTTAGACAGCAAATATTCTGTAAATTAAACCCAGGCCACTTTCAGTTCTATACTGTGTAAGTATTTCTAGGCCCTTGCTAAAGGGACAGCGTGCTGAAAGCCACTCAGTTCTCAAATCTTCCCAAGGCCAGCTTGCTATTGACTGAGATACTGCTACAAACTGGCTACACATCCAAAAACTCCATATCCTACATTATCTTGTTCTAAAAAGAATATAGATACATTATTGTGCTGAATCAGATTTCGTGCTGATGAACCAAAGACTAGTTTTAATGCTTCCTCACCTATACAGATTTAAATTTTTAAAGGTAGTCTGCAAAGGTTGAAAGAATGAAGGCTTAAGTTTACACAGGAACAGAATTAAGTAGCTCATGAAATTCAATACTTCTTACAATTCTTTGTTACAAATTAACCTCTAAAAGCTAGTAAGTCAAGCCTGTAAGACATTAGAGTTAACCCTTCCCCCACCATATTTCCCTCTCTATTGCTATTATTCTTTAACTCAGTATCACCTTCAAATAGATTCGCCTAGGCCTTTTGGGAAAAGAGGTTGGAGACAATCTTCAATGGCATTCAAATCAAACTGACTCTCACATGGAATTACTAATGCTGACCCAAAGTCTTTTCATGCTAACTCTAAAAAAAACCCCTAAAGGTAAGACTTCCAACATTACTATTTTTTCAGTCTTCTCTCCAAACATTTTCTTTGAACCAATTTAAACTAGCAACTGTCTACCAAGTTTAATTGCATTTCCTTCAATTTCATATGCCTCTGCATATAAGCAAAAAACATTATGGAAAAACTGAGTGATTCACATCGTAATTGTTCATTGGACTTTCAGAGAACTACAGTAGCAACATCACTACAAATGTTGATATGTAATCACAGATACATTATGACGTACATGGAGTAGTTTAAAAAAAAAAATCAATGCAATCAGAAATCATTGAGAAGATTTATAATCAAGATTTTGCCTCACATTGGTGCTGACATTTGTTTCTTAGATATTAATCCTTTTTCCCCATCCCCCACATATAACAAAATATTTACCTTTAGAAAATAAAAACCCCTTCAGAGCAGGCTTATTAGGTGTGCTTTCATCGTACATTAGGGGAGCGTGCTCCACTGTATAAGTAAATATTGTCTCAAAGTAAACACCTCACACAAGTGTACTGACTGTATTTCACTTCTGCTTTATGATTTGTTCTGAACATGGAGGCCCATTTGCTGCCTCCTCTACAAGGATTAAGCTGCAATCAAGGTGAGACAGCAGGTTGGGGGTGGTAAGTGCCACAAGCCTTCCTCGTTTCTCATAAAAAAAAATAATCAAAAGTGGACAAGAATGCTATAGTGAGCACATTATCACATGCACAACCCATTCTACATTAACATCTCTGGCTTAATTTATATTAAAAAAACACTTTCATACTTCAAGAAACAGGAAATATTTCAGTTCTGAACTTGACTTTCCATTTTATAGGAAATGGCTTATTCTTTCACTTTCTCCACTGCTTTTTGGTAACCCCCAAAGCAGCATCCTGAAGACCAAGACACGCTGATCTGTTCCTGAAGTTATTACAGGTGCTACTGCGAGCACATTCCCAATTCCGCACATAGCGTGATGGCTTTTCTTAAATAACCTAACAAATCCGTATGATGTCTGATCCTTTTGGTACCACTGTCACCCACCAGCATGAAACATACACCTACAAAATATTTAGCACCACCACCTGCAGGCAGCTCTTTTCAGCAGCTCTCTTCCCAAACCACCTCTCTCGTCACACTAGTGGTACCTACAGCAAGGACAGATGTCCCAGGCCTACAACAGGCAGGAAGGGAATGAACCTGATTGTTTAGGTTGGACTCAATGATCTTAAAGGTCTTTTCCAACCTAAATGATTCCATGTTTCCTCTACATCATCACTACAATGTTGATTATAATTGTTCTGAGCAAGGTAGAAGAGTGCTCAAAACACTCCAGGTTCCTTGCTTACTCACCCGTGGCCACATCTCCCAGTCAGATGGCAGCACCTGTTATTTTTTCAATATATCCACAGAATCAAAACCTCAGTGACACGGTACTGTTCAACCCCCAGAGAGCACTGCAAAGATTACATTAATAAATATCCACAGAAACTTGCTTTGCTCTTCCTGCCCTCCAAAGAGAAGAGGAGACAAGTTATTTTAGTTTTAAATAGATCTCCAAAATTGAAGAAGCGTGGCCAGAAGCTCTAAAGACCCACAAATAAAACTGTCAATTTTTATCACTCTGGTAATTAAAAAAAATATATATATATAGTTTACAGCATTTGTTTCATCAGTGTTTCTAAGTTGTTAGGGTTGGAGAAACAGTACACAAAATATGTTAATATTTGCCTATAAATCAAAACCAATGATCTAGATTAGAATTATCTATTAGAACTTCCACTAGTTTATGTGAAAACTTGCTTAATTTTCTTATTTTAAAAACCATTCACACAGAAATGCATGATGCCCCTGTGATTACTATGTCACATGGAAAGCCACAACCACGGCAAGTCTGTGAGGTGTAGGGAGAAACAGATGAAATATTTCAGACTTAGGCTTAAAGATTACTTTCTATCATGCATTTTTAAAGTTCTTAAGACTTCTCCAAGGGGTCAGGTTGATAGGCTGATTTATTTCAATCAGAAAATATACACAGTTTCACATTCAAAGGATATCAAAGGATACATGGAACTCAAATCTCAGCATGGTCTCTCTTTCCACTTGAGATACTTTATTTCATTGAAGACTGAACTTTCAAGTTCAGAAAATTGTCAAAAGGGACACTGAATAAATGAATCTTTCTGGTGTTGATGGTGCTAAGGGAGGAGCGTAGCAATATCCCTTGGGCAAATTCTGTTCATTCTTTTTTTTCCCCCCTACACAATTCTACAGATAGTCTGGCTCTCAGAAAGGAAAATTGTCTTTATACGTCAGTTGTAAAGCAGCCAGCAACTCAACAAATACAATGTAAAACCAGGAAAAACATTCTTGATTTTTCTAGCCATTTGACAAGAAGAACTGCTGCATCTTTTAAAGATAAAAGTGATTTTAACAGGAATTAAAACCTGACAGAGCAGTCCCCTCAAAGAAGGCCACAGGTTCACTGATGCAGAAGTTTCATTTTTCAAATTACTCTTATGCTAGCTAAAAATTACTACAGCATGATTTATACTGGAATTAGAAGAGTTTTATTTTCTTCTAATTCTCAGGAAATACACAGTTATCCCAGAAAGCACTTAAATAGTAGATTCATTGTGAATGATTTATGTACTTTGTAGAAGCACGACACAGAGTTCACCACAATGCTAACTTTGCACGGTTCCAGTCTGGGCTGTTCAAGGAACTCTGAAGATTTCCATCACCCTTGAACAGCGTGGCTCCTTGGTAAGTATCAAGTGCTGACTGACCTGTTATTTTTACAGAAATAATTAGCTTACAGTTTGTACAAATACAAAGCAATTAAATAAGAAAAACTACTGTTACTTTTCATTGCATCAACATTTCAACTTAATATACACCTTACCCAGGGGATATTTTTGTGCTGTATTTTTTGGCACAATCAACTCTGAAAGATCCACCAAATATCAGATATAGCTGTCCTCTTTCTCTCAAAAGCCAGCCTCTCCTAATCTTCTGCTACACAGAAACAAAGCAGGATCTACTCTGACACAGGGTAATCACGGGCTGAATCTCTATTTATACATATGCAAAGTTCATATCAGCAGACTCAAATTCTGGCAACAAAGCGTCAAACTCAACAATGTGGCAGTCAGCAAGGACAAATACTGAAATTCAACACTAATCGGAAGGAAGAAAGCCAAACAATACTGAAACAAGTGGCGGTGCCTGTTGCCAATTACACGGCAGAGACAGAACACTACATATGAATTGTTGTCCCAAGTCTACAAACACGGCTTGCCCTAACTCTCTACCATGGGTTTACTTTCCTGTAGTAGGAGTTTTACTGCTGAAACACTGAGCGCTCACACCAACGGAGTCTGCCTTCAATTTTTGATCCAGGTGCAGCTAACCTGCAGGGCACAAGGGGCCAGACAGCATCCTCGAGCGCATGTGGGAAGGAGAGAATATTCCAGCACACCAAATGGGGGAAAGTTGACAGGTTGATGGTGCAGCTGTCACTTTGAATCAACAGTGAATGGAGAAGCTCTGTCAGTTGAGTTAATAGGCACATGTACATACAGTATCAACCTATATAACAAGGAGGCGAGAGAAGTAGGGACAAAACTGTAACTGCTAAAGACAGCACCAAAGACAGTATGAACTTTGCTACCAGGTAATTATACTCTGCAGAAGCACCACCACCTGAGATCGTTAACAGAGTAAGAGGCCGAGCTCAAACCTAAAGTGAGCATAAGCAACTAATCCAGCCAAGTAACTGTCACACTTTGAATGAAGAGCAGCTAAATAAATATTTAGGAGACAGAAAACACTAGTCACCAAAGAAAAGTGCGTTTCCACAGACAGCTATTGAAGAATAATATATCCTCTACATCTAAGTCTCTGGGACCATCTCTCTTTAGCTTACAATTCCATAGTGTCAAGCACAATACCATCTTGGCCACTATGTACAATAGAATAGGATATCGCAGAAGGAATAATAAGGTAGAATTATTACTCAGGGACATTTTTCAAGGAGATCTCACTGGCAAGCTATTAAAAAAAAGAAAAAAGAAAAAAGAAAAAAAAAAAGGAAGACAGCATTAAAAAGACTGATTCTTATTTTCCTATAAATGCACTTAAAACTTTTTTTCAAAAAATTGAGGATTCTTCCCAAAAGAAATGTTTAGAAGACCACGCCATCCCTAGAAAACAGAAGAGGGGAAAAGTTTAACAATAGTAATACACCCTTTAAGTTCAAAAGATACTTAACCAGTTTAAAATCATTCATAAGGCAGGGAAACTCTTTATTAGTTAAGGCCACTACAAGCAGCTAAAAAAAAATGTTTTGTTCCCTTTCCACAGGGAGTACTTGAAATTTTATGCAACAGAGAACAACTGTTTTTTGCAAAACCTCTGGAGGACGTGGAAACCCAGAGAATGTTCATCCACATTTTTCCACACACACTGTATATCTGGCTAGCAGTACCAACCATTACCCAGAGCACTGCTGCGAGCAAAGCAAACAGGTGATTTATTTTTTCAGCCAAGGCCTTTCCTACTTAAATAGATAAGAGCTTAGACACACTTGGAAACAGAGTGTAAAACAGCTTTGGGAAGACCAGAGGGTTACCCATGTCTCTACAGACTAGAGCTCCCTAACAGCTGCTTGCCTCTCCTACAGGCTGTTCCTTCTTTCCAGGCAATGGGAGCCAGGAAACCCCACCTGCACTTTCATTTAGACATTCCCATTCAAGAACTGGAGATGGAACAAGAGAGCTATTCCCTCTTCTCTTTCACCAGTCCCACAGGAGAAGACAGTCCCACGTTCTCCACACACACACACTTGCTGTAGCTCCTCACAAACTGCAGCTCTGGAGCCCTGCCAGCACAGTTAGCTCTAGCAGCTGGGCGCTGCCTTTTCCAACAGCTGCTTCTAAACAGCTGCACAAACACAACTGGAAAACAGTGAGGCTGCACCATATTACCATGGGGTAAAAGGAAGCCCCATAATAATCCCAAAGCCTTACATTTATTGTGCAATACAGTGCTTACAGGCCTGAATTTTTCATAACTTACTGCTTCACTCTTTATTTCTGTGAACAGCTCCCCAAGGCATTATGTCAGCATAAAAAAGTAGGTGGTAGGACAAGAACCACTTGTCTAAGCGTGTGAGATTTCCTCAATGAAAGCTAAAATCATTCAAAGGGAAGCAGGTACTCCCACTGACCCCCCTAGCTGCTCTAAACTATGCCCTGTCTTCCCTTGGTTTTCACTGTGACCAGATCAAAACACCACCAAGAAAGAAGGGGGGAAGGTTAAAAGACTTTTTTTACCGTTTTCGCTGCTTGGTACCTGGTATTGAAAGTAAGTGCAACAATGTCATCAGGATTATTGATAGAAGAAACATTAAGATGTTTAATGTTGAGAAGGAATGGCAACTTTGTTGGGTGGGGTGGTTGGGTTTTTTGGTCACACAACATAGAAGAAAGTAAGATGTTAACATCTCTGAACCATTGATTAGCTTTGACCATGAAGACAAAAGCAGGAAACTGCATCACTGGTTTTATTAAGTAATTTTAGAAACCTTTTAGTGCTACATAAAATAACTGCTCTGTCTGTGGCAGAGACTTACAACTCGATTTTGTATCTACTGGGGAAAAAAAAAAAAAAAAAGCGCAAGCTTGGAAATCCATGTGATGACCAAAAGCATAAGAAACAGAGTGGGTGAGGATAGTCCCTACTGTCCATCTCAGCCAACTCCGTGAGATTTAGTTCAAGACTACATCTGTAAGTGGTGTTTACTTGTTCTTATCTTCTTACCTCATTAACAGCAAAGATGAACACGGCACAGAACAGCGAAGCCTGGTACACAACAGCTCTGTAGCACGTCTGGCCCACTGCACCTTCTGGAAGAAGGCGCAGTTTCTGAGCACAACACTTAGGAGCGATGCTCAGAGTAACATGCATTCCCTGGTGTCTTGAATACCTGCTGCAGTTCTTCATCTTGCAGGGGCAGTACAAGTATCCCTATTAGACTCAGTCAACTTTCTCTCAAAACTTGCTGAAGCACTTGAGAGCTCTACTCCTCTGGCAAGTGTCCAGAATTCCCAACAGCTACTCAATATAATTGCACAAACTACGTTTTTGGTTTTGGGTTTTTTTTTCTTAAACTAAGCCAAAAAACCCAAACACACACCAGACAAAAAACTACAGTGATTTGGCTCAAACCATCAGTTAAGAGCTGGCTCTGCCCCCTGTTGTTGTTCTTCCTCCAGAGTTTACAAAACTCTGTCACACAGTACCTCCAGGGATGAAGAAAACTTCCTTAAACCTTTCCAAATCCAGGCGTCCTACATCTCAGGCAAATCACCTAACACTCACTCTGAAGGACTGAATATGTTTTCTTAGCAGTTGTGTAACCAAACCCTTTCCAGCATCTCCAACCATTTTTTCCAGCAGAAACTCTTCAGAAATGGAATCTGAACTTGGTAATGAAAAGCTGTAGTTTTTAACAAACTTGTATGCTCAATCTTATTGCTTGTTCTATAGTTACACTAAGCACAACATACTAAGCGATATACAGAAATCCATTATGGCTATACAGTTATTTATATTGACCAAACAAATCACATTTTACCTTTTTCCACAGAACATATTGTTTATTAGAGAGAATTATACGAAAGGCAAATAAAAAAATAGTATCTTTCATCCCTGTGCCTTCCATTAAAGGTATTTTATTTACTATGTGTTGGTATAACACTAGTTCTTATTTTCATCCCCTTAACCAAGGGATCAAGACAAGAGAGCACAGCATGGAAAGACACTCAACTGGCTGGAAATGGAGCTGTGGCAAGTTACGGCCCTCTGCTAGACGTTCAAGGACCCAGTCAGAATCGTTTCCTTATACTTGAGGCACAGTAAGTCCATAAAACCTGAGCCCATCCCTCCCCCCTCCACAACAGTAGCATAATAGTGAAAAATATTCAGATTAAATTCCCACCAACTTTACACAAAAATAGGCATTCAATTTAAATAGAATTTCCCTACTACGGGGGAAGCAGCAACACAAACAGGCTCTTAACCAGAAAATGAAGTCCAAGGAAGAGGATGGGAAAGACTAAGAGAAGCTATGGCTGCTTCTTCCTCAGGAAAATGTTTGATCAAAACTCCCATGTTCTTGGATCCCACGGAGCCCAACTCACCTAAGCTAGAAGAGGCCAAGTCTCCCTAGTTTAGCTACCCACGGAAGCGGTTTCTGTTCCAGTACCAGCTCGTATTGTTTCAAGGGATGATGATAAACTTGTGGCCTCAACCACAGCTCCTGTAACTTGTGAGTTACAGCCCACAATTCCGCACCTAAAATGTTAGTCTTGCTGACAAACCTGCCACGTCTTTTCTCAGACGTAGCCTTTTTTTGGTGAAATAGTAATTTTTAACAGGTTTCCTTGCAGAGTAATTTTTATCCAGTACTTACTTTGCCTGAAGGGCTAGCATTTTACCTAATACACCAACACACAATCAGCATAACCACTGCAAGCAGAACTCTGCAAACACCACTTAAAGCAAATTGTGCAAAATCATAATGTGGTGGAAAAAGGAAAAATCCTTTACAAGTCAAATCACATTCTCCAAATAGCCACATCTTTAGCACAATGTGTGAATAAGGGTATAGATTTATCAAGCGGTTTTAAGTAAACATATTAACAGAAAAAGCTTAAGGGAATAGTGGTAACCTTATATTTATAAGAGTGGTTTTCTTCTGTGAAGAGTTCCAGTGGGTTTTTTTTACCTTATTTTTGCAAAACCTGCTGTATTATTCATTCCAGTATTAAAGCACAAACAAACGTTTCATTACATAATCTGAATTACACTTCCCTTTTCCCAATAATATCTGAAGTTCAACACACTACAAATACTTGAAAGGCAACATATTTGCAAAAAAAATTATTTTTATCAAGCCCAAAATATCCAACATAAGTGTTGTCACTTTTTTAATCAAATTTCATGTGCTACAAGAAACAGATTGTACTAATCGCCTTATCAAAAATTTACTGTCAGTTTATAAGTATATTGAGCAGGAGTATTTCTCATGTAAGAAAACATTCTGGGTTCAAAACCCAAGAAAATTAAAAGGCACCTCTAATGAATCACAGCACAGCAGTCTCCCCTTTCAGAAGTCTGAAGACCACACACCAGCTATTGTCTAAGACATTCCTTCCTACATATCTTTAATACTCAGCTTTCCTACCACCTTTTACATATATAGACTCATATCACAGCACACATACAGTAAGACAATTTACAAAAAAGTATTAGCCATTACGATCAAATTTTATCTCTTAACAACAAAAACTCTAAGTGTAGCTAACCATTAACAATTAGGTAACTGCAGCAGAGACCTGCACAAAAAACGCCTCACCCCAAGGTCTCAGCATAATGAGCTAAAGAAACCTGCTTGCCTTCCTCCTGTGAAGCCTCTTGCTGCTCACTCTTCCATAACTTTTCAGATATTTAAGCTTGTTTAACCTCCTAGGCCACTTGAATCTTAGTAAGGCTCTCACCACTGCGACCCAACACTTGTTCCCTCTCTTTGCACTGCTACCAACCACTGTGTCTCCCTTAATGTTACTTCAGAGCACTGCTACCAGAATCATCCTCTAATTCATTGTCAACTTCTTCACACCCCTTTAGTAGCCTCCTTTTTCTCCTCTGAGTTCTCAAAGGTAATCTGTTAGTCTCTCCAATATAAGCCCTACTGTATCTGTCAGTATAGTAGCTATAGTAGATATAGTTTTTAGCCATTTGTTCATCTTTGTTCATCCACGAAAGTAGCCTCGCCTTATTCCTCCTCAAAACTAACCTTCTACCATAGTGTGGAGAGTAAACTCCAAAAGGCAAATAAATAAACAAGCAAGTGTGATGGCTGCTCCTGACTGACCAGGAACCTGCTAGTCACTCTCTCCCTCACTCACCAGCTGTCACCCTCCAGCTGCACCTTGGTCTTCAGATGATAAAAACTTCCACTAGGTCTTAACATCATTTGCATAACAAGGCCCATTGCATTGTCCTTGCACTGCTACAACTGCCCTGTAAGCCTAAAGTAATGACTGGGCACTTGAGGTAGTTTCTGCATTATATGTCCCAGTGCTGCTGAAGTAGGGTCTGTCACAGACAATGACAACATGAGAAGTTAATGTTAGGGATCAGGCTTATCACCCCCCATCATGAGCATGCAACAGAAGCACACATAGATGTGAACCCAGTTTATAATCTGATGGCACCATCTTTGAGACTGTGTAAACCAAATGCATGGTAGGCAATGGGGAAAACACATATGTGCACATACATGTATATATGCATTTCTGTTTAGTCAATATTTTATGCGTGGTTATGGCTGACTCCACACTTTTCTTGATACTCTTTGCATCTTCATGTGCACTGGAATCAGTCACTTTCAGTCCCAGCACTTCTATTAGTTTTTATCTCCTAGCATTTCCTAAAAGTGGTTCCTGGTGGCTTGTATAAATAAAAGCAGCATTTTACAGGAACAACAGCTTTATAACTTTAATAAGACTGCCCTCCTTCCTGCATTAAAGTCTACAGGACATGACAAATCAGGTTAAGCGAGCTGGTATCAAATCTGAAGCCAAACCCATTTTTGAGCCAAACCTTAATTCTCTGAAGAGCTTCAAGCTTATTTTCAAGATGTTAAATTACTGATAAGGAAAATAAATTATTTTTCTAGCTCAGGCAATGCCATATAGTCACGGCATACGCAACAATAGCTAAGGTACCTTTTCTGTTTTACTAACTTCAAAACCCTTTAGAATTAAATTACCTACCTTTTCCTCTTTAGAATCCAGATAAACAGTCACTATGGACAGCTTCACAACCCCTATTAACTTCAGATAAGAATAAAAGATTTGTCTGAAAACAGACTGTCAGAAACAGACAAACATTTGAGACACCTGCAAACTCCTAAGTGTTTATTAAACTAGGATTATTTAATCAATACCATTAAATTTAGGCACTTCAGCAGATAAACAACAATGCATTCTGTTCTGACAATGAACCGTTTCCTCAAAGGATCTGAAATAACAAAGCATATTCCAACCAAAGAGGCAACAGAAGAACTGCAAACAATCCGGGGAGAAAGCAGGCAGATGGCAGGAATACTTCATGAGCAGCAACCTTCCTGAAACAAACAAACACAAAAATATGTCTCTACATGCATATTTTTGCTTAGACCTGCAGTTCCACAAACTATCAAGTGATCTCAGTCTCAGTGATTTTATTAAGTTTCTATCTCCTAGCATTTCCAGAGGATATCCCGGGCACAACATAGGATAAGTGATATAACCTTCTGTAAAAGTATCCCAGCCATCAGAGTCTAAGATGAAAAAAGGAAGGTGATAAAATGATGTTACCAACCTTTCCTGTTCTAAAGTAGAACAGCAGTAATGAGTAAACAATTAATTATGAAGAATCCACAACCACCCTCATGCCCTATCCCAAAAAAGCCCTAATCATCAGTTATAGGATTTCATGATGTCATATGGTGAGTTAATCGAGAAGTCTCTTGAGCCTTCCTGTTGAAGATGTGGGGTTTAGTACACAATATGTAAATATCTGGGGACTTAGACAGACAGAGGAAAAACTGGTTCTCCAGGTTACTTGGTTACTATGCTTCTCCCATTGGACATCTCAGCCTATATGTGATTGCATTATGCAAAGTGCAGCAGTCTAAGGGATAAAAATGAATAGCTGCGTGTGCACAAACAGAAATATCTTTTTGTCCCCTGAATAACCTACCAGTTAGGACAGCCTCCAAGACTTCTGTGCCAAATGCAACGTGCCTGCTCCCAGTCCTCTGATGAGTGTCCCCAGAACAGAGAAAAAAACAGATGATTTTCTTTAAGCAACATGAGCCAGCAACACTGCAGCTCCCACAGCGTTCCCAAATTAAACCATTCGGCAAAAATAATGCAGTTGCAATTAACTACTAAACAAGCAAGTGCACGTTTTTTTGATTAATAAAACGCCTCTAAAAAAGCCCTACGCAGTTCTAGCATGAAACCTGTAATACTGCCAAGTAATAAATACCTGTTTTTAAATCAGACACAATTCCAATGCAAGATACAATCTAGAGCAAATAGTTTCCTGTCTGGGTTATCTGAAAAACGTATAACCCCCCCTCAAAATACAGTGGAATTAATTTCTTTCTAAGCTCTGCTTTTCACGGTACTGTTTCTGATCTAATTAAATGAGAAAATTGCTGTGGAAGGAAGCTCACCTAAGTGCTCTAGAGAGAGCTCATCCGTCTAGGCAAAACACAGCCATTTGCAGAAAGTAAATAACAGATGTTATTTTTCCTTCTTCTTCTTACTGAACCACTGTCACATACGCTGCCTCCCTGCCCACGGAGCCCCGCAGACCCACGCCGCAGGGCGCCCCCCGCCCCTGAGGGTGAAGGAGCGGCGGCAGCGCGGCCCGCGGCGCCCCCTCCCCCCTCGCCAAGGGGGCCCGTCCCCCGCCAGACCCTCAGCCAGCGGCCGCAGCGGCGAGCAGCCAGGCCCCGCGGCCCGTCGGAACACACACAGGCCGCCGGCAGCGCAGCCACGCCGCCCCGACGCCAACGCGGCGAGGGCACACAGCTCCACGGGCTCTCCGCAGAGCCCGGCGCCGCCCGGCCCGCAGCCGGGGGAGGGGAGCGGCGGCGGCTGAAGGGAGGGACGCCCGGCTCCCCTCAGGCAGCCCTGCCGGCGCCTCAGGGGGCGGAGGGCACGTGGTCTCGCAGCGGCGGCCGCAGAGGGGAGGCATGACCGGCTCCCCTCAGGCAGCCCTGCCGGCGCCTCAGGGGGCAGGGGGCTCCCGGGCCCGGGCCCGGGCCCGCGGCAGCGGGAGGGGAGGGGAGGGAGGGGAAGGGAAGGCCAGGCCAGGCCCGGCTCCCCGCGGCCCGCGCACAACCCGCCACGGCTTCATGGCGCGCCGCGCATGCGCGGTCCCGCCCTCCGCCCCGCCGCCGCTACGGGCGCAGGAGCGCGCGCAGCCGGGGTCGCGCCCCCGTGGCCGCCGCGAGCTGTGCGCGGGGCCGCCGGTGCCTACCCCTCCCCCCCCGCCCCCCCCGGTTGCGGACGCGGCGGTGCCATGGCGCTGGGCACGGTGCTGCTGGCGGCGCTGCTGGCGCGGCTGGGCCTGCTGCTGTACGGCCTGCACCAGGACGGGGCCATGCGGGTGCGTTACACCGACGTTGACTACCGGGTGTTCACCGACGCGGCGCGGCTGGTGACCGAGGGGCGGTCGCCCTACCGCCGGGCCACCTACCGCTACACCCCGCTGCTGGCCTGGCTCCTGACGCCCAACGTCTACCTGGCTGAGGCCTGCGGGAAGCTGCTCTTCGTGGCGGGGGACTTGGCGGCTGCTGTTGTCGCCTACCGGGCCCTGCGGCGCCGAGGGGTCACCGGCGGCCGGGCCTGCGGGTGCTGTGCCGCCGCCTGGCTCCTCAACCCGCTGCCCATGGCCGTGTCCAGCCGGGGCAACGCGGAGGCCCTGGTGGCCCTGATGGTGCTGGCCACCCTCGACTTCTTGGCGGTGGGGAGCATCGGGAAGGCCGCGGCCTGCTACGGGCTGGCTGTGCACCTGAAAATATACCCGCTGACCTACGCGCTGCCCATAGCGCTCCACCTGCGGGGCAAAGGGGGCGGCGGGGAGGGGGCGGGGGGGACCAGGAGTTGCGAAAAAGCAAAGTTTACCTCCATAGGTGACCTCTGGCAGCTTTTTCTAAAGGTGCTGAACCGCGATGTGTTGCTTTTTGGAACGGTTGCGGGCTCCATGCTGGCTGCCTTGACTTTTGCTTTTTATTACCTCTATGGCTGGGAGTTTTTGGAGCATGCCTACCTCTACCACCTGACCAGGAGGGATATCCGTCATAACTTCTCTCCCTATTTCTACATGTTGTACTTAACTGCGGAGAGCAAATGGAGTTTTGCCCTGGGGCTCGCAGCTTTCCTGCCCCAGCTGCTTTTACTCCTGGTTGTGTCCGTAGCCTTTTACAGAGACCTTGCCTTCTGTTGTTTCCTACACACCGCTATTTTTGTGACTTTTAACAAAGTATGCACATCCCAGTACTTTGTCTGGTACCTCTGCCTTTTGCCCCTCATAATGCCCAGTGTTAAGATGCCCTGGCGTCGTGCTGTGGTGCTTCTCTTTCTGTGGCTTGTTGGACAGGGCCTGTGGCTCGCTCCTGCGTACTTTCTGGAGTTCAAAGGATATAACACCTTTTTGCTTATATGGTTGGCAGGCTTGCTTTTCCTTTTTATTAATAGCCTCATAATTGTTCAGATAATTGCACATTACCAAAAAGAAGCACAAGTTGCAAAAAACCTCAAACAACACTAAAGGCCAAAATCCAAAAGCAGCCCTACTGTTCTTGATTAGGCTTGTCCTGTCACCAGGACTTTGTTTCATGTTAAATGCATGTACATTGTACTACAGCGTGGTTTATGTAAATGGTACTGTTTCAGGGCCATGAGGGCACTGATCGGTCTTAATTGCCCTGAGCAGTCCCACTCCTGCCCTGATCAGCGTCTGTGTCTGTGGGTGTACCTGTCTCCCATGTGGACCTCAGAACCGCATCCTAACTGCCTCTCCAGAACTGTCTCCAGCCCTGTCTCCTGCTGCCCCTGGCTGGACTCCCTGGAAGGACCCCAGACCAGTTCATGACTTCCCATGTCTGGGGCTGTGGGTGAACTCTTACCAGCGCCTGTCTTCAGACACAGTGTGACTGCACCCTGCTCAGTGAGGGTATGGCCTGTGCTGGGGTCACCCTCGGCTCCTGCTCGTACCCCATCATGGAGCAGCCCCAGTCTTACTCCCTGGCACCCTTTTAGTGAGGATGTAGTCTCTGTCTAGAAAAACACATAAATGGATGTTGCGGTTTGACAGTCTTGTACATTCCATCAAGTCGGTGGTGGGGTTTGTAAGGGCTAAGCTAATGAACGAATGTAAGACAACAGTTATTGTGGGCGTTAACAGTACAAATGCAAAGAGTCAAATGTACAACTCTACTTGTGTCCCAAAAGCACTAGTGTTTATACCAAAAGTAACTGGAAATGTAGTCTCTCGGTATTTCAATATCTCTACTATTAAAAATAAATTAAAAAGAAAGTGAAAAGAGTTGAGGAAGTGGAGCAATTGCCAGAAGCAAAGGGAAGTTTTAAAATAGGAAGCTCTACAACCTGTCAAAATGAGGTATTTATTCCCAGATGAGACACGAGAAGATGTGGAACTGGGTGTCCGTGGAATTGAATGAGAGGTGTTCAGAGCCGTTTCGGAGTCAGTACTCTCAAGAACATCCTGCAAGAGGTCTGGTGTACACAGCCCTTGTCTGAGGTGGAAGCTGGCGATGTGTTTTTAATAAAATCTTGCATGTGCCAAGATTAAGAATTTTCACATTTGCCTCAGCTTTTAGTTACATCCTACAGAAAATGAAACCCTTACTGTATAACATGGAGCAGAGCTTGAAGGCAAAATAATTTCAGCCACTCCATGGGATTCCCAGTGTTGTCAGCAGGAAAGGATGTGGCCAGGCGGGCTCCCTTCCAGGTTTACGCATGTCGTGCTGCCTCTCTGAATCCTGCGATCTCCTGAGGCAGCCCTCCTCCCCAGGACTGCGGGGGCTCCCGGCTTTCTTACGTACAGGGTTTTCTTTCCTGGTTGTAGTTCCACCTCATGAGGCTGAATTGCAGTGTTTTGGCTGTGAATTTTTCCCATTGCTTCTCAGGCCCGTTGAGGCAGTTATGTGAAAAGAGAGGAACCCCCTGCGCCCCAACAGCCCAGAGCCAAAGGGTGTGCTACCCGGAGGAGTGACAATGTCCTTACACCACTCTGGCCCAATTCAGCCGATCTGGTGTGTTAGGAGGAAGGCTGATTTCCCTGCTCAGAGCAGTGCCAGGTGGTTCTGCTCCCTGCAAAAGGCAT
Organism: Falco rusticolus; assembly: GCF_015220075.1. Taxonomy (NCBI): domain Eukaryota; kingdom Metazoa; phylum Chordata; class Aves; order Falconiformes; family Falconidae; genus Falco; species Falco rusticolus. The sequence continues at coordinate 6,258,766 of NC_051192.1, read as the reverse complement.
CCTGGTTTCCCCAACCGGTCTGCGCTCACGCTCGCCTTCACATTGTGAAGATCCTGCCAGCCTCTCTGTAAATCCAGAATTTGGATGAGGCAAGGAATATTCTTTTGACAAACTGGCTTGGTTTTTCAGGCAGGTCTTACGGATATGGCACTGATTTCCTTCCCCTGGCCTTGCCTGGGATGAAGGAAGACTTCTAGCATCAGCTTGTCCATGTCTTCCGCAAGAGGTTTATCAGTCAAAAGACTGGCGGCGCAAGGTGCTTTCACACACTGTTTAGTTTTATGTAAATCTCCAAAAGATTTTCTATGTGCTGTGTGTGAAGAGAAAGTGTCCCACATGTGGTTTTATTTTCTGAGGTGGAGTTTGACATGCCCAGTTAGTGTTTCACCAGAAGACCGAAGAAGCTCTTCTGTGCGAGTAACTCTTCACCCCATCCCAACATGCAGGCAATAGCTTGTTTTCCCTTGCAGCTGATCTGTTACCAGTTACAGATGTTTCTGTTGCAGATAGCATGGTTTCTTCCACTAAAGTGACGTTTCGTATCTCTTCAACAGACCTAATTATGCTCTTTTCAGACCTTTCCACTCCCTTATGTTTCCCCTCCTGTTGGCAGAGAAAGGAAATGAAAGCCAAAAGGCATTTCCAGCTTCAATAACCTTTCAAAATAAAAAGACATTTTGAGTTGCTGTGTTCATGACAGAATTGTAATGTTGTTTTTTGGGTGAGATGAGAAGCAATTTCCTTATGACAAACACAGTCCTGATTCATTAATAACTAAATCATTTTGAGGCCTTCAGAAGGCCAAGTGTTTTGGCAACAGGGACCAAAGAGTACCTTCCCTTTGTAGGTCAGTACCAGCCTTTCAGCAGTGATCTGAGAAAGTCGTGCATAAATGAGATATAAAAAGGCTTTTATACAAACTTAGGTTTACAGTCATCAATTTAATAATCCAGTATGACTCTCTCTTTTTACAGTACTTGTTTTGTAAGTAAGCTAGTCACCCAAATGTGTTTGGGATTCAGTGACTCATAAAAAGCTGCATGAGAGAAATGAACTGAAAGAGACGAACAGGAGAGATATCCGAGAGTTTAGGTCGTGCAAATTGCTTTAGATGGTTAAATGGAGTTGAATAACTTCATTCACTGATAAAAAGCATTAAATCAAAATAATTGTAGCCAAGTGCAGAACAAGTTCTAATTCATGAACAAGTCATGGTGATTAATCATAATGCCCTTAAAATTTACCAAATTCATTTCCTATGGAGCATTCATTGCTTTTGATAGTGTTCAGATTCTTTTGCTTAATAATTTTATGTCCATTTATCTTTTGGTAATTGAGAACTGAAGTGTCTGAATGCTAGCTTTCATTCCCTACCATGGGTTGCAAAATTGTAATGCTGTCCATTTTCTAAAAAAAATCTTGAAGTCTCCAACGGCATCTGTCTCATTTCCAGAAATTTTCCACATTGCACTGCAACCAGCCCTGAAATGCAAAGTACAAGATGTGAAAGATTAAGTAAAAAGAAGAAAATAATTATAAAGGCAAATAACATTTTTGCCTTGCTTTTTACACCATGGCCTATAGTCCAAAGGCTCATGACTTTATTCACGGGTGACTTTAGTCAAAGCTTCAGTGTTAAAAATAGTTCACTGTAAAATTTATAAATGGAATTACTGAAATAGCATGGTAAACAAAAATATGGTAATAAATGTTTCATTAAGTTTCAGTATGAGCATGCTAAAAATTACCATCTCTGACACGAAAACCGTGTACTTGGTCCTTATTAAGTAACTGCCCTGTCTGTGTAACTGGCATTGCATTGACTCCTGTAATAGCAAAGGCAGCATTTACATGCTCTGAACTGAGCTCGTCAGATTTGTTTTCCCAAGAAACATTGAAGCTTTTATATTTAACAGCAAGGGGAAACTCCAACATTTTTCATAAGGTTTTATAGAGAAAGCAAATGTTAAAAGGCAGGAAATCATGAGCAAATTGTTCCCTTTTTTTTAGCTGACAATAAGGCATGTATTTTAAAAGGGCTGCAGAAATACAGAAGTGAACACATGGAGCTCAAAAAGTACGTTCTTCACTTACTTCCCAAAGACAGCTGCAGAGTGCATATACTAATGATAGTAGCATTATGGAATACGATTATCCTGAATTTAGGACAAACCCTTTACTCAGACTGAAACTCAACCACTCATGCAACTTTCTTCCTTAAGGCCATGTTTATGTGCACCGTACGCACAAACCTAAACATTTACCTGCATGTAGAGAAGCAAAAAGAAAAGTCCCAGTCAAGACTCCTTTGAATAACTTAATTTTTCTGAGCTGCCCTCTGTACAGCAGGTTTCATAAAAGTTTCTTACATTCAGCACTCAAAAGCGCTAGTGACTCTAAGACTTGAATTACATAAATCTGGGTGCATATGGAGAGTAAAGCATAACGCAGCAGCGATCTTGAGTTGTAACAGATTATGTTCAAGAACCAACTAATTCTGACTATATTTGAAGGTGCACATTCCACCAGTATCCCGATGTTCTTCATTACAACAATCTGCACTGGTTGCATTACTTGTATAGGAGGATTGCTTCAGTCTTTGTGCATGATGAATGAGGTCAGAAGCCTACATTTTGTATTACCAGAAGTATCAGAAAGTTAAACATTTCTCTTGATGAAGCAGTACCATTGTTAATAACAACGATAAAAAAATTGCATTGCTTTTCTGTAAGGACCTTAATAAATCCATGCAGTCCATGCGTTTTTAAGTAACTTTTAAGTCTCTTTGTCATTGGACACTGCCAGTATATGCAAAGAAGACCAAAACTTGTCACTTTTTAACAGTGTAAATCAGTAGGATTTTGTTTCAGCAGAATTCCTCATGACTGTCGTTTCTGGCACGTGCTGGGGCAGGCATGCACTTCTGCAGGAACAAGACATTGCTTATTAGAGGCAATCTTACTTAATGTGTAAATAAAGCATTAGCTTCAGCCTCTTCTTGACTTTGAGCCTTTAACATTCCCTTCAGATAAAACATTGCATAGCTTGCACGTAAAGAAATGACAGATAAAAGACCCTCACTCTTTCCTGTGGAAATTGTTGGGAGAGCAAGCTAGAACATCTGTGGAAGAAATATCTAAAGGAAATGTCTGTATCCAATTATATACGAAGACAGAATTTCAGCCTTGGACATCAGCTGAAATGCAAACAAATTGAGCACAAAGCCCATACTGTGAAACCTGTATTAGGTATATGAAGGATATTCTGTCAAGTGCGCTTTCCCTTTTTACGGGAGGAAGATGGCACCTTGATAGCAGTTGTCAGGCTGGGTGAACATTATTTTGCTTCCTTCACATTATCATAAGGGGGTCTATAGGATGTAACATCCTGTAGTAGCGCTTTTGGAGTTGTACAGGTGCAACCTGTGTAAGCTGTTAAATAGGCAATATTGTTGGTGTAGCAGGAGAGTATTAGTGAGCACTCCCTCTGAAACGGCTTTTTGAAGGTTAACTCAAGTAAAATCTGATTCCTGCTTCACAAGTCAGCAGCTGTGTTAATAGAGATGGTACTGTTTTGACAGTAATTTTCCAAGGAGAGCTTCACTCTGTGGCCCATATGCTTCCATTCTGTGCAAAAGAACATTAATTCAAGTCCCCTGGTGATCTGACAGTCAACATTTTTTTAATCTATCCCATGTCCCTCCCACTGATCCAATAGATTGAATTAGCCAGGAAGCCGGCTTAGAAAATGAAGTGGAAAACAAAGTATGATTATCCTTCCTTTATTTTCCACACTGTATGGTATGAATATGTTGAATAATCAAGATTACCTTTTGGAACACAGTCCCATTTGGGCTAGGTGTTAGGGTACTTTGTTAATACAAGGTATTTTACTCAAATGCACCTGAGGAAAAATTGAGTGAATGGGCTACATGGACTTTTGTCAAATGGTAGTAAAGCTACTAACAGTTGATTTCAGCTTCAATATTAGCACTATTTTGCCATATCTTTCTGCTGTAACAACAATATAACAACTAAAAAGTTAACCAAAAATAGCAATGCTTGTAAATTCTGGTTCCAAGCTTCTCTTACTCAGAGTTTGGAGAACACACATAGCCATAAACTCACTAAAGGAGAACAAATGCTATATCACCCAACATAAATAATTCATTAATAATTATTTCTTTCCCACAGCTGACATCTTCCTGAAGAAAGTAGCACCTTTTTTTTTTTTTTTTTTTTTTTATTACACAGTCTGGAAATTCACATGAGTAACAAGTACTTATTCACCTTAAAACTGTCAGATGTGTTTGAAAATAGATTTTAATTACCATTAGCACTTCCAAGTTTAGTGCTGGCAACAGCCAGCTTGTTAATTCCAGCAGTACAGGAACTGAAGTCATGACCAATTTTCCTTCATGCTCTAATAAACTGGTTGATAAGCATAAGAAAGTTTGTTGCTGGAAGTGAATCAGATGTTGTTTGTTCACTGGAAAGAAATCCTGCATGGCTAGGGCCAAAATTTACATGTACAGGCTGGAGCAAAGTGATCAAGAAACAAGGGCAAAACTGAGGCCCCAGAGACCTTGACTATTGTCTTGCCCCTGCCTCTAATTCATCATTAACAAGTGAATTCAGCTCACTGTGCTTTTTGCCTCTGCCACTTTTGGTTGCTTGATCCATTTAAATCACAACTTATTCAAGCCAAGAGGGGTCTCCTGACCCATTCCTGTAACATGCTGCCGTGAAGTGATTGCAGTCTTGTTTGAAACAGTTATAAGCCTGATTGTTAGTAAACCATAAGCACTTAACTAAAGACATTTTGATTAAAAAATATTCAGGATCCTTTTTTTTTTTGTGTTTATTCAATTTTTTAATGTTTTATTTATTTATTTAAATATTTGTTTATTTAAACCTTTTCTGCAGGATATGTTAGGTTCTCAGGTGCATTCCAGCATTGCATTTCTATGAGAGGGTGGACTACTGCTGAAGCTAAATAAAGATCTGGAAGCAGATTAATAGCGTTCATGGTAAAAAGCTAGACAAATGAGAAAAAACTTTTAGAAAAATCGTAGTGTAGTTGATACCACAAGTAATTAAGCTTTTATTATTAGTGGTCTGCCAACATTGTGTTGGAAGTTCATTTTGAAAATGTATTAGGGAAATGAAACCGCAGATAGCTTTGCAGCTGTTGCCTCAGACGTGAGAGAGAATGGCTGAATAAGTGTTTCTGTTATTCGTAAAACATCCTATATATTATGATGTTATCCAAGGAAAAGTTACTAGTTGAGCACCACTGTGAGGGAAAATTACAGCTCTGTGCTCAGATACAGGTGAAACAATGAATTCTTTCACCTCGGTTTTTCTCCAAAGCTTTCATTCAAAGATGCACAGACTACCAAAATGAAATCTGGACCAGATGTGCCAGAAGCAGTTACAGGGAGCTCTAAATTTGTTTCAGCCTTCTAAGCTTCTGGAACAAGTGCATGCTCAGTGCTGGAGGCCGTAGGTGGTGGGAATGCACAGATGCAAACTTCCCCGTAGCGCGCCCAGAATAGATTTTTCCATGGTTCTTAAGGCACCCAGATGTTGCCTTAATCTTTATTAGGATAGCTATATATATCTCCTCATATATCTAAAGATATGTATATGTACTATATGACTATATAAGTCCTCATCTGTAATAGTACAGCAGCAAATTCCAGGACTTCATGCCCACCCTGACTGGATAAGCATCTGCTTAGGATATGGGAAGAGGCCCCTTTCAGGTTACAGGGCCAAGCCTGCCCCTTTATCAGGCCTTTATCAATAGCCTGGGACTGGGAGGGTAGATCTGCCTCAGTAAAATGATGACAGCCGCCAATGTGTTACTTTATCATGTGGAATTCCAATTGTTTTTTAGCAGTGGAGGCAGGCATGATGGGATATGCAAAATGAGAAGCATGCAAATAAATATGACTCAGAGCAAAAAGTCATTTCTGTTACACTTATTTCATCTATAACGTGAGGTCTAGAAAGGTTAGAAAATCTAGAATTGTCAGTAGAGAAAACTGATGCAAAGACTGAACAGTGGTTGATCCTTCAGTAAGAAGTAACTTCGACACCAGCCCGTTTCCTCGTTACATGCATTCAGAGAAAAAGCTCACACATGAAGTACTTTGTGAATTGCATTATACTCAGAATACTCTTGCATCAGCTGAAGGCTTGAGGTTGTTGGATTGAACTCCCTCTGGAAGGAAGGGGTGAAGTCCTCAGCTGTCCCCTGAAGAGAACTGGGCCTTTGCAGATTCCTTAGGAATGGAAATGGTGACCAAATATTCTGATTTTGGAGACACAGGACGCTTAGGGTGCTATGTTACATGGCTATGAAAACAACTGGACAAATACATAGAAGAAAAAATTGTCAAGGGCTATTAAATAATAATAAAAAAAAAATGTCTTCTCCAGTCTTGGGAATTTACCAAGCTGCAAATCATGGTAAAATAGGGAAGTATTTCTGGGGAAATCTCTCCTCTGTCTAGTCTAGCATCTGTTGCTGACCACATTTGGAGAAGGATACTGGTCCAATCAATGATGGTTGTTCCTGGGTTGTTAACCACACAAGTGTCCCCAGCAGAGCACTCCCATAACCAAGTATGCTCTGTTATTTGGTTATGCCCTTTCTTTTACACCACTTGAAGTCCTATGTCAGATAACATCTCAGGTGTGGGCCTGTGCATCTCTGCTTGCTCTTTTTTCCCAGAGTGGATGCCACCAGATTGTGCCAGTAAAACCACCACTGTGACTTGTTTTGTTGGCATTTCACAGATGACAGTTAGCAGCTGGTGACAGATTGATAGGTGAGAAGGGGAGAAAAAAGAAATCAAAGCTGACATCTGTATGATCAAAGAGAGGTGTTTTTAGCTGGCTAAGCAATTAGAAACCAGAAACTGTAGATTCAGACAGTTTATTAGGTCAGGTTAATTCAAGCATACCAAGCACCTGGAACTTAGCTGCCTTCTCTCCCAAAAGTAAACCACAGCTTTCTTACAGGACTTCATGTGTTTTCAGTGGGATGGGGGAAAGAAAGAGTGGGGGAAGACCCAGACAAATTGGCACAACTCTAGTCACCTGTACTGATAAAGTCTTGTGTCATTGCAAAATAAAATAAAGATCTAGCCCTTAGCCAAATCTGTCTTGACTAACGTCTTCTGTTTTAGTAATAATTTACCTTTAGCTCTGGAATGATATGTACTGCCGTTTAGGATGATTAACTTAGTCCGTCGGTAAGAGAAAAGAGTGATGGCTGCAGAAAACAAGTGTGATTTTTTTTAATCAGAAAATAAACCCTTTCTACAAACTACTGCAATCGACAGGGCACAAAGTTAAAGAGTTTGGCAAATTTTGCATCTGAAACACCATTTAAGTAAGTAAAGAGGAATGGGCAACATTCCAGGCATGGCCTGGACTGACCCATGCTGAGAAATTATCTCAGAAATTCAAGCCAGGCTGAAAACAGCTGCTGTGTTGGAGAGGCTGGAGGTCTCGTCACACCTGGGCAGGTGGCAGCTGTCTTTGGTAGGTCCGGGCTCTTCGAAGAGACATTTTCTCCAGGCGTCGTGCACCTGCCTCGTTGCGCTCCTTCCCTCTGCCTACCTGGGTATGGCACCTGCTGTCTCGGAGGGAAAGCAGCAGCCACATTTTGGGCTGCTTCTCCCCGTTGCTTCCCTGCCAGAGCAGCTGAGCACGCCGTTGAAATGGGACTTTGGACGAAAGGAATTCCCTCGTGTTTCCAGTGTTTTAATTGTAAGGGTTAAAAGAAAGCTCACTACACATGGTATAGATAGAACTGCTCATCTATTACAGGCTGCTTGTGTGACCACAGTCACTAGGGCGATGGCTTACCAGTGATGCAACTCCTATATACGTCCTGTGCAGGTAGATGTATAGGCATGTCTTGCATCCAATGGTTCCACTTAGTTGTGGTCCCGAGGTCTTTGAACCTGACAGCTAATGTTAATCCAGTGTGAAAAATTGTCCTGTATTTCTGTCATTCATTGGTTCTGATGCTACAATGGTCCCCTGAGAATTCAAAGAAGGCAAAAGCTACTGAAAGCTTCCTTGCAATCTGGAATAGATTAGTGTTGGGAAAGTTTCTGCTTTTGTCTAAACCAGATTTGTCCATTTAATTATTCTCATACTAGCACATTTTCTAGCATTTCCTTGCGGGCAGGCTGACTCCGACAGCATATGGGTGCCATGCTTGAGTCTTTCATCACAACGGGAGCAGAGTTTGTTCTGCACTTCTGAGAGCTGCCTCGTCCCAGGTCCTGCACGAGCAGGTTAGAAGCCCAGCAAGAGGCATCAAAGGTAAACACTGTGGCTCACAAGATGTTTGAAAATGCTTTCTTTAAAGCCACTAGTCATCAGTGACATTTGCTGCACTTTGTCTCTTCACTTCACACTTGCATATTTATGGCTTTGATTATGCCTCTGCAGAAAGAGAAGTGAACTTTTGTTACAGAGGCATTACAGACAATTTACAGTACCATATAAAAATATAACTTTGTTGCAGTTCATCAAGGCTAACACCGTATTAATTTAGCAGTCTGGAAAAAGTACAAGTAATTTGATCCTTAGTGTTGATTAGTAGCTGACATTCTGTCTAAAATTAGTCCTCAGGATGATTTAGGAGGTCTCAGCTGGGGACTTAGCTGCTTGAAATTTCAGCATTATTTCAACCTGCATTAAAGTATAGTTGCAAAAACTGAGAAACTAATACAATTACATCTTCTTGTCAAGCCAAGGTGTTAGAAGTAATTCAGGTGCTTTGACTGCAGGCCAAATTGAAACACTTTACAAAGGAATCATGCTGCATTAGTCACTGAACATGCATAGGTTCAGCAACTTAAAGGTCAAATGTATTCATGAGAACATGTAATCTTATGTATGTTTGGTGAATGAATATGAAGAAAGTATCTGTTAGAGAAAAGGAGCATCAGAATATTGAAGAAAAAAACCCATGGCTCACATTTAGATGGGCAGTGCGGATGTTATTCCAATGCCAGATTTCTGCAAAGCAGTTTCAAGAACACTCATGAAAACTAAATGATATACTTCAGCCCTGAGAATCTAAATAGGTACTATGCTGCCATATGGCAGAGCTGCTTTCAAAGCAAATGCAGGGGTTTTGCTCTTCTGAGAGACCAGATGGCAAAGAGGTTGGTATCTAGAAGCTGTCACACCTAGATCATCAGTAGCAGTCAGTTGTATGGGACAGAAAGTAATTTTAATCTGATAGCTTTTCAGTAGTTTGAACACAAACAATGCGTGCATTTATTTCCTGAACAGAGAAATATATAGTCAGATCCTTGGGATAAATTATACTTGTTCTTGTGCAGTATTGACAAGTCAAAATTTGATGCACCAGAAACATAATTGTCCCTTTTCACAAGAAGTGATCCACCCGTCTTCAGGGACTTATCAGTAGCATGTGTGTACTGTGCAAACCTTCCTGAGCCTAGGAAAACTCAGACTCTAGCACTGCTGACCAAACACCTCCCAAAAGCATCACAACTACTTAAGTACTTTTTATGTTGCTAGAGAATGTGAGGAAGAATTGATAGTAACATAGATTATCACCCAAACCAGATGATAAAGGCTGTATTTCTGAGTTGACTCTTAATAAAGGCTCCAGAACAAGCTCCCACAGAAATTCCATGACACGGTGTAACGAGACCTCAGTCAAGTTGTTAAAGCACGTCTACATGTGTATTTTAGTTCAGAGCATCAGTGAACTGAAGCTGTGTTGGTCTGCATCACAGTGTGCTGTCGATATAAAGATCTGAATTTCTTTTGGATGAAGACCTGCTCCACATGCCCACCTAATGAACGCCAAGGCTTTGTGGGAGTAGGAGTCTCTGAACCAGCGGGTAAATGCACTGCCATGGAATTCTGTGGCATGTGTGGAACATGCATGCACCAGTACGGTGCTCTTCCACCAGGTTGAGCCGTGTCGTGCTAACACTGAGTCCTCCTTGTGCTATGATGTACAGCCATCTGCACCTTCACACTTGCTGTCAGCTACCAGACCTCAGCTCTCTTGTTTCTCCCATTGAGGCACCCCCTCATCAGTATCTTTTCCCATCTTTCTGCTCCGTTGCCATCCCTGTCCTAGTGAACTCTTCTGAAGGACTTGTCTCACCCTATTCTTTTTCACTGTCCCCCTCTTCCCAGCTGCTGCCTTGCCTGTTGGTGACGGAAGCCTCTTCCGCTTCTCTTCAGATACCTTCTACCACACACAAACTCTAGTAACGCAGCAGAGGGGGGCAAAACCAAATTGCTCCGCAGGGACCCCCCTCAATGTGTTCGGGGCCTCAGCTCCGACTGCTCCAGCCAGCTTATCTGTTGGTATTACACTGCACGGCGTGCTAATGGTGCCGTAGCCTGAAGTGGCTGAAAACACTTCTTTTTTGAAAAAATCTTTGGCTATCTATTCCATTATTGAACAGCAAACGGATGTGAGACATTTCAGCATTCAAAACACAGGCTTTCCAAGCCCTGTGGAAATCGGTGCAGGTACAGCAGGGTAATTATGGGCAAACTTTAGCAGATACATTGGAGCTTTTTCAGGATATCTTTGCTGTGCATCAGTGTAAGGGGAATTTTCTTTAGCCCAGTAGCGCGAAGCACAACATTTCAAGTCTAGACCAAAGGCAACTGAGCCAAGGAAACGCCTATGGTTACATTGTGACAATTTTGTGTTTCCAGATGAAGATCTATCACTACAAGAATTAAGCAGAACCTCTAGATATTCATCAATTCTAAAGAACGAGAAAAAATGAAATCAATAGTAAACACAGTAATTCTGAAAACCATCAGTCCAAAATCTCAATTCCTTTTTCCTTCTTGAAGCAAAATGTGTTTTTTGAGGTTTCCTTTTCAGTTTTGGATTAGGGTTTCCTGGTTTGGCCTTTCTACATGAGAAAAAATTATGCAAGAAAAAAGAACAACACACCGTGAAACGTAGAAAAGAAAACAGTCATCTTGGTCTTCCTTTTCTGGACTAAAACAAAACCATCCAATTTGCTTCTGACGGTCTTAGCTGCTAACTTTCCTTTTGCTTAATTTAATTTAATTCCTCTCAGTTCTTCACAGGGCTACATGTTATTTGCATCTTGGAGAAGTTTCAGGGCTTCCAATTTTGTGTCCTACTTAAAATCCACGCAGACAGTATATAGTTTCGCGCAAGAACTGGGGATGGGACAATTTTTTATCAGTTCCTAGCTCACCTTTGTGATTGCCATGGTACAGTAATCATGTCAGTGCTCACGTTGCCAGCTGGCCACATTACTACAAAAGCTAACGAGAGTTAGAGGTTCCCATCTGAAAAAGCACACTTAATACATTGTTATTGCCAGAATGTATTTGATTGCAAGTATTACAATTACAACTAACCAGAATACAGAGAAAAAAGAAGAAAAAAAAAAGTGATATGGCAAACCCAACACTTGTGCCTTTTACTCAGCAGCCATTCAGAAAGAGAAAGGTTAATCAAGTGCTTCTGAGGAAGAGTTTTACCAGCTCCTTGTATTCACTTATACTTTTGCTTTACCCACCACAATGCATCCTTAAAAAATCCTTCATCTTTTCATTTTTGTTGTGTTCCCCGTTATTTCCTGTAATTTTGTTTTCTGGTGGTCTATTTATAAATTTAATTAAATGCACACAAATAGTTGCTCTAGATAATGTAGTTGAACTTCATTAAAAAACTGCAGGAAAATGATAATAGGATTGTAGTGCACCAGGGTAGAAAGACATTCACTGCTGTTCTGTATCGCTGCTTTTCTGTAAACATACTTATTATCCAAAAGTACATCTTAAAATATCATATCCATTTTTTATATATGGGTTTATGTCACATTGGCAATTAATTTGTTTACATCTTTAAAATCAGCCTTGTACTCAGACTAAGCTCTGCATCTAAATTAATCATCTTTGGGCCTCTCAGCAGCTGTTTTGCTCCCTTTAATTCAGATTATTGTGAAACTTCAATATCACCTACAGAATTTTATCCAAGAATTGTTCAAGATTCTGAATAGAGGCTAAAAGGTATAGTACTTGTAAAACACTTTTCTGGCCTTACAAAGACATTTAATACACTTCATCTAAATATTTTGTGTATTTACTATACATTCACTTGATGAAAGCCTTATGTTCTAGCCTTTTGAGGTAGATACTCTGTAGAAAGTGGCAAGAGTGTTCAGCAGTGGTCTGTGTGGGTCAGGCACAAACAAAGAGTACAAGGTAACGGTAACATCGTGAGAGGGGTAACACTCGCTGGAGCTGCAGGACAGAGCAGCAGTTGCTGTCACTTTATTCCCCAGTACTATAACCTCTGTCAGTGATGTTCAACCTTTCCAGCAGATGATACAAGTACATTTACACCATCACTCCCTCCCACCCTGCCTTCCTGACAAGACCTCTGTCTGGCCAAAGGAGCATACTTTCAGATGCTCTGTCCTGCTGGGTCCAGTTCCATCGGTTTCAAAGTTTTGCAGTTTGTATCAAAGGCTGTCTTGCTAGATGTATCACCTACGACACTGTTGTCCAAGCAATCATGCAAAATATCCTTTCCTGCAGGTAATTTGCTTGAAGGAGGCCTACAGGATGCCTACATTTGCTGCGATTAAAAATCTGTCTAAAATATTGTCCAAGGCAGGATACATGACCCTGCTAAGGTGAAGGAACATGGTACAGCCACAGTGCAGCCTGACACTGGTGTGGTCCTAGGGAAGAGAGTGCCAACCCGAATCAGGACAAAGAGGCATGAAGATGCAGTCACCATCCCTATGTGTGACGTTTGCTTTGTGACACTGACAGGGCTACTATGGCTTGGTGGACTGACCGCAATATCTATAATTCCCTGGGGTTCAGACTGTGAGACGAGCCCCCAACAGCTGTACGTAAAGCCAGCTGTGGACAGTTGGGAAGCTATAACAAATAAGCCTATAGATTAGCTCAAATTTGTATTTATATTTGCCATGTAGAACCATAAGATCCACTTTGATGGTTGCCAAAAACTGATCATCTGTTGAGCAATAAGAGGGAGGGGTTGGCTGTCCACAAAGGTCTAGCAAACGCGGGGCTCTAGCAGTGACACACAGGGACTGGGACATGGGTGCCAAGTCCTAGCAAGTGGTTAGTCTCATGCAGAAATTTGGGATGCTCTATCTCCTCTCCTAGGCAGGAGAGACAATGCAGTGCTGCCAAAATAATGCTGGTCTGTCTTTGTGCCTTCATCTAAGCAAATGTGCTGAGATATCCTAGATCTGTGTGGTCACAGCATGGAATGCTGCTAGCAAAGCCTGATGTGGGAGAGTGTGAGGACACGTGCGTAACTGGGGAGCCCCAGTGCCCCCAGTGAGCTGTGCTGCTCCAGCACTGGGAACAAACATTGGCCATGGGCTCCGGTGTTCTTGAAATACCTGACTGAGCAAGTGCCAGCCTGGATGCTAGCACAAACCCCATGGGAATGGCTGTCACTTGTGGGCAGACAGACGAGGGATAGGGAGGAGAGTGTGCTTAAATAAAGCCTTGTCGCTGCCCTGCCACTGTGCACAGGCGTAGGCTGTGAAACCAGACTACTTCTTAGACCGAACTGTGGGGAGGAGATTTTACCTCTGCCTCCTCGAGTTCATCTGCTTGGAAAAGAGTTAGGTCCAGCTGTGGACGAGATCTCTGTCCATGGAACAAAGTCCGAGTTCACAAATGTCTAAGTGGCCGTTTACTCTGCTTGCACTCAAGGCTGCTGTGCAGAGAATGAGCACACGGTGCATTGGGACAGACGATGTCTGTAACAGTGCAAAGCAACCAAGCCAAGCTGAGAACTTCACAGCCATTTCAACACGAATCTTCTCTGAAAAACTCAAACCTCTTCCACAATACAGGAAAACAAAAAAACCCCAAACAACCAACAACAACAACAACAAAAAAACCCCACCCCAAAACCAAACCAAACCAAACCAAACCAAAAAAAAAAACCCCAAAAAACCAACCAAAAAACACCCAGGTTTGCTTGATGGGAAAAGCAAAAGATGACACCTGTCTGTGAATGACCAGATTACACGGGTGCAGGACTGTTGTCCCTGTTAGATGACAGTATAGTCCTGCCCAGAACCTCCCTGCTGCAGCCGATCCTTAAAGGGGCTGAATCTATCTCAGAAGCTAGCTAGGGGCTCTATTCTTTCATTTCAGAAAAAAATGGCCGTGTTTGTAGTGCTGTTTAAACCAGTGGATTTCTACTTTATTGCTATGTCCCCTATTTGATCCTCAAGACATTACTTACGTGGTACAAATACAGAACCTCCATCTATAACACCTTAAAACTCCCTGGAGGCTGCTAGCAAATATCTACCTCCTTCTTCAAATTTCAGTACTACCTAATTTCTGCCTTTTAAAAAATAAATAAATACAAACCCAAAGCTATTGGAAATCATTGATTACTGCACATTCATTCAAGCCCTTTCATAATCTGGTCTAGCTTTTGTATTATGCCTGAAATATGAAATTAGCTTTTGCTGGTATAAGTAGCTGGCACCTACCTTTGTGGGTTTGGGATTATTTTTTTTTAAACTGGTTTAATGTAGATGTTAATTCAACAGCTTTCTATAAAAGGTTGCTCTTCCTTGTTGCTCTCCCTAAAAGTAAGCAGCATGGCTGTACAGGGAAGAATTATTCTTCAAAACATATTCAGCCACATACTTACAGTATGCCAGGAAATGGGCATATGCCACAGCTTCCCAAACATTTAGTGCTCTCCCAGAAATTCAAGGTTCAGGCATCCTCACAGCCTCTCTGGGCATGCTTCTGTCAAGGCAGCGAAGTTCAGATGCCACTGTGATTCCCATGGCTTAGTCTTGAAGGTTGCGTTAAGGGGTATTTATTTCTCCATTTTCCACACAGGGCAAAGCAGGAGGCAGCAGAAAGGTAACTGCAACCGGCTCAGCCTCCCCTGCAGCCAGCGGAGCCGAGACCCTGCGAGCGGGCAGGGCAAGCAATGCAACCGCGACATCCCTCCATCTAGAAGAATCGATGGTGTTGGTGTCTGTGGGGGCAAAGGTGAAGCTGTCAGCTCAGCTGGGACCTGAAGTATCATGAAACCTACAAATCTGCTGAGCATCGCTGGTAGTAGCTATTTTAACTGCACAAGCCGACTGGAGAAGTGGGAGTTATTTATAACGGAGCCCTGTGCAAATTGCATGAGGCAGATCACAGTGACTGATGCAGCCCTGGAGGCTTCTCACCTGCAGCCCAGGAGCTTGGGAAGACTCCAAAACTCCCTCGCATTTGTACCAACACGAGGGGCCACTTCTGTGCTAAATATTCAGAAAACACAATATTGCTTTGCCCTGAATTTTGACCTTTGTCCCTCAAATATTGATTTTTTTCAGGGTCACCACTGAATACTGTCTCTTTCTTCAGGAGAAGTAACAAGGGTAAGAGTGACTGACTGTCTTCCCTGGCTCTCTCCAAATAAAATCTCACTTGCGGTAGTAATATCACTGGATATCTTTTTTCCATTTTATATAGGGCTTTGGTGTACTAGAATGTTCAAGTGAAATGTTAGAAGATAAATCTGAAGCATACCTTTCAGTAAACAGTATCAGTGCATTATTCATTTAAATTTATCAAACTAGACAGTGAGATGACAATTTTTTACAGAAGTTAAATACATGGTCAAGAGTGTCTGTAAATTATCAGCCATTCATCCTTATTCTTCAGTGCACTGTGCAATGCATAAAATTAGAAGACTGCACTTTCAGAGAGATCCAACTGTTTGATTTACTTTATAAAATGGTTTCAAGGAGACAAAATTTACAATGCTTTACCATAATTTTTGATCCAATCAAGGGAAAAAGCATTATTTTTGGAGTCTATAATATCTATTTCATGTATATATATTGCTCCGGTTGGGTCTGGCAAGAAAAGATCTCTATAAATCATCAATAAAAGAGTGACATTTAGAAACTGCAAATCTGAAAGAGAAATATGTTGCTGTTCTATTAAGGAGCTATACTCGCTGCCAACTCCTGCAAAAACTGGAAGGTTGCCACTCCACACACTTAGTGTCATACAAGCGTTGAAACAACATATATTGCTGTTAGAAAGATCACTGAAAGTGCCTTCTCTGTATGTGTTTAACTGTGTATGAGACCACCAAGACCTTAGGCAATGAGACCACAGCAATCCCTCGAGATCCTTTAGAAATACAAAACAGATATCAAAGGTAAAAACTGAAAGGGTGAACAAATCATAGAGGTAAAGCTCGACCAAATAAATTAGGGAGTCCAGTCCTGAACCAAGTGGCAAAATTTCCGTAATGAAGAGGCTGATCAAGTCTTTACATGCCCCTGCTTTCATCTGCCATGGGAATAATTCTCCTTTTCAGTTGGCTGCGCATTCAAAGTACCAAAGGTACTCATGGCTTTGTCATGAGGTAGCAGCCTTCTCAATGTGAGCAATATTCTTTCAGCATTTGGTAAATATCTTACTTGTGTTTATCATATTGGGCATCTCCTCGAGGTGATGGACATGGAAAAACTCTACTCCACAATTAAGTAGATGGCTATGCAGAGCAAAATTAAACAGGCAGCAAAATAATTTATAGCTCTCTCTCACTGTTCTCCCCCTCCTGTTTTCTGTTCCCCATGGTACTTGAGAAAGTGACTCAAAGCCAAATATTTCTTTGGGCTTTGATGCTGATCAGACTGTTCCTATCTAAGGAATCCAAACTGGACAGCTGCTTTTGGTGCCATCCCTTCATTTGGTCTCTTGGCAATCTGCTCTGCCTTGTAATATCCTGTGGAAGAAAGAAGGAAGGAAACAAGGGATTACTCATGACTGTGGGCTAGAAAAGCAGTAGCAATCATACAGTGCTTTTGCATGATCAATCTACTAGACACTTCTGTTAGCAGATTTCACTTGATAGAAAGTCTTCTTGGGTCAGGTCTTCTCCCAGCCAGTCTCGTGAAAGTCTTCTGAAGACAGAAAGGGTGCAGAGATGTGATTCTGGTCAGAAAGGAGCCCTTTCTTTCTTGATCGTGAGTTTTTTTTACTACTTCTCTGAGTTCTTAAATTACTGAAGTGTACTTTGAAAAATAGTTTCACATTGAGGTTACACAGATCACCTGTTCGTCACATTTTCATTCTCATTAGCATTAGCCAGAGCATAATAATTCTGTTTCATGACAAATGCAGAGATTTTGATCCTAGAGTGAAACCAAAAGAAAATATATGTCTGGAGATATGCTTGGAGTACTGGGGGGGAGTGGGAAGAAAGGCAGGATAGTGAAAGCGATCATTAGTGC
The DNA here is from genome assembly GCF_015220075.1 of Falco rusticolus. Lineage (NCBI taxonomy): Eukaryota > Metazoa > Chordata > Aves > Falconiformes > Falconidae > Falco > Falco rusticolus. Next base: position 6,241,419 of record NC_051192.1, on the reverse strand, counting down.
TGTCTGGGGGTATTCATTGATGGTGAAACCAGAGAAGTCTCTTGGATATCAGAGTCAGAATTCAGAGTTAAAAAAATCCTTAGCTCTTGCATATGGGAGGGAAGAAGGGGACATGCCTGTTCTCACCACGGGACATTGATGGCATACCATCTCCTCATGGTCCTGTCCTCAGAATAACCACTCTGAGACCCATTGGTCTCCTGCTCTCCCCAGGGAAATCTTCTCCTTGGAAGATTTTGTTGAAAAGCTCCCTATCATTTCTAGTCGTTCCTGATGTAATTTCTTCCATGCCATATCCTGATCTGGCACTGGCATGAATGTTGCCGGGTCATATCTTTGTCATCAGGAAAACACAGACAGTCTTATAAAATCTCAGGCCAACATCATATTGGCTATTTTCAGCTCTGCTATTAAGAAAAGCACAGAGGAGTCAGTGCTGTCACTTCTGCGAGATTCATGCATGGTCACCAGTTTAACAACTTTTATTTTTACCTACCCAGGGAATCACATGAAATCATGACGAAATCATTTTTCCTCCCTCTCCTTCTGTTATTTAGAGGCGAGAGCTCTATGCTGCAAAAGATGTACAGGCAGGAGAGGAAAGAGGCAAAGAGAGGACAGGTGCGTGCTAAAAGACACAGCCTCGTGGGCACTGCTCTATATAGTACTTATCCTCAGCTTCCCCCTCCCAATGCTGCACGCAAGATCTGCCCCAGTGAAGTTCATTTTTAGAGGAACCATGCCTGATTTCCACTTCCATGGAGGCTGCCATGCCTCTCTTTGGTACTCTGGCAATAAAAAGGGCCCTTGAAGTGTGTGTGAATGTCGGTGACACCCTTTAAGGCCCCTGTACACTGTGTAAAAAGGGCTTGTGTGTAAATCGGAATCAGATCTAACAGTTTTCAAACAGATACAGTATAACCTGCAGTGATGGAAGTGAAAATTCCTTCCACTGATTTTTGTTGCCTAGGTTCAGAGCAGTGGAAAAACGGATGACAAAAGTGAGGGGTTTATTTAATGCTTAATAATTTACAGAAGGATGTGCTCAGCGCAACTCAAGGAAGCTTCTTGCTGATAATACTTCAGGCTACCAATTTTTGTGTTCTCCAGACCACCATTTTATTAATGTGAGGTTAACATCTAAGCAAGACTCTCTGCTGTAGGCACACATTCTGCTCAAAATGAAAGTGCTTCTCTTCGAGGATAAGAAGATAAGCCAGACAATGCTGCAGAGGAGCCATTCGATCCCCGACCTGTGTAGCCTCTGCCCCATCAATTCAGGACTCACTCTCCGTCCCCAGCATCATCATCGGAGCTTCCTCGGGCATCCCCAGAATAACAGCCTAGCACAAGCTCCCTGTTCCTCTTGGGAGCAGCCACAACTCCCCAGCAATATGTCCTCAGCATCTTTCCCCTGGCTGGGATGTTCAGCAGCAGGGTATTGCTGCCTCTGTGGCATTTCCAAGCAGGTTTGTCTGCACGCTGACCCTGCTGATGTTTCTGTGGGTGCCTCTGGCACGGTGCTGCTCCCCACCGGGGAGGGGCTGTCCTCAGCCTTGCTCCTGGGGCCCCACTGGATTACAAACCCATGATTTTAGGCACAGCTCTTATAACAGAGACTCTTTTCAAACCCCAGACATTTTCTTTCATGTTTTCTCGCTATGAAGCTTTCTAGTGTGCGGCATGGACACTTACTGCTGTCATTGTTGTGTTCCTCCTGTGTGTGTTCTTCCTCAGAGTATCTTTTCACTGAGGTATTTTCTGAAAACTGTCCGAGTTTTTAGTCTGACTCTGTTCCAGTTCAGTGATAAATCATGTACTTTCTGGGACAGAAAGATACTTTTCTGAAACATAGCTCTAGGACATGTCTTTTTATCCATGTCAAGTAGCCGTGGGTAGCATTTACCTTGTTCCCAGCTCAAAGACAACTAACCACTGTCAGCTCTTTGGTTTATCTGTTTCACTTTGGTTCAGATGGATCCTACCTTTGCTTCCTCCGGGTTCACTTATTAATGTCCTTTTCCAGCGTTCTGGTGTCCTAGCTTTGTGTGTGGAAATGGAATTCCAAATAAAAGTAATCTGGGTTCCAGCCAACACTTTCAGAGTAATCTGAAAACTCCACTTCTGCAGATTTTCGTGAAAACCTCTCTGTATCTTTGCCAAATTAGCTTGCTTTGCAATGTCCTTACAAGCTTTATCTGTCACTAAGTCCTTCTGCTTATCTGGTTCAGCAGCTCTGACCTCAAAATGCTGCACTTGACTTCAGATCCGTAAACTCTGTGTACAAAGCAAACAGTCAAACGCATAGCACCTTCACTGGTAAACTAAATAGCTGGGCAAACTGGAAATGTTTTTACACCTACACAGTTAAACTGAATGTTTTTTAGCTCACCCTGTATCCTCAACAGAACTAGGTTTGAGGCAAACGTTTGAAAGCAATGTGGCAATCCAGGAGATTTAAAATCCCATTTGCCAAGCAAACCCAAGTCCCACCGGCTCCTTAATTCCTAAGTTGCTTTTGAGAACTGGCTTGAAAGTCTCCCAAACCATCTGTTTGGCATCTCCACTGGATCCCAGTGCACATCACTGTCTAGAGATCCCAAGCTGTTTCAGAGACTGGGTGGGGAAAGCTTATACTCTGTGATCTTTTGTCTTGGCTGATGTAGGAGGCCAGATGCAGGTAGGACCTGTTTGGAAGTAAACAGCCTTTCTGGGCCAACAGAACTAGACATGTCTACCCATGGGAAAAGCAGCTCTCCTCTCCTCTTCCAGATCTTCAGATTTCACTGGTCATATTAAGCAACAGTCTATGCAACTTTTTTATTCTTTCAGTTCAATTGTTGAAATACATGCTACTGCAAAAGGAGATTCATGACATCATTGCCTTTTTATTCACTACATTGAATGGATCCCAAGGTATTTTGTTACATAGTGAAATAAGGCTTTTTGTGTGGCTGACTTCCAGTTTTCAGCCGTGACATCTTGAGGGGTGTACTTTTTAATCAAGGATGACAGGCATCCAACAGAATTATCTAATTAATTTATTATTTTCTTTGAACAAGTGACTTTTGTTGATTGATCTCCATTAGTACCCACTGGCATTCGGGTGAAACTTAGGTAGTTGCCACTTTTTTATTATACTTGCCATGAAAACATTTTCATTTGGCTACTTTCCCAGTCACAGAAAGGAAATTGTATATAGGAAAATATATGTGAGTTTTCCAGTTTGCCCTGGGAGAAAACAAAATCTCCCACCTGCCACCGGCCTGTTTTTCAAATTCTATACTGTTTTCCACCTAAATGACTGCAGCGAGTTCAGGGCAGTACACCTAATCCAAAACTAAACATTATTTTGTCTACTAATACATCTACTCACGTGTTTCCTCACAGAATAAGGTTAGCTTGCTCCCACTGATCCTGGTTATTTTATTTTGCTGATCCTTCCACCTATTAGCTGCTGAATATTCTGCCTGACATTTTGATTCCCTGACAGTGAATCAGGAAAGAAAGGGGGAGGCAGGATTAAGGGAGGAGGGACAGATTTTCAGCTGCATCAATGTTCTCAAAGTAAGTAACCCTCCTGACTTGGGTGCTGGCTGGCTTTCATGCCCGCTGGTTCAGATGGTACAGAACAGCTGAATTTAGTGAGAAATCTGAGGGTGTTTTTGAATGACATTGGCTTTCTACATGGTCCTGACCTTCTGTCAGCCCAGGAGTGGGGAGAGCAGAGATTCTGCGCTGGAGCTGCAATGCACCCTAAATTAGATTCTAAGTGAGGGAGAAGGTGGCTGGTGATGCCAGCACTCCACATGTGCACTGGAGGAGTCACTCTCTGGAAAAGCCCAGTCTCTTCACAAGTGACATCCTGGAGGGTTACACTGGGAGCCTGGCATAGCGTTAGCTCTTGGACACAAGGAGGCTCTTTCTTCATGAAGGCGAATCCCAAATTTCCTGCCTCCGGGGCTAGAATTTAAAGGAAGCTCATATATACGTAAATTGTTCAGGCTGCTGAAGAAGATGCAAGAACGAAAAATCAGTGGCAGTGCTTCTGGAGCTCTTCCATCTTCCTTGCTCCAATGTGCTCCTCTGGTCCACCAGCTGTGGCCAGAAAGGGTGGTGGCAGCTGGCCAGAAGGGCAGGCAGGGGTGAGCACTGATGGACCCACACACACAGGTACAGGCTTACTATAACCGTGTAATTTTAAGTACTGATGGACACAAATCTTAGTCTGAGAGTATTTAATTAATTACACCCTCTTCTTGCCCCCATGAAACAATTCAACGCCATTGATTATGTAGCCTGAAAGCAAGACACTGAAGCCATCCTCTCAGAAGAGAAATACTGGAAAAGTGCATGATTCACTTTTCAAAATTATACAAAACAAAGGGCATTGTTACTGTCAGATCTAGCCCCAGTGCAACGTTTGACATGTTTACTAGTGATAGAGTGATATTTAACACACTACAAGCAACGGAGCAGTCAGCATGCAGGAATTATGGGGCGTAAGAAAAACATGAACTAGACCTCCTCAGCATTTTAGAAATAGATGTTGCAGTATGCCAGCTGGGTATTTTTATCCCCACCTCATCATGAAGTGAAATCTTCCTCTTCCTCTGCATAATATCTCTAGGAGCAGCCCTCTGTGAAAGATTTCACTTTGCTGTCAGGTGAAGGACATTGCTGAAAGAAACCAGCAGACCCTGAAAAACACTCACCGCTTAGCTTCTTACCTGGAAATGCTTTTACATCTTTGACATTTGCCTGCATTTCTACTCTGAACAAGAATAAAGAAAGGTAACTGGACAAGAAAGGACGGTCAGCATTCAAGCCGCATGTTCATGCAAGCAAGGAGGTGATTGAAAAAGGTTTCCCTGAGGACTTATTGTTCACGAGCCAAAATGATGAGTACAACAGAGTGTTTGATACAATACAACCTTGACAAAGAGCACCCTAGCTGAGTTGTATGGAAGAACAAGCAGATATCTGCACAAGAAACCAAAATCGTGATCTGTATGATTTCGACATGCAATATTATTCATTATCCTGACTGTCCTAATTTAACATTCCTCTGATTTTGTTCCATTAGCTTAACCAGTGAATAGATGTCTCACATCCTCAAGAAGCGGGACCCATGGGTCTCTTCAAGCTCCTACCCACACTGATGGCATTCTTCACCCTCTAGTTTGTACAGAGCAGGATTTGTTTTTTCTGTACTGTAAGTCAGCATTTGAGATCTTCAACAAGAAAGGAAGCAGTTAGCCTGTTAATTAAAATTAGAGAAATTCACCATTCCCTTTGTGGTCTAACTTCTTTCTTAATATGGTCAGACTAATCACTGGGTCAAGAATCCCCTATACAAATAAATGCAACACATGGGGGGCGGGGGGTGGGGAGTAGGGGGTGCGGAGAGCAGAGAGGAGAAGGAGAAAGGAGGAGAGGAGAAAAGGGTTGTGAAAAAGGCCAGTTTTGAAGCAATTAGTAATTTAGCTTACTTGTGGTATGCCTTGTCTTTGAAATAGATGCCTTCTGTGTGCTCAGACTAACAGGCACGTGCCTCAGGCTTCTGCCTACGTGGGTGTTCAGCTCTGCCACCTCCACCAAAGGACTTGCTCCTTAGTTTGTTGATGCCATGTTAGCTCAGGTCCTGACCACACAGCTGTCAGTGAGGGAGGTGCAGGAGAGGGATCGCAGGGCAGCAGGAGAGCACCTGCAGAGCAGCACAAAGGAATTCCAGCCACCCCAGCCACTGTCAGCTTCATTGGGGGCCCAACTTAAATGCCTCTATGCAAACACACATAGCGTGGGGAACAAACAAGAGGAGTTAGAGACATGCGCACACCTGCGGGGCCATGATCTTGTAGGCACCAGGAAGGCACAGTGGGACGGCTCCTGTGACTGGAGTGTTGGGATGGAAGGATACCAGCTCTTTAGGAAGGACAGGCAGGGGAGACAAGCAGGGGATGTTGCCCTCTATGTCAGTGACCAGCTGGAGCGCATGGAGCTCCATCTGGGGATGGATGAGGAGCTGACTGAGAGCTTATGTGTCAGGATTAAAGAAAGGGCAGGGACAAGTGACATTATAGTGAGGGTCTGCTACAGGCCAGCTCCCAGGAATACAAAGCGGATAAGGCCTTCTCTAGAGATAGAAACAGCCTCACATTCAGAAGCTCTGGTCCTCATGGGGGTCTTCAACCACCCTGATATTTGTAGGAGGGACAACATAGCAGGGCATAGGCAATCCAGGAGGTTCCTGGAATGCATTAACAATAACTTCCTTCTCCAAGTAATAGAGAGGCCAGCAAGGAGAGGTGCTATGCTGGACTTTATTATCACCACCAAGGAAGGACTGGTGGGAAATGTGAAGCTCAAGGGAAGCCTTGGCTGCAGTGACCGTGAAATGGTGGAGTTCAGGATCCTTAGGGCAGCATGGAAGGCGCACATCAAAATCACTGCCCTGGTCTTCAGGAGACCTGACTTTGGCCTCTTCAGGGATCTGCTTGGTAGAGTACCACGGGATAAAGCCCTGGAGGGAAGAGGGGCCCAAGAAAGCTGGTTAATATTCAAGGATCACCTCCCCCAAGCTCAGGAGCAATGCACCCCAACAAAGGCGAGGTCGGGCAAAAATACTGGGAGGCCTGCATGGATGAACAAGGAGCTCCCGGACAAGTTCAAACACAAAAAGAAAAATTACAGAGGGTGGAAGCAAGGACAAGTAACGTGGGAGGAATACAGAGAAATTGTCTGAGCAGCCAGGGATCAGGTTAGGAAGGTTAAAGCCCTGATAGAATTCAGTCTGGCCAGGGACATCGAGGGCAACAAGAAAAGCTTCTATAGGTACACTGGTGAAACAAGGAAGACTAGGGAAAATGTGGGCCCTATCTGGATGGAAACAAGAGACCTGGTTACCCGGGACATGGAGAATGCTGAGGTACTCAACGACTTTTTTGCCTTGGTCTTCACTGGCAAGTGCTCCAGTCACACCACCCAAGTCACAGAAGGCAAAGGCAGGGACTGGCAGAATGAATAACCACTTGGTGTAGGAAAAGATCAGGTTCAAAAACATCTAAGGAACCTGAAGGTGCACAAGTCCATGGGACCTGATGAGATGCATCTGCGGGTCCTGAGGGAACTGGCCGATGAAGTGGCTAAGCCACTATCCACCACATGTGAGAAGCTGTGGCAGCCCAGTAAAGCTCCCACTGACTGGAAAAGGAGAAATGTAATTCCCATTTTTAAAACTGGAGTTAAGGAAGACCCTGGAAGCTACAAGCCAGTCAGTCTCACCTCTGTGCCCAGCAAGATCATGGAGCAGATCCTCCTGGAAACTATGCTGAGGCACATGGAAAATAAGAAGGTGATTGGTGACAGCCAGCATGGCTTCACTAAGGACAAATTATGCTTGACAGATGCGATGGCCTTCTGTGACAGGGTTACATCATTGGTGGATGAGGGAAGAGCAACTGACATCATCTACCTGGACTTGTGCAAAGCATTTGACACTGTCCCGCACAACATCCTTGTCTCTAAACTGGAAAGATGTGGATTTGATGGGTGCACCACTCCGTGGATAAGGAATCAGCTGGATGGTTACACTCAAAGAGTTGCATTCAATGGCCTGATGTCCAAGTGGAGACCAGTGACAAGTAGCATTTCTCAGGGTTCTATGCTGGGACTGGCAGTGTTTTACGTCTTTGTCAGCCATATGGACATTGGGCTTGAGTGTATCCTCAGCAGGTTCGCTGATGACACCAACCTGTGTGGTGCAGTTGACACGCTGGACAGAAGGGATGCCATCCAGAGGGACATTGACAGGCTTGAGAGGTCAGCCCATGCAAACCTCATGAAGTTCAACAAGGCTAAGTGCAAGGTTCTGCACCTAGGTCAGGGCAATCCCAAGCACAAACACAGGCTGGGTGGAGAATGGGTTGAGAGCAAACCTAAGGAGAAGGACTTGGGGGTGTTGGCAGCTGAGAAGCTCAACGTGGCCTGACAATATGCACTGGCATCCCAGAAAGCCAACCATATCCTGGGCTGCATCAAAAGAAGTGTGACCAGTAGGTCGAGGGATGTGATTGTCCCCCTCTACCCCAGTTTCATGAGACCCCCACCTGGAGTACTGCATTAAGCTCTAGGGTCCCAAACATAAGAAGGACACGGACCTGTTGGAGCGAGTCCAGAGGAGGGCCACAAAGATGATCAGAGGGCTCGAGGACCTCTCCTAGGAAGACAGGCTGAGAGAGTTGGGGTGTTCGTTCTGGAGAAGGCTGCAGGAGACCTTATAGCAGCCTTCCAGTACCTACAGGGCCTGACAAGAAAGCTTGGAGAAGGACTTTTTACAAGGGCAGGTAGTGACAGGACAAGGGGGGATGGCTTTAAACTGAAAGAGGGTAGATTTAGATTAGATATTAGGAAGAAATTCTTCACTATGAGAGTGGTGAGGCACTGGGACACATTTCCCAGAGAAGCTGTGGGTGCCCCATCCCTGGAAGTGTTCATGGTTGGGCTGGATGGGGCTTGGAGCAACCCGGTCTAGTGGAAGGTGTCCCTGCCCATGGCAGGGGGGGTTGGAGCTTGAGGATCTTTACGGTCCCTTCCAAACCAAACCATTCTATGATCTCCCTCAAATGATTCTATGATATCCTAAGAGCTTTTAGGAGTTTAATGTGGTTTTGGTCTAAAGAACACATGTATGCTCTCAGAAGCAACAAGCATTTTCCAAAACATGAATTCTTATGTAAAATACCTAATATAGTACAGTAACTCAACAGATACGACTCCTTAATTAAGGCTTATGCTGTACTCCAGCAGTTTTCCTTTGCTTTCTGTGTGCATGTCTGTGTTTGTTCGTTCTGCACATACACACATATTCAGATGTACATACTCACTGATATTTACCATCCGATTTGAAACTGAGCCATACCAAAGCCTAAAGAAATTTTAATAGTATGGCTATCCAGATCAGTGCACACTAGAGTATTTTATGGACTATTCTGAGCCCTCAGCATAGAAATACTCCTTCAGTATGCTGTTAGCATCACATTTGCTAATCAAATTGAGGATTTTGTGAATGATACGCAGGTAACATGCCGCTAGAAGGTATTTAATATTATGTGGCTTCACAATTAATAAACTCTTAGTACAACCTGACTACAATATGCAGCTGATCACAATACAGCAAAAATCAAAGATTTCTGCAAAACTAGACATTTTCATCTCCTGTTGGGAATATGATTATGCCTTTTCAATATGCTAATCTGACTCACACAAAGTTAATCTTGCCAAAGGCTTTTAACAAGCTTCTTTAGTCATTTAGAAATATGCCTTTGCTAGTTCTGCTTAGGTTATGCAAAAACAACCAGTACAGGTTCATTAAAGCTTTTACTTGAAAGGTATTTGTTGCCAACTTTTTTAAACAATTTGCTAAAACTGCAACAGTATTGGAAGTATTATCTACCACCTGAAGAAAAGTTTGGGACAAAATCTTGCTTAACCTTATGCATTCCCTAACTGTTCATACCTCTGTCTGCTATTTTCTATCATAAATATGCCAATCTGTGTGAGAATTTTCACTTGAAAATCACATTGCTTCAATTTTTTTCTCATGTCCTCTATTGTGTTGATGGTCTCCTGCCATTGAATGTTCTGTTCTGTTTTTATCTCTTTCCCTGCCTTTCTGCAGCCAGTTCTCCCTTTCCCCATTATCATTTACTATTACGGATATATAGATTTGCTACGCAGCACCAGAATTAGTTATGAGGTGGGAAAAGCAGGGTTCATATGGAAGGGAAGTTGGAAGGCAGGGAGATCTGCTTTTATTGTCTCTTTTCCTTTTCTCTCCCAATTTTACTCAAAAAAAATGGTGCCAGAAAACTCCCAATAACAGATCAGTCTATTGAAAAAGAGGTTTGCCAGTCAGCCTGCACAATCATTTGTTAGTTGTCAAGATGGAAAATGCATCTTCAGAGGATCTGAGTGACGTCTTCCAGCAGTGACCCAGCACTGAAGGGAGTCTGATCCTTCTCCTTCTTTGAAATCCAGAAGTGGTATCATTAAAGTGTTTGCCATACTTTTTTTAATTTCTTTTTCTCTCATCCTCTGATTCTCTAGCTTTCACACTTGCCTTTTTCTCTGACCTCTGCTTCTCTCCTTTGATCGTTATCCTCAAACCAATCTTTCCCAAGACCCTTTCATTCTTCAGTGCCTACTGAAGCAAATTCCCTTTCTCCTTACTGCCTGCTGAAAGTAATTTTCCCACTTTCCCACTAAGCTTTGTCTATGCCAGGGCACGGTGCTGTAGATATAAAGCCCAGAGGATGTCTCTATTGGAGCAACAAGAGTCACCTGCTGAGAAACAGATTTCTTAATGGCTCTACTGGAGATGTGACCGGTCTCTCTGCAGCAAGTCTTCATGCTGGTGATGTCTCCAGGATGCACAAACAAGGCCATGGCCTTCTGTAAAACCAATAAGGAAGTTTGGGATCAGACACTCTGATTTTAAAAGGGAACCTTTTGATATTATATACAAAAAGCACGCATCCCACTGAGGAAAACATGCAGCATGCCTGCCAGTGGCAGTGAGTAGAATTCCTGGTATTGCTAGATTTTGAAGGTTACATTTGAAGTTGTGTATTGCTTTCTCTTATTTCCTGTGAATTCCAAGTGGATGTGCATTACTGTGGAGGTTAGATCTATGGGGCAACCTCCATCGAAAACAAGCAGGAACAGCAGCTTGTATATATGTCACTCTCTTACCTGGCATTACAAGGACAAGTGTTTTTAATTTTACTGTGGTTATTTAGCACAGCATAGGTTACAAAATGTTTTTTTTAATCAAAGTGCTGCTATGAAACAAGCTTTCTGTTTCTAGAGTCCAACCCAGCTTTTCTTGATGTAATTATAAAGAGCAACAGAGGTCCCAAGTTAAGCACACAGTTCCTAACAGTTGTAACATTTTAATATAACAATGAACATTTCTTTTGTGCTGCAGGTTTATGGTGCTATCACTGATATACACTTCGGGGTACATTAATCTTAATTAAAAACATTCAAAAAAACAGTTTGGCTCAATGTCTGTCATTTCCCCATAACTGTCCCAGTGTACCAAACAGCTGTGGCCTTATAGAGCACTTACCTTAAACATAAGAAGGGATCAGCTCAACCAGTTGTACCCCATAATTATGGGTATACTACATACTTTTTTTTCCTGCAAAATGGAAAATGCACACTCCAGCCTGCTTTATTTATGCAATAATGCTCAGCAAAACCTTTGAAGACTGACTGAAGCAAGCCTGAGGAGCCACGCAGGAGATGAGTTTTTCATGGGTATTAGCCTGCAACCAGCTCCCACTGTGGGTGCAGAGAGGGTGTACCCACAAGCACTGAGTTATGCTGTGCTTGCCTGTGGCACGAACCAGAGCAAGCTGCCAGCTGCCAGATCAGGGCCCTTCAACTCCTTCCATGTCTGGGAGTCCCTCCAACCACTAAAGAGAAGCAGCATGTGTTTTAGGGCCATGTGCATCAATGATTAAAGTGGCCATGCCTGCACAGCTTGGCAGGGCACTGTGGGAGCTGTGGGGGCAACTGATGCAGGATCAGGAATGCTCTGAGCCTGGGGTTGAAAACCGTGCTTCCCAGTAATAGCTTTGACATAGATTTTTCTCTCCAGCTTTAGGCAAGAGAGCTGACCTTGCTGGATCAGTATCTGTGCTGGCCTCTTTCCAAGGCGATAATGAGAGTTAGCTCACTGTAAAGAACTTGAGAGACTTACAATGCCCCGTAAGTACTATGGCCTGAATTCCTGGTTACGTTCAGGCTCTTTTTCAATGCTTCAAGGTTCCTTTATCCAGCTGATGATGTAAAGATCCTTTTTCTAAGTAACAGCTGGCCCCCATATATCTAGGACACTCTGTTGTATCCCTGACACCTGTTATTGGAAAATGTCATTGAGGATTGGGCTTTCTTCTAACAAATGCAAGTATCCCTCAGCTCTCTGGTTGGTGTGGCCCAATTACCAAAGGTGGTCTCTTCCCATTGACATCTTTTCTGTGAGAAATATAGTAGTGCAATCCATCTTCAAAGTCAAAGCCTATTAAATGAAAATGCCTCAAGCTCCCAGTCGTGAGCTTGAAAACGTTCAGCTCAGAGTGTCCATTTCAACCTCCTACTGTAAAAGCAGCATCATTTTTTTTTCCCCAGTGACTACATTTGCTGCCATGGTTACAGCTTCACGCAGAGTAGGGTCACCTTCCCTTTCAAGAAAAATCAATGAAAGATTTCATTTTCACTAGCTCCATTATTCCCCATACCAGTCACTTTTTACACCAGTTTTTATCGCCTTAATGTTCCATTCTCCAAAATGAAGAAGTAAACATGATGTCAACAAACAGTGGGATGGAGACGAGGGAAGCAGCTGTCAGGCTGACAAATAGATACGAGCACTGATTTATTAATAAGCTCTGCATATTAATGAAACCTTCAAGCAACATTTCCTATTCTCCCCTTCCTTTCCCTTGCACTTGTAAGATTGCAGCTATTATGGAGTTTAGTATTTCCAAGAGGAGGAGCTTTTTTGATAATGAAACTGGAAGTTTTTATTTTAAGACAAACCTTTCAAAATCCGTCACTGAAATCTACCTCTCATGTCCTTGACAGCTCTGTGCCTCCCACCACACTTAAATTACAGAGGACAAACGTGCAAGCCCTAAACCTCTCTATCTTTTTCTAGCTCTTTTTACTGAAACACATTTTCCTAACACACCAGGATTGCCCACAACAGTGACCATAAAATCACTTTTTGTAGAACTTCTGTCTGACTCGATGGAAAGAAGAGGGCAAAGCGTGGAGGTGACAGAGAAGCCATGCTTTAAAGTGTGTTTGCAAATGCTATTAAGCTGAGGATGGCATTAGAGACTTCCAACACCATCAAGACTATACCAGCTTTTTTTTCACCTAAGAATTCATTACTGAAGTGGCATCATTTCACTACAGGTCTCAGGTGGGTTTATGTTATCTCAGCCACACAAAATGACAAAATTAGTAAGGACCTCATTGTGATAAGCTTAGTGACTCTATTCCCAAGGTGACATTTCTGAGTAAACCTTCGTATCATCAAGGCAGTCACCAATCATTGCATAAATACTGCAGAGGAGGTTGCTACCCTGGGACAGGCTGCAAAGTATTGGACATTTTGGGAAACCTGTCTATTTTTAAGTATGTCTCACATGGAAGGTGCCACACAGGCACTAACAGGTTCTTTCTGCAACAGTGAAGAGCGAGCAGGTCCCCCACATCAGCAGCACCATTCCGGATTGAGGTAAACAGGGATGTGGAGAATGGTAGAACTGCTTGTAGGCACTAAATTGCCTGTGAACCTGGTGCGTATTTTGTCCTGCAGAAGTCCTAGAAAGCCACCAAGGGCACGTACTACTTGCTGCCAAAGGGTAACATAGGCTGGGAGGTATTGAAGGGAGCAGGGGAAGGACAGGGAAAGGAGGAGGTGAAGGAAAAGAGAGAGAACCCAAGACACATCAGTTGCTGTTGACTCACTTCCTGATACCCAGCAGTGGCAGGAGAGGTAAAATGGTCTCTCCCTGCCCTTCCCCCTATCTCTGTCCCTTCTGCCACCTTCACTTCTCATGACATGAGCAGGTGTTGCTTACAATACCTCGTGCTTCGGATTTCAAAATTTGAGTTTAGCCATGCTGCTGAACAGCACCAAGTTAGCTCAGTGAGGAAAATTCACTCTGCAGGCCTCTGCAATTTGTGACACCTCTGATGCAGCTGACAGCAAAATCCTGCCCGTGAAGCCTTTATAACTTCTCTCCACTGACAGCTGCCAGCCCATTCGTCTTGGTTTAGCTGCCACATCTGCTTGACAGACAAGAGTTGAGGGAATACCACTCTACCACAGATTAAAAGCATTAAAAAGTGGAAAAAACACAGTTTCTTAATACCATAACCTCAAGTAAGGTAGCGCTTTCTCCCCAAAGGATAATTTCACAGTTGGGAGTGAAGAAACGGGTTAAACTTCCAGATGTTTTGTCACTGAAACTGAAGTGTGTTCCCTGAACTAAATGCTGGCATCTTCATTAGTCTTTTGTAGCTGAAGATGACCCTATAGAGCACAATGCAGAGTGACTGTAGGTTGATGTTGAGATGAAAAAGAACATTACATTCCCTCAGATTTGAAGAATCAGATTTTTTGATTGATCTTCCAGCAGACATTTTTTAAACACTAAGTTCAGCACTGGTATATCTTTAAAGAATGACATCAGGTAGGAGCCTGCCCCAATTTTTACCTCTGCAAAATCTGTATTCCACTTGGAAGAATATCTTCTTATATCTAACAAGCTGAACTCCCAGCATGAGCCCAGAGGCAAATCTGGCATTAAAGACAAGATGTTTCATTTATGGCTTTTGCAGGTTAGCAAGAGGCAATCAAGATTGCAAAAAGTTGTTTAAGTTTTCTAACTGAAGACACTCCTCAGTTATTATATTCCTTTTCAGGTTAAACCTTGCTTTGTCTCTGCCCAAGGTAACTATGATTTGAGAGTAAAGTCTTTCCTGACATTTTGCAGTTTGGGAAAGAAATCCAGGACAGCATACACTACCACTACTGCCAAAGAGATAGCATTGACACAGATATAAATGCAGACGGAATGGAGGTACTGGAAAGAGCTGGGAGCATTACACCAAGAAGCTAAAAACTCAACATGCATCTTTCCTAGTGTGTTACGAAGAGCACATGCCAGGAAAGTGCTCCCATTGCCAGTCACAAGCCACACACTTTACAGTGTGTTTGCAAAGCCTCACAACTGAGGACTGTCAGGCTTGCTCTGTCTGAACTTCTCTTGACCTGCTTGCAGCCTATTTTTCACTTGGTCAACTTGGATTTTTCCAATTACCAAGTCACTGGTTAATTTGGTTTACTTTTGCTTTTCTTTGCATGTCATAACCAAAGTTTTCATATTGATAATAGTTACAAGTAAAAAAGGAACATCTTATGTAGAATAAGATATTTATGAATCTAACATAATCATAGAATCATTTAGGTTGGAAAAGACCTTTGAGATCATCAAGTGCAACCATTAACCCAGGACTGCCAAGCCCACCACTAAACCATGCCCCTAAGCACCGCATCTATGCATTTTTGCATAGTTTTGTGAGGTGATTCCACCACCTCCCTGGGCAGCCTGTTCCAATGCTTGGCCACCCTTTCTGTGAAAAAATATTTTCTAATACCCAATGTAAACCTCCCCTGGCATAAATTGAGGCTGTTTCCTCTCGTCCTGTCGCTCGTTATCCGGGAGAAGAGACCGACCCCCGCTGCCTAGGCCCCTGTCAGGTGGCTGCGGAGAGCGATCAGGCCCCCCCTGAGCCCCCTCCTCTCCAGGCCAACCCCCCCAGGTCCCTCAGCCGCCCCTCACAAGGCTGGTGCCCCAGCCCCTGCCCCAGCCCCCTGCCCGGCTCTGGACACGCTCCAGCCCCTCCACGTCCCCCTGCAGTGAGGGGCCCAAAGCTGAACACAGGGGTCCAGGGGCGGCCTCACCGGTGCCCAGCGCAGGGGGACGGGCACTGCCCTGGTCCTGCTGGCCACGCCGTGTCTGCTGCAAGCCAGGATGCTGCTGGCCGCCTTGGCCACCTGGGCACACTGCTGGCTCCTGTTCAGCTGGCTCCTGACCAGCACCCCCAGGCCCTTTCCCACCAGGCAGTTCCCAGCCCCCTGCCCCAGCCTGTAGCGCTGTGTGGGGTTGTTGTGACCCACATGCAGGATCCAGCACTGAGCCTGGTTGACCCTCATGCAGTTGGCCTCCTTTCATCAGTCCAGCCTGCCCAGATCCCTCTGCAGAGCCTTCTGTTCTCAAGCAGATCATCACTCCTGCCCGACTTGGTGGTGTCTGCAAACTTACTGGGGTGCACTTGATCCTCTTGTCTAGATTGTTGATAAAGACATTAAACAGGTCTGGCCCCAGCACTGAGCCCTGGGGAACACCACTTGTGACTGGCCATCAGCGGGATGTAACTCCATTCACCACCACTCTTCGGGTTTGGCCATCCAGACAGCTTTTTGCCCAGTGTAGAGTACACCTGCCCAAGCCATGGGCAGCCAGTTTCTCCAGGAGATGCTGTGGGAGACGGTGTCTGTGGCTTTACTAAGGTCCAACAGACAACATCCACAGCCTTTCCCTCATCCACTAGGTAGGTTATCTTGTGCTAGAAGGGGATCAGGCTTTTCAAGCAGGACCTGCCTTTCATAGCCCCATGCTGGCTGGGCCTGATCTCCCGGTTGTCCTGCACATGCCACGTGAAGGCTCAGGCTGATCTGCTCCTGGCACCGAGGTCAGGCTGACAGGCCTGCAGTTCCCCAGCTCCTCCTTCCTGCCCTTCCTGTAGATGGGCATCACATTGGCTAACATCCATTCTTCTGGGACCTCTCCAGTTTGCCAGGCCTGCCAATAAACAATGGAGTGGTTTGTCCAGCTCCCTCAGTACCCTCAGTGGATCCCATCCAGTCCCACAGACTTCTGCATGTTTAAGTGGAGCAGCAGGTCACTAACAGTTTCCTCCTGGACTGTGGGGACTCCATTCTGCTCCTCCTCGTCCCTGGCTTCCAGCTGAGGGAGCTGAGTGCCCTGAGGGTAACGGGTCTTGCTATTAAAGAATGAGGCAAAGAAAGCGTTAAAGTACCTCGGCCTTTTCCTCATCCTTTGTGGCAATGTTCCCCACCACATCCAATAAAGGATGGAGGTTATTCTTGGGCTTCTGTTTGTTTCTAACGTGTCTGTAAAAACATTTTTTGTTATCTTTTACAGCAGTGGCCAGCCTGAGTTCTAGCTGGGCTTTCACCTCTCTAATCTTCACTCTGCATAACCTCGTGACATCCTTACAGTCCTCCAGAGTTGCCTGCCCCTTCTTCCAAAGCTGGTAAGCTCTCCTTTTTCCCTGAGTTCCAGCCAAAGCTCTCTGTTCAGCCAGGCCGGTCTTCTTCCCCACCAGCTCGTCTTTCAGCACATGGGGACAGCCTGCTCTTACACCCTTTTAAGACTACCTTCTTGAAGAATGTCCAGCCTTCCTGGACCCCTTGGCCCTCCAGGACAAACTCCCAAGGGACTCTGTCAACCAGGCTCTTAAACAGGCCAATGCTGGCCCTCTGGAAGTCCAAGGTAGCACTTCTGCTGACCCCCTCCTTACTTTTTTGGGTATAGAAAACTCTTATCATCTCATGATCACTATGCCCGAGACATCCGACGACGACCACCAGTCCTTTGCTGTTTGAAAACAGCAGGTCCAGCAGGACATCTCCCCTGGCTGGCTCACCGACGAGCTGTGCCAGGGAATTATCTTCCACACACTCCAGGAACCTCCCAGACTGTTTCCTCTCTGCTGTGTTGTGTTTCCAGCGGACATCTGGTAGGTTGAAGTCCCCCAGGAGGACAAAGGCTAGCAATCTTGAGACTTCTCCCAGCTGCTTGTAGAATGTTTCATCTTCTCTTCATCCAGGTTGGGTGGTCTATAATGGACTCCCACCAGGGTATCTGCCTTGTTGGCTCTCCCCCTGATTCCTACCCATCCACACTCAACCCTACTGTCACCATCATTAAGCTCTAGGCAGTCAAAACACTCCCTGACATACAGAGGTACTCCGGCATCACCTCCTTCCTTGCCTATCCCTTCTGAAGAGTTTGTTGCCATCCATTGCAGCACTCCAGTCATGTGAGTTATCCCACCATGTTTCCATTATGGTGATTATGTCATGGTCTTCCTGCTGCATGATGGCTTCCAGCTCCTCCTGTTTGTTGCCCATGCTTCGGGCATTGGCATAGATGCACTTTAGCTGTGCTATCGATCTCACCTCCAACCCTGGAATGCCTGCTTCAGGCTCACCTCTAACAAGCTTGGTTTTATTCCCTTCCCTCTTCGAATCTAGTTTAAAGCTCTCTCAGTGAGCCTTGCTAACTCCTGACCTAGGATCCTTTTCCCCTTTGAGACAGATGAACCCCATCTGTTGCCAGCATAATGATGTAGTATAGAGAAATATAGGTCCAATATGACAGGAGAGGGCTTGAGCGATGGTAACTCCAGATGCAGTGTAGAGGAGTGCAGGCACAGGATGAGAAGAGTCAGGACACAGGCCTGGAACTGGAGACCCTGCAGCTATGAGCAACTCATCTGTCTTCACTTAAAGAAATGCAGATCTTGAACTGGCCAAAATTTTGTTTAGGGATAGCAAAGAGATCTAAGATCCTCCAGATCTCAGATGCTGCAGGCTCAACTGTGCAAACATTTTACGTTGTTCACAGGCAACTCCATGGGCCCAATATGCCTGTGCAGAAAGCTGCTGGTTTCTTGATAGGAAAACAAACAAACAAACCAACAACTCAAGCTTTTCCAGGTTCATTACTGCCTAAGGACTGTGACCAGGAAAGGAAAGGAAAGGCCCATGTGCAGAGCCAGAAGCTAACGCAGAGCACTGGTAGCTTAGCTTTTCCTTGTCAGTGAATTACACACGTGCTAAGGATGCATAGAGACCCGGACAGATGGACACCTGTTGACACTTGCAGTTTTTCTTCTGTCTCCTGTGTCATCACTCTGGCACCGATTTAGCATTTCCAAGTGAGACTGTAGCATCAGGATTAGGCCTGGGGTTGCCCTGTGACCAGATCTGCTCAGCACTAGAGGGTACAGGAAAGGGCAACCCTGCTTAATGTTAATGCAAAATGATACCAGCTGGGGCCTGAGCTTGCTGTTACAGATGGCTTTGAGGAGTTTAATCTTATTTTAATTTGTTCTACTGAGAGGGTCACAGACAGCCCACAGTATTTCACATATTCTTATTGGGTTTAACTGCTGTTGTGTTTAAATCCTTAAAATACATGTATTCCTTTTCCTGTGCTGTAGTTTTTCTGCCCTTGAATTCCAGTGTTCTTTGTGATATCCAAGCATCTTTAAGCATTAATATGAAACACACACTAACTGCTTCTCAATGCTCATGCAAACCAAAGGCAGTAGGAGAAGTGAAGCTCTGATTCAGTGGCTTGATATACCATAAGGCCCTGATTTACTTCCCAATTACCACTAACAGAAAATGGCAGTTGCTAGGAATGAAAAGCCCGTGGACCTTGACAGCATATGCACAATGCTGTTTATAGACAACAGCTACGTAATAGCTGACCTTGAGGAACTCTGCTGGGTCTGTAGCTTAGCTTCTCTCCTAATGCTTCCTGTAAACAACAGCAGCTGACAAAACCAATGCAAAGAGAGAGAGGAGGAATGGTATAACTTCGTTTTTAAAAAATCCACAGACAGTCAAGGCAGTTTAATCTGTTAAACAATTGTGGTTAACTCTGAAGAGCTCTGCCTACACCCATCTCCCACTGACTTTAATCTCTTCTGTGGTGAGCAAGCACTGCTGATATCAACCAACTGATCTCTGAGATGTATTCTCTGACTCAGCAAACTCAAATGTAACAAATAATTTTCATTCAGCCCATGTTAAATAGAGTTTCTTATTTATTTTTGGTAGAGATTTCAGGGTTTTCTGAGTGACATCTCTGGCAAATCAGCAGCTAAAGCACAGCTTCTACATATCAACAACAATGGAGCTATGCTATCAGCAGCTATCCTATTTTCAGAAGAATAGCCTGAGGAAGGAGAAGACAGCTATTTCTATGGGGATCAGATTCCTGCCGGATTCTTTAAGCTTCCTCTGCTTTCAGCTCCTGTCCAGCTCTCTGTCACTGAACTGCCTCCCCAGTCCTTGGGTAGCACTTTTATTGCTGTGTCCCTTCTGCCCCACCATAGCTATGGCTCTGATGCTTCATAATTCATTAACCAGTAGCCTTGCCTGGGCCAAAACCGTTTCTACAGCTACTAACTGATTTTGCTCTCTCATCCTGTTTTCTGAGTGTTGCTTAATCCCAGTGCTTGCACCACATTTTTTCAAGCTACACTTATTTTTCTGCTTAACTACATGCTTGCTTACCCACCCTGCTTGGGCTGAAGCACTGCTATTATTATTAAATAGCATTGCCATTGTTGGGATGTGGAGAGGCCGTTTTGCCTCTCCTGCCACTGCTGGGCGACCAGGTGAGTCAACACCACACAAGGCATTCCACAATGGATTCATGTCTATGAAGATGATATGGTATTTTATTATCTGAGGTTAGTCTTAGGCCATCTGAACAGTCTCTGTGGAGATCTGTCTTACCCATTTGAAGCTATGACTCCACATGCCAAAATTTCCTTCAGCTAGATTTCTTGCATAATGAATGAGAGTGCCAATGTTTCTATCCATTTGAGACATCGTGGTTTGTAACGTAAGCTGTTAAATACCTAGGCTCAGTATTTACCAGGATGGGCACAATATGAAAACAAAACAAAAAGTTCATCCCCGAAGAACTTACATTTGTTCTCTTGCTAATAATTTTCCAAATCTTACTGCTGTTAGGGGCGCAGTATAATACCAAGATCCAAGTGTGAGAGTGACTGTAGGGAAATCTGACAGATGATGAAGTCTGACTAAGACAACAAGCTGGGAAGGCACTCAACCCCTGTGCTCTGTTTTCAGAAAATTAAGGGAATATCTGTCTCCAAGACAGACAAAGCTAGCTTTTATCTGTTCAGCATTTTAAAAGTTTGAACTTCTGGTAATGACTTACTTTGTGCTGCACTATGGAAAAAAGATAGCCACGATGTCTACCAGTGTCCCCTGAAACTTAAATCATTAGCTGATAAAAAGAAATATCTAGCATTGCTAGTACTGCTTACAACTGTATTTGAAAGGGATTCTTATATTAACCCAGTGTTGAGCAAGCCATGGAAAAATGTCTGCTAAATCATTATGTCTTGTGATCTTCATGTTTGCTAGGATAGTAGGAGTAAAAACATATTCTAGGATATTTAATCCATATTTTAGTCATAACTGTTGCTCATTGTAGCAACAGCCACTGAAAGGCAGTGACCTGAGAAATACATAGTTTGCATTTTGTGACCTTTATTTCAACAGCTTTTTAAAATGAAGATTTAAAAAATAATTAGACATTGGAATTAAACATAACTTTCAAATGTTCTTGAATCCCAAAACAGCTGCTAAGGAAAGCAGTGTTGAAGTCTGGGATTGCACATTATTTAATGAAAGACAATTACTTTCACCATCAGAAAAATCACCCCCTGTGGTCCTCTGTGCAGGAAATGCTTTCTTCTCTTTCCTTGTTAGCAGCAGTAAATATGTCTTCTTGTCTGGCAAGAAAAGTGGTTCAAATCTCTGTCGGAGGGGTTGTCTGTTCAAGAGGAGAGCTCACAGAGCACTAGACTACAGGCAAGCATTCCTACTGCTGCTACAGACTTTCCTATAGGGCTGGTCTTCAGCTTGGTTACTTGTATGAGATATAGTACTGTCCCACTGTAGAGAAATGGGAGGATAATTTGGGAGGATCAGGTAGTGAAGGAGAAGGCATATGGAGATGCCCACTGTTTCAGGATACAAAGTAGGTTCTACTGGAGAAGTTTTATGTCGGGGTCCTTTTTGCCTTGTATCTCATGCAGTTAGTTTCCCCACAATATTAAATGCATGTAAATCCCTGCAAACTTGATTTGGCAGCATTTTGCATCTCCTTTCCACTGGTTGCCAACAAACTGATAAAAACAAGTTGAAAACTATTTTAGATTCAGAACACTGCCACAAGTATGAAGGAACAAACAGCATTGGACTTGAAAGACTCTCATGAACATAAATTTGTCAGTTGATGGTGCTTCACTCTGTGGAAAAGTCAAAATTGTCTTTTTCAGGCTAATGATCTTTTCCCAAGGAAAGCTCTTTCGGTTAGAACATAGTTCTATTACTATAGAATAATATTCTCAACAGTTTCCCTCCATCACTTCTGCTGCTTTTAAAGTAGCATTAACTATCTCCGGTTGAAGCCCATAATACTTCAGCAGCTGCTCACTTTGAAATGACAAAAAACCCTACAGACTTGGGATGGCATAAACATGTTTGAAGACTTTTTATTTATAGAAAAGACAGAAAGACCTTTGTTTGTCTCATTCTTCCCAAGCACTGCTAGCGAAAAATCTTTCAATGCAATGCTTTTCAGTCAGAAAACACTATTCCAAGGAAATTACACCGTTCAGTGGAATTGCGTTCATTAGCGTCAAACTCATATGAGAAATTAGCAGTGATCATGATACACACACAGAGTATAGTCCAGACAACAGCTTGTCTCAAACTGCCAGCCACCTGACATAATTGTAAAAAAACTGGGCCAGATCATTCATCTGGATAAAGCATTATTACATCTGACAGCCTGGATGCTAGGTGGTTAGCTGCCAGGGAACTAAGCTGTTCAGGTAAAGTTCATCGTATTATGCTCCAGATGGAAAGAGAGGGACATGAAAGACAGAAAGAAAGAGAGGAGAAGGAAACAGGAGCCCTCAACTAATTTACGAAGTGAAGTGGCAGAGTCATGTTAAAAAGCCCAGAGGGGGAAGATTCAAGCCCACATTCAAACACGCCTATTTGGACATACAAAGTTTAGATGATTAGGTATGAACTAAATGCGTAGGTTTCCATGGTAGTCAGTGAAGATTTAAGTTTCCATACTTTTGCACCCATGTAGCTGCCTATTGCCCCTTGAGATGCCCTAGGGTATTCAAGATATCTACAGCTGGCTGATAAATTTGATATAGGACTAACAGGAGACTTGCACCCTTGCGGAGCAGCAACTCAAGGCCATGCAGTTGGGATGAGCAGGCATCACCGTCAATACAGTTTTCAGTCAATACAGGCAGTGGAATCCACAAAACTTGCCATTTAATCAAACACATGTATCTGCTTCAAGATAAGCTGAGTAACCCTCTAGATTCCAAAAACCATGAAGCATCCTCCTTAAGTTTGAAAAGGTCCGTGCACACACAGAGCTATCTGTTTACTGATAGCCAAGGCGGCCTCGGTGTCTGTTTGAAGAAGCATTCCTCTTTCAGGAATTTGCCACTCCCTTCACTCAGCATTATGCATGTCAGGCTGGAGGAATGGATGCCCATTTTAGCAAGGGTCTCATGCATCTCATCTTTTTCAGCACTCACCAGGCAGTAACTTCTCTGCCATGAGGCACAAGATCTGAGCACCCAGTCACCTGGAGATGTAAAAATGTTATCCTCTTTGGAGCAACGATGTCTTTGAGATATTTTGTCAAGATAGGCTCCCAAGCTATTCTCCATTTTTACATGATCTCATAGTTATGGTTCTCAATTTTGGTGAAGGAACTGAGAACAGGTAGGTCTATTTTCATTCTCTCACTTCAAAATGTTAGGAGATCCAAAGGACCTCTATAAACTCACGTGTAACCCCGTGGACACTGCTGTCTACAAAATAATCCAGACTTGTAACCATGGAGCTCCTGCGCACCAGCGTTCAAATGCATACTTTCAGCGACACTGAAGGGTAGGAAGATGTAATGATGCCTCCTCTAGCCTTGCTTTCTGGGAGCAGTTTCATATAACAGCACAAAGACGTGCTTCTTCCAGCTTACAGCTGATGATACTTATTCCAGACAGTCCATCCCTAGGGGTCAGTCAGATGCTGGTTTTTACACTCTCTGGCCAGTGTTGCAGGACCCAACTGCACTGACTACTCACAAAAGAGCAAGCTGTCCCCTTGGCTCCTTAGCCCTACTTAGCTTCACAAGCCCAGGTCTTAGTGACTCTTTTCCTTGCAACCCGCACTGAAGTTGCTTCATCTAGCCTGACTCTCCTTTGCCAAAGACCGGAGTCTATCTCATGCCTGCTGCATCTTCTCGATGCTGTTCTGCAGTGATTGTGGAGTGCTAGTTTGGTTGGGCATTACCTAACCAGCAGGCTGGTTCCTTCCAGTCATTCCCATGGGTTTTGCCTCATTTTACTCTGTCCACATTTTAGTGCAATGTTAAAATCATGACTTTAACTTTCTCAGACAGAAAAGAGGGTGAGCATTCATTCTGCAACTTTAATTGTCTTGCAGGTGATTGACTAAGGGCAGCTATGGAATAGCTTGGTAATCTCAGTGCAAATGTATTTTACATAAATACATACATATATATATATATACACACACACACATATGCACAAACTACAAAATCAAAAAACAAGGCAGAAAATAGTAGAGACCAACCAAAAGCAGTTCATCTTATCCTGCAGTACCCTCTGGTACAATAAGAAGATAACTAAGGAGAAAAACGTAGCATGAATGTTATCTACATACATACCCATTTGTCTGGAAGAGACCAGAGAAGAGTCTAGAGATCAGTGCAATACCTACACTGATCACTGCATTTTGGACAGTCACACTACGTGTATGATACTAACCCATCTTTCTCTAGTGTGTTGCAGAATGTGCCTTTGAACCCCACCTGTGACGGCCAGGGCCTATCCTGTAGAGAGGGTGACTGATTGACTTGGCAAAAGTCATGAGTTTCAGCTACTTCAGAAACAGCTCTGAAACCGATTACCAACCACAATCAGCAGGACCCTGGCTCTCTAGTCTTTGGTCATGCTGTACCACAGCACCATGTTTGCAATGGAGGGATCAGCAGTGCATTGCACTGATATTATGGTGGATATAAACGTGGAGAGGATTAGATTTGGGGGTTTGTTTTGTTTTCAAGAATGACATTGTAGAGACAAAGTGAGCCAATACTTCTGTTTAATAATACTGCTACTTTACAAGAATACTGTGTAGAAGTTCAATAATGGAGTCTTCAGGTGGGAACTAAGCATCACCAGAGCTTTGTTCTGCTCTTGCTGCCAGCCCCCTGGCTAACAATGAATTGAGTACAATCATTGCCTGTACTGCACAGATTTGCCTGAACAACAGCGTAACATCACTCAAATCAGGCAGTGTAACAGACTGTTTCTATCAATCTAGCAGATCTGTCAGGAAAATATTGCTGTTACTTTCAGGACTTCCACACATGCAGTGGAAAGGAGCATCATTATGGGCTCATGTGGAATCCCCCAAGAAAAGAAACTTAGCTGGCATGGCCCTATCTTTTCCAAGGCCATTCAGGGTAGCAATAAGATGACTGAGCTACAAAGACATATGTGGACTAGGAAAAACTAAAGCCAAAACCTAACAGAGGAACTAGCACAGAGTTTTACAGGAGTGTGAAATTGCTGTGAAAGACTCCCATGTTTACACAGCAAATTAAAGTACGGTCCAAGGAGCATGTACTGTATTGAATCCATTAGGGGTGTGGGGGAAAAAGTACCCTGCCTTTATGAATTATTAATTTTAACTGGGACAGCAAGTGACTCAGTGGAGAAGGGGAAGCAGGAAAAGTGTGTGCTTCACTCAGTGGGAAGGGAATAGGGAGAACAGTTTGCAGCACTGATATTGCTTCCTGGCCTCCTCATCCCACTAGTATTTTCTCCTTCCCCAGCATATTTTTCAGACCTTTGATGTATATTCTTCAGCTTGAGAAAACATTTACAATCTTTGTCCTTAATTATAAGCAAGTTAGATTTGGGAAAGCATCACTGGGAAAGATGTTATAAGCTAGTAAGTCTCATTATGAATTGACCAAAATTTAGCCACATTTGAGAACTTTGGACTGAAAATATAACCTGCTAGGGAAAAACTAACAGGTTTTAAAATTAAAGCATGCTCCTCTCTCCTTTAGAAGGAAAAAATGCGATAAGGAGGTAAGTCTCCAATATTATCTAAACTGAGGTGTAGAACAGCCAGAGGAGACCTATTTCAGAAAGGATAATGGCAACTTTAGGAGGACTGGGAAAGAAGAAGGGTAAGCCAGAAAATATAGGAAAATTATTTCTAAGCAACACAAATTTACAGTTGACTAAAGCAACTGATGTTTGGACCTGGGAAAGAACAGCAGCTCTCCTTGGACTCACACTGACACCAAGGCAGACACTGTGGGTCTCTCATTACACAGGAACCCCTGCAGATCACAGATACACCCTTGCTCATAGGAGCTAAATGGCCCCAAAATAAAGGGAAAAGTGCCACAAACACTATGGAAATGGACTGCATGGTTTGGTGAAAATTACTTTTTATGTTCTTCAGAGTTGTACTGTTCTGAAATGAGTGGAGTTCCCAATCTGGTAGCACATTTACTTATGAAGAAAGTAAAATACTTACCTTAATTGAACAGGGAATATCTGACAGTAAGAGGTAGGATGTTCACTCACAATGAATATGATACTGTAGCACAGAAGAACTTTTGAAGCTCTATTTTCAATTAGGAATCTCCTAGAATAGGTCTATGTCTTCCAGTTGAGTCCACATATAATACAAATGGAACAGCTTCAGCTTCCCAAGAGAAGCTGTCAGTTTGACATAATCACAATTCAGCATGTGTCTACTGCCAAAATCTGAGACAATGCCAGACACAGTCACCTCAGTAGACTGGGAAAGAACAATGAGGAGAGCATCTTTCCAGTTTTGGGGAAGTCTAGCAACAACAGTGGGGTACAGAAACAGCAACAAATAGAATCCTTTTAAGTAAAGAACAACACTTCTCTGTACATGTGTAAGCCTTTCCCATGCAAGTAGCTCACTTCTTTCCTCAGTCACAGCAGAATGCCGCTCCCATCTGCACAGAGCACTCTATACCCACATACAACGCTTGGACAGCTTGTACCCTTGTGAGATCTGCTGCATTTTATACAAATTAAGCATTGTCCTTGGTACTCTGAAACAGGATGGACTTTTTTTCCTATCTTGTTTCGTTTGTAAAGAAAGCACTAAGCATGTAATTGTCACCTCCAGGAAGGATAAACAGTTTAAGAGATGAGTCTCAGCGAAATGTTGCAGAGCCTGAAGAAAACTAAATCTGTAAGCATTCGTGCAAGCTCACTGTCAAAGAAAAGCAAAACAAACTAACAACGAAAACTGAAAACGCAACAAACTAAGAACACACACACAAAAAAGTCGAACTCCAGCAATAAAAACACAATAGTCATGTTTGGCTTGATAACCCGACAGCTCCCTCTGCAGGGTGACACCTACTTGGATAAAAAATGGTCTTGCTGCGCAAATGATGCACGTTTCAAGCCGTTTCCAACTGAAGGTGACATATTCTTAAGACCAATTAATTCCTTATGCTCAGATATAACCGTGTATTATGTGCAAAATATATGTATGGATTTATTAGCTTTAAAGTACATGCCAATGCTGCCTCACTTGACATCATTCTTTTTAAAATTTCTGTAGGTATCAGTTCAGTCCCTTTCCCCACTGCCAAGCTGATGCTGTCTTCACTAACCTCCTTGCAATAAGGTAGAGATCACAAGTTATGTTGTGCTTCTCTTTACTCACCAGAATCCGTACATTTGAGCCTTTCTGTTAGAAAAGAACACAATCTTGAAAGAATATGATAACTAGTTGAAAACCAGGGGGAAAAAAAGGAATGTGGAAGGGTCTTCACTCAGAAAAAGCAATGCTTTGTTCATCTAAAAATTCAATTTCAAAGAAGAATAAATGCTTAAAGAAAGGAAGACAGGGTTACCAAATTTTCCTATATATGATGTTTTAGGCGTAATTTCTGTTGTTCATTATCTTTCTGAGAAATACATGTTCATTTATACTCTTCTGTAGTGTTTCAAGGACCAGTTATTAGGAGGTGATGTTCAAAAGGTAAGGCTTGAGACATACTGTTCCTGGGAAATGTTCTGTCTGCTTCAGGCAGCATCATGTCCATTTGTAATCACTGATTTCTCATTTCACCTTGGAAATTGGCAGCATATGATCTCCCACATTTCTTTTAAAAGCTGAGTGTCTTTTACCACAATACTCTGATCTGGATGTATAAAACGTAGTTAGAGAAAACTCAAAGTAAATATGATTATTATTCTATCACACAGTTTTGCAGCAATAGGTACCAATAAGCCATTTCAATAGTTACCGAAGCAAATGCTCCCCACTGTCAGTACATTTCATAACAATTCTCTGGAAACCAGATGCACTATTAACTTTACTAGAAGTATCTTCAGGGCAGGAGAGAGACAACTATAGCTAAGCTTTTACTTAAAATTTTAAATACGTCTAATATCATTGAGTCAGGCTGTTTTGTGTAGCCATAGCTATGTTACTTGAACTACTTATTTACTGAGCATCTCTAGACACTGTTACATACTCTTAAACATCCTGAGTGTGTACTAGTCATATGGCTACCATCATCTCCTCACAGTAGAAGAAACATCAGGTATTGTTGTAGTGTTTTTGAAAATAAAATAATGTCTTCCTACACCTTCTTTTTTCCTCTTTTGTCCCGCTATCCCCCATTAAGAAGATTTCAGGCAACTTAAATACTGAAAACCATACATAGTTCTGTGATTTGTAAACTTTGTTTTTTCTGATGGGTTCGAAGAAAATGCTTATTTTACAGCTATCTCTACAAAGTCATGAGTCATGGCTAATAGGAGCTGTCATGGGAAATGGAGGTGTAGACTGGTATTGTGTGATGTATGTAGATGCTGTGCTAACACTACCTACCCAAAATCTCTTTTAAGCTCAGTGCTGAAAGAGGTTTGAGAAGTGGACAAAAATCCTTTTCGGTATTTTACCTCTAGGGGAATAATTAGAATTCATGTTAACAGCCCATCAAGCATAATTTTAAGTTCCAAGTGGCATACATGTTACTAAAAGAGTGCCAAAAAACCCATGTATTTGGCATAAGGAAAGAAAATACTGTCTGATTGTATAAGTGCCTCTTTCTGAAGGCTTTAGCATGCCTTAGAAAAGAGTAATTGCAGACGAAATTTGCACAGACACTATTCAGAATATCACTTCTGGCCCATCTCATGTACTTAATAGACACCTCACACAAGCACAGCAAACCACATGAAAAATACAGTATATTGAGGGTGTATTGATGCAAGTCAATTAGATAAACTATGAAGACAATAGGATACGTGAAGATGAAGAGTATTTTCTCATTGTTTCTATGATGGATGGATTCGAGACAGCAATATCCCATTACAGCTACACCTGGAAGCTCAGTAATGTAATAGAAATTCGGTTAATGCAAATAGAGGGTGGCAGCAAGCCTATTAAATACGTTTTAACAATTCTACACTATACCCTGACCTCGGTGTCAATCATTTGTCTATAGACTGGTGAAAACTAGCATGGCTAACCGGTATGTGTACACTTCCATCTCCCTCAGAGCAGACCTCAGGCTGCTTTGAAAAGTAACAGTACCTTCAATTGGAGAAAGTTTCAGCAAGGCAAAAAAAAAAAATTTAGAAGCACTTCAGTATGCTGCTCCAACACCATGCCTACACAATCTATATAACCAGCCTCCTAATCTGGCTGCGTTCTCTAGAAACATGCAAACACATAAACTCCTCAAATTATCACTGTGGCAGGCCAGATTTTTTATTATTTACAGATATCTATTTCCCATAATTTTTCAAAGACAGAAGTATATGACTATAAACAAAATATAATATACATGAAACAGTGAATCTTCGATATGCAGGGGGAAATATTATAATGAAACCAGGTTTTTAGGAGGCTGGGCTCATTCTCCTATCAGCAGGCTGAACAAGCCACAAGATGGAGCGCAAACACTGTGGAAAATGCAACAAAACAAGAGGCAGAAGAGCCAGGACCAGGCAGTATTTGATACAAAGTCTGTTGCTAATAACCTGCATTCTAATTTGTACTGAAAATCGATTTCATTTCCTCTTAAGTTTTAACGCACTACAAGTAATTATTCAACACTAATTTGGTAAGGGGGTGGGGCAGGGGAGGGGGCGTGCAGGGAAATTCAAAACATTCAGCTTGAGCTGGATAAATGAAATGCAGAGCCAGGTCAGAGCAGCAGGCAAAGTGGCCTTGGGTGTCAGACAACTGAGACTAAAAGGCTGCAGCACTTGCCTGCAGCAGAAGAAGGGGAGATCAGCTGTGCATTCCGTGCGTTTCTTTCTCCTGTTTGTTATCCTGCTTTTGCTGTCACTGAGGCAGGGACTGGGGCACGTGCAAGTACCAGTCCAACTCAAAAGGGGCAGCTACTGCCAACCTTTAACAGCAGCAGGAACAGGCATCCCCACCCTCTGGGACTGTTCCTGCCTCACCCCCTTGCTCCTCTTTTCTTTTATGCGAAACAAAAAAATAAGGTGCCTTAACTATGGTGAAATAGACGGACAACAGAAATACCTGACAACAGATATTTTCAATCTGAGGTGTTTATACGTGGGTCAAATATGAGTTTGTGATACTTTCCACCATCATAGTCAGATTTTTCTCAGCTCTTACCTCTGAATGTTATACAGTCAAATTTCATTCTTGAGCTGAGGGTTGTTTATATAAGCCAAGGATAAATGTATTCTTAAAGGCTGTTCTTTCTAGGCAGTTTAGCACAATATAGTGCTCAGGTATGCATTTCACTCTGCTGTTGCAGTATTTTAGCAGGAAACAGCAGCAGGAGACTGCTCTTACACAAAGGATAATGTTTGTGAATACTGATCTCCTGACTGATGCAAACACTGTGATGAAAGATAATGTTTTAGCAGTATAAGACCTCACTCTTCTGCACGAAGTCAGAAGCATCCAGCATAAATCTAGTTTATTCTGGGAGCTGAAAAAGGAGGAAGGTCAGAAGGCTGTGGAGCAGATCTGCACCACACATCAGTTTCTTGCCTTCATGAGAACCACGGCAACAGCAGAAGACCTTGCACTGCAGGTCCCTGGAGACAGCTTCAGGATTCATGACTACCTCAAAAATATGTGGTGAGAGGGGATCCTGTCCTCAGCATGAAAAGGATGTGGAACCTCCCAACAGTCTTGACACATCAGCTGCTGGGAAGCAATTTAACTGAGGCTCCTGCATTTGCAGGTTACAAACGTCATTCTAGCTAAATCACTGTATGTATTTTTCCACTAACATATGAGATCAATGAAACCTCATTAAGAGAATTCATTAGCTCTGAGGCTATCACGGTACTCACCACACCTGCCACTTCCCTTTCATGACAGGATCATGAAAGTTCTTGACAATTAGTTAATTTAAAATCTATATAAATAATGTACCCTGCTCATCTCTTCTTATCTTTTTGCCCTTCACACTTTCTCCTTCTCTTTCTTAGTCTGCATTTCTGTTACTTTAGGAAAAGCTAATGGCCCAGATGTTAATGCTAACCATCTTGCTCTTCCATTCCCTATAATGGGAGAGAAAGGTCCCACATAAGTTTCTGCATCTCCACTGTAATAAACTAGCCAGTTGTGACATCCTCAGAACAAAGACAGAATTGAAATTTTTAAAAAATATAACGAATCTGTATATAATGTGGTGATACTTAAAAGACTGACCACTAAAATACTTAAATTCTGCAGCAGGATGTGAATTTTGCATCAGTGCTGCGGTTATCCCCAGAAAATAGTTAAGTTTAAAAAGACGAGCAAATAGGACTGCAGTATGCTAACACTGGATGGCCGCACTTAAAAAACTAGTGACACTTCACAAGCTATACAAACAATTTAACTCAAACAGTTCACAAAAAAATATCATTTTAGGCCACCAATTTACACAAAGTAGCCATGATAACAAATTTACAACAGTTTTCAGTGTTTAGTTGCCATATACTGTTACATAATTGTTAGTGTGCTATGTATTGTGGTAAATACGTTGCTCATCAGTTATTTAAAAAGATACCGTTATTGTTAATTTACCTTAATAAATCTGAACAGTGGATAGTTTCTCTTTACAGACCCTAGACTTGTTCTTTACAAAGGTCAAGTGGAATCCTGAAATGCTATGGTTTTCTCAGGGCCTAATGCTACCCTTCAAGCTGTATCCAACAAGTGATAATGCCAAACCATCTCCCTCCCTCTCAGCGGGGAAAGAAATATTGAACCCAGAACACATTGATATAAATAAGGTGCATTTAATCACTCATTGAAGGCTCAATATACAGAAAATACTAAAATGCCAAATGTTTTGTTAAAAGGATAGACTCATTACATGGAATGCTAATTTACATCTTTCTCCTTTTGTAAATATAAACGTGCATAGATGTAGTAGTGATCACTGGCTGAAAACTTAGTTCTTGATGTTGTAATGAACATGCTTTAGTAAGGGCAGATCATTGACATGGTAAGACAACTTACCTATGCATTTGTAGCAAAACAAAAATAAAAAATATGAAAGAAACAACAACAAGTATTGTCTGTTTTCTCTGAGATTATATGATTTAATCTAGACACCAGAGCAGACTCCAGATGCACTTTTAAACACGACACACAGCCAGTTTACCAGTGCTAAAGCTCTAGAGGTGCACGTATAAGGAATTTGCCTCTTTAAAAATACAGGCACAAGGACAAAGTCAGTCACTTGTTCTGAGATGAGGTCACTCCCTACTCCTAGGGACTAGCTCAAAGTTTCTACATTTAGACCCTGTTTCTATTTACTTTTCAATTTTTAATCTTGACTGCAGGGCCAATGGCTACAGTGGCAACAGTTACATGTTCCTTTTATACCTCACAGAAGATTTGTCCCCAGTAGTTTCTTAATTGTTTTTCTTACAGCTTTCACAAAGATGGACAATCTGCATCTAGCAGATCCACACTGCCCATTTAGCAGACTGAGGCAGAGAAGTTAACACTGGTGCAATGGATGTGGTAGAGAACTACTATCCACAATTCAAAATCAGTTCTCTAACTTACTCACCAAATGCTGACAGCAAGCCATGTCTGGGGCACAATCCTGTTGCTATTTTGTACCAGCAAGGCTTACAAAGTGTGTGTGTGTGTGTGTTGGGGGATATAAAAATCTGTATCTGTTCTGTTTACTGAGCTGGAAGTAAGACAATCATTACTCACACTACAACTCGGGCAAAAGTTACCCTGCTCTTCTCTAATCACTACGTTCACCAGTGCCAGAGAAGGTTCAGGATTGTTATAGGAAGACACTCTTCATCCATGTAAAGAATAAATGGATGCCACATAAAGATGCAGAAAGCACATATAAAAAAAGAAAAATTCTGATTCTCCCTTTTCACTGACCTTTTTTCACTGGTGCTTTGATTTGCATGATTTTCTTCACTATGTAGCTCAGGGGTCCTACCAGGTAGCACCAAGAAAATGTTTTGCTGAGTACACAGGGACAGCTTTCTGGAGGCTTCTGGTTTAACCGTAACCCCAGTCATCATTTACATCACTTTTACCAGCCCTGACCCTGCAAAGTAGCAATTCAGACCAACTAAACTGCAGCCAACTTCAAACATTCCTCCTTCCCTGATAACTCTGAGAGCTGGGAATGTTGGCAGTTCAGGGATCACAGGATAACTGAAGCTGAAAGGAACCTCAGGAAATCTCTCATCTGACTTGTTCCACTGCTTGACTGTACTCAGGGTGAAAAAGCCTCTCCTTATATCCCATCCAAATCTCTCTTGTTTCAGTTCATACTCATTGCCCGTGATCCTTTCACTATGAATTGCCCTGAAGGGCCTGGCTGCATCTCATTGACAACCTCCCCATCTCTCACTGGGGTCCCAAAACTGCATGTAGTATCTAGATGTGGTCTACTGTGTGCTGAGCTGAGGGCATAATCCCTTCAGACCACTGGCTCTGATCCTGTCAGTACAGCCTGGAATGCTGGTGCCCTTCCTTACTGCCAGGGCACACTGCAGGCTCATGTCCTGCTCACTGAGCAACAGGACTCCACATCCTTTTCCACAGAGCTGTGTCCCAGGCAGCCAGGTCCAGCCTGCTGTGCTGCAGCATCATTCTTCCTTCCCAAGAATGGGACTTTGCACTTGCCCTTGCTGAACTTTATAACATTTCTGTCAACACATTCCTCCAGCCTGATCAAGTTCTCCTGAATGACAATCCTACAATATGCTTTAAGGAAATCCAAGGTAAAGACATCCACCAGCAATTTTGGCACGGATGCAGAGATTTCAGTACTGTGACCAAAACCAAACTACCTGCAGAGCTTCAGATGCAGAATCCCTTCAGTATTTCACAGCTTAAGAATGTGGTTTCCTTTGGCAGCCCACAGACACTGCCACTAAAACCAGTCTCTAACCTAAGCAGTCTACTGGCTGAAGTCCATCTCATTCTCACGTCTCTTTAGCTCAGCCCTATAGTGGCTTGACTTGGATGACATTTACTTTTGTTCCATTGTGTTTACTGTTGTCATCTATTTCCTGAGTGTCATCGCTGGTGATAATAAAAATGATAGAGGAAGAGCTGAAAGTCACTTTCTTCTTTGGCCTGTCCCCTGCTTTCTGAGACATAACTATTGGTCGTATTGGTTTGTCATTCCCTGTTGCTGGTGTCTCTTTCACGGTCTTCTGGAATCTCATCAAGCGAAAGCACAGGAGTTGCAAAAGGCATCGTCGAAACTGCAAGAGAAAATAAATAGAATGAATTTACAGCTTCCTAAGCATGCACTTCCTAAGCGTTCACTATCATGTACAACCCAGGGAAAACAACAGTACAGTAAATGACTCAACATAACAGATTTCTGTGTATCTTCACCATTCCGTTAGTTTCAGTGCTGTAACATGGTGGCTTTTTAGTGGGTACTTTTCTCTCTGTGCCAAAGAGCTGAATAGAATCACGTAGCCAGTAGAGGGCAATGAAATGCAATTTAATATTCTACCAGCAGCAACATCTGCAATTCACAATCTGCAAAGAACAAGAAGACTGAACTGTGCTATAGGTATTGTTCCCATATTAAAAAAAAAAAATCACACATTTGATCTAGCAGGGGAAGACTATTCTCAGAAACACTCCACAAAGGATGCAGAGGGAAGGAACAAGGGGATGAAGGGGATACAAAGTGATGTTTTCGTTCTCTTAAGTAATTGCAGGTTCTGGAATTTTAACAAAAGCATTGAATGTCACAGATGTAAAATGAAATTTAAGTGATTAGTAAATAGAACTAAAATGTTGCTATTCAATATGGAAGGAACAGAAGTCTTTCAGTTAATTAGAAGCCATTTATGATACAGTAAGTCTGTCCTGCCTTGTGATTGGATAATGCAAGGTATTCAGTGAAAGCTTGCATCAGTGTATAGAACAATAAACGCAGTAGTAGCACCGTTTAAAATGTTTCAGTTATGGTCTCCTCTTCACAAAGCAAAGCATTCAGGTATGTGGGTTAGAGGATGCACCATTCAGTAGTTCCATGTCCGCACACATCTGAAGCTCAAATATGTTCCTCTAGGGAAATTCTCTGGTTTTACAAGAAATAAGTGGGCAGCTCCCTCTTTTACTAAACCATAAGAAGACATGCCTGGAATGTATGAAGAGGATTTAAAAAAAACAAAAACAAACAAACAAACAAAAAACCCCAACAAAAAACCAAAAACACAACAACAAATGAGGGGTGGGGGGTGGAGGGGAACAACCACACACTGTTCTCTGTAAAGGGAGTAGACATCTTTCTCAACAACCTTCCATTTAGCTGTATTAAGGATTATTCTGTATTATCCTGCATGGCCAGTGACTGTTTTTCCAGCTATTATGCAAGAAGCTCTCTGACATGCCACTTTGGAAAAAGGTTTTGTTATAGGAAATTAATCCTACTCTGACAGAGGGGAAGCAATAAGTCCTGTTGGGAAGGGGACCTAGAAAGTTTTAAGATCATATAGAAAGATAATATGTAAGAGAATGATCATGTGAAGGTCTCGGAGATTTCAGAGATAATGTGGCACCTCTGAGTAGCACAGTAGAGTGAAGGCACAAGCAAGTTAGAACAAGTCAGACAGATGAAGAATACTATAGAGAAGACGTGGCTTTAGGATTCCTTCTGAGGGCAAAATAAACCTGAAGATAAGCACAAATATTATCGTTTTGGTCTTATTCTGGAATTAGAGGTGAGTAAGAAGTACTCCACAAGGGGTGTCAAATAAGCACATTCAACTGATTCATTCTTATCCTGGCTATGACTTCCCTGGCACTGTGCCTGGTACCAGTTTGATTTGCTTCTGGGTATCAGAACCTAGGAAATCTTTTTCAGATAAACTACTCAGCCTGTCATCTAGGGTACAGCATCAGTGCCACTGTATTAAAAAGTCACTCTATTGTAAAATACTCTTTCTGAACACGATTGTTGTTAGCTCCCCATATCCAGGACAGCTCTGATATTGTGCAGCTGCGGGGTCTTGGACCAGCTTGCCGTGAAAACTAGCTATGGGTGAAAAGCTGCAAGACACCACATTGGGGGCCTCCTTCCCTCACTCAGGAACAGCATTTAAGCTCGCCCTCGGTCCTGGCCTGAGTGGCACCACAGCCTTTGCCTGGCTGCCCACTTGGCTGATCCAACCCACTAACTTGGCTGCCTTGTGCTTACAGACTGCTGGCTGGCCCAGGCTGCTACCTGGCAACTGCAAACCAGTGTAGGAAATCACAGAAAATTCCATATCTGTAATGAGCTAAAAGGTAATTAAAACCCTGGGAAATCCTTCTAGGAATCATTCATGTTTTTTTACCTCTTCTCAAGTGATTCTATTACACTCCAGATATATTTAGATCTATACAAACTTGGTTTCAGAAGTTTACACTGTGCATGTTACACTTCCAGTTAGCATTCTGGGTTAAAGTGAAGCTATTTTAATGTCTAAATAAATTCACCAACACTGCTTAACTGCATCCAGCAGTTATCTTCACAGTACTGATGATTTACAGAAAGATGTATAGTTCTCTAGTTTCTACATATTTGACATGCCACTGATAACTCCAAATACTTCCATTCTCTCTTTGCTCTATAAAGCACTAAAATGAGCAGTTACCACCATTAAATCAGCAGTCTACTTTTCATAATGAAGACTACAAAAGCAGACAAAAATAAAAACTTGTTTCTCATCGATAAGTATGTCTTCTTAACATTATATAATTTGTCTCCAAAAAAACATTT
This sequence comes from Falco rusticolus, assembly GCF_015220075.1. Lineage (NCBI taxonomy): Eukaryota > Metazoa > Chordata > Aves > Falconiformes > Falconidae > Falco > Falco rusticolus. The sequence continues at coordinate 6,204,562 of NC_051192.1, read as the reverse complement.
CACTGTCATCCACATGCGATTTCGGCTTTGAATACAATGAAGCTCTGACAAATGTTACCAGAGTAACATTGGAAATACTATGCTGAGTTGTTCAATCCTTATATAGCCATAACAGAGAAGTCAAAGGCAAGTTTTTTCTTCCTAAAAACAAGACACCAGATATTCTGAATTTTCTCTGATGGAGTTCTGTTGTGGTAAGGCAGTGATTTAGATGAGGTTTTCTAGTTGTAATCCATTTCATGGGTAAACTGCCAAAACTAGACACTTAAATTTTGACACTCCCCCTCCCTTTCATGTGAGTGCTCACGTGTGAACTGAGACATTTAAAATCCAATTTCTGATAAGGTAGTACTTTAAGCAACATCAGGGATTTTAATTCTACTAGATCTTTACCATTTATCCTAGCTGTTCAAATTTTGTTGAAAATCTAAGCTTTAGAGATTAAAATAAATCAGATCTAAACTCCACATCTGTAGTACTGGCTACTAATTATTAAACAAAAGAAAAACTTTAATGTACCTACCTTTCTACTCATGAAGATATAGATGACTGGATTATAAGCAGTGCTTGATTTGGCAAAGAATGATGGAATGACAGCTACTGTTGGAGTTACAAGGTTGCTATAGCCATATGTTACCAGGAGGGAGACCACCGCATAGGGCATCCAACAAATAAGGAACGTGGAGATCATTAAGAAACACATTTTAGCCACCTTCTTTTCATATTTGAGAAGTTTGATCACTTGAACTGTCTGGAAATCTTCCACACAGCGAAGCTGTAGAAGAAGAAGATAAAATGGCAAAGTAAAATAGCTCTGCATTTTACTTGTAACTGAATAGTTCTACATTTATTCATAAATAACTAATTCGCTAATTTAGTTTTAGGCACAGATACTACATGCCATACCTTGTGAACTACAATTCTTCTGGAAGTTTACATCATGCTTCCCAGACTTTTATTGTGTAATTAAATGTAAAGATAGAATCTGAGGAAAAGCAGAATAGCAAATCCACTGGAAAACTGCAAATCCAGTGATGTTACAAAACATGCTGCACTGATTATAAATATTTTAGAAAACTGATTTGCTCTCATCCACTGGCATAAGCAAGTTCAGTTTACATTCAATGGTCCCTAGCCTGACTTTGTTAGACAATCCTGTAGATTTATGTGATTCGCAGTCTTTAGAGAGAAGAAAATATCACAAATAGAGTTTTCTGTACTGCTCTGCCACCTTGTAACCCTAAAATTATGAAACCTCTATTTAAAGCAGAACACTAAGCAGCAGGTTCCCAGTGTTATCTAAGTCAAAAAATAAGGAGAAGATGGGTCACATAGGTGAGCGTTCTCCATAACAGTTATCAGTTGTCCAATATCATTGACCACAAACCCGAACAGGTCCAAACTAATTACACACAGAATACGAAACATTAACACTTTCTGACACTAAAGATCTGGACTGAATTAAAATGCATTGCCTTAACATGGAAAATTGTTTTAACAAGGCTTAATCTCCACTTGGAAGAGTTTTACAGCATTATCTTCTCAAGAGTAGCAAGGAGGGGGAAAGAGTTGTTTAATCAGAACTGCAAACAGTTTTCTTTTTCCATTTTTTCCAAGGGAGGATCTGCTGTGGATTAGAAATCATGAGCACTTCCCTAACCTGCTTCCCAGTGAAACTATACAACAAGTAGACATTGGTAGCTCTAGGATGGTTCTCCTCCAACCCTACATCCTTTCTAGCGGTACCTGACGTGGATGAAAATTAAACGTTCAAAAGTTTGAATTGGAAGCAAGAGTGCAAATTTAGCCTCTGATCCAAGCTTAATATAGAGCATCAACATTTTTAACTGAAAATATTACATTAAAAGAAGTCTTATTTGAATTAACTTACCATTCTTACTGCATATAGAATATGGCCATAGCAATAGGCCATGATCCCAACAGGTGCTACTAGACAGCCAAGGAAAAAAAGGAGCACAAAGGAGGTATCATTGGGGTCTTTTGATTTCCAGTCCACCGAGCAGCCTAATCCATGAATTTCCAGTGTATATCTGTTCCAGCCCAAAAGAGGTGCTCCAGTCCAGGCTAATGAGTAGAGCCAGATGTATGTGATAGCCCGCCAAGACCAAGAGAAGTCAATCACTTTTGCATGGACTACTCGAATGTAGCGTTCATAGGCAAGAACAGTGAGAGTCATAATTGAAACAATTCCTGTAAGAAAAATAAAAAAGGTCAATTAAATCACTAGCCAACATTGCAAATTGGTCTGAAGTCCTTTTGATAAGTGTTACCTTTGCTAGCAGGTTAACTCAAAATTAGCTAGCTCATATTATGAATCTAACACCAATAAGCTTTTTAGGTGATGTCCCATTGCTCACCAGCTACTAACCCAAACTTAGTATCACTAACTTCAAAACTACTCAGAGTAGGGTGCTAGCATCTGACCCATGATGCCCAATGGCCAAGAAGTAGGGCAAGGGGAAAAAAAAAAGAAAGAGACCAAGCTAATACTTGTTCCTAAGCGTTACTTCATTAAGTGAGAGATCATACTCCAAAGGGTTTTTTTCTGTTGGCAATTGTTGTGGCATTTTTGTTGTTCTTGGGGTGAGGTTTTTTTGGGGGGTGGGGTTTTTTTCTGGTTTTGGTGGGTTTTTTTGTTTGGGTGGGGGTTTTTGTGTTTTGTGTTTTGGTTGTGGTGTTTTTTTTTTTCTAAAGGAGAAGCTGCCAAATAAAACTGATATAATCAGCGACAACAAAATCTGTTAAAAACCTAGGGAATTAAGAGTAGAGACTAATATGCACCTTTAACATGAACAAAATGACTAGCAGAATTCCAACTTCTTTTCGGATTTCCTGGAAGTCTTTGCATTGCAAAGAACAACCGGGAAAGCACAGGGTTGCACTGCTGAAGAAGTCCCATCTGGAAGACATTGGATTATTTTGAGTGTCCTTTCCTATCTTGCTGCTATCATAAAAATACCAGTCTGTTTCAATTAGTTGTGCGCTCTTTTCCTTTTCTGTCCACCTCAAACCCACTACAAACTTATTAACGTGTTATGACATGAATCACAGATTAATTTTCAGCATTCAGCACTACCCTATCCATACACTTTGATAATTTAGTGACGTCAAGGCAATTCTGTCTTGCTCAGGATATAATGATTTCTGTTTCAATGGTCTGTGAAATTTGATGATCAAAACCCAAACTGCCCATCAGGCATGTGTCAGTCACCTGAAATCTGTTAAATTCAGTCATTGAGCTTATATATACAACCTCTTTAACAACAAAAGGGTGTATTTTCACAGCAGTTTGTGAGGTTAGATAAGTATCTGTGTCTCAGTTGGTGTACATATGATCTAATATGAAGCGCAAGTATTTTGTCATGCATATACACAGCAGTTAATTTCAAGGACATTCATATTTGTCATAATGTGCATTTATATAGCTGTATGAAGGTTAAACATGCAGATTTCACTGTAAAAGAATAATCATTAGATCCAGCAGAAACCTTCAAAGGTTTTCACAGATATCTGATCTCACTTTAGAAAAAGGATAAGCATTTCAGGAAGACAAATTAACAATACCACTCTAAAGCACCAGCAACATTGATTTTAGGAAGGCAACTAAGAATAACAAAATCTAGAGCAACACAGCCTCTGTGTCAAGGCATTCAACAGCAAACCCATGATATTATTAACCAAATATCTCACAGTGGGATATGCTTTAAGATTTCTAAGAAAGTTTCTTTACCCTGCAAGTATTAGAGCATCCCTTTTTACAGGTGATGAATTTAGAAAGCTTTCTTGATTAACAGGAAGGATTTCCCACTCTAAAGGAAAACATGCCACATTCTTGTCATGGCTCTCTTCGAAGTGAAACAATGAATTTTTGTTTTTATTGTTAAGTACATTTTTTGCCAGTGTTATCTTTAAACTTTCATCACAAAGAGAAGCAAATATCACTGGGCATGCAGAATGCAAGGTATACTGTTTTCACAATTAGTTTTGTGTAGTTTTTTGGGGTTTTTTCTTGTATAAGTCATCACTATAGAATTTTGTTTTCATGGCTTGCAAGAGAAATTGAACTAGAAAATGTGGACCAGAGGGTTTCCAAAAGACATAAGGTTTGGTTGGTTGGTTGTTGGTTTTTTTAAATGAAGTTGATGAGAAGTCCTTCAGGCCATTTTTCAGGACCTAACATGCTGGAAATACATTGAAGGATGTGGATCTAATCAAGACCTTAGCAGGAATTAGAAAATAATTGCAGAACTACATAGGTACTGTTCTACTTCGATTAGCTCAGGTAGATGCTTAGTACAAACAAATGCAGTCTACTTCCTGAACACAAGGTAAAGCAAGAAGTTCCCCTCCCACTTCGCTGTGTCCAAACATTAGGAGATAGAAAATTTTACCGGACAGTTACTAAAATCATCCACAGACATGTTTATGGAGGAAAATTCATGTCAATCACCTTAGGCTCAGTTTGCTTATATAGTGCACAGAGGCTTTGTCTGTGATCAGCAAGTGGAAAGTGCAGCTTTTCAGGATGGTGAATCAGGATTCCCAAATTAACCGCTTGCTCTTCAACACCTTCCTTCTCCCTACAATGATATCCAATGACTAATGTCCCTGTGTACTCTTAGTATTTCCCCATTAATTTTTATATAAGAGTTTTGAATTCTGGCCATGACATAGTAATCAAAAGCACACATGCTTGGTTGAAAGAACAGGTGTTCAGAAGCAATAATTTATTGAGTCCTTGACATTCTCAAGGAAGCCATTGGAAGCTCAACATCTCTAAAAATTGGTACTTACACAGAGACCTTTGAGCAGGTTTAGATCAAGACCCTTTCAGTCTGAAACCAGTGCTCTTTACAGGAATACTTCAGTTTTCGACCTGAACCATCAAAAGGGATGTTGGTTAGCCCATTGGGCAGCATGTGCTAAAATGCAAATCCCCATTCTGTTGGTATTCAAGAAGTGTCTGGCAGCATGCAGGCATGAGGCAAGAAATGCAGGTCACAGCATATTACAGTAAATTCCTCTTTAATGCAGTAACAAGGTCATAGCTGTAAGAGTAGAGGTTGAAGCAGTTAACCATAAAAACAGAAACTGGAAACAAAACACCCTTGCAAGATAAGATAAAATGCAGGGAATTTTGTCCAGAAAAGCCCCTCATTTACTATGGAGCCAAAGCTGCTCGTTTCTTTGTGGTAGACGGCATGCAGAAACCTAAGAAAACAGGAATACTGAGATCTGCCCTAATATATCCGAGATCCACAAGAAGAATGGTTTTCATAGAGAGCAATCAGCCATTGGAATAATCTCCCCAAGTAAGTGAGGGATTCTCCTATATTGGACACTTAAGATTCAGCTGGACAAGGTGCTGGACCATCTTGTCCAGACCGTGATTTTGCAAAGAAAGGTTGGATCAGATGATCCCAGAGGTCCCTTCCAACTTGGTGTTCTATGTTTCTATTAATATCTTTATCAGTGTACTGTATGACTTGATGCCTTTTTCAAAAAAGAAATAAAGCTTGCAAAACTCTGTACAAGATAAAACTTATTTTGATTTTACTGTGTAAAATCTGTGCAACTTGAAGGTTAAGCTTGTGATTTCAAGGTTTCAAATGTTATTACCACTATTTGTTTAAGCCCGTAAAAAACAAGCAGCTGCACAACTCTTCGTTACACCACAAGAGCTCTTGCTTTTAATAGAAATAACAACTATAATTCTTGGCAAAAGTTTTCCAGCTTGTAAAAGTTTCAACTACTTATTTTATTCCTAACTCTAAAGTATATATAAAAAAAAAAATCCTTGAGAGGTAGAATCGTCAGAACTGTCAAAAATTACATAGGATCTTATGTTCCACTAAAAGTCAGTGAAGGTCCACTTTTGCACTGGGAGGCAGGGAAGGTCTTTTTTGTTATAACATGACTTCGGTACAGGCAAGGGCAAGACTAGAACAGAAAATAATTTAATATCTGTCCCCTCCCCCCACCAGTTACGCATCTTTTCCGTTCTGCATCAATATGCAACCAAAACACATTTGGTATTTCTAACAAAAACTTTGAGAAAGCAGCACCACCGGTTAGCTTGTGTAACTATAATAGCCTCATGGATAGACCAATAAAGTATGAACTGACTTTCATATCTGTGAATGATCTGCAGCAGCAACTTGAGACCTTGTATGTTACTTGAGTTTCCCAACTGTTGGGAATTTCAGCTATTCTATGTGTGCACTTTATAACAACAAATTCCATTATGAAGCTGCAAAGCCATAAAAGCAGAAAATGCCCAAGGGTCTCATACAACTCTAAGCAGCAAAAGCTGGAATATTTCTGCCACCTCCACACATAATGATACAAACTAGTAACACTCACAGTAGCACAAATCTTTAAAAAGTCTGTTCAAACTCAATGCGCTACCGTCAACATGAAACATGCATTTTGACATTCTATAGTTTCTCTCCATATGCTAATAGCACTGTCAAGTTTCAAGCAAATTTCTACACAGGACAAAATTAAAAAAATAGTATTTAACAAGTCACTTATAGATTATTTGAGTAATTACCTATACCTCTACCACACTGATCCCAAGGATGGAAAATGTGTTCTCAAACGAGGAAATTATAATTAAATGAGAAGGGGAGAAGGAAGAATTTATACATTTTGGTAGGGGAAACTAATTCAATTGGAGATTAGCTCTGGTGACAAGGATGGTTTCAAGCAGCATTCGCGATATAGTCAACATGCTAGAGAGCACTGCTGGGACTTTACAGCTCTTGGTTATGATTAACAAATGAAAGAGTTGCATTTCCTTTTGAGGTTATTTTAAGTTCATTACTTTTTTTTTTCCCCATGGCAATCCAGGATTCTATTAAATTTGCTCTATTACCCTATTAATGCCAACAAGAAGATAGCCAACAAATATGACATCTAAAGATACAGCTACAGAGCAATTGCTAAATCTACATATAAAGTCATAGCTTTCATGAAGCAAAGCAGAGCTTTTCACAAGACTTATCTAGTTGCATAGTTCAAAGGGTTCAGTAAAATTTGCTCATTTTAAAGTCACCCACAAATGGATATAATAAGGACTCATTTCTTAAAGGGCCCGCTTCTAACACATTTCTGCCCCTAGTAGACTTATTTGCAGCGGTCTAGAAGTCAGTCTTTAATCAGACTTTCCATCTTCAAAAAAAATAGTTTTTGAATCAATAATAACTATCAAATAAGATTTTAATATACATGCTTATCAGTTTGCCCTTGAAGCCAAAGCTGTTATATCAAAATAACTTCTATAAAAGCTAATCCTCTCGATTGACATGTTCTGCAAGATAACTAACAGAAGCGTAAAAGTGGTTTCAGACACAGTTAAAGCTTGAAACAAATAAATAAAAATTTACCTTTGCATCCTAGTTTTATTAGATGTAGTGTATATTTGCTTGCAGTCCAGGTTTTTCCCAGAAAACGTCAATAAAGCTACAGAGAAGGCTGAGTGAAGTTTATTATGGTTCACTGCAGAGTTCACAAGTGAATCCTGAAGCCTTCATTCAAGCAAAATTCATATTAAATGTTAATGAAGCCACTGTACACACAGACTTCATCCATTAGTCACTTTGGATTTTAACCCAAAGCTTTCAGAATTATTTCATTCTAGAGATCTACCTTTTGTATATTAGACTTCAACATCTTTCAATCAGCTTTCCACTGTTAGCGATCTCTTCTGTCAAAACATTATTTTATCATGAAGTTTCTCTTATGTCCTAACAGGTCACTTTTTCTGGCCAGTTCACAGTGCTGTATTTTTGCCCAATATTAACACTAAATACCTATGGCAGGAAGGATGGAGGGAATAGTTAGATGATCACAGTTAAAAGGTTTAAATGCAGGATGCTGTACAAAGCATTGGTCATTTGTGGTTTGGATAAACCTATTAAATTCATCTCCATAAGACATACATCTGAAATATGATGTATTTGGTGGATCTCATGGGGTATCTATGCTGGACATTAAAGATTCTCTGCTTTTCCTGTGGTCATTAAGTCTTCCTGGCATAACCTACATTTAAAAGCAATTAGGGATAACATACACCTATAGCCACCTTGATTTTCAAACACTACGCAAGCCTCCATAAAGACCATAATTTTGTTTGGATGACATTCATGTTTAAGTTAGAGGAAAAAAAAGGGCTATGCCCTTCCTTTGTCTACTCATTGATCTTCTAGGCAAACGTGCACAGTAGCAGTACGGTATTAATTTCTCTACTTCCAGTCATACTTGCATATTCAGGTCGAAATATTGCAGAGAAACTTGAGTTTGCTTCTACTGTAAAAAAATAATTAATTCACGATGCTATCCTGAGTTAGTTAATTCAGGTTCAAACAGAAGAAAACTCAAGATTTTAATTTCTATCAGCAACTGGTTGTATCAGTAACTGGAATGCCACACTACAGACAAGTGTCGAAAACAACATACTAACAAGAGCGATAAATATAACCTTCTTGTTATGGATTTCATGGAGCAAAATATTTATTTTTATTTCACCCCAGTATAGATTAATTCTTAACATTGATTTCTCCACGTTGACTCCAGCTGTGACATCAAGCATCAAAAATATCCCAGAACTTTAACACTAAAGAACAGGTGTAAGTGTTCTTTATCAACTCATATGCCAAATAAAGCGCTGGTAAAGAGGCTGGTAAGCATGTACCTGGTGACACTGTAGTAACTATCCCTAGTATAATTGGGATCATGCTATGAAATGAAGCAATTTGTGAGATTCCATATCCTGTGAGGTTGAGGTTCTCTGAGGCAGGGGAGGAGGGGGAAGGCCGTGGTTGTGTGTTACTTTCAATATTATCTCATGATCAATGGTTGCATGTATCTGGTATTTAGCTTTATGCTGTCGAAGCCAGCAGACTTCAGGGTCCTTTCAATATGTGACACTCTAGATCATCTTGCAAGGCTAGGTCCTGCGGTATTTCATGTGATAAGCAGATGGAATATCCTTCAGGTATGTAACATGTCTGGCCTGATGCCACAATTCCCCCATAGCATTGAGCTGGCATTTTCCAAGTGGAGCCATAGGAGCTGACTCCCAAAATTTTTTATCTTATATGACAGGAATAAAAAAAGAAACCCTACACAGTGTTATATAGAGCAGACACACATATACTAAAAAAATAATCTCATGTAAGTAGAATATTTGTCAGTCTCTCAAAGATTCTCTTAAGTCTGTTTTCAGAGCTGTTCCTGTCATCTCTCCCTACTTATAAACATAATCCTTTCCCATCCTCTATATTCCACCTTCTTTGGTATTTCTTTTTCAATCCTGCTGTCTATGAACACATTCTTTCGTATCACACATTTTAGTAGGAAAGGATGGGAATACATGGCAGTAGCAAGTACAGCTACAGGGGTTTTGTCTTTGCATGCTCAGAAATCAAATTGAAAGGCAAATCTATGACCATAAAGGATCTCCAGTCACAGCTAATATTAAAGAAGTGAGAATACAGTCCCTTTGTCCAAGGATAATGAAACTTGAAGATCCAATACATATGCCGATTGAGATACCTGCCACTACTCCTACATGCCACTTTCTGATGCCAGTTCTTTCAATAAATTGGTATTACAACTCCTGTGAAGCAACCATGAATCTTTTGTTTCAAGCCATTATAAATTAGATCCTGGCAAAGATTTTCCATGAGCAAACAGATGCAAGGCTTCTTGTGCTCTCCCCACAGAAATGCAGTGCTTTGCATAATGCCATACACTTTGGTGGTAGTTCTCACCTGGAAGAACCTTGCCTTTTTTAGCCCACTGCACATTCACACCATGCATGTTCTTGTGCTGCTTCCAACTACCTCACATATGATTTATGCATGTGGATGACTCCATTTTCCGTATACAATTCAGTTTTTTGTGGCCTAGTGCAAAGCACTGATTTTTTACACACACACACACACACACACACAGAGCAACTTTTCTAGAAATTATTTAGATTTTATTCTGAGAAAGCTGCAAATTTTAATATGATGAAATATATGCTGATTTTAAAAAAAAAATTACGGAAAGCCAATATGGTTATTGTTTGGATATTAGCCCCTGAAATGGGAACCTATACTTCTCTTCAAGCAAGGGAGAGACAAATACAGGAATTCATTACTTTGAGCAAAATTATGCACTTTAAAACAATTTTTAGTTTTTACCTGAAAGATTTTTTTTTTTTAATGCTTAAAGCTTCCAGAGATACTCGAGACCTATCCATTTTGATTCAAGACTAAGGCCTAAGATTCTGAGGGTTCATTTACTCTAGCAGCAAATCAGGCTTTCTAACTCTTCCTGAAAGACTTGACTGCTCAGTGTTCACAGATAATGCTTGTCTGAGCTACAGATTTTAATCTCAGAAAATACTCCTATCAGTAGGTACTGATTACAAACATAAAGACTTTCTCTGTAGGAACTACAGATGCTAGTTTTAGCTCCGATTTAAACCGGGGCAATTACCCTACCATGAATGGGGTCATTCCCATATAAGCTGTGTAGATAAATGTAGCAAAAGAAATGTGTCTTCCTGTTCAAGCCACTAGCATTCAATTTCTATGTTGCAACTCTTCCTCTTCTCCAGTACCCAGCCACTCAGAATCAGGGAAGAATGATAAACTGTTCCTTGTTGTCTGGAGTCTTTTGAAGAAAATTCCATTTTTTTGCCATTTGATTGTGTCTCATGTGATAATTATTTCTTCTGTACTCTGGGTTTTCCAGGAGTCATATTAGTCTGGATACATCACTAAATGCTTCAAGCTGTACAGTGTAGGTCATGGAGAAGAGTGCAAAAGACGCACTGCACCTCAGACATTGTCCCATACGATGTGTGTATTCTGATTTCTATAATCCTTAATTAGAACAAAAATACTGCAATACTTTCAGAATAGAAGTGTTAGTTTCAACTAATTCTAACAACTACAATTGCTTCTGCCCTCTCCATGCAATATACAACTTACTTGCATGGTTTGCTATATTGCCTCCCCAAAACGTGGTAATTTGGACAGAGGGGGTATCAGATATGCATTCCTGAAGGCTGGGCATCTCTACAGAGCAACTGCAGCACAATGTAAAAACAAGATTCAGCTCTGAGACAGACCTTGACTTCTGTTAAAGGACATAATATTTTCTATATCAATTAATCCTTGACCTACATCCAAGTGCTGAATTACTATTTGGCATACCTAATCAGAGAGGAAAGCCATTCTTCTGCAATCCCTCCTCACCTCCTTCATGTTTGAAAAGCCAGAAAGCAGCAACTAACTAGAAGGAACTTCTTGTCCACGGCAAGACAAAGTACTATGGCGCTCTGTAGTTTTGCATTACAAAATACATTACAGACTATTTAAATTCAGCAGTTAGGTGTTACAGTATGTCTTAGACAACAGTTATGTATCAGTTCTGATTTTTCAACAAACTTTAGCATCCACAGTCAGATCTAGGTAAATGAAAATCACTGCTTCTAGACATAACGCACTTCAAGTATATTTTATATACAACTCATCTATAAAACTATAGGGAAATTAATGACCTCTCCCATGTTCAATCCTGCAAGTGATTAAATCACTTCAAAAAAACAACTGCTAAAGCTGAAAGCATGCCGATTGAGTCCCCAGCTGTCTGTAACACAAGATCCTAAAACTGTCTGCCGAGTAACCACAGAAAACGCTTTTAGTGAGATTAAATCAGTGCATATAACATACATTGGTAATGCAAAAGGGTGGCAGAGGGCACCATTCTTTCAGTGTGCAGAGCCTTAGATGCAGTAGCTAACAATTATATACAGATGGTTTTGCTTTGTTTTAAAATAGGCTGGAACTGAAGCCAGGTCCACAGGACAATCTCTGGCAATTAATCCTTACTTCATTATTGTGTGTGTGTGAGAAGGGGGAGGAGGGAAATCAGCTTGCCTTAAAACAAATTTATAAAATAGCCTAAGATGTACACTCTGCAGCTTTTCACAGGAAAGTGCAGTTTGTAAAACTGCTTACAAATTTTCCCATCCTCCTGTTCACATTACTGGATGGGAATATACAGATGGATTTCAGCGTTTACTTGGTAGCTCACCAAGATCTAGTGGTTCTATACCAATGGTAACTTGTCCAAAAGGGTCATAATACTTTCAATGGCTTTGACATTAAAAGCTGGCAATGTTTATTTACCCTCACAAGAGCAGCTTACAGTTAGGAAAGAGAGAGGTCTCTAATCACACTTCAGTAACACTAGCCTTTCAATCACAAACAATTAAGGTTTAATAATTGAAAGCCTACCCCAGAGTATACCCTTACTATGCCATCTTCTGTCAAGAGACTGCCTCAGATTTTGGTTCCTGTTCCTCAAGACATTCCTATTATCCACCATTTTTTTCACTCCTCTCTTCCCTCGCTCAGTTAAATGCATCAGAAATTGTTAGAAGAACAATTAGAAGAAGAAACCAAAGTGGCAGATGGTTTAGTTTCCATTACTTGTAGCTGAAGTGATTTATGTTCAAGAGGTACGTATGTATGCTCCACGTGATCAGACTAGCTAACTTCTAAACCCTCAAAGCTTATTCCTATGCACAGGAGGCATTAAAGCAGACACCTACTGCCTGTGGATGGGCAGGATACAGATTTCTCTTCACACATTCAGTTCTGCAACAACCACTGTTATTTTAAAAATTCTTGTCTGTTTGTGAAAAAACAGTAGATGCACATAAAGATTATTATGCCCTGAGCCTGTATTCCACAATTCAACAAATTCTTGCTTCGGGTAAGAGGGTGCCCATATCTGTTATCAAAGACATTTGGGTATGTTTAGCTGTCCTCTCCACCAATTATAACCAAAAACCTACGCTCTCAGTGACAGACAGCAAACCTCTCAGGTATGAACTGTATTACTAAATCAGATAAAGAGATTACACAGATCTCTACTACTTGTGTCTTGGTTAACTACAGATAGGGAAAGAGGGAAAGAGTTACAAGCTTTTAAGTAAGGAGAGTGTGGTAGACTCAGTGGGACCAGCAGAGTTGACTGCACACCACCATGGAAAGAGATGGCCCTCATGGTTTAAATGCATCACTTAATTGAAGTAGCTACCATATTCCATCAGGATACATCACCTGTTCAAAAATAGATACTGGAATTCAATATAACTAAATTAAATGGGGATTACTGTCTAGGACAGACAACCACGTCATTGAAGCTTAGACTAAGAGTTGTCTGTTAGTCATCTGATCTATGTTGTTTTCCCCACACTAGTACATGGGGCACTAAGAATGGCTTTGTAATATCAAAAGGCTCTTTTCATGGCCTCTGTTGTGAAGACATATGTGCCTTAACTGTATCTTGACTTTAGAATCTAACTGTAAAAGAAAATTGGGATTGTTACTTGTGTGACAAGGACAGAGGTTCAGTAGTCAAAATGATCAGTTTTGCTCTGTAGCAAACAGATCTCTGCATGCTCTAAAGGTGCAATGAAAAGCTTTCAAAAAATAGAAATTTTCCCAGAAAAAAAATATCTAGCAGGAGAGTGAACAGCAGGTTCTAAGTTGTTCAATGCAACACAAGCAGCATATAATAATACTACATGGGCTTGCCTAATGATAAAGTTACAATAATGCAGAAGCAGACAATTGCAAAGAACGCAAAAATTAGCCATTTACTCCTAGACAATCTGTAGTTCTGTTGACACTTTCTCAACTGAAAAGCTTCAGAACATGGACATGTGCTTACAGTGTCTTAAGTTCTGGATCTCATGTGCCTCCAAACTGCTAGACTGGCTGGTAAAATTGGTAAAATGAGAAGCCCTTTTGCAAAGGAGATTTTCAGATTCTCCAATCCAAAATTCTTTGGAGAAGTGTAGGGAGGGCCTCCTTGTTGTGTGTGTTGGGGGAAGTTGTTGTTGCCATTATGTAACAAATATTTCTGAAAATTTGGATACTACCAGTTTATTTTAAGCACACATTTCACCTACGAATATCAGTATAATTAAATACATAGAGGAACACAGAAATATCTTGGTCTTGGTTTTCAAAACAGTATGAGCAAAAACCTCGTAACAACTGTCATGGTTTAACTCTGGCCAGCAACTCAGCATCACACAGCTACTTGCTCATTCTCCCCGAAGAGTAAAAGTAAGAAAATGTATGGGTTGAGATAAAGACCATTTAGTAGGGAAAGCAAAAGCCGCACATACAAACAAAGCAGAACAAGGAATTCTTTCACCCCTTCCCACTGGCAGGCAGGTATTCAGCCAGCTCTAGGAAAGCAGGGCTTTATCACACATAAGGATTACTTGAGAAGACAAACGCCATTGCTTTGACCATCCCCCCCTTCCTTCTTCTTCCCCCCTGCTTTATATGCTGAGCATGACATCATATAGTATGGGCTACCCCTTGGGTCAGTTGTCCTGGCAGCATCCCCCCCCAGCTTCTTGTGCTCGCTGGTGGGGTGGGGCGGGAAGCAGAAAAGCCCTCGGCTCTGTGTAAGCCCTGCTCAGCAATAATGAAAACATCCCTGCATTATCAACACTGTTTCCAGCACAAATTCAAAACACAGACCCATACTAGCTACAATGAAGAAAATTAACTCTATCCCTGCCAAAACCAGCACATAACATGTGACAATTTAAAATAAAGCTGCATAGTGATGATTTTCAAAGTGATTCCTGATTATCAACTACAATAATTGGAAAGAATCTGATTTTTAAAACTTGTTGAGAATTAACTCTGAATTCAAAGTGAGAATCGTATTTATTTTTTTCTAAAGCAGCTTTAATCATGTGTCCCAAACTTGTTTACTGTCAGGGGAACATCTCATTTATAGGTCAACAAATGCAGAAGACAACTTAACACCAAGTATTTGGGCTTAGGGGCTGTTCTTCCAAGGAAAAAAAAAAAAACCTACATAAGGATTTTCTTATTTGAACTGAAGATTGAACAGCCTTTGGACCTGAAGGGCTGGTACAGAAAGCTCACTTAGCAATGTCCGCGTTCATACTCAAGAATGTGATCACATATCTGTAAATAAACAGGTTTTGGTCACCTAACGTAAAATGAGCTGGACTAGGTCCAGTCCCAGGACAGATCCACAGCAGTAAAGTAACCTCACAGTATCTGTTACTATTTAATAGACTCTATATCCACGATATCACAGCTACCACCACTTTATTCTAGAAACATCATTATTGGGCCACTCCAGTTTACTGAGCAATTGAAAACTGCAAAGCTGTAACTACTCTGCTTAGTTAATGAGAACTTTACTTTTAACAGCTGCCAGTTGTGTGTGTCTTCTGATCAATGAATGTACTTTTCATTCCCAAATGTTCCTGGGGGGAGGGGTTGGGGGGAGTGTTATGCCTTACAAAGCACTGCTGTATTACCCAGCAGTAACACACATACAAGACTTCCATTACAATACCTTCCCCCTCCACCACCACCCCAAGATAACAGCTGAATTGGGCTTTTATGTACAAGAGAAGTGTTACTGTTCTCTTCTTAGACATATTACAAAATGAAAATAGAAGCTGTGGTGGCGATAGTCCAGATGGCAAACACAGTGTGATGCTACCTGCAGGGCATGAGTTCGTTTGGGATTTTTTTGCCTCAGTATTGACATGCCCTTGCTATCCTACTCAGGTGGGGAGCACTTATCTCAAAAAACAGAAAAGAATAACCTTTCTATTTCCAGGTGATAATATAAATTATAATATATATATTTCCAGGTGAGAATATGAAAACAATAATATGTACAAAAGGAAAGCTTAAGATTAAACATAACTTTATTAGGTTAGCATCAAATTATAATAGCCAAGATAAATATTTTCTAAGCTTTACGTGACAGCTGAACCAAGTAAATTCAGGGATCACACACTCCTGAACATCCAAGTTATGCATTTATTCTGCACTCCAGTACGACAAACTACACACAGACACACGCTTTTCTAATACATCATAAAAGAAATAAATTCTTCCCATTGAAACACACTATGGAAGAGGAAAACGTAACCAAACACAGGAAGATGTAATTTTGCAAACCAGTGATGCTAGTTTGACTACCCTGTAGATAGGGCCCATGAATTTGCCTGCATTTTTTTTTTTTTTGGAACAAATAAATTACATAAAGGGATACAGGAAAGCATCAACACGGAATACATTTATGATGACAAATCATGTAGCACACCACAAAATAGACAGAAATTAAAAATCATGAATGATCAAGCAATTTACTTGCCAATTTATACCTCATTGTTTCTATTTGTCCTATCTGGAAGATGGTAAGATATTATTATAGTCTGGTTTTTTATCATTACCCCTACTATGCATCTTATTTTTTGACCCTATATGGAAAATGCCTTCATCAAAAATAGTAAGTATAATATATGAGGGACAATGATAGGAACAGAACCATACTTCACTTCTCCGGTGTAAGCTTAATGTTCAGCTGCCTGGCAGAATCTGGTTGGCAGACACTTGAGTTCCTCAAGCCTTTGAACCAGCTGAGTGATGTAGACAGCCTTATGCTAGCTAGGTTCTCTAGTACGTTCCCTGATAACACCAGCAAACAAGTGTCTGAGAGCTGTGCACCATAGAAATCACCCAATACCAAACCTTGCACATGTGGCTAACTACATCCTGCATCTACCACAGCTTCTAAGATTTTTGCTGCACTACGCAGCAGCAGTCAAATCAATCATCAGCAACCATGCACCTTCGTCCCAGCAGCCCAAAGGCAGACTAAATGCCATGTAAAACAAGGATTATGCAGGAAAGCTACAAAGCTTACTAAAGACTTTAATTTGCCTTATTACAGTCAATTTTCAGTGCACACATGTCGCATGGGTGCACTATGATCCACCTCTAACTTATACAGCTCTGCCAGAAAAAAAGGATCTGGCATGAGCTTCAGATTTGGTTATTGACAAGCCAAACACTTTCACCCTTAGAAACACAACCTGTTCTTTTACCAGTAAAAACAAAGCTATATTCCTTTTAACAGGTATGTAGCCGGATTGCAACCTATTCTGCAGACTTCTCTGAAGGGTATGTATGAATTTCAGGGATGAAAGAGATGACAGGTTTGGAAAACGGGGTTTTTAGCACTTCCACTATATCCATTTCACAGGAATCAGTGGTTTCCCAAAACCCAGCTGTGACACCGTTATGACTGAAGGGTAGCACCTGAATTCCACAGATGGATAAAGAAACCGGAGGAGGCATTGCCAAACGCTGGGGAGCCTCACACCCTGTTGGGACCTCACCTGCCCCACCGAGGCGGGACGCTGCTGGCCCCACAGCCGGCCTCCTGCCTCCTCCTTACGCAGCGTTCCCTCACAAAAAATACAGTATTCTATGCGCATGAGTCTGCGCAACACTCGGCCAACTCGAAGACCCCTTTAACCACGCTGCTGTCTATCCCCCTAAGTCTTCCCGTCACACCAGCAAGGGCGGGAGGTCGAGGAACAGGCTCCCGGTGAACGTACCGTTCGCTCCGGCTCGTTTTACCTCAGCGCTACCGACTCGCGTAACGAAACTCCGCCGGGAGCGGGGCGCCCACCCCCGGCCCGGCTGCCCCGGCACGGAACGGCCCCCCCGGCCCCAGGCCGGCCAAAGGAAGAAACGTCCCGCAGCGAGGGACGCGGCCAGGCGACCTGGGGACAGCTGGGGACGGGGCGCCCGGAAAGCGGGCACGGACAGCGAGGGCAGCCGCGGGTGGGGGGGACAGGGAGAGACACGAGGCGACCGCGGGCCCCGCCACCCACCGAAAAGGCTGTTGCTGAAGCCGTCCCAGACGCAGCCGGCGGCATCCCAGACCCAGCGGCTCCTCAGGCAGGACATGAAGGTAAGGCTGACGCCGAAGACGGACACCAGCAGGTCGCTGAGGCTGATGTTGACGAGGAAGAGGTTGGTGGGCGTGCGGAGCCGCTTGAACTTGTAGTAAAGCACCAGCACCAGCAAGTTGTTGCACAAGCCCAGCATGCCGATGGTGGCGACGAGCAGCGCCAGCAGCTCGTAAGTGCCGGCGCTGAAGAGGGGCCGCTCGCCCGGCACCTCCTGCTCCGCCGCGGCGGGCTCGGGCCGGCTGGTCGTGCCCGTGCTGTTCCCCGAGTGCATAGCTCACGGCTCGCCGCTCATAGCCCGTCCGGCGCGGGGCTAAGCCTCCCTGTCCGCCCCCGGCCCCACCGCGCTCCGCGGCTGAGGCGGGGGCAGGAGGAGGGGCCCCCGCCGCCTTCCCGCCCACGGAGGGCGCGCCCTCGGGTGGCCTCGCCCTCGCCTGCCCTCGGGTGGGCCGCGGCCTGCCCCCGCGCTCCGCGGCAGATGCCTCACCTCGCCCTGTCGCGGGTGGCGACAGCCGGGTCGTGGCGGGGATGTGGCCGCCTCCTCCTCTCCCTCCAAGCCGCTGGCCGTCCTGGCTCGGCGGGGCTGCCAGCAGCAGCGCTGCCCTCTGGGGAGCCGCACTTGGGTAGGCCTCCTCTGTGCCCCCCTCCGGGAAGGGGCAGAAACTGCTGAGCTGGAATTTAGACTTCTTTCCCTGATAATCTGCCAGTGACAGCTCCTACGATGGCGGTATTTTCTTCTGAGGTGCTCCACCACAGTGCTCTAGTTGCATCCTCCCAAGGCCACCAGCAGCGTCTTGGCCCGGGCAAACTTGTGGTGCAAGCCACCACCTTTTTGTCAGCCACGGAGCAAGTAAGGTACCAAAACTGCTATCAAGTCACCTCATTTCATACCTTTGTCTCCAGCATGTGTTGTGTGAAAATGATACAGGAATGCACAAGCTGCCTGTGCACAGCTCTAGCTGTTTTTAGGCAGGGTGCTGTCCCAAATCCCAGCTATGCTGTCTCCAAAGGAACCTGTCCCTGAGTGTATCACAGGGATTTTTGCTCAGCACAGCTTTAGGCCTAAAACACCTCGTGAAGCCAAACATCAGGCTCACAGGATGACCTCTAGCTTGCTTTGCTAGCTGACCCACGTCTGATGTGTGACAGCCTTCACAAAGGCCCAGAAGAAACTTTCAGTTTAGGTCTATTCTTAGTTTAGTTGAAGAAAAAAAGATGTCTGCTATGGAAGCAACAGAATTTTCAGGGAAATGTGTCTTGGCAAACAGTACCTGGTTGGTTTGGGTTTTTTTCTTCTCTTAAATACATAGTGGTGTTAAAAGGGCTAGACTGAGGCTGTAATTCCTTGCGGACTGAAACTGAAAACACAGATAGCTGAGGTAGGTTTGATGTCTTTCAAAACACATATCTATATACAAATTATGGGTATGTCATGGCAATTTTATATGACAAATTGCTGCTGTAACCCAAGGATAGGAATTGAGAAAGTCATGGGTCAGAAAAATAAAACACTGATTAAAGTAGCTATTCTAAGCAATGTTATCTTTATTTACAATCTGTGTTTTCAAATCCATCAAATAGGATTTAATCGATAACTGAAACCTAGTTAGAAAAGATGCTTCAGTCTGTTTCTTCATCACTGGTCTGGGTTTTTTCTCATTACAAAGACAGCGGGAGCAAGCGCTGCCTGTCTCAAATCAATTATATTTTGTCCCCCAAAAAGCTCAACATATAGAACACATGACCTTCCAAAATTTCCAGTAACAGACCACTAACACTTCAGCATGGGCTTTAGGGAAGACATAATTATTTATTTTTACTTGTCCATAAAAGAGATTTACCTGTGCATGACAGACTGTGTTCAAAAATACTATGTCCATACACAGTCACGGGTTGGTTTAGGACCAGTTGCTGCGTGGTAAGAGTCTAATGATGAGACATAGCTTGGCCAAATCAATGATACACTTTGTTGAGAGGAAGACATCTCTGTCTTCTGCCTTTAAAAAGGAAAATCTTGAATTGTGTACCTTTTTTATCGCTGCAAAATGAAAGGAGAAAAAAGCTGGTAAGGAAGAACAGGGGAGAAATGTAATTTAGCAAGTAGTATATGTTAGAGAACATACTGTCCATTGGCAGATTCCATTATATACTCAGGATTTCTAAGTAGTTTTTCACTACAGCACCTGTGAAAAATACTCCCTCTAGATATCTTTTGGATTTTAGAAAACAAGAGAAAGAGAACCCATAAATTACATTTTACAAAGATTTTACCTCAGAATTCCTGGTTTGGGATTTTTCATAGCAAAATTAAATATATCCATAAATATGGAGTCTCTTCAGTGCTTGATTTGACAGTGGTCATACGATTAATACTGTAAAATTGCTAACATTATTCAAGTGATCTTGAATGCTTCATAAGCAGACTTCCATTTGTCTTCCATGCAGTGTCACTATTCATATGAGGCACAACAAAAAGAAATGCTGTGTTATTCTATCATCAGGTCAAAGGCAAAGCTAGAAACAGAACCTTGACTCCTAATTCTAGTCCAGCACCTGTTTTACCTAACACTGTCTAGATCCAATGCAGCTATGGTTTTAATAATGTAAATAATGCATTAGCCAATCCTTTTCTAAATTTTCATGCAATTAAAAAGCTGAAATATTCTAAGAAACACAGGCATCTGCTTTGCAGTGTTTCATGTTTACACTATTTTATATTTGGACCAGACTGTTCATCAAACATGCATGCATATTAATGGCAATGCTGCAAAAAGGATTTTACCTTTACTTTTACAGTTGCATGAAAGGAGAAACCACAATCCAGTATCTGCATTTCTGGAAGTGTATGTGTGTGGTTTACTGGAGGTGTGTCTCAGCTCAAAGTACTAAATATATATGTAGCTGAGCTCATGGGATTAAAGCAGTACAAGAAGAAGCTAGAATAGAAGGTCCCCAGTCCTGTACTGTACAAACAGTCCTTGAAACTCCCAAGGACTTCCTAGATCACTTTGGCAACGGTCCTTTTAATATGTTATCTGTTAACGCACAATTTACATGGGATGGGAGAATGCATTGGCTGTAAATTTGCAGATGGGCTATATGTATGTGTGTGGAGATATATGCTTACACATGTATAAGAAAAAAACTTAAAAGCCAGCTGTGGAAATAATCATTCAAAACTGGGAAGTCTACCAATGTCTGGGACTGTCTTCAAAAGTTCCCTGCCTTTGCTGTATTTAGCAATTTGAAATGTTTCAGGACGTCAGAGCAGTGAGTGTCACCCACATGTTAGAGCTGAAGAATCTGAAGCGGAATAAATAAAGTGCCAAGGTTGCTGCCACACTCCAACCTTGTGTAGAAATACAAACCACAAACCATGACTCCCAGTTCTAACTATACCCTCAAAAATGTCAGGGCTTTTGCAGTGAGAACATTGTTGAGTGGAAAAAGTGTGTTTTAAGGCATTCAAGAGACCTATTTCATTTCCTGTTTGTTCATTCATTTGTATGTTGCTTTCACTCATTTTCTGTCTTTATCTTCTGCTAGCATACTTTCAAGTGGCAGGCTCTTCCCTGACAAGCAGAAAGTGAGCAGAAAAGAGAAGGGTTTTTTTCCATACTCAGTGTTTCAGGAATCAGATGATGCTGGGGTTTTGCTGTCTGTTTTGAACTTTGTAAAGCTTATTATTTCAAAGGGCATGGTAGACAGCCAGACTGCAGTCCTCTGAAAGGAAACAAAACACCACCACCACCACCCCCCTCCCCCAAACCCTGCCTACCTGGCTTCTGCTTTTTAATTTGGATTTTAAAGCCTTCTCCTGGCATTTGTTTCCTTGCACGTTCTCTTTGCTATTCTTTAGCCTTAAAGATTAGCCAAAAAAAAAAAAATCATTTAGCCAAGTTATTATTCGCTGTATCTATATATAGCTGCAGTGTATATCTATAGAGCAAGGGTGAGTTTTTAGACAGAAGAAACCTTTCATCTGTTCCTAAGCACTTGGCATTAAAACAATGTTATTAATATAGATCTACATCTGTTGATAGTGAAATATGTAAGAAAAAAATGCACAAGCCTAATGACAAAAGTTCAGAATTAGGGCTTGATTCTACAGAATTTGTAATCCTAGCTATACAATCTAGTCCATGTTGGGATGTGAATTTTAAATCAAAAAGCAAGCAAAGTGGAAAAGTTGCAAGAATCTGAGAACAGTCTGGACTGAGTAAAGTGTTTGGCTCAAACATGGTTCACTGAAGCAAGCACAAGTGTTTGCAGCAGGGAGGAGACCCAAATGGGCAATCCCAGGAGGTGAGGAGATGCTGTCAGAACATCTGTGCTACAGCTGGAAATTACACTGGTATACCTGGCATGTGTACAAATAGCTGTACTAGCTGCAGGTGTGGTTCATCTCACCTACAGAATGTACTGAAAAGTTAAGCACCCAAGACCAGGTGCTTAAGGTGCTCTCTGAAGGTGTTTTATTTTTATTGACTGGCATATACAGTGGCTTCAATAATTAACTTCTAGATGCTTAAATTAGGTGAGATGAACTTCATCTTGTCTATACAAACCTGTGTGGAACTGTGGTGGCAGATGCATATTGATGCTTCTGTGGCACCTGTTTCTTGCTAAGTAGATTAAAACAAGTGGTGATACATACTTGTATCTGCTGACGTCATACCTGCCTTGGTTGTATAGACACAGCTCATAGGGCAGCTTGAACCCTAAACACTAACGTTGTAAAGACCAGTTACACTAGGTTTGGCAACAGTAATCCTGTGAATTTCAGCTGTGATATAAACGGTTTATTTTAAAGGAATAGCCTTCCATAGGAGTTCATCCCTATGCTGCAGCTTCTTGTTACTGTGACAGACATGAAGTGAAAATAATTGCAAACTCACTGGCCTGTTGTCATTTTCCAGAGTCCAACATACAAATCAATAAATATTGCATAGGAAATAATGATTTTTAAAGTTATTACCTGGTCATTTCAACTGTTGTTAGTGACACGGAATGCAAATGCACTTCATAGCAAGGAACGTGGTGCTGCTCATGGGGCAATAATATGGCAAAAGCAAAGTGAAGAATGAAGTCAGTAGAAAAGATAGTGAGCTCATGTAAATGTGAACTTGATAGCACCACTTCGATCCAGTTTCAAGGGAAAACTTTAATTTTTACATTGCTAAAATTAATGAAGAGTTGACTGCCCAACCCCATACTACTCGGAGAAGAGTTTAGCTGCTCTGAACTCAAGCAACGAAAATCAGAGTCAGAACCAAAGTCTCTTATGTGCCAGAGCCTCTTTAAGAACAACTAAGGCCATTTTAGATCTACTGTGTTTTCTTTGGGCTATTCTGAGCCATCATTTTACTTGGGGACAATTTGTCTTTGAATGAGACTACCAGAAAGAGTGACTGGCAACCTGGTAGAGGCAGGAAAGGAGATATATCACCTTTTGCTGGCTTGTCTTCTGCAGTAGCTTTGGGTTATTTGTTATGTGCTGTCAAATGACATGGTCAGAATTTTAAAACTTGCACAGAATTTCATAGACTCATAACAGTTTCTTGAGATAAAGACTGAAAACGATTTTTCAAACGAGCTGCTAATCTTGCAATGGGCTTGCTGTAGCTGTTCTTTGCACCCATTACAGACATACATATCATCAACTTTGTACTGGTCTGAGAATTTCCAATAGTGGAGACTAAGAGGATTACATGGTAAGAAGAGGAGAGTTGGGAGTTTTGAATTCTGAGTAAACATTACCATATTCCATATCCAGCGCTTTCCACAGTATCTGTAAAGGAGAGAGGAAGGAAAATGCTTTTCATTCAGTTAATGCTCCTGTAGACTTACATGTAGACTTAATGCAAGGAATTCCTGTTACTCATCAATTTAATATTGACTTACCTTTTTAGACTTTGCTTATCTTCTAATGCAGTTCCTGTGTCAGTCCACTTAGTCATCACATCTTATTTTGTACTGTACATTTTTTTTGAGTCTAAACATCAAAGACAACAGAATCAGCTGGTACTGAAAGCAATGGTTCCTTACTTGGGGGTTCCATGTATTTTCATTATGCTATATAACATGAGGTTTCTTCATGGATGATTGGAAGACAACAAAACATAGCTTTCTGTTCTTTACTGTTCTGTTCCAAGGGTGGATGTTTAATACCTTTCATAAACCTTAAACTGCTGCTATTAATTTGGAAATGAGAATGCAGCCTAATGTCGAACAAGCTTAGATGACACAGACTGGAGAAATTAATAAGCAGGAAACACTGCATAACCAGGATTCAGCTGGAAGCAATATACCAAATACACCATAACTCTGACCAAGATACAGTATCCGGACCAACCACTGAGTGCTTTGACACACCAGGGGAACATTTTCCTGGAGAATTACTTTTGGAACTAGCAAAAATGCATCCTCAAGCTACTTCTCCGTTTTCCAGAAATCAGTGCTGCTTTTCTCTGCCAAACTGTTTTCCTTATTCTAATTGAAAGACATACTCATTGCTGTTGAGCAGTAGTACCCAGAGACTTTTGTTCTCTTCCCAGTGGAAATAATAGAACTTCATGCAGTTGGATTGCTCATGTTAGGTAGCATATCTTGAAACACCACTTTCCCTGAAGGACTATTTCATACAGACACTTCCCTGCATTATTTTTAGTAATATTGTTTGATACCAAGTTGCTGTCTTCCCTATGTTTCAAAAATGTTGTTCATCTGATTTTCTCATGTGTGTGTGACGAATATGGTCTTTATCTGTTTTTTCAAATAAGCAATTTTGATAGTCTTAAACCATGTATAATTAATATCAATCCTTTAGATAGCCACAAATAGATGTAAAATATAATTCCTCCTTTCCTTTCAACTACAGAATATCCACAATGCAAAGACTCCATGCACAGCAATTCAGGAAAGCCTTGACCAAGAGCTTGTCGTCAGCCTTCAGTGAACTAATAGAAAAGCTGATCTGGAGATCAATAGCTAAAGAAGAATACAAAGAGATTGATCTGTGTGGTCTAGTGAAAAGTGATTTTAACAAATAGACTGAAACTCACTATTTGACCAGAGTACCAATTTTCATATTATGGTATAGCACAGCAACATGGCATCAGCATTCTTTAAAAACACTGAAAAGCTGAAAAATGTGAAAAAGAATCACAAACGTTATTTTGAGGCCTGAAGGAGAGTGTTGCAGTGGGAAGCAGAGAGTTCAGTCTTCTTTAATTAACAAGAGGGAAAAAAGGTGGAGAAGTAATTCAGGTACAAAGGGCCCTAGTAAGAGAATATAACAACTATTACTCTAAATCAGTGAAGACATTCTAACAACTGCTGAACGGAAACTGAAGTCACACAATTTCAATCAGGAGGCTTAAATTTTAGCAATGTGAGCAGTTAACCTTTGGAACAAATATGATGGATTCTCTCTATCTCTTAGCATCTGCAGATTAAACCTTGATACCTTCCCGCAAGTTATGCTTTAGAACAGAGTTGTGTTTGGCTCATTATAGTGATAAATGGCTGATAGTTAATGATCTGTAACATAGAAGAGGTGAAAGTAGAAGATGTCAAGGTCTCTTCTGGATTTAAACTTTATGAATTCATGAAGCCTTTGTTAAATTTGGGAGCAAGGACACTAATTAGGGTCAAAGGGGATGTTTTGGCCTGCCTGTTCTAGTCAGATTTTCTCATCTAAGACTTAATCATCTGCTTAATAGAGCACTAACGTCTGCACTGGTATAAAAATGAAAATCATGTAGGATTATGTAAGTTACTTTGGTGAGGTGAATAAAAAGAGGGACAACTTTCCTTGTGATTTCTTCATAAGCTCCATTTTTTATGAATGGCAGAAGACACCAGCGCTTACTCGTTATCACTGATGTGCTTCTCTGAAGTACTTAATTTTGTTGATCACAAAAATATGTGATTGTGTTAATGAGTTTGAATTAATGACTTCACAAACTGGAAGATCAGAGAACAAATGTAAATGCATGTTTGCTTAAGCATAGCTAACACCATGAACAATTTTGTTCACATTCAGTTACAGTTCAGTTATATTTATTATGCTAATAATATTTATGTAAATGTGCAGTGGACATGGGAGTAGTGTGATAAGCAGAAAGGTGCCAGAATTTTATGTCAGCATAGTGTAGTGATACAAAGGGAACGACGGATACCACACACATAAAAGGTGGGCATTAACTTACAAGGATTAATAATACTTTAAAGGAACTAATTCAAGGTTGGGATGTTGTTCCTGGTTTATAGGTAGATTTTAGCAACCTAATAAGGTTACTGAGAAAGAAAAAAATGGCAGAGCCAAGACAAGAACACAGTTCTGACTTCACGGTAGAACACACTGCCTCACATGGCAGTGTCAAGAAATGGTAAACCTTTACAACTTGCAAAATGTTTTCAAGCGTAAGGGATCAGATTCAGTAAGTGGTTGTGGGAACTGAAAGTGGTTCATCTGAGGTGCAGCACAGAATCCAGAACCCTGAGAAAGATAACTAGCTTCCACATGCAGAGAATCTTGATCATAGCATGATCCAAATTAACTAACATATTAATTACCAATACATATAGCTTTTTTTTTAAACTGTGACTGCTACTCAATAGAAGACTACTGTTGGTCACAGGTGCAAACTGTAAAATTCCTTTTTCAAACACCTGGTTTTTCATGAAAATGTTTCCTCCTTAAATTCACTGCACTGAACCTTTCTTTGAGGGCAGCTTTTTACATCATTCCTTTCTAATTAAATATGAAACTTGATTCTTTAGCTCTTTCTTCAGTAGCCACTATATTACACATGCAGAGGATAGTTTTATATTTAATTCTCTTTCAGCTAGAGGAAAAATAAATTCACTTTTCCACCACTCCAGTAGGATACCCTAGGGTTCTTCTGTTCAGTAAAGAATTTAAGATCCGGTAGGATGGAAAGATAACGCAGATATAACAGAGAGACTGGTGCTCTCGCAGGGCAAAAATTATGTCTGATCTCAAGACATCGGGTAGCATTTCGAACAATTTTGGTTAGTTAGTGGATGTTCTGAGCTGCCACTTTCAAAAGAAAGCGGTAGCTGCAGGTTTGCTTTCTGAATAGCCCTATCCTGCTTTTTTTTAAAGTATGTCTCAAGAACAAAAACCAGAATGGTCCTTGGGGTACCTTGGTATAGGAATAGTCTGACTTTAAGATCCTGGCTGAACTTCAGTGCGAGTTAAATGCAGACCCTTTTCAAAACAGTAACCATTTAAGACATACAGCTGAGCCTTGGCCCAGCACACATATACGTTAAGAGCCAGTGCTTAATCTCCGAGTTTATTAGTTGTATGTTAGGGAAAAAGAAAGAAACAGTAACTTGACTGGAAATTAAGTAAGGCAAGTAAAGGGAGTTTGAATGGCTGTGAGAGTTTAAGGGAGAGGCAGCTGAACAGTTCAAAATAACTAAAACTCCACCACTCCATCACTGGATTTTCTGCAGTCTTAATCATAATGATTTATGCAATTAAAAAAATATTTCTGCAGGCTAATTGGGTTTCTAGGACAGAAGTTCTAGTTCAAAGACTAGGGATTTTGAATAAAATAAAGAGGATGACAAGGTATATATATATTGAATATATTTATTCAAGAAATAGAGAGAGATTTAGTAAGGAAGCAAACATTCCGTGTTACTTCCAAAAACTGTCACAAGTGCCTTTCTAGTTCTTTTGGGATTGAATTGTATGTCTTTGGCCTCTTTGTACTATGTGAACAATGATTCATAATTTAACATCCCTGGTAAAATGCTCTTATTGCTACTGTAAAACCAGGTATCCCCACCCAGACTGAGATCCCTGGTCGAGCCTTGCAGGGTTAGCACATGGTAGAATATCATCATGCTGGTCTCAGTTCTCCTGTCACAAAGCTAATCTAGATGGAGAACTGGCTCTGTTGTTCTTTACCAAATAATGTGTGCATCCAAGGGAATCCACAATTCAGCTGTTCCTAACTGTGTTAGTTGGTGTGCAGCCTCTGGCAGAAAACTTGAAAATAATCCAAAGCATAAGAAGACAATACGAAATTTAGAGATGACTGATATAATCACCTCACTCCATACAAAAGTCTGAAAGATATAATAAACTTGCAACAGCTAGTCTCAAAGGTGTATTCTTACTGGAGAATGTGATCTCATATTGCTAAAGCAGTGCCAGCTGTAGCAGAATTGAACCCTGACGAAATCCTTGTCTGGCTCTGGAACTGAGAAAGTTCATGTCTGTTCAACCACCAGCGGCACGGGATACCATGAAATAATCTCACATGCCAGGTTGTTAGTGATCCTCATTCATGACCTAGGGCTGCTCAGCAAGTAGCATTCTGTGATGTAATAGGGTTGTGACATCAACAGTTTACTACCTATGCTTGCCAGCTTGAGATGCTAAGCCAGTGTCACCTCTTCTTTGTTATGTAGTGCTTGGTATACCTATCATGCAGCTGCATCTCGTATGAATTTATGTGGGAATTCAAGATTTAAGGAGCGAAACAGGGCTTGGACCAGGCTATAAGGAAGAGCTCTTCCTTTTCACTTGTCCTCTGTCAATAAAGGATGTCTGAAAAGAAGGGTTGTGATAAGGATAGTTACTCTGCTCTTGAATTGCTGGATTTCAAGAATGCTTTGAAGCAGTTCCAGAAACTAGTTGAAGAAATAGTAATCCAGACAACAAAGGAGAGATTAGGCTTGTGTATGAAAGATGATGTTAAGAGTTACTCTTTCTGATGGGAAGGTGTAATTATTCATATGGAGAGAAGGTTTCAGAGAGACAAGACTATTAAAAAAATCAAATTAATGTTCAGACTGTAACTTCTTAATTTGTACAGGAAATAGGCAGATTGCACTATAAGAGTGTTTTTCTCCTCCTGGTAGGACTTCTGGTCAAATTACAACGCTGACAAACAGAATTGGTGGGGTTGCCACATATACAAGTTAGCATAAGCACAAACTCAATGATTTATATAAATCCAGTTGCTTACTTGTAAATAATGAGGGCAGAGGTTTGCTTTTCTCAGTGCAAGTGGCTACTGTTGCATGACAGGATAACCTTTATATCAGACTGATATCAGATTCATATCCAACAAACCAGAATGGTGGTATGAAAGTAGGGGAAGAAAGAAGAGGTGAGAATTTTTCACCTGTTCTTTTACCTGTTTCCTGTTATGCATTGCAAATCAGCTAGTTTTGAAAAGACTAAACATGAAGATACAACTTTTTTTTTTTTTTTTTTAAATGCTTTGGTGTGAGAAGCTAGAACTTGCATGCTATTGATATTGAAGAAATAAAACAGGAAATAGTGGGGATAAGAAAGGAAGCTGTAGCTTGCCAGGTTTTAATTCTGGATGGTTTTCCTCCCATAGAGATGAGATAGACTATGGTAAGTTCTGTAAAACCACAGACACTTTTTGGTCCAGAAGTCAAGGATCATAATATTAAGGCCTTTTCAGGAAGATTAGCAGCAATCCTGATGGCAGGCCAGAGTAGTGTAAGGTAAGGATTTCTAAAACTTGTATTAAATATAAATAACTAATTAAAATCTTTAAAAGTAACAGTATTTAGCTGTTGATTGTGTGTTGTTCATGAGTCTGTTGTTCATGAGCTCTGTAGCATAATGAGGCACTCTCATGTGGTTATTTATCCTGCCATTCATTTCCTAAAAAAAAAAAAAAATCATAATAAAAAAATTTGCAAAACCATTATGCCTTTGAAGCTAGAAAATTAAATAAAATTTCTTTTTTTCATTGATCTAGACAAAGCTAGATTGAAAACTGGCTTACAGTAACCGACTTGTTGCTGTTATCCTATTCAGGAAGTGATGTTTAATCCTAACAAGCTGAGAAAGGAGTTCCATACTTAGTTTGATAGTAAACAATTTAGAAACTTGCATGTCTTCGTTTGTTGATTAAATGCAAGTTTCCAGGGAAGACATTTGAAGATAAGAGGGTAAAATCTGTCTTTGGTATTTCTCTTGTAGAATTTGAGTGGTGACAGACATTCTGGTATGTGTCTTGAGAGCTGAAGGAGTTTGTAATATTATAAAAGTTTAGCTCTTTCTAGCTTGTGTTATTCTGTGCCTTATGCTATTATAATTTTAGTTTAAGTAAGAAAAATCCTATGCTCCTAGTGTTAAAACCTGGAATGTGAAGCTTAAGCGTCAGAAGATCAGTAGTCAGTGTAAATTGTAAATATGAAAATAATCCCTAGAGGCATGCCTAACGTATTTCACTAGACTGAAGACTAGCTCTTTCAGGCTGTCGTGTCTGTGAAAGATTAAGCATGGAAGACCTTTGCTAAGCCCTGCCTTTTCCCCCTTTTTTCACATGAGTGAACAGGGCGGTATTTTGCAAATGACAGCATTGTCTCTACAAGATTTTTGCTAAGAAATTCCCTGTATAGGATTTTCTGCTGACTATCTCTGGCTAATTTCAGACTTCTAAATATATCATACAAAACGGCTTAACACATGAGAGAATCCATACTGCTAATTCTAGCAGATTCTTAAGAGCAAGATTTGCTTATACTGTGCTGGCGACAAAATGAGTCCAGTAATGCCGCGATTGAGAGACGGAGACCCGGTCAGGTGGAATCAGATCAGATCTGCTTTATTGTTCTTAACATGCTTCTTTTATAAGGCTGCATACATAGTCTAAGATTATCGTGCACAAAGCTCATTGGTTACATATTGCAAAAGTGATTACATATTGCAAAAGCTAAATTCCTTATTCGCTGTTCCTCTTCACTCTGCTTATTTCGTTTCCTAGGGTTACAAGTTCTGCTTCGGTACTTTCCATTGTATGCCTCAATCTTATGCTTGCTGACAGTTTCGGTTATAACCGGACCTACATCCTGTTTTGTATAACCACAGGCCCCAAGGTCGCAATGCCCTTGCGGCCTAAACCTCCACTAGTCGTATTGCATTATGTTCTTTCTCCTGTGGTCCGTTCTTCATGAGTTCCCACAGGCCTCCTTCAATTAGGTGAGTTTCACTGGGGGTCCTTTCAGGATTAAACAAATCATTCCCTTCACAGTAATTTCAGCAAGCAGGACTATTTTTTATTCCAAATATGTATAATTTTCCTTATTCAACTCTTTCCAACCCTGAGAGGTATCCATCCTTATAAAGTCACGCCACTGGAGGTCTGAGAAGAAAGATTAATTAGAATGAATTAAATAAAGCCTAGGTAGGTTACATTTTTATTTGTAGGTGAACTGCTTTTCTTTCCTGCCCCTACATGTTTGGCACACCAGCTGAATTTGCAAATCAAAATTCTTATTAAACATTAATTATGCTCTACTGGTTTACCTGAGTTGAGGAAGTTGGTCCCTGTTCTCTCTGAACCAAGATCCTGGAGCCCATTATGCAGATGCACAAGAATACATGGTAAAGTATGACCTAACTAAATAAAAACATTTTTTCTGCTTCTTTTGTGAAAGAGCAGTGATGTCTACCAGAACTGCTTATCATCAAACAAAGTTTGATATACTAGATTCCTGACAAGGCAGTAGGATCTGGAGCGTGGAGCCTGAGTATGTCCAGATCTTCTTCGGAACTACTTCAGTGGTATGCGTTGGCCTCAGGCTTCTTGACAAAACGCAAAATTCTTATGACTACAGCATGCAATTTTTGCTCTGAGGAGAAGTCTATCTTTAGCTAAGCCATCAAAAATGCTTCTTCTCCTTCCTCTCCTTCCTCTTCCCCTTTTCACAGGGATAAATCTGGCCTTTACTTAAATGTGAAGCATTAGAGCTATGGCAGTATTTTAGCAGAGAGGTTTTTTACCCAGAGGATTCTGTATCTATTTTTTGAGTCTGTAGATGGGTGAGAACCATTTTTCTGTCTCTACTGGTGGTAAATAGCAAATCTTTGGAAAAAGTGTGTAAGAATGAAGTAACTATGAAATAGTAGATCTGGTTTACCCCTCCTAGCTTCTGACTGCACATTGCTTAAGGATTTCCTGTGCCAGAGTTGCAGCTGCGCTCCACGTTTAGTATCTCTTGATGGACTTTTAATCTATATATTTGTAAATTACTTCTGAAACCACCAAAAAAGGATACTCACATAGCATCCACAGCTTTCCAGGTTTTGTGAAAAAGTACTTTGTCTTGTTTCTTTTAAACACGGTGCTCTTTTTGCATGTGTTATAAGAAATGAACATTTGCTTTAGGAAAGCGTCTTTTATTAAGGTGTTTCTCATGGACAGTGTTTCAAGCAACTGTTCTGTAAGACTGACTGGTTTTTACATTGTTTGAGCCAATCTGTATTAGAAGCATCTGTCATCATATGCTACTACAAAATTTTGTTTGTTTTTTACCTGAAGGCAGAATTGGGCCGAGGGGACATAACTTCCAGCACACAATAACTTTCCTATCGATAGCATTGGTGGAATTGCATATATGGCAAGCCCTTGCTGGGCTTAAAGCCACAAGGCAAGGCATGAACTATAAATTCAGTAGCCTAGTTCCAGTTTAGATTACACTGGAACACCACTTTGTTTGAACCTTGAAGATACCCAACACCTGTTTTTTACATGTTATTGACAATTGCCACCAAGTAATTTCCTAATACTATTCTAGAAACAGTTTGTTCGGTCCTTTCAATTTAATAAGGTTCTGTATGAGAACCTTTCTGGTTAATACCTCTCTTAACATTGTTTTTACTTACAATGTCACATTACTCACAAACTTTGCTTAAGTCAGGCATTAAAGATTTTCTTCAAGGAAGGCCTGGGGGAAATAGCTGTAGAGAACATCAAACATTATATAACTGCCTTCTAGTGAATGTGCCTTACAAGCCCTCTTTAACAGATAGAACTTTAGACCACATCCAGTTCCTCTGTTATTAAGTTCACCTTGCGAGAGGTAAATTTGAAATCTTTTATCTTTGCATGTCTCCTACTTGCACGTCATCCCTTCTTCCTTCCCTCCTTTTTTCAACACGAAAGAATGCATAAAGGTGAAGCCCTGGCTTTGCTCAGCATTTCTTTGAATCTGTCTAAAAATAGGGGCAGGGATGGGGGGAAGATTTCTGGTTCTGCTGGCACACGATACACAAGCTAAGCTCTTGAAATGGCCAGCTGCCATCAGACATGCTGAAGTACTGCGTGATTACAACACCAGTTAAACCCTTGTGCTAGTCAAATTTTTCTAGTTCTTCTCAAACTTCTTACTGCTTTCTGTGTGGGATTGGAGAGAGGTGACATAACCTCTTGTATAGATGTGGCAAGCTAGACCCAGATCCTAGATAGAGTCATGCACTAGGGGTATGATGCAGGGACCAATTCATGGTGACTGTCAGAATGACAGTCCTTTGTTTAGGGAAGCAGAGTAGTAGCAAACTATGTTCAGGCTCACTAGTTTATAAAAGAACTGAAGGAAGCTCTGTTTGTTTACTGGAGTATCTTTTACTCCAAAACCTTACTTGAGTTTCCAGTGCAATCAGACTAGTTACCTGGGCTATATAATTACACAAACAAGTACAGTATGGGGGTCAAATAAAAGAGGTGAAGCCCCTTTAGTTTCCTTATGAAATGTGTGGGATTTGCCTGAGAAAAAATTCCCCAGAACCCTTTCTATGATCATCCCTCAAATTTTCCAAGTGTGAGCTGACTAATGACAGCTTTTTAAAATGTCCTGTGAATAAACTTTCTTGAAAAAAGAGGAGTGTGGTGTTCAATGAATCTTCAGTATCTCACAGCATAAATTTCATGTAGGATGGATATCAATGAGACTGTACAAGCGCCACAGGTAGTGAAATGGAAATACTTGTTATTTCTCTGTTCAAAAGAGTCTTGATTAAAGTGTTAATGTGGTTTTTTATTTATTTTCTCTTGTGGGGAGAAATATTTAACATAAGTAACTGGCAATCCATCTATGATGGAAGTAATAATTCAGTTATGAAATAGAAAAAGATCAGACTGTTTGAATCAGCTTCAATCTGACACTGATTTCTTCACCTTGACATGGCCTTATCCAGCACAGTTTGAAATATAATATGGCATAAAAAAAGCTGCAGTGAATTTTTTGCCTTTTTTTCCCTTTCTGTTTAGCGGGAAGTCTAATGGTGATATGCATTAAAGCTATCTACATTTAGGAACATAAAGCTTAACTCAGGAAAAAAGGGATAAGATTTGTTTTATATTTTTGGCATAGAGTAAGAAATGAAATCTGAATTAAGAAAATTGCTGACTCCTGATCTAGCTTACAGTGAAACAGAATAATCATTGCATTGATCATTTGATTGTTGTCTAAGCCCAATTTACATCAACCATAACTTCAGCATCAGCTTTTGATCTACTGTAATTATGTTAACATCCTGTCTGTGATGATTAGATCAAAGCAGTAATTTCCAGGCTTATTTGAATGAGTTCTAATAAAATAAAATGGGATTGGTTTGTATCCTACATATCACATGGTGGTGGCCTTTTTAAATTTTGTTTCTCTGACAAACTACAGTTTCAAAATGGTTCAGGTAGTCCTGGAGAGTTACTAATGTCAGGACTGAACCCAGTGTTCTTTGTTCTTCTAACTGCCACAGGCTTATAAATGTTCTAAAGTCTCCTCATCTCTTTTTCACCTCTTGACATTCAGAGATGTACACATTTACTTACTGGTGAGGATCATAGACCATTTGTTTTTTTTCCTTCCACCCATATCTGCAGCTCTTTCTCTTTTTTTATTTTTTTTTAAGTTGATTCTATTTAACACTTGACCAGTCTAAGTCCCACTTGCTTTTCTCATCCTCCTTAGCCTATTCATTCCTTCTAAGGGCAACTTTTCTTGTTCTGAAACAAACAACAAAAAAGCAAATCTGCTTCTTTACATGCTTGAAAACTCTATTGAAATGGTTGGCCTTTTAAGACTGGGGAGTATTCTGTGTATTCTAGTTGAGACCAGCTGTTGTTTGAGAGAATGGTGAAAGGGACAGATATGCCTCCCTTACCTGATAATTTGTTCTTATAATGTTCATTAACCTACTAGTTACGTTAGACAAATTACATTTATAAACTGCAGCTTGGACATCCCATTAATTACTCCATGTGAGCAATGTAAGTAGTCTTGATCTTGCTTCAGCTTCCTTTTTATCACTTAATTTTTCAAAAGTTTCATTGCTAACAGATACTTTCTGTAACATCCTGAATAGCTATTATGGTTTCTGCTGCTCCAGAGTTTTAATGATTTTTTTTCTTTCTAAAGGGACTGTATTTCATCCCTGTTCTTCTGAGTTCCCCTGCTGCTTTTGGCACTGCTGAGCATGCCCTCAATCTTGAAAGTCAAAGAAGAGGGATACACTTCCTTTGTTCCTTTGATATTTCTCTTTTATGACCTCTGTCTCACCCACCTTTCCCAGAACTCTATCCCTGACCCTTTGTTCCTCTCTTCCTACTCTCACAGATCTAGTTTTCAATTTTACCTCTCCATATCTGGCTTCTCTTCAGCTTGACAAAATCATCCAAATATATTTCCATGACCTAAAAGATCATGGCCTTGTATAAGTGTTCCTATTTCTTTATCTTCCTGATGTTTCTCTTTATCAAGTATCTCCCTGTTCAAGGGTTTCCTGTTTCCAGCAGTCTGCACCATAGTATACCCCTACTCAGAGGACACTTCTTTATTAAAAAGACACTACAGTAATTTTAAATCTTTTTAGTTAGATTAGAATCCCCCCTTAGTTATTCACTGGCTTGAAGATTTAAAAGACTTATCCTGGACAGTCTAACAGCTATCATTTATCAATGACTGAGGAAACTGACCTCTGCATCTCTTTCCCAAGTGCAGTTGGCACTTTGAAAGCTCTATTTTTTTTAGTGACAACCATCTGAAAGATGTATAAATTGCATTGTGCTTCATCTTTTATTGTCTTTGTCAACCTCTGGTAGACGTCATGGGGTTATGGGGCTTGTTAGGATCCCCTGTCTCCATGTTAAGAGTCAGCAGAAGTAGTTTATGCAGCTGTAAGGGATTTCTAAGATGCCCTTTCTTTGGGCAGTGTTCTTTAGTAAGGTTTTTAACATTATCCCCCATAACATACTCATATACATGGTGACAATGTATGGGTTAAATAAGTTGGCAGTGAGGTGGAAAGAATACTGGCTGAACCCGTAAGTGATAAAAATCCAGCTGGAGGCAAGTCACTAGTGGCATATACCAGGGGTTGATTCTGAAGCCAATATGTAACATCTTCATTAATGACCTAGACAATGAGAGAGAGTGTACCCTCAGCAATTTGCAAATACAAAACTGGGAGCAGTGGATGATACACCCAGAGGGTTGTGCTGCTGCCATTCAGAGGGACCTCAACAGGCTGGGGAAACGGGCTGACGGGAACCTTATGACATTCAACAAGGGAAGTGCAAAGCTCTGCACCTGGGGAGGAACAAGCTCATGCACCAGTATACACTGGTGACAGACCAGCTGAGAAGCAGCCCTGCACGAAAGACCTTTGGTCCTTTGAACATGAGCCAGTAATATGCTCTTATAGCAAAGCAGGCCAACAGCATCCTAGGCTGGTTTAGGAAGAGGATTGCCAGCAGGTCAGATGCGGTCATCCTCTCTATTCAGGACTTGAGACCATACCTGGGGTACTGTGTCCAGATCTGGGTTCCCCAGTGCAAGAGAGATATGGAGCTACTAGAGTGAAGGGCTATGAAGATGATTAAGGGGCTGGAGCACCTCTCATATGAGGAAAAGCTGAGAGAGCTGAGACTGTTCAGTCTGGAGAAGACTATTAACATTGTCTGTAAATACCTAATAGGTGGGGAATGAAGAAGAGAGAGACAGACTCTTCTGCATAGTGCCCACAGACCTGACAGGTTGGACAGGGCTCTGAGCAACCTGATCTAGTTGAAGATGTCCGGGCTCATTGCTGAGGGATTGGACTAGATGACCTTTAAAGGTCCCTTCCAACCCAAAGTATTCTGTGATTCTGTTCTGTTCTACGATTCTAGGACAAGAGGCGATGGACAAAATTCAAAGTGGAATTCAATTTGAACACAAGAAAACACTTTTTTTACCATGAGGGTGATCAAACACTGGAACAATTTGTGGAGTCTTCATCCTTAGAGACACTCAAAACCCAACTTGACATGGTTCTGAGCAACTTCGTGTCACTGACCTCATTGGACAGGGGAGTTGGACTAAATGATCCCAAGAAGTCCCTTTCAACCTCATGACTTTGTGATTTTGTGATTCTATAACACTGTTTTTATACGTATTAGAGGTGGAAACCTGCTGTAAGAATATTAATTGATGATAGCAGAAAGCGTACATCCTTGATTTTTTGGAGAAAACATTCCATTATAATGGTCTAGCTATACCAATTCTTTCAGAACCTTTCTATTTAATATTAAACAATTGGGGTATTTAGGTGGAACTTAAAACAGTGAGAATCAACTGTGAAAATGCTGTGACATGAAAACCAACCATATGTATTTATTAGTAGTATCGCCCACTTTTTGATTCACACTGGGTATCATGAAGATTATGTTATTATGACTTTGTTGAAGGAGCGTGGACCTGGAATTTGGCATAGTAAATCCTGTATCCTGTTTGAATGAAGGATGGAAAGACAAGGTTATATGACAAGAAACTAGAAAGAGGAATGTAAGGGGCTATAATAGACAGATGATGTATTGACTGATGATGTATGATTAATAACTGTGTGCATTGTAAGGAGGGAGCTGTAAAGTGAAAGATGAAGAGTAATGTGTAAGAATATTTTTTTTGAAAGATGTACACCTGAATCTCTCAAAGTAGAAAAATGGGAGTTATGTTGTATAACATGAAAAGTACTAAACTAGAAAAAAGTGCAAAGTTTTGTATTGCATCCAAAGGGGCATTGCTTTTAGAATTCATGGAAGTGAGTATATATAACATTCATAATATGAGAAAAGAGTTTAAAAAATCTGTACTGCGGAATGGGGCTGAACTAATTTCCTGAGGAAATTACTAACCTGCGCTTGGGTACAGAGCTTGAGGTTTGGAAAGCATTTCAGCTAAGTATCATCACAACCTGGAACAGAAATGAGCTACTTACCTGCATATCCTGTATAGGGATCTCCATCACGACCAATACAAACGGAACAATGCCAGGCTTAGGGAGGTGGCTGAAAAATAGTTTTAAAAATGAACTTTATATTCAGTGCTTTTCAGGCAAATGGGAATCTACATATCTTTATGGAAAAGCTCTTCTTCTGTGTAGGCTAAACCACTATGCTACTTTAAACCTCTCCATTTATAAATACAGATAATTCTGTTTTGTCTGCCTTTTACTGTTTTTTCTTCTAGCTGAGGAAGCACAAGTATGTAAAACTGGAAAAAGGAAATTGAAGATGATTGTTTACAAAAAAATTATTACAAGGCAAAACTGTACTAAGAGCTTTATCAATTAGATGGCTTTCATTCCTAGAAGCCCTGTGCATGCTGGCTTCTTTCCAAACACTGAAGAAAGATTGTGCCTGAGTAGCAGGTCTCAGCAATTTAAAGTCATATTGACAGTGGGTGGTTAAGGCAAGTAACACTAGGAAACTTACTCAAAGTATATTAAATGATAAATATGTGAGATAAATATTGGACTTTATACATACAAACATATATTCCAAAATCAGTTCTGTTATAAATTGCTTGTTTGATTCACTTTTGTTTTGCTTAGATTTTTGGCTGTTTCATAGGAGAAAGTGATGCCATGTCTTCCCAGCTGAAAGAAAACATGGGTTTCCTTGTATCCAAAAAACCACAGATTACTCATGCAGGTGACATAGTTCATCCTAATTTTTTTTAATGCTGTCTGTTACACACTTTATTGAAAGGACAGTAATAAGATCGCATGTCTGTCTGTGCTTATTATTCATGATGCCTCTTCTTCTTATGTGTTCCAGAATATATGTTTTTTCACTAAACTCTTTGCATCCGAATACTCCACTGCTGCCTTTTCTCCATTTTCCTAAATTATTCTGAAATTATGAATTCTTCTGACTCAGACTGTTTATTTATGCAGTTATTCTTTGCCTTTCTGTATTTTTAAATAATGTAGGAATAACTAGCACATCCATAATGCATTAATGACATTTAAAAATGCAACATGATTATTTAAATCAAGTATAGGATGATCCATGATATAATGCATTACTGCCTTGGAGTTGGTAGCAGTATGCATTTCAGGAAGAGAAAATTTTCTTGATATTATGGTTCTATTTGTTTAGATTTTCTGTGTCTGTAAGATGAAGAGTAATGTTTACTCATTGAAAGGTGCCCCATCTGGATTTCACAGTACTGTCCTCTTGGAAACGGGTGCTAACTGTTTTTAACAACCAGCTAATTCTGACTCAAACTTTTTCATTACTCCATTAGGCAGTATACATGGGAACTGAGTGAACTGTGATCCAGCATGTAAACTTACCCGTAAAAAAAAGCTAGATTTTTTTTTTATCAAAGTTAAATTTGTCTGTATTTTTAAAGTACAGTAGGAAATACTAATTGTTGTTTTCAACTATAAATCTACTGAACCATCAATAGAAATTGACAGAAAATAGAGATGGCTAATAGAAGACCTTCTTAACAGAAGTTAGTTTAATAGAAAATAATATGCATTTCTTTTTAGAAAACGTTTCCCTTAATACAAAATATGCTATTGGAATTATATATATATATCGCATATATAGTGAAAACCAGATAATTATCTATTTGCTACGGCTACTGAGAATATGTAGAATGGGCAGAAACATTTTTTGGTTCTTTGCAAAGAATTATTAAATACAGCAAGATCTAGAAGCTTGAAAGTCTTGAATTTTCTGACAGTCTGCATGACACAGCTTCACAGTTACTCCCTTCATCAGCAAACTCTAAGGAGACCTGTACCATTTTAAGTAGAAGTTCAGGCTCAAGATGCTGTTAAAGTAGAATTTGTAAATGGCTCTCCCAGATGATTATGTTACTATTTCAAGGTATGCACTTCTAGATGCTGTGAGATACATCACACACCTATGCTCATTGGCGCTTTACATTGGTACAATTTTAATACAACCAGTTTATTAAAAATTGTTTCAAACGATGCAGTAAAGCTTTATAGCAGCACTAATGCTTTCTAGGGGTTTTAGCTAATTAGTGTGTAATGTTTATGACAGGAGTGTGCAAAGCAAGAAGTGATTCCTGTGGATGATTAAACAACAAAGCAGTGCTGCAGTTTTCATAAATGCTGAAATAATTTATTTGAAAGCCTAGTATTTTGTCCTCCAGAGCATTATCCCTCTTACGTACCTACAAAAAATAATTTCACAAAGTATAATGTTAAAAATAGCTCTCTTCCCCACCCCCAACCTCCCCATGCTGTTTTCAAGTTGAATTGCTGCCTTCTCATAGACTGGACAGACGTCACTCTGACATCAGTGACTGCAGTGTAAATGATTGTACACCCAGCTGCTTAATGCAGTGAATTAGAGACCTCAAATCCCACTTATAAAACTGTATGTTCTGAAAACTACTAAGGCATTACGACAGCAGTCATTTACTGATGCTATGATCTCTGATCTCAGTTGATCTAAGCAAATGACTTTTGACTTCATTAGAATTGTTCTGATATATGTTGATGCAAGCAAGGGAAAACTAGTTCTTCAGCATTGCTATCATTTGAGTCCTGTTGCTAGATTATGACTTCACATCACAAAGGCAAATATGGAGTTAGCAACTTTTGCATCATTCTTCTTCTCTCAAAGACTAAGGATTTAAAGAGTCCT
Organism: Falco rusticolus; assembly: GCF_015220075.1. Taxonomy (NCBI): domain Eukaryota; kingdom Metazoa; phylum Chordata; class Aves; order Falconiformes; family Falconidae; genus Falco; species Falco rusticolus. The sequence continues at coordinate 6,163,930 of NC_051192.1, read as the reverse complement.
GGCTTTAAAATCTCAGCTAGTGAGCTGTTTTGCCTAATTTGGCTTTGCAGCATATTGGTAAAGGGAGTATGTAGAAGCTTGCCCTGAAGGTGCTGCTTGGTGGATCTTGTGCTCTGAATGGAAGGGCCAAAATATAGATTCATGAGCAGTGCATTGACAAATAGACAGGGAAGCTATTTTCATATTATGGTTGCATTTTTAAGATTATTAAAATGTATGGTGTTCTTGGATGCACATATATGCCACAGAACTCAGTGTGTTCCATGTAAATGAATGAATAATACTTGAGCAGACATAATTAGTGAATCTGATATTATAGAGATTTTAACTGTGCCACTCCTGGGGCATTTGAAAAAAAATATACATGTGGAGGAAGAGACAAGGCCATATTCTGTTCATTTACCCTGGTGTAAACTGACGTCCAGTGCAACCAAGTTTTCCACAACATCAGCTTAGTATTATTCTCATTGCTTTTTGGAAAGCAACTGTAACTTGACAATCTCTTTAACGGTTATGTTATATTCTTGGAGTCAGCTGACAATCTAGACAAGAAGTTTTTATTTGATACTGGGTAGAGAATTTCTGCCATAAAAAGTGTGACAGGAGGATATGTTTGACATAATGGTATCTCTCACTATTATGGTGCAATACCATAATTGTTAGGATTATGATTCCAAAGAAGTACAATACAAAACCTGGTAGCTTTAGTGTCGACAGATAACTCCATTTAGTATCTGTGAGCACCCACCTCTGTTCAGCTCTGCACCTGATCTGTGTGCCCCTGTCTTGTGCCACTTTCCCGTCCTTTCCCAGCTGTTCCCACTTTTCCAGCCTTCCCTAGGGAAAGAAAGAAGTAGGTTAGAAATACTTTGGATTCCTCCCCTTTAGGATGGAGGATCATTACTGCTGGGGATCACTGGTCAGTTGGGATCATTACTGCTGAGCATGTCAGTCTCTACCATAGGGTGTAGAGGGTTTCAGGGGAAAATCTTTGGCTTCCCCAGGACATTTATTTGTCTGGGGAGCTGATGGTTAGTGAAAAGAGAAGAGAAACCCATGCCCACAACTCCATGAAAGCATTCTGGATCAGAAAAAATTAATGGTATTTGATGATGTCATGTTACTTCTGTTGTTGTCATTATAGTCACTCTTTTGGTACCAGAATTGTGACTTTTTCAGGTGCTTTAGTTACAAGTGACCCTCTTCTGCTTCGTGCTCTACCTAGTCTTAGGGAATAGTTGATTGTATATAACATTCTTATTTAAGTGTTTGCACTGAATGGCCCTGGCTTTGGCCAATTCACTTTCTTCTCATCCTTCCTCTAACTACTGCACTGGAAATAGAATTAAAGTGGCTGTTACTGGGCTTGACATTCCTGAACTTTCTGATGGTTGTTAAAGATTTTCATGCTTTCAGAACACAATATTTTAAGCTATTTTGTTTGTAAAATTGATATTCTATATCCTTATCCCAAAATGCAATGAAATCAAATTCTGGATTTTTTTAAAGACAGTAAATCCCAATTTCAAGACAGTTTAAATGTATGTTGCTATTAAATTTATTAACTTGGGGATTTTGGGGGAGACATAACTCTAGAACTGGGTCACAGTTTTTCTATTATAAAGCATGGTTATTAAAACTGAAGGTTTGCATTTTAATAGCTTTTATCTAAAAATTGTAAAAAATAAAAGGACAATATCTTATGTGAGTGTAAATCATCACCTAGTATTTATCTATTAAAGGTATGGTGAATTATACTAGTTGAAGACCTCAGCACCAAATGGTTATAATGCACAACTATGAATAATACCTTATGATTAATTTCTGAATAGCTGAAGAGAGAAAGCTGCGTTTACCTTGCATAGCTTACATTTCTCCTTTTCATATCTGCAGAAATAACAGTCGATTCTTTTTTCACCACAGTTGTTATGCCATTTTCATCTGTTTTAACATCATCATCAATACTGGCAGTAGCTAACTGATCAGCTAGATATTTGTATGCATCTTGTGCAAATGAAGTAAGGTCCTGAATTCAGAGATGAGTTATCAGACTTAAAACCTTCCAACCCACCGATAAACCAATGATGAACAGAGGGTGGCTGACAAACTGCAGAACAGTCCCTAGGTTCCTCTACCTTCTTCCATTCAGTGTTCTCATTCTTAAGATTTCAGAGCAGAGGCTTATTCAACCACAGTAACAGAGGTCTTGACCCTGAAGATATTGAGCCAGGAAGGCTGTGAAACTAGTAGTTCTAGAAATAAAATCCAGTGGTGACCAGCCATCAGAACTTTCCCACATCATGATGGTATAAATGGAAAATGAACTATGAGTACAGATCATTTACTGTTTTTTTTCCAGGGATGTTATGAGAAAAGGTCACTTCAAGAAAACCTGATTTCATTTCTTGGATGAGGTATGTGCCTAAGTGAAAATAATAGACATAAATATAATGCACTTAAAACTCTGTAAAGTATTCCACTTAGTACCATATGACTTTCTGTTTTAAAATATGATCACTGAAAAAACCTCTAGAGTGCATGGATTAAAAATTGTTCAGCCGACAGGTCCCAAAAACAGCAGTCAGCCTAGAATCATCATTGAATGATGTTGGCAATACTGGCAGTGAACAAGTCACTTCTCTTGAAGAATGGAAGTGAAATGTCTTTTAAGTGTAGTATTAGAAAAACATCAACAGACCCAGTGGATGAGCCAGACAAGCTGAAACAGAAACTACTGGAAATGAGGTAGTGACGACAGAGCCCTTGAATGAGGGGATGGAACAAGGATGTAATGAAAACGTTTATCTAGTGCAACTGCCTCATTTGTCAAGTACGGCAGTGCCAAGATAAATTCTTATAGCCCCTGCTCCAAAGCTGGAACTAGGCAGCATGTTTTGCTTATAGTCTCTGGCAAACTGTTCTCTTCTATCAGCCACTTCTCAGTATATCAAATTAATTACTAATTTGTGAATTGCTCTCTTGAGGACTTCCATACTAGCAGTTTCTAACTAGTCTCAAGCTCCATGCTAGGAGGCTGTTTGGGTCAAGAACTTTCATTTTGGATCTTAAGGATAGAGCACCATGCTCTGCTGTTCACACACACAGCCGGTTCACTCCACAGGCTGAGGCCCCTGAACAAGAACTGGCCTGGAAGGCGCTGCTGGCTAACTTGAATGATCTCTGTCTCTGTTGGGCTCTAAACTTCTCAGTGGACATTCTCTGGAGCATGCTATGCAGGAAGCCAAACTGTTCTTATAGAAGTCTCTCCAGGCCTATATAACCACTGATCTTTGGTGTAATTAGTGTAATTTAAGTAACTTCACTGGAATTATTAAAGGCAAGTTTAGTGCAATTTGTTTTAAGATGAGAATGATGCAGTTACATACATGAAAACAGTTCTATTGCTGCCTATTTCAGGAAACCTGAATTCTTCTACACTGGATCTTTCCCTGACTGGCAGCATCTATTAAACTGGTGCAACAAATGCATTTTTTTCTACTTTTTCTGTTATATTATCAAATATGACTGCGCCTGTAAATGTAAAATGAAAGAAGAGGATAAATCTGGAGTTTGTTTTACTGATTCTTGCTTTTTGCTGGCATATACAAAATGCACATCATGTGTTGAAACCTGATTGTTTTCAGACACTTTTTTAGACTGCCAATCACTAATTAGAAGTATTTATCTTCTATAGAGAGGAGAATCTTACAAGATAAACTCTGTATTGGGGAACCTTTTCCTCCTGTTGGAGTGTTCATTGCTTCTCTACCTATGTCTTTCTGCTTTCACTCAAAGTTCCTTGCACTTAGAATGCTGTAAGGAAAATCTGATTGTGTAAACCATATGGGGTTTTTTGTACGTTTATTAGACATAAGTTGATGTATGCAGCCTTTGTATAAATCTTGTAAAAAAAACCAACTTCATATGAACATGCATTCTTATTCACTCTTCAAACCAAAAGTGTTTTTAATGCTTCTTAGGTTGTAATTTCTGTTAGTTTTTCTCTACTTTTTAGTGAAATAGTAACTTAATGATAATCATGTCTCTAAGCCAGGGGATGCTACAATACAATGGCTAGGATGCTTCACTTTAAAAGAAAAGTCAAGCTCAATTTTACTTGGCTGGGTTTAAAATGTTTACTTAACTGCAAGCAGGCCTTGCCCTCGATGAATTAGAGGATAGAGTTGTTCCTATCTGGAGTAAAACCAGTCAGATCAGAAGGCATATATTATTCCAACATCTGTTTCCCTTTCACTGCTAATTCTTTAGGGGAGTAATAGCCCTCAACCCTATTGTGGAGTGAAGCATTTTTCCTGAGAACATGTTAAGCCTTAAGGTAGCTTTACATAGCAGTGCATAGGTGCGCGTTCCTTGTTTCATTTGCGTAGGGACTAACTGTTGCCAAATTCTTGTTTGACTGTCTGATTTTCCAGTCACAAATATTGTGACAAGAGAGAGACGCTGAAGCCCGTGCTCATACTCCGTTTGGTGGTTCAGCATCATTAGCTACATGGAGAGAATAGTGAGGGAGAAACTGATGTCCAGAATTGCCTAATAAGACTGGAACCAAAGACTGGTAGGAAGTAGAGAGCACTAAAGCCCTGTAGAGTGTAAGTATATAACTAACTCTGACGCCAACGTAATTAAGAAACTAACTACATTTTTTAAAGTTTAGTGGCTTAGTTGTGGAAAGTTAAATGTTTCTCACTTTTCCTGGGCGTGGAAGGTTCAACCTTATTTATCTGTGCATATGAAGAGCTAAAATAAATTGACTCCAGTGGCTATATCAGTTTTTCAAAGGGGCAAAGGGTCCCTGGCATCTATCATCAGTGTGAAAGGCTCTGGCTTTTTCTCTTCCGTTACTCTATCGTGTGGAAAGGGCTCTGACCTCAGCTGCAGGAAAAACTTGAAAGTCTGTGTCAAGTGCCAGCACCCAGTAAACACCAAGTGCATTTTTACCTGCAGGTAGACATGGGGTAAGAGGAAAAAGATAAGACTTCACAGAATGTGGAGGAGGTGACCTATAGGTGCTTTAGAAGGAAGCTTCAGGAAAGTAGACTTTGACAGTTGGCCTTGAGGCAGAGGTTAAAGGAAAACATTTGCTCTTTGAGACATTTAAAGAAACACATCTGGATGGAAACTGTGTCTCACTGCTGGACATATGAACATAATTGTTCTAATATTTTGCTTAATTCCTTTGTTAGAATTAGTAAATTGTGCCCCGAGAGGAGAATATCCCCTGCCAGCCCAAATGACAACAGCTGTTTTCACTCTGTTCTAGGTTCTCGCAGCATTTGAATTTGACCTTCAGTAAAGGAAAACAGAATAGCAGCCTTGAGCTAACATGCCTAAAATATTTAAGTATGATGAAGATGTTTCCCTTGAATTGCCAAGCTAATCTTTAGCGTTTCCCACTCATTCTTCCTTAACTGTTATCAGATACCTGGCTTTCTTCTGTCTTCCAAGATTATCCTCACAGGTTAACTGGGTTGTTTCTCCCAAATAGGTGAGAAATACTTTGTGTTCAGCTGGGATAAGTCCCCTCTCAAGGCATGTACTGACTGACTTGGAAAGATTCAGCTACCAGCACAGCATATATGAGGGACAGACCTTGTCATGGAAAGAGGGCACTTGATCTGTAAATAAGGACTAGTCATGCTTTCTCAGATCACTGCCCTGTAGTGTGGTTTGTTTTGTTTAATTGTTTCAAAATAATATTAGAGGTTCTGGGCTGTATATCTAGGCAAGTATATGAAATAAAGTTTTTGGTATCAATGTTTTAAGTCCTTTCATCAGGGCTTGTTTTATTGCCTAAAATTCAACTAGAGCACAGAAAGAAAGCAAAGGGACATCTGTCCTTTAGACGTCTCTTTAAGCAGTTAAGTGCAAAGATTCTCCTTGGTGCTTGGTTTTGATCCTCCTTTTGCCTCTGTACCATGTCACTACATGTGATAGCCTGCAAAACCTTTCCAAGATGCAGCTTTGTTACTTTGGCTACATCATCAAGAGCCAGCACTACAAAGCAGTGGCTTAATCACCAATGTAAAATGAACTGGGTTTACACCAGCTACTCGTTGTTATCTGACACTATTGTAAGGACCAAAAAACCCCATAGTTAACAAAGTCTTCCATAAAAATTACCAAGCAATCCATAAGGCCTCTGCAGGACTGCTATTTTCCATGTGTTTATCGTAGAAAACAACACAAGGAATCCTTGCATATGTAATACCACTTGCCCACAGGCCATTAGGAAGGAAAGAAGCTTTCTCCCACAATAGAGTGTTGACATCACTCTGGCAGGATTTTGGACCCTGTACACTAACAGCAAAATCAATATGGTGTATGACAACGGAAATAAAAGCAGAAGCACCAGCAGCTGCCTTCGGTTCGCTGTGGGTTTCATATTGTGCTTTTTGCTTCCTAACTCACTTTGTGGATATAAACTGTTTCTTTAGCAACACAGGTCCCTGTTTTAGCTGTTTTTCAAGTACTTCCACTGGAACTAGTTTTTTAGAGGTTACAGGTAGGTACAGCTTACTTTAGGAACTGCAATAACAGCCTTGTTTAAGTCTGTGTCAAATGCTTCTGTGTCATATTAATCTACAAAAGAAAGCTGCTTCAGTCAGTGTTATTTTATAGATGTTCTGAATTATTTTAAAGTAATAGATGATTGTGCCATTGCAGACATAACAAATGGAGCAATTCCATTTCAAACCTCTGGTTTAGGAAGGCACATTACATTTTTGGGGAAAAAATCAAACGGCTATTAATGTTTCAACAAAAACCAAAATTCTGGCCGTGTGGTAGTGAGTTTGAGTCTCTAATCTTACACTTTGCAAGAGAAATTATTTTACATTAAGACCTGTATAATTGGAGGTATACATGAAAGATGGCTTAATATGGGCAGATGTATATCTTTGTAAATATTTGATCTACCTATTGGGAGAATTAAAATTATTTAACACAAATGACTTATTTTTACAAACACTCATTTCAGTAGGGCTTGTGCTATTATAGCTGAAATTTCGTCTGCCTTTAACTTTCTTTTCTTTTGAACTAAACTGTATCCAAGTACAAATTTGATCTGCTTTACTGTGAATGTTTTAGCTGAAGTTTCCTCTGCTCAGAGTGTTTTATTCAGGGTGTAATTACAGTTCAACTAACAGTATATATGTATTGCATCCTCTCATGTGCAACATCTGTGCATCTGAGGCAAGTCCCTGATAACAGAGGCTGGCCGTGACACCTCTACAACTTCATGTATGAGCTAGTCCTGGAGTTAGAAGTCTCAGTGCTGTTAGCTGGGGCTGGACCTAGCAGCTGCTAGTGCAGTGTGTATGGGATTTTTATGAAGATGGTTTAAAATATTTACTTAAATGACAGACATTTATATATTTACAGAGGCAATCCTTCTTTAGCTACCCTTTTTATTTTCATCAGGATACTGCTCAGATCAATGGGTGTGATTTCCTACTTCAGCCGAAATGTGTCATGGCCATAACTGAAAAGACAGTCATCATCTGGGACTATAAATCAAAAGGGAGTCAGGTATTTTGTTGGATCAGGCAATGCTAAAGCAGAAGCCTGAAAAAGATTAATCTTTGTTTTCCATATACATTCACATTCCTTTGATCTAACAGAATGAAGGCATTAACTTTTGTCTTTGCAAGAACTCAGTAAAACAGTGGAATTTAGACTAAAGAAGGAATAACCTTTCCACACCAAATGGGTTTATTAGTGTGTTTTAAAAACTTGGAAGAAAGAGGAAAATTTTGTACTATGTTGCAAACAAACCCCCAAAGAATTGATTTTCTAAGTATATCAAATGCATATGTGTGCACGTGTATATCTAATCGTGTGTGCATGTGGATATGTATAATTTGGAAGCGATTAAGAATTAAGGGACAGGTTTACTGGGGAATTTAACATAGACCCCTTTGAGGTAACTTCTTGACTTAAAATATTTCTGCATATCCTGTACTTTGTTCTGGTCTTTTCGAGAGCCAAAGCATCTTGACGTTGCCAGTGTATGTTCAAACTGTTAAAGTTTTCTTGAATGCCTTATTACAAAATACAATTTATGTAAGGATTTCTGACCCATACCTGAACTTTTTCCTCCTGTTCCTGGGGCTCTTCTCAGCAACCGAATTGACTGAGAAGATGAGAAGCAGCAAAGTAAATATTTTTAGGATAAGATCAAGTCTTAGGATTTTGTTGTTGTTGATATTAAAATTCCACTCCCCAAGTTCAGGCTGATCAATGGAACAATTTCTGTCAATTCAATTGGACTTCTGGGAAGGAAGGCTCAAAATTTTATTCTCCACTCATTATTCCCCAGGTTTCCTCCAGTCAGTGAGAGCTGAAAGTATCCTGTGACTAAATAGGAGCAGTTCTCTTTTAAGACCACAGAAATAATACAGAGACAGTTCTATATCTGGTGTTGTGTCTCTTTAACGTTTCTGTGCTACATGGAAAACATTGAAGCAGTTAATTCCTATGGCATGTGAACAGTTGCCAGTTTAGGTTGGCAAGGATGCTTTAATCAAATAACAGATGGAGTCAGGCAGTAGAACCAATAAGCAGCACAATGGAAATGACCCCAAATCTCATTCACAGGCCTTCTCAGTCTAGCAAAATACCACAATGGCTTGCAGCTGTATTCATTCCCCCTATCTCAATTCCTGAAAATTGAAATACCTGTCCCTATAAGTACACTTGGTACTCCCAGGCTGTATTAATAATTAGGACCGTGATATAATTTCCCTCTGTGTGTTACTGCTGCATTTTGAGGTTTGAATAAGGCTTTAATTTGTCTATTTCCTATTTTCTCCTAGACAGCATCTTATTTTTCAACAGGAAACCGCATACAGTCTTAGGAAATATACCATCCCACTTAGCACAGTGAAATCCTTCCTAAAATTTGTAATTCACATTTCCTCACTGAAATGGAAAAGGCTACCTATGAAATAAAGCCTCACTGAAACCCTTACAGTTTGCATGAACTTCATTTGATGATGTTCTTCCATGTATTTCTAATACCAGGAAAAGGCTGTCACAGGGGGAGCTTGAAAAAACAAAGAATTTATTGCAGATATAAGTAGATAAGCATGATATGTTCAGGCAACTTAAGGGCTTGTGTGCTATATCTAATAATCTACCATATTTCACAGAATAATTGCTTTATCATCAAGCCAATGGGAAATGGTCTGCTCTGTGTTTGCTCAGATCACCTGGCTGAGGATGGGAGATGGTAAGGGTTATGTTCACCTGCTTACTGTGACCAGTGATCACCTTGGCTTGAAACAATGTGAAGGCAAAAAAGAATCACAACCGCAGGTCTTGGACTCCAAAACTTTTAACATGTAAGTTGCTTATGGTAAAATGTCATCAGTCAAGCAATTATCTTTTTAATTTGGGTTTTCTCTGGACTAAATGGAGGACTAGCTTTTGTGTATAAATTAACCCCCCTTTTTCCAAACTGGAGTCAAGTATGATTTGCTTGTTGTTTTGTGAAGGAAATGCCATCATTTCCAGTAGGAGATCTTACAACAGAGAGGCTGCAGAGTGAAATTCCAGGGAAGATTTCACAATTGCTGTTAATACAGTTTGACATAGAAACGGCTTTATTTTTCCCAATTAGATGGAAGCACATTTGCAACTGCAGAAGTGCATGATTCACTTTTTACCTATGCTTGCTTCTGAGCTGGAAGAGTAGTTCTGTATCTGCCCTGGATATTAAATGTTAGCGTTGGTTGTGTATTATCTCACTGACAAAACCCCCGTCAACCTATGGGCATATTACAGTAGATGCTAATATCAATAAATCTCAATTTACACCCCTAGTCTTAAACACAAGCTACATGATGACTGTGTTATGAAAGTTAAGTATATTTCTGACCTAAATTGTTTTGGATCCTGCTCCTCAGACAGCATTCATTTATTTGTTTTGGGTGACAAAGCAACTAGAGGAAAACTTGTAAGTATATGACATCTGAAAAAAACAGACCTTCTGCTTTATAACTCTGCCATAAGATCAGTGCCTTGCAAGATGCCATCCTGTTGTATCGAAGCTGTCTTTTCAATAAGCATTGCTAATACCAACAAAAATACAATTAAATACTTGAACATTTTTGTTAGCTTTTGATGTAGATAGGACTGTCCATGTATGTTCAATTACTCACAACCCTTAAAAATAAGATATGTTGGCAGTGTCATCTGCTCCAGCTTCTCAGCAGGCAAATTTTACTTGGAAAATCAATTGCTTCTTTAAATGTATATCAGGTATCCATTTATTTTAAATTTACGTCCACACAAAAATATATTCAACTAGGTTTCATTTACAGTTTCAGTTTCACGAGCTTAAACCAAAAAAACCAAATTATTCTGAGGTCTGCAAAATGGATTTACTGTGCAGTAGGAAAGAGCCTATGGGCCATCAGTACTATAGCTGATTCCAAGCCTTACTAGACTGTGATTTTGGAAGAGTTTATAGCCCAATTAAAAAATAATACAATAAATTTGATGTAAAAGGAACTATAAATAAAATAGAGCTAGAACTTTTCATTCAAATATCTCAAAGCATTGTAAACATTAGATCAACTTCACAGTTCCTCTGTAAGATACTTCCAGAGATTAATAGATTTTTAAAGCTAGTAGCAACAATTATGATAATCTGTTTTGTCTCTTGTATAGCACAGGCCATAAATATTCACATACTAATTCTTGCATCAATCCAATAACTTTAGGTTTTATGAGTATACATGTGTGTTGTGGGGGAAAGTGAAATATGAAATAATTACAGCTTGTCCAAGGTCACATACTATGTCAGAAGAAAAGCTGAGAAATCCTGTTTAATTTTGTTGGAAGTTTAGGAAAAATAGAATCAATTTAAGGAGAAAGAAAACAAAGACTGCAGAGCCAAAAGTATATTCAAAAGAGTATATGCTACCACCATACACTGTTTGTAATTCAGAACGTTAACTGCAAATATCTTGTTAGGTCTTTTTCATTTAACACTGACTAGAATTGTGTCTCTAATTGCAATAAATACATTTCTCTAAGCGATCTCATGCACTAGCTAAATGAAATTATATTCAGACAACTGAAAAATTACACAGCTGTTAAAATGAAATTAATAGCCCTAAAATAGCTATGGACCAAATCACTTCAAAATGCCCATTCCATAAATAATTATGGTTGAAACATGTGATTTATTCATGCTAATAAAATAAATTTCCCCAATTAACTTTGCAGCAAGCAATTGTTACTGTGCTTGATAAGGGATGCAATGTATCTTGTCTCCTACGTGACTGTTAATTTTCTTTGTTGAATGAAAATTGTTGATGAGCAAGCAGTTACAATCTTTTATTGTAAAGTATCTAAAAAAAGAGGGAGGTGCGCATGGGATCACAGGGTGCTTCTGCTGCAAGGCCATGATATGAGCAGGACTTCACACTGCTGGAACCTTATTCACACTGATGTCAGAAGAGTACCAAAACCATTAAAGAGCCATTAGACAGTTGTAGAGAAGTATTAAATTTAAGAATTAAAGGAAAAAAGACGAAAAATCCTGAGGAAATCTGTCAGTCACATTTGAATCAATTAGTTGCTGTTTTATACCATCAAGAGAATGAAGTCTCCTCTATTAGAGCTCTGGAAAGAAAGCTTTGCTCCCTCTAAGTAACAGGGAGCAAACAGCCTTTTATTTACACCTGCCTAAAAAGAACAAGCTCTTTCAACATTCCCCAAAGTTTCTGGAATCCTTTGTCAAATTTACTGTCATCCCCAGTTATCATTTTCAACATTAATGGCTACTTTTTAGCCTGGAATAAATGAACTACCTACTTGTTTGGATTTCAAAGAAAAAAATTTAGGTGTGTACTTATTTAATTCTGTAGAGTTTATTTACACTGACATGGCTTCCTGGGAGAGACAGGTGTTAGCCATGCTATTGCCAAATCACAAAATTAAGAAAATATTCACTTATTAGTAGCAATGTATGAAACATGGAGGGACAAGCAGAAGTTGCTCGAAGGATGGGTTTAGAAGGGTCACCAAGTCAGTTTCACTCTGTGAAATTCCTGTGCTTTAGCAATGAATACAATAGAAAAATTCAGTTGAATTTCAGAAACTTTCAGTCTCTTCATGTTGTTATACAATACAAAATAGTTAAAATAGAGACTATGCTTTCTACAATGTATTATATGTAAGCAGCAGAAAAGTAACTGCATTTTCTTTATGCAAAAAAAAATTATAAGCTGCAATAGACCTCCATGTCCAACATCGGCAAAGGCATTTGGTTTGATACTTTTCCTCAGTGATTAACTGCTTTAAGCACACAGACATGTGTTAAGGCTTATTTTTGGCAACAGCTACAATTTTAGGATTGTCTTTGGAGTATGACTGAAAGGGTTCAGGTATTCAAATCAGAGATTTATTACTTTAATGGAAAGTGCACCCTGTTCCTTTTTTATTGATGCTAGTGTCACTGTAAGTCTATGTAACTATACGTCACTGTTATAAATCAATTTGCTTATAACAAGAGATTGTAGCCATTATGCAAAGAGCTATTCTATATACTACAAAAAAGTAAAGTGGGATGACTGTAGACTGTATTTCCCCTGTGTTTCTTACCCGATTAACTGTTTTATTAACGTTTACAGACCTGTAAAGGAGTTTTTTGTCCCTAGAAGAGTCAATGCCTTCACATACTGTGGGAAAGCAAAAGCTATTGTCACCAGGGGTAAGTACCAGGGGTTCTTCCAAGAGAGTGTTCTGTTGTGAATTTTCTCCCCCCCTTAAATAAGACCAAACAAAACTGAGTTAGTATCTTAAGCATATAGGTAATGAATTCTGTCCTAAATGAGAGGAATCAGAGGTTTTGCTTTTAATTGCTGGGAACCTTACTCTTAAAAGGTGTATTTCTTGACAGGAACCTATCAAGGGCTTAGACTGGGTTTGATTCAAGTAGTATCATGTTTATATAATAAAACAGTTCAAACAGTATGTTAAACTACTCTAAGGCACCTTTCCAAGTCACAGTGGTGACTGTCTTGGCGAGGTGGTACACTACTCCTTGCAGTATCAGCAAGGCTTCTATCCCTTCCTATTACTCTTTGGCCATCCTTTTCCACCTTAAGCAATCTCATTGGCCCATCTTAATACCTTCTGTTGCTCTTCTCTCTGATCACATTTCCTCAAAGCTTTACTGTTCATTCTTTCTCCCAAAGCAGACTGCAGAAATAGCACTCTGACATCCATTTTTTCCCCTGTTATCCAATAATTTTATGAGCCTTTCTATTGCAGTGGTCATATTTCATGCTGCAGAAATGTGGCTGGAATATTGCAGCAGTCTTGTTTGTATATTCTGACAGGGTGGTGCCCTGGGAGTGACATTGATGCTGCCAATCTCCAAGTCTTCAGTATGAGAGTCTCACTTAAAACTTTATTAAAAATTGCAATAGCAAACATAGCAATTTTTATGTCTATATTTAACAAGAAAAAAATGGCCAAGGATCTGCTGTCCAGTCTTGATAATATACAAGCCAGTAAAATAAATTGGGGCAGCAGGGAGACCTAGATGTGGGAAATAGTGCAATTCAAGCTGACTTGTAGCAGTTTACCAAAGGGAAAACTGCGACAGATATCAATATAAATATCAGACAGTTTATTGATTTTCTAGACACAAGATTTAACTTTCTATAGCCCTATTGCTTTCCCTTTATCAGCGAAAATTCTGAATTTCAGCCTTGGAGGAGATCTTATTTACATTGATTACCTTGTCACAAAAAGTAGTCCGGATAGATTTACTGATGACAAAGCAGGAAGGCCCCATAAAACAGTGTGGTTAGTATTTCCTACAGGTAGAACTGGAGGATTTTACTGTAGTAATAAAACCAGAGTGAAGTGTCTGAATAGGACAGAAGGTCAATTACACATGAACTATAAAAGTTTCTCTTACACACCGAAAATTCTTCTTACAGAAATAATAGAGGAAGAGAAAAAAATGGATAAACTTCCTAAGAAATAATAGCTACGGTAGGGCAGACCAAAGCTCTGCTTAACCCACCGTCCCCTCATTGACACTGACCAGCAATAAATACTTATGGCAGAGTATAGAAGTAGGGCAATTATGCAGCAATACTTGCCCCAGGTACCTGTGTTCATTGAAATATCTGTTCTGCGGGTAACAAAGCATTAACTGCCCTGAATTTAACACTGCTAAAACCTCATGTTGCACTGGAATCTGATCTATAGTTGATGAGCCATGTTTGAGAAAGATCAGCTGAATATGGAAAAGAGGTGGGGGAAACCTACCACATAGTCACTAAATCTATCAGAGAGTCTAAAAAGTGTATTTTCTATAGCTTAGCATAGTGTCAATTAACAAGATATATCAGTGCTCTCCATAAAAATATCAGGAGAACAAAATTAGAGCAGTGATGTTCTGGAAGAGTCTTCTGAATAGTGGCAATTGCAGAAAGAAATACCCTCCTCAGTTTAAAACAGAGCTTGAATTTTTTGAAAATGTTAGATTGCATATTTGTCTGTGATGGCTGGAGGCTAGACTTGAAATGCAGGACCTCCTATCCCATCTAAACAACTGCATAATCAGAATATGTTAGGAGATTAACTTTCTCAATACTGCATTTTAGTTTCTCTTGACTTTCACTGCACAAAAGTACAGAAAGTATGGGCAACATGACAAAAATTGAATAATATTGTATTCAAGGATGCTGTAATTATGATTTTGAAAAAGTGTAAGAACTGTAATTACTTCTAACAATCTTCCAATGTATTCCTGGATCATAAAATTTACATGCCCTTGAGCTGGAATCCCGTCTCGCTTGCTCACCCACCAGCCTTCATCTTGATGTTAACAAGCATCCTCCTGCCTCTCATCCTCATTCTCAGTCCTGCCGATTCCCTTGAATACAAAAGGAAATTATTCCTGACCTGGATTACTAACAGTCACGGGAGTAAGCAGGGATGCAAGGCCAAAGAAAGTCAGGGTGGGATCATCTCTTTCAATTTCACTGTGAAGTTTAGATCGGCCAGGGGCTACTATGATGCTGCACCCAGAATTAAGAGAACTGCTGCAGCACTTGAGAGCTCCATCTATTAAAGTCTTCAAACTTTGAACTCTGTCATTCAGTACTCTATTAATAAAACACAGTGCTCACAATGGCACAGCAGTCAGACTAGAACACACTGTATTTGCCTCGATCTTGAAACCCATCTGTCTCTTGTCTGCCTGAGAACCGTGTGTTGATGATCCAGTTAGTGAAAGAATTAAACTGTTTAAAATGAAGATAGGCTGGTCTTCTTGATTAGGAAGCCTGCCATTTTACCTGTAATATACCCTGAAAATCAAAGGCCAGAACAGGGGAAAAAAAAAAAATCAGGAATCATAATACATAGATTTCTTGGTGACATGCAAATATTTGCAAAAGCTATGTTTATATGTCATATTCATTAATTAAAAGAAATATTCAGCCTTTGATAACAGGATAACTTCTAAAGTATTCAGTGGGGATAAACATGCTATCCACTTTACTAAGACCTAACCTATTGTTATTTAGCTGGGTATTTACAGCACAAATGGTATGCTAAATACTACACTGGGAAGTGGACAAATTAAAAGAAGTCATGTTTTAACACCTTTAGTCTTCCATCATTTATTTAGTTGTACCACCATATATCTAGTCGTATTTGAACATGCTCAGTCAGTTTTCCAGTACTGTGATGCAACCTAATTTTGCCTTCCAGATATTTGATATTGGATTAATGGATTAAAAAATAAAAAACCTGGTACAAAGTTCATTTTTCATGCTAAAAGCTAGACTTTCAACCACTAAATGATAAGAGCTTCATAGTGGCCTAAGATATGGAGCCCACAGTAGTTTAGAATAACTTTTCTGTTTAGCATTTTACATTATTATGTTGAGTTGTAAAGCAATAGGGTTTTCTTCTTATTCTGTATCCATTTCAATTCCAACTATGTCTTAATCAGCAACTTGGGGAACAGCTACAATTAAGATCAAGTTATGTATGTGTATAAAAGCTGGAGATTATCAGTTTTAAATGATATATCTACTTCTAACCCCATTAGTTCTTCAAATCCAGAATATTGTTCTCCTGTGAGCAATAAGTAGAAGAAAACTATTACTGATTTCTAAATCCAGCAGTAGCAGCTTAAGACTGATAAAAGCCCTCTGTGCTTGCTCAGTATCCTTTATGTATTCCTGGCATCAGCAAACATGGCAACATGTTGTATCTTTCTTTTACTGGCACTATACATTGCTATTGAAATTTTCAGGCATTCCCAGGAATCCTAGTTATTAGAAATCGCATCCCAGGACTCCCTAATATTAGCCCTCAGAAGCACAGCAGAATCTTTTCTATGACGCAGTCTAATTTAAGAAGAACACATGAAGACAGACAAGGCAGCACAAAGTAAAAAAGAGACATTGGTCAATATGATGAACAGATGAACTTGTATTAGTTTGCCAGATGTCTAACTGTTCTGAAGCAGTTTTGCAGACATTTTAATCCAAGATTATTTAAAAGGCAGGCTTAAAGGAATGATAAACTGCTTTAGAGAATAAGGGCACCTCAGCACTCTCAAAACTAACCAGCTGCAACAAGACTTTCACCATCCAATATGAGGTTGACTTCAATAAGCAGCTCCCACACCTTGCCCTGGCACAGCCACCAATCCCCCACAAAGTTTCACAGGTTCATCTACTGTCTGTGCTGTTTCTTCATCTTCAGACCAGTCCACCCCTGCTCTTGCCTCTGCTGCATCCAAAGTCTCCCTTCTCCAGTCAACCTCTCCTCATCCAGGCTCCCTCCTTCTCCTGGGGCCCGCTCCTACCTCTGGAGTGCTCTCTCTGTTTCTTCTAGATGTCTCCTCATCCAGTCCATCTCTCCCCTACCCCTTAGGGCTATTTAACTACTTAGCAGGACCCAGCCACAGCTGCACCTTATCCACATCAGCCCACCCACCGCCCCTGAAGCCAGCCCACCGCTGTATATTATCAATGTTAATTAACCTGCCCTCATTCCTCTATAATTCCTCTACATAAGCGATCCTTCTGTGTGAGAGGAGCAATATAGAAACCAGGGGTTATGGTTTTTTGTTTCTAGTTTATCAAAGAATGCTAAGCTAAGCCTAGCATTTTTCCATTCAAAATGCTGTTGTGCTCAAGGAGTTTCAACACCACTGAAATGCAGGCATCTCAGCAGGTTTGTAATATCACACAAACTGCAAAACTGTGTAAGCAGGGGAGGCACTTTAACAAGCATCACATGTTTCAAAGATGGTATTGGAATCCATACATCCTAGCTAGAATAAAGCTGTGGTCATAGAATCTGCCTCTTAAAAAGAACCCTAAACATGCTTTCAGAATTATTTGTCTTGGTAGAGAGAACATGGAATTGAGCCCATTATTATTCAAACCATTGATTTCACAGACTCTTAAAAATTTTCTCTCAAATTTCTGGACAGATAATTCATCTTATTCAAGCTTGTCTTGCATGTGCTTAGTACCCCTGCCTTCTGTGTCAGGATTCTGAATCCCAGAGGCATATTTGGAGCACAGAGAGAATAAATGTTCCAGCCAATGTTCCAGTGAAGCAGTAAATGTTAGAGCCAATCTGGTGTTAGTCCAGAAAGAGCAAGCATGTCTTCTATAACCAAATCCACCGTTATCTCCACATCAGTAAAAGGATTGAAACTAATTCACTATTTCTCATGGGAAGCAAACAGTATTTTTAATATAGGGAAAGGTTTTCTTTCCTAATGACATTTGTTCCTCCTGTTAATATCTTAAGTAAATAACATGAATTAGTGATTCTATTCTTAAAAGAAACTCTCTGTGCCACAATTGAAGGGCACTATCCTCCTCTTCATTTGTCTGCCATCACCTCAGGAATATAAAGAACAGGGCAATTAGAAAGAGTAAGAAAGAACCTGTTCCTCAAAAGTGCAGCAAGTAGGTCGGATGAGTTGGGCAGATACTGCCAACAACTTCTACCTAGTTCACCATTGTTTTAAGACATGACATTTTCCATTTGGTGCTGCTAAGGGGCATGTTGTTGAAGCAGTGTCTATTCCCTCTGACATTATAACTGATCTCACCAGTCTTACTGGAGTCTTCTGTCTGCCATTTTTTGTGTCCTTCTGTCAACCTCATGGAAGGTCTGCAAGCTGAGTTTTACTCCCATGGTCTTATTTTTCAGTAACATATACTGGCCTGATGACAAGGTTTCTGCTAACCTGCCAGGCACGTCTGTGATGGCCTAAGGCAACATCTGAGGAAGTGAGCACGGGCCCGCTGTGTTCTGCTCCCCAATTCAAAGAGGCTTTGCAAACCACTTGTGCAATTACAGCCCTTGTAAGATACCTCCTGCCACGGTTACAGCACAGACAGCTCATCTCTAGGGCAGTTTTGCCTGAAAGTCACTGAATAACTGAAGTTACTGCCAGTCAGCTACTTATCCATGGCTCCCCTTTTCTGTGCAAAAGTTATCCCTCCACTCTGCCAGTATAACTGTTTGCATGGTTGCATTCTCAATCACACTTGTGAAATGAGTAAGACATAAACCAAAATTACTTTCTGTTGTAGCTGTTTTAAGAGCAGATCCTTCCTCCAGCGAGCCTCTCTCATTTAGAGAGAAGCTACATAAACAGTGGAACCAATTTAACTGAGAGGGCAATAACGTTTAATGGAGGAAAAGGGAGATGGGGTGCTCCTAGATGAATCACATATTGCTGTATTAAGAAGGAAAGGACTAGATTTCTGGAGACAGAGAGAGAGAGGGAAGGAGGGACTGACCAATGACCATCAGCTGAACAACCTTAGGGAAGATCCCTGGAGAGCAGACAGTTTTCTTTGCTAACAAAACTGAACTGAACATTGTAGCCTTGAGGTTGAGTGAATGTCCTCCTGAGGCATGTACTTCCCAGTCGCTGTTTTTTTGGCTTTATGCACTTCACTTTAAGCTGAGAGAAAACTAAAATTCAAACTGAAGTCTAGGTGTAATGGGCTGTTTCGTATATTGTGTGTCAAAATAGTGTTCAGCTAACTGCATACTATTCATACAATTGCACTGTTTGCCAGGAATTGAAAGCTAACATATAAGTCAATTAATGTCAAATTTAAACTGGGCTCATGTTCTCTTAAACTCCTGTGAAAAATATGAAATATTTCAGTGCATTAGGTACAGCTGTGTTTACATCAGTATGTAAACCCAGTTTGCTAATACATTCTTAACATCTTTCTGTTTTGAAATATTTATGGAAACTATTACAAAAATTGTCCCCAAAAAATCACCTGTAATGCAGTCAAGGATTATTTCCTAAATTGTAGGTACACTTAATGTTTGAAAATACAAATAAATATGAAAGGCCTAATTCTAATTTACTTCAAGACACAAAATCACTCAACAGCACTTACTGTTTCTTAACTGCCCTCAACTTTCCTGCCTGTTCCCCTTCCTGTTCTGCATGCCCACCCTCTTCCACAGAGACAGTCATCCCTTCATTTCCTGGCTAAGTGGACCCAAAAATTGTTTTGACATTTTTCTAGATTAGGTCTTTGAAACAAAAAAAACCCCGAGCCCCAGCTCTATTTCTAATAAAGTGATCTGCTCCTATGGGACTAGCACAGGTAGTCACATCCAGTGTCCTTGACATTGCCCAAGCAAAATAAAAAGACTTCAAAAGGCGAATCAGTTATGTACTTTTAATACAAGTTAGGGGATAAGCGATGAAAACATAAGCTGGAATCCAGCCCTTGGAATAAAAAATTCACATCCTTATGTGGGAGTTGCCTATATGCAGAAAGCAGAGACTTATCAACACTAAGCTTTCCATTAGGAAGCTTATTTGTAATACCAGTGACTATTCAGTCGTTCTGACTACTGGTTTTTTTCCTTTTGCTTTCAGGTCATGACAAACTCCTTCATTTGTGACATCCTGCTATAAATAGTAGGCCTACAGAGGAGCTATCAGGACACCAATATAGTGTTGTGGACATTGTGACAAATAGAAAAGATCAACATGTTACGAGTCTCTCCTCTGCAAAAGTAAAACACTTTTCTAACTACATGGAAATCAGTGCTTTAAATGCAAGTAGGAATCCGGTTTTGAGTGAGTACCTCTGATAGTGTCTAGTCCTAATCTTATTGCTTCTCAGTTTGTTTATTTTAATAAAAAGGTGGAGTTTATCTTAAAATTTCCAAATTATTTTACATTGAGAAGCAAGAATAGAATGGAACTATTTGACATACTTTCTCTCTAAATGTGACAAAAGAATACTTACAATAGTAGATATTAACATTCCAGTAATTTCCATATTACTTTGGCAACTGCCAGAATTATAACATTACCTGTACCTGAATGCTTCATTCAGTAGCGATCACCTGCAAAAACTTCCTACAGCTTCATTTATCCTTCTCTCTGCCTGTCTGCCTACTAAATCCATAGGTGGAATTTTTCTTAAACTAGTGACTTTATATATCATGTTCAAATATTGACCTATTTCTGAATAATGTCTTTTACAAAGCTTACTGATCCAAAACTTTGTCCATGAACAGGATACTATCAAAATCAATACTAAAACTTCTTCAACCAAATACTGCAAGATTCTGCTGGAAATGGATGGGTTTCTTTTAAGTTATTGGTGGAATCATGGCATAAGTGGTTTATCTCATTTGTAAAAATGACACTGTTCAGGAGGGAATAAAAACTAAAAATATGTGCAAAAGTAAATGAGAAGGCCCTGAAGGAGTATTATGAATGGCTGTGGAGCTCTTTCAAGAGTGTTCTTATGCAATATTTTCAATATTCAGCAGTATCCAATATTTCATTAAAATTTACAATGATGGAATAGAGAGCATGCATACTAAATTAGCTAGTTGCCCCAAACTGGTTAAGGCTGCAGGCCCTGCGCAGAAATATTAGAGCTCAGAATGGTCATTAAAATTGAAGGTATGTTCTGTGAAAAATACCTCCTATAAAGCAATAAGGACTTAATATAGTTAGTGTACTAAGATACCCATTTTTCTCAAAGGTTTCCACCTTTTTGTTGTGTTATGTAGGAAAGAGTATTGAGCTATTTATTCTGTCCATGCTGCTCCTCTGCCATAACTGTTTACCACTGCTCATTGAGGTGCCAGGAAAATGACACGTTTTCATGTCATTAACCCTATTCTTAAAATAACCCACACCCTTCTAAAAGTACTACTAGCTGAAAATAAGTCATCAGAAATCTCCCATCTTCACATAATCCTGGAGCCATAACCATTCCCCCTTCCTCACTTCTATAAATCTATACATGTGTGTTCTATAGACAGCTCTGTACGTTGCTACAGGCATACCATTACTGCTGAATTAAGGAGGGGTTTGACAGATAGCCTGCAAGCTATACATGTAGGAAAAATGGAATAAAACATAAGACATGTCTTAAGGGGAATGAGTGTACACAAATATATTTATAGAAAAGCAACTAAGTATGAAGTCCCTAGGGCAGTTAATGACCAGAAGATCTCTTTAGGTCCCTTCTGGATCTTTCTGTGATTCAATACAATGACTCAGAGGGAAGCAAAATCTGCTTTACAAGTCTCCAAGTATGTGGACACCTGATCTTAACTAGAAGTAGCCAATGACATCAGTAAGATCACTCATGCCTGAAAATGAATACGTTTTAATTAAAAGCTCTATGTCTTTAAACAGCAATGTGAGTTATATAACAGAAATTACACTTAAAAAAAAAAAAAAAAGATAGATAAATTCCTAGACTTTCAAAAGTCAGGTAAGTCTTGCAGTATTAGCTGAAAACTGTGTCAAAAAAAAAAAAGGGGGATCCCTCACAGAGAAATCTAAAGGACTTTACAAATAAAGTGACGATCACTCTGTGCCTCAGAGAATCTACAATCTGTAGCTGATATGTGATATACACAATAGCAGAGGAAGCTCAGCTGTAAGAGGATTGCTTCCAACACAGTTAAAGCACATTTGTGTTTGTATATACAAGAACCAGGTATTATACAAAAGTGTGCAACTTCCCAGGGAAATTTTAATGTTATGTCAAACACATAATTTGTTTCCACCTAAAAAACAAAGACCAATTTGCTTTCCAATCTGCCTAGCATAAGAAAAACCAAAATAGTTTTCTCTGTTTTCATCTTTTAGTGACTGTGATATAGGAGGTTGCTAAAGCAAAACAAGGAGAGCCTATATATCTTCACTGAAAAGAAGTTAGAGATAGCAATGATCTCACGGAAGCGTTGCAACCAAGGGAAACAAAATGTCTTTATATTCAACAGATTTTGCATTAGCTATTTGACAGAATAGCAGAACCAGGGAAAAGCTTAGCAAAATCAAATTAATACTTTTTCTGGTCATTCCTAAAATTAAATTTAACGTAAAACATGTCAGATATTCATATTAAAATAAAAACTTTGTTATCATGCCATTTGTCAGCTAAAAATACAGAACAAGGTGAAAAGTGGAGACTACTCTTTTTTTAAAATAAGATTTGTAATTGTTATATTACCACATTTGAAGGCTCCGACTGACTTTATACTTTACACCCATATTTCTTGAACATTTCTTTAAACTTTTCTTAACATACTGTAAAGACATTTTAATGCTATATACGTTGTAAAGCTTCAAAACAGCATCGTAAAGGTAAACCTAGGTCTAATGCACTAGGGAAATGTTGTCCTCTGATGACAGAAACTGAAAGAATGTTGTAGTATTTCTCCTGTCCCTGTTGGGTTAAACACTATGTTTCTTAATTCTCACCAGGCATAGATGGTCCTTATTTTCTGATGTAAGTGGCTGTAGTGAGAAAGTTATAGTTTCACATGGTGGACCATCGTAACTTCTGTCAGAGAACCAGAGGAAGTTAAAGAAAGATGGGAAATTTTTATACATCATAGAAGAAGAACACAAAAAACTTTATGTGTCACAGTAGATAAACTTCTCACTACTTTTAGCTGTTCTTTAAAGGGCTTAAGAAGCAGGTGGTAGACAGATGATTTACTGAACTTTCACTACATTTGCTCTGTACTCACGAGACCTGGCCTTGGCATGAGCCATTGCTGTATTTTGTGGAATAATATGCATGTCAGAATTAAGAAACTATGTTGTATCTGTCCTTCTCTACTTCCAACACTTCTCTTCTAAGCAGACACGTGCTGATGATGTTCAGTTCTGTGGGCTCGTGGGCATCCCACATCTTTTCTGCTGCAAGCAGAGACTTTAATTGCTACAGAGATAGATTATGTCTGTCTGTTAAAATAAATTCTTAAAATGTTTTAAGATTAGGGTGATATGTTAACTGTCTTTGCCTTTGTTACTGGCGCAAGGATCAGACAATGGGAAGGGCTTGACAGTGGGAATAGGGGATATTCCTGTGAAATATATTTAGGAACTTTTTAGAGAAAAAAAATTTCCCAAACCGTTTTCTTGTTTAAGTTAGATTGCATATATTGCACTTCTGGCTTTCGCTCCCTAGAATTGTAACATGTAATTTCCTATGATCTGTTACATATTACTTTATGAAGAACAAGAGTTAGTGTTGGACAGATGGCTTTTAAGATATTATGTGAGCTACATTTGTGAGGACTAATACCCATGGAGGTAGAAAGCTAGAAAGTATATTCTTCCTGACTGTGTTTAAGAAAATCAAGTTGTCAATCTTTTGATACATTTTGTACATAATATTAACTTTCTGTATTAACAAAATGTAAAAATGTTTTAAAACAAGCATTCAAATAAAGAATTTTACTACCTTGCTTTGTGCTCACTTGACTCCAAAGGACTTTTAAGACTGAAAAGACATACACAGTTGTACTCACAAGAATATCACCACAGCCTATATACAATTTATTTATGCTGCAGAATTCAAAAGTAAAGGATCACATTGCCTTTTGGTTTCAGATCTGTGCTGCAGCAAAGGTTTGCAGCCTGAAGAAGTAACAGCTGAGTTAGGGCATTCCAAAACTCTGGTGAATGGTTTTAAAGGTACCACAAATGTTACACATCTTTTACAAAAGTACTAGGGGATTCAGTTGATGGTATTAACCTTAATCCCATGATATAAAGCATTAATGTATGCTTTAGTTTATACAGAAATCTAAAAATGAACGAAACCTACACCATGGTTTCACAGCACTAGTGCAAAAAATTAGAAATCACGGGGGATTTGTATTACAGTGGAAGATGATATACAAGATTATTAGCTCTAACAGTTTTAGCATCCAGAGCATGGAAAACAAAGAGTAGAGCCCAGGCGAAGGGGAGGGAGGTCAGAGTGTTAAGGAAGTATCAAAAGAAACATCTCGTGTGACACAATGGCCAAGGTCCAAAACAGATGTCTGTATGAAGAGAACAGCATGGTCACGCAGACCCGAAATCAAAAACTAAACCTCCATGAAGGAAAAGGTTTCTCTTTGTTTCTGAAGTGCAAGTGTTCCTCAGAACGAGTAAATTACTTGTAACTGCATGCTAGATTAAAGGCAATATTGCAGTTACGCAAGAAATGTAGGAAAGTATACATACATAAAAACTGTTTTGTATTGTGCCCATTTTTAAGACCTTCTCTTTAACCGTACGTCAAAAATTGTAAATAGAAATAAGTGAAAGATTTTTAAGAAAGGGTCAGTTTTAGGCACTGAAGGAGATTGTCCCAGTGCCGTGACTCAAATGAAGCAGTGCGTTGTTGCCTCCTTCTTTTAAGGCCTTCTAGCATATGTTCTATCTGCACTGTGTGCAAACAAGTGGTTTGATCATTGCCAATACTTCAGGTGTCTTCTGTGGCTGCATTTTTGCTTCTGAAATCTTCTTTTAATTTCATTTCCATGAGTTAGTCTTCTTCTTATGAAATAGAACTACGCAACTGTTTAAGCTTTTTGATCTGTGATGACTCGCAACAGTAAAAAAAAAAAGAAAGAAGGAAAGAAAAAAATATCTGATTGTCTGGAAGTCCAGTTCTGGAATACGCCAAGGATCAAGCAGACCTACAGAATACTTGTTTTATTCAGGTTATTTTTGAGATGCATGTGCTTTATTTTTGAGGACTGTTCTGCTTGCGTTTCATGTGTTGCTGGATGGTCTGACTGGATTTTGGTTGACCTCTTCTGACGCTGCCCAAGTCTGTTCACGTGACTTCACCTTGTGAGTTAGGCGTTTCCAAAATTACAGAATACTCAGCAGGTCACTTGTGTCTACAGAGAAGTCCCATGTGTGTGTGGTAGGGGGAGGATGGAGGGAGGGACAGAGAGAGCGAGGAGAAAGGTGGAGCAGAGCTGTGAAAGGGCTGGGTCTGATGGGTTTGGGCAGGCCTTGGAAAATGCAGATCTCCAGCATAAAGAGGCTTACCATCTCAGACAATCTACTTTAAAAACCCACTTTTCTAAGTAGAAGACTAATCTCTATGTGCACTGAACCCATGCTCAGTCCCACTGAAAGTTACACAAGCTGAAAGCCCCTGATTCTGTAAATTAGTAACCACATAAACAAAGATTGAAAATACCGCAGAAACTGCATGAGGCACATTCATTCAGCAGAGTACAGTTTAACCTTTATTTACTATGCTAAATGTGCAACCCACCTCCTGAACGAACAGGAGAATTTGACTGACAATTGTTTTAACATAGGCCTTGCTACAGTGTGTGTTGCCATTAAATTGCTGAAAAGGAAATGTGAGGAGTATGTGGATTATTCTCTTTAAATTAGATTTTTATGCACTGCAGTCTTTATTATGATAGCTCATAACTTCAGGCTGTCTAACCTGCGAATTTCAAGAACTCTGTCCAGCTCTCTCATTCTGGTGCAAAACCTGGCTGCATCCCTGCTTGGTGTTAGTGTAAGGACCAATGTGCACACCATTCTCTTGCACCTTAAATCCCAGCATGTAATCTCCACTGAAATGGACCCAGGCATGAACAAAACAGCGATTCACAGCACTGTTGGTCCAGGTTGCCATCCAGATTATCAGGGAGCAAGGACTCTGGAATGAACTGCATCACACCATTGCTTCGGAGTACTATACAGTTGGAATATAATGGTAAAATCTACAGGTACCATTGGGGCACTTGATCTGAGTACTCTGGTCAAGGTTAGTTCTAGGGATTGTGCTCTCAGCACTGCCTGCTGTAAAACAAAAATAATCGGACACTCACATATTTGAAATCAATTAATCTTGTTTCTGCCGGTCCCCCTGTATATAAGGTAATCTTAAAGGAGATCATTGTTTGTCTAATGCTGTAAACTAAGTATAAAAGTCAGAATTACAGCTGTACTATTATAAAATTAATCTGGATGATATTGGTATAGCTATTCTTCAGGAAACAAACAACAAGATCACTTTGGCCATCCTTCATTCTTAACCAGTCAAAATGGTGTTACGCAATCTAATGCATAGGCAGCTGGAGGTAGGTCTGGATCTTTCTACAGTCTCTTCTAAAAGGAGAGCTGCTGGCAAAATCTGGTATGTATATGCGTGGCTTCTTGGTTTGCAAGGAGGAAAATAGTCACTGCCAGTGCTGAATTAGACACCAGCTCTCAAACCTTTCTAGAATCATGAGTTGATGATGTAAAATGATCATCAGTCAAACACATCCAGGGAAAGAAAAATAGGATCAAGGGTTTGGCTTATTCTTCCCTAGATCGGTTCTTCTTGTCAGCATGGGAAACATCTGCTGCCTGAGCAGTGCTGTCTTCTTGCAGCACTTTGGGGTTTTTTGTGGTAGACCTCAATAGATCTGCAGAGGGAGTGCACTCACCTGGGTGTTCAAAATCCGTACCATATTTGGTGGCAGACAAGCCCAGGACATATTGCACCAAAACTTGGAACTTGTGTGAATTGTTTTGAGCAGACTTCTTTGTTTACACTGGGGCATCTGGGACAGTTTGCAATGCAGTTTTCTGGAAAACACTGAAGAAATCTTCTCCGATATTTATTTTAAGTGAAAACAGATTGCCCTGAGCCAGTAATAGCAAAACAAATATTATTATGGCAACAATTGAGAAACTATTTTGGAATTTGAATTCAAATGATAGTTCCATTTAAGAAAATTAAGATTCCTTAAACTAGTCTAGCACATAAGCACTTTGTTTGCGCCAATACTATAAAGACTTTTTGGTGGAACAAATTATTAGCAGGCTGCTGTCAGGCAGCTATTTTAAAATGATGTATATATTGAATCCTTTTATCACAGAAGTTAAACTTGCTTTCTTGGTTTTATAATGTAAGAATATCTACAAATTAGGCACAAATTAGGCAAAGTCGTAGATTTGTAAATGGTTTCTATATGTCCTTTCGTCATTTGAATTAGTATTTCCATAGCAGTGACACTGAAGAAGAGGTGAGGGCCAAGGCAGGGATTGTCATAATCCCATGCGCTGGACTTGCTTCAGAATATATTATTCCTGGAAATTAATTTGTTCCTGATCTTCCAGGTTGTGAAGACCTTAAAGGTGACAGTGTGCATAGGTGCAATTACAGTTGTAGTCCACAGCTGTGTCTTTTTCTTCCGCTGTTCAGTTAAGTGACTTTACTAGAAGATCTGAAATACTGTTGTGTCCTATTTGTTCCTCATCATAGGAACATGTTTCAAATCGTGTGTTGAGATTTCCCACAAACACAAACTATTCTGTGTTAAATTATATGCCACAGACCAACAGGAACCACATTCATCACAACTACACTTACAGTGTGTCTGTCCTGACTTACGTTTTGGTGGAAAATATTTCCTGAAAGGAAATACCGTTAAATTTGTTTGAAAGTATTAACTTGTCCTGTGTGTCATTGCACTAAAATACAGACTCAGGTGTTCACACAGTACGTGGATTCTTTGATAAAGGGTCAGCATGTTGCAGTTATAAATTAGGTTATTGGCATGGAAGTGAAAGTGTATGTATTTAACTGTAAATACAAATGTATGTAACTCTTTGATGGGAATTATTCTGCAGACACCAGTGACCCAGTTTTCAGGAAACATTTTTTCCAAACTGGCCGCAACAGCCTATTCCCTTGTTTTATGGCTGTAATTTCATTAATACATATAATTTGGGAGTTATAAAAAGAGGAATGAGTGATGCATTTCCCACTGTTACTGTTTTACACCTTTTCCGTAGGTCTGAGGGAGTGCAAAGTAAAATAATATCGCTTATTCTAGCACTGAAGCAATATCTTTTTTATTGACAAGAAATGCTTGTAGAATATGTAAGTCCTTTAAAAAGTGATATCCTTGGACTTGGAATTACAGCTAAGCAGCATCCTTGGATGTTTCAGGATACACTAGATAGACAGTGACCCATGACACGAGTTGGATGTTTAAAGCCAGGCAAGGCAAGAGTGCTCTGTATAAAGGCACTTGATCTGGCTGGTTACTACGTTGGCACTACAGCATTTTTCTACAAATACCAATAAGGTAATTTAATAGAAATTGCTAGCCTTTTTGTAAAACGGGCCCAATCAGCTGAAGAATTACTTCTATGGAATGTATGGTACTATGAAAGCGATCTGTGGGGTAGAGAAATAATGGAAAACTGACCTGACACTCCAGCCTAGATAGAAGCCTGCTGCATAGGATATCTCCCTGGGTTTATTTTTTCCCTCTCCTTCATGTCACTCATCCCTTCATCGCCCTTTCCTCTCTATAGTTAGTTTGTCCATTCTTATTCTTGTCCTGCAGCCTGAAGCATTTATTGCTTCATTTTTTCCATGTGACAGAACTCTTTGAATGCATTCAGGAAACATCAAGGAAAAAAAAAACCAACCCACCCACTCTTGGTGACAGAGGCTATTAAACCTGGAGCTGTGGCAGGAAGCAGGTCATTATCTGAAAGATGATCTCACACTCATAGCACTCCGTGGAAACCAGATTAAGGCCAGTGGCAGAAACCAGAGCAGCCTGCGTAGCCCTTGTACCGAAAGGCTGTGAAGCAGTGACAGCTGCTCGCTCTGCCTTCGTGCCTGGTGGGAATTCACAGCTGGAACAGTGGAGGCTACAACTTCATGTCTTGCCTGTTGGAGTTGTCAATGGAAGTCAGTAAGCCAAAATTTGCAACACCGGTCGTTCCATTGATGTTACCAGAACACTTCCAGTGGTGGGGTTGGTTGAATTAGACCACTTAAGTGAGTCAAGTGAGCAAGGTATGAGCCTGTAGGCTTCAATGCATAAAAACAGCCTCAGCTTTGTTTGATGATCAGGAGGGCTAGGGTAAGGAGTATATTCCCAGCCTTTATACCGCTGCACAGTATCATTTGTAAAAGCACAAACCCTTTAATTTCAACCAGTGAAGGGAATGTTCTTTGGTCTTTTTCTCTTTAAAAGTAATTTCTTTTTTTGGCAGCTAATACCAAAAGAGCAATGCACACATTTACACGTGGCAGGAGAGTAGTGCAATGACCTGGGTGATTTCTCACACCTCCATTCTGGGGCATGCCCGAGTTTCATTCCATTCATAATTTCTTCAAAATCTGATGCAGCCAATTTGATGCAAACATATAAAAACCTCCTTCCTGAAATCTGTCCATACTAAACTTTGTTATATGTATGTTAGTTTTATTCCTACAGAACCCAAGCGCAGATTTTTAGTGTTTCAGGGAGAATAAAGGGAGGTAAGGTACGTTATTATTCTGACTTTTGCAAATGTACTCAGACCTTAATGTTATCAGTCTCCGGTCCTCTCTCTCCAGATCTACTTAAAGGCAAACTGGCTATGCGATATTCCAGTGGGAAGTCATAAATATCTTTTGCCTGTCTGGAACTGAGCAGGTGATTGTATCAATGCCTGTGTAGGTTGGTGTGGATGTTTATCAGACCTATTTTGAAAGCACAAGACATTGCTTTGAGGACATGTTTGTAATACGGTCATTTGTCTTCCCAAAAAATGAGAGCAGCTGCTCTGGAAGCTCAATGTTTAATTTATGTCAAACCATTGCTAATCACGGCTGTTACTGGAATGTATTGTATATCAACAATATTAAATTTAATCTAGATAATTTGAAAAAGAAGCATTTGGGAAATCTACTCCAGTCATCCGTCACAGAAATTATGTGGCCATGTCTGTATCAGATACATTTTTATTATGCTGCTTTGAAAGTCAAAGTTAATCCTTCCCTTGCTGCTGTGCTTTTATTCTCTTTGTTTTATTTGCTAGTCCCAGATATGAAAAATTTTATTCTCCTCTTATACTACATAATTCTTCAAGAACATTGAATAACCTTCTTCAGGCTTTTCATGTAACAACCAATTTTCTGTATTTCCTGTCCCATTTCCCATTATTCAAATTACTTTGTGTCTCAGGTAGTTCACAAAAAAACTCCTACAAAATTAGCCTACAGAAGAGAAGACTCAAGGGAGAGCTCATCAATGTATATAAATACCAGAAGGGAGGGTATAAAGAACATAGTGCCAGGCTCTTTTCAGTGGTGCCCAGTGACAGGACCAGAGCGATGAAAACTGAAACAGTGGAGGTTCTGTCAGGAAAACTTCTTTTACTGTGAGGGAGACCCAGCACTAGCACAGGCTGCCCAGAGAGGCTGTGGAATCTCCATCTTTGGAGATACTCCAAATCCATCTGGACATGGTCCTGGGCAACCTGCTTTAGGTGGCACTACTTGAACAGTGGGGTTAGACAGATGCTCTCCAGACAACCCTTCCAACCTCAGCTGCTCTGTAATTCTGTGATTCTGTGGAAAAGTAAAATTACTTCAAATGCGAGGTCTAAGGTGAGAGCATCATTCGAAGATTGGTTGAAGATTGACAGGAGGAACCTCACTTTTTTTTGAGCTCTTCTGATGCAGGTGTTCATGGGCAGTCACTTCTGTCCTACACCTCTACCTTCCTGTTCCTGACCCACACACCATCTCAGTGTCCACTGAAACTGTTCTCCAGAGGTGTTGAGGGGTTATTTTATCATTGCATAGGAGGTCAAGTAGGTCTCTTGTCAGCATACCCAGCACACCATGCAGAGACAGATATACGCTCTCCGTCATTGCACAGCACCCAGTAAATACCCCTCAGGCTCACTGCTATATAATTAGACTCACTATCCGTTTGATTTCTTTCCAGCATTCCTCCATGTCTGGAAAAAGGAAAGTAACCTTATATATTACCAGGTTAATAGTACTGTCTGAGGAAGTGATTTGAAATGTTCATAATTTTGAACTTCGCCGAATTACTCTCTCAATAAGGCACTAGTTATAGTACCATCTGCTGCACCACGTTGCATTAATATGCTTAGAGTTAAATCCTCCTTGCCTTAGCCTCACAAGTAATCCCATTGACATCAATTTGTTCCTAAGTCTTCTAATAACTACAGGGAGTTGTACTTTGCAGGATCACCTTCAGGGATCACAAGACACACAACGGCACTCTCTGCAGATAACTTTATTAAATAACGCAGCAAGCAGAACTGCAGTTTGACCTCTACTTCATGCCTGGGGATTTTTGTCTTTGAGGGCTAGAATGTTCTGTATGAATTTGTAAATTTTTTCACTTAGACCGTAGAGCCTTCAGTGACCCCCTGAAAAAAATTGAGCAGCGTAGCAAATAAGGGCAGATAAACTAAACACTTCAACAGAAAATCAGCTTTAATTGTTGCTTACTCTTCCTGTCTATGCCTACAGCAAATGCTGTGGCTAGTGCGACTTCTCTCTGCTCCAAGAGTGGTTGGATTTTGGATATCCCTGCATGAGTATCTTCTCATAAATTGTTTTAAAGACTTGCAGCATCACAATTTTGTGAAACTGAGGAAAGTTGTGTGTCCTTTTTAAAAAAACAAATTTTCCTTAGCTTACAAAAAGTATCAGGAGTGTGTGAGAGTCTGGAAGTGCTAAAAGGAAGCTACTGTTTTCTCTTGAGAGTTCTTCAGATATTTTCTTTAGAGCAGTGTTTTAAGGTCACTTTCTTATTCTCAACTAGGGATAATTTAATGGAATTATCCTTTGCCGGGGGCAGGAAGGTATCAGCAAATCCTAGACTTCTTTAGTCCTTTTCTATCCCAGTTAATTACAGACAGAAAGGGGCAGAAGAGGATTCGCTTCATCCAAAGTCAAAACATGTTTCCACAGTGGCCTCCTCATAACAACCTAGCAGGAGAGAACTGTTCCCAAATCTGAACTTTACTGCACTGAGAGCATGTAAAAGATTTATTTATCAGTTTTGTCTTGCCCTATTTCCCATCTTTGTTCTGTCTCCCTCTGCTGCTCCCATTTTAGTTGGTAAGGTGAATCTTTTGCTCTTTGTCTGTCTCTGTGTGTGAATTAAGAAAAATACAACAGAAGGGTGTTGCTGGTTTTACATGTTCATTAAACATTGGGTTTAGACCAGATGGCAAATATAGTTCAGGCTTTTTTTTGTGTTCTGAGTTTTAGGGCTTGAAGGTGCTTGAGAGAAGTGTTTAAGTATGCAAATATGCACATTTAAATTTTTTAAGGGATCTCAGAAGGCTTTAGCAAGAACTCCCACTGAATTCTGAGGGATTTGGTTCCCAGTTTTGCTTACTGTCTGTGGAAATCCCATCTGTAACTATGTGGTTTTGCCATTGGGTTGAAAAATAAAAGACACAAGGAAGAGCACCCCGGAACAGAGGGAACTGATGCAGGTTGAGGTCCCGGAGGGGATAACAGGGTAGTTTGCTGAAGCTGTTGCAGCCGAGGTAGGGAAGAGAGGCAGCGTGCATTCCTCCAGTGCCCCTCTGTCCCTCTTCCCAGCTATGTGGAGGAGGCTGGCCACCATGTGGGAGCACAGGCAAGAATCCCTGCCCTGCTAACTCTTTAAAAAGGCATATCTGTGGGCTAAGGCCAAGTCTGCTAGCACCCAAACTGAATCAACAAGTCCTTCAAGAATAATGTAAGCCGGTGTGGTAGATACAATGTTGCTGTAAGTATAGCTCATCTTCTGCAAGGTGGAAATACCCGGAAGGAAAGAATTTGTTTCCAAAAGCACTTGAAGCTCCTTCTCTCCGCACTCAGCCTCCTCCATAATACATTGTTTTTGCTTGTGTATAGTCTGTGTTCCGTGAGCTCGGAATACGCGGTCTAGAAGCATTTTGCCATAAAGAACGCTTTCAGAGGGCTTTAGGGTTTCCTGCCATTTGCCAGGCTGCTGTGGGAAGTTCTTCAATAAATAAGTAGAACAATAAAGTTACTGTGAACAAAACATTCCCCAGGCAACTCCCCCTGATCTGCAAATGAGCACGCCTTCTGTTGCCGCTCCTCGCGCATGAATTCACGCACAGCCATGTGTGCTGATGCAGATGAACAGCGGTGACATCCTATCTCGCGGCCACGCTGGTGATGTCTTGTGGGGGGGTTACTCAGGCGGAACAGTGGTTTATGTCGTGTCCCCATCCCTGCCCACAGGCTGGGCAAGGAAGAAGGCCAGGAGGAAGGGAAGGGAGCTATGAATGCTGTGACATCTCCGGGGTTTTGCTGTCGCTTTAAGCACCTGCATTTTCTTTAATGTGGTACTGGCGTTAATAGCTAAACAAGCAGCAAGAAGTAGTGCAAGAGGCTCTTACTTATATTCACTTGTGCTGTAAACCCATCTCCTTATTGTTTTGAAAAAATGTCAGATTTATGTTTCAGTTGTTGACCAATTTCACTTGAATAGCCCATGAGATAATTAGAATTGTCCGGTTTCAGTTTTGTTTTGTACAATTTCACTAACTTTATAACAGATCTGGGTGTTGTTTATGAAAGCATCATTATACCTCTGTTCACTGACTTACTTTTTTCACCTGACCAGAGTATCTCCATAGGTACCTATCCCTGATTAACCTGCAGCTCTTACAGCTGTCTGTACACGCTAATTGTGCCTGTGCCAGAGCTGAGCTGCAACATCGCCCTAACTTTCTCACCTTTCATCACCAATTCTTTCTATTTTTGCTGGTCTACTGTCAGCTGGATGAAGCTTTCATCATTTCTTCTATCCAACCGGATTTCCTTTTTCAAGCCTTCTCACTGCCTATTTCTTTCTTTGTATGCTTTAGAAATTGCATGTCTGAGTAAACTCCTGAAACGTAATCAGAAGGCTATCACAGGAACATGACAGAACGGTTCCTCTGACTCCGCACTGGCTCAGAGAAGAAGCTCTTTAGAGCCTTTTCCTTTTGAATTTTCCTGAAGATAAGTATTCAGGAGACATTTTCTTCTACTTAAAATTCTGAAACAGTCATATTAACTTCTCTTTGGTGCCAGAGGTGGTCTGTTTAAACACTGGTTGATGCATCTGTTTCTTCCCGTCCTTTTCAGAATTTTGCTGGATCCCCTGTAACTTCCTTTAAAATCAGGTTCATGAAGGAAATTTCAATAATCTCAAAACCTGTGTATCTCCCTGAATAATTTCCACCCATTAATGTCTCCCTTATTTTTATTCTGCAGACAGTAAACAATCTTCTATTTGTTGGAGGCTTTTTTTGGACAACAATGTTTTTTCTAAGCTGAGATCTTCTTTTAAGTGGAAAAAAGAGAGAGACTTCCACATTTTATAACATCCAGAGTCACAAACGTTCATTCTCAATTGTACACTGTGTGTCTTTGGAGGAAATAATTCCTGGCAATTGCAATCAACTTGTCATAACATGAACATATGCACAAGTGAAGTCTTGCTCGTTATCAAAAGCATTTTTAAGGACATGACATACTGCCTATGAATTCTGATGGGCACACGCTCTATTCAATGGAAAAACACATACATTTTATAATGAAGGGAACAGGCTATGATGAGGAAAGTTGAAATAGTCAAAACCAGTTCGTTATGTTTCAGACTATGATTTGCTGTGTGTCATTTGGGAAACAACTTGCTTTCTCTGTTTATAGGTGTGAAATAATTTTTTTGCCCTGAAATAGTTATATTTTAAAAAAAGAAAAAGTTTGAGTTTTACATGATCAAGTGGACAAGACACAAGTGGCACTCTGCAGATGTAAAATTATCTAATCCCAGACTTGCAGAGACAGTTATTTCTCAGGGATGTTCTAGGTTTTCAAAGATATTTTTTTTTATTAAAGGTGAGTAACATTATGGAACTGAATTTTCCGAGTTTTCAGCAGTGAATTTGATTGTAGCTGGTTTTTTTATGAGGCTGACAGATTGTTCCTGTTCTTTCCTCAGAGTTCTTCCCGTCAGATTTCTAGCTTGGCGTTAGGCAAGATGTGCTAAAAGCAAATCAAGTGTCTTTAACAATAATATAATCCATCTCTATTCTACCAGTCACCAGCATTTCTAGGTCAGTAGCACCCTGACTGTGCTGAATTTGAGTTACGCATCAGACAGTAGTTTCTAGCATTTCTGATATAAGACTGGCTGTAAAGTAATTTCCTGAGGCATAACTTGTTAATGGCCTTATAAGTAGCTCATGCCGTTAAAAATGTTATTAAATCCTATGACAGTGTCCGAGAGAGCTCTACAGTCTTTGTTCTGGCTAATCTCTTTTAAGTTTTTCTAAGGTGCTGCTATCTAATGTATCGGTCAGAAATGAAAACCAGGTAATTTTTTTTCAGAGATTTCAGAAACTTCCAGTCTTGCTCTTCCAATTCTACATGCTTTTTTCTGTCGCAATGGTCATCAGTTATGAACAGATGCTCATGCCGGTTTCAAGAGGCTTACTGGATGGTCTTTCCACAACGGGCAAGTGAATGTACCAACACAGCCGCTTTTACCTGTGGGCAAATTAAGTAGGTCTTCAGGAATATAATGGAAGAATCTGCCCCGAGTCTGTCAGCTGCAGACCTCTCTGGACTTGGACCTGCCTTTACCGTAACGTTTGTCATCGCACAAGAGATCCTGGGATGAATCAGAGAAATGGCAGTGGATTTCCCGAGGATTTCCCCCGCCACCTCCCCTCTTCAGATCTCCCAAAATTATCGCTCTTTCAGAGAAACAGCAGCCCATCCCCAGTCAGGGCGGGCTGGCTGCCTCATGCTTCCTGGACAAGGCTGTGATCCTGCGTCAGGATCACCTAAGAAAAGCCACTGAGATCTCAGCTGAGTGACAAATTAAGAAAAAAAACTGGGAGAGGAAGACCTCCAGGGACGAGCACAAGAAGCAGAATTATTCATGTGAAATTTGTCTGAGACACAGCTCGGTTATCCAATCCAGCTGAATATTTCACAGGGTTGTCCTGACATGTTTTATGGACTTACATTATATGGAGCATTTCATCCAAAGATTCAATGGTTTTTGTCAATGCCCACAACACTCCTGGTACTGATGGCAGCATTGTACTGACAAGCATCTTTGTGTCAAAAAGCCTAATTAAAAATCCAGCCCCACCTTTTAATAACACAGCTGAATGGATACAAATAACTTGCACAATTGCCTATATAAAATTCACCACGGTTTTGGCAGCTGAATAAAAATTGCAGGCAGATGCAATGAGAGAATAACTTTTGAGAGCACAGTAAGATTATCTTCCAGAAAAATACACTGCACTAAAAGCCATGGGACCTGAGAAATTAAGTCATGATTTCTTGCAGGATTAAGAGCAGTTTGCATCGGATAGCAGTAAGTTCAACACAGCTTTTGATCAGGCAGGACACGTAAGTGTTGCTAACATATATTTATTGATGAGTAATTCTAGAGTTTAAAGCACGTGCTGTATTTTCCATTGAAACTGAAAGTAAGAGCAAATATATCTAATATATCTAGTGCTCCTTACAAGATAGTACCTCAGCTGTGGTCAGCAAGATTTGCTTTTGGAGAGTACAAGAACCATATATGCATAAAAGTGATTTTCTGCAGTGTCCTGATCCTGATTTGCTCCAACATCTGCTGTCAGTCAAAGATTTCAGGAATTCCTTTATCCAGAACCCTCTGGAATTTATCTTTGTCCTGTTGCACACCATTTGATAGTCTAGTTCAAATGCAAACTTTTAGACTATTATGTGACTGAAAAGTATGACACAATGGAGTCATCTTTTCATTACGGAGTAGAACCAGTTCCCAGTAGATCTTGTTCCGCTGTAGACTTGTCAGGTCAAGCTTACAAAACTCAGACCTTCTTGTGCTTTTTCTTCTTAGTAAAATGGGGATAAAGATACCTTTGATATTTGTCTTGCTTATTTTGGGGTGTACAATGTATAACAACGTGATTGTCCTTGGAGGCTATAATATTACTGTCAGAGAAACAAAAAGTAGTTGAAAATCCAATCACAACACCACAGTACTAGATTTTCTCCCCTCTCTCTCCTTCTAGATTTTTAGAGTGTGGATATACAGCCCCTTTCACTGCTGCAGGTATTCCGTGACAATCAAGGGAGTCCTGGAGACCTTTGCCGTGGTATTTGACAGTGCTCGTGGCACACTTATCACTGGCATGTTATTGCAGTTGGTGTCTGACAGCATGCCCCATCTCCTAGAATGCGATTTCCTTTATGATTACATATGGCTGAAGTTGAGTACAGGAATAATGTATATGAGATGTACAGAATACTGGAAGGTAAGGGTATTTGCACATTAAGACCATTTTAAAACGGGTCTTCTTATATATGGTGCTAATTTCAATGTATGCTGCATGGGAGTTAACAGCAGGAACCAGGGGAAATGGGAAAGGCTTCTCTGAAGGCAAGTGGAGCTTTCCTTAGAAAAATTAAACTACAGATATTGTTCTGTAGCCTTGTCATTTCTTGAAAGCTACTAAGCTGCTGATCTTCCCCTAACTATTCCTCTAGCACCCTCCTCCCATTTGGGGGGCAAAGCAGCGAAGCATAGCCTCTGTGGAGCCCTCGCGAGTGTATTCAAACCCCTTATTTAACTCAGTAGCTGCAGAGAGCCCCACAAACTGTGGTGACAACAGACACGCTGCCCAATTGATCAGGAACAAAATATGGTGGGAACTCATCCCGAGGTTTCTAGGCTCCTTTTCCTGACTGGCAGCTGGGACCCTGGAACCTCTGAGGGACAAGAGCTTTGCAGGTGTCACTGAGGACATTAACCTTCTGTATCTAAGGCAGAGACTGGAAATCGGCAGGGTTTGTCTGCCCCAGAGACATAGTGACTGAAAAAAATGAGCTTTGAACCTGTTCTGGGGCTACAGAGGCCTGAGAAATACCAGGCAAATAAGGTCTTTGGAGACAGCTTTTTCTGTCCTTGGATTAGGAACAAGAAACAAAGCTTGTCACATTTGAGAAGATGAATGTGAAACATTTTGTTTTCAGTGACCTGGTAGTTTCTGCCGAATCTTTGTGCCAACAAACTTATGCTAGAAGCCTAAATATATACACTGGACTGGAGTCCACAAATCATTATATGTATTTAGGCATTTGGTAAGCGCTGCAAAGCTTAAGAAACTTCAGCTTCTAGGTCTTACTTAAAAAATGCCAAGAATATTAACCAGTCTAGTTTTTAAAGATTTTTAATCACTAAAGGATACAGATACAATCTTCAGTTCAAATTTAAGTCAGTGAGATTTTTAAGGCTTAGTAATATAGGGATTTTACACGGATAAATCCTTGACAAAATGAGGTAACTTTGCCCTTATAAACAATGATTGGAGCAGCGCCTAAATATCTGTAAAAATCTGGTCCTGGACCCTGTTAATGATTCCATTAAAAGGCTAAGTGAGTGTCTTCTTGCCCCTGAAAAGGGCAACAGACTGTGGCTATATGTAGGCAAATTCATTCTCATTGCTATGTACCCGGCTTTACAGAGGAGATTTTCAGTTATTAGTTCACTAACATCCTATAAATCACGGCTCACCTTCATGCTTCATTTGAATATTGCCGTAGCTTTCCTTCCGTGCCTTTTTCCAAGCTGCTGCTGGCCTCTGTGCCTGGACTTACGCCAAGTGTTAGGCAATTTCATCCTTAGCTGCAGACTCACTGCTGGCTGCCGCTCCTCTGCTGGTAGAGCTGTAGTAATATTGGAGCCGCAGTAGGAGGCCGCGTGTGTAGTCTGGCTGGTGAGCCGGCGTTGTGCAAACCCTGTCCTCTCTTTTGCCTTGTCGCCCCCATCTCCCTTTCCATCTTTGCAACCCTTCCGATCCGAGAGCCCTGGAAGGTGCCTGGAAAACACCATCCAAACCTGCAGTGCTGTATGAAGGAAAGTACTGGAAAGACATCATCATTGCCTGCAACTGGAATTGCTTTCTCTCTAAGAAAGCAGATAGGAGATTTTATTTCAGTGATATATATGACAATTAGAGTTTTATTTGTTTGGGTTCATTCCAGTCCATGCTAACCCACTCTGGGACTGGGGGATTTGGATTTGGAGTCAGGGTACCAAGCCCGAAAAGGTGGGCAGGTGGTTGTTTAAGGCAGGTAAATACTTAGCTGTTGTTTAACTAATGCCTTATGAGGAGCATGTATGAATGTTTTCTGGCTTAGGGAACAGATATTCTCCAAAACCAGACAGTATTGCTTATCTTCTTCAGAAGAACTCAAATGAACCCTATGGTTTACATAAAATCTTCTTATATCCAGGGAAATTAACCGGTACTATACACAAAATGTATATATTCTCACTCCTCTCACCCTGTGCAGGTTCAGCTGTTATTGGTATTTATTCCCCAAGTCATGTGATACAAGACATGAGACAAGTGCCATAGACACGTGAGCAAAGCGTCAATGTTCTGGCTTACAACAGGGATTTTCACCAGATTCTCACTCTCCGCTCTGGTTCAATACTGAAGGTGACTCTAAGTTGCTACCATAAGAAAAGTTTCCTTTTTTTATTACAAATAAGTTACTGGGTAAGTAGATAAGTGATTAGTGTTTATTATTCAAAGTGTTGCTTTTGTGGCTATATCTGTGCTCATATTCTCCAGGGAAGCGATAACCATGATGAATTAACTATTTGGGTTCAGGAGGATTACTTCTCTTAGGTAACTACTTGCCTGATCTGCACTGACATAATTGCACTGCGAGCACCAGGCAGATCGAGCCAGGCTTTGGAGGTACTGCATTTAGCTGTAATTTTATTTCCTTTGGCCGAACAGGTACACTTCAGCTGTTCCTGCAATGGATTCTTGCAAGTATAGCAATAGTAGTGAAAGTCCATTGGCTATCTACTAGGAAACGCGTTAACTGCCATGATGTCAGGCTCTGCATCCAATCAATCATTTGTGCAAGCACTATTATATATTATTTTTCAATTCAGAAGGCATACCTGATAAGCTTCTCTTTAAAGTTTAGGAAGTGCTGGAGTCCCGGTCAACTTATTAGAATATAAATGTGTACTTTAGACATTCCATGGATTGGTATAAAACACAGAAAAAGTCACTTTGTAAAAACAGAACTGTGTAAAAGATGCTGCTTTTAGATAAAAAAGATTCCTTCACTAACACTGAGAAGTTTCATTGGCACATACAGCGTGCCTAAACCATAAACCCTGACTTTTTATCCTCCTGTTTCGCTTCTTATTCTTTTGTCTAATCTGCTTCTCTTTGGCTAGCAGTTCTGGAGCCAATTAGCTGACCTCCTGCAGATCCTTTCCTCTTCCCAGTAATTTCCCAGAACATGTTGTTCTGAGTCTTAAGGATTTCAGGTCATACCGTGAGGGAGTAGGGTTGCATGTAATAGCCAATTAACAAGAAAAATGAAGTGATGGAGATCACTTTTCTGTCACTTTATCGCAGCTCTGTTCATGTTGAAACATTAATGAAAAGATTAAACCTGCCTATTAACTTTTCCATTTGCATTTGAACCACTAAAAAGTAGCTGCCATGCGAGTGTCAGAAAACCCACAGATGAATAAAATGAATTACTGGTGTAATTAACAGTGTGACAATGATCATCAGAGGCACTGAGGACCTGCAGTTTTCATCAGCCGTTGATGGGGTTGAATGGCAAGATCTGTAGGGAGAGACAGCACCTCTTACCGGGCCAGATGGTGATGCGTGCCGTTCCGGCGGAGAAAGGGTGGTTTGTGTAAAGGTTTATTCATTTTATACACTCGGTAAAGGTGTCATTTCTCACTGTAAAAGGTGTAATACTCACCCTGCCTTCCTTAGATCACAGTGGCTACAACACCATTACGGTTTCAAGATAGTTTTGGGCGCTTGGTGCTGCAGAAAGTCAGATCCAGACAGTGCACGTGACAGGAGTGGATACTTCGTAAATCCAGCTGAATCTCAGCTGCCCCATCACAGAGACCAAACTTTGTGCTGGTACATCATTATAAGGCATTGCTTAAATTCCCAAAAGGATTAGGTAATGATTGGATAAGGTTGTTCCTGTGATTTTGGACTAAATTTCTGTGAAAAGCCGCATTTTGATATTCAGCATAGAAATTATAGCTCAAACCATTTTGTCTAGTTGGATTTCTTTGCTTTTTTCACTGTAGAAACTCATTATATTTAACAACAGTCTCTCCAACTTAACAAGGGTCTTTCTCATAGCATACTAAATAGAGCCTCCCCTTGCCAGAACGGCTTCTCTGGGGAGAGGGACATTCTCAGGGAAATTACACTAGGATTTCATTAAAAGAACATGGTAGAGTGCTATTTTAACAGAGAACCTATTTCACGGGATGTGAAAATTTGCTTTTGGAGATATCAGTGTTTCTCCGATTACACTGGAACACATTGTGTGATGAGTTTTAGGGGATGTAGTATGAATAATTGTCATCTTATTTTTTTCAGGTCCGGGACCTAGAAACGGGATATCCAATATATCAGATTGAAGATGTCAATGGGCTGAAGACTGGAGTGACCTGTGCAGCCACTGAAATAAATGGGGTTTGTCTTCTACTGGGGCACGTGATGGTAAAGCAGTTAAATAATTGCCTCATTTTTATTATATTTATTTAAGATGACATATTACATGAGCAGACAGAACTCTTTGCCTTGACTGTCTCAGTGACAGAAGAATGAATTTTGGCTTTCTTCCACAGGGGGGGGAAGTATGCACAGCTGTCAGTCTGAAGGAAAGGGGGGACGTATCTCAGCTGGGTTTTATTTGATAGGTGTTCATAGAAAGGTGAATTTTGCCTGCTTGGGCTCTGGTAATTTGCTAGGTATTGCTCTCTGGAAGACTATCTTCAAAGCTTTTGGTCTGAAAAGGCATTTCCTTATAGGATTTAGGACCTAGATCTGTAACTAAATAGCTGCAGATGGAGAATGGTAGGTTTTCAGTTTTGTATCTAAGTATCTAAGCTGAATTTTATAGTGTCGACAGGCTGTGCACACTATGTGTGTGTGTGTGTATATATATATATATATATATATATATGCATGTTTCCTGATTTTTTCACGTGTTATTTTCGGTGCATCAGTTTTAGGTAATGTGACAAGACCTCTTCAATACACAAGTGCTACACTGAATTCTGCAACAAATTTTAATATTTTTGTAATTTGTTAACGTAACGGAATAATTCTTCTCACATTCAGATGTTCAAGAGTGTACACCTCTGAAGTGTTAAAATATATAAAATATGTGAAAGCTACCTCACGTAAAAAGGAGATGGCCCTTTCCACGCAGCATACTGGCTAATGTTTCTTGT
The DNA here is from genome assembly GCF_015220075.1 of Falco rusticolus. NCBI lineage: Eukaryota > Metazoa > Chordata > Aves > Falconiformes > Falconidae > Falco > Falco rusticolus. The sequence continues at coordinate 6,121,462 of NC_051192.1, read as the reverse complement.
TTGTACGTGGGAGCAGAGACCACACCCTTTATAGATCTTAAGAGGATGACAGGTGAATCAAGTCCTACAAATTGAAGTCATATGTAATAACTGCTTCACTTCAGATAATGCTGTAGCTCCTTCCCTCCACTAGTTGCGTGGACAAGTCCAGCCACCAGGTCCCTCTGCCCCTTGCTGTAGCTCAGCACCTGAAGTCTCCTGTCTGACAGCTCCCACTCATCTTGCTCTCCGACTCCTTTAAAGTAAAAGATTTAAAATATTGTTGTTGTTATTGACGGTGTTTACCCTGTTTAAAGAGTCCAGAAACAGAAGATGGGTAGTGGTCTATTGTCCTGGGCTGCAGCATAAAATAGACATGGAAAAAAGATGGAAAAATGGTGGGGCTAATGGTGAAGATGTTTTCTGCTAAGTTCTGTGCCCCTAAGGGTGCTGTTACAGCTTTTGAAAGACCAGTGACCTAGCTCTGAACCTTCAACTGGATTTTCTTTTTTCTCCATTCCCTATTTGATCCAGTTCAAGTTTCTGACTCTGAAGCACAGGTTACTGCTGAAAGTTCATTCCCTTTTGTTTATCTTTCTCATTTGTGTGTAGGAACAGTGAAAATCTGGAAGTTTGAAAGTGAGCAGGACTTTAAAGCCTTGCCTTTGGCCCAGCACAGCAAAAATGAGTGTCATCTGCTGAAGACAGTTTCCCTGAAGGCTAATGAGAGCCGACATGCACTTCTGGTTTTGGAGCAGAGTGGGAAGATGAAAATCATTCAGGTTTTTCAAATATACTTTATTTTTTTTTCTGATTTCATTTGGTAGCTCCTAATTTTTTGTGGCAAAATAGGACTTTTTCATTAATTAGTAGATAAACGAGAAACTGTCAAGGAGCAATCCACTTTCTGCATGTCATCAAATCAGCTTTCTGCCTTTCCATCTATGTGCCAGTATGTTCATTAGTCCATTGCTGGTTTTCAGCATTCTGATCATTTCTTTCCTTGCATTTGCTTTTCTGTTTGTGATGTTCCAGTAGTTACAGATCCTTTAAAGTAAAAGCTTTAAAATATTGTTGTTATAGGGAGTGTTTACCCTGTTTAAAGAGTTTCTAGTTCACCAGCAGCTGAGACTGGTTAGAACTATTCCTACAAATCCTGTTGATGTATTTAGTGCCTGCGCACTGGTTAGAGCCCTGCTTGGTAACAGCACGCGGGTCTAGGGCCGTGTTCTCCTGAGGCAGCTGTACCTTCTGCTCCTTCACCACTGCTTTGCAGCCGTAGCACGCTCCTCGGGCAGTGGCAGGCACAGCATCACCTTCCCAGGTTCCGGACACTGTCCTTCGCTGCAATCACTGCCCCAGCCCAGCAGCTGAGCCCTCGCTCGGGAATTGCTGACCCGGGTGTCCCGTCACTCGCATGCCATAGAGGATGCACGGAACATTCACTAGCAGGAGGCTCCCATGGTTCAGAATTCAGTTTCACAAACCTCAGAGGCCTCAGACTTACACAAGTCTGTTATTCTGAAGGTTTTTGACTGCAGCCTAATATCCCTCTTGGTATATTTTCCTTCTGTGGAGGGTAGGTGACTATGGTATTGTCCTGCAAAAACCCTTCAGTATGGGAGAATTTTTTGGCTGAAGGATTTTATTTTTTTTCCCCAAAAAATACTAATTAAGACCGTGGCTGCTTAAGAACTGATACAAAGAAACAAGACAGTAATAAATCAGATTTATTTGCACGGCTTGATTTTTAGAGTCTACTCTCTGTTCCCTTCAGCTAAAATTAACAGGATGCATTTGGAATTCACAATAATTATGGTTTCATTTCTCAGACAAACTGTGTTTCTGAAGCATTTTCTTCCTCAAATTGGAATGTTCTACTTGGGACAAAATTCTCCTTCTGAAACTTTAAATTCACTATGTGCAAGGGACAAAGGTTGTGGGGGGAAGTATTAAGTTTAACTAGACAGATGATACCTCTAAGAGAAAAAAACACACAAGCTCTCATCTTGGTAAATAATTTATTACCTTTGAGCATCCTGCTCATAAAAAGCTTTTTTATACAGGGTTTGCTTTTGATATTTAGATTTTTCTGAAATGCTAGTCACACCAATTGCCCCCCATGTTATTACTGAAATTGTTAGATCATTCACTCAGTGTAAATATATCCCTTGCCAAACAGGTTGGTGAGGAGTTGAATCTCCTCCAAGTCTCTCTGAAACTAAGTATATCAATACTGTTTCATGTAGTTGCAGAACTACTTTTTTATACAGATGTTTCAGTGATGGTGAGAAATGCAGGTAGTTGTTGTTATTATTATTTTTAGCTTTTTTAAGAGGCTCTGGATATAGTAGCTAGCAAGGTGAACTTGAGTAGCACCCCAAAACCGGTTCATCCTTTGCAGGAATCTACTACAGATCTCTCAATTTTTAGTCCTTCCTCCGAGGTATTTCTTGTTTGATACACTTAACATCGTAAGATTTACTAAAATCTTAATCATTGCTTCATTCTGGAGTTCAAGACATCTATGAAAACAGTAGAAAACCTCAGGAGCTGATTTCAGTAACACTTCCCAAAATGGACAGAAATACCAAAGTTAAAGCAGAAACTAAATACTGAAGTGAATTTCTTTCAGTCGGGAAAACAATGAAGGTAACTCCTGGTAGCCTCTAGGCACATGGAATCAGTTCTAGGGGAGGAATCAATGACTCAAGGCCACGGCTGAACTGTGGCGGCTTCTTCTCACGCAGTTGGAACAGGCACCAGTTTTGCTGGTATGTTAGGTATGAACTGGGGGCGAGCAACGTTAATAAAACAAGCAGCTATAACTAAAGAGACAACTTACTTTAAGGGGGTAGTTAGAGGGAATGAAGCCAAGAGCTCACTCTGAACTCCTCAGCTGGACAGCTTCTAATATCACGGTAGGTAATTTAAAGTGAGCTGCAGGATCTCTGGCTGGCTCTTCAGTTTGCAGGGTAGGCATATGCTAGGTGATACCTGCAACAGTTTTTGTGGTTTGGCACAGAAAACAAGCTTTTGACACACACACTTGCAGATAATTTCCTTATTAATAGAGAAATCCTTTCCTCTTTCATTAAGTCAATTATTTTAACAGAGTAACCCAGTCCAGACCTATCTATATGTCACATGGGTGCTTCCTGAGGCACTGTCGTTTCCATGAAGGAATCCAGTTGTGTCTCTGTCACTGAAGCCTGACACCTTATAAACACATGATTTTTTTTCTGAATATTCAGCTGCTGTCTGACACCAGTTCTCTGGAGAGTGACACAGAGAAGCACTTCAAAATTCCACATCTTTTGCAGAAGATTAGAAAGTAAAATGTTTACTGCGCCCTCAATGATTTCATCTTTTAGCCACAGGATAGGAACCAATTAAGTATTCCAAACTTTTCTGTACATTGAAGGTCTAAGATAAGTCATGCCAGAAAGTGATAGTTTCTAAGGGCTGTATCTACTTATTATTCTGTTTCACGGTTGTTGCCATGATTAAGCAGCTGCTGTGAACACACACTTCACATTCCTGCACAAAACAGTAAGTTGATGTTCTTGTATAAAGCCTGGAAATGAAATGTCATTCGCCGCTACAGCTGGAGTGACCTTCCGTGGTGGTGGCACACAGACATCAAGCTGGCTGTTACAGTGATTCCATTTTCTCTTCTAACTGCTTTGGTAAAATACAATGTTAAATTTCTCTTTCAGTGTTGACCAATTTAACTTGAATATTCCATGAGACCTGGGTGGTGTTTCGTATAATTTACCTAGATCTGTAACAGATCTGGGTGATGCTTCTGGAAGGCCATTCTCTCTCTGTTCAGCAACTTATTCCTTTAACCTGATTCCAGCATCTCCACTGATACCTGCTCCTGATTAATCTTCAGTTCTTGCAGCTGTTTTTACATGCTCTAATTGCAACTGTGCTGTAGGGAGCAGGTCAGGATGGCAGGTGGAGGGCCCTGTCCCGGGCAGCAGGGAGTCTCCCGGTACTATCCATCACTCCCTGCTTCCTTCTGGTGCTTCCGTGAAGAGCAAATACAACAGTATCAGTTGTTGTAGACACTGTTAATTTAGGCATTTTGTTAAATCAACAGTTCAAATATTTCACACTGTAGTGTCCACAGTGTTCCTACTCTTTTTTTTTTTTTTTAATGTTTTTTTGTAGATTTTTGTACCATCTGTGAGGATGAAGCATTTTGATGTTTTAAAAGTAGAAGGATGCAGTTTGATAGCTACAGGAAGTGCAAATGGTGCAATAATTTTGTGGGATTTTGCATCCGCCTCTGTGAGATGCCTATAAATATTGCTTTCATGGGGGCGTTTTGATCTCCAGTATTCATACAAACTTTTCAAATGGCACAGCAGAAATCCTGAGATACCTGGCTATAAAGGGTGATGGATGGACAAACAGGATTTAAAGTAGCAGTTTATGTGCCCCCCACTCCCTCCCATTTCAGATGGCTTTGCTGCCTCGTCCTGACATTGCAGGTAGAAGCGATCATTTGGGGAAGGGATGATGCAATTAAGAATAATGTGTTAGCATAACTCAGCACTGCCACTCTCACTATGTAAGTCACCCTGTCACTGACTAGAGGCTGCTACTGAGCTGTAGGCACATCCTTATTTTGGATGTTTCATGTTTGGGAGGACACCTGGAAATAACGCTACTTCAGATGATAACGGCAGATGAGTGTCGGTATCAGTGGCTGTACCCACAAGACTACAAGCCACATTCAGCAAGGAGAAATCTCAAGTGATGTTGGAGGTTTGGGAGTAAAAATCTTTCACAGAAAGAAACAAGAAGTGAGCATAGGACGGTTCCAGATATTCTCATGCGGATTAGGCTGCTACACCAGGGAACTGAACAATGACATGTCTGGTTAGACCGAGTGGAGCAGCACGGCAGTATTTCTGTGTTGGTGATGGAACACATGCCTCTGAAGTGTCCTACCCCATAGTCTCACAGCATCCTTCATGTGTAAAATTGGCATGTTTGTGAGAAAGTGAGCTGAGTTTTTCTGTACCAAGGGAAATAATCAAAACTGAAATGCAGTTCTGGCTGTGACGACTCCTTTGCTTTTGTCTCCCCATATATGAGGGAGGTAATTCACGTGGAGGCATGGAGGACAGGAAAGTCAGTGCTTTGTAAGTAGACACTTAAGGTTTGTAAGAACCAGGGTTCACACGACTGGTTTGAATGCCAGAAGCAAGGCACTTTTCTAACATTAACTTAGCTAGGTAACTTCAACAGAAGTTACTTTACTTTTCTCTTAAATGCTAATTCTTAAGAAAATACTTGGCTGAATGAAATGTTCATCATTCCATGAGGCTTCTGTATTTCCTGGTACAGGCACGTTCTGTACCTACTCCTCACTGGCATTTATCCACTAGAACTGATTAACTGATTCTGAAAAACTGTGTCTAAAACTTTCAGGTGACATGCATTCTGGGAAATGAAATGTTTAAATTTTTAGATCACAAATAAAGTCTGCAATTTTGGGGGGGAATAATACGCAACCCATCTGACACATCCTGTACAAACATCTTTCTTTTCAGGTGTCAAATTAATGAAGACAGCCAGGCTTTGGTTCTTCAAGCACCTGGAGTCAATGCCGTGTTATTCCTTGTACATGGTGCTTTGTCTTTGAGGTAACTGTGCATTTTATCTTCCCTCATGACAGGCACAGTGATTTGGAATTCTGTTGTAGTAAACTGATGTAATCTTTGTCCAAGATACCTGATATAATTGAGATGTTCTTTGTATTTCATCAAGTCAAGTTCAAACAGTTAATTGGCTTTCCCATCCTTAAACTTTTGTAATGCTTATCAATCCATATATGCTCTTTTTTTACCACTCCACTGAGTTAACCTTTTATCCTCTGAATGACCTCATAAGTCGCAATTTTGTTGAAGAATTCACCTTTTGTCAGGTATCAGTTTTCCTGTGTACTGTACCTTCTCTTCTTTGATTCTTATCTCTGTGAGATAACTGTGGCAGCATGCATTTTTTTTGTTTCAAACCTGATCCAATCCTCAAGCTATTAATACTCTCAGCAAAGAAAGAGAGGCAAGCTCACTGAAGTGTGCAGCCTCAAGTCATCTTAAAGCAAACTAGAAGCTGGCATAGGTTGGTAGTGTTGGGTGGAGAACAGAATTCTGGACAAATTGCTCATTTTGAGAGAAAGTCATTGCACCTGTAACATAAGTTACAGAAGTTACATGTAGCATAAGTTAAGAAGTGCCTCTCTTCCAATGGATATGCAAAGGCAATGGCAGCCAAAAGGACTCAGTATGGCTTAAATACTTACGCGGATTTAAAGTCTTAAGCAATTAGGCAGGTTTTTTGCTCTCCTGAATCGTAAGAATGGTTAATGGTCTTACGTTGCTTTAAAACCTTCAAGTAGCTTATGCATTTACCGCACTCCTACACGTAGCAGTGCCATTTAATTGAACATAAATTTACTTTTTGATGTTATAGTTTAATGATTAGTTTAAGAAATCCTAGATAAATTAAAAATGTGGTGGTTCCAATTAAAAAATAGAATTTTTAATAAATCAAGAAAAGTTCTGATTATGCTCAAGCAGGAGGATCCTACAATGACTTCGAATCATATAATGTTAGAAAGTTTTGGATGTACTGGTAAGGCACCTGAATGAATTTGACTGTGATCATATATACACACACAGTGTCCAAGAACGCTAACAAGTTTTTCAAATCAAACACTGAAAAATTATGAAGTCATGGCCACCTGTCCAAATTTAAGTGGGTTACTCCAGCTGCATACTTTCTATATGGGTTCTACGTTATCCCAGTTATTCAGATACTCTTACCCAAAACAGAGCAGCTGTGACCTTGGTGTAAGTTATGTGGCAAGACCCTCTCACGAGCACAGTCAGAACTCTCCTTGACTCAGAAACACAAACATTGAAGACCACATCCAAATAATTTTCCTGAGTTTCTTCCACAGAATCCCATTTCTGAGAATTTTCTTAACAGATTGAAAATGAGTTTCTATAATTAACTGAAAACTACTTGCAGAGCAAAATGCTGTGTAAAGTGAAATGGAATAAGCCACTGGCGTGTACTGAAATCTTCCCCTTCATTTCCTGAGGGTGAACACCAGTGTTAATTTTGATTGACTATGGATTTAATTTGCTCAAAACTCCTAACAGGAGAGGTTGGCTGTGTAATATGCAAATACCTCCTAGTTACTTGGATAAATTTCTAAAACACTAGAAGTCTAAAAGTCTGACCACTACAGGCACTATTTTATTATGCTTTATTACACTGGATGATGTTGATTTCCAGATAGCAAACAGTATCTTCAAGAATGTCAGTGATCTCCAACAATTTCTTTCACACAGGAAAATTAGTTCCCTGCCCTCTACTACTGCAAGGAGCGATGGCAGTGCCATCCCAGAGCACGAGGGCAGTTCTTTGAACCTACATAAGGTGGGTACAGTGGCTTCATGGATTCAGTAGCATTCAAAACAAATTTCTGTTTTCCTTTTGGTTTCGGTTTTAAAATCCCGTAGCTTACTAAAATCCCTTCGTAAAGCCATGCACAAAATTAAATAGCAAGAGTTACAGAGAAATGAACTTCGTTCACCTAAGCTGAATGAGGCGGGGAATTAAGAATACATTCTGTCAGTCAGCTGGCTCTGGATACATGGAATAGCTGACTATCGAAGTGTTCGTCGGGTGCTTATGACTAGCAATTCTGACTTTGAAATGGGGTATAGAAGAACTCAAAAGGGAAGGTAAAATAGATAAATCATGAAGTACTTGAAGAAAAGTGGAACCACATCTACCTTGCAGCCACACTTGCTTAGATACATCTCTCAAATGACAATGATAATATTTTTTTTTTTTTAATTTACCATCAAGATGCTAGTGTCTCTGTGTATTTTTACTAAGGATAGCATTATGATTTTTATGACACTTTTTCCCCTTTTATGCCAGAGGAACATGCTGTATTTGCAGAGTAACAAATCGCAAGTAGGCAAAAAGAGGAAAATCCTGCTACCTCTCAAATTCTTTCCGTCATGTTGTTTCAGCAGAGCATGGCACTTCCATAGATTCCCAAGTAGACACAGGCCTGTCATCCACAAAATAAATTATATAATACCTTGTGCTATGCAGTTGTCAGAATAACAAAATGGATAGGCATCTGCAGCTCAAAAAGATCCCTAGAAGCCCAACACATCACACCTTGTACAAATCAATAGATAGGATAGATTGAAGTGGCTTGTCCTCTTCTAAGATACCTCAGACACTCGTGGCTGCATAGTTTTTCCTGCCTTAATTGACTTGGCAATTTTTGAGTCCAGTATACTGATTGCTGTCAGCCTCGAGGATCCTCACAAGCCTATATAGCAAGGCACATATGAAGGACTGTGACAATTCTCATGCTGAAGATGCAGATGGGAGTAACTGCTGTTGCTATTTATGCGTTTTGTCCGTCTTTGATCAAGGCAGTCACAAGACTCAGTTCTGAGTTAAACTGAGATCTAGGTTACATTCACGTGGCTGTAAGTGATCACTTTGCTTCTTCTAATAAATCAGTGCCATTCAGCCAAATTTGCCTTTAGCATGCTCCTAAATTCCAATTAATTTCATTTGTGATTTGTTCATCTGTGATTTTGATTCTCTCCAGATGAAATATTTCTTGTTTTCACTCAGTGCTTCCAAAACTGAATGGAAATTGGGGCAATATTTAAATCCTTCAACTAAAACCAATTAAGTTCTTAAAATAATTTCAACTAGAGAACTGTTCTGTACTTAGACCCAAGTTCAGTTTTCTAATTCTGTTACATTTTATTCCTTGCTTTTAGGAAGATTTAGAAAGTGAGGAAATTAATACTCAGATAAAAAAAGGTATGGAAGGATGTTTTTCATTCTCTTTCTTGTTGATCCACGAGTTCTGCCCAGATTACTATAGAAACTGAGTTTGTCAGTTTGTCTTGCAAACTGTCTTTTGAATAATTGGGATACCATTGGTATGTGGATAACACACCTAAACATCTGCACCCTCCTGATCTGCAGTTATATCCCAAAAGCCAGGCCAGGATGCAGGATATGCAAGGGCTTCATTGCTGGTTTTCCTAAATAGACACGACACTGAAAAAATGAAAACCTTGAAGGATGCGGGAATGACAACTTTACACACTTTCCCTAAATATTTGAACAATGGATTATTAAAATGGTATAGCAAGAGCCAACTTGAGATAAGTATGAGTGAATGGCCTCACAGGCATAATCTTCAAACGCAGGTGAAATTTTAGAAGGAAAAATCTTCCCTATAGTACAAAAACAACAGAACAAGAGAGCGCCAAGTGCTTAAGAGTTAAAGCTGTGCAAATGGAGTCAGTGAATTTGCAAGAAGCCAATTCTCTAGAGTCTTTTGAACCCTTTAGACATCCTCTGCTGGAAAGCAGACTTTTTCAATAACAAGAAATTTGATTATCTGAAACGTGGATTTAAGCTGAATTTCTTTGGCAAAGAAAAAATGCCCCAAAACCAGAATATCCCTAAGCCTTGTAGCTGCCCAATGAAACAGACACCCATGTTAGATCCTGCATCCACTGAATGCCTATTTCACCGAGGACCTTCATGGGACCCCCCAGCATCTCCGACTCTGGGGAAGCCACAGCAGGAATTCAAACAAAGGTTCTCTGTGACCACCACCTTGTGTTTAACAAAAGTTTTGAAGTAAGTATACAAATCTCTGATCCCAGAATTATTAAGTGTCATTCAATTACTAAACCTCACCTTATTGCTGAATTTATAGTAATCTCCAGAAGCCTCCTGCAGAGACTGCAGAACTGCCTCTCAGCCACCCTGGTGACCATTGCCTTGCACTCCTCCACTCTCACTGGTGCTTGCTGTTTCGGTAAAATCTGTTGCTCTGCTCTAAACAACGTTCCCCCACACCATGGAGCAATAGTTCAGGCTGGTTTAGATAAGATCATGAAGATTGTTCTGATTTCTTTTCAGCTGTCTCTTATCCATATCTGTAATGTTTTCAGAGTAATGCCATCTCAATGAAGGAGTTTATTTTCAAATTTAATTTTTTTCCTAGTGTTATGCGATTTCTGTGCATTCAAAAGCAATACTAAAAATTGTTGAGAAAACGTATGATCATTTGTGTTCCAAAGCAGAAGGCACAACTAGGTCTAAGAACATCCAGTACTTGAAGGTGAATGTACAGTTATCCAAAGCTGTAGCAGGACACTCACCAGTACTGGCTTCTGCTCATGAACATGGTTGTATCTGCCTAGGGAATATTTGGGTAGCTATTTGAATGTCTTTGGGATGGGGTAGGACCATTAAGAAGATAATTCTACTAGTCTTCAGAAACATGCTTTTTAACTAGCAATTGCAGCAGCAGATATTTTATTGCATTTTTGGGTTAATAGGTTCTTCCATGGATGTAAATTAGTTCTGCTTTAATAACTGTAGCAGGGAGTAATGACAAGTGGAAAAATGGAAGAATCATGATTTGAAAAAATGATAACGAAAATTCACTATAAATTTACGTTAAAGTCTAGAACTTAATTTTTCACACACAACATTTACCTTCTAAGAAAGGATGATGATAAGCAAGTGTCCTACTCTCAGAAGAGGAAGAATATGTCTGGAACATTGCACAAGCCAGCTAGCACTAGTAGGGTAACAAATCAGGAGAGAATAATATCCTAACACACAGTGTCTACAGCTGTAATCAGCTTGTAAAGCCAGGCATGCAACAGAATGCTGATGACTTAGTTGTCCTATCACCTCAGATCTGTAAGGCTCTATTCCAGAAAACTTTACTCTAACCAAGAGATACAGAGTAAATACAGCAAGAAGGGGGAGTACTGTGATATGGCTGGGTAATGTTGGTCCTTGTGGCAGGCAGTGCCCACAACACATCAGCCATGTAAGGCTTTAACAGGAATCCCAGCAGAAGCAAGTCATAGGGAGAATTTTTCAGAAAGGTGGTGATGCAGCTTTGATGTTTTATGCAAAAATAGAACACGATGGTGAATGTCCCCAGGCGCAGTAGGTGTGGGCTTTGCTGGGTTTTGTTGTCTTTACAGTTGATGTATTAGTGTGCTTAGATTCCTGTAAGGACCTCCAAATTCAGCTGACGGTGATGTCAACGTGGGCATGATTGGCATGCATTACATGGATGACACAGTCAAGAATCTCCTCATCACTCTCCCTTACTTCCTCCCAGACCTAAAGAGGCAGTAAGGCAGAGTCTACTGGTGCTTACTTGAAAAATAGAAGTTGGTGAAGGAGACTTCATGGGCCCATTTGCAGCAAGAAACAACATCTCAGTAGCAAATGAGATGCATACTGGTGATATTCCACAGCAAATGAGAGGTAAATGGTGAAGCAGGGATAGGTACAGCTAGACTGAATTGCCTGGAAAGTGAAACAGCTTGTTCTTTTGATGCAGGAGAGAGAGCAGTCCAGAAGAATACACCCCAGCTACCTTGGTCATTCAGTCATTTAGCAGCTTTCTGAATACATGAGCCGAGTAATATTGAATAGATCAAATAGATCAAGTGGCACTCAGCTTCTGATGCATCGATTATTTTTTTTTATGTTATTATAAAGAGAAATATGTGTTTATTTATTTGTTTGTTTATTTTATGGAAACAGTGAAAGGACTTGTGCCATATTCAAAATATCCTTCCGTTCCTCTGACAGCACTATGTACAGGCATCTCCACTAAAATGCTTTTGGCAGGCAGTAAGAGTGAGTAACGTGTTAAGTCATTCTGTTCAGGACAGTCTGTAGGGCCACAAAATATCATGCTGTAAATGTGCCAGAAATATGGAAATGAAGGTCCAAATGCTGCCAAACTTTCTGCATTAAAGCTATAACTAAATAATTGAAAAAGGTATTTTCTAATATGAAAGGATGGTAGATTAAAGCTTCGTGTTAATAGCATTATCAGTAGAATTCTTTTCATAAAAGACATTACAATTTTCTTCACTCACAAGCCTTGCATATACTTTCCATCTGAATTACTGTATTAATACCAAGGGCAAAGATTACTGCTAAGAACAAGCAAAAATTTCATATCTGATGTAAAAAAACTAAAAAAAAAACCCTGCAGCTTCCACTGGACCATGATTCAGACCCTGATATGGAGTGTGCAGTAATGGCTTCAGCAGTTTGCTGCTATATAAGGGAGGAAAGCACATGTGGTCTCTGCAAGCAGTTCGTTGTTAGACTTTTAAATTCACACCAAATCTGACTTTCAATTGGCAGAAAGTCCAAGAGTTTATCTGCTGTCTAATTCTTCTCCAAACCTTTAGAATCAGCCTGGCAATTTTCCTCTTCTGCATCTCTCATATGAGATTGCTGTCTGTTACTGTGTCACTTTGCTTCTAAAATACCTGTTAGAACTCTTTCCTGCCACCTGCCTGCTCTTATGCGGTCAGACGCTGGATGGAGTAAGTTGGGGGGTTTCCCCCATTTACTTCAAAACTGAGCTGTAGCTTGACGTTGATGCTGAAAATGAGGAGGAATTTCCACTCCCCACTGACTCAAAGCAGTAAATGGGTCCAGGAAGGCAGCATGCACTGAACAGGACTTTAATTAGTTGTGGAAAAGTATCTACCCTATTACCAATCATCTGATACTCTCCCTTTGTCCTTTCGTGCCTGTGCCGCTGTGTATTTGCTTTTCATGTTTTCCTCACTCTTCTCTTTTATCTGCAGTGCTACTGCCAATTCCGTGTTCCCGTTACAGATTTTTCCTTGTTACGAAAAGGTCAACTTCTCTGTCAGCCTCCTTGCTGGCTTGCAAATGTACAGCCCAAGAAGCCAGTGACCACTATAGAAGGTGGGATTACACAAAAGATTCCTCTGTCTAGTAGTGGAAACGAGAGATAAGAGGCAACTTCATCAGGAAAGAGGAAGCCTAGGCGGGAAACTGAGCAGTTGTGGGTCACAAGGAAAATGGCTCTTCGGTTCTAGCGTCACGTGAATGCACTAAAAGGTTGTAAAACATTAAGCTTTCACTATGTATGAAATTAATCCAACTTTGTTTTACCAGGACTGAAAACCAGTTTAACCCCCGGGAAGCTCTCATACCTACTTCGTGCATCTTGACAGGATGACTCTTAGTTTTCACTCATGTCATTTAAGAAAAAACTGTTTTTTCCATTTCAAACCTATCCAGGCAACATCACATTGTCCACAAAGAGTATATATATATTTCTTTGCATATTAATGAATTGTCCATTATATTCTACTCTGTGCTTGACAATGAGATACTGACATTCACCTTAAAGTAACTTTCACTGACTTGTAATCTTTGCTTCATCCTGCCCAGTGCCTACCAAGAGCATGTCGTAGCAATGACTGCAATGGTTTAATTGTGAATGTGTACCATTAATGAAATATATTGATGTTTTTGCTTTTTTCTTTCTTAACCAGAGGGACATATTATGATATCATGCACTAGAGCATTGCCTCATTCTTAGAGGATCAACAAAACAGTAAAAATGTAAAGAAAAATCTGACATATTTTCTTTACTTGAACAGTGTACCAAGATAAGACAAACAGAGAAAAATGGATTCAGAGCTCTACAGGGACTAAAAGTGTTTCCTGCACATAAAGGTCATGTCTTCAGCTTGAAATAATAACTTGATGCTGTGAAAAATGAGACAAACAGAAGTAAAATATTGTTAGCATTATTCCCTTGTGTTCAAAGAGGCTACATTAAGAATTAATTTATCCATGTCCCCTGAGTGGTGTTTCTGCCACATACCATTTGCAGGCTGTTTTGTGGCGGGATTGCTTTCACACTTCTTTTAATTTTCTAAAAGCCATGCTGATAAATCCAGTAAACTAACAACCATGGTGGCACACAGAACTGCCCGAAACGTGGCTGTGTTGCTTTTTGCCTCAGAAAATAAAGGAGGAGCTATACTGGAGGGCACACGCTACTAAGTGGTTGACTTATTCCATGAAGAGGAGAAAAATGTGGTAGTGACAGCACATATTGATGGTCCAGTCAGGTACAAAGATGACTAATATTTCTTACAGCTATGGTAAATCAGTTGAACTGCCTCCAAAGTCCCTCTTCTTGCTGGACTTGTATATAGGCTAGAGCAAATAAAACACAACATTGGGTGTATTTTCTGTTCTAATTTTTCAATGCAACACTTCCAGGTTTTTCAGGAAGTCAGACTGTTGCAGACTGTCATTTTCTTTCAGCAAGGTGATCTTGAATGCATAGGTAACAGCCCCATCATTTAAGAAATGACCTCCTGTTCTAATCCTGTCTCAGCTTTCAATACTTGTTAAATTGACACGGGTCCTAAGCATTGCATCTACTCAATGCTTATGCAATTAAACCATTGCAGTCTGAAGATGCTTTGTAGACAACTGTAATTCTCTCTTGGCTAACAAGTACATTTGAAGGGGTTTCTTTTGGTTTTTTGGGAGAATCAATGAGCAAATTTTGTGTAAATCCTGCTCTGGTGGCAGCACCTTACTGTTAAGAGCAATTCAGAATAATGGTGCTTTTACTCCTCAGTTTTGTAATTATAAAGATGAACTGTTTGTTTTCTGATTTTTATGACATCCTTCTAATATTTTTTACTCTCAACTTCAATCTCATGGATTTTTGTCTGACAACTAGCATACTGAACTCTGGAACAGTGCTGCAGAAGTTGGTAACGTAGACAGATATTCTCCCACTTTCGTACCCCTTCTATAAGTATCAGTTTTTCCTTTCTGTCCTTTGGCGCTGCTTCTACTGTGTCTGTAGGCTCTGGCTTGCCACAAATAGATACTATCTTCGTTACTTTGGACAACCCAGGAAGTCTGAATTATCAGATACCAGTTGGTTGATTTTACCTTGTGATGTTAATAACTTTCCTACTATAATTAAAGAGAAAGGGAATCCCATGGAAAAGAAGTCTGAATATTCTGTCATGCTGGACAGGGACAAGTAAGATCTCATACTTGTACATACATGGATGACAGGGGGAGCTGTTCTAAAAACATTTTAAAAGTACCTTTCACCTGAAGGTCAGAAAAAATATTAGTATTTCCTATGAGTTATTTAGAAAAATCCTTTTTAAAAAATGTTTTTACACAGCATGAATAAATCTCTTCTTTGTTATGACTAGGTGACAGGATTAGGTGATACTCGGGATTTGAATCTGATGACTAGATAACTGTCTCAGATTTTAGCCTAATTAGGGTCTGTATGTGATGTACACTGTTCAGGTTAGCAGCCTATTCCCCTTCCAGTTCCACAAGCTGATATACTTCTGGGATGCCAAAAAAAATATTGAAAAAAGTTTCATGTGAATAGTTTCAACCAAAACCCAAATCCTTCTGTAAGAATAAACCCAATTTAATCTTTCAGTTTTAAAAATGGTCTTTTTAAATTTGCTGGGATGTTATGGATATATTCACCTACCTCTGACCATGACGTTCTGTCACTGGCATAACTGTTGTGTGTTCAATAGCAGTACTGGACCCCTCTCCTCCTGGACAGAGTTCTCAAGTGATGTGGGCTAGTTACAAATCACGCCAGAGAGCCTTGGCCCTCTACCTTAAGTCATATTTTCAGTCCTGGAGCTCCCTGGTTCATCAGTTAGCGGGTTGACCAAATGAACATAAATACTGCAGCAGGAATCTTCAGAGGCAACATACATGGTGTTTTTAGTAATAAAGCAGTCCAAATCTGGGAAAAATTACTTTGGGGCTTAAAAAGTCATGCATGCTTTAGTGGTAAGATCTCATATACCATGTACATTCTTAGGTTGCCTTTTCACCAAAGCATTTTGGGACAATGGGAAATCTCTAAAGTGCTCTACTGTTACCCCATTTAGGTTGGTATCCTGCTAACACTTATTATTCCATAGAGTTCTTACTAATGTGAGTAGTCCCACTGAAGTTGAAACAGTAACTCATTAATATAGAGAAGTGCTTGGCTGTGTTTCAAGGACTAACCCTTGTAGTCCATTTGAACAGCAGCTAGTTTGAAAACTCTGAAATCAAAGATACTATGAGTAATCCAGCTGACCTTAAAGACACTTTCCACAAATTACGTGTCTGTGTCAAACTGTGACTGCTTTTTGAGGACTTCAAATATTTCAGTAAAAGAGAATGGCTATCATACATTTACAACATTAATTAAACAGACTGGAAGCAAACGAGAAGCCTGCTTAACTGTGCAGAGAACTGGTGGCCACACTCTGCACAATAGTCTTACCATTCTATATACTCTGTGTGCTGTCACCTCCAGAGTAACTTGATTCCTCTGGATTTATTGTACCAAATAGTGTAATGGATAGCTAGCCAAGCATCCTCCAAAAGGCTGTGTTACTTATGGATGCTAGGCTCTGTTCTTTACAGGATACAGCAGCTTCTCTTGGGTCAAGTCAGTCATCTTCATGATGCTACTACAGTTCACTTAGTGGATAACCGTCATATAAGTCCCTAAGATAAGATCTTAGAACTTTAATTAACAAATCAAGTTATAAGTGCTATTAACAGATGTTCCCCAAACGTGCATATACCTGAAAAGTCCTTCATGCAGAGAAAAAATTATAACGAAGCCAGTGTATGATTATAACAAGATACCGAAAAGCCCACCTCCCTCCACTTTTTGATGGTTAAGAAGGAAAAGCACCTTACTGTGATTAACTGCTAAAAGATTCAGAGCCATAACATTCTTCTTTTGCTAGGCATACTGACTTCTCTGAAGAACAATAAATGTTATTCCAGAGGTACTGCTCTAACCTTTCTCTCATGTTTCAGGAGCTTTGGTGTCCTTGGATAAGCAAAGAGTTGGTGGTGTGTTCCACAGGTAGCACATATATGCCACAGTATCCTAGTCAAATGTCTTCTTCCAGAAAGATTTAGATTTCCCTGTTAATCAGCTGGAGAGAAGACAGAAGGAAGATTGAGAACTAGCTTCAAATAGTGAGAAACACCCTTTTTTAAAGGTACCTGGATTTAGGTCACAGCAGCACGGAACATGCTATCTGTAACTTTAAAGTTAACACTATTTTCAGCTGAGCTAACTTTATACTAATTAAACACAGTTACAGAAACAGAAAAAGCAAAAACCAAGCAAAGCTCCTTGCAATTGTTTTGTTAATGCTATGCAGACAAGTCTTCAGAATTATCTTTCTAATACTTTTAGTGCCAATATTTTTGTTTGACCAGAACGATTAACAGAATGAAATGCCCATATTACCCCCAAAATCCATTTTTAACAGCACAGATTACTTCTGGTTTATGCTACTTGTTTTAGAAATACAGTAGCATGTCACAGTAGGGAAAAACTGTTTAGATAAGATATTTTTAAATTAGGTTTTCTGATCAATTTACTGCCTGTCAGTTCAGGTTTATGGGCAAAATCCTGATTTCTTGTTGCACCAATTTAAATCTTAGCTATGGAGGTTTAAAACAGTAAAAAGCACTGTAGGTCAACTCAATTGACCCCAATTATTTTCATAATTTTTATTATACAGTACAAACCAAGCCCAGGGCGTGGTAGATATGTTTAAAGGAAGGTCTATGCGTATGAATCAGGGTGTAATGAAGGTGAAAATATAAAAGTATTATTTTATCATTATTGTGATTCAGTATGAACTCCTTACACTGAACAGTTGCAAAAAAGACCAAAATTTGTAAAAGATATTCAGCATAACTTAGGGTGATCAGAAATCATACTCCTTTTCAGCAGTTTCCAGTGGCTGTTTACTTAATGATGGGGTTAGTAACAACGTTGTTCTGGTGGATTTTGTGTTAATTGAAAGTCTCAAACTGTTCTGCCCCAGGATGTGCTAAAATCCACTTAACATCTTCCCTATTTTTATGAATGGACCCTGAACCCTTACTCTAAATCTGAACTTTTGGATAGCACTGAAAGAGAACTGGCAAATGTTGGAAACTGATCTCCTCACCAACATTTAAGAAACCAATACATAGTTTTGTCCCTTCTTCCATAGCACAGCAACTAAACTTCAGTCTTCTTATGCTTTATTCTCTATTTTCATCTAAATAGGAAATCCAAATCTTTAACTAGCACAGTTAATAATAGCATCATAGTGAACAGCACCTATCATCCCATGCTGCATAATGAGCCACCCTTCTGCTTGGGAAAGCACATGGCAAAAGGGGAAGGGATCTTGGCTTTATGTAAAATCGTTCCTTCAGGACCCAGCCGGGGTTGGGGAGCAGTGTGTTACACTAACTGGTCTGAACTAAGAATCCCTGGCAGCTCCAATAGGCTCTGCACAGGTCTGGCTCCACATCCCTGCAGGTGCTCCCCAGGGCCTCTGGTTCTGTTCCCCCCAAAAGCCCCTATGAAACAGAAACTCAGGTGAGTGTGATACAGAGGAATTACACCCCGCGCTCTGTGAGCTGTTTTGATGGCAGAAGCAAAACACAAACAGTGTTCTCCCTTACCCAGGTTCTATGAGCCTCCCAATTACTCTTGGTAGCAAAGTTAACTGTAATAGGAGCTTTGTGAGTCTCTCACTGCAAGGCAGAGTTCTGTAGCCTTTTTATCTCTTGCCATCACAGTGGTTATTTTTACTTTAAGTGTTTGCCTCAGAACTCCATTTTATATTCACAATCTCATAAGCATCAGATACACAGCAAGGAGTTAATGCGCCCTGCTGTTTCTGCCTGTTCGTTCCTTGCTTGTGCTTTCAAAGAGCATGTTCATCCTCTAAGCCAGAAGAGTGCATGCTGAGCTCATATTCAATTAATTACCTGTCATGATTCTCTGAATCCTTCCTGGCATTTTAGCATTCCAGGACAATGTCACAGTATGGCACAGGTCACAGAATACATATTCTATCATCTGTTGTCTGGCTAAAGGTACAAATCTTTGCCAAGTGTGTCACTTTAATGACTATTTAGGATAATCCTTGTAACCAGTGCCATTGTTACCCACTATTTTGGGGAAAGTAGTGGTTTTCCTATATTACTGGTAATGAACAGTGCTTGATCTGCTGGCCTCCTTGGAAAGACTGTCTTCTGATAAGCTGACTATACAATGGCTTGCAACGATTTACCTGTCTTCAACTTGTTGTAGGGCTATGGTGGATTTTGGGGTAATACTGCTTCTTTTTTTAGCAAAATATCCTGTGGGAGTATATTTAAAAATACTATGATCAAATGTACCAGGTCTGGCTGGGATGAACCTTATTTTGTTCACAGCAGCCTATATGGTGGCTGTGTTCTGGATTTCAAAGTGTTTTTTTCCCACCCCCAGCAAGTAACCTGGACATGCACAAGAACCTGGGAGAGGACACAGCCAGGACACCTGATCTGAACTGGCCAGAGATACTCCATACCATATAATGTCCTTCTCAGCAACAGGAGCTCATGGAATGGAGGAGGAAAGCAAGATATTCATGGTTATGGTGTTTATCTTCCCAAGTAACCATTATGCGTTCTGAGGCCCTGCTTCCCAGGAAGCGGATAAACATCTGCCTGCTGATGGGAAGTTGTGGATTAATCCCTTATCTTGCTTTGCTTGCACATGCAGTTTTGCTTCACCTATTAAAACTGTCTTTATCTTGACCCATGAGTTTTCTCACTTTTACTCTTCCAAATCTCTCCCCCATCCCACTGGGACAAGT
The DNA here is from genome assembly GCF_015220075.1 of Falco rusticolus. NCBI lineage: Eukaryota > Metazoa > Chordata > Aves > Falconiformes > Falconidae > Falco > Falco rusticolus. Next base: position 6,101,840 of record NC_051192.1, on the reverse strand, counting down.
AAGCAAGCAACTGGGTGAGCACTTAGTGTCTGCCAGGGTCAACCCACCACACTAACCAACCTTGTGGTTAAAACTAAACCTGAACTTGTCTGACAAACCAAGCAGCACCAGAAAAAGTGTAATCTCCATTTGTTACTTGTGTTCCCTTCATGCACCCCGTGATTTAGCAGTTAGCATGCGAAAGGTAACCCCCCCTGCAGTTCCCCGAGTCCTGTTTGCCTTTGTAAGACAGCTACATCAGCCCTCTTCCAGTTACCTGAAAACTGCCTAGTCTTCAAAGATTATTTAAGATGAACAGTTCAGGTTCAGAGATCCTTACCCATTTCTTTTGATGCTTTTACACATTATGCTTTGTAATTGCATAAGATTTTCTCTTTGGTATTGTCCCTGTTTATAGTTAAAACTAAAATATTTTACTGTGTTTGCAACATGCAGATATCCCACTTCGGTTTATTAACTGACTATTTACTTACCTAGAACTGACTGTTTACTCAGAACTATTTACTCATTCTTTTCTTTTTACCAAACCTTTAGGCACTGCTGGGACTTCATAGGTTCTTAATTTTTGAATTTCACTCTTTTCAGTCTTGCTGCCTGCTCCCTTCGCTTTTCTTATTAATTGCCTGTTTTCCAAGAGCTGATTTGTACTCATGTCTGCTTATGCCACTATACTCTCCACTGTGCAGAACAACCCATCCATAATGTAATACTGTTCCCAGTAACAACCAATTCTTTAATCCTATGCTGAATGAAATCAATGAACCAGCTCTCAGGAGGGAACCACACTGCAAGGAAAACTGTCAAAAATGCATGACTTGTGTTATCTTTAACAGCCTTCCATTCAGTTACTACCTTACTGTTGTGTTATTTAAACTGTGACAAAATTATAGTGCTATAATGCTCTCTGACTTCTTTTTCCATAATTCATTAAATTAACGAAACCTGAAGTGTGTTCAGACTGCGTGTCATTCCTCAGCATTACTGTTTACTTGAGAAGTTCCAACTCCTGGGGGTTTATAAATACCAAATGGAAACTGGTCCTAGCCCCAAACATTTTACACAATGATACTATTGTTTTTCTTAACTGTCACAGGAAAAGCAGAGACACTTCATTTCTTTCAAAAGATAATCTACTAAGGCACTGCACTGCAAGGAATTAATTAGAAGAATACTTGTTTATTGTGTGCTAAAGAAAAAAGGATGCTACCGGAAAGAAATTGAGCACAGAGAAGCATACCAGGCAAGTGATACTTCCAAATACATCCACCCATCTTCAAGCAGTCTTTTCGATGCTGTATTGAGCACAACGCTGTGTGTTAAATGATTTGTTGGTATTAGCTGTGGATTTTCTCTATGTCGATGGCTCTGTATTTCTTTGCAGGTTAGTGTCTTTCCACCAGCATCCACAGTTATATTGCAGGCTTACATGTTCCAGGTGTATCAGTTGTTCCAGATCATAGCTGTATTACGGAAAAGTATCTTAACCAAACAGCCTCTTTCAGCACGGCAGAAATTCATGGTTGTACTGGCTGCAGTAGTTAGTTTGCCAGAATTTCATTACAGCCCTTGCCAGTGCTTTACAAAATCTGTGACGTTCTTCAGCTGCCCTCACCCACTGGGGTAGTTCAAGCTGAATGGCATCAACAGTACCAGAACTACGGGAACCAAAAGTCTTTGTTATATATCCACCACTATAATAGCTCCCGTTATTTGGGCTAGGATTGGACGGAGAAGGCACGCAAACATAACTGTTATTTTGTTCTTCAATATATTTACCCAAACTTCTGTTCCCTGCAACTAAATTCTCAGAAGACACATTGACTAGCTGACTGGCTAGATAGCTAATTGAGGAACTTGATGCAGAAAAGACACCTGAGTTAAGGGAAGTTTTTGGAAGTGTGTAACCTAGTTCTATCCACCGTTCAGGATGTGCTTGTCCATGGATATCCAGAATCAGGCCCCCTGTCATCTGTGATTTTGCAGTGGTCAAAAATCCCATATACTCTTCCCAGGACTGTTCTGCTTGGGGAATTCCAAAGGAGGCTTCTTCCTTTTCCCTGTTAGCATCCATCTTGAACCTCTGTAGGTGGTTTATAACAATATGTGGGAAGAAGCCATCAGTAATTTCATTAATTTCTTCAGCAAGAGCCTGAGCCACTTCTATAGTATACCTGTCTTGGTTGGTAGACACTTTGCATTTCTTATAATTTTGATTACTTCCAGGCGGACACTTATGAGAGAAGATACAAGAGGATGTGTTTGCATCCAAACAGGCAGCTTCTCGATCAGGGATGTCTTTGGGTTCCATTGACCCACCATGTGGGACAGAGAGAATCAGGTTCATGTTACCCACTTGATATTCTGTGAAATTATTGTGACCAAATATAACCTCTTTGGTGCCAGTGGCTTTCAAAAGCAAATATATAATGGAAATGAAGAACAAAGTCATATTCTTCATTTGCTGCTGGAAGGCTTGGCAATATGGAATATATCAGTACCTACATAAAAGCAAAAGACAGATTTTAGATTACTTACAGCTGGGAACACATAAGAGACTGTTCAGCTGCTGCTGGAATAACCAGTAACTGATTAACCTGTTTTTATTCCCTGTCACACAAAGAAGAAAGTAGTTATATGAGAAACAAAAATGAACAGGGCACTTAGTATGGTTAGATGTAACTGATGCAGTGTTTCCAAAAGAGAAGATTCTCCCAGAATAACAGAGCAAGGGAAATGGGAGGTTACTGGGCCTCCTTCATTTTTGCAGAAAGCACAAACACTATTTGATCATTCTATCTGATCCCAGAGAATCACTAGATCCCAGAAAAATACTTGATATAATTTTCTCCCACCAAAGCCTCCCTTTTTTCCACCTCTGAAATGTAAGAAAATTTTAACAAAATTTGCTGTAACATCTGTATCTCATTGACCTTTGTGAAATATCCACATGGTTATAGAAACTAGAGGCTATAGCAGCTCAGGCTAGCACTGGGCTTCTCTAGCAGACAACAAAAACTGAGTGCTTCCAAGCTCTGTCTCTAGCTATGCTCCAGGCTGAGTTAATCTAATAGCATTACAGATAGGTACCAGTGAGTGCAATAAGGAGTGACTATTCTCTTCAACAGAACTATGATATTTTTAAGCCTTGGCTAACTCTGCCATTTTTTGGAAAGCTGGAATTCAGCAAGATGCTGACAGTGCTTTCTGGTTTGAAGATATTACATCCCTAGAAAGATCAGAGTCTTGAGTGTAACTGTGTTGGACAGATGTAAAATGGGTGAATAAAGTCAATGAAGAGCAGAATCATAAAAGGATACTTTTAACTTCCAACCCCTTAATATAGGCCAGATGAGGAATATGTAAACAGATGCACTTGCAGGTGAGGCAGGCTGCCCTGTTGTCTGTCCTGCCCCTAACATTACATCACCTGCAGAAATGCAGAGGATAGGAGGAGCAGACAAGGGGGAAGAGTAAGAAAGAACTGAAGATCTGCAAGAATCTGTCCACAACATCTGGCCTGAGAGCAGGCAGTACGACTGAGAAGGCAAGGTGCCGTACGGAAGCACCCTCCCATCAGCCGCCTACTCTAAGAAAAGAAGAGGGCAATTTCACCCAAATAATGTAGCAAGATATTCTTTTCCCACTATGAGGGAACCCTGCTGGCTTTTTAGAGGCAACCTCTGCTGTCTACTGAGCTGATCCGCACTGAGGAACCTGTGCATGAAAAGCAAACATCTATCTTCCTGACTTCTTTCTGGGGTGAAAGTCCTGCAAAAGTCTGTGAACTGGAATCTGATCCCTGAGAATCTAATCTACAGTTTTCCTGCAGAGCATGACTAACAGCTTTTTTAGTTTCTTTTTGACCTTTCAGTTAAGGGGTCCTTTTACTTGAGCTACTGGTTTAAAACAAGCTTTTCTCCAAGTCCTTGGTTAGTTCATGCTTCCCTAGGTTTCCCTGAGGCACAAATATTCATCTGCTAGTTCTCCATTTGCATTACCAGAAATGTGGGGGAAAGGACGATTTTCAAGCATTATTCAAAATCCCTTTTCTTGGAAAAGCAGACTGCACACACAGAGTGTCTAAGTCAAGGAACAAGGCCCAGCACCAAGTTATATAAATCAACAGCACCAACTCCCAGGTGCTCCTCACCTGCCTCAGCAGGACTCAGGTTTCCTTTGCCTCAGGCTCTCCCCTTAAATACAAGGACACAGCTGTCCCTTTCCACCCTGCCAAATTGATTGCTGTCACCTGCAGCAGTTGGCTTGGCTTTTTGCAATTTTTTGTTAATGACTGAATCAAGCTGTTAACACTACTAGAGCACGCTTTAAAGATATATGGACAGAGAGCTTTGTGTAATTGCCAAACTGGCACAGCTCAGGCTCTGGGCAGACTTGGGAGAGTCTGGAGGAGCTCGATGACCCCCAGGCTGGTTTAAAGAGTTTTGGGGACACAGAGGAAAAATGTTAAGTCACAGTAATACAGGCTAGAACTGCTATTCTGGGCTTCATCATGGTGAAACGGACTTTTCCAAAGGATTTTAGCTCAAAGGGATAGTGTTCAGAAAAGCACAGAAGCACCTGCAGCTAGGAGGAAAGTACTAGAAAATCTACCTGTCTTCTTCAGCACAAGGGTGAGGTCCACGTGCATACGGCACAAAGTAACTGTAACAGGCTCCAAGCTCACTGTTGATTGTAGATAACTCCACAATGGTTTAAACTGGTAGTAATCCTGCAGGACTTTTTGAAGATTTGCCTGCAAAGAAAGGGAGAGAGAGTTCCTCCTGCCTCTGCCCGTTCGAAACTGAAACTGAACTGACCATGTCACTCGGCCTGGAGGTCTCTAGAGGCCAGGCTCAGCCAAACAGCCACGTGGCACCGAGCCTTAATCTGCACCTGTATAATTTCACAATGAAGGATCACAAATGGGAAAAAAAATATTCACTGGTATGGTAGAAGCTTATCATGCTTTTGTTCTGTAAACTGACGTATGTTTCTAGAGATTAAAAAAACTTGACACAAGCAGCAAGCACCAAAGGTAAGCTTCAAATAGTAACATAATCAGTAAAGGCAGCAAAACTGGTAATGCAGAGGGGTTTGAGGCCTAATGGCAAAAATGGGTGCTGTAATTCTGGTTTTGTTTTTTGGGGTCTTCTGGGGGAAGTCTAGGAATTCTTCTGACAGTTCACTGTAGGAAAGGTAATAGGATACAAGAGGTAACAGTTTTAAACTGAAAGAGGGTACATTTAGATTAGATGCTAGGAAGAAGTTCTTTACTGTGAGGGTGGTGAGGCGCTGGCACAGGCTGCCCAGAGCAGCTGTGGATGCCCCATCCCTGGCAGTGTCCAAGGCCAGGCTGGACGGGGCTTGGAGCAACCTGGTCTAGTGGCAGGTGTCCCTGCCCATGGCAGGGGGTGGGAGCTAGATGGTCTTTAAGGTCCCTTCCAACCCAAACCGTTCTATGGTTCTACGATCTGTTTGTGTGCACAGCCACCTAAGCATTTGAAGCCATCTCTTATCTCTTCCTGGCTAAGAAAATGTGGATAACTGGCTAGCTGAAAAAAGGTCTCATAGACATAGTCCAGCTGGCTGGACAAAAATGCACATCACTCTCAGTTTATCTGAAGTAAAGCAAAATACACTGTCTTTGGCTGTTTTTGTTACACAATAACAGGAAGATTTCGGTGGGAAAAGAATGTTGCAGGTGGGAACAGAAAACTACAGAAGAGAAACTAGGGGTGGGCTTGGTATTTAGGCAACTAACCAATAATGAGCTTAACTTTTGTAATATGTATGAGCTAATTATAACAAGGCATAAAAGGTGACTGTAAGGTACAATAAATGAAGTCTGCTGATCACTCATATTGAGTGACTGTGTCTTCCCTCCGTCGCGACAAGAAAATACATTCTTTCAACTCAGAATCATTCCAAGCTATGCCTGGCAGAGAAAAGGACTGAAACAACTGGAGACTGCAAACTGAAAAGACCTCCGAGTTGAAAAATAAAGACTAAAGGACAGATTGGCAGGGTGGGGACAGGGGTATCCTTTGGAATACAGGAAGGAGGTGAAGGATCTCAACATGAAGAATGGAGGGAATATGGCAATTTCTAATAAGGAACAAAGGCATGAAAGAAAGGTAGAGGGAGATGGGGCAGACTACTGGATTTTTTTTCACAATGAATGAACCAAGTAGAGTCAAATGCAAAAGTCAAACAAAATCCAGACTTCCATGATGCTTATTCAGTTTTGCACCCATGTCCCAGCATAGCATGATCTCTTTTCCTGATGTTCTCGCTTACTTTGGTACTGATCTGCAGCAGCTCACAGCTACACGTCACTGACTGGCAGGATCCCATTCTGCTTCTCACTATGTATCACTTTGCATTATTTTCAGTAAGGAGTGCAGAACAGGCTGTGAAAATTGGATGTACTGTCTGTCTGTTTCAATATTTTCTTAAAGATCAAATAGGCAATACATGGGTATTAATCACTGTAAACTGGTTCAGCTGATTTTAAAAATGCACCTCTTTTCCACATCTTATTTCAGGCTTCTCATTGTAGAGTAAATTATGAACTAGGTTCCTATTAAGCTTCTACAGATAGTTATGCAAAAATATCATAAAATAATTACTTCTATGTGTTTTTTTTATAAAAGGGTATTCCTTCTAAAAATTAAAACATTTACACACAACCCCAATTAAAAAAAAAATATTGGGACCTTACATGCAGACAGAGGAGTTAACATTCTAGTACCTCTAGAAACACACTGAACCCGCAGGATTCTGTGAATGTTACAGGTAATATTCCTGCATGCATGTACCACTTGTCAGTATGCAGTTGCTGTAGCTGCAAACTATTGCTGCAAATATACATACCTAGATCTTTGCATATGAACTGAGGAAAATGCTTTTTGATGACACGTATGTGGTAAATTTTGAAAAAAGAAGTAAAAATTGCCGCTAGGCCCTGAGCTACTTAGTCTTGCTTTGACAAATCTCACAAACCTCAGCGGTGCTTTGTGTGGATTTGGGATTGTACTACAAATAACCATAACACTCCTCCCTAGCTTAATTCTCCCATACATCCCTACCTTAGCACTGACAAACCTCTGATGAGTAACAAGACTGTCAAGGGAGATTTCACAGCATGAATGCATTATACAAACGTGTCCATATGCTGTTAGCCCCAGGAAGACATTGGGGTTTATGGCTACTCAAAATTAATGCAATCAGAGCTGGGTGATTAGAGAAGCATTTAAAGTTTCAGGGAGACAGTTAGTCACTGGTTGTTATGTCTGTGGCTCACACATCCTCATAATGACAATGCATACAAGAAAAGTCTGCTATGAAGGTAAATAGCAATTTGAACTAGAACTTGTTCATGCCTCTTCTGTATCATAAAGACCAAGGAAGACTGCATTTTCCTCTGTTTTCATACATCCATAACAGCCCAAGCTATCAAGACAAGGCACTGTAGTGGACTTGTGTGAGGATCTGAGGCTACTGACAAACACAGGAATAGATTAGACTGACATAGCTGAAGCAGTAACTGCCTCAGGCATTTGCTTTTCTGCCTTCCTGGAAATTGTTGTTCTCTGAAGGAGAATAACATGGCTGGTGAATCAGCTGCTAGTTAATAACAAGAACTGGAGTAGATGTGTTACATACCCCTTAGCACTCTGGAAGGTAGACTGGTTACTGAATCATTATGCTGATCCATACTATTGACTGGAAGCTTCCATGGCTTGTTTCATTCTGTTACAGCTGGTCATCTGCTTTAACTTCTTTGATATAATTTATGATCCCTGTTTAGGCTACCTGAGTTTTGGTAAGCTACAGATTAGTAAGAAAGGAGGAACACATCAATATACACTGTCAAATAAATAAAACTAATACAGCTGAGCTTCACAAAGATTTTCAATAACTAGCAACAATTAACTCTGTTAGCTAATATAATTCTTACACATCAGAGTGAATGCTGCTCAGCATATTTCTCATGGTACCACTTATGAATCCAGATAATACAAATCTTTTACCAAACCTACATCCTGTCACTAATACATCTGTTTATAAATGGGTAAGACTAGTCCCTAAGTGGAAAATTTGTGAATTTTGTGGAGCCTATGCAAAAGCAGCAAACAGCTAAACATGGCAACTTAAATGGTAACTGTAGGAGCAGACCCCAGGTCTGTAGCTTAAAGGCCTCCTTGTAGCCCTAGAGAGAGAAATTAAATATATTACCAAAACCACCTGAAAATCGTCTTTATGATTATGGAAAAGAAACTCATTAGGTGCAAGATAGCAATATGTGATTATTCCACAACCTCTTTTCTTGCCACCACTTATATCCTATTTCTTCTGAAGAGAAAATCATTAGGTAAAGTGTAAATAATCACTGTACCATTATTCTGCTTGCAATCTACACAGGCTAATGGTTCCACCTTAAAAAAATCTGTTACCTGGATATGAGAACAACATTCTTTTAATTCAGATTATGTGTTGGTTGATTAATAAGCAGGCAGGACTGCCACTTACTGAGCCACCTGTGCTGCATCCATGCACAGCTGAATTTCCCTTAGAGGCCTGCAAGACTGTTCTTTACTGGACATAGTTTGATTTAATCACAGGTTACAGCTGTAGACAGAAAATACCACTGGAGGGCAAAATGCATTTATGTAACAGGCAAGCAGGGGCAGGAGAAAAGTAGTTCTGTTAGCAACAGAGTTAATGAAGGCTCATTTCTTGACACACACACACATACCTTTCCCCCCTGTATCTTCCTGATTCCCAGGTGAGAGGGAAACCATTTCCTTTAGTAGGAGAAAAACAGACAACAGTCTGCTTCCAAAAAGCAGGTTTTACAGGTCTAGGTATATTCCCTGCACACATGTCAACCTTACAGCTAGAGGAGACCAAAGAGTGCCCCAGGCTCACCCCTTTCTGCAGCTTTCATTCAAAGGAAAGCTTGCACTGACAGGGATCTGTAAATTGCGGTACATACGTTTGCATGATCAGGGCAGCAAGACCCAGGGCACTCCATGGCATGAACCAAAGGCTAAGCTCTATATGCTGCCATGGAGTAATGCTGGGCACCAGCACAAACTGGGAGAGGAGTGGCTGGCAAGCAGCCCACAGAAAAGGGTCTGGGGGTGCTGGTTGACAGCAGGCTCAGCATGGGTCAGCAGAGAGGGCAAACTGCACCCTGGGGTGCATGAACGCAGCATCACAGCTGGTCAGAAGAGGTGATTATCCGGCTGTATTCAGCGTTGGTGCAGCCTCACCTTGAGTCCTGTGTGCAGTCCTGGGCCCTGCAATTTAAGAAGAGTGTGAAGGTCCTTGAATGCATCCAGAGGAGGGCAACAAAGCTGGTGGAAGAGCTGGAAGGAATATCTTGTGAGGAGCAGCTAGGGACTTTGGGCTTGCCTGGTTTGAAGCAAAGGAGGCTGAGGGGCGACCTCACTGTTCTCTCCAGCTTCCTGAGGAGGGGAGGTGGAGAGGGAGCTACTGAGCGATTCTCCCTGGTATCCAGTGATAGGACCCATGGGAATGGTTCCAAGCTACATCAGGGGAGGTTTAGACTGGACATCAGGAATTATTTCTTTAGAGAGAGTGTGGTCAAACACTGGAACAGGCTTCCTAGAGAGCTGGTTGACACCCTAAGCCTGTCAGTGTTTCGGAGACATTTGGACAATGCCCTTAACAACACACTTTAACTTTCAGTCAGCCCTGAATTGGTCAGGCAGAGGGAATAGATTATTGTTGTAGGTCCTTTCCAACTGAAATGTTCTACTCTATTCCACTCTACTCCTCTCCACACTTTCATGAATTGGACAGAGTATCTTCAAGGCTTCTAGCCCTTTGTCAAAATACATGAAAATAACTCCACAGCTTCAACATTTATTGCAGATACACATTCAGGAAAGAGGCATAAGCATGTAAGTCTTCTCTCCTTAGAAGTACAGACTGAAAAAAGGCAAGTCCCAAACACGTTATCTGTTAAGAAACAAGTGGAGATTGAAGCAGAAAAGCATGTGCCCTCAGCCAGGAGAGCCAGCCATGACCCCCTCATGTCCCTGCCCCCTTGGGCATGGTGACTCTGTCCTTTGTGCATCCCACTATGTTGGAGGTCCCTGTGGACTCACTGGGATGGAAGACCCTGTATTTTAGGGTAGGGAGCACAGCCGGAGGAGTCAAGAGAGGATCTCCCACCTGCTCCCTCCCTTCAGCCATTAATAATTTGGAAGCAGGGATTGTAATGAAATTCCAGCAGGGGGCTGATAAATTTTTTGGGAAAAAAATCTAAACAGACCATCCATCCTTCTGCAAAATGGGTTGGAAAGCATTTTATCTTCAATATCTTTCAAATGGTTTTGTCCTCTGTTCTGTTTTCAGTCTCACCTACTGTCCTGTAGTGAAAACCAATCCTGAAGCGAGCAGAAGGGATGGGGACATAAGCAGGACACAGCTTTATTCTCCTTTTCTGGCAAAATGGCCCAAAGCAGAGCAGTGTCAGGTGCAGATGAGAGCGCGCTTTCTGGTTACCATATTACTGCAATGCTATTTCTCAGTGACTAGCAACTAAAGAGGGTTGTCACTTCTTACTAAGGAGAAGTCTCCAGAATGAGTCTGTGCCTGGCACTACAGCAATTTAAACATTCTTACATAAATTACCCACTTATTCAGGATTTTTGGAACATGAACAAGTGGACAGCCTTCCCCCTAGACACTGATACACACATTTGTTTTTTATGACGAGTATCAGGAGGACTGGCTGTGGGTGCTCCTTCTCATAGCTGAGAATTACTGCTTGAGCACTCAAAGCAAACTCAGAGAACTCATAGCAAAGCAGCAGACCACCCAATCAAAACGCTGGCAACACACCATGATTGCAGAGAGGAGGTTTTCACTGGCAGTAGGAGCGGAGGGTGTCACATAAACTATGCCTACACCCATTTCCATTAGGTGACTTATGAGCAGCCTGTTCTTGCTGTTCACTGGCAACACATAATGGTTCTTTGCCATCACTGGAAAAACCCAGGACACAAAGAGAAGGTCAGATGATCATGGCATCTCCAGACAGGCATGTTATTGACAGGCATTCGTTTCAAACATTACTCAGCTCAATGAGCTTCACAAGGTATTATCTGGCAGAGCTGTGCTCCCTTCACTACCACATTCTCATGAAGCTGATAGGCACACACCTTACCAAAGCAGTAAGGTCTGCACAGGAGGGGAATGCCAGAATCACCCTCACAGATCTCTTCCCTGGAAAATGAATCCAAGAGCTGTGTTCACTCAGCAGCAAACAGATCGGAACTGTGATCAGCCTAATGAGGTTACCTGGGATTCTGATGCTGGAAATTAATATGGCTTTTCTTCTGTTCCCTTCCACAACTGTCAGGGGCTGAAGCCTGCAAAAAGCATTACCAGTTTAACTGAATTAGTTGATAAGTGAGGCACCACTCACATAAATCATGCTCTTGGCCTGGACTGACTGAAGCAGATGGCAGTTGCAATATTGACTAAATAATCCAGGTTTTTAATGACTTTACTAACATTATTGCTACAATATTTTCCTGATAAATGAAGAGCTTTTAAAAACATTTCCTCTGCTACTGTATATAGCTTTAAGAATGTTTTGCTCTAGACCTCTCTCAAGTGTGCACATGAGTTTGCATGTGCTATTAAGGCCTGGCTTCTTAGCTAAGCTAAAAGAAGTGTGAAAATTTGCTGACCATAAGTGGGAATTTCAATAAAAGGCAGATAAAGGGTGCAGTAAATGTAATACCGCTTCCCATCAGAAAGAAATCAGATCTCTAACAAATTGATTAAATGGTCCAACTAACTCCCAGAGAGACTTTCTCAAATAAAAGTGATCACATTCTTAGGCAGTGAAGACAATATAGTAGCAATACTAGGGAATTCACTGAAATTTTGCAAAAAATATTATAAACCAGACATCTGATCTACTATTATCATAGAAGATGCTCTGATTGTGAGCATCAGCAAAGTGCCATTTTTTTTTTATTTTAAAGTATTTTAGTTATTTTAATTTATATTTTTAAATATAAGTATTTTAATCTATCCCATGAAACCAATTCCAGCTGTACCAGACAATGTAGGGAAGGAAGTTTTCTAAAAACCTGTAAGATGTCCTTGTCCATTTCAGTGAGTAGGGAGGACAAGATTTATTTTGCTTTACCCTGGCTGTGTAAAGTTTAGTTGTCTACATCAGACCTAGTGATCCCATTTCCTCTCTACAGTCAGCATGGAGAAAGAAGCAGTTCTAGAGGTATTTCAGCACACTTATCTTGGGCACCTACCTTACATTTCCATTAGGGGTCAACAGGGCTATACTCTGTATAGCTCTTCTTTTTTATTACGATTCAAAACAATTGTAAAGGAAACAAAGTGTTTCTGCTACACTTTATATTTGCAGGTCTATTGAAATGTATTCAGCCAGTCACTACGACAAAACTGCCCAGGAAAATGGAAAACATACAACAGAGATTTGGCACAGTAATTTCTAGTCTTAGCAAATTCTCCAGACACATAAGGTACTTGTGAAAAAAAAAAAAGGATTATATATATTATTATTAGTCCTGTAACTAACCACAGTGCTGTGCTACTTCCCAGTTTCACCTGGTGTCTATGGGAAACAAAATTGCAAAACTACAGTTTTCTTTAAAGGAATAACTCACCTAAGTATTATAGAATGATAGAATCATTTAGTTTGGAAAAGACCTTTAGGATCATCAAGCCCAACCATTAACCTAGCACTGCCAGGTCCACCAGTAGGCATTATCATCTGACTACTTCCTTCCAAGAGACACTGTTGAGCTTAAAGACCAGTATCTTTAGCCAGTTTTAGGTCAAGATAGCTCTGCTGAAACCAACAAAGCCATTATATAGAACTTCTATGATCTTACAAAAGTTATGAGATGTAACGAAGGTGGGTCATAGATAATCAGGCTGAAGACATTTGTAACAAACTGAATGTTAATGCATATCATGCTAAGTCTTCAGCTCCAAGGTATCCACCCACCCTTACAGATTAAGGAATCAAAGAGGAAGATCTGAGCTGGGCAAGAATTCTGTAGCTGTCTTCCTTCAATACAAGCTCCTTGGCTCCAATGCTTCTGATTTGGAGGCTCACCTTATGACTGTTTTTAATGTAATCTATGGAAAACTGTCAAAAGCAGATTTAATTGAATTGCATATGACACTTTGAATGATATGAATATATAAGATTGTCTACCCTGATTATCTGTTCTCCCCATGAACACAGCAGTTTGAGGGGAAAAAAAAGTCAGAATTTATGTAAGAACATAGTCTTAAGATAAGTGATCCTAATCCAAATAGAATTCTAATTGCAATTGAATTTAAAACTTCTGGAGCATGTGAAATATAGGTAGAATCATGGAGGGAAATAAGATTCACTAAAGAGGAATTTAATCAATATTTTCAGCTTTAAAACATCTTATGCTGTCACTATGGCCAAATTATTTCTATGCATTTCTCAGTGCACACACAATATTTTAAGAAGTTACAATTGAGATGTGCTTTTTTCAAAATGCATTGAATTTAAGCCTGACTGTCCACTGTCTGGAAACATTGCTTTTCTGCCCTGCTGACTGAGTCAACTGTGTAACGGAGTCAAAGAACTATACAGATGGCAACCATAAAAATTAACTGTTATGTGTAGATATTGGCCTAGCTACATTTCTCGCTGCTAACTTTGTTTTAATTTAAGCAAGCATACCTTTGCATTAACTAACAAGAAGCAGCAGCTTTATCACATCTTGCAAACTGAAAACTCGTCAGTTGTTGGTCATTTTACTCCAGACAATCTGTTGTTCAGTTGTAACTTGGAATCTTTGCAGTGGAACTGCAGTACTAACGTCTCAGGTGGCTTGTGCTGTGGCTAACGTGAGTGGCGCTGGCCCCGATGTGGGAAATGTACCTGTGTGCTCTGACCAGCCCACTGCTGGAGAGCTGTTTTCTTCACTTCCAGGTCTGGCTGGGCCTTTCGGAGTGAGAGAGCAGGATCTCATCAGGACACGTCAGACACATCACACAAGGGTAAGCTCATCTGATGGTTCCTACCTGTGTAGGAAACAGAGGAGAAAAAAAAAAAAAAAGCTTTTCATGGTACTCTAAAGTGAATTTGTGCTATTGTATTCATACTAGTTGTTTCATTTATGCAATATTGATTTATTTATGTTATTTATGGTGTTTATGCTATTCTATGAGGCCTGGAGGGGCATGTACAATTACATTGCTCAGGAACAAAAAAGTTTATACATAGAAATAAGTTGTTTCCTTTTTGCAATTACAAACATATCAGATATTCAAATTCTGTGAAATTTCAAGTGAAGTACTGCACTTGATTCCTCTTTATTTCTATGACTTTTCCTCTGTCCCAAGACAATATCATGATTTCTCAAACTCTCTTCATAGAGACAGACATGTCCCCTAATCAGGATTCAATAACCAGCTTCACAGATCTCCACTAAAAGCAGCATAATAAAGCAGTTAAACATCACACTTCCTTTTTTAATTTCAGAAAATCAGTAAATAAAAACACTGACTCCAGTGCAGTAGTAATTTTTATTTTATTTTTATTTTAGAGTGTTGGCAAGACTTCTGGTCCAGTGATCTCACTACTTGCAGCTGGAAACTTGCAGACACCCTTGTATTTTTTCCAGTCTTACCTGAGTACTAGCTCAACAAATGAACCAGACATGCAGGGGTTTATGAGTGCAGAGAAAATCTGCATAATTCAGTATTGCATGCATAGTCTCTCTTATGCTCTAATTCTCCTCCCATTCTTTACAGTGTCTAGACTGCATTTGTTCTCTTTAGCAATACATGAAGACATATTTCCTGAGGAAAAGAAATATTAGGCGTAAGCTCAGTCTGAGACACTTCTACATGTGCATTGCCAGTAGGAAGAAATTAAGGTTGGCACTGTAGAATCCCTTGTTGTCCAAGCCTGTGGTATGTGTAAACCATGTGTTGGCTACCAGACTATGATTTACCGTGTTTAATGTGTCAAATAGGCAGAATGAGATAGTGCAAGAGATGGTTAAATAGGAACTCAATCCCATGCATGAGATGTCCCAAAACATTAACTAGATCTGTGAAGCAAAAATGTTACTTGTATGCCTTTTTGTGTGTAGCTGGGAGATTCTTGTAAAATTCCCTTGTGCGCCACTTGAAATTTCAGCATGTGATATGGATGTTCAGGGTTTTTTTTAAATGAAAGTAGTTATACTGGTATGTAAATACAGATTTAAATTTCTAACTTTGACTATCAATCCTTACATTAACCCTAGAGTTTCATTGCTGTAACATGTCGCTCACCTCTTCCTTTGTAGTAAGTGACCTGCATGCACTCTCTCTCTCCCCACTCGCTGGGTTAGCTGCACAACTCAGTCCTTTGTCCAGCCAAAATTCTGTGGTGCCTTTTGATCCCAGTATACTTAACGTTTATACTTTTCATGTTCATTGTGGTTATCCATATGCTGTCTGCAACAGCATGTCATGGCTGCTCTGCTCTATCTGAACCGATCTGGAGCAATCATTGTGATGTTGTCAAAAATAGGTTTTTCAGTATGACTTTCATCTCAAAATGAGTCATTCGGAACACGAGCTACAGCAATAGTATGAACTAATGGTTACTGGATTTAAGCTCCTTACTCATATCCCTACATAGACCAGACACACAGGTGTTTAGCTTCTTTACACATAAACATGGTCACAAAGTAACAGACACAAATACATTCTTACTCCTATGTGGTGTTTTCTCTGCTGGTTTTGTTGGGTTTTGGTGGGGTTTTTTTTGTTAACAACTAAGTGAAAAACTTCTCTGTATACTGTGACCAGACAGCAAGGATAAAAACAAAGAACTGAAAATAAACACTGAATGCTAAGATGACAGATTCTTTCCAGGATATTGACCGTCATTTTCTGCACTAGCGACTTAGTGGTTATAGAAAATTGGTATTAAGAAGTATTGCCAAAACTAAGCTTTCAAACACACCCATGTCAGTTCCAACGTGAGGAAGCAACGTTTTCCCATTTTCCTACAAGTTACAGAGACAGCAGAACTGAAATTTGGCACGGGATGTGCCAACTCAGTGCTACAGCACTGAATCTACTGCCGTGTATGACATGTGTTGTAATGTTTTTGCAGATGCTTGAACTGGCTGCACGCCCTCTGCTAGTAGCCGGCGGCACGGTTTAGCCTTGAACGCCACGTCCCCTCAGCAGTCCTTTCCCCAGCATCTGTGGCTGGGGAAACGCTCTCCTGAAACCCTTACCTTTCCTGCAGGGCTTCAAATGCAAACAGGGTTCTGTGAAACTCCCGGTAACCGACACGAGAGCGGTGCCCAAACGACCGGGATTCAGAATCCGTTTGGCCAGGGAGCCAAACACCCGCCCCCACCGCTCCCCGGGCCCGCCCCCACGGCGGCACCAAAGGCCAGGCCGGGCCGGGCCGGGAGAAGGGGCCGGGAAAAGGGAACAGGCCAGGCCGGGCCGGGCCGGGCCGGGAGAAGGGGCCGGGCCGAACAGGGCCAAGCCGCCTCACAGGGGCGGGGCTCGCGCCCTAGCGGGCTGCCTGCCCGCCCGCGCGGAGCATGCTGGGACTTGTAGTCCCCCGCCGGGGCGGAGCCAGTGCCCTGAGCGCGCGCTGCTTGAAAACCCTGAGCGGCTGCCGCGTGCCGCGGTTGAGCCGAGCGGAGCCGAGTCGGGCCGGGCCTCTCGTCGCTCCCCCAGCGAGGTACGGGCTGCCCAGCGCGCTGCGGCTGTTGGTGACCGTGTTCCCCCAGCCCGCCTCTCTCACTCTCTTCTCCGGGCGATGGCCCGCGTTGAGGGAGAGGGGCTGGCGGCGCCATGTGGGAGGCGGCCCCGAGCTGGGAGAGCTGCCGGAGACCCCTTCTCCCCCGGGCGGGTACAGGTCGCGGTGTGGCGCGGGGGGCATCGCTGAGGGCCCCTGAGGGGAACGGGGGATGGGAATGGGGGTGGGGAGGTGGGGCGTCGCTGCGGGCCCCTGAGGGGGGGAGGGGGGTCGCTGCGGGCCCCTGAGGGGAGCAGGGGAGAGGCGGCCCGCGGTCACGGCCGGCGGAAAGTGGGGGCGCCCCCCATGTCCCCGCTTCAGCCCAGCGCCCCGCCTGCAGCCTGACCTGAGGCTCCTCCACCTCTTCCGTGCCCACGCTTTTCGCTTTCCCCACTGCAGTTTAAGCCGCACCATGGGGATCCAGGGCCTGCTCCAGTTCATCAAGGAGGCTGCTGAGCCTGCTCACGTGAAGAAATACAAAGGGCAGGCGGTAGCGGTGGACACCTACTGCTGGCTGCACAAGGGCGCCTATACGTGTGCTGAAAAGCTGGCCCGAGGAGAGCCGACAGATCTGTAAGTCCTTCTTTCGGTCTCGGCCCTCTTATGAACCCAACATTTCATAGCTTGATGCCTCTTAAACTAAAGACTAGTTACAGGAGTTGTACTTCTTACTGTTGCTTCCAAATTCTCAGTCCCGGTTGAATTTTTTATGGAAATGAAAATGTTGGCTGTCAGTAAATAGCTTTCCAACTGTGCAAAATAAACATTAGAAGTATGTCATGGAAGAACAAACTGTAAAATATTTTCCATTAAAACACCAACGGTTAAGTGAGTTAGGTTTTTTCCAGCATTTCTTGCTTTCAGTTATGATATAATCTGATGAGATTCTATCGATGCTACTCATGCTTCGCATTTAATACTATTTTCAGGACCCTTACTTGTAAGAAGTGGTACTTTATAAATACTGCTGTGACAAAAGTTGTAATGATACCGAGGAATTCCAATAGATATGTTGTGCTCTGAATAAGGTGTAGAATTTTTTTTCTTAACATACTATTCTTTGTAAGACTAGCTTTTTAAATAACATGGATTTTTCACTTAGTTATATTTCTAAGGAAGGAAATTAACAGAAATTTTGGTCATATTTCAAGTTCAGCTTTGGAGCTTAGATTAGACTTGCAGAAGTTCTTACCCATCTGAAATACCGGGTTGAACTTTTTTTTTTCTTAAGTTTGACTATAGGCTTAGATGAAGATTAATCTTTATCTTTTCAGAAATAAAGCTGCACTGATTAGTCAAGATAAAACTTCACTTATGAAATTTTGATTAAATGTTTGATTTGAGGAGAGTTAGTGGTTTGCAAATGAATTAGTCTTCTAACTCCGGCTTCTGTTGATACGAAGAATGGTAGCATTTCATCCAACCCTGCTACCTGCTTTTGAAGATAGTAGAGATCCTTCAGAATCCTGAGACTAGGATACACTTCAGTTGAGAAAGAAATTGACTGGCAGGAGATACATTAATAGTCATAGGAAACTTGGAAATATTTGAATTTAACTACATGACTATTTTATGACCAGATCTTGTTTCTATGAATGTATTATTGCTGATCTTAGACGAGAGCTTTACCTATAGTAGAGAGTCCTTTCACGCTTTAAAATTTATCTGAACTGAGGTATTATATAGGTGCAATCCTGTCTTTCAAAAATCATAGTTATTTTTCAGTTTGTTTTGTAGCTCTAAAGCCAATTGCTTCAGTGCACATATCCTTAGATTCTGAGGGCTTGTAAGTCCCACTCTCCATCCCCTCCCTGTTCCCTGCTGGAAAGCTTGCTCTTGCTGTTTTAAGCAGCGTCCTTAAACAAATTTGATTTTTTTTTCCCCCCATTGAGTGTTATTGTAACGCACTTGATGTTTACATCAGCTATTAGATTTTAGTTCTGAGCTGCTGCTGAAATGATCTCATATGGATCTGTAGAAACAGGTAACGATATAAGAGGTCTGATGGAATACACAAAGTCTTGAATTCCCTACAAATATTTTGCTAAGGGTCAGGCTTGGAAGGCAGTGGAGGATTGGCTCCTGGACCATGCATCGTCTTCACTGTTAGTAAAATCTGAGCAACTGTCCTGTCTTTCGGAATATTTTCAGTACTGTGCCTGTATTTTTAGTATGGGAAGAGGTTTGCCCATCTCCATAGCATGTACCCACCATCTGGAGAGAAGAGTGGATAGCTACACAAAGTTTTAGTATCCTATCACTCCTCCCATTCTATAAAAGTTAATTTAGTCTGCCTTTCACAAGGCTTTGGGGAAAGACAACGTACTGTGCTCATTTGCCTCCTGTTTCCCTGGCCATTGTGAATTGAGTTGCTGAAACTAAAAAGAAGATCCATGTTTTAAGTTGCAAAGTTTTTGGCAGTGTTTGATTTTCTACATTAGGATCCAACAGAATTGTACTTGAGTTCTAATTTCATTTTGTGTAGGAGTAGGAAGCAGTCAGCCCAGTTCTGAGTTGGGAGATGGAGCGTTTATAATTAAAAAAAAAACCAAACCAAAAAACCCCAAACAAACAAAAAAAAAACCGCCAAAAAACAAAGCATGGAAGTGTTTTTACTCGTTTGTGGTCCTGGGGAAATACTTGGCCTATGAAGTTCCTTGAACAATAGTTAGCCCTAAACTTACAGCTCTCCTTTCCTGCAAACAGAAAATATGCAGTAGACTTTTACTTAACAATAAAGTTTATCTTTCTTTTCTTACTTTTGTTACTGTTGATGCAGTTATGTGGCTTTCTGTATGAAACTTGTTGATATGCTCCTCTCATTTGGAATTAAACCTATTTTGGTGTTTGATGGATGCACCCTACCTTCAAAGAAGGAAGTGGAAAAGGCCCGACGAGAGTGAGTACTGAAATGTATTGATTTGCAATCAAAACAGTATCTTTAATGCTACAATTTATTTTCAAAATTGAAAAACCTTGAACTTCAGCTAAGTAGTAATCTCTGGTAAACTTTCCTGCAATGTAGTACTATTTCACTTAATTTACATTTCAAAATCATACAAACCTCTTCTTAGAGGTTTTATTCCAAAAATAGAAATGCATTTCATAAATGAAAGCACTTTTATAAAGGAAGGAAGTAAACCTCAACGTTAGTTCCTGTAATGTATTAAAGTCTTTTAGTTTACCCACTCTTGTGATCTCGGGACAAAAATATTTCTTCCCAATATAATTGTATTTAAAAATAACACCACCTTCTTCATCTTTCTCTACAAATACTCAGATAAACCTTTTCAGTCTAGGAGTCGGGTCCTTA
The DNA here is from genome assembly GCF_015220075.1 of Falco rusticolus. NCBI lineage: Eukaryota > Metazoa > Chordata > Aves > Falconiformes > Falconidae > Falco > Falco rusticolus. Next base: position 6,081,687 of record NC_051192.1, on the reverse strand, counting down.
TATAATGGGACTTCTCACTGAAGCGGGTGGGGTTTTTTAGTGGCTTTTATTTATAAATTCTCATGGGACATCTGATTCCTTCAGTGTGGAGAAAACAATTTCCAATACTTGAAGTAAATGATACCATCTGTCCTCTAAACCAATAAGTATCTTATGTCAGATACTCCCAAATTCTATTAAATCTTTTTTACTGCCACCTGAGAGTGGGTGCATCTCTTTTACACTGCTGATTTCAGTTCCTGAGTTGTTGCTGTTTTCTGAGAAAACAATATAAATTTCAATATGCCAATCTAATCATCCTTGTCAATAAAATGACTTTGTTATTCTTATGTTTTAAAAAGTGATGTAGTAGGACAGATTTGGGAAGGGTTTATCTGCAAAACATCCCCCTCCCCCCCCCGCCCCCCTTTTTCTACCTATCTTTCATAGCCCTTTCTGCTACTTGTTCTTTTAAGTGAAAAATAACCTGATTGGTGGATATTTTTCTTTCAGGAAGCGTCAAGCCAGTCTTCTGAAGGGCAAACAATTGTTGCAGGAAGGGAGACTGTCGGAAGCTAGGGAGTGTTTTGGGCGCAGTATAAATGTTACCCATTTTATGGCTCATGAAGTTATTAAAGTAAGTTGTCAGTGCTGTTGATAGCAACAGTTTGTAAAAAATCTGTGCAGTAGGTAGCATGTCTTACTCCTGCTTCATATGGTTCCCTCACTACCTCTTCTATGTAAGCAAGAAAAATATTTCCCCCTTAGCCTTTAATTGCCCTGCGTACATTGGATTGTTAGGCGCAATTAACAAACTTTAACTTCACTCAAGTTTATTATGTCCAGTTGCATAAACAATGATGATATGTCAATAGAAATACATCTCTTCCTACTGCTATGAACTGACTTTGATAATACCAACTGTTCTCTTTTTTCTGCACAAAGACTAAACACAAATATTCTTTTTATTTTTTCCCTCCCAGTTAGTTCCTGAGAATAGACAACAGAAAAAATTTTGGCTGCTTAAAAACCTTTTCAGTAGATTTTTGCCATCCTTCCACTGCAACCATAGGATCTTTATCAAAATACTATTACATTTGTTTCAGTGCTGTTTTCCTTGGTCCAGAATATAACTTGCATGAGTTTGAAGCTGGTGCCTGTGGTCAGGTGCCAGTAAGCATAGTATTACAGGCCACACAGGAAAGGTTGGATTTGTAAACTTGTCGTTGTAGGTTTAAGCTACTCGAAATTTCAGTTTTGAATACTAAATACCAGGCTTTGAGGGTGATGCGTGTGTTGTTTAAAAAGATTGCGGTTTTAGTTTAAGGTAGATGTTCTTATGCTTTCAGATATCTTAAGGTAATTACTGAAAATTGATGCAAAGTACTTGTACGCTTCTTGTTTATATATAGGCTGCTCGAGCCCGGGGAGTTGATTGTATTGTTGCTCCGTATGAAGCTGATGCTCAGTTGGCTTATCTTAATAAGAGTGGCATGGTTCAAGCCATAATTACAGAAGACTCTGATCTTCTAGCTTTTGGGTGTAAAAAGGTATGGAAGAGAATACTAATAGCCTTTACCTCTCACTGATATCTTAAAAGCAGAGTTTGAAGTCGCCAAATATGTTTGATATATGGATTTACTATTCTACAGTAAATTGGGGAAATGGAAGAGATGAGAATAGCACTTAGCCTCTGCTGTCTCTACCAAGTGCCACAAGCTAGTTTATATGAGTGAATATAAATATATATTATATATTTATATATAGTTTATATGAGTGAATATATATATATTGTTTTCAATTCCTCTTAATTTCAGGTGTTTCTGAAAATTGACAAGTTTGGAAATGGACTAGAAATCGATCAAGCTCGACTAGGAAATTGCAAGCAGCTTGGAAACGTATTTACAGAAGAGAAATTCCGCTACATGTGTATTCTTTCTGGTTGTGACTACCTCCCATCAATTCATGGAATTGGGTTAGGCAAAGCATGCAAGTTACTAAAATTAGCCAACAATCCAGATATTACAAAGGTGAAGTTGGTTTTGCTTTGTGTTGTTCTGGGAACCTATAGCAGTACACAGGAAATGAACACTGAATTCAAAATAAGAGGGGTTCTTGACTTTCTCCATTTTGAGGAGAATGCGAAAAGAAGTATTTTTTTTTACCTGTGCTTTCGAAGGATGCTGAGCTAAACTTACTAAAGTGATGAATCTATTATATATTTAATGAAATACGCCAAAGTTAACTTAATTGTTCTTATCCTTCAAGGGCATATTCTATTTGAGGAGATAATTAAATTTTTGTAATGTTCTGAATATTTCCACCCCCCCTTATTACCTGTTCTTTCTTCTGTTTTTGCAGATCATTATTAGAACTGTTAATTGAACTGTTACTTTAGCATAAGGGTGCTTTTATCTGTGTGTGGAATGGGCAGGGATTGGGAATATTATTTGATTCCCATTTTCATTTAATTACATATGGATACAGATATTTATATAGTAAAAACATTATGGAAGAAAAGTTTCATATGGTGCAAAAAAAAGAAATAAGGTAAGCTTGGTGTTGGGGGTTTTTTTCCTATCCAATGTATGAAATGAAAACAAATCTAGTATTAGGAAATACAGAGACTAAGAGAGTAGGAATAACTTCTGTGTAGATAGTAAGGAGGAAGAGAGATTTTTAAGAGCTATTAAGAAAAATATCTTACATAGCTGTCCTGGAGGCATGTAAATCTAATCCAGAAAAGTGTTTAAATATGCACTCTAACTTACTGTATCTTCTTTAAGTTACTTTTATGCTTTAGCCTTTTTTTTTTCTCTCACAGGCTGTACTCAAAGAACTACAGTTTTGAGTTTAAAATATTTTGTATTGTGTAAAGCAGGCATTGAAGCACTAGTTTGGCTGCCTTTTGTTGGAAGTAAAAGGAGAATTTTGAACTTTTTCCATACAAATCATGATTTACTTTTAAAAATATCTCTTTTTGAGCAAAATGCTAGTATTTAATAATTTAAAAAGCTTTTCACTTAATTTGTCATGTAATTTGTCACTGCAATTTTCTATTTATTTATTGGACAAGAGAGTTAAATGCTGTTATTCATGTGATTGCAAGTAACTTGAGAGTGGGAAAATAATGTACAACACTTTTTCCTCTTTCCTTTCCCTGTTGAAGTTGAATCTGCCTTTTGTAACAGGATACATACTTCATTTAATTACAAGTCAAGACATTTTGAAATGTATTTAACCTTTTGTGTAATGTGTTTAAATGAAACCGACCAGCATTTTTTTTTTTACAGGTTATTAAGAAAATGGGGCAATACTTGAAGATGAATATAACAGTACCAGAAGAATACATACAGGGTTTTATGCGAGCCAATAATACGTTCCTTTATCAGTTAGTTTTTGATCCTGTCAACAGAAAATTAGTTCCTCTGAATCCATATGGGGATGATATTGATCCAGAAACGCTAATTTATGCAGGACGGTATCCTTTGTGTTGAAACAGCAGAGTGAGGAAAGAAGGATGAGCAGATGTGGTGTCTTATACTTTTCATTGTGTCTGTGGTGTACTTTACGGGTTTTTTTCATTGTATGTCAGCAGTTGACTACAGCCTGGCTTTGTTGCAATCTTAGGAAGTTGGGGGTTTACTTCTTTTCTTTTGCTCTGATTTTAATTTTAAAAACTGCAGGGGGTAACAGAGTGACCTATCATTGATACAGTGTTTTAAGCAGAAGTTACTGCTGCTCTTTGGTGTTTTTGTTTTGAGTTTTTTATAGAAAACAACTCATTAAATACAGGCTACATTTAACCTTTTTTAATCACTTTATGACAGTCTTTTAGTTTCTGCCTGTGTTAAGTGTGTTATCTCTGCTATTTTAATTCTTGCAATCTGTGTTTTACTCACTCCCTAATCTAAGCACATCCTGTTTTACTGGATGTGTCTTCCTATAGAATATATGAAGTAGCATTTTGTTGCACTCATGCAGCATAAACTCAGCACGGAAGATCAGGAAAATGAAGAGAAGGGGGACTGCTGAAGTAGTTACTAGATTTGTATGTTCCTCAAGCCACCTAATCTCTGGCATTTCTGAAATTAGGAAGGAGAAAGATGGTAACTTTCCTGCTGCTGATTGACAGTTTTCCTTTTGATTTTTGTTATTTGCCAAGCACTGCAGATCTATTACAATTGCTGTTGAATCAGATTGAGCCGTGAGTAGTAGTATTAATGCTTTTAGTTGATATTCTAACAATGCTTTTTAGCAAAATGGGAAACAGCTAGTCTAACTTTCATGCTACAGTGCTTGAGATTTAATGCAATATTCAGATATTTTCCTTTAATATGATGGAAACAGACATTTTGGTGATGATACTGCTTTTCAGATTGCCGTTGGCAACATTGATATTGATACAATGGAACAAATTGATAATTATAACCCTGACACTGCACAGGTAACGGCTTTGTTCTGAAGTTATGTATTAAGGTTTTGATGTGGGTCTGCACGTTCATGGAGAAACATGATTGAATGTTATCCACAACTGACTTGGCAGTGAAAGATACACTGCTATAATAGAAACTATATGTTCCTATGCACATATTTCTCATTCCTTGTACAGGTAAAATCTTACTTTCATGACATCTGACTTTGTCTGTTTTACTTTCAGACTTTTTTGATAAGTCCTTAATACTATTGACAGAAGTAACTGATTTAAAAATAAAATTCTCAGAGACTTGGATTCTTCCAAGTATGTAACTCTGAAGAAAGTATTTTCCCAAATGAAGTTTTCAGAGTAGATATAAAATTAAAACTTTGAATTTTGTTTGAGATGAGTTGTTAGTCACTTGCACCATATGGGGATGTCATGGCAGTGCAAAAAGAAAATAATTTGTATAAAAAGCATGAAAAATGTGGGAATACCAAATAAAATGTTTGTGTAGAGTATGTCACTAGTTGTGCAAATGTCAAAATGTCCTTATATGCTAAATCAGGAAATGATATATAGAAAACAAAACTACAAACCTATGCCTTGTTTTTTAATAATTTTTTTTTTTAGTCTGTGCAGCAGAGAAGTAGTGGCTGGAATGACAGATGTGCTAATCATGTAAATAGCATTTGGAGCAGAGACTACAAGTTTGGCTGTAATGCAGATACCGTTCCTCATAAAATACATTTGCTAGAGAAACCAACAACCAAAGGCATGGAGAAGATAATTAGTGTGAAAGGGCTAAAACTTCCAGGCAAAGAGCTCTTGGCAAAAAGGCTGAGGAGTGGTATGTTTTTATTAAAATAAGTATATAAATAACATAGAAGGCCGCGGGGAAAGAAATTATTTTTGTCTTGGACTTGATGGCATGAGATTTCAGAGGCCTGACTCTGATTGTATTCTGTTTCAAAAAGTTACAAGCCTAACAAGCCATAATATTAAAACATACATAATGATTAAAGATGGCAGTAAACTTTCAGCAGGAGTTATTTTAACTGTCTTTAATTTCTAGAAAACTTTGTTGTTTTCCATTTTAAGTTGACATATTTAATACCATCTGGTATATTTTTAGATATATGTGGTTTTCATTTCCATCTTATAATGGCTTGTGAAGAAATGAAAATAGCCTGTTTTTCTTAGAGCCAGTATTTGGCTAAACAGAAGATTTAAGAATGTATTCTGTAATCTTCTAACACAGTGCTGCCTGTATCCCCTGCCCTGTATAGGTATTCTTTACTCCAACTTTCTCACTTTTTGTAGTAAATCTATGCTATCTTGTCTTCTACACCATTAAGTTACATGTGTTGAAATAAACCGTGGGCTTGTAATAGACAGGGTACTATGCTCTTTTACTTCCTTTTCTGATTATGCTACTAAGGCTCTTTTTTTGCCTCTGTTACTACTGATGTCTTCCTGCTCCCTGCTTCATCAAAATTTGTAGTTAGTTTAGAAACCTGCCTTTAAATCAAATCTAGTTTTGCTTTCAAATGGTTTAAAAAAAACCAAACAAGACAAAACACAGACCCAAACAATCATCGCGTTTCATTTCAGCTATTCTGCCTTCACTCCATCTATCTTTTCACAGAAAGTTTCTTTTAAGGCTATGTACTAGAAAACAACTTTGTTAAAGGCTTCTGAACTGTAATGTCAAGAATGCTCCTACCAGACCTTACTAAGATTAAGTTTGTGAGCATAAATATGTAATGCTCAATAGTCTCATAACTGGTTAATTCTAGAACATGCTTCTACAGTGATGCTTAAACTGTCTTTATATTTAGAAGAAATCACGGATGGAGATCTGTTGAGCCAATACTCATTTTCAACAGCAAAAAAAGTCAAGAAGGAAAGTGATCATGACAGTCAAGCCCAGAAGAGTGTCTCAGCAATACAAAGCCTTGATTCTTCAGGGGATTCTGTCACTCAAAGCTCTGACTCCCTGCCCAGAGTTAGAAATAAATTTGCTTCCTTTCTACAAAGGAAAAACAAGGAGAAGGATGCTGTAGTTGTTCCAGGAACAAGAAGCAGGTATGCTTGTGTCACATACTAAGTAGCAAAATAACTATTCACTGCCCTGGTTGCTGACATAGCATTTTTCTCATTTTTAGTATTCAGGTTATGTCAGACTTGTTTTATGCAACTGTATTAATACACCTGAGCTGAGATGGAGACCCCTTTGTGCTAGGCATGATATCTATGTGTGACATAGATTAAATAATGTAAAATTTTTTACTGCAGAAATGAAGACTGTAGGACTATTCAATACAGTCTAGCTTCTGGGTATTAAAATTAATTGGGAATTAGCCATATTTCCTTTCCAGGTAAAGACCATATGATAATTCTTAAAAAAAAAAAAAAAAGTAGCTGCTTTGTGCCAAGTATGTAAGCAGTTAGTGAATGTGTTGCATACTGTACAACAGCTATCTATTCTTATCCCCTCCTATTCAGCTGATGCTCCTTATCTCTGCACCAGCACTTTGAGAAGAGGGACTTCAGGTCTGTTAGGGTTTTTTTTGGCTGTGTTTTGTTGGCTATGTAGGCTTTTTGGTGGCATTTGGCCACAGCTACTTGAATTTTGTTTTACAAAATGTTATCACAATTATGGCTCTTACTTTGTAATTTTTATCTAAAATAATTTGAATGTTTTAGAGCAGTATAATTTTACAGAACAGTCTTCAAACTGATGTTCTTTAGCATTAAGGCACGCCTTCCTGAGCTGAAAGTTGTTATGTTGCATCAAAAATTAAGAGTTTTTCAGTGATGGTAGGTTATGCTCAGTTTCTTAAAACACTCTGACTTGCACTTACTCTTAGGAGTTGCTGCTATAGCATGGAAGAACTAGATGGGTTCTAGCTTCCTTGAAAAGAGGTGCTTAACTACTATTTAGCTTTGTGATAATTCATGAATATTTTTAAATTTCATAAGATTCCTAGGTGTTTCTCCTCAGATGAAGAACCTTGTTATTTTTTCAGTCAATGAATGACATGTTTACAGATGCTTTTTTCTTTTTTTTTTTTTTTTGTTACCAGTTAAATGCCTCTCTGAGGGACTAGGACTTTGCCCATTGTTAAAATAATTTGTGTCTAAGTGCACTTAAAAACAAAAAAAAGTTGATGGGCAGAGACAACTATTGTTTTTTCAAGTTTATATACTTAATTGCAGTAACTTTCTTCTCCTTTGCCTTTACCTTTTTTTTTTTTAGGTTTTTCTTCAATGATGCAATTATCTTTGATGTTAGAGCAGAGAAGGATGATCGTGATGTAATTCGAGATGTTGAACAGGATTGCCAGGAACAGGAAGTAAAACATGTAGCAGATGATGTTTCTCAGTTTTCAGAAACTGAAAAATCAACAAGGACTGTCTTTACACCTCCTGGAGAAATGCAGAAAAACTGCTTTCAGTGGTTGAGCAGCCCTGTAAATAATTCAGAAAATCCTGGTCCATCTCATACTGTATGTTCACAGCAGTTTCACCAACAGAGAAGCAACTGTGTGGTATCCCAGGAAGATCAGAGTAATGGGGTACAAGTGGAGAGTGAGGCAGTGTGTGGCAAATTAGAGGAAGAATCCTCCACCTTAACAGAACTGGAACAGTCATCAGAGTCTCAAAGGTCTCGGGAGCCGTCAGAATGCAGTTTGGAGTCTTCAGAAACACTGCAAGTCCAACTGAACAACAGTTCAGATAGAGAAGTAAGAAAACTAGGCACTGTTTCAGCATTTGCTTTCACTTTAAATTATAAAAGAAATCAGGCAGCGAAGTCTTTTCTTCAAAGTGATACCCTACAGATTATGTAGGTTGTGCTAACAAAACTTGTCAGTGCTTAACATAGTTGTGTAGAATGGAATGGCTAACTCGCGTAAATCAAATCTGTTCTCTGGGTTTTGTTTGTCTTCAGTCTTTTCACTGCTATCACTACAGGGAGTCATAAAAAACCAAAATCAACCAAACAAAAAAGCACCAAAACCCCAAAACTGGTTGGTGTTCTCGGCTTTTGTTAGTCCCTGAAGAGGTCCTTTCAGAAAGCATGCGTGTGGCACCATTAGTGTTGCCTGCTGAAAATAAGCCCAGGTTTTTGTGTAAGTTCCTAGAACTGTTGAAAACTTTATACCTTATAAAGAATATATGTGTAGATATAAAAATATGCATGGGGAGGGGAAACCCAAACTGTTTTAAACCAAATGAATTTTCTCTTGATGAAGGTATCTGACTCCAGTTTAAAACTGGCTGATGATCAATGTGCTCGGTCTCCAGTATTTTCTGCTGTTCAAACTGACAGAAAAAATACAGTCATAAAGACGAAGGTAAGAATTCTTTTAAGTTTACTATAAGCTTTATTAAACTCTGAAAATCAGTTTTTGCTTTCTGTTAGTTCATTCTGGAACTCTTAATGAGAGAGTCTTGAGCAATGCACATGCTGGCAAGAGAAAACTTTATTCTTGGTCATCTATACCAGAGCTGAGATTAACTATTACCATGCCACTTATAAGTGATATCACAGCTACAACTTATTTGGGCATTTTAAACACTTCAGTATAAAATCGGAAGCCCCACTATGGCAAAAAACTGATTTTCTTCAGGCATGCTAAATATACAGGGTTTATGACGTGAATTGTAGTCATGTTCATAATTGAGATACAGTCACAAGATACAACATCATTTCATTGCTTGTCAATAAATCTGCTAGTTTAGCAGTCTCCTTCCACTTTGGCTAGAAAAAGCATGTTCAGATTTCAAAATCTGGAAAGGTTTTAGTCAACTGTTCTTGTTTAATTGTTTTAGTTAAAAGCTTTTTTAGACACTAATGAATCAGTATGGAGGGACAGTCAGTTTTCCTTCAGGGCCTGCATTTCAGTTACTTTTCCTGTTGGCTGGGCACCTGTATATAGATGTATGTGGCTGCTTAGACATCTAAGATTAGACTTATGTCCCTTGTCTTTGACATTTCTAAGAGCTTTGCCTGTTGGCCTAGCTTACAAAACTTCTAAGATCTTAACAGCTAAAAGTGTTCTAACTCCTTAGGTGTTATCACTAGAATTAGCCAAAAGATGAGTGAGTCAAAGGAAGATGCTTTCATCCTTTCTTGTACACCCCTACTAACTTCTTTCTCGCAGTCACAGTAAAAATCGTCTCTGTTCAAGAATGGCGTGTGTTTTGTGTAATAGTGGCATCTTGTGGTTATTGTTAGTAACTGATGTTTTAAGCTGGAATTCAAACATTTTTATTTCAGAAGACTCAAATATAAAAACTGATGCTTTTTCATTAGATCAGCATTTTGCCTGCTTCTCCTGAGCAAAACTGAGCAATAAAACGAAATCAGCCTGGGTTTGAGAATTTTATTACTTTGTTTTTAAGAATGTAGTTAATATGTTTTACTTACTGTTTTGCTCACCCTAAAGGTATATTGGGAGAATTAATAGATTAAATATTGGGGATACACAGAATGGAAGTACTGAGACAATATAAGCATTGTATAAAAATGAATTTTCAGGATGCTTGGAGTTCTTCAGACAATAAGAATCTGCTGAAAAATCTGTAAGAACAGTAGGGTTAGTTACTAGCAAATGGCTAGTAGGAGAGCTTCTGTCACTTATTTTCTTGGCCCTGCATTCCCCCTACTTCCTTTATGTGCTGGTAGTAATACTTACAATGAGTTGGACCGGAAAACTGTCACGTTAGTTTTCAGCCAGGTCAACAATAACCGAAAGGATCATATTGGAATTCAAGCCCACACAGATTCTCAGGCTCACATGAGTTGTAGCACCAATGAGACTGTTGGAACAAGTAGCCAGAATTGAAGAGGGAGGAGGTGGAAAGAGAGAGAGTACCACTTTTGGCTAAATTTTCCCTTAGGATTGCTTATTGCAAGTGCAAAACAAGAGAAATCTTTACTGGTGTTACATACAGTAAAAGATACTGAAGAGAATGAGTTCCAGATCTAGGAAAGAAGCAGTCAATCACTTCAAACACTAGTTATTCTGATTTTGGTAAGCTGAATAACATAGCTGATCTGCACAGAAATTTAATAATTGGGGGAGGCAATGTGGGGAAGCTGCAACTCTTACAATAGTTCTAATCCAAAATACGAAGTGCTTAGTTAGTCAATTCTAATATCAAAGTGAATAGAAGTTTTTCTCTAACAGAGGCCTATAATGAGCCCTCAGGGACCTTGTAGTTTTTCCTGTGATAGGATGCTAGCTGTGGTTTTCACTGCTAATTATTTTCCATAATTGCTATGAGCCCAGCAAAGAGGCTAATTTTGACAAAATAAACGAGCAATCTGCTCTGGTTTTAAAGTTTCTTAGTGGGCGTTCAACGTGCAGCTTTGCCTACTTTGGGATTAGTTAAGTTATAACTCTGTAATTCAGTACCACAAAGAAATATAGGTTATGGGTGACTTCACATATGTTGCAAAATGGCTGAAGCAATAAATAAACAGCAAAACACTACAAAGCAGGGAGTTCCAGGATTTTATTTTTATTCTTCCCAGTATTCTTGTTTAAAGTGTAGGCTAAAAGATGAAACTTTTCTTCCCGAAGTTTTACTTGTGATTCTGAGACCTGCTTAGTCTATTTGGGTAGAAACAATGTCATTTCAATAAAAAACTATATAACAAGTGTGTGGTGTGTGTGGTAGGGAGATGACAAAATGCCATGTTTTGGAAAGAACAGAGGTAAGAGTTCTTTTTGAAGAACAGGTTGCCAATATCTTTTATACCAAGATAAAAGTCTTGGGTGATCAATAGCAAATACTTCGATGAGGAAGAGCTATTTGCATTAGTTAAGTGAGGCACCTGAGGTAGGCAGAGCTGTGCCATCTTCTAAAGATGATCCAGCAAAACAGGGAAGATTATTCATTTAAAGTAAAATGCTTCATTTTAACATTATCTAAATAGGTTGTAAGTAATACTTATATTTCCTAGGTGTCCTAAACTAATCTTAAGTAGCCAACTGTAAAATAAGAGCTTCTTACAACTGTAGACAGTCACCATCTCTTCTGCAGGTATTTTGATAATTATGTTTTGGTCCTCATAACAGACAAAAGCTAATATAGCAGGCTAGAAGTGAGTGATCACTTAAAAGCTGGTCATTGCGAGTAGTTCATGTTCTACAACAAAGTGACAGAATGGCTCAAATAGTAAAACATTCTAGTGCTTCTGAACTGCTGCTTCCCACAAAACTGGGGAAAGCGATAAGTGTATGTAATAGAGAAAAAAAAGTAATGGAAAATATGAATAGGGCATTTGTGGCTTTTTGCCACTAGTGAACTTACTTGGCAAAGAAAGTTTTAATTTTGTTTAAAAGTGCATTTCATGTATTATTGTGCTACGATTATGCACGTATAGTACAAACAGGAATTGTACTGATTAAGTAGTACAGAATTAAATAGAAAAATAGAATTGTAGTGATTAAATAGCAATAGGTACAACTTCTGGTTTATGAAATGTGTTAGGCTACTTGCAGGAAAAAATCTTGCAGACTGGGCTTCAGTGTTTTTCTTCTGTTAGGATAAACTTACTACTTTCTGTGCATGAAGTTGGAGAAGGTAAAAATTAACAACATTGTATCCATATTAGGAAGTGTGATAGCAGTCTGAACAGCTGGCAGCCAGTTAGCGTGATATTGACCCCAGAAAAATGACAGAAATACAAATGACTGTGGTTAGGGATGAGAATGTGACGTATAGAAGTCACACTGACTGACCTAATTATATTAATTTGGTCATGTCAATTTGAGTTTTATGTACTTGTAAATATGAAAAAAACCCAACAGATTCAGTGCTTGAAACTGATAAGTGAATTCAAAATGAGGCACACATTTTTTTTTAATAACAGGGGTGGTGAAGAGCTAGAATAAATTATATGATGAAGTAATGTATTTTTCTTTTAATTGACGTGGTCAAACTTAAGACTGGTTGCATTTGAGAGAGAGATTCTGGCCAAGAACAGCAGGTTTGAGTTTCAGGTACTGAAACTGGTTCAGCTAGAGGTCTGATGATCCTTGGAATAAACATACTGATATCTGTGCTCTGCTTATGACTCCATTTTTTGTGAAATCTAAGTATCACAAAGTGATACCCGAGTAGCTTCTCTTAAAAATCTGAAAGTTGATATTAAAGTTTTTGTTGTGCTCTCATATAAACAGATGAGAAAATAAATATTCAATGACTTTAAAAACTGCATTCAAAACAAATGTGTATTTGCCTTCTCTTAGAATACAAATACCTATGGAAACCAGTTTGCCAGTCCTTACAGCTGCATTATGTCTAATATATTCCAGATGCTACTTTTTAGATTAGTGAAGCTATCTAAATATACCTTGTTGTGGCAATTCAGATTGCATTATCTCACCATAACGTAAAGCACTTTATTTCTTTATTATAAGCTTTGCAGCATAATATCTGTTATGTACAGGTTGTTGTTTTAACCATTTGTACTGTAATATTAAAATCTCACAGGTTCCTGGCTTACGTAAATCCAGTTGTATAGGGTCACATATTGTAACAAAGCTCAAGCCATTGATACCAGCTAAGGTAAGCGGATTAAGCAGGAAGCTGTCACCTGTGCAGAAGAGAAATCACTGCGATGCTGAAAATAAGCTGGGACTGCAAGATGCCATTAGCGAACTCCGCAAGAACTTCCAGTTTAAAAGGTGAGTTGCTTTAACACCATGCTTGGTACCATGTATACCTTTTTCCCAAAGAAACAAATTTCAAAGCAGATTGTACATGTCTCCACACAATTCAATAAAGATAACAGCTTAAGATGGATATTTTCTACATAGAATTTTTAATTTTCTAGGCTTGATATAACCATGAAGTACTATTTGTGGTAAATATGCTCTTCCAATTACTTTTTTTCTTTCTAACTAGGAAAACCTCTCTGCTAAAATACATTTACTGAAGTAGTGCATTTAGTTTAACATAATTTAGATGAAAATTATCATCGTTTGACGTCAAATACCAAAAGGCATTTCTTGGTCTAAATGCAAAAGCTGCATAAAAGTTGCCACACTTAACTGAATACAAGGTTGTTCCTACTTAATTTGGTGCCTCTCACATTTTGCGGTGACTGTCAGAACTGTTCTCTTTTCAAGATGATGGCGAATTAATGGAATATTTCTGTTTGCTGAAGTCTCTGGTTACAAGAGACATTTTTGTGCATTATAAAATGCTGCTGTTTTCCCTTGGGCAGATGACTTGGCTAACTTGACATTTCTGCAAATATCTTCAAGGTTTGAACTTGAAGGACAATGATATTAAAAAAACAACCTAAACGAAAAAATAAACACCCCCCAAAAGTCTAGATATTCTAAATTAACACTATTTCCATGGGCTCAGGTAAAAACTTCTGGTGGCAAAGCTTTCCCGCCTCCAAGTAGCAACCTCAACTTAAAATTTATTATTTAAATAAGACCTAGTTATTTAAAACTGAAACCAAATGTGAGTAGGAGAAAAATATTCTTTTTGTACTAAGTAGTAAATGTGAGGCTGGTAAGCACGTGTTAAGTCAGATGAATAAATTTTAGTAAGTTTGGGCCTTATAGTAGGTTATTACAAATATAGAACTGATTTCTATTTAAAAAATATTACTTGCTCTATTAACATTTCTCAAGTTATATTATGCTCTCAATGCAGGTTAAGAATGACAGTTTCAAAGAGGAATTGAAAGTGCTTGTGTATGTATTGCTTGACCCCTATTTGGGAATGTCTGACCGGGGTTGTTCACAGGGAGAAAATTCATGTATTTTGTTTTATCAGAATACAGGCAGAAAGAACAGAGTGAGCCTAGATGGCACTCTGTTACTTTTCTCTGCTAATTATTGCAAGAGTTAGCTCCCAACATCCACATTTTATTCATCCAGTTTTGGCTGGACTGTAACTTCTGTGTATATACTGGGGATATATATTTTTGTATATATTATTTATGTAAGTGAAGTACTTTTAATATTAGCTTTTAAGGGATTCTTCATTTATTTCACAAGAAGTTTTTTTTCTCACTACCAGGACTCGCTTAGCTCTGAGTATTGTTTATGGTTTTTTCAGATATTAAGATGTTTCTAAATTAGCCTTGTCTCGAGAATTACATTGTCTGATGGCAAATAAATCATGTGGGACACTAATCTGTTCTAATGTCAAGACTTGGGGGATATATATGAAACTAGTTACTCGGAAGACTTCGATGTTTAATGAAGCACGTACAATCCAGAGTGGAATGGGGGTACATATGGTCTTTCAAATATGAAGCTAATAGCTATCATTCTGTCACAGGATAACTGGAACAGTTGAAACCAATTTAGCGAAGTTGTGCAGTTGTAGTGAAATCGAAATTAAACCCTTCCATTACAGATTTTTATCTTGGGTTTATTTATAGGTGAGGGGATAGTTAGGTGAGATGTCTTGCTTTGTTTTAACCCTTGTGTTCTTACAGGCCTGTGATTAGAAACATATAATATCATAACATTCTTGGGGTTTGTTTTGTCTTTGTTTTTTTGTGCAGAGAGTATGAAAAACTTCCTTCTTGTAAAAAGTCAGATCCGTTATCTCCAATCAAAGATAATATACAGCTCACTCCAGAAACAGAAGACATCTTTAATCATCTGGAACACAGTCATGTTCAGAGAGCTATATTCCAATGAACTGCATGCTGTGCACAATGGGATGCATTTTTAATCGTTGTCAAAACTTACCTTCTGGATATTTCATCAATATAGAAAAGATGCTTTGAAAACCACCTATGTATTTTAGTCTGACTAGTGATTTATCATCTTTTATAAAAGCTTGAATAGAAAGGTACAGGTCTATACTGACTGAAATAAAATCTTTTAGATACCTGTGTTCTCTCATTCAAAGTTCTCATGCCAAACCTTTGTCCAAACCTTTTTCAGCTGCCCCTGGGCACCTTATGTAGGTCACAGGCAATCTAGACTTCTACAATAGCTATGGCTTTGCCTTTGCACAACAGCAGCAGAGCAGGTTTGTGTCTTAATTTTTAATAGTTGATTTATTATTTTTTTTTTTGCCTTGTCCTTCTTTCTCTTTGGGCCTAATCTAGCTCCAAGACAGGAGTGAAACTGCTATTCAGTGTTCATAACATCCTTCACTATACTTCCAGCACTGATAACTATTTCTTTTCCCTACAAGGTAAGATCTGCTCTCTAAACAATTAGCTGTTTAATACAGTCATGTTATTGGTGGGAATAACTTGGGGACTGCAGAAAGGAATATCACAAATATTTGGTCTGCAGATTCTCTGAAAAAACACAATGCGTTCCTCTGTTTTGCCTGCTCTTTCCATCTTTGTAGTCTTATCCAGTAATAGACACAAAGTATCAGTCCTCAGAGCTAAGAGTTACAAAATAACTTTGTCCTCACAATAAACCAAGCTTCAGTCTTCAACAGCCAGTCAACTACAGGGAAAGACTAGGGTCCTTGCTTTGGATGACTGAATTATGAAATAATGTGATGGGATTTCAGATTTCTACCTTTAAAATGAGGATTTGAGTCTATATTGACTCATATGTCTATATGATAAATGATATAAATAAAAATAAAATAAATGATAAAAAAATCAAGATATGTCTAAATTTTTTCCCCTTTTTTAGGAAAGGATAGTATCTCTGCAGCAGATGAAGGTACAAAAGGATATCTTAACCTGTGAAATGTATCCTTTCCATTCCTGAGAGCGTTGAGCTTTAAGCAAAAAATTAAAGTTGGAAATCGACTTATGAGAGGCAGATTTTTTAACTGCAATGGACTTGTTTCTCTTAAATAGAAACTACAGTGACTGGCTGTGTTAAATTACAAAGAAGCTGCTTACAAGAGTAGGCTGTGTGTACATTTGTGGGAGCAGTCCCCTTGCCTTCAACACAAATGTTGAAGTAATGGGATATAAAGAACTGAAGCAATGATACTCTAGCACAGGCTTTTACTGAAAAGCAGGGGTTTTAACATTGATCTTCAGTAAGAGTTATCATCTCTGGTATGATGTGACAAAGGCCAGGGATAAATATTTCTGTTTCCAGTCATAGATTGATTGCCTAGAATTAATTTTTGTGTTGCTACACACACAGTAAGGACCAAATGAAGTTTTGAAGAGAAAACAAAAATAACTATTGTCCTCCATTGTTTATCACTGTGGGAGTTGCAAGGTTATTTTGTACATTTCATCCTTGCCTGTTGTCTGCCTGTTCAGTCAAAAAGCCACTTGTTTCTTGCTTTAGTGGATCACCAGAAGAAACAAACTATTGGTGTTTGTATTTTCAAGGACGGGTAATTTTAAGGGGATATAGGACATCTTACATGCAAGCTACATGTGTGAAAGCAGTACTGCCTCTTCTAATTCTGTTGCCTGCAAATACCACGTTACCTGTTCTTGTAGTTCATTTATTGAGAATACTATCATTCCTTTACTCTAGCTTCTTTGAAGAGAGAATCGGGAAATAAAGCAAGTGTTATACATACCTCCATAGTGACGCTTATTTTGTTATAAATTAGTGCCTTGCTGCTTTTGCTGTATACTTCTGTATGAACAGGAGAGTAAAAACGTAGTTGATGATGCCTTAAAAGACATGGATCATGTAGTAAATTGCTGGAGTGCTATTTCAGTGGTAAGAGTGGAATTATCCATGCAAAGTGTTTCTTGGTTATATTACATTGTATAGTCTTAAAGTAGATTTCTTTAAAATACTTCTGCATAGCTTCTGGTCTGTGCTTTGGAGGTCTTGGGTTCTGACTTCACGTTATAGGGGATTTTCTTCAGAAAACTGCTAGCAGAGGCCTATTACATGTAAGTATATAATACATGTAAGCATGTATTTAAGTTTTATATGTAAGTGGAATTCTTGGGTTGCTGTTTGTTTTGTGAAAGACACAGTAACATATGCAAATGAACTTGTGCAAGGCTTTATTCTTAAGTTAAAATTGACTTAGTAGTGTAATATTCCATAGTAAAAATTATTCAGTGTCAAAATGGGAGAAACTGTTACAGGCTATGATGCAGTGAGGGAGAAAGATAAAATAAAACATGCCTGAATTTAAAAAAAAAAAATAGGGTAGAAAAAAATGGAGAGAAGGAGGGAGAGTTTCATTGTTTTTAAAACCAGGCATTTGAAAGCTGGAGGATATGAGGGTGGCTGGAAAACAAGAAATGAGTAGGAGGAAATGAAAGCAGATGGCAACTTGGAGACATATGTCTTTGTGTGTTTGCTTTTTAATCTAATAATCTTAACTTCTTTAGTTTCTATAACTAATTCTCTAATTTTATCAGCATGACTTCAAAGTATTCTTACCAATATATCCTATTAAAAGGGTGAATCTGGCTGGGAAAAACGAAATTTACTAGTAGTAATCGAGCTTCAGTTTTGAAAGTGCTGACTAGCCATTCCTTCAGCAGAGTGGTCATACGAACTGCAAATGTTCAGTGTCGCAGAGAATGTGAAAGTGTGATCATCTCAATCAAGTTATGGTTTTGAAACTGTAGGTAAGTGACTTGTCCAAATTCAACTAAGTCTTTCTGCTTAAATAATTTTGTCCTATTTACAACAGTGGTTATTAACCACATGTTCCTTCTCACATGAATCAATACAGTGGTTAATAATTTCTATAGGACTGAAGAATATTGAAAGAACAGGGCTTTGCAAACAGGTTGTAAAAACAGTCACTCATTTAAATGATAGTATTTTGATAGAATTTGCAACACTGGTGTTTTTTTGTATATTATTGACTTAACTTACTTTATGAAGTACTAGAAGCTCAGGGTATTCAGACCTTAGGTATTGAGTAACATCTTTTAATTAAGTTGTTAACAAGGAAGGTTACAGTTCTGAAGTGGTAAAGTTAAGAGACAATTATTTGCTCTTACTACTTGCATCAAAGAATAACTACCAGCTGATTGTTACAACAATGTCTTGTTCTAGGAATGATAGGGTACCAAGTTAAAATTGTCAACCTAAAAGGGAAGAAAAAGGGTGGAATCCCTTTCTGAACAGTAGAGGTCATTTTATACTGATAACCGGCCTGAATCTAGCAGCAGCAACCTGGGATTTGGTTGTACCAGTTATTTATTTTTTTTTTTATATGTTGCTTTCTTACATTATTACATAGCTTTGAGTTTGGCAGTGAAATGATAGGGTGTCTGAATACTTATGCTAGCTGGGTAGGTAAGGCATTAACCAGGCAATATAGTTTAAAGAGAGGTCTTTAAGTTGATTATTTTTTTTAAGATTTAAATTTATTTTTTTTTTAAAATAGTTATAATTTATTTTTTTATATAAAAATAAATAAATAAAAAAAATCTAAAGATTTAAAGATTAATCTTTAAGATTAAGAGCTTTAAAATGACAGCAAAAGGATAGGAGAGGAAAAAGTATAGGGAGAGGAAGGCAAGACTGAAAACGATTTAGTAGCTGAATTTGTTAGCTCAGAAGTGCTATGCAGTTAGGATGAGCTACTGTTGAATTACTGTTTTTCACTGGAATATGTAGGTTTAAGTACCCTTGAACAACCATCACAAATACAGGCTTCAAACCTCTGTTGTAAAATACAGATGACATAGAAAAAAATAGGAATGATGGATGGCAAAACCAAATCATATCGAGGCTATTAGAAAGGGCTTTAGATTATGAGATTCTGGGTCTGATAAGGCCTTTATCTACTATTTTTGGTGGTGTCTGGTAAGTCACACCAGTTTTCATATCTGCAGGATAGCCCATATGGCATAGTCCTTTGAATACCTACAACAGTGGACAGGGAATAAAAGACAGGCTATGACTTTACAGAGACCAAGTGTCTGCACTGTGCCAGAAATAGAATGAATTATGCAGAAAAAGTTGTGCTGGATGATGAAAACTTTAGAGGTGACAGAGAAGAGGTGAAGAAAAATGGTATGATAAAACTGCATAAAAAGGAAAAACAGCAGGGAGAGTTAATAACAAAACAACTATTCTAGGGAACAGGACTGAGGGAGTGTTGGAATTTGGAAGAGGTGGAGAATACTTTCAGCAGGAGGTAACTATGCTGTAGAAATGCACATTTAAACATCTATAAAAATATAGATATGTAACTTCTAGCCTTCAAGCTGGGGTAGAAAAGTAGCTTTTCAGAAGTACTCAGAGGTTTAAGAGAATTCTTTTAGGCTGATGTGGCAATATTTGCTTTGAATGAAAGATGGACTTTAGAAAGGGTTACCTCTCCTGACATGTTTGCACAGCAAAGTCATAAGTATAGGGAGGGTTCCTCTGGTACTATGGCAGGAGAGGTATCAAGTAGGTATTTTTCTTAATATTACACATTCTATAAACAGTCTTTTCCATTCAAGAATAGTCTAGTAGAGACAGGATTTCCGTGCTTAAGGCATGCATTTAAAGCTGTTTACATCCTCTTCAGAATATGCATTCTGCAGACATAGGCATGGAGTGAATTTTGTCAGATTTTACAAGAACACAAGTTAAATTGAGGTACGGTTTATGATTTCTTTAAGAAACAAGTTGGGACACCTCTACTGTGCTCTGCATAGCTTATGTAATGCAGTGAAATAGACCATTCCATCTGTTTAACATCTGATGCTTTATGTATATGCTGCATCTAAATTACTTCTGCTATGATTTTTTATTCATCTATGATCACTTACTACTTAAAACTAAAATTTCACCTTCACATTAGGCTGAAGAATAATATTCTGCAGTGAATGAAATGAGTTACTGCCCCGTTTGGAGTAGGACCTCCTTCCTTGCTTTCATTGCAGAGTTCAGCTTATGCATCCTGAAACGCACCATCTGAGAGTACTGTTGATCTCCGGTTCTTCTCTGTGGAAAGTGGGACTACAAATTTTCTTCCCTTATACAGGAGACTCTAGGAAACATTAGGTCAGTAGGATAAAAATGCTTGTCAGGGAGCCTTGCCTTGTGTGAAGCATTATAGTTTCTGTTCCAATAGCTCTCATTCTCCCCAGACTTTTCTGCTCCAGGCAAAATCTTACTTTTAACAGATGTAAAATTCTGGATTTGGAACATGGCATGTACCTGTGTGAGGTCCTGTTTTGGGAAGGATTCTTTAATGGCTTCAAAGTAACTGTTCGGTGTTAGAAAAGTCCATGTGACCTGGAGCAAGGTGGTTTAAATGTTTGAGGCACAGTCAGTGTACCCTTAGATCAATAAGATTGAATCTAGGAAGATTAGAAGTTTTATTCTTTGCATTACTTTAAAAAACCTGAAGTTAATATGAACGACTCTACAGCCTGTGTCAAACAGGAAATTAGGGTTTTGTTTAGCTTGTTTCAAGGCCAGTATCTCGGACAGCACCAGAGTTTGTTTTTTAGAAAGCATCAAGTTTAAGTATTTGCAGTGAAGGAGAAATTATTGCAACACTTGTAAGAGCATAAGTACTCAAAAGATGGATTTACTTTTTAGTTTAAATCTAGCTTGTCTTTCGTCTGTTGGCTTGTGTTATTTTTGTCTGCTGTATTAAAGGATGCCAGTTCAACATGATTGATTTTGTTTTTCTAAAATGAGGTAGCTGACAGATAAAGGGAGTGACTAAATGTAATTATTCTAACCTGATACTAATTGGACTTAATTTATTGATTTCTCAGAAATGATTATTATCTTTCCTCATTAACGATTTCTGTTAGTATTTGGCAGAACTCAGTATTAAACTCTGAGTGAGAAAGCTTCCAGAAATATAGTAGAGTTTACCACTT
This sequence comes from Falco rusticolus, assembly GCF_015220075.1. Lineage (NCBI taxonomy): Eukaryota > Metazoa > Chordata > Aves > Falconiformes > Falconidae > Falco > Falco rusticolus. The sequence continues at coordinate 6,060,538 of NC_051192.1, read as the reverse complement.
TGAAGCTAAATTAATTTTTTTTTGGCAGTTCTTTGCAGCTGGAAGTGGATCAGAAGCTCTTGTCTGACCACCGCACTGCCAGAAGGTGTCATTACCTCTGTAGCAGCAAGGGGAAGAAACATGGCTTACATCTTAAGATATTTCAGGGGGGTTTTTTGGTTGCTTCCATTGGTTGGTATTTGTTTCTTTAAAATAAATTCCTTATTTGATAGTAACAACAAATAACAACTGTGCAGCTTGCCCCTTGTTCCTACGGTGAACTTATTTATGCCAATTCAGAGCTGCTTATGAATGAGATTAACGAATCAATTTTACCCAGACCACTAAATTTTTGGGCTTCAACAGCAAAGAAATTTCCTACTTTCTCACTTTTAAACTACGTTTTCAAACATTAATAATATCCTTTCTTTCCAATTAGCACTCCAAACAATTTTAAAATTTGGCCAAATGGGAGGAACACAGTTCCATTGCACTTGAAAATGCATGTGATACATTATTTTGTTTAATAGGGCTTTAAAACTTAAGGCTGATAAGATTGATACTTAGAAACTTAAAAGTCTAGACGGTATATCTTTAATTCCTGCAGTGCTTGCAGGTAACTGTCACAGCATTATGGTAGTATTTTTTAAGAAACGATTACCCTTCCTGCTCCCTGTATTTGAAAACACTTGTTTAATCTTGGTTTTAGGAAAGGAGATATTCAATACTCTAAAGTGAAAGGATTGCAAGCAGTAAACAGAAAATAAATTGCATCCTAACAGTATTTCATGGTTAGTTAACCAAGTTATCAAGAATAGCATTGGCTAGGGCATTTTTTCAAATGTTTACTCCAGATGTTTACTGCTTCTCTTCAAGCTGGATAAATTGGAACAATTTTGTATACCAGCATATTTAAGTTGCTTGCGTGTCTGAGAATTCCATTGAAATTCCTGCTTTGCTTGCTGTCACTGAAGTAATCTTGGGCAAGCTTCTTAATTTCCCATGCTTTGTTTTGCAGTTTGTGTAGTTAGAAAATAAATGTTCCAGTCCTACTCTCTAAGGATAAGTCTGCAGAGATTTGAAGAGTGTTTGCATCTAGAGATGGAAACAAAGGATTTGATGCATATTCCAAATACTAGCCTGATTACTTGGTTACTTGTTTGTAACTCTCTATAAAATGGATTCTAAATCTGTTATCCAAAAGTGACCCAGTTTTGAACTGCAATGAAGTGTTATTCTGGTAGGTGAGTTATCCTTGTGTATACTACAAGCAGTTGAGTTGAAGGGATGCAAAAAACCCAGAATCTAAATTGTCCTCATGATATCTCTGATGTATCTATCTCAAAGAGAAGCTGCAAGAATTAGGATAAATACATATGCAATGTACTAAAATACAGTCATGCAACTGGGAGAATACCAGTTCAACACTAATGCAAAGAAAATTTAAGAACTATACATTTAGTGGCATGATTATATGCTGCTGTGAGTTATGTTAAAGTATATGAAGAGAATTGATACATCTAAATTTGTATAGGATACAGTGGAACACACAAGGCAACTCACTGTGGTCATTTAATGGAGGGGCCCCCATTTCAGGAGGTCCTGTTGTGGCTCACCACAAATCTCAGGACAAGGATGATTCACTTCTCTTATGGCTTTCCTTCTCATTAGCTAAGGAGCTGAGAGCCCAGTTGTAGTGAAATAATTACTCTTTTCTTAAAAAGAAAAAAGTTTTGGTACCATTGTATTTTTACGGTAGTTAAGGACTTGCTTAAATGCTTGTTTATATTAATGACAGTATTTCCTATATAGCTAGTAAAATGTTGGTGCAAAGCCGAGTGGTAGACGAGGAGATTCTGCTCTATTGTACTTGGATTAACAATCCTCCTGTTCACTTCTGCGTGCGAGTGCTCAAAATGAGGGCTGTGGAATACTGCTGCTCAGAAAGCTAAGAACTGGCACCTTAGGGAGGCTCAGCACCTTCTAGTATTGATTCCCTACAATTCATTCAATTGCAGATTACACATATATTTATTGTGTAATAATAATTTCGTTAGTGATTGTTAATTCTTTATAGTCAAGGAAAATATTTATATCACACTTGTATTTATACTCATCAGGCAAAGAGGGAACTCTGTCAACATGTATAAACTTGCTATGTATAGAGTTGTAGTGCCTTCATCTGGGAAGATTCTGAGAATCAAGAATGCAGTACTGGCTTCTTAATTTGCTTAATTGGCATTGTTGTCATACCTGGAAGTCCTGAAACAGTTGTTGCTATATAGAGGCTAGTAACACTGGCTAAAAATAATACTAAATTTTATACAGAAGGTAATGTTACTGAAAATCAAGACTGTAGATGTCTTGTTCATTATTCTCTTGCTTGGAATTTGACCAAACTGGGAAAAATGTCTGTCACAGAAACCATAAATGTGACACAAATAGAAATAATTGTAAGTAGAATAGTTGGCAAATGCTTTCAGCAGATAATAGTTCAGTTAAGGCATACAGTTAATGTGTGCAAATGGGGATGTTTTGAGATCAATTAGCAGCCACGTTTATATCATTATCATCACTTTTTCAACAATTAGGTAATTTGGCTAAACTAGATACTAATTTTAGTTCATCTTTCAATTTTTTCTCCAATCAAGAGCATTTAAAATTAGTTAATGCTAACTTTAGTATATTAAAACTTTTTTATTAGCAAATATGATGACCTCCAATGTTCATTGGAATTACAATGAACATTTTAAAAAACTTTTTAGCTAGAACTAAATAACCTAAGTATTTATCTATAAATAATTTCTAGAGAAAATATAGAAAACTGACTTCTGAGATTATGGTTGCTAAGTCTAAGAAACCATTGAATTATTTATTTTACAAGGTAGTTGGTATAATTTTTTTTTCAAAACTGTTCTCCTGATCTGGAGTTGCTAAGTAAAGTAAAGGCTGGATAATGGTCTAAAAAGCTGATCAAAACTAAGCTGGATTGTCCTGTCCTTCATGTTATATGAATGTTCAGAGACTTAAAAAAATAAGCTAATATTTGTATTGGCTTAAAAAAATCTAGTTCTTGGAGGTCAGTCACAGTGAGAACATCCATCTTCTCACTAAACTATAAAAATGATACAATTTTGGAGGCTTCTGTGGTTTGTCTTATTTTTCTTGGTTTCCTGTGTCTGGCATGCAGAGTTTGCCAGTGCCAGAGTCCTGGAATGATATCACCCATAACTTACCACTGGAAGATGTGTGCTCACAGGGAGCTGAACTCTGTCTTCTCTGTTACCACTTTGACAGGCTTCTCACAGATCCGAGAGCAGAACTTGGTCTTGGTGAGACAATTGCAACCTCAGTTTTTAACATAGAAAGAGAGAGCTTATATTCAACTGGAATGTAAATTGCAGAGGACACTTTCAGTCTTTCCAAAGTGTCAGTAGGAGAATGTCCCAGGTACATGGATTCTTCGACTGCATTTAAGTGCATTTACGTCCACTGGTGTATATTGCAACTAAGTAATATATGCATTAATTTCAGTATAGTAACAGATAAAACCAGGGTATGGTTAGAAAAAAAGATTTTTCAATCTAATCTATCTTTCAGGGACCATCAGAGCTGCTGTCACCAGGGTGTGTTGAGGGGCAAAGCACAATTCAAGTCTTTTACCATCTCCTCACCCCCAGTCCCTGCACAATGACCACATTAAAAAGAGAGATGTATTTTAGAAAATGTTTCATATTCTCAAACCATAAGATGGCAGATGGTGACATGGGTCTGGCTCCTTCATTAAAACGGACTCATCTGCAGTTTTTCTGACCAGGCCACCTTACCCTGCAGCCACTCCATAGGTCTTCCTCTGACTTTTTAAAATTCTCTCAAGATACAGCAAGGGAAAGGCCATGGGTAACTTTAGTGGATCAAACCATGGATCCCCTGCAATGATGTCATGACTCGTTTTCTTCTGCACTGCTCTTATGTAGTCAAGGATGAGATAGATGGGAAATAAGTGAAAGAAAGCAATGAACAGCACCATTGTGAAGAGACTCTTCTGTGGAAAATTGAAAGTTTCTACCTTTAATTTTAGAAAGCCAGATGTCTGTGGATCTGAAGCTAATTTTTCCCCTGTGAATGAATAGGGTTCATCACAAAGATTGTCAGACCTTTACAGCACTCCCAACCTCCTCACATTATCTAATGCTTGTTACAATGAGTTTCTTGAGGTTTAGTCCCGCTTTGTGTACTTTATGACAGATGGTCTCAATTTGCCTAAAACCACATTACTTTTTCACAGCAGCCCAATGTTTTCTTGTGGCTTGACTTGCCACTTCCCCACCCCCAAACTCTAATCCTCTTTTGTAAGTCTGCTGTTATAGCCAAGGAACATCCTTGTCAAAGGCATTAAGGGTTAAATGATACAAAGCTATAAATGGAACAACCAGGGTTTCTGTTTGTCAGACCTTTTGGCACTAGGTCTAAGCTGCTTCAGGTTCAAAATACAGTTCATTGTATTCTGAGAAAATTCTGTTTCAGAGTGCATTGTGTTAGAGTTGATTGCTAATTCAACTTAGCCATTCTAACGTTCAAGTAGTCTCCTTATTTTGTGTTCCAGCATAAATGAGCTGCAGTCTCTGCCTTTTTCCATCCCTATAAAATTAGTGCAAAGCAACATCAGGATGAGAAAAGAATTTGAATGGAATAGAGCACTTGTGAACTTTCTTCCATGGGGAAGGTGGGTGGCCAGGAGACTGAATATGTTTTCAGGCAGGTACTGCTGCTTGAATGGCACAGGAAATTGTGACCCTAGATTAACAAACACTTAAGTTTGGGATCATTGCAATTGTCCTGTCAGTGCTGCATGACTAGGCAGGCTTCTAGTGTGTGACCCCTAACATGTGCTCTGCCACAATCAGCTGTCTTCTAGGAAGAGATTTAAACCATATGGAACTGGAATTACACAAATCTGTATTCAAGAGATAATTAATTTGTGACACGGGCAAACTAGTGTTTAAAAACTTGTGCTTAGGGTTGGGGAGAGGGAGGGTGCAATCACTTTGGCTGAGAGGTACAGCATGCAAATCAAGGCGTGACCAGAGCTAAGCTATGGTATACCCTGGTTTATTCACAACTTTGCTCTGAATTTGCTGATGCTGCATTACTGAATGCACACTATAGCACACAAAATTTCATGTGTGTGTTATGTAACAAAATAGTGGCAGTTAAATGAAGAAAGAAAAAAAAACAACACCCAGATTTGGGGGTTTTGGCTTTTTCTGGTTTGGTTGTGTCATTGGAGCTTTAATGTGGACTTAAAAAAAAAGAAACCATACCTGCAAATGGATTTGTAGGGACAGAGGAGGCCAGCTTAATGGCAACCCTGTGTGTCCAGCCATGTCTGGGGACTAAAGCCCCTTATCCCTCATCCTATTCAGGTGCATAAAGGATAGCAACAACTTAGGAAATAAACTATTACTTATGTCTGTTGGCATAAAATGAAAAGCAATGTTTTTAAGCTACATCGAGAACAATTTGCATTAGGTGACATAAAGAGATGTTTGGAGGATGCTGAGAAAGCTTGTGGATCCTCAAAAATTGTTAGCAGATACAGTCCTGTATCTATGACACATCCTGAGTGACTTCCAGTGATTGCTTCTGGTTCTGTGGTATTCAACTATGCAAGTCTGAAGTATATGAAATACAAATAATGAAATAGATGAGAAGAAAACCTTTCATTGTTAACTTTTCTGTTCTTGAAATGTTGCATGTAATATTTAATACAGAAGAGTTAACAGTATTTATTGCTGTTCCTCAAATATTATCCAGAGGTCAAAGACCTATTACACTTGGTACTGGGCAAACATGAAACAAATTCGGTGTGTTGGACTGGTGTTCTTAAACCCCTATGTTGATTCACAGAAGGCAGTGAGTCTTGAGTACAATGGAACTTTCTCTGGCATCTGGTCTGGGAGTCTCTTAGTGTTTATTATAGCTGTATGACTCTGCACGCGAAAATAAATGTGGGACTGCAGACAAATTTTATTCTTTTTCTATAACAGAGGAAAGCTAGAATAAGTATATCTGAAATTATTATTACAATTTTGGACCAGCACTACTAAGCAAGTCTACAACTTGAAAGAAAAGAGTGAATGAAAACAGAAATTAATAGCTGTAGAGTTCAATAGGCAGTGTTTTTGCTTTGGATACAATTACATTAGTGAATGAACTTCAAGGCTGGGTAAACAAGATTAGAATAATAATCTATACCCTAGGAAATTACAAAAATCTTCTGTGGACTGCATTGAAGACATGCCAAACAATCCTTCATTTCTGGAAAATTGCTACTGCAGACTGTTTTAACTTTTCCAGAAATTTCACAAAATTCCTTCTTTCCACTTGTCACTGCTGGCTTAAAAAGCAGATAAGAAACAAAACAAATTTTGGTGGTTTAATATAGGAATAAATTTAAAATGGAGGGCTAGGGCAACAAAGGGAAGCCTTACATGTTATTTCTGCTGAGGAAATACCAGAATGGCAGCCAAATCACTAAAAAAGATAAATTATCTGTACTTGTCTTAAAACTTTGACTACCATAACTTATCTGTTACCCAAAGCTTTAAAAGCTTTGTGTTTTAAACCATATTTTAACAACAGAAACTGAGTATGCAAAACTCACACTGGTACAGATATGGTGGTATTTATTTGTGCTTTTTATTGATTCAGCTAAGCTCTGCCAGTGGGTGTGCTTTTACTTTTTTTTTTCTTCTTTAAAGTTAATTGAAATTTGGTTTAAAAATACTGACCAGAGCATAGGATTTTAATGTTACTGCAACCCTGAATTTAATGAATTCTTGAAACCAAAGTGGGTATAATCTACTTTAACGTGAAGATAACCAACAGAGTTGCTTGGTCTTTATTGTTGGACAGAAATTTGTCCAACAATAAACAAAAAAAAAAGTTTACTTTGGAAGGAATATAAGAATGTTTCTCTTAACTAGCTCATGAAAAACAAGGAGACGTATGATAGTTAAGTCACTCGCTCATACCATGCAAGAAAACTGTGGAAGAATAAGGAGTAAGTTATCTACAATTGGAGCATTAGTACTGTTCTACATCCTTCCTACCTTCTCTCAGACCAGGGATTAACCCTCATGTTTTGTTAGCAAGTCCCAATAAGATTTGTACCAAATTCTCTTTGTTAATTATTATGCAATTTAAGGAAACACAATGAAGTAATGGGGGGGGGGGGGGGGGTAATCAGTTATTGAAAAATTATTAGGATACACATTTACACATTAGTGTCTACAGAGTGTTAACTAAGACTCTTTTTTTAGACTTGTAGTAAACAACAAATTGCTACCTAGAAAGCCTTACCGCTAATGGTGAAATCTGAGTTAACTCTAATGCAATTAACTTTAATGAAACAGCGTTTCAGCTCAAAGGTACATAAAGGTAACAAGGCTTTATACTTTGTAATAGTGTGCATATCCCTGATACTCATAGGCAAAGCTCTTCTCAACTCCCTACCTGTGTCTGTCTAGAAAGCTAGGTAGTATTTGTTGCTATTTTATTAAAGCACAAAATAGGACAGTTGCCATACATCTCTGAAAACCATGTAAATAGGGACCATTTTTTACAGTAAATCAGAGCTAACTCCTGGTTTTCTAGTGTGCCCTGTAATAAAGTAAAACAAATTTTTACAACTTTCTGGCCTTAAGACCCTGATCACAACACTATACCTGAAACCTAGCTTTCACAAAGAAAGATTGTCTCCAAATATACCTTTTCAGTTTAATAAATAAAGAAGCTCCCTGTACTAACCAAGTATTGCCAAACTGAAACAAAACAGTGATCCTGGAGTACAAATATTCTGTGCAAGGTGTGTAAAGTAATTGTGCTCTCCATGACATTGGTGAGTGTCAAGGAGTACTGTTTTGGGCACCATACTTTAAGAAAAACGTAGATGTGCTGGAGACAATCCAGAAAGGGCTAAAAAGAATGAGCAACAGTCTAGAAGGGAGCATGAGGTAGGGTGGAAGGAATTGGCATTGTTTAGTCTAAAGAGAAGGCTAAGGGAAGATGGGATGTCAGCCCATAACCACGAGCAATGTTTCTGCAAAGAAGAAAATAGAAACTATAGATTGGAAAAGAAGTAATGAAAGTGCTGCAGCAGGGGAGATTCAATGTTATTGCTAAAAGTAACTTTCCTTGAATAGATTGATTAAGGACTCAGTAAAGTTTTCTGGCGAAATTTCATTTTCAGTTTAAAAATTAAATGCCACTATCTGGCAAAGATGTGAAGCGCAAGTAAACTCTGTACGTTAGTTGTAACTTCTAGGTCTGTTCTGAAAACTTAGCAATGAATTCTAGAATCTCCTCAAGATTTTATATTAAACAAATATCTGCAGTAGGTCATGCCCACTTGGGATCATAGGATGCTAGTTGCTGAATGCAACTGAGTTGAAGCTCAGCATATTTAGCATCAACATTATAAGTAGCAGCATTCTATTTTCATTCAGGTTTTCATTTCACTCTTCAGACCAGCAAGAAAATCTCGCAGGGTGGTAATGGCTCAATCCCAATTTTTCATTGCATATTGTCTTTGTGTGGGCCACTGAATAGAAGCATTAGTTTTGCTCACAGTCATAGCTGTTAATTCTTTGTAAGGTCTGGGCCTCTTCCTATCCCTGCTCTATTAATATTTCCAGAATTGTAGTGTGGTTTTAGAGAATTTCAAATCAGTTATTCTTTCTATGTTTATGAGGAAATTGATTTTTCCTTTTTATATCAATCATCTTTAAATAATTTCGAATACTTTGAAGTTGAGTTTTCAGCCCTATCTTTCTGATCCATTCCTACTCCTTTCTAGAGATCTAAATAACAAATCCACTGAAGAGTACCTACTGTAGCTGTACACAAGCTATAAGCAATCAGGGAGATTATGATTAGATATGCACATTAAAAGTACTTAAAGATTAAAGGGCATTTTAAACTTATATCCTTCTGAGCTGAAATTTGGAACTTTATACTTCCTGTGTGCTGATGAGTTCATAGTATTTGTGTTACTCGCATTTACTTTGTGCTTCTAGAGACCTGGTATCTAGGAAGAGACCACTTACCAGTCAGTCACAAATACATTTAGTCAGAAAAGATGAATGAGCTGGACTTGCCTACTCAGGGTGCTACTAGAAGCCTTCAGACATGGCAGGTAGATGAAGTTATCGCATCATGATCGTATTTTGCCTAATGTGTTGTATTATGCCATACCTTCTTATCTCCTTAAGGATGCAAGTTTTCTGGAGTATTTACCAGCTTGACAGAATATGGTAACTGTGACACATACAATTGTAATGGAAGTAACTTCTGAGTTGCAGTCAGTTCAATTCTAGCTGTTATAGTTTTCAGCAGCAGATCTCAAAGCAACAGAGGTCAGCAGTACTGTCTTCATCCTCATTTAAAAACAAGCATAAAACAATTGTAAGATTGGGGCTGAAAGGATTAGCTGCTGCTCTCTTGTTAACCAGTGTCAGAGTCAAAAACAGCACTTGGGTACCTTGAATCCAAATCCTGCACTGTAACAAGGAGACAGCATTCCTGAAATCATCTGAAAGCACCTTGAAAATTACTTTCCAATGGGTCACAGATGGTCAGAAAGGAATGGCATAAACACATAAACCCCAAAAATTCAGTTTGTAAGGATGACTATAAACTTACCATTACTCATCTTTTAGGAGGTCTAGGAACATCACTGTCTCTCTTGATGTATTTTAGGTTCAGCAGCAGAAAACCTAAACAGGGGGATAGAATAACAGAGATGTGTGAAAGCCAGCAGGAAGGATGTCCAACCAGTTAGAACTCACCCCAGCCCTAACTCCAGGAACAAACATTCATCTCATTACCCCTCTCTCCTGGCCCTGAAAGTTCTGCTTGCCTCTAGCTTTGGGTGATAAAACAATATTCTTGGAAAACAGTTGCATTTCAGCAGGAGACCAAAGATGCATGTTTATTCTGTACAATACTAAATGAATGGACGACGCACAAGAATGCATCAGCTCAGTGAGTTATATGTCTACGCCTCCATTGTCTGGAGTATAACTTATAAAACTGCTTCTGCAATTGAGACGTGTACCTAATGCTATCCTAATATGGCTGTGGTTGAGATCGTCTGAACATTCCTCAGCTGCCCCTGCAGGAGAATGAGCACAAAAATGTTAAACATACCACATTTATATCTGTTGTGAAATGCTGGCACGCTCTAGCAATCAGCATTAATTCTTGATTTGGTTTTGTGGGTTTCTTATTTAAATGCCACTAATTTCAGTTTGGAAGGCTTCAGTCTCCCATATGTGATATTGATTTCAGATGTGAATGTGTGTATGCTTGTATGTGTGTTGGAGATGAAGAGGTTGAAATAGCCTTAGGCATCTTCTATAATTCCTAAATACCTGTCGGTCAACCTCTAAATATTGCATATATATAATTATCTTCTGCAGTGCTGGGCAACTACATGAGTATGTAGGTACAAAAAGAGTTATTTCCAATGGTTTCTATGATGCCACTGAAGTCACACATACTGAAGTTTAAACATCAAGGAAAATACTATAACTTAATTAAAAAGAAAACAAAGATGACTTCTGAAGTGATGTAATGCAGTGTATTTTCATGTATGTGATAAAGTATTTCAAAGAAATTACTAGCCAGTGAGATCACTCAATTGGCTCCATCTGTGATTTTCCAAAAATAGATGTGGCATTGTACATTGAGTAGTCTATTCCAGTTGTGCTGCAGGAGAATCCATTACTTATCATAGAACTCTTCTGAAAGAACACACTTTCTGTTGGTTTTTTTTCAGGGCAGATTTAATGTTTGGACTTCAGGACTGTGGGAAACCAGGCATCAGCCAGCTGTTCTTTAATCAAGGGGCTGGCCTGTATCCTGAGCAGTTGCAGCACCTGGGGACTTTGAGTGTCATTCAGACCTACCCTGGCTCTACCCACCAGGCTTGCCTAGAACCTGGCTTGAATGGACCAGAGATTCTGGCTCACAAAGCATCTGTTGCAGCTACTCTGAGGTAAAACAACCCCTGAAAAAGATGGTAAGAATGACAGATTGTGGGGTGTGTGCGTATGTCTTTTTTGTTTGTGTGCAAGTGGCCTGCTGAAAGTGGACTCATTTTGCTGGAAAATGGTTAAGTCTCGCAGATTTGTTTTCAGTCAGAAATATATCTTCTTTTCTTTTTTTCCTTAGTGACTGTATTTTTTCAAACAAAACATTATTTGTAATTGTTCGGTGTTTGAAATTCACAAGCTGTCTTTCTTTGAATACATTGCATTAAAGCTGGGCATTCCAAAAATGTCTAGGAAAGGTGACATTTCTTGGATAAAGAGGCAGGTAAAGGATCAAACCAATGCATTCTAGTGATGTTGTCTAGCACTCACAACATATGAAGGAGAGATCTAGAAAAGGACCTTTTGCCTTAGCTTGACCAGACTTTAAATCCAGCCTTATTAATCCAGAATGCTAGGTTAGCCTTTGTTCTAAACTTCCTAGACTGCATAAGAAGGCATCCTAGGCCATTGTTATGGGGTTACTTTAATCAAGCAGATGTCTGCACTGCTGCCAGAAAAGATTGGCCTTGTCTTTTCTCCTCCTCTCCAGTAAGCCACTGCCTTTTCCCTGCTGCTTTCTGTGTCCTGCTTCTAGTGTGTACACAGCAATCCTTTGAATCAGGCCAAAGAACGTTATCTGTCTGAAAACTAGTATTGAGGAAGCAAAAAGAGTGAGTGTTCTTACAAAGAAGCAGCAATGTCCAAGGGTGCAAAGGTGGGTAGGATTGCCCCTTCATGGAGCATTGTATATTTATAGTGAACTGAAGTAACTGCATAACCATGTTCTCAGAAATTCAGAGAAAAAAGCACCTAGAGCTGGAGAGCACCTTATCAGGAAATGGGAGGAGCTGTCATACATCCCAAGTTCTGCATGAAGATCGCTTATGATCTCTCTTTCAAAGTTTCACAGTTAGAAGTGGAGATGGATACCTATCATATATGCTACATCAGTAATCATAGCCCACAAAAAAAGATCAGGATACACATCTGCCACCTTTGTTGAAAGTGCTTTTGCCACCAGCCCAGAGACCATCTTGGAGTTGATGTAGGGAAGTCCTTCCACTGTGGCTGAACATGCAGTAGCCCCTTGAAGGAAGGCATTCCAGATTGCCTGGGACAGACCTAGGTGTGAGGAGGAGCATGATGCTCTTGTCAGCTGATTTGGATGCTTATGTTGGAAGAGAAGCTGGAGTTCTGCTCTGGCATAAAGTTTACATCTTTCATAGTAAGTAAGATGTGGTGAGAGCAAGAATAAAAGGTAGACATGAAGAAAATAGAAATCTATTCGTACGTATCGGTTCATACTGCCAAAGGACAAGCATGCATAAAAGCTTCTTTACTATAAACTGCACTGGAGATGTTCTAAAATCCTTTGTAGGTAACAGTTAAATTGAATAAGAGATCTTCAGGAAAAGCCATCTTGAATGAGGGATTGAGATAAAGTTTTTATGGTTATTTCCCCCTAAGCCAGCAAAATTGGCAGTTTTGGAGCAGGAAGAGAAACAATAGTTCAGAATCTTGTAGACATCAGCAGTTAAATCCAGAGATGTGTTTGACACTGCCTCTGCAATTAATATGCACAAACCCAGCCTAATTCTATTGTAGTTTAAAGATACATCTTCCCTGCCTCTTAGGTAATCCGGGCTGGGAAAGCTTATTCCACATCAGTTAGGATTTCTTTTAATTTGCATCACTTTCTATCACAGCAATGCACAACTGACATGTATGATTTTATTTATGCTATGTAACCAAGTTAATGTTCTTATTACTCTGCTGCATATCCCACGACACCTTTGCAGGAGGGATGATTCATCTCAACAGGCTTAGCTAGTGAAACTCTTTAAATAACTATATGTGAAACATATGGTTCAAGACAGAAAACATTTTGAGAGTGGAATAAGGCCAGGAATAGCAGCTGTCGCTAATACAGTATAGTGAGATTTGATGTCTCATAGAGGGCAAACCAAAGCAAACTTTAATACCCAAGATTCTTTGAGCTTACAGAGTAGTTCAAAAATACAGGGCTACAAAGCGTCTGCTACTTTTAGGTTAAAACTGACTTGTCTTTTCTACCATGGCTCCATTAAACGTTTTGCTTTCTACGTAGGGCAAAGTTTCCATGTGTAGGCAGGCAGAGACAGCTGCTGGGAGTTATCTGGAAGATTCAGAAAAGAGGAAAGCTGGAAGGGAGGAGCTGGGGGGGATGACAGCAGATCAGCTTCAGGACTCAGAGGGGCAGGGGGTATTCTGCTGATTCATTACTGGGGCTTAGCTTGGAAGTCAGAGCAGTGAGATTTGTGTTTGTTCCACTCTAGCTACAGCAAGATTCTGTGCGCCTCACTACACTTTGGTGAATCCAGTGCCATCAGGGAGGATATGTGTTTGAAAGTAGCAAGAATATTATAAAGAGAAATCTGTGGATAGGAACAAAACAGATGTTAAGGTGAACATGTGAAGAATTACAGTTGTAGTTGAAGAGAATTTATATCTGAGAGTGATGGACCAGAACTTCAAGGGAATAGCTGTTTCAGGAGGCTTTCTTTCTTTTTTTCTGGTTCCACTTGTAGGGAGAATTTTCATCTTGACCATTATTCAGTTTTGTGTGTCTTCTAAATGTTAGTGTCTGTGAGACAACCAGACTAGTTGAGTGGTCTTTTCTAGGGATGCAAGAGATAGTCTTGCATCGTGAGCATCAAAGCATGGTACCTGTCTTTTAATTCCTTCCCTAATCTTCCTTCTGTGAAAGGATGTTAATGCTTCTGTATTTCAGCTAATGGTTCTGTGGCTTGTGAGGAGTTCACGCAATGCAACTGCAAAACAGCCACACTGAAGCTGTCAGAGAAAAGGAACAGAGCATATGGCTGTGACTGTGTGTGGACTTGTGTGTTTAAAAGGTGATAAACAGGATTGTCATGAATGGAAAAAGACTACATTTTCCCCTGGACAGCTTATATTTGCTGGTTTTGTCTGAAAGAGAAATAGTCTTACACAAAACAAACATGTTTTGCTCTTTGTATGAAATCAACACTTGTACCATCTTTCATATTTGAGTAGCCACAGGCTGTTAAGTAGGAAAGACATAGAACTTCTCCCTTCAGTTTGTCTGTCCAACCCATGTATTTTCACACGCCAGGCCAGCCTCAGTCTCTGCAGCTGGCATGAGAAAATCGAAATGTTAAATGATGTATGTCCAGTTCTGGATGATCCCAAGGTCATTCTAATACGTGAAGGCAAAACATTCTTTGTTTCCTCTCAGCTTTCAGACGTGAGTGTATCTGGGCAGTAGGAGAGTGATAGTCTCCCTCTGGAGCCATGACTGGGAGAGAATGCCAAATCACACCTCAGATTATACCAGCAGGGCACAAGTGGCGAGCCCATCTAATGCAGCTAGCTGTGTGCTTGAACTCTTTCTGCTCTTTGACGTGTATAACAATGTTGCATGTTGGCTCAAGAAAGGGAATGGAAGATACCATCAAAACTGTAGTAGATAGAGAGACCTTTATCAAAACAAGGTCTTTATGCAATAAAACTCTGTATTTCTTTTCATTCTTCCTTTTTTTTCTCCTTTCTTCCATCTCTTTCTTCCATTTTCTTCTTGCTAGATTTCAAATAGGTCAAGTTATCTTACCATAGAACAGCTGTGAAGATTTCATTGACACTAAGGGGTTGAACTAAAGATCACTTTTCAAAAACCATACAATCTTGATTTGAAAACTCCTGGAGAGAGAAAATCCACTGTTGCATTTAACAAATTCTTGTTCTGTTTCTGAATTCATTACCTTCACCTTCAAGAAATCCTGCATGCGTTACCTTCACCAAACAAAAAAATATCTTTGTGTATAGTCTTGCTTCATTTAGTTCCAATAACTACCTATCAGACTTTGTCATACATTTATCTACTGGACTGAAGAACCCTTTATCAACAATTCCTGCCTAAATTATGAAGGATTTAAAAAGAGTAGTTTAGTTATCTATTATCCGTGTCCTAAGTAAGATATATAAGCTGAGTTCTTGGAATATACCTCTCTCTCTCCACCCCCACCCTCCAATACTTGACTCATTTTCTTGGCAATTCTTTGAACTTCCTCCAAGATGCAACATAATCCTGAACTGTATGCATTAAGCTGAACATAAAAGCAGCCATTCCAGTGCCAGGTGCAGAAGTCAGATGAAAATTATTTTCCCTGTACACATGTCCAAGGATTGTATTAACCTTTTTTGATGACTGGCCACACACGGTGGCTACCATAATATGATTATTCTCATGTTCTTCTACAAGACAAGGCCCAGGATCATCTCCTGTAATTATAGCTCTAGTCGGGCTTTTTACGTGGCTGTTATGTTACCACTGTATGTTCTCACCTTCACATCACCAAGTACCAGTGACCTGCCCTTCACTTTTTATCACTGTTCCCTGAGAAATCTGCAGGCTTTCTCAGTGATAAATTTATGGTGGGGAAGATGGATGTTTTTCTTCTAGATTGTTGGTTAAAATGCTGTGCTAAAAATAGCACAGGCCTAGACACATGGCTATACAGAACTGAATTAGAAGTACAATTCCTTGGTGGTGATTTCCCAATTTTCAAGAGCTTTTTTGAGATCTGCTTATAAGCTAGTGCATTTTTCTAGCTCCTATAGTCAAAATGCTGTGTAACCAAGGCAGACATCTGACAGATTAAGTGGAAGCTTTAACATGTTAATAACAATACCTGTTTAATCCTGAATGGTAATCATATTAAACACTCTGATAGACAAGATATATTTTCAGCAAATGCGTTAGCATCAATATTAATCTCCTTTTAAGCTCCGTTAATCAAGTTCTTGGTATGTCCTACCATTACTGATGTCAGGTTGGAAGGTGTGTGTTTACCTTTGTTAATTCATTTACTCTTTCAAAATACTGTCAGAATATTAGCTTTTGGTTAGTCCTTTTTGAGTTTCCAAGTGTCTTAAGTGATACCAACAATGCCTTTTTCATGGTCCAGCAATCGTAGTTGCCATTTGACCCTTGGAAAGTCAGAGCATAACTTTGTTCTTCAACTTTACTTCTTCAACAAAGTTATAAAATTTGCCTTAATCATAGGATTCACTTGCATGTGTGGCCAAGTGATCAGAGATGTTTCCCCAGTTGTAGGGGCTCTGCCGACCTCCTGGGAGATCAGCTGGATCGTGGACCTGGGGTCTGTCAGGTTAGTTTCAGGCATTAACACTGCCAGCAGCAGCATGGATTTAAACCACCTCATGCTGTTTTGAAACCACACCCACACACTTGCATCCATATAAACTTTTTGAAAGCAGACCTATGAAAGTAACTGCATGAAAGTAAGGTAGCCTGTACATCTTTTGTGTGTGGTAAGTAGCGACATGTGAAGAAAACCTGGTTTCAGTTAACCTGCGTGTTTTCAGCCTAGTGATTGTAAAGAGATTTTAGGCATTAGATGCACACGCAGGCAAACACACATGGCAATAAAACTTAACCCACAGTGTCTCTACTTTATAGCAAGTAACAGAGGATGAAATTCCTCTTAGAAATAGAAAAGTGGGGAAAAAATATTATGATATATAATATAGTTGAGGAACTAGGCAGATACCAAACCAGAAGCCAGACAGAGAGTTGTAGAGGTCTGGGGTGACTGTGGAAAAGGTTGAGTTTTTGATAGAGCTGCTGGAAACCATTTAGATAATCTGCACTGCTCATGAATTCATTCCCTGTTTGTTGCTCTGTAAAATATTAACTAGTCTGGTACATCTCAGCCATAGTTAATCTGATAACAGTTGTGTTGTTGTGTTTCTTTCTGAATAATTCAAGAATCCAAATAGAGAGGCTCCATATTTCAGATGAAGCACATTATGAGGTGGTGGGCAGGGTCTAGAAAGCCCCTGTCTAATACTTAAGTATTCTGTGGCACATTGGCATTAATATTCTGTTTTAAAGACGGTTTGTCGGTTTGGCATAGAGGGGCTGGACATGACAGTAGGAGTTGAGCATATGGTGTCACAAACCTTTTCTCAGGTACCCCTCACAACTTTTGCTCCACTCATGCACACATGTAGAAGTATTTGAGTGGTAAACTTGATTGAGGCACTGTTGCAAATGAAAAATATAGGAAGCTGAGCACAGAGACAGGACGGGAGAAGCAGTGGGGCTAGCGCACCCCAGTGTTGAAGTCCCAGCGTGGTGACGACTGTCAGTATTCGGGAAGCTTTCCTGGAACACATCTCACCCTATGTTACAATGATCTATTGGGCTTATCTTTTTCTTCAGAGAAAAGAAGAATATAAGAAGATCCCATATGCCCTCCACAGATTTGCATCACCTTCACTGTGATTACACAAGTGTGTGCGGTTCAGCAGTATAATCTAAGAACTTTCACTACCAAGGAAAATGTTTCCATGTCTAAGGAACAAAGATGTTTTAATAGAAAACATAGAACCAAAGGAAACAAGGACTGGGAAAGGGCCTCCAGAAATCTTCCCCTTGCCTCATGGCAGGGTTAATTTAGACTCATCTTCCAGAGATGGACACTCCAGAACTTTCCAGGCAAGTTATCACAGCATTTTATCATCTTTTTCATATAGGAAGCTTTCCTAGTGTTTTCTTGCTGTAATTTAAGCCCATTACCTCTCATAATAGCCAATGTAAACAAGCAAAGATTCTTCCCTCTCCTTTTCAAAGAGCCTTTTGTATGTCAGGGATATCATGTCCCTTTTCCAGCCTTTTTTTCTTGAGGCTAAACCGCCTCAATTCTTGCATCTTTTGTCATAGGGCACAGTCTAAACCTTTGCTCATCGTCATTACTCTCTGAATTCTCATCTAGTTCATATTCTTCTTGGAGTGCAGTGCCTGAACTACACACACTACTGCAGCTGAAGCCATACCATTGTTGAGTACGGCAGACGGCTTGTTTCACACATCTTGCAAGCTCTGCTCCTGTTTAGAAACCCCAATGTGGTGTTTGCTTTTTTCACAACAGCATGATAGTGTTGACTCATGTTTAGCTTGTGATTCAGTATATCTCATAGATTCCTGTAAGAAGAAATGCCACCAGCCACTTGTTTTCTGTCCTGTATTTGTGCAGCTGATTATTGCTGTTCAAACGGAGTATTCTGCATTTATCCCTCTTGAACAATGCTCAGGCACTCATGAGAGCCCTCTTCACTCTTCCTGAAAAAACCTGGCCAACGTTTTGGTTTTTTTTTTTTAATGTTTCTTATTCCAAAACCCACAAGATACACAGGACTAGCTATTACATGGAAATTTTTTGCCTTTGGTTTTATGTCTTTATTTGTTTAGAGGGCATAGGGAATAAGGGTGATAGATGAGCACCAGCTCTATTAGCAAATACTTCATATGCAGACAAGGAGATAAGAGAAGAAGCTTCTCAATTCGTGTGGTAAGCTCCATAAATTCTGATTTGTTTAACCAGAGATTAAACCCAGATGTGAAGCAAACAGGGTTAAGAAGAAAAAGGCAGGAGCTGACATTGATTAAACCTTTGTAAAGTTCCATGACGTCAAGAAGATGATTAAAATTTTAGTCAGGAGAAAGACCTCCAACATGTATAATTTCCTTTGTGTTCTCTTGCAATGCAATCATGACTTCTGGTGCAAAGTAATCAAGGAGTTAGTTATGAAGAAAACATCTCTTTCCAGTATTTTATAAAAATAGTTTTTTATAAAATGCTGAGTTCCCACTTGATAGTCAAAATTAAATAAAGAGATCTTCAGCAATTTATTCTGGAGCCAAAACTGGTGCACTCCTGAGAATATGACAGAAATAAGAAAATGTGTATAAATAAAAGTATTATTAAGTGTGATTCTGAGCATGATTTTTATATCACTGATTCCTTTACTGGTAGACGTAAGTATTCAGGTGTACTAGCAACCATGACACAAGATGCTTAGGCTGATTAAATTTAGCATGTTCCCTTCAAATCCCACAAAGCACCAGGATTTGTTCGAACTTCACTTCTACAGTTTTGGAATCACTGTTCAATTATTCTCTTGTTTAAAATTAGTAAAACAGAAATGGGGCCAGATTCATTAGCTGGAAAGACACTTATATTTTGAGCACTGAGATCTGTCTGAGCCTTGAATTCTGGCCTGCTGTAGATGTTTTTTTGTTAATCATCTCATTTATTTCCTCTAATGTCCCAGAACTAGACCAAGAATAACTTTGAAGCACCTATTTTTATTATTTGAATAATCCAGCATTGCTCAAAAAAATCTCATACAGTTATTGATTAAGGTAGTGTTGCAGACTTCAGTGTGACACTAACTTTGATAACTACATAAATACAATGAAGAGTACTCATGGACCTAGTTGAAGGGTCAGAAAATACATGTGTAGAGAAAAATACTGGCCTGTCCAAAGGATTTTCTTTTCAAATGTCCTGAATATAGGTGCTGTCACTGCTATCTGTACTCCTTATTGTATTAATCTCAGAACCCAAAGGTTTCTTAACAGATAGATAACACATACAGCATAAAAGAATCAGTCTGCAGCATGACTCTCTCACCTCTTACCTTGACTGTTACATCCTCTGAAGAGTTTACCAGCAATAACCTACTGAGCTTCACAGCTCGTGCATAGACAAGTTATGTTGTACTCTTGCTCTTCTGTCTGCAAACATACTGAAGGAAACCTTGATTTAGTATTTTCTTACTTACTTCAGTAAAATTCTGCTGTGATTCATAGATAAATCTGCTGATGGGTAAGTAATTCTCAAAACTATTTTTTGTGACTCTACAAAATTGGCTAGTGGCTTGGTGCTGTGTCTTTTCCTAGTTTGAGTTTGCCAAAGTGCTTTCAAAGAAACTATTCAACCCTTCCCTAATACTGCATTTTAAGCTTTGGCTCCAGTTACACAGAAAAGATGGAGTAGGACACAGTTTCTGTGTCTCTGTATAAGTACGAGGAGAACTAAGAAGTAATTACCTATTAAAGAAGTATTTGCTTTAGCTACCAAGCTGTGGATTGCTGCACCAAGAAAATAATTATCAACAAGCAGTCAGGATGTGTGGTTTCTGTTGCACATGTTGAGGTGGATTTTTTCCTATAACTGTGTTTCAGCCATTCGTCCTCATTCTCCTCTGTCCCACCTCATGCTAAGTGTTGAAGGATGCCTTGAAGCACGGTCACGTGGCACTTTTAATAACAAGAGCCTCACTCCATTGCCATGTATCACTTTCTTCCCTTTTTCTCCCTTTGTTTTAGAAACTGTGTAGTTTTGGCTCTTCCCCTCCTCACTGGAGGCTGTGTTTCAGCAGCATATGGTGTGTGTGTGTGTGTGTATAGGTTTTGTGTGTTTCATAAACAGAGTGCTTTGGAAACAGCTGTGGAAGGAGCAGAGGAGCTTACTGCTGGAGTCTTCTTCCACAGTTTTTCCTGAATTACCAAATGAGGTCATCACCTAATGACTCAATAGACAAGTTAGACAGGAAATGCAGGAAGTCAAGACTAACTTTAAGACAGGCTTATTCCTCCAAATGAGAATCCAAACACATTTCTTGAGCTCTGTGTGAGTAATAAGCCATAATCCTAAAGCCACTACTGTTTCAAGACAGGCTTTAATGGGAAGAGAAGGCTCTGAAAAAGGCATCACAGCCTCAGCCTGCAGGAACTCTGCTGGCTTATTTACAGCACTTTGGAGAGACGTTTTGATAAATTACATCTTTTCTAACTACTCACCTTCTTCATTTTCCTCACTTCTTGTTCTCTTTGATGAAAAATACATGTAGGGTGTCCACTCTGCATATTACCATTGGCCAGCTCTGGATCTTGTGCATAAAAAAATATTATGAATTATTACAGATTTACTTTCTCCATGCGCTGGCAAAGTGCTCCCTGCTGCACCTCCATGCTCTGTTTTTTGTAACGTGCCATAAGGTGCTGTATTATAGCTTGTCACACAGTATTGCAATTAACATATAATTCACTAATAGAAGATCATAAATCATAGCCTTACCAAAAGTGTGTGGATCTCATTTATATGGAACTGAAATGCATCCAAAAAACCCCAAAACACAAAACTTCCTATGCTAAGAATTAGCAGAAAGTGCCACCTGATTTTAAAATTAGGAGATATGTCTAGCATAGAATAACCCCTGTTTTGCCTTTTCTGTGTTACCGAGCACGTTTTCCATATACCTATTGCAATTTTATGGCTGTCGCACAGGTGTAACTGTATAGTCAACAGCATTTCTTTAATTCATCTTTTCCCTCATATAAAATAAGTTGAGATTTGGATTTTCCCTCCTGACAAACCAGCATAAGTGAAATTAATTTGATGGGAAAAAAATAACAGCAGTTTGAATTGGGAAACAAGATACTTGGCAAAACCATATTTTGAAGAAAATCTTTCCAGAAAATTAAACATAAAACCTTTCATGTCTGCTACAGTGCTTGACCCTTCCTTCTTCTCTCCACCTCCTGTGGATAAGTGCTTCTCCCTATGATTTGTGACTGGTAAGCTTGACATGGTAGCCTAGCTCCACAGCCTCTATGGCTCCAGGCAGTATTCAGTGCATGCTCCAGCCTCTGCTGGAATGCTTCATTTATTTTATAGGGTTTTGCCAAAATTTTCCACTAGTAAAACTGAAGCCTCTCACAGATCTTGCAGTTGGGTAGTTATTTTCAGAAAGGAAAAGTAGGCTGGGGGTCTAGTTTGGGGGCTGGATACAAGCCCCTTAGCCACACGCCTCCACTGTTGCTCTGGGCTTTACCTACAAAAGCCCAAGCTTCTAGCAAGCACAATGTTCATTTTCTGTGCTGGGTCCAGGGAGGTGGGAGCTACTGGGGTTGCACAGTGTGGGGCTCAGCCTCTTCAGGGACGGGGAGAAAAGGGAATTGTAGCAGGGTCTTCCCCTCTCTTTATTCACCGAGTTATAAAGGAGGCTCCTCTGTCAAGCACATGACAGTAATCTTGCTCAGCACTTGCCTAATGGGCCAGCTGCCTTGGATGTCAGAGCCAAAGAAAACCTTCCTTGAAGGTCCTGATATGGCCCAGCCTGCAGACCCACATAACCTTCAACAGCCACCTATACCAGCAGCAATTCCCCCCCTCAGTTTCTTGTAACAACCCCCCCTCTGCACCAACCCCCTCCTGGAGATTGTCACCCCTTACCAGCCTGCCACCAGATGAGCTCATGTGAGGCATCCTCCTCCTCCTCTTCCCATGGCAAAATCAGCTGGATGAGCTGTGGCATGAAATTAAGCTGCTCCCATTAACCTACCTTGTTGTGCCTGTAGCAAAAATAGTTCACTCTGGTGAGCAAGGCTAAACGCCACAGCTGTTCTTCAGCTGATTCATGAGGGATGTGACACCTTTTTTGTCTCAACCAATTCACTGGAAGGGGGGAGCTACCTAAACAGCAGTAACAGCCTCAGCCATCCCATTTAAACTGCTGCTCCAGAGCTGACAGAGGGCTAGATGCCTGGGAGAGACTGAGGCACAGCCAAATTTTGTGGCTCCAACACAGGCTGGAATTACAATAACAGAACAGCTGTGAATTCTCATACAAGTTTGTTACATGGCAACTAAGGGCATATTATTATAGTTTTCAGCAATCTTGGAATTTGTACCAGGTTCTGCAAACACAGAAGGCCTGGTCCCTTTCCAAAAAAGAATGGGAACAAAAGTCAGTGAGCATGAGGATGGCTGGGAAGAGCTGAGGGTTAAACCAAATCCAGCTGCCTCCTAGGAAAATGCAGCATTTCGCCTGAGGCCTCTCTTGACAGTTCTGACAGGTTTATAACAGAGCCAATATAGTTTTGAACAGCAAAATTATCTTCATAACCCCTGCAATGGTTGAGTTACCCTGACAGTCTAGACAGCACAGATGCCTCTGCACTAAGCTGGTGATCCTGCCCTCACCTGTAGCACAGCAGCTGTTTTTCCTATTGATGGCTGTTTTATTTTGTTGGTGACTAATGTATCAAGCTGCTGGAAAATGAGTTACTCTTCCTCAGCCGGTCAGCATTCAAGTATGCAGTGCATATCGCTATCTGACTTTAATTTTTGACCATAGATGCAGCATTTTAGGGGAGGAGGGTCAGACAGAGACCATGCTCATACCCATCACTTGACATTAAGTTTTTAAGTTCTCAGAATAAGGGCCAAGTCGCCTTGTGAAGTAGTGCCAGCGCCAAGAATAGAATTCCTTTACTTGCCATGTCTTCCTTTCAGCACCCTCCCGTGTGGTTTTTTCCATTGACGGAATTCGCTTTTATTCAGGAAAAGGCTATATCCACCCTCCATCTGTGAGCATGTGCGTGCGTGTTTTCTTTCTCATAACTTCTCTTTGTGAGCTAATGGTGTAAGAGTTGCCTTAGTGAGGTCACACTGAGGCTCAGGCTTTCCAAGCTGTCACAGGCAGGCTTGGGAAGAATACGTGGCTGCAGCTGCTTTGGGTGGAAGCACTGATGCACACGCTTAACCCCCTGGCCCTCCATCCCCTCTTCTCACCCACCAGTTAGCTGACCTAAAGATTTCCCTGCAAATCCATCTGGCAGGCTGTAAAGTCTTGGCTCTGTTCTTGAGAACGGGAAATAAGCTTCAGGTCTACCTGGGATGTCTCGATCGACAGCAGATGAACCCGGTTCTTTTTGCTTCACCCAAGGACTGTAATGGAAAGCCTTCCCACCTTTCTGACGTGTAACAGGCTTGGGCTGAAGGCCTGATGAAGATCCAGACCGTGCTTTTGTTACAGAAAGAAAGCGAAGCCAGGGTCTTGGAGTATTGCAAAAATAAACGCCATGGACCAAGCCCACCCTGCAACAAATCACAGGCATACTCATAAAGGCCCTTTACAGTCTCTGCCGGACATGATGTAAGTGTTGAGTGGCCTGAGCAGCCCCTCCTCAGCCCCAGCCTGCTCTGGAAACTCCACGTGCACCCAGCCAGGCACACCCCCTCCCCACTGAGTCTGCTGCTGCAGGGGCAGGGACAGCACTGCTTTTCACTCTGGCATCGATGCTTGCTATATGTTCTTCAAAACCCACCCAGGCTATGCTGCTATAGCCGTGTGCCACAGGAACATTATGGCCACAAGAGAAGTGTTAGGCAGAAAAGAAGAGGCAGGGAGCGATAAGATGATGACTTTCTGGAGGTGAGCCTTAAGGGCGTTACCCACCTTCATTAAAATTATATTCATGTTCCTCTAAACTAGGGCCAGGCCATTATTTATTACACGACCTAACTGCTTTTCCTTGTTGTGGACTGTATAGGAACAAGTAGCAGATAACTAGGAAACTTGTGCTCTTAAGGGGCACCTAAAACATCGGGGCAGGGGGGGGGGGGGGGGGGGGGCAGGAAGTGGCTACAGCTGCCATTATACCCTTACAAAACATCTTTGGAAGGTTAAAGAATCTAAGCACATCTCAGTAGGCAGAATTTTTTTTTTTCCCCCTCTAAAGTTTGAAAATGATCCAAACCACAGAAAAAGAATAGGTTATTTTACAATTCAGGAGAGCTGTCTAGAAATCTTTCTGGAACAGTGATCCTTAAGGGGAGCGTCTGTGCCATTAGAAGTTTTGTACATAGTTGTACTGTAGCATATAGACACTGCGTTTCTCAACCACCTTTCAAGGATCCCCTGGAAGTTTTTCCACAAAAACACTTCTACTGTTCCCCTCCACTTCATAGTCCGTAAGTTAAAAACCAGCATTCTGAAGATAGTTTCTCTCTCTGTTAGGTCTTTTGGTTTTCTTCCCCTAGTTTTTATATGGACTTTCTTGAAAAGGGAATACAGCAATGCAATTTTAAGCTGAAAGTTATATTCTGTCCTATTATTTCATTTGACCTTCTTAATATATTGTATTTTACATAAGCGAACAAAAGCCTCATTTGAAGAGGAGGACACCAGTCTGTCACTTAGTGTGTTTAACAGTGTATCATTTTAAATATTTTTACCCTGAAGCTGCCACCATCTGGAAGTAGTTAGCATGGGGAAAACAATAAATAGCCCATCTATGTTCACAAGACTTGTTGCCTGCAGTATTTGGGCGAGAAGATTAGTATCCCCATTCATTAGTTTATTTATTCTACCCACACACAATGTGAAGTCATTTTTAAATTCAAACAGTTTGGAAAGCTCCTGCTGTTGCTTATGTGCTAAAGCCCAAGCTGAGGTTATCATGTTTGCCTTGCAGCAACAAACGTCAATTTGCACTCCATAAAGCATGGTACACAGCTTGTAGCTGTGTTTGTAGATGGCTGTAGGACATCAGCTGTAGCAAGGAAAGTACAGACAGATGAATCTCTAGTCTTAGCAGGCACACACACACAAAAAAATTATTCTACCCACTTGAAATTCAAATGCATTGCTAAGACATTTTTTTTTAAAAACTAAACCAAGAGCTTATAAGTGGTTTTCTGAATTGCTACTGTGTTCTTCTCCAGTTGCCCTGATGAGCATTCAGAGCTCACGCAGCCCACAGCATGCCCCTCAGGACTGAAGTTTGCTCAAGTCTTGAAAACAAGAAGGTGATCGTGTTCCCAGAGCCGCCACTGTGCAGGCATACATTACAGAACGGAATGGCATGTTTCATTAAAATATCATTTTTGTGCAGCAAGGTTACAGCCTCAGATTTTAGTTGCTTTCCTACTTCCCTTTCAATAACTCCAGCAGTATTTGTGGTTATTAACATAACTTTTTTAGTACTTGGTGAACTCACAAAAACAGAGCTTATTTTTTTTTCTTTCCTGTATGATTCCACTTGGCTATATCAAAGTCACAACTCCCCCAGTACTCTATTTTAGACAATACTCAAAAAAACCCAAAAATCCCCAAACCAAACAAAATAACCCAAACACAGGACTTCAACAGCAAGGGCAATTTCAGTCCTCATCCCACACTTATATTCAGTATCCTTTTAGTTTCATTGGGTTTATATCTGAAAATGGGGCTGAGTGCTGTGGACCCAATCCAACGAGTTACTTCAGCAGAACACGTACATACGTAAGGACTTTGAAGCCAAAGCACCAAGTACCTTCCAGGATTCAGTCGGTAGTCTATGGCAGAAACAGAAGTATCCTCAGAATGTTTCCTTTTCTCTGTTAGATTTTTTGGATATTAAAGAACACACGTCCATATCGTAATTCAGAAATCAAGATACTTTTACAAACAAGTGGCATCTCTGCTATGTTTTTTACATCGGGGGTATGTTGGGAAGAACTATAGAATTTACTTACCAGAGTATGGTGTCCTTTGTTGCAAAAAATTATGTACCTGTCTCTAATCAATAGGTATTTGCTCGAGCAAATATTAGGTCTTCAACAGCAGCTGCATTGGAAGTAGCTGCAGTTATCTCAGTTGCTTATGTTACTCAGAGCAAAGTTTTTCTGTTTGCTTCTTTTCTAATCCTTGTTCCCTGCACTTCAAGGGTTGATAGGCTGAATCCAAAGCCTCTAGTGATACTAAAGCAACCCACGAGCAGGGTAACTAATTATTTGGACATCTAATTTCGTAGTTTATTATTTTAAGGCTTTTGAAAACTGTATTCAAAGGTTAGTCCTATCTGCTTTAACACCTGGTAGAATGGCAACTCTGTTACTATTACCCCAATGGTGAAGTTTTCCCAGTTCACGGGACTTCTTTCTAGGTTCAGCAGGCCAGTTTAAACCAGGCTTTAATGATGCTCTTTACCTGCAACTGACCTTCTCCTTGTGTAACTTTTTTTGGCTGGTCCTTGACTCAGCCTGTTAGACATCATAGCCTAATGTCAGTAAATGCTGGAGGGATCAACACTTACACCTCAGCCACTACATTACAAACCAAAGAAAGTTGGCCGTTAGACATAAAATTGCTCCAGCCAAGAATCTGTAGTGCTTTTCATGTACCAAGTATCACACAAGACAGGAAAACAGAGAAGCCAATGAAGCAAAAATAGAAGCCCAGCCCTTAGAGAAGCAAAAGAGCTGAACACAGTGAGGTGTCCCCATGCTCCCCCTACCCAAGGTTCCCACAGCTGTCAGCATTGCTGTGTGGTGCTCCTGCCAAGCAGGTGTCTCTGCTTCCCTGAGGGCTGGTAACAAATGACTATTTGAGTTCAATTTGTGCAATGGAAACTGTTTCCATTACAAGCATAAGTGAA
This sequence comes from Falco rusticolus, assembly GCF_015220075.1. NCBI lineage: Eukaryota > Metazoa > Chordata > Aves > Falconiformes > Falconidae > Falco > Falco rusticolus. The sequence goes on along the minus strand of NC_051192.1, from coordinate 6,033,364 downwards.
ATCTATCCAAGCAACTGATTCTGGGATCCCAAAGCCCACGTGTTTCATAACCTATACCGACATAGCCTTAGCCTTTCCACAGAGTCAGTCAGGTCAATGATTTCTTTGTTCCTCAGCTCATGAAACATGAGTTGGCAAACACTGTCTTCACTAAAGAGGGTACTCCTCTAAAACCCCTAGTTTAGAGGCTTGAACCCAGGTCTGCTCAGAGCTTTAAGTTCAAGAGATTGTTACTGCAAGAGACCCACTGCAAAGAGCTTACACACACATTCCTTCCTTATGCATAATTTAAATACTGTCAACACTTCTTTCTTTGCAGTCTAGTAATTCCTACATTAATCATCCTGCAGATCAGTTTGGTACTGCACAGAAGGATTGCATCATATTGTAACAATTTGACCAATCCTAAACTAAGGCTGCCAGATGTTGATTAATTAACTGCCTACTGTGACAGATTTTTAAGTGACCTGGTGTTTTAAGTTGATCATGCACAATCAGAACACTTACAACTTCCCAATACATTCCTCACATATGAGAAAACCAGGAAAGATAGCTTGAGCTATACTTCAGACTAAGCCTCTTGTCAAGTGTTCCTTTAATAGGTGTTTAGGAACCAAGTCTGTATGTTGAGATGAATCAGTATCTCACTACATGACAGTTTTGACATTTTCTAGAGGCACTGGAACACCTCTTAATCACCAGGTATGTGACATAGCTCTATCCATCCGTGGAAGAGGCTCACTGAGTCCCTCAGGGGAACTGACAAGCAGGTGCTTTAGCGGATGGACATGACAGTTTATCTACAGCAGCCAGACTGGCAGAATTTAGTAGTAAGAACAGATGAGCACTTGATTAAACTACAGTTCAAGTCATGCTATCTGCATTTAGGTTATGCTGACGACTAGTTGGTTTTGCTTATTTAAACAAGTAGTTACCTGTATCACAGATATTCAGTGTTTTCTGCAACAGCTGACAGTAGTTTACCCAGGTGTTAAACCTAACACTGCATTTGAACCCTGCTCTAGCACAGTCTGCTTAATCTTGCAGCTCAGGTATCTAACTTAAGAACCATTTATAGGTATGGTTTTGCTCCTCTATGACCTCTTGTTATTGGCATTGAGAAACTCAAGAGCTGTGCAAGCAATGCTTCATTCAAGAGGTATTGAGTTCAAATTCCCAGAATCATTCTAGGACCTTCTCCTAGACAGACTTTTACAGTCTTTCCCCAGATTAAAACTAACATACAACATAATACTTAAAAGCTTCTTTATTTTACTCTTAGACTTAGGCTTTAAGGACACCTTAAAAATCAGTTACATAACAAAGACTGATATTGCCAAAAGTGGAGATACAATTCCAAAAAAACCCTGTAGTGTCTTCAAATATAAAAATATATATCCAAATTATTAACTAGGAAAAGTGTACCACCATTTCTGCCTTGAGCTGGTCCTGCCAGCTTTTGGGTCATAACTCCCTACTACAGAGCTCAAGAGCTCCCATTGGAAGGAGCATCTCCAAGGTTCATGTCACAGGCATGATTCATAGCAAACGGTTTCGCTGCAGCACATGGACCAAGCCTTAAGTTTTTGAAGGCATTCTGTAGTTTTCCCCTTGAGCAGCGAGTAAAGAGCATCCAAACATCTCCTGGGAAGCATATGTCATATACACAAAGCCGTCTTCATCTCTGTAGTCCCTGTACACTTCTGCCATTGTCAAGGACATACTGGCTAGGCTTTTGTTGTTCACCAGCAGGTAGAAAGCTTGTGTAGCAGTTAGAGCCATCCTGCTTCTAATTGAAGAAGGGAGGAGAAACAAAGGATTAAGCCTTAGCAAATCTAGTAAGATTTCAACTTTAGTTTATGAAAGACATAAGGCTGAGCAGCTGCATGAACTGTGTACAAGAAATGCTGTGTAAAGTCATGATGTGGTTTAACGTTTTCATTAGCATGTATGTTTGGAAGCTGAAAGGCTTGTGCTTGGAGGAAAGGCTTACATTGTTAGACCATGAGTGCTACTGAGGCTGGGCTTTGGGCTCCCAATTAGCAGGGTGAAAGTGCTGAGTAGAAACAAAAAGCTTCTGCAGTACAGCTGTAGTAAAGGATTCCAGCATGGTCTGTTACACTTATTATAAAGTCTATCTTCAAAAGAAGAGTCCTTTTCAGAGATGTTACATATGGGGATCAGGACCCAAGTTGTCCAAGAGCCAAAAGCATCTTTTCCACAACATCTAGAGAAATCTTTTCCATACTCTAAAAAACATGCTGAAAGCACATAGCTTTCATGCTTTCTCAGAGAACATCACTAAGCACTTTGGGAGACTTTTCCCTGTAGTGTTTTTACAAAAGAAAACTTCAGAAGCACATTTCATGTCACTCACACCTAAGAGTTACTTTGAACCTGAGCAAATTCAGCAAGGCACAGTAAGAGAGCAAGGCAGTGACAGCTGTAAGCAGAACAGAAGCACAGAGCCCCAGCAGCAAGTTCATCAGGCACAAAGAAAGCAGAACAGGAGCCTAGTATATACTCACTACGGTTAGGGGAAGAGACTTTATGGATCCAAAAAAGCATAAATCACATTTCCCCCTCCTCCCCCCAAATGCACCTGTGAAAACATCTGTTGATTTTCTTTAAAGCCTTACAAGAGAGGGAAGCCGGTGCTAACACCTTTATCCTCCTCCCCACCAGATAAGACAGATGCTCCAGCACAGCACCAGAAAGTACCTGCTGGGAGGGCAGCACCAGCCCCACTGCAACACTGCATACCTGATGATGGTTATGAACTGTGTCATGGTCAGCTCCTCGGGAACCAGAAACTTGGTTTTGTCCAGGAGAGGAAGGTATTTCTCTTTATGGTATCTCTCAACAATTACCTGGGTTTAATTAGAAAAACAGAAAACATCCAGGTCCCCCCCTTCCACTCCCACACTTTAGGGAGTCGTTCCAAACGTTTGTCAAGAGCGGCAGCAACCCCCAGAACAAAACTCAGATTTACCGGGATTTTTGTTGGGAACTTCGCCCGGATTCCTGCTACTTCTTCCAGCCGGGTGGCTGCGCGGGAGAGAGAACAAGAGTTACGCGTGCGCGCAGCCCCCCCCCTACCAGCACCGCGCAGCCCACCAGCACCGCTCAGCCCCGCCGCCGCCGCGCAGCCCCTACCGAAACTCTTGCGCAGCTTGAAGGGCCTGGCCGCCGGCGCCCCGGGCATCGCTTGCATCCTCCCGCCGCCGTGCTACGGGGATGCCGCTGCTGCCCTGCGCCTCTTATGGTGCCGGCGCAGGCTCCGCCCCGGCGTGCTGCGCCGTGCCTTCAGCCGTGCCTTCAGCCGTGCCTTCAGCCGTGCCTTCAGCCGTGCCGTGCCGTGCCGAGCCGGCCCCTGCCGGCAGCAGGCAGCCCCCGGGCGCTCCGGTCTCCCCTCGCCCCTTTTCCCCTGCCCGCTCGCCGCCGCCAAGGGGAGGCGCGGTGTGCTGCTGCTGCGCCCGCCGCCCTCTATCCTAGCAGCATCCTTCTCCTGCGCTGCTCCCGCGGGTGGCGATGACCCCAGCTGCGGGATGGTTTGCGTGCAAGGCAATGTGATGCTTTCTGAGAGGTCTTTGGCTACCCTGTGGGGTGGTTGGAGGGTGCAGCTCAAGGCTGGACCGTCTCCATCTGTCTACCCTTTCCAGATGGACGGTTCAGAAGGCCAGTTACCTTCTTCCTACTTATAAACTGCTTTCAAACTACTTCTTTGGTTTTAGAAAAATAAAAAGTAAAAAATTTACATTTTTCATATCCTCAGGCTACCGGATTGCTTATTTTCTGAATGACTTGGGAGGTGAGTTTTAACTCTGTTTTTGTCTCTAAGGCACAGTTGTGATTTTCCAAGCAGACTTCAGGTCCATCTAGATGCCAAATATGATGAGACAGATTCCCTGCCTTTTGGATTGCTTGTTCACCTGCTTTTACTTTAGCTGTCAGGATGGCTTTGCGGCCAAACAAGGCTCAGCAAGGAGTCAAGTTAACTCAAGGCTGGTTGCTGTGTGTAAAAATCATCTCGTTGGGTGGCTGGAATTGATCCCCAATACTCATTTGCTTTGCTCATCCCTTTAAAATAGAGTGGGTTTCATTTTACTTGATCTGCCAGGCTAAGGGCAACTGGAAGTTGCTAAGGTTTGAGAGTTATATTTTATGAGCTATGGGTTTGGCTGCTTTTTCAAGGCAAAACCGATGGCTGTCACCTACGATCACTTTGGAAAGGATCACCTTTATTAAAGTGCGTGTGCACTATGCATCCATGTGTCAGGATTTTCAACCAGTCTTTCCAAAACAGCCTTCCCAGTGGCTGAAGTGCTGCTGAGCTGTCCTTCTCTCTTGATCTGGAAGTGACGAGCTTTAGTCACAGCACAAGCTCCCCCACGTGGCACTACGAATTTAATTGCAGAGAAGACAAGATCTTTGCTTTTGAGGGGATCAGGAGCAAGAGCTCTGAACTTGGAGAGGGGACTTGAGCCTACACTGGAATGGTTTGGATACAACCCCTTCTCAAAAGCAGACCTTTGCATCAGGGCAGGTAAGCCCAGGGGGTCTGCTTGTGAGGCAGAGGTGGGGTGACAGATTGGGGAAGCTGTAGAAGAATTATAGAGGAATGAAGCTGAGTTAATTAACATTGATAATATACAGCTGTGGGCTGGCTTCAGGGGCGGTGGGTTGGCTGACGTGGATAATGTGCAGCTGTGGCTGGGTCCTGCTAAGTAGCTCTAAGGGGATGAAGAGAGACCTGGAAGAAGCAGAGGAAGGAGAGATAGTACCCTGGATGTAGAAGAGACAAGGAGAGGCCCCAGGAGACAAAGGGAGCCCGGATGAGGAGAGGCTGGCTGGAAGAGGAGCCTGGAGAAGGAAGACTCTGGATGCAGAGGAGGGAAGAAGCAGGGTGGACTGGCCTGAAGAGGAATAGAAGAATAACTTGAAGGGGAAAGAAACGGTACAGACCTAACGTCCAGCACATGAACAAAGCCTGAAGGAGCCAGAAGGATCACAGTGTGTGTCTTTGGAGTTGTGGTCAGCCTGGGGCTTCCCAAAGCTGTTCAGGAAGTGGACCAGTTCTTGCACTGGTTTCTGCCCAGTAGATCCAGTAGAAAGCTCTATGACCTGCTGGTACGTGCCACACCAGTGCTCTGCTCTCTGTGTCACCTATCGCTGCACATGAAGTACAAAAGTGTGGCTCTGTACAGACATCAGCAGCCCTGCTCCCAGAGTAAGAGGGTTTCTTTTCATAACCATAAGCTTCTACAGCAGCTGCTAGAGAGAAAAATGAAAACCTGATAAGAGGATCAGCCAAAGAAAAAGAATTCCCAGCAGACCCAGTGATCAGCCCTAACATCTGTGAGAGCTAAGAGTGAGCACAAACCCAGGCTTCAGTTAGCATGTGCTAACTAATAATGTAAATGTGTGACATTTTCTGGAGGCAGAGAATGGGATGTCTAATGTGCTAAGCATTTGCACTTGCTCTTGCATGGAAGTACCCAGTTTCAGATCTAAATGTGGAATTTATTCCTTCTTTCCTTTCCCTTGGAAGGTTTTCTCACATAATTAAGGAACTTGTAGAGCAATTTTGTGTAAAGAATGGAGTACTCGGAGAACTCTGCTGAAATAGAAATGGAAGCACCAAAGGGAATTTTTAGCCTATTTTTACCTGCTTGAATGTCCACAGACTACACTCATAGGAGTCCTGGAGTCCCGCGAGTCCCTGAACGTTAAAGCACAAGCTTGGACTTGCATATCTTATCGGGTCCAGCTTCACTGCCACATTCGTAGCCTCTTCCAAAGCCCCGGGTCTGCAGCCGTGTCACTGAATGCTGGTATATCCACTGCCTCTACACTGAGATGATCCCAGCCTCACGGATCTAATCATACAGAGTCTGGCTCAAAAGAAGTTCATGTAAAAGCAGCAAAGAAACACCATGTCCTTCACATCCTCCTGTTCCACCCGAAGACATTAAAAATCTTGTCTTGTAGCCTCAAGGTGGTTTAGGAAGGGAATTGTTTTCCCTGGACAGGAGGGTATAGAGTGTCCAAAAACTGAGGATTCTGTGGAGTTTTAGTTTCAGTAGGAAGGAGGGAACTCCTGTGAAAGACAGAAGTACAGTACATGAAGAGAGTCTGAAATAAGCTGGTAGGAACTTCTTGGGAAAGGACAAACAACTTGGTTTATCCCAGGAATATTGCTGAAGTCGGAATGCGTGATGCTGCCACAGGGGAGAAGGGACTCTGGTCATAACCGAGGGCTTTGCTTCCTGACTAGGTGAGGGGCTGCTTCTCTCATAGATTTTCTAGCACATGTGAGTTGTCCATTCTAAAATCTGACTGCTCTGCCTGCCAATTCATTTTAGGCTTTCAGGAGTTTTCACTGCTTACTCTGTTTCTTGCATATTTTTTTTTTTTCATCCCAAATTCCTGCATTTTTTGGAAGTTGGGTAGGGAATTAGGGAGAGTGATGAAAGGGCTCTAATGTAAGGCCTTTTTCTTACTGTTCTGTTTCATTTATGGCCACGTTGCTCAGAAAAAAGTCTTTATCAGTGTTACAGAAAAGATCTGAAGAGCTAGAAAAAGTACATTTCCTCAAATTGTTCTGGTTTGGTAGTTATTTGTCATTCAAATCGTCCAGGTCTGTATGCATAAGCAAGTCGCCCCGTGTTAAGCAAAATACAAGCAGGTCAGAAAAAAACCAAGCCTGCTCTGAAGAACTTGAAATCTGAATTTCCCCGACAAGATAAAAGGAGGTAGAAGTAGTCACAGCAGCTGCAAAAAGCCAAAATGCAGAGAATGTGTGCAACATTTTGAACACAGTTTCATGAGGGAGACTATGACATGAATGACACTGGTTCCACATTTTTGGAGCACAAACGCGTTGAGTTAATCACAGGACCACCCTGCCTCTTACAGAATTAAAAAAAAAAAAAAAAAAAAAGGTAGACAAATAAACACCAATATATTATATGTGATTGTATTTAAAAACAAGAGAATCCCTATTCAGCTACCTTTACACAGCTGAATGCTGCATACTTAAAGCACATTTTCAAAGCTGTCCAGCAACTGTTGCAAGAAGAAAAATAAGTTATAAAAGGCAGAGTGCTTGAGCAGAGAGGGATAAGCGCTCCGGTGCTCCCATACCCTCATGGTTAGAAGCCCTGTCAGGTTTAAGGAGTAAGACTGACCCGGTAGCTCTGACTCCCAAGCCGGTGGAATTTAAGCCATGACAGTTACAGCGAACCGCCCCCTCACAGCTGGGGGCTGCCCCCCCAGCAGGGGCAACTCGTGCCAGCGCCCCAGAGCTGATCCCCGGCTTGGTTAATGCACAGCGCATTAAGGACCAAGGTGTCCACGCCTGCTGTGACACCCAGCACATCGGTAGGGTTGGAGCAGGGGCATTTTAAATTGCCAAAGCTTTATCTGCCAGAGAGCAGGAGGCAGGGCTCCCAGCCTGAAGCTGGGCTGCAGCTTGTTGGTCTGTTCTGCCAAGCTAGCTGAACAGTGCGACGCCTCACGAAGGCAAACCCGAGGGTCAGACTTAGTCAAGAGAAAAACTCAGTAAATGTAAAAATGTGGATGGCATTAGGAGTGATTCACGTTCCAGTGGAAGAGATTTGCTCCACTTGTTACATGGTGAAAAGCACTCCAGTATGCCATAAACTGAGCTCAGCTTTTCTTCACGTCGGTATGCAGGTGCTACTGAGTATAATTCCAGTGCAGCAAAACTTGGATGACAAGCAGGGCTTTGCTCTGGTTATAGATTCCATCCAGCACTTAATAAGCCTGAACACAAGTGGATATGTGAGGAAGAGAGGCTGAAAGATTAAGTGCAGAAGGCACAAAACAGTTATGTGTAGACTAACAATTTAAATATGAATGATACAGTGCTAGAGGGACTGAGATTTATTTATTTAAGCAGCCAAACTGAATAGGAAGTGAAACTGCAGGATGATGTTCTGGGGAAAAAATGTGACTTGGCAAAATGAAGGTTTATTTGTCACACTGAGAAAGCCCATGAAGTTCTGCACTATTATGCACAGTTATCTTGAATATGTGCTTTCATGAGGGTTGTCTATAAGTGAAAATAAAATAGGCAAGTCAAAGGGTTTGAAAATCCCTCAAGCAGTCAGACTCAGCCAGCCAATTTAATGGCTTTTAAAAAAGCCATCCTGGATATTTGCACGCTCCCTGAACATGGCTAGTTACAGACAGGGAATCCTTTGCATCCTCCTTCCCTTCTGCGTCTCTGAACCTGTCTGTTCGCCCTCCAGTGACGCAGATACAAACCCACACTCATGGTTGAGCCTGAAGTAGTTGTGTGCCAGTAACTAGCTTTCTGAATTTGTAAGTCTTTATACCAACAAGCTAGCTGCAGTATTCTTACGTTTTAGGGGACGCTTCGTCCTGTATCTCAGACTCATGGTCCAAACTCATCTGCTAATAGGACTCAGATCACAAACTAAGCCTCTCTCAAAATGCTGAGATAAGTTTAAAAGTTACCAGTGGTATTTCTGGGTTGACTGGCTAGTGTTTATTTGTACTTTTGGTTCTTTTTCTTTGTCTCCTGATTTTTTAACTCTTATCTTCAATGTAGATCATACCTCTGATAGCTTTTTGGTGTAGCCACAAGGATTAGAAATGAGTTCTGTTGCTTTTACATGAGAGATTATGTGGCTGTTTTGTACCAGAGCTTGGGATTCTGAGCTTAAAATATCTCTTCCTCAAAAGGAACAGACTCCTTTGATCTCTCTTTCTTACCTTTACTGTCCTGCTGGTGTTCAGCTCATTATGATGGAGTAGTTTCTTTATGCTAGTTTTTGGTTTCAAGTGCACTAATTTGCTTTTCTTGAGTGCTCTATCTTCCATTTAAAGATTTTAAGACCTCTCCCAAGTTAATTCATTAAATTTTCAACCATATTGAGAGCACTGAGTAGGCTGAGCTATAGTGAGGTAGCCTCTGCAGTTTTGAAGTGTCCACATGGTTCTTTTTAGCATTTTAAATTTGAGAATAATTTGATACCTGGATTCCCAGTAATTTTCTGCAAGTGTTACTCAACTTGGAGATCCTAACTAGATGTGAAAAAAAAATAATAAAAAAATCAGTGCCTCTTTTTAAGGAAAGCTGGCATAAGCTGGCAATCTGTTGGTCAAGGACCCTGCAAGTGCATCTTTGATTTTCTATTTGCTGCTATACCAGCAGTTTGCCAGCTTTCTGTCCCGCAGGGGCTGAGCTCAAAGTCTAGAAAGATGCTAAAAAGGGGAAAAAAATATTTGGATGCTCCTTTCCCATCATCTGCTCTCTTGTTATTGTTGCTAGGATGCATGTATTATGTTTTTTATCTACAGATGAAACAGAATTGATGATGTTCTGCTATGCAGTTTCCTTGGTCACTTTTTTGAGAAACTGAAGAAAAGTTCCTCTGCATGGACAAGAAAGTTTTTTCAAGAGGTATAGTGCTTCAGGTAATGAATTTCCCTTTGTAAAATATCGTAGCTATCCATAGTCACGGCTGCTTTACAGCTAGCAATAACTGAATAACACTGCTCAGAGCTTCTCTAAAACAAGGTCCTTCTGTGGGATTGGGCCTGGTTAATGATGGTTAATGAGCGCTGTCGCTGAATCGTCAGCATTTTTAGGAGAGTGCGCATGTTTGCTCATTATAAGGGACTGCTGGTACTTCACATGCGTAACAGCAACAGTTAATGCAAAGGCATGATAAAAAGGGAAAAGCTCCAAATTTAACTCTGATTAGAATTTACTGAGCATCTGTTTGAATAAATCTCTTTTTGACGTCTGTTATGGGCTGGAATTCTGGGAACACAATTTTCCTCTTCTGTTAATGTGTCTGCTGTTTGACTTGGTAGCACATTTGCATTCTATCTTGCTGGTTTTAGTGTAGTGCTCCTGCTATGAGTACAGATCTCAGTGCTTGTGCCTTGGTGAGAGGCAACAGCATCCCGTGCTCTGCAAAAATTGGTTTAAAAGTTACATTTTGTCCATATATGATGATAAACTTGTTCAAAGAGGTTTTCCTTTTATATAGCATTTTAAAGCATTTTTTTCAGTATGGCTGAGCTGTTTTCAGATAGGGTGTCAGTGGCTTTATGTCCAGCCTGTTCCTGCCCTCCCTGTTGAGTCTGCCAAGAATGTGTCAGATGGTGCCAAAAGTAACTATTGGGTTTTGGTTTGTAGATGCTGGAAACTGGTTTCTATTTTAACCTTCAAAAAGGGTGTTATAACTGACAGAGAGCAGAGGATTTTAAAAATAGGTTTAGCATGTCCTTATGAAGCTGGCAGCTTTGTTGTCATCTTGCTGGAATGCCTGACAGAAGGGTCAAGAGACTGGAGCTCCTTTGGGGTCGAAAGTATGCCTCACCAGGAGAGCAATGCACAGAGTTTCCAGGAGCGGCTGGGACCCTTGGATACCTCCCTTTCCAGGTGCAGGTTAAAGAGACCTGAGCCCTACTGGGAAGTTGTCCTGCACTTAATGAAAAGCTTCAGGTGCTCACATTAGGTACTCAGAAACTGTGGTCTCGGGACTTGAAGTCCTTCTAGATGCTTGCAGCAGAAATGTCGAAGACTTAAGAGAGGTCCAAAATGATAGAAAAAAATGTGTAAGTATAAGGGAAAGATAAAGTTCCTGCTCTACAAATTCAAGACTTACTTTGTCTTAGAAATCCTTTTTTTAGGGATTTTTGTAAGATGTTAGGAAAAATACCAAAATTAGTGGATGTAAGAGGGATGCTGCTCAGCTATTTTAGAACAGGGCTGCCTAGATAACTATTCCTAATGCCTCTACTGAATAGTGTGATCTTAAACAAGTCCTGGAACCATGGCCAAGCCCCTGAGCCATATCATATACTTAGCTGTGTAACAAATGTGTGGTGGAGCTCAGTGATTACTCGTGTGCCTGAACAAAATCATGTAGAAACGCTAACAATTTATTGAATACAAAAATGCTGCTATGTCCTTTGGACTGATAGGAGATTGCTGCAAGTCATAGCCTGGACGTCTACATTAGCAGATGCTCAAAATAATCCACTTCAGAAATCTAAGTGGAGATGACTGAGTCCAGAGTCCAGCCTTCTCAGGTTCTGTATGTGGTCAATAGAGAGAGGAAACTCTTTCAGAGGTCCGTTCAGTGTCAGTGCTCTGAGCTGTCTTCTGCGTGAGTCCTTCCCTTTGTGTTGGCCATGCTGAGTGCTTGATTTGCGTACCTGAAGTAGGCACTGTGAATACTCTCCAAGGAGCTCAGCCACATAGGAACAGGCTTGAGTTCTGCCCCAGTTCTCTTGCAGCCAGATTTCCTCTGCCCAAAACCACATACGTTTGCTCAGTTCCTTAGTGCTGTCAAGTAAAATTGTCACAATAGGTCATACCAATGTAATCCAGCCTATCTTGCATCTTTAACCTGAGTTTGGATTAAAACTGTTATACAGAATGTGCTTGTATAGCTTAGTCAGCAGTACAAGGCTATTTTTATTTTTTTTTTCTCTATGGGAAATGGACTTATAATGAAGCACTGAGGAACAGTATGCGTAAGATACAGGTGGGATGGGAGAGAGTTAACAGGGGTCAGAGTGGTGAACCCGAAAGTGCAAAACACTGGCTTGTTGCACAATCCATAGGCTTTAGTGTGACTAATATGTGTGCAGTAGACAAGCCCATTCTTCCCGGCCTTTGCAGTACTGTGGTTGCGGTGAGCAATGTTTACAACAGGATGAATCGCTCTTAAACCACAAATGGAGTATGCAGGAGGGGGCTTTTGACTGTGTTGGCAATGCAAAGCTCGTGCCACTGTCTTGCCTTTTGTCTTCTTGAGCAGACCTAGCTGCTTTGGAAGGCAGAAGGCTTTCATTACCTATTTGCTTTCAGGTTCTCTATCCTCTTTCAAACAGTGACTTGAAAAGCAGTGCTATGCTAGTTTCACAGTATAGCAGGCAAAAGCTGAAGGCACAAATAGATCTACAACTGTGATTGTTGGTGACTGTGGCCATACAGCTGTTGCCAGCAACAGAGACTGGCCTTTGCCCAGACACCCCTGTCTTTGTAAGGGGAGACTCTCGGCAGAATAAGAATCCTGCATAGGAAATACTATCAAGAGGATTTTTTCCATGTTTTAAATGAAAGATTAAGTGCAGCAGATCTGAGACCTGGTGAAAGTCCCAGCCTATATAAACGCACAGGTAAATGGGATAGATGGCAATTGGGGAGTATCGAATGGCTCCTCTTGGTAACCTCAGGGAGCCCATACTTAAGGATCAAATGACTCACAGAACTTGTATCTGGACTGTTCAGCACTAGGTTCCTGATATGGATCTTCCTTATTGTCAATATTTCATATCAATTTGTCTGTAATGAAGACTATTGGCACAAATGCATAGGATAGTGCCACCTTAGTTCTGCTGTGCAGTTTCCCCCAAGCAGCATTATTTTTGATAGAGAGGGCCAGCACCAGCTGTAATTTTTTTCTCTAGCTTTTAAAAGTATCTCTCAAACATAAGGTTGGACCACACTTAGAAAACAGTGATCCTTCGCAGGGGACAACCTTATCCTAAATTTCAAGAGGGGACCACTGGACTAGCCCACTAGTGGTTGCAGGCAGGCATGAAGCCTTCTGGCAAATGTAAATCCTCTCCCCTCATATGCACACTTGGCTGCTTACAGGAGTATGATGGATGTTTTATGCTGCTACCTAAAAGACTTGGCATCTCTTGGGCTCAGTAGCCAGAGGCGTTCATCTTTAAAATTGGCTCTGCTTATAGGCTGTGATTTTCCCTTCAAATCAAACAGCTTCAAGGCTGTGATCTGACTGTAGAAGGACACACTGAACTTTTAGAAAGAAAATGCAAGAGTTGTTCTCCTTATTCTGTTTCAATATATCCTTAAATATTTCATCAAGTGCATTTCTATGTTATAGTATTCTCTCCTGCAAATAGCTTTACCTTTTCCTTTAGTTCTTCATGTGCTGGCTTACTTACCTTTATTTGTGTGGGCAGTATCGTGCTACGCTGAATTATGTTGAATACTATATTCCTGAAATTCTGAATTCTAATACTGAAGTGTATTTACAAATATCATTAAGAGCTTACTGGGAAACCAAGCTAGCTTTGTAACAGCTGAGGCATTCATTTGCATCATCTTTTTACTGTGGACAATCAAAACAATTTAGTCAGACTCACTCTTGACAATCATCCCTGTCCCTTATGTAGCATTAGCTCCATGCAATTGCTAAGTGCAAAAGCTGAAAAGAAATGTTCTATTAACATAAGAACTCTTCTTGTCTTTGAAATCTCTGTATCCTCAGTGAACTGAGTCAAAAAATGGTGTTGTATTTTCTTTATTGTAAGATGAGATGCTGTAATCATATCAGACACTGCAGCTCTTTGTGTGTATAGTAGTTTATATAAACATATATTAATACATACAATTACAGTATCTACTTATACACAGAGACATGTATATATGTATGTTATTTCTTCTTTTTCACTGAAGGTTTGTAGTCAGATATACACAGTGGATTAAATCAGTTGCTATGGATGTAAATGATACTAAATGATTAAACAGCCCAGCTGTCTGTGGTCAAATGTAGCATCTCACCAAACGCTTCTCCAAAATAAAACTTCTTCCAAGGAATCATTTATAATTTAGACCTGTAAAAGCTTTCCTGGATAGCATTTGTTTCCCTCGTGTAACGTGGTTTGAAATCTGCTTTCTGACCTAACTTTCTGCAGTTGTCTCTGCAATGGGCTTGGTGAAGGATGGTGGCAAACCGCCTAAAGATGACTGCATATTTTGCCTCTCGAACATATGTCCCCAGAGCGGTGAGTTAGCATCTAGCACCATGTTAATGTCACAAAGTAAACGAAGTGGGGCGAGAGAGTCACTAACTAAAATTACTTGAGCTGGATTCACAGAAGAAGAGCTAGGGAGCCAACTGCCCAGTCTGGATCCTCTTCTTCCATAAAGCCTTAAGTCTCTTCTCAGGAGAGATCTTGATCAAGCAGAACTACCTTTGAGGGCATTTTTTTCCTGAACAGGAGCAGAATCAAAACGTGTAGAAAGCTGCGATGAAAACAGACATGTGTTAAGAAAATCAAAATGTCAGGGCGGGTCACCGTGATGTAGATCGTCAGCGTGGTGGTGGGACACTTGGTCCAGGGTATAGACGGTGCCGGAGCAAGCCTCTGCCCAGAGGAACAAAAGCAGAATGTTTCACCCTTTATTGTTTTCAGTGTCACTTTTTCAGTGCCTCGGTGTCCTTTGCAGAGTTAAGTCCCATCATCAGGATACGAGTACATGAAACCTCCTCTCCTCTCCCATGCCAACACAGCCTCCAATGCAGTGCAGTTTGGTAAATGCTGGTGAAAATACTCTTACCATTAAACCCCACGAGCTGGGCATTTTGCCATTTTTGTGTGGCTCTTTTTTGTTTATTTTTAATTTTCCCAGAACTGAAAGTACAGGTAACTAACCTGGGCCAGTCCCAGGCAGCCTGCTGGCTGTGAGCTGGCTTTACTGTTCTGGCACTATGCAGTGATAGTTACAAAATCACACTTTTTCTACCAGTGGAGAATTACTCTAAGAAAGGTTTGCTTGTGTAAATGCTCCACTCTGAGACTCTGGGTTAATTTCCTAGATGTGTTGCAGCCTTTCTGGGTGCCTTTGGAGCCTCTTTCTCTTCTGGTGGGATTTTTAACCTGTCCACAGGAGAGAGGTGCCAAATGCTTCATTTGCACTTTGGGCAGTGTTTAGCACAATACTACTTTGTTCTCATTTGGAATATGCTTGATATCTTGAAATACTATTGCTTATAATGCTTAGAATTGGGGAAATCCTATGAATATTCTCTACGGAAAACTGATTTTGAGAAGGCTATCTCTCCATTAAAAACCAGAATTGCACACGGTGACTTGTGCATGTACCTTTTGCATTATGGACTAGGTATTTTGCTTTGAATAATGAATAAATCAAGGAGACTGATATCTGTTCAGACACCTAGCAAAAGAGTAAAGAGCAAAACTCATCAAGTTAAGGGTTTACTTTGCATTGCGTTTTGTGTTTCAGCCCAATGTTTAATTTACATCCCTGGTGGTCAGAACGTCTTCCACTGTGATACCAGAGCTGCGTAAATCACGCACATCAGTGATGCTCCTGGCTGACCTACATGCCGTTCAGTGCTGATGGCAGGTCCGTTCCTCTCTCTTTCCTCTCCCCCAGCTGTGCTGCTGTGGTAGCAGTAGCCTTCATGCAGCAAGGCCTGAACCTCAGCCCAGCCTCCCTATTCTCTTTCTGGTTGTGGCCAGTTAAATGGCCATACGTAGCTAGTATAAATGCACTGTATTTAAATTATGCATCCATTACTGACCAAAGTCAAGAAGAGACTATGGGGCTAAACGATACTTGTTCATCCTCTGTCGTTTGAGGTGCGATAATTTCCCAAGCTGGGAATAATGTTTGATACCCTTAGATGTACTTCCATTAAACTGTCCAACAGCCTTTTGAATTTGTGCTGCTATATACTTAAGTATCTACAACAAGATGCTAACAATGTTTCCTACAATTTAGCTACACGTGGTGTGAGAAACCACCTCTATGTCATTATTCTGAACCTTCTGGCTGTTAGTAGTTTCAGGCAACGATCCTCCATTCCGGTACCATAGGAAAGGACAACCATCCTCTCTTCACCCAGTCTGACATACCACTCATCTTTATAAATGCCTCTGCAGTGTGAAAAAAACCCCACTAATCTTATCTTTTCTACTTTGGATGATCAAATTAAGCAACAGAAAGTGGCCTGCCTCTTCACAGCATGCCCTGCTGTTCTGCAGCTCCCAGATACAACTGTTGATTTAGGTAAGGGTATTGCCTCTGTTTTCTAAATCTGAGTGCCCAAGTGAAAAGATTTTTGTGCACTCTTTGATTAGCCTTTCAGGGTTATTTAAAAAAAAATGGGGGTGGTATTGAGGTTTCCATAACATTAGCAGCGCTGACTCAGACACCCAAGGAGCACATCTGCAGAGGGAGATGGTGTAGTTTTTCGTAATTCTGTTTTCTCACCATAACCACACCGTGAAGAGAATGTAAACTCCAAAAGCTTCAGTCACCCTCTGGCTTGGTGCAGAAAGTCTTGCCCTGTCAAACTTCCAGGGGACGTTGGTTTGTTTGCCTCATAGGCAGAAGACATTTTAGAAGCTGGAAGTTTATTCTCTGTGATCATTGCACCTCCAGAAAGATATGAACAAAATGCAAAAGTGCTCCAGACTGATCTGGGTTCCAAACATGCAGTGAGTAATATTTTTTTCTATCAGCTGACAGTAGAAAGTAGGGCCGTAGAAGGTCTGCCTAGCAGAAGGTTATATGAAGGTCTTTAAGAGACATAGCGCAAAATGATTTTTGCCCAGTACGGCATGTCAGATCCAAGTTGAAACAGCACAGGATGAATGTGCTGCAGCCTAAGGTTCAGGCATGGTTTATTTAGGATAATTACCCAGCAGGGTAGTTGTCCCTTTCCAGAGAACACTGGAAAGTCCAAAAGCACTAGAAGTATCATCTTGCAATATTTCTGAGTCCCTCGATCAAGATAACAAATGCCTTTGATTTTCCCTGGCTTCATTTCTGTGTTGGGAGAAGTCAGCAATGTGCAGGACGTTATTCTGATACTAAAGGGTAATGTTCTTACCACAGAGCACATGGACTGCTAATTAAACAAAAAAAAATCGTTTACATCTCAAAAAATAATATAGCTGAATTATATTCAAATAGATAATTTTAAATTATATACATTTTAATAGAACAGCTGAAACCTGTTAGAGAATTATATATTTTGGTAATTGTTTTAATGAGGGGAGGGGATATTATTTGTATTTTCTTCTTGTTTGCATCAGCTGAGTGCGAGAGAGCCCACTTGTTCGTACGCACACCGTACAGAAGGAGCATCTTGCCACAGTTTCCAGCCTGAGCAGTGGAGAAGATGCTTGTGTTTGTGAAGGGGCAAAAGAAACAGTACGATGTCTCTGTGCAGTACGAGGGGCAGTGGTTCTGGAGTGCATCCCCCTGAAGCTCAGCCACCCTCTCTAGACGTCACGCTGGAAGGGAGACCAGGAAAAGGTTCCCGATACTCAGGCACATTGTGGGAGTTCCTGTGAGTTGAACCTTCCGTTCCCGTTGCTGTCAGTGCTACTGCAACTGCAGGACACGGGTCCTGTACCCACCGTCCTTCTCCTTCATGTTGTGAGAACCGACGCCTTAGGCAGAGCTTCCAGATGAAGAGATTATCTTTAAGATTCTCGCTCACAACAAGTTTTATTTGATAGATTCCCCATCTTAGAGACTAAAATTTCTTGCACTCGGTGAACTTTCGCTAAATGTCTAGAGTCCTGAGGCAACCCCCTCTCCCTCTCCACAGCTGCCTGCCAGCCCCTGGGAGACTGGCCAGGGATTCAGGGAGTCTGGGAAGCCCCAGCCTTCAGTGACACCGATACCTGCCTTTGCTGTTGGTATTAGGATGGAGGCTGAGCTGTTCCAGTGTCTGAGCAGCTTCCTGCTGACTGGACGACCGGGAAGAAAAAAAGATTTTATCTGATTCAAACTGAAACCAAATTCTGAAAAAGATGAAGTTTCACTTTAGCAGGAAACCCCCTTTCCTGGCTGTCCTCCGCTCTAACGGGAACCTTGGATCCTCTCCTCTGAACTCAGGATGTTTGTGCTTCTTGACTTTGGTAGTTTCAGTACACAAAAGAGTTTGACTATAGTGATTGATGTTAATGGGAAGTGCAGAAGGGAATTATCTGCATTAAATTACTAATGTGTCTCCTAACACTGTTTTTCTCTAAATCGCTGGGAAAGTCAGACTAGATTTTAACAGATGGTGTTATATAGTTCCAGAAACAAATAGTCTGACTACTGTGGTTGGAAGGGAATTTATTCTGTCAAAAGCCTAGATAGATTTTTAAGTCCACAAAATACATATATGGCAATTTTACAGATTTATACAGTGTGTAGGCTAGAAGCAAAGATTAGGTCTTTCACTCTCACATCACATGTAACACAGGCAATAAATGTTCACCTGGTTTCTCCTGTCTTAAGCCTCTTCTTACATGACAGCAGATTCTACCACATTACCAGGTAGCTCTTCAGGTCTGTCTTCTCCCTCACCAAACTTTCAGGTGGTCTTGTTTATTATACACCGTGTGTATTTTAAATGTCACCATAGAGAATGCAGTATAATATTAGCTAGTGCAAGTTTCAAGGAAACAATTCACTCATTCTTCCCAGCACTGCTAATGAGGGTATTAAAGGAGTTTATCTTCCACCTCCAAACTTCAGACTGGCTGTCAGCTGTTTTACTGTGCTTAGTTGGTTTGAGAAAGTAATTCAGTTAAATTTTTGTAACTGTAGCTTACAAGTCCATTCTGTTGTGCCTATTAAATGAGTGATGAAGGGGTGTCTGTAGTATACTTTCCCATTAACATTTAACGCACCTAAATTTGAGAACAAAATTGGGAAGTTGGTATGAATAAAATTTGTTATGTAGCTTTTAACTGCCTGGATGCTACTAATTCTCATTCACTTGGACTTTTGTGCCCTAAGTCCTAGGATCTTTGCACAGGAAAATCGAGAGGAGAGTTGTCCCCCCAGTGCCCTCCCTGCACCACGCAGAAGGCTCCAGACAGGGTTTTATCCAGGGACGCTTCTTAAGCCCACTGTCTACTGTGGCCCATGCCCATGGCTCCCTGTGCCAGCACTCCAGCTCAGGTAAGCATTCTGCATTTTCATACCTGTCTTCGGGGTGGGATCTGAGAGGGATGAGTGAGCCTTCTGGTAGAATTTGGATTCTTCATGCCACCAGTCTGACTGCAAGGTGTCACAAATCTTCAAAGGGAACAGCCTTTGAGCTATGAGTTGCAGAAGAAATCTTCCTCAGAACATCTCATTGCATCATAAACTGTCCTCCCAGTCCCCCTTAAATGCGCATAAACCAATGATCAAAGTTGTGGTCTAAAGGTGCTCTTTGGCTTCAAAATGCTCAGCAGGTCAGAGGGCAGACCTTGGCTCTCCTTGACACCACATCAGCAATTCTTAGAGCAAGATCCTGAAAAATGATGATGGTAGCTCCTGTGGGAGAGGACAGAGGACATAGGACAAAGTCCCATAGGACAAAGTTCAGCTTGCTGGCTATATTAGATCCTCCCCATTCCTAGCATATTTCTATTCCACAGTTCATGATTTGTAAAGTTTTTGATGGGTCCCTGAGATCCTATCCCTGTGTATGTTCTCACAAAGTATCAGCCATCTTGTGCTCATCAAGTAATAAAATTGTGTTGTCTCAACACTTCAGCTCGCTGGCAGACGGTTCAGCTGGAGGCATTCCTGCCATTCAAACTCAAAGCCTTTAACTGAACCTACAAACCCCCTTGTGTGTGTCTGTCTTTTCTATGGGGTAGCAAACCATTGGTGTGCTGAGGTGTTGATGGCCTATCAGGAAAGTGGAAGGGCACCAGTCACCCTGAACTGTTTTTAGTCTTCCCACAGGTGATAGTCATGTAGAGAACTTGGCCTTTAAGTGCTTCGCACCTGGAGAACAAAGATATTCTCTGGGACAGAAAAGGTCTAGCTGCGAGCACTACCTGGTGAAGAGGTCATGGGCTGTGGGGTGCTGACTGCCCATCATGAGGCAGGAATTTGGCAGACCTCACCCAACGGTTTCAGCCAGAGATGAGAAGAGGTGTGTGGGTGGTGGTACAGAAGCTCTCATCTCACTTGAGAGAGGTAGGCATCTTTCAGTCTTCCGTGGCCAAATCAGTCTTTTCCTAACCCCTGTCAAACTTCCCACCCCCAATGGGGACGCTGTCAGCTTCCAAGGAAAGGACTGAAGAGCCCACCTACTGAGCTGCTCCTCACCTTGGGCATCCTCCCAGGCATGGCCAAGATTTCATGGGTTTCCTGAAGCAGGTCATCAGCATGGGCTCACAGCAGTACATATGAAGGCCAAAAAGGGCCCTGAGCTGAAGCCCAGAGAAGAGATTCAGAATAACCATGCTTGTTTAAAGGACAATAGGCTGAATGACGCACATGGAGACCGAGTGGAGCAGACAAGCACTAAGGCTGCAGGAGGGCATCCCTCAACCCACCTTCTAAAGCAGGGAAAGATGACACAGAGGAATGTTGGAAACATGTTCCCCTTTAGTGAAGCCCTTGCGTTCACCCAGTGGAAAAGGCGTTGCTGTTTAAGCACATTCTCCTTCAGCCCACTTCTGGATCTGAATGCACAGCATGTTTGAACACCCATCTGTGAGGAGATGTAGCATCTCAGACACAGTTACCATCCCAGCCACTTGTATGGGGGTAAA
This sequence comes from Falco rusticolus, assembly GCF_015220075.1. Classification (NCBI taxonomy): domain Eukaryota; kingdom Metazoa; phylum Chordata; class Aves; order Falconiformes; family Falconidae; genus Falco; species Falco rusticolus. The sequence goes on along the minus strand of NC_051192.1, from coordinate 6,013,006 downwards.
GGGCAGTTTTCACAGTGCAAACAGACATGAAAATGCCAAGAACGGCTATTTCTGTTTTGAAAGAAGATATTAACATCCTCAAGTCTGAGGCTACGGCTGCAGGAGCCATGGACATCAAGCATCCTTCTGGTGAAGCTTATTAAGATCAATGATGATAATAAAATCAATAATGATAAATCAACCATGTGCTAAAACAAGCAATGGCAGTGGAGAGGTTGTAGTTGTCATAGTTGCCCAGAGATGGGCACTGAGCACATGGAGAAACATCGCTGACCCCACTGCAGTTTGGGTAGCCATAGAACTCAAAGGCTTGGGTGCCTTCGTGAATGGCTCCCAAGTGCTGTTTGGATGAAAAAAGTTTGGAGAATAGCCATGGAGACCTAAAATACTGCTCCACTTACGAGAGACTTGACCACCCCAAACCGATTAGTAACCATCTGGGCTTCACGTGGCACCTCCAGGTGAGAGCCACTGCCTGACTGCAGTAATGGCAAAGTCCTGATGACAGCTCATGGCAGAAGGCAGTAATGCTGTCCCTGCGCATCGGAAAAATTGGCATCCAACTCTGTTCATGACAGATCCTGGTGGCAATGCAGTGGTTCAAATCCAAACTCATGTCCTGCAGCCAAGGCCACCCATTGCCCTTGGGCAAAGTAGGCACAGTGGGAAGGATACCAGGCACATACAGACGAAGAGTTCCTGCACTGTGATGGAGGAGAGGCAGCCTGCAGGGTACTGAGATGCTGGGGCACAGAACAACCACATGTGAGCAAGTTAGCACCAAGAGGTGGTGAACATCAGCTCTAGTAGTTGGCTGGCTAATCAGAGGTAACTGTTTACGTGGAAGAACTTACTTAATGTCTCATTTTGAATCACCGGTAACTCCCCAAATATGGAGGTCTCGGGAGTGATTCAGACGGTTTTTGACTTGGGAATATTTGTGACTGGAGTCATAAACACAGGCAAGTAAATGAAAGCAGATACATGAGACGTTACCACGGCACATTACGAATTTTTGATTTAACGACATTTTGATTTAAGAAATCCACAGAGTTAATCTTGATTTTACGCAGTGTAAATGCTTCATTTATTATGTACTTGACTGGAAACTTAAGCTGTCAATGTAAAAATTCTAGAAAGCTTCCTTTCACTTTTGTTCCTCCTACTCTTGTAATTATTTTATTATAAATCCTTCCACTGATGCATACACCATCTTATCTGGAAGCTTAATGGCAGAGACAGCATAGTGGAAAACATTCTAACTAGAGGCTTCTGAGAAGCAGAAGAGAGTAGCAGGAGCATGAGTGCTGGTCTTTGTTTACTGGAAGCAAATAAAACCCTGGTGAAGGTGCCCCTGCCACTGCTCTGCCACTCCTGGAAGCAAACAGAATAGTTGTTGGTGGAGTGCACATTTCCTTTGAAAATGTAAAAGGCCAAATACTGAGCACAGTACATAAGATGTCAGTGATTCACCTTCCTCTGTCATGTACGTGATTTTTTTTTTTTTTTCCATACAACTTCGCCCCCTATTACTCATCAGGCTTTGAACTCTCTTGTTTTCCCAAGCTGGCAAGCTCCTAGCATTTCTCTGGCTGCAAATTATATCAGAATTGTGGTGTCAGGATAATCAGCACATTATTTCAAACCTCTCGAACAGAACAAAAGTATTTCTCAGTCTTAAAACACTTCTTTTTTGCAATTATTTTTTCTGCCAGCATTTTCGACTTTGTCACCATGTGAATGAAAATGAAGGACTCTTGCCCCCAGGATGCCTGTTAGGCTCCCAGCAAAGGTATGTGACTACATCTGCCGTTAGCTCCTGTGTACTTTGGCAATGGGACTGAGCATAAGCCTTTTGATGAAACACACTACCACCCACTAAAATTAGTAATGTACTGGATACCAAAATCAGGTAAACAATTTAGGTACTGGTTTTGTGTTACAGTATGATTTCTGGGTCATCATTTGTTTGTGCCATTCATGATATGTTGTAGTTCTCACTCCCCTATCTCGACTATCCGCAGTCTTCCAATATCTGTCATTCTCTTTCTCTCTGGAAATAACCTACTCACCATGTTTCTCTTGCACCAGCAACCCCTTTGCTCTTTGAAAACTATTTTTTATACATTGAATCATCTAGGTAATATATATTTAATTATATCCTTACCAATTGTACTTACTTTGCATTCAACTTTGAGATACAATGCTTGTCTGTTTTTCTAGATATTCTAGTTACTCTGATAAAAGCTATTACCCATCTTGTAAATCTTGCGTATAAACCAAAAACATTTTGCACAGATGTTCCCTTTAGCAAGAGGCACTTGCATTTTAAGGGCCTTCAGCAAGATTCGACAATTGTAGGTTAATCCCACTGCCATAACCTCTTTTAAATCATAAATCTACTTTTCATGAAAGGAATGCAAACCAGAGAAAGACAGAAATAAGGAACAACACTTTAGAGAAGATACTGCATATTTTTATTACTTGAATAACTCTAACTGCAAAAACACTGAGTGTATAAAATGACAGAATGTAACAAAGTGAATGTAATCTGCAAAGAAAAAGACACGGTAGCAGAAAACATCACAAAGGCAGTCACAATAACAACATTAATAAGATCTACCAATAATACAGTTGGTAGCTGAAGTCTAGCAAGTGGAAGCATCTGTGTAGAACAGTTGTAGGGTAAATCCAAATGTGAAATGTTTCCATAGGTATTCGATCCTATTTTATTTTTGGGACACATGTTGAGAAATGGCAATGTGGATAGGTGAAGAAGCACCATCAAAATTTGATTGCCATAAGCATCTGCCTTGGTATATTTACTGGGAAAGAAACTTTAGAAAAATGACAACTAATTTTCTTACAATGGATGTTTCATTGAAAGAGAGAAGAAAAAAAGAATAGTTATTACCTGTGCTCTTTCATCATATTCTTTGGCCAATTTTGCTTTACCTGGCCTTGAAATATTTCACAAAAAGATATAGTATATTTTCATGAATGCTGAGAGCACGCCGATCATGTTCCCATTCAGGGACAACAAAAGCAGACCTTCCTCAGAGATCATGGGAAGGTGGGGTGATGCTGGTTTAACATTTAGTTGACAGAATTGGAAGTTTAGTGCTACAGGCTGACCAAGAGAGAACAGACAGATCTAGGAGAAATACTAGTTTATTAACGATTACTAATTTATCTGCAGAATAAGAACAGACATCTTCCCCTTTATCAAAGAGGTAGTGTGAAATAGCCTTGAACTGCCAAGGTTCCACGTACCAAGAACATCAGCTTTGAGAAACAAGCACAGAATGGGGCAGACTGACAGGCCAAGAGGACGCTATAAAACTACTTCCAGTGGTATATCCTGGAATTCTGAAATGGTCTGCCCGGATTTGTGCACTGTATGCTTCCATACAGTATTGTTGCTCTTAGAGAATTTCTGTTGGCTTAAATTGATGTTGGATGCAGTTAAGTTTCCTCCACTTTTAAAGGGACACAAGTTTGGGACTTTTCCACATTATGTTATATAACAATACTTATTCGAGCCTTAAAGCAAATGTGAAGATCTCTGTCACCAGGCATGTGTAACATATTACTAGCAGCAAATAATCTGGGGCAGCAGCCAAGTAAGAAACAAACTCAGAATCATGCATTAGCAACTGCCTACTTTACAACCCAGGCATTCAAGCAAAATAATTTATTTTTAGTGAGTATCCCTGACTCAGTGCTTTTGGAAGTCTTTTGTAGGTAGATGGTTATTAGTTGAAATTTATTTCAATTGCAGATTGAGACTGTCTGGTCAGATGGCCAGCTGTCCCCAAGAGAGAAGAGCTCTGACTCCATTCTCTGCTGTTATTTTCCTACTGAGGTGGTCCTCACAGCCTCCACACGGGCAAACTCCCACCGAAGGAGGGCTGTTCCTCTGTCTGTTCATGGTACACTCTCTTAGGCAACTGCCCGTATGTCAGATTTTAATGATATCACATTTAAAGACTTATGTTAGAAAGATTGTTGCCAATTTCTTCATTGTGCCACAAGATATGAATATTGGAGGCAAAGCTTTTGATGAGGAATAAACTAGCAGGCTTAGGTTTTTATTATACTGGGATTTTGTTAGCCACAATAAAAATAAGAAGGAAGGTTTAGCTTTGTAAAATTCCTGCCACTTAAACATCAACTTTCTGAAATTATAATATAACACATAATAAGCTATAGTGTCACTTAATGCAATAAGTAATCCAGAGGCATCTATGTAAAGACTTCTGGTGAGTGGTCTTTAAACAACAAACAGCTGTAAGTACTGGGGGCCTGTTTCTCTGTATGTACCAGGTGATGCTTCTCCCACAAGTGTGGAAGCCTGCTAACTCCATCACTTTTCCACTAGTGAAGAGAACACAGTCAGGCCGTAAGAAGGGACCCACTCAATAGAAAAAGTTCTGAGAGAAGAAATGACCAGTGTTTTCAAAATACTAAATGCAAAACTAATGACTGAGATGATTTTTTAAAATTCAATGAACAGAAGCACAGTACAAAGCACAACAAACAACCACTCCCACAAATACTGATTTGAAGTTTTGTAACTTAAGAGCAGTGAGAACCATTTTTCACTTCTGCTGCTTGCGTTTATGTATTGCTTCCACTGACATTTCTCATTCTTCAAGGATTTTGAAAGCTTGTTTACATTCCTTTTTCATCTTGATGTTTCATTTACAACTGGTGTATCTGCAGATAAGGCTTGTCACTAAACAGAAAGTAAAGTTTTGCTCTGGGAAAATTCATCTGGGACATCTTAAATGCACAGGATTTTTTCAGTGCTGTTCCCAAAAGAAGGTCTGGCAGGATGTGTGGCGTTCTTTAGACTCTCACACTGAATGCATAGAATAACTCTTCCCCCCTTTTCCATGGTCTGTGCAGTGTTGCATCTCTGGTTTGAATGTACTTATTCTTCTCCTTTGAGATTGCTCCAGTTACTGTTCTTCTCTTTGGCAAAACTGGCTGAAGTGGCAGTTTGCTGTTAAACAAAAAGGATCCAGTGTGTGACAATTAATGCCTACACCCTCAGCCAACTATCACTTAATCCATAATTTATTTGCTTTCCAAAAAGAATCATCTAGGTTGGACAGTGTAGGAGAAAAACAAAAATGTGCTTTACACTGAGACTTTGTTGTTCCTGTCCACAAGGAGATTCTGGTGCTGTTCACGCAATGGCCTCACATTGGCCAGGTAGGCAAATATATTACAGCAAATAGTACTGAGATCATAAAAAGAACCCATCATGTTCAATATCAATATAAACACGAGCTCATCACATTACTGAATTGGAGATTTTAAGATAAGCTCCAAAATTAGTGTCTTTGTCAAATGAGTAGATTAAATAAATATTACTTAAAACAGGTCTGGGCTTGACTACTTTCACATCTAGGGAAAATGTGAATATATATAGTAGTTTCATTTCTTACCCCCACTTCAATTGTGATGACTCTGCGTGCTGTTGAAAGGGACACAACTGTATATATACAGAGATATATAGAAATTCTGATGTGCCATTATATTTATCTAGGATGCCATAAATTAAATGTGTGTTATTTCAGAGCATTTAGACATATTTTTTTAAACAGTTATCAGAAATAATTTTAAACATACATATTAAAAAGATGCACTTCATTAGGGCATGGTGCAACTAGAGAGATGTGAACTATAGATGAAAAGAGCAGAGATCTCCCTCTCCCTGAATGAAGAACTGCTTTCCCGTTTGAAATCTTACTTACTATGGTAAAAACTACCTTTAGTGAGATCCGCTATTCTTGCCAGAGGATTTAGTTAAAACCTGCAGAAAATAACAGAATGTAATGGAGCAAATGTAGACTGCAAAGAGAGTCAGTTTCCAGACTCCACCAATAGCCCCAACATAAAAAATACCAGCATAAGTGATTCTTTATAAACATCACAAGCTTCTCAAATAGAAAATGTTTTATGATGGGGGCTTAAACACTTAAAACTTATGAAAAGTGTGCTAATGATGCATAATGAACACTTCAAGGTGATGCATACTTTACATTCCTTTATGGACAGTTAAGTACCTTTGGCATGTTTCCCCATTCCTTTGTCCTGCTGGTTAACTTCCATTTAAGTGCAGATGGCTCTGTAAGTTCAGGGAGACTTACCCTGTTCAGACAGACTCTTACATCTCTAACAATACCAAATTTCTTTCTTAGTTCTTTGTCTTCTTCCTGACGTGCATCTTTCTCTTTTCTTTTCTGCAAGCCTTCTTTGGATGGGAATGCAATCTTGCTGAGGAGCTGAAATAAGAAAGAGTAGAACTTGACCATCTGATGGATAGCCATTTTCCTCCCACACCAGATTAATTTCACAGCTTGTTTCTACTTTCTCCTCTACTTCAGCGATGTGGCTTTGCAAGGAGAATTTAATTAAGGAGGGACCTTGCAAGCAGCCCTTCTCTTTTCTTTCACTGTTACTTTAAAATTTGATCATGATGGCACTCATCAGCTGTTTTCAGAACCCCCACCTCCTCACCTGGGAAATATCTCACCATTGTAATAAACCCAGTTCTGCTATTTTCTAAATAGAAACAGGCTGCTCCCATTAAGTGCAGTGCTTTTGTCCTTTTCAAAGACTCAAAGAATCTTCATATATCACAAGATGGATTTTTTTCTCAGCATTATTTAATTATATTTTCCTTTTAAATGGTAAAGTCTTAAAGACCTGCAAGCCTTATTTTGATTTACTCTACAGTGATTGTGTCCACTGGAGTTGTGTTTGGCCTCTCCACAAAAGTGAAATCAAAACTGGGTTACTCATCTTTCACAGCACTTGTCCTGTTATAAATAGGCTGAAGAAGGCACCTTGCCTTCAGCTATATCTAAGAGGAAAGTAATTTACTATCCATACATAGGCACTCAACTAATCATCAGAGGTTACTACCTGTTGTCTTTTCCCAGTTGAAGGGGAGCATTGCTTGGGCTGAGAGATGGTAGTCACCCCGTCTGAAGAGAAATGTGTTCCATGTGAAGTTTTACCTTGGTGTGGAAGGGGAGCAAAGGTTGTAAGACATTTGATGTTCTCTTTTACAACATACTGTCTTGAAAGCAGCGGATGTAGAACTTTGGTCGTTACGTCATGCATAGCACTACATGTAATGAGCCAAACCGTGGTCTTCCTAAGCAACATATCATGGCCATGTATTTCCATTTTTTGTGACAGAGCTTCACGCCTCCTTACATACAGAAGGTAGGCTTGCCTATTATATATCACTACCGCGTTTTCCTTAAAGAGAGAAATTTCCAGTTGCTCTCCAATAGGACTGACAGATGAAAATGATAACATATTCTTGTAATCCTCCCTCTTGATATTGGTCAGTGATTTTAAAATTCCTGAAACAACACTGTTAGATGACTTTACAACAAGAGGATATGTTCGTGCTATCTCTAGCTTTTCTTGTGCAAGCTGTTTCACTGGGGTTATTTGGGAACACTTCATATCTTCAGTTACTACACCAGGCCTAGAACAGTGTCTTGTTAAGTTTGGGCTGGTTAGTACTGAAGACTTTGGAAAATTGTCCCAAAAGGGGCTGGAAGCCTCTTCCACCTTGAGTACTGGCCATACATAAGTTACAGTTGGTAGTTCTGTAGCTTGCCTTACTTCAGAGACATTTTTAGCTCTGTCTGACATTATTTGCTGCATCTTATGTGGGAAAGAAGAAAGTGGTATTGATGTGATTTTGGCTTGAGGTGGTATCTCTAGATCATGTTTTAAAATCTGTGCTTGAGGTTCTTCAGTAGCCTTAAGAAGTTCAGAGATTCCTGAAACTGATGCTGTGTCTTCCTGGTCAGCATGAGTTAGCGAGAGGCGTGTTTGCAGAGAGTGCTTTTCAACTAAGCTTTCATTACTCCAAGCATTAGAAACTGTTGAGAACTTTCCTCTCTCAGCAGAGGTCGCACAACCATTTTCTAGCATGTCAAAACTTCTGGTAGAAAAATCTTCTTCGCTCTTCAGTTCCTGATACTCTAGCATCACAGCAGGTGTAGTACTGGCTTCTGTCTTCAGAAAAAGCATTACGGTTTGACTTAACGTGTTCTGTTTAGACAGGTAAGTACTATGATCAGGCAGCTGTAAACATGGGCAAGGCTTCCAGAGGAAAGACAATGCAGAAGGAGTTTCAGTAGGTCTTATCTATCTTGATCTCTTTCCTGGTGGGCTTCATTTATGCAGCCTGACACACTTAAAATAAAAGTTGATACAAATGAAAATGTGATTATATATTTGTAAATGCACAGAAAGTGATCTTTTTCTAGTTAACTCAAAAAAAATAAAACCTATGAATATATTTGTGATTTAAGTATTAACAAAAGCTTATCTAGCCAGTTGGATTTTTCTGCAATAATAATTTGTTGTGAGATACTTCCAGTCTTGAATTAAATTGGCAGTGAGTTTCTGCCCACTTCAGTAGGAATTTGCCCAATAGTGCAAACTGCTGGTGGACAGGATCTATTTTGTTTAGATGCAGTGTCCTCTCACGTAAGAAGATGTAATCTTAGATACAATGCCATTAAAATCAATGCAGATTTCTAATAAAAAATGGGCTTGATCAAAGACCCTTATAATAAATTTTGTACTTTGCTTGCAGAATTACTTGACTTCAGCAATCACTCCTAGATTTAACTATTCTCAGCTGGAGTAGAATCAAACCCAGTAGCTTTGTCATGGCTTTTAATAACGATGTTCAAAATACCCATTTCAGTATCTTACCTAATACATATCAAGACCTTCCAAACAAAGTGTCATTGTGAAATGCTAACAACTATAAGTACACAGCTGAATTTACAGAAGGAAACGGGAAATTTAAACTTGTATCATGAGGAAGGCAAAGGCTCTGAAACGGATTAAAACCAAATTAATTTTGAATTAACGGATCCTATTTCAATGGTTATGTTCTCCTACTTACCTTAGCACTACAGACTTGATTTTGTAGTCACATTACTTGCATGTCAATCACACAACTCTAAAGTGTTTCTTAGCCCTCCTAAATATCAAAACCCACAGTGAATTCTTGTCTCCATAACTGAAGATTTAAGTTCTACTACTTAACTTACAAAAAGAAATGTAATAAAGGCAAGTTCAGTGAGCCTCTGTTTAGGATCATGTAAATTAACCTTCCTGAGTCCTTTTAACTAGCACAAATGAATAAATTGAAAAACAAGATGACATTTCCTCCTCATCTAGGTTGCACCTCCTGCATTTATGATGCATGCATCTAGATGTAATCACATAATTCCAGCAGTCTAATCAAGATTAATTAGAAATAATTATATAAATTGTCAACAAATTATTTGAATAATTGATTGCACATATAGGATGAGTGAGACCTTCTGTAAAAGCAGAATGTAAATCCAGATTTTTCCTTTGCTTTCTCTCATGAATGGGGTTTTTTTGGCCTTTCACTTCTGGTTTTAGGGATTCTATCTACATCCAGCATTGCAATGTGATAAAGCTAGGACAGGGCTCCTGCCCCATAAAGTCTCTTACTGGCCTCTGCATTAGCCTTTGCACTCTTTTCATTAGGCCTTAGCACTGGACCATCAAATATTCAACTTCTGGTGCACAATCAAAAGAATGGTTCTTCCAGAGTGATTGCTGAGTAATAAGGATTTTGCTATTATTTTTACAGCATTGGGAGAGTTTCCACAATATCCTTAAACAAAATCAAAAAAAGAATCCCAAGGATATGAATTGTTGACACATATCTCAAAAAATGGAAAGCCTCAGAAATCCAGAGAGCAATTAAACTGAAATAAAAAAGGGAAGAAGAAAAGCTTGTGGCTTTGAGGCAAAGAAATCCTGCTTAACTGTGAAACCACCTGAAAAAGAGACAAATACAGCTGCAGAAGAGAAAACTACTTGATTCTCAGAAGCCATAACTCTCTACTGTGAAGGCTCGGAATTGACTGATGTAGGAAAAGGGCTTATTGCCATAGTCTCAAATGTTGCTCTCTACAGTTCTATGTGCCATTTAAAGACATCCTAGCTAGCTGTCACTGCCAAACAAATTCCACTGAAAGCACAAAAAAGCAAACAAAATTTGCTTTACAAATCTGAACTGTTGTATTCACTGTTGTAGGCAAGCTCTGAGTTCACAGACTGTCGAGGTGACTCAGAGAAGTGCGACCTGCCCCATTCCTCTTGCACATACCCAAAAGCTTTGTGAGTATCAGCACTGTTAAAGCAGCTTAGTTTCTCCTGCCAGTAGACACAGACGAGCACACTTTGTGCCGCTACCACTGAATAGTGCAGAGGATGTATTTTTTGCTATGTCCATCATAGCGGTGCCAAGACCCCTTTACGGACTGCAACTCGGAGAGCAGGGAACGCAGCCTAGACCTCTGACAAATTTTCACTGTACTGATGGGCTAGACTTGGGGCCTGTGAGCTTGTTATCACTCCCTGGAATAATTATTTTGGCCTATAACCTGCTCCTGGCACCTTTAGTCCTGGGAATAATGAAGGAGCCGGTAGCAGGTCTAGTAAAATATCTGTTAGTGGCAGCACGCTCCCAGCCACCATCTTCCCAGGGCAATTCAGGAGCACTCCAGGACATGTGCGTAGGTACATGCAGCACACACTGCACATGAATTAACCCTGCTAGTCAGGCATGTCTGCAAGCATCCTTTTTTAAGTCATCTTGGGCACATTCATCTCCTCCTTTGCCTTCTGTTTCTTGTTTGGCTCAAAAATTTGGGCATCAGTTCTCTATGCTGCCCCTCAGAATTAAAAAAAGCAAAAGCTTTGGTTCTTGACTGTGGTGAATCCAAAATAAGACCATTCTAATGATCCCATGCATGACTGGGGACTGTGTTAATGCAAGTAATTAATAGTGTCTTCAGTCCTGACACTTTGCCACGCACAGCGACTAGTAGACGGACCTTATCTATCATCACTGGAAGAACCAAGGAGCCTCAATTCCAGCATTGTGTTGTCTGTAAATAGCAGCAATTCACACTGATAAAAGAGGTATTGTACCTTATAGTTCTGGTAACGCACATCTTACTGTACAGCACTGACTGCAGTTGTATAATTTTGTTAGTTCTTGAGTTTGAGAGAACCACTTCTGTCATGGATCTCAAGGTCCCCAATGCAATTTAAAAAAGAAAGATATATTCACATACCTTAAAATGTCCTTGTTCACGCACGCACACACAAATCTATAAAAAACCCCTTTCTTCTTCCACCTTAAAACAGACTGCAAAGCAGAGCCTCAGACTTAGAAAATAAGCAGCACAGATTCCCTTATTACTTCTAGTTTATGTAAACAAATCTTTTCCTTCTGAAGTGATCTTACAATCTAAATTTTATGATTGTGACTCACTGTTGCCCGGCTTCATCAGAGATGAAGACAGCAAAGAAAATTAAGTCTTAAAAGAACATACAAAAATACTAAAATTCAATTTTTCCCTTATTTTTTATAAAAATGTACATATGAATATTGCAGCCGTGGGAGGTTTTATGTTCTAATTAGCTTTTCACTTGTAAAACTTTGGTTTGGCACTGTAGTTTGGTTATGTTTCTCATACAGTAACAATTCAGGGGGAATTCCAAGGCTATCTCTGAAAAAAACTGGATTTCCTGATATACAGGCATGACAGCTGCTAGTGTGGCATAGACTATTTTTGCCTGGTCTTGATCTCACGTATATCCAAAGTGCTTTCAGCTGTTTTATCAGAAAGCTCTTAAAAGACAGCATCTGCTTGGTTAAGTATCCTTATTTTAACACTACTTCTACATGGAAGGGTCACACAGGTCTATGAAGTGTCTATAAAGTGGCATATGTTACAAAACACAGGTATGACACAGCTCACTAGATGTGCTATATGGTTTAACATACATAGTTCCTTCCCTTTTGCAATAGATAGTATCCACACAGGCTATTAAAAATGCTGTAGTGTTCAGGGAGAGAACAGTTTGGAGAGCTACTAAAATGGAAAAATATTTTGGTGTTAGTACAGTGTTGTAACAGTTCTCTTGCTTAGTTTCTCAAATTATGGGCAAACTGTTTGGGTGAAACGCTGTTTTCTGAGAAGCAAGTGTTAGTATACAACTTCTTGAAGGTTAGCAGCCTCTAAAGGGAGCGTGTTTTGCTGATGGCAATCCCTCCTCCAGGAACTGAACATGAATGCTGTATGTAAATCATAATGCAAAACACCCTGTGAGTCAAGGCCTGAACTGGCCTTCTGCTCTACCTCCGAAGGCTATGAGGACTCTCTTTCATGGTTTTTGTATCTCCCACAGCCCTGCTGCCCTCTTGTAGCTGAGGTTCCTCTCGCTGTCTCTTTAAGCAAGGCTATGACTCTGGCGCAGAAATTTGTATTATCTTCACAGCACAAGTGCATGTGGCAGAGAAGGGGGGACATCCAACATGATTTACTTACAGCTCAGTGGTGCTTGTGAATGTTTACAAGAGCTGAATAATCACCTCATCAAATGCACCGCTCTACTGCAGGCAGTTCACTGCCTTGCACCAGTCATGCTGGAGAAGACTAATCACATACAGCGTGTGCCAAAGGTCCTTCTAGCCCAGTCCCTGCATCTGACAGTGGCCAAAAGTGGAGCCCCAGCAATAATTTCAGAAGAAGTTATGCACACGGTGATACTTTCTTGAATACACCCCAGTCTCCAACAGCCAGAGACACAGGGCCTTCCTGAGCCAGTGATGATCTCTCAGTGGATTTTCTGCTAGCACCGTACCCTGCTGTGTACCACCACCCACGTCCACAGCAGCTTCTACCCCACAGCAGTGCCTGGCTGGGTCACGTACAGCTGCAAAACTTCCTCAAACCCACAGTTTGCAGACAAACTCCAGCCTTCCCAGTAAGGCTAGTGTGTGCTGGGCCAGGCTGGGAATTGTAGGAGGGGGTGCGGTTAGTTACCATTACATTTGGAGCGCAGGTGCCAAGTTAGAGGAGTATTGTGGACTGCTGTGACAACTGCTAAATGCAGAGAACCTTCCAGAACCAGAGGTCCATGAGTGCCAGTGCCAGACACCACTCACGGCCAGGCACACATGGGGCTGGGCTTTTCATGGGGTCTGTACCGTGGCACAAACACTTGCATCCTGGTAGCTGGGTCCATGCGGCCACCACAGGGTCACAGCAGAGGGGTACCCACCACCCTGGGCTGGCAGCTGCCCCTTGGCTCACTGGCCTAACACACCAGGTCCCTACCCTGTGTGCAGGAGGGGGTCCCCTGAGCCCCAGAGCCCCCCTCCGGCCTGCAGGAGGGGGTCCCCTGACCCCCAGGGCTCTCCTCCGGCCTGCAGGAGGGGTCCCTGAGCCCCAGAGCCCCCCTCCGGCCTGCAGGAGGGGGTCCCCTGACCCCCAGGGCTCTCCTCCGGCCTGCAGGAGGGGTCCCTGAGCCCCAGAGCCCCCCTCCGGCCTGCCCCGCTGCCCCGCCAGGCTGCAGCTCCCCTCAGGCCCAGGGCACCTCACCGCGCCCTTCAGAGGCCCTCGCCCCCCAGCCAGGCCCTCACCGGCTGCGGAGGGGAGACTGTACCTGGCCCAAACCTCCTTCTTGACCTTTCCTCAAAGCTGCTTTCCCACCACCACCAGGCAGTGTTCAGGAGACAGAGCAAAAGCAAACTTTCCCCACTGCAGCAGAGGCGAACACTGAGGCCTCCATCCCGGGCACGCCTGCGCTGCAGAGGGGTGGCCAGCAGCCAGCTGCCGCTCCAGCGGGTGCCAGCCCTTCTGCCCTGCTGAAGCCCTCGGGGCCATGGGCGCTGCTTGCCTGAGCCCCGGCTATTTCTCCTCAGCTGCCAGGCCCTGGGCAAGGAGTCACTGCCACGGAGGGGCTGTGACATAGGATGGCCACGCACCAGGGCCTCCCTTGAGGGCCGGCCAGGCACTGCCATGGGGCAACTCCCCCAACCCACCGAGGAGAGGGGTCTGTGCTCTCCGCCGCTTTACCACGCTGGGAACAGCACCTGAAAGCATTTGAGTGAGCAGCCAATTTAATGTGAAATACCTTAATCAGGTATTCACAGAAGCACAGAATCATTTGGGGCCTCTTGCAATCATCTTGTCCCACCCTGCTACAGCACAAGCAGTTGAGCAGTGGGTTGTGGCCTGGTTCACTCCCAGCACGATAGGCTTTGAAATAGTCTACAGCTTCATAAAATGCTAGAAATAAGCAAGCTGCTTTATTGTTCCCATCCAGTTAGTAGCTCCTCTTGGAAAACTGCTCAGAGCAGTCAGACATTTTATTTTACACTAATGAGTGAAATAAAGCTAGAGAAATATAAACCACAGATATAAAGTGGCTGGTGAGATGCATCATGAAGAAAACCACCTGGTGCTCCAAGTTTGAAAGTCTTAGCACCTTCACTGCATTTCTCCAGGAGTCATTAGGTTAAATTCCACCTGAAACTAATTTCCTGGGATCATTCGCCATCAGCTACCTCCTGCCAAGGAATTTTACTTTTGGTCAGAGGACATGTTTCATACCTGTCATGTGAGGTGAACATCTGCTGTCTCTGGCTGCCCACAGCTGTAAGGTTGCCAATGTTCAGTATTTGCTCTTAGTGTCTAAGGATGCCTGAGAAATCAAGGCCACTTCCTCCCAGTCAGGTAATGAAAAAGATAGTCCTTGCCCCAGTGAGCTTTTGAAGCAAAAACTTCAGAAAGATAATAAGGACTTTCTTCCCTGTTCCTGCTGACCTACAGAGTTTTACTGAAATGATATCCTGCTGTGATACAGGCAGGAGCAAGGAGCATAAAGCAACATACGTGGCTTTAGCACATATAACTGCTTCATTGTGGGCAACCCCAGGAATGACCGTGACCTTCAGTACCATTTCTGAGCATGACAGGACATTCAGCCTTGGCCACTGACGTGCCTATTAGTAGATGGGGGTGAGAAACAGAAGATGGAAAGGAAGGAATGGGCTGAAAGACAAGGTAAAGAACAAAGATGTGAACTGCTGACAAATTTGCTCTTCCCTCTCACCTCCTCTTTGCCACCAGCTTTTTTGTGTGAGCTGAGAGACAGTGAAAGTAAAGGAGAAGAAACACTCTGGCTGGCTGTGTTCTGCCCACCTACAGCTTTCAAAGGCTAAGAAGTATTTTAAGGAAGATGGGAGCTACAGTGCAGCCAATGGGGGAGAAAAGGATTCAGAGATGTTAACCCTAGCTAGTGGCATCTAACTGAGGACCAAAAGGGCAGTGGGTGTTCAGATTTTGTGTCTGGGTATGTGTGTGTAGGGAGGGAGGAATGTAATGTGGGGCAAAATTATCCGTACATAATCCCTTCTTTAAAAAAAAAAAAAAAAAAAGAGTAGCTTGGCTCTTCAGTGTACCAGAATTTCTGCTACCTCTCAGGTGGTGCATATTCCTTCAATTTAAGTAGAAACCTGGTACCCTTCCTCTGACATTGCCTCTTCTTATATCCTGTAAAGCTGAATTTTGCCTTTCGGTGCTACTCAAAGCTCAGTTCAGTCAGTCACAAATCAGAAAGGGAGACGTGGCAGAAGGATATTTGAAAGCCATTTTGCAATAACCCTTGGAAACACTACTTGCTACAATCTTGCTCATGGATCCTCTCTCCTCACTCACAGCACTTAGTACCTATCCCCTTGTAATCACTCATGATCTTATGTCTTTGCCAAAAAATTACTTTAAGAAGAAGGAAGAGCAAAGAAATGTCAGTTTTCTCTGATGAGTTCCTATGACTAGGTCCTTCTGGTAAGAGGGCTGCAAACCAGAAGGCTGTGTTCCTTACCAGCTCACAGCTTGGAGAGGGAGGAGAAGGTTCCAATAGCAACCCTCTATCTGCCTTTTTCACATTGATTTGTGAACTTGCTCATCAGTTAGGACACAGTTCAGTGGCAGAATATGTCACAGACACTGAGCAGATGTTAGACTTAATCTTGATTTTTATTTATTTTTTTTTTCTGTACAACCATTTTTAAAATTCCTAGGGAAAAATTACAATTTTGGTGGGTTCTGGACCAAGTCCTAGCATATCAAGCACTTGCTAATAATACACCCTTGTTTATTTATCTGTTTCAGATGCTGATCTGTGACACATAAGTACGATATACTGCACAGATTATGAAAAGAGGTGGCCTCCTTCAGCTTGTGATAAATCCTGGCTGGGAATGCTGCATAACCTCAAAACAGAAACACGAAAAATGGGAAAAGGCAAGCAACCCTCCACGCTGTACAGCTGAAGGGTAAGCCCTGATCCCTTGCAGCACCAGAACAAAGAACACCACACAGACATGATCGTGGGCCTGAAAGGAATCAAAGTCTGCAAAGGCCTCAGAAAATTCTGGGTTTTGTAGTGTTTCATATGAGCAACTAAATCCTGCCAGCATGCTGCAGAGCAGAGTGTAGACACTGGAGTGGATAAGCTCTGCTGGATGTGAGCTCTGCTGGATGCAGGGTCTCTGCACAGCTCGGTGTGTCAGCACATTCTTCCGTACCTCTGCTGTCAGGGTTTTTCCAGCACCTGAGCACCTGAGCTCCGTATTCCAGCCAAGAGCCGACACCGTCCCCGTTCTTGGGAAGCTGTAATTCGCGGTGCTTGCCAGCAGGTGGCACAAGAGACTTCACGGTCCGTCCATACTGCCGCGCATAAAATGGACTGCTTTCCTATAAAATGTCTGGCTAGCTTCTGCTTGGTCTGTGTCACCGTCAGCTGTCTGCTCCATAATGAACGAAGGCTCTCCACTTTTCTCACGGCACAGTAGTAATGCTTCTTTACACACACACCCCCGAATAATTACATACGGATCAGATTGGGTCTGGCTAGCAGAAGGTGCAAAGAAAAAGGTATTGAAGTGCCAGCTCTTTTGAAAGAAGTAATAGAGTGATGGAGGAACTCCTGCTCGTGTCAGAAAGAGTAATTATCAAAAGCCAGGATCTCATGCACAGAAAAGGCACCCCTCTAGCAACTAAAGAGGGAACAGTTAGTGACATATCGAATAAGGGCTCTTAAATGTATAAATGCATTAATACAGCTGTGCGTGCAACCTAGCAGGGTACCAAAGCAAAGCAGAGGCTGAAGAAGCTCTACCTAGTGAACCACAATTAACTTCATCTCAATCCTTCTATGCATCTTCCACAGTTGAACAGATTCATTACAGTCAAATATCTTCCTTTTTAAGTGGTTCTGTTTATTCCAGTCCTCTGCTGATGCCTGCTCCTCATTGATTTTACTTGGCTACAGTCACTAGGGAGCTAGTTGCTTCATGGTCAGCAGCTCTGTAATAAAGATGAGGGAATTACATGTCACACTGGCAGGTACTTGGGTCTGTGTATGGCCTCGAGCTATCGGGTCACAGGAGTTATCACCAGCTTTTCATAGTTAGCAAGTCCAGCTTCTTGTGCTTGGCCACAACAGTGCAGCATGATTAAGCAGCATACAAGAGCTTGGACTGGGCTAAGGACTGCTGTCGTAACCTTCGCTGTGGCTTCGGACACAGCAGGGCTTTGCTCCATCTGCATGATATGATTTCTAGTCTTAGGAACAAAGACGGCCATTCAGAAGTCCTGTAGACTAAGAAAAGCTGGAACAGCAGGGAACTAGAAAAGGGAGCGAAGCTGTGACAGTTCTGTGGGGC
Source organism: Falco rusticolus (assembly GCF_015220075.1). Lineage (NCBI taxonomy): Eukaryota > Metazoa > Chordata > Aves > Falconiformes > Falconidae > Falco > Falco rusticolus. The sequence continues at coordinate 5,995,380 of NC_051192.1, read as the reverse complement.
TGCTGGATCTGCACCCCCAGCTCTCATTACAAAGGTCGGGAAAGCCCCAGGGTCTGGGTCTGCTGCTCTGGATTATTTCTCACTGAGCTATAGACAACTGCACTCACATACTTGTGCTTAAACCTTTTATGTCTCACTGGCATCTGAATTCAGAGGTGTTTCAGCACTGAATTTACTCTTGCCTTAGTTGTCTGGCTCCTAGAAAAGACAGACCACAGCATACCAGGAGAGACAACAACTATTATCAGCCTGTTGTATCAGCAGTGCCAGTGCTGACATCTGGATTATTCTAGCCTCAGGGAGCACAGGGAGGTAAGGGATTTTGAAACAGTGCTAAGGGAAGGAATGAAGATAAAAGTCACATAAAGCTTTTGTCTCTTTCTTTGTTTCTCCATACTTGTTTGTATGGAGATATACATACAAAGAAAATAACTCTTTGTTATTATCTTTGTTTCTTCATACTTGCACCCAGCTGAAATTTAATGACTGTATGCAAGGCTTGGAAAAACCACAGAAGCAAGAAGGTAAGGTTGTGCCCAAGCATAGAGAAGTCTGAGACTCCCCTCTGAACTTGTAGAGCTGAGGGAACATCAACTGGCACCAGGGTAATGTTTCATGGTAATATAATGCAATCTGCTGGGACTTGCTATTAGCAGATGAGGTAGTTCAAACAAACTTGGGATAAATGAGTCCAACAGGGCTAGAAAACACACGCTGCCTCAGAGCCATGTTAGCACAGCCTTAATGCGATCACATTTTCAGTTGGCAACAATGTATGATTTATTAGAAGGAGTTTTTAAAGATTTTTCATTCCTTACTGCCTAATCCATTGCCACGGAGTATGACAGTGTATATACATCCTATGCTATGTTCAGACTGGCTATTCCTGTTGCAAGCTTTTCCCCTTGGAGTGAAAAAACAAAGATGTGTCATGATGAAATGATAGGCAATGGAACTTGCACGGTGATGCTGCATGAAGTACCAAATGTTGCCTAACAACTTGCTTCCCCGAGGACTAACAGAAGCAAAAATAGAGACCACAGCACCTGCATTCAACTATGTTTCTGGAATAAAACAGCTGCCTGTTGCATAGGGACATGAATGGGCACATGGCTTTGTCACTGCTGGTGCGGTCCCAGAACAGGGACACTGAGACATGGCTTTAGGTCCTCCGCACTCCTACTGGTGCGGGGAAGTGCAGCACAGGCTCTTCAGACCTGGCTGTCTACCTTGTCAGAGCACCTGACACGCTCAAAAGAGGGGTGAGGATAGATTTGCCCATGAAATTGATGTTCTGACTAGCAAGGCAGATTTCCTACTCACCATGACTCCCTGGGGAGGCATAGTTGTAGACAACATGGATGCCTGGGGTTCTGGGGGTTTCTTGAGTGTCCAACTGTTTCAGGTAGGCTGACTGATTTATACCAGTGTGCGGCTTGCTTCTGAGGCTTGGTTTGTGCCCCATTCCTTATGTGCGGTACTTACACAGTGATGCATGGGCTGGAAATCTCTCTGCAATGGGCACATTATGCTGGAACCTGTTTGATAAAAGCACTTTGGAAAAACGAGCTTTACTTGTCTCACCGGCCTCTTTCCTCTTTTGAATGCATGTGTGTCGGCTGAAGACTTAAATTCTGCTTCATGTGTCGAGGTAGCAGGCACCTTTGCAAATACACATCTGAGTCTTACTTATCTCTTTTTGGTACCTGCTGTAGTGGGGTATACAAATCTGACTTGAAATGGTAATGGACACGCTGAGATAAATGTTTTTTGACAATGGTCCTTGTGAAAGAAATTGTCTTGTTCTGAATATCTATGTGATATATTCTTTTTCCTATTTTGGAATATTCTTTCACATTGGTGTGCCCCATGAGATTCATATCAGCGGTGACCTGAGTGATGCCGAGTGCCTCAGAGGCATTAACTTGATTGCGAGAGGGTGACTGAATGGTCTAATATGCCCTGTAGAGGTTTCAGCCTCTTTCAAAAATAGGGCTTTGAATCCTCTTCCTGCCATGTGATGCCTATCATATTGGGCTATAACAGTATGTGCTAGAAAGAAATTGTTTCAGTCCTGTAATGGCATTAACATTGAATGTGAAGATGACTGTTCTCTAAAAAGAAACTCAGGATGACTGTGCATCTTCCTTGTTTTGAAATATCTTCCTAGCCTGCAAATCCCACGGGAAGCACACATTTTAGTGACATGCTGAATGCTTCTGGTTGATTAGATTTATCGTTTCAGGATGGCTAATAGAATAGGTTGCTTAATGACAACCTCATTGAGGTTGAAATCATGAAGACAGAAAATACTCCTATAGCATCTTGTCTGGACCATCTACATTTCTGTGGCATGGTTACAGTGTCCCTACAGGTGTGCATTTGAATTCCTTCATCCTCACCAATGTTAAATTAAGAGACTCGCTAAATTTATTTATGGAGATCTGATGTTGAACTGATCCAAAATACTGTTTAACCCATAAAAGCATTCAGTGATAGAATATTATAGGAGGCATGACTACATCTGGCTCATGAGTGAAGACTTAAGGTACTTTAGTGAACTAAACTGAGATTTTTTGCTCTGCAGCATTTATTCCCCAAGAATGGTGAGATCTACCATACACCTTGCTCCTGCTTAGACAAATATATTTTGAGTATGCTAAGACACAGACAGAGCAGTTTATTTGTTTGGAATGCCTCATTTTTTGGCCAAGGTGCCTGGTGAATGTATACCTTGCTTACTTCTGTTTTGTGATCATGCAGGGATAAAGCAATTAATAAATGGCATTTACTTGGCCTAACAGCTAACAGTCAATGTTAACATATGACAGTGTGTGAAACTGCATTCACGACAGTGCCAGTTTGTTTAAGATTTCCAAGCTCTAGGTAAGGTTTCTGAGTCATAGCAAAGAATCTCAAAGATCTTTCTTTAAACAATGCTGGTTTAATCCTACTGTCAAGTATGGCAGGTAGCAGCAAAGCTCAGGGCCTAATATACAGGTGTTCCCCTCCAAACAAGCATATTTCTCCAGTATTTGGGATCATTATAGTTTTCCTTAGGTCCTTATGAAAGGCACCTCTTCCCCACTTCATTTAGGCAGTACCAGCAAGTGGTGGGATAGTATCTACCAAAGGACATAGGTGCTAAAATGTTGGATTCTTATACAAATTTTGTGTGGTCAGAAGTAATTGTAGAAGCACAGAAGTAAGTCATACCCCTGAGTTACTTCTCACTGTCCCCCAACTACGAAATGAGCAGGGATAAAGCTGAGCTGTTTTATATGCCCTGAAACAGCCAGCAGAGCACTGCTGAGGGCTGAAGGCACAGCAGTTTTATAAACTGTTTAATTTCTTGGTTTAAGGAACAGTTTGTTCCTAGAATATGACCCTCAAAATTCTGGCACACACACTCTGAAAACACCTATGAAGTTTTCTTGGATTATAAACGTTTTGATTATAAATGCTTTTTGTTGCCTCAAGCTGCCTGGGGTTTTTTTTAGGAAGGAATAGCTTAGTCATTACTGCAGGTCTGCAAACATCTCAAACAAGGTATTCTTCCTCCTCAGAGGTCTGAGTGAGAAAGGATGCTCAGAGCGCACCAAGCACGCGTGGCTTCATTCAGAACACGGCTCCCACTGCTCCTGTTAACAGCTGCTGGAAGGGTAATGGTGCCTTCCCTCTCACGCTGTAATTCAGTAGCCTGTTGTCCAGAACCCTAGCAGCAGACATCTGGCTGTGCTTCTTGCCCTTGCTTGCAAGGATTCAAGTGACAGCTCCTGCCTCCCAGCTATAGCTGGACGCCCAAGCTGATATATTATGAAGATAAAATCAGCTTAGTGTTCATTCTTCACCAAGAAGGGAAAGGAGGCAACCCCCAACAGCACACTGCCTTGACTTGCAACAAAAGCAAGAAGCACAGTGTTTGCCCACCTGCAGCATAAGCTTCCTGTGGCCATAGGAAACGTGGGAAGGGATTATGGGCAGCACGTTGCATGTGGTTTAGCGACGCTCGCTCCAGAGGTTCCAGCCATCGTGATTATATTGGGTCTGAAATGGCAGACAGCATGCTACCTTAGCTGTGCTGGGCCTGCCAGCGCTGGAAGTTCTCCAAGAAGTCTTTTGGGGTCCTTACTGCGACACATTTGCTACCTTCTTAGTAACAGCCATACCTGTCATTAGGAGACAGTTTCCAAAAAATACCAGCCTTCGATTGTGTGCTACTTCAGGTACGATATCCAAATTACTCAGATAAAAGGCAGGCAGGCAGCCTTACTTAACTGCAGTATCTGTTATTCTTGGCATTTATTTCCTGCAGTTAACTGTTAAACAACAGCTGTCCCACTTTAATGAGCTTTAAAAAAAAGGTACAATGGCTCATTACTTCTGTCTTTCCTAACAGGTCCATTTTAGAGGCCCTCACTTAGCAGCTCTTATGATTCATGCCAAATGGAACTCATTTCCATGACTATTAGGATCATTTGCAGAGTGTTACACATAACACAACACAGGTTTGCAATGAACCCTCTCTGAAAGCTCCGGTTTTCTGCCATGGATTGCCTGTATCACAGCAGCACTGTGACCATCTGTGGATCTCTGTGCGTTAAAACCTAAAAGGTTAAATGAAAAGATCTACTGCCAAGAGAAACCTCTTATTTCTTGCGAACAGCTTTCTTCTTTTTAATATGTTAACTGAAATTGCATAATGGTAGGTGCCTTTGTTTTGCCCCTTATAGGACATGCTTACAATACGTCTCAAATAGAAAAGCCATTTCAGATGCTCGAGGAAGAGGAAATGCAAGTCTGCTGGGTTAGTCACAAAGAATTTTGCTCTCAAGTTTTAAAATGGCACAATCTCAACCAAATACGCTAACGCATAACTATTTTCAAGGCAGGCCAAGGCAAACACACAGAAAAAAAAGCATTCAGGGCTTCTGGGCTTCCCTCTTAGGATGGGGAAGAGGGCATTCAGCTCAGTGTAGGTTCTTGCACAGGGCAGAACTGCCCTGATCCTGTAACTGTCCCCAATCAGCTGGGGTGCATGTGACGGAAGGTTGTAACTAGTCAATACCGATGTGTGAGGAGTCGTCATTTTTTTCAGCCCTCATTCTTTGGTTTGGGGCAGCACAGCGCAGACTTTAACTTCACCTAGAGGTAAGACACACTGTGCATTTAAATTGTAAGCAAAGCCAGGATTGCAAGTCAACACAGACAGCAATAAGGAGGTGATTAGCATCATTAAAGGGGTTTACAAACTCAGGCTGAACTTTCTGCAATTACTTAATGAAACAAATTCACTCGTTTCTGTGAAATCTTTCAGATTGCCTCAATTAAGACTGAGGGGTGTGAATAAACAGCAAGTTGTGGGAAAAGGAGTAGTGAACTCTGACGCTGCACATCTGAATTAGACACTTTTAATCCTGCAAAGGATGTCCTAGATAACCTGTGGAGTTCCCTTCCAGACTTATTATGATGTTATCTCCCATGGTACTGGGACGGAATACAGGCTGCAGATTTATAGGTGAAAATGAAATACAGCGTTATCTTGGCCAACAAAGATTTTTTTCCCTTCAGCGTTTTTCCTGTGCTCTGTTAGCTTTTCACTGTGTTCCCCTAGAGCCTCCTGCTTGTTGTAACAGCCCTCACCAACGAGAGCTTTTCATTACACTCTTTCCCATAGACTGATCCGTTGCCCAGAGCAATAGCCTAAGCAAGTCAGGGGACTGAAGAGAGATCTAAAATTAAATCCCCGCGGAGAAACTGCCTTTGTTCTTTCCCAGAGAAATGAAATACGAGTATATGCTTTCCAGAAACAAAGGAACCTGTCCCACAGAGAAATGACATTGCTGCTGTCCCTCGCCAAGGGGACAGAGGACAGAACGCTGCTCCAGACTGCAAGAGACCCTGCTATGAAAGGCAAAGCGACAGTGCCTCACTCTGTTCCTCGCTGGGACCCGATGGCAGCGCAAGAGCCAAGTGGCCATTTTCCTTATTCTCAGGACATCAAGCAGAAAGCACGACTGCCATTTTGAAGCTCAGGTTTATTTAGGTTTCTCCTTTCTTTAAATTTCTGATTCAGATCCCATGCTTTCCCCACACAGATTGCTACATTACCGTGAAGCCTGCAACCTAGGCTAGTGGACTGCACAGGCCACTCTTCTGTGTGGCAAATAACCATGCTAGGAGAACCGTTCCTTTTCCACACAACATTTCTGGCAGAAGAGCCATTTTCCAGCAGCTTGCCAGGGGAAGGAAAGGGCCAGCAGAAGGGTGAGACCAGCCAATTTTTCCCTCTGGTTTAAGAACTACTTTTCTGAAGACCTGCATTTGTTGACAGGAAATAACTGAGAAGCCAAACAAAACACATACACCCCTCTCCCTCCCAGAGACGGCGACCAAAAAGCGCCCGTGCGCAAGGACACAGCTACCGACCCTCCTGCCGCCATTTTGGCGCCCCTGCCGCGGCTGTAGAACCTTCCAGAGCGCGGTGAGGTGCGGGGCCGGCTGGCTGGCCCGCTCCGTGCCCAGCAATGGGGAGCAGGCCGGGCAGGCCTGGGCCCCCTCGGGCGGCGCTTGTCTGGGCAGCGGGGCAGGCACCTGGGGAGGGCGGCTGGCTGCCCTCGGGCGGCTGAGGGGCTGCGGCTGCTTAATTCTCCGCTGGGGCATTGGTGCTTTGCGCTTCATTTGCACCGATGTGAGCAGTCAGGCCTGTCCTAGGAGAGGTTGCTTGCCTCCTAAACCAGTGGGTTTAATATTCTGAGTATGTTTGTGGTAGTAGAGTTGATCATTCAGGGTGGAAGATACTTATCAGGGACACTGCAGATTTTGATGAGTAATTAGCACAAATCTGTGCAAGGAATTAGCATTGTCTTAACTAAAAATATTGAATCCCTTGAACTGGACCCCTCAGGCTTCTGATGTTAAATTCTGTAGCGAAGTCAACTGCTGGCGCTGCTGAGTTTGTTTCCTTCATTTTGCCACCTGGCTTTCAGCTGGGTAGAACCAGCTTCTCACTTTTTATTTGAGAAGTGAGAAAACTGGATTGGGCTCCGTTTTTAAACCAGTAACTGACCTCTGCACAAGAATAAGCCTAGGTCTCTGTGGCTGAAATTCAGCTTGGTGCTTGTGGTTATTTTCTCTGTTCCAGATGGTTGTGGGCTGAGCAAAACAGCAGCGTTGAAAACACGTGCAAGTCTGAGGGGCACCTCCAGGTAAGAGTTTACGTGGCGCTCGGCAGAGGCAGTACTGGGATCCAGCGGTGCTGATCTGGTCAGTGCCAAAACTGTAGCTGTTGGTCCTAGCTTGGTAATGTTGCAAGTGATTTGATATTCTTTCTGTCATTGTCCAGAAACAACATCACCTTTACTCCTGGATGTTTCAGAATAATTAGTGATGTATTGCTGATGTCCAGGAACCGGGGCATTTCAAATGAAAGCAAAATAGGGTTATGTGTTCCCTCCAGTTTCATCCTCCACCCCCAAGATTGTACATAATGTTTGGCAATTTAAATTGTGTAGGTGAACCAGGTATGTCTATGAAACCTAAAGTGAGTAAACTGTTGTGAATATGGGTTATGTTTCCTGCAAAGATACCCATGTGGTTGCTTTCTTAATAGTACAAGTTACCTTCCTGGAGGCTTACCTTGTGATAGGAATGTGGTTGCCATGCGGTAGTGGGAAATTGAAAAATCCCATTTTTTTTCTCATTTGGCCTCACTGCTTTACTTCTGAAGTCTTCTGCTACTTCTGCTGCCTCTGATTCCAGGTTAATTCTCTGTTGCCCTTACTGATTGTTATATACTAGAAAGTAAGGGAGAACCTTAATCTGTACAAGGACAGGCTGTAATGCAAATTAAAAGTTGCCAAGGGTTGCACAATGTTTTATAGAGAACTTGTTGAGGAACTGAGACCTGGATATTCGCCTTTGTTTAGAACAGGGTCATAATTCCTTTATTTTGGACTGTTATTTTGTGACAGTGGCTTCTTTGTAGAGTGAGGTTGGTTGGTTGGTTGTTTTTTTAAATGGGTTTGAAACCAATTAATGGAAACAGGCAAAAAAGACTGCCCCGTGGACTGCCTTCCAGCCTTTTTTCTTTTGTAGGCACATTCTGCTTTCTGTAACATGGTAAATGTGATCAGAAAACATCTTAAAGCAAAGGAGGTTTTCACTGCCCTAGTGCTACCTTCCCTTGGTTTTGGAGCTAACAGGTGTCAAACTTGGAGGGAGAGCAGTTATGAGGACTGGTTCTTTGTGATACTGGCCCTTAACGGCAGGTGTGGAAGCGCGCTGACAGTCGAGCTGCTTAGCAGCTGGAAAGTACTGTACAATGCCGACTTCTTTGCTGAAGTTGGATGTCATGTACGATGAAGCAATATGAAAATACATGGTGCCAGGCTTAGTCGTAATGTTATTCTTCCCAAATTGGCAGGTTTCTTTATGTCAGATTTCCCATAATTTCCCAGTGTTGTTCCAGGGAGGGGAAACATGTTGGAGCAGGACAGTCAAAAGAATGTGTTAGGAACCTAAAAGTGTCTTAGTGGATGTAGTGGAATGAAGCTGGGTTAATTAGCATTGATAATATACAACTGTGGGCTGGCTTCAGGGGTGGGGGCTGGCCGATGTAGATAAGGTGCAGCTGTGGCTGGTTCTGTTAAGTGGTTGAGAGCCAGCGAAGAGGGAGCAGCCAAGGAAGAAGCAGAGAGAAGAGAGAGAGTGGGCCCTGGATGAGGCGAGACAAGGAGAAGGCAGCAGAGGGACTGTATGAAGAGTGTGCTGGATGAGATGGTAACAGACCTTGTTGCAGTGTGATAGTTTGGAGAGTGCTGTGACAAGTGGATCCTGTAGGATTTCAATTGGAGCTCTGGCGAGGCAGGAGGTAGTCGTTCTGTCCCATGGAGCAAAGCAAAAAGACCTGTTAAAAGCTACCTGACACATTAGATGCTTTGTACTTCATCAGTTTATTGGGTTTTGTACTTTTTTTACTCATCACCCATGATGCTGCTTGTACAAAGTAATTCTGGTTAGCTGTAGGTTTGCTCCTGCTGGGAACACCAGCAAATTTGAGGAAAAGAGCTTTACTTATGTGTAAGTCTAGAACAGCTGGCAGAAAATTGGCACATCTTGTTATGGGAAGATCAGGAGAGATTGAAATGAGGTGAACCCCTTCGTGTAGTTTCAGGCAAGACTAAGTATGTAAGAATATCTTCGTGCCACCTGGGAGTACCTGAGTACTTTATCATGCTAGACTGCTCTGTTTGTGCTGGACATGACATCTCGGTAATTCTTACATGCACTATTGCTACAACAAAACTTGTTTCTTTTTCTGGTGGTGCTGTTTTCCAATTCCTTTTTCACAGTGTACAAGCATTTGAAAAAAGAGATTTCTTGAAGTATTCTTGAGAGAGCGGAAACAAGCAATAAAAGCTTGCTTTCTGCTTCCATCTGTCTAATTACAGTCAGATCTCTAATGACTGGTACCATGAGATGTAGTCATTTTTGTTTGGGTTCTGATCTCATGCTTCTTATGACCTACTGTAGCCCAGAACTGGCACAGATACATACATTAAAGGATGTGCTGTGAATTTGTTCAGACTTTTGTCAGTGGGTATTCCTGTGGTGGCAACCAGCCTACAAATTCCTGATATGAGCTGTTGCTTCTTTGAGCTGTGACAGTACAGATCTTTGGCAATCTCTCAAATGTTACTCCTCAAAGCAAACAATTCCTCATCTAGCAGGATGGGTATACAGTCTCACTGGGGCTTGGAGTTACTGTGCACATTGCCTAGGCATTTTGGGCAACTGGGACTTGGTTTTGATTGACTCGTGCTCCCAAGATCTTTGGCTGGGCCTCAGAGCTCAGTTAAAATGGTTACTTTTGGTAATAAACTACTAGCCACGAGGTCAGACTGGCCAACTTATGGGGACAATACCTGTAAAGTCAGGAAGCCTATATGCAGTTCTGAGGAAAAAACGTCACAAATTGAGACAAACGGAGGGATATTAAGTTTATGTGGAGTATACTACTTGTTTCAGGCGATGTTACCAGGTACCTTCAATGCAGGAGGATAGGATTCTGCCTCTGGAGGGGGCCAATACTGACTTGTACTTTTCCTCCAGCCACTGCCTCTGAGGAGATGGATCTAAACAGGGCTTTGGCCACTTTACACTACAATCTTTTGGCCATCTTCTCGTGGGGCCCTTTGCCACAATATGTGGTTATTTTTAAGTGCCCATCCAGAACAGCACTGTGATACCTGACCGTGGCAAGTGGAACCTTTCTGGTCCTTTCAGAGAATTTCATTTACTGCTTGTAAACATTTATGGGTCCTGTGGAAACATTAATCAGTGTCAGGCCTAATCTGTGCACTTCTTTCCTCAGGTCTTGGCTTTGTTAGAGAATCTGCTTTATTTTGAAGGAGACTTTTGTGTACAACAGGTGCACAGTGTCAGGTGGGGAGAAGACTAAGAGGGATCGCTTGGGCAGTATCGTTATATTAATACTTCTCACTTCCAGATGGGAGCTCCTTGTTCTCTCATTAGTTTCTTTGCTATTAATACCATTCCTGTTCAATTTCTGTACACATTCCAGAAGCCAATAATGATAGTAAACCACACTTCCACGTTATTCACCTGACCAAATGCAAAACAGGCTAACAAAACTTGGTGGAATTGCAAATAAGCAGTTTTACACTGTATATAAATAAAACCTGTGAGAACTGACTCTTCTGTTTCTTCGTTATAGAAAGGGCAATGGAACAAGTTCCATCTTGTTTGACTTTATAGTCCTGGCATTTATTATTAATGTGATGTTTCTGGCCACAGTGTGCCAAAGGCAGCAATGTGCATCCCTGACGATATGGACTTCAAGTACTAAAGATCATAATTTTGACATTTTTTCCTTGTTATGTTTTATTTTTCGATTATTCTGATATATTTTACCTTAGGTTCAAAGGAAAAACAGGCCATTTACAAATGTTCCTGTAAAGCATGCATTTCAGTGGCTGTTCTGAGCCTTTCTTTTGACTCTGAAAGGTAAATAAGCCAATGTCTTCAGAATGCTTCATCCTTATAAAAAATTCATATCTCTAGTTCATCTTCTGTTGTATTGCAGATATGGTTGTAGTCAAAATGGAAAAGTAATTGCCTTTTGTAGCCTGTTTCTTACTTGGCTTATTCCATCAAGCATTTTAGTTAAAGAGCTTTCAGGAAATTTGGAGAAGGCTTGGGACTCCAAGCATGCTGAGACTTAAACTTAGTGGCAGAGCAGCTACCTGGAAGTGACTGCTGAAGGCTGCCAAAGCAGCATTGCCAGGGTGGGAGTTGCTGCTGTCAGTCCATTAAGCACAATGTTACTGTTACTGTTCTGTGGTTGTGGGGCCTCATCTTGCAGTATTTAGTCCTTTGCTGCTGTTTCTGCTATCAGACTCCCAGTATGGGAATTCACCAAGAAGAGGGTTTTAAGAATCTCTGTCCTTCTAAAACTTGCTGGGAGATCAGTCAGACTGGGGCTAGGAATATTAATGATTCAACTTTCTCCTCTGAGTTTATTATTTTTTCCACTTTCCTGTTTGTCCTAGTCTGCCATACCCTTTGCACTTACGATGCAGCTTAGGATTCAAGTTATTTTCTTGGATTGCTCTCTCACTAAAGTGTAATGGGTTCGTTGCCCTATAACATACAGGTTTTTCACTTGTCCTGTGTGAGTGACATTCATCAGGTCACTACAAATAAGGATGCATGTCAAGCAGTTCCCTCTATAATATATACAGAAAACATTGTGAAGGCATTTTAACAGCAAAAAATGCAAGATGCAGAGATAAATTTCACCTTTTAGTATGAAAACTGACTTCTGCTGTACAGACTTAGGTCAGAGTATAGACCAGTGATGGGGTATGGGCTTTTACTCTTTTGCACCATTTCCTTGCAAGCACTGAAGTACAGATATAAAGAGGTCAGGTTGGAGCATCTGGCTGTTTTGGGGGTCCCATGACACCGCTGAATACATTGTATTGATTTAGAACGACTTTTTCCTCCAAGTCAGGTAATCAAGAAAACAATGTTGTTAAAAGTTGATTCTGCTGACAGTTTGGTACTTCAAAACAAAGTTGAGGACCAGATTTTACAGGGTATTGTGGTAGCCACAGCTTGGAATGCTGTTTTGATTGCCGGTATAATTTTTCTTCCTTAAGCTGGTCCCACAGCCTTACCCATTTCAGTTTTGTGTCATGTAGACCAAAAAGACATTTTTGTAAAACTGAAGGGGTTCAAGAATGTATTCTTGGACTGAAAAATCACTCTGTGTAGACTTTGCTGCTTTACTTGTCTGTAAAGTATTTACTGTGCTGCTAATATAACCATTGTCCATTTTGAAAAGGCCATCCCACAAGTTTTGAGTACTTGCAACTCTCTAAATACTGTTTCAATATGAACAAGAACAATGTGCTGGTCCTTTGGTGTTCCCTGGAATTATCTCATTGATTTAAATGGCACTTCTGGTTAGAAATGAATTTGTATGACCAGGTCTGTAACTTTTAAGCATGGCCCTGCAGATATTCGTGGACTGTACTGTTATGCCAGTTCTACATAAGCTGAGATGTTCTAAGCATTTATAAGCCAATAAAATGAGCTCGTTAAGCTGGTTCTGGTACAGAAGACATGGCCTTTCTGGTAGCTCGTAAACCCCTTGGAGATGTTGTGTTAACATTCTGTTTGCAGGCTGAACACAGCCTTTGGGAGTATTACATTACACCAGCAGTACAATCCATCTAAGGACTTACTGCCATACTGGTTTGATAGTGGCTATAGTCATAAAAAGGATACAGGATAGTGACTGGAACATGACTCTTTGGTACTGAACAGGGATTTGTGGTTTCATCTTTGCATTATCTAGCGTATGTATGTTGAAAGCATTTTAAACTGCAGGCCGATCGAGGCTACACAGGGGCTGAAGAAGGCTATCCCTCTTCTGTCTCCAAATAGTGCTTTGTTCAGAGGAAAAAGTTAAGATGTGAGCACCCTGCGAAGTGGGTTATTGCTGTATTGATGATTTCTTTGCACTCTTTCAAACTTCCTAGGTATCATATTAGAGGTACTGTTGTGACACTGTAGGAGTAAAGTGATTTGGAAGATTTGCTGCAATGAGCCAAACACTTGTTCTGAGTGTTTTCTGGCTCTCCTGTTGAAGTCTGTAATACAGTTTCATTGACCTCGATTACTTCAGTCTGAAGAAGCAGCTTAAAAACCTGGACTACATTTAGCAGAGTTCTCCAGGTGGACCAGGGTTTTGTCTTGGGGAACAGGTGTATGCCGTTCAGCAGTCATGTAATCAGGGACAGACTATCCCAGCACGTTGTTAGTGTGTTACGCCTTTCAGCCACTTTAAAGAGTGTACTGTTAGGAAACCAGTATGTGCAAGAAAATGGCACTTTTTTGTTTACACTATTAACGACAAAGGTGTTAGCAAAGTCCAAGAGCATACCGTAGCAGATCTGCTGTTACTCTTGCTCTGTTACACTGCACTGAAAGAACCCTGCAAGTGACATCATATGTATTGCTTGAATACATGTAGCACTCGGTGAGAAATGAGTACTGGTACTGAAAAATTAATCGGAGGTTAGCAAAGGGCTCTCCTTCTGGAAGAAACTGCCGAATTCTGAGTTGGAGATGTCAATACCTTTGTCGATCAGTGTCCTACTTTAATCGGCAAAAGGTATATGCTACTTTGGAGGCGGAGGTCAGGTCTAAAAAGATTGTACCCTTTTAAAAACAGTATTATAAGGAAGCATCATCTGTTAACCCTTGAGATGTGGCCTGTTAAGGACTAGGCAGTCTAGTAAAAAGCAGTTTTTCATTATATCCTATTACATATGATTCTGAGTGGAGAGGTGATCCACCCATGTCACCAGTATAATCTCATTCCACTGAAGCACAAACCCTGTTGGATGCTATCGGAGATGGGGAATGGGATAAAATCTGTTTCTGCTCAGTAGATCAGTCCAGTGGTAGTGGTCTGCACTGTACTGGGACACTGCAGCTGTTTTCTTTTCAGCTGCTGGGATTGAAATTTTTTTGGGTCGTCTTATGGAATGGATCTGAACACTTCCATGCATATCTCTAGAGAGAATGTGTATTTGGAAAGGAAATACAAGATGGAAATAGATGTCACCAGCTGGATTTAAATTTTGTGTATTTTGCGAACTACTTTCTTTGTGATACAGTGTACAGTAAGCAATTAAAGTTGCTCATTGTCTGTAAACAGGACTAAGATTTTGTGTCCTGCTTCATAGGATTGTTATGAAGCTGTGTATGTGAAAAGAATACTGAGTTCCTGGTTCTTAGATGCAGATTTTTGATATTGTGTACTTTATTTTCCATGAAAATGGGGACTAAAATTACAATAAAGTAGAATAATCGTTCTGCAAAAAAACATGAGAAATGTGAAAGTGAGGTGCTCTGACACTGTTGGAATAAAATGGGGACGTAATAGCTTTGGAATTAAGGTAAAGCTTCTCTGCGTGGGGAACTGGTTCTTTCTCCTTGTTCTGGACCCATCACTCCTGTTGCATTTACTGAAGAAATCTGTTCAGGTGTTGTATATGAAACTGTGTGTCACAGTCTGGCCAGCTATTGCTTACTTCTTGATCTGTACAGTTTTCAAAAGCTGCCTTTCTGGCAAAACATAAACCAGCTTTTATAAAAGGACATGCTACTGAGAGCAGTTGTTATCTTGGGAGTTTCTGCTTTCTTTCATCTCCTGCCAGTCTTTACCTTTTCTGTTTAAATGTTATCTGCTGCTTAGTGTTCTCATTTTCAAACTACAGGGAACACTAGTCTCTCTCCATAAGGCAAATGAACTTAGCAGTAGACTTGGTTAGAGTTTTTTGAGATGGAAATCGGAGGGCAATTTGTGCTCTTCTGTTTAGAACTCCTGTAGTTTTAAGAGCATGTGAGAGCAGTCACTGCAGCAGAAAATCCCAGTGTCGGTGGCAGTCTCCTGGGAAATCAGAAATCCAGGCTAGTGCCTGTTTTCCCAGATTCAAACTCAGATGTTAATTTGAATTTGCACAGGTCACAGTGATCTGGGTAAGTGTTGGTTATTGATCATTCTTGTTGGGACAACTGGAAGTTACAGCCTTCTGCAAATTAAAAGGGTGCCTACTGGAAATGGAGATTAGTATAATAAGTTATGGACACTTTGAAATTTATTTACAGGATCCTGGTTTTTTCTGTCCCCATTTAATTTTTTTTTTTTCCATAGCCTGGGTTCTGTTTTCTTCAGACCCCATTTCAGGTTTTTTCCATAGTCTCTGTATCCTGCACTTTGGTGGAAAGCAGGCTAGGCTGTTACACAACACCCGTTTCCACAGCCAGTATCATTCTGCCTATGTCCTTTCTGTCCTTCGTGGTAGACTGCGTCATCCACAACAGCATCACCTTCTGGAAAAGGTTTTCCCCTCCTAAGCATCAGGGGTTTTAGATTTGTTAGTGCCATTGTTAGTTCTGCAACTCGCTTCTTGGGACATGCGAGGGGACCTGGGCTATCGTATGTTACAGATCTTTTCCTTTTTGTACATTAAGTTTTCAGAGTCTGTGCTGCAATTCAGATCTGGTGGGAGGTTGGAAACCTTACTTTATGTTGTGTTTGAAGAGCACATAAAATTCTGGGCCATATAGTGTACCACTGCATACGTTAACTCAGGCTGTGCTTTCATTTACGGCTATATCCAGAGCAAACTACTTGGGGGCTGAGGAGAACAACCAGCGTGGGGCATTGGAACTGGAAGCATGAGAGAGGGAAGAAAGAGACACCCCCACCCCCACCCCACCCCCAAGGTGGAACAGGCCAACAGGCCTCTCTATTTGGTAATAGACATGAAGGGAGAAGAAACTGCTCTTCCTCTTAAATCATTCTGTACAAATGTCCAAGTACGAAAATATTCTGTATGTTTTTACAGTTGGTGTTTCTTGCCTGTGTCACAAGTCAGTTTAGGCATACATGTTTTTGTAGGTTAGGAATTATTCTGTACAAGAATAATTACTTAACATAGAAACTGTATCACTGCTGTGTTACAGAAGCAGCTACTTTCAAATGAATTGTGTAGTGTCCAAGAAATAAATCAGAAGACTTTAAGCTGTGTGAATGTCTCCTTTATTGGTATCAGCTGATAAGCTGAGCTGCTCAAGTAACTTGCTGCAGCATCTTGGAATCGCAGAATCCTGGAATGGTTTGGATGAGACCTTTAAAGATCGTTTAGACCAAACCCCTTGCCATGGGCAGGGATGTTTTTTGCTAGATCAGGTTGTTCAAATCCTGTCCAACCTGGCTGTGAACACTTTTTGGCATTCAGAGCTTCTCTGGGCAACCTGTTCAGTATCTTGCCACCCTCATCATAAAAATTTTCTTTTAATGCAGTCCAGGATATGATTAGCTCTCTGGGCTGCAAGAGTACATTGCCAGCTAATGCCCTATTTTTCATCCACCAGTATCCACAAGTCCTCCTCAGCAGGGTTACTCTCAATCCCTTCATCCTCCAGTCTGCTTTGGTCTTGGGCATTGTCCCAGCCTACGCGCAGTACCTTGCGCTTGGCCTTGTTGAACTTCATGAGGTTTGCATGGGCCCACTCCTCAAGCCTGCCAAGGGCCCTCTGCGTGTGGCCTCCCTTCCCTTTAGCAAATCACCTGTACCCCTCAGCTTGCTGTCATCTGCAAACTTGCTGAGAGTGCACTTGATCCCACTCTATGTTGTTGATGAAGATACTAACTAGTACTGGTCCCAGTATGTACCCTTGAGTGATATTACTTGTTACTGGTTTGCACTTGGACTGTAACTCTTTGGACATGATCATCCAGCAATTCCATATCCATCAGTCGTCCATCAAACCCATATCTCACCAGTTTAGTGGTAAGAATGTTGTGGAGGATCATACCAAGGGCCTTACCAGAAGTCCAGGTAGATGACATCCTCTTCCTGTCTATTGATGTGCTCCATTGTAGAAGGTCACCTGATTAGTCAGGCTTCAGGTGCTTCAATTTTATTCCTGTACATAAAAATCTTTTTTTTTTCTTCCATGTTTCTACTTTGCCTCCTGCCTACAACCCAAGGAAAAGGTTGGGACTCAAAGTGCTGTGTGAGGCTTTATAGCCTTGATTTTGGCAGAGCTCAGATTATACAGTTTTTAATTAGCTCTTCTAGAGTTTGAGAGACACTGGTAAGCTCTCTTGTCGTCTTTTCTTTTAGGTTTTTCCCTAGTATTACAAGATCTGCTCTGGTCAATACTGTTTTCTCTGGTCTGAATAATACGACAGTGTTTCCAGTAGCAATTGGTCCTATTCAGTCAGGGAAGAAGTGAAATGAGGAGATGGACGGAGTTCCCTGCTGGGTTCAAGTGTTCACAGGCAAGCTGTAGCTCAGAGAATATCGTGCTTTTGTCTGACACCAAAACTTGCTGCAAGGTTCAGATTTGGAGTGTGACAATTTTAGGCGTGTGAATAGTTGCATCTAAACAACGAAAAAAGTTGGGAGCATTTCCTTAACTATATAGCTAAGTGATGCCGCATGCTTGACATCCAAGTGCCTAACTTGTCCTTTTCCTCTTTTTCTACAGGGTAGCTGTGGCCAGATGGTAGAGATCTTGCCCCATAATGCTGCACCTGGGCACTGTCTGTGAGAGTGCTAGTTGTGGTGGGCCAATGTGAAGGACAACTGTGCTAAGAGAGAATCTGGAAGCTACTAGGTACTGTTCCAGCTTGTACCATGCCCCTGTTTCGTGTATGGATGTGGTCAGCAAGACTGCTTTGTAGCCCGAGTCTGTTTAATGTGAACATGTGCTGGTTTTGGCTGGGATAGAGTTGATTTTCTTTATGGTAGCTAGTATGGGTCTGTGTTTTGGATTTGTGCTGGAAACAGTGTTGTTAATGCAGGGATGTCTTCATTATCGCTGAGCAGTGCTGACATAGTCAAGGCCTTTTGGGCTTCCCACCCCACTGTGAGTACGCTGGGAGAGGGGATGCAGCTGGGACAGCTAAACCCAGCTGACCAAAGGGATATTCCAAACTGTGTGATGCTGTGCTCGGCATATAAAGCTGGAGGGAAGAAGGAGGCAGGGGGCTGTAGGGAGCTACAGCGTTTGTCTTCCCAAGTAACTGTTAAGCATGATGGAGCCCTGCTTTCCTGGAGGTGGCTGAACACCTGCCTGCTGATGGGAAGGGATGAACGAATTCCTTATTTTGTTTTGCTTGTGCATGCAACTTTTGCTTTCTCTGCTAAACTGTATATCATCCCACGAATTTTCTCACTTTTACTCTTCTGATTTGGTCCCCCATGCTACCCGGGGGAGTGAGCAAGTGGCTGTGTGGTGCTTAGTTGCTGGCTGGGGTTAAACTGTGACAACATTCAGGATGTATCCATCCTGAGCCATGGAGACTGATGTGTCCGAGAGCGGGATTTAAGCTTATTGCGTCTGAAGCCTAAAACAGGGATACAGAAGACCTGTGTTCAAATAGCTGTGAAGTTCACTAGATGTTCACAGTCACTCGGTGCTACCACTGCTCAGACTTCACAGAGCCTTAGTTAGAGGCACCAGGGTGTCTGTGTTGCTGGGTATGCCTTAGGTATGTGTATGCACAGAAGACTGGGAGCTAGAGGCTAGTATCTATGATACAGAGCTTATAGAAACACTGATGGAGACAGACCAGAAAGAGTAAGAAAAGCTTTATGTACTGAAACAAGATTCTTTTATTTTGGTGCAGTACAAAGAAATAGGGCTTACTTTGCTTTGAAAGTACTGAAACTGAAAAATGATGCAGATGAAATACATTTGTGTAGTACTAGGAATCCTTGGATATCAAAGCAGTGAAAAATGGTTGCTATGATGCTGCAGCATTAAAATAAATATTTACATAGCTTTAAATACTGGATTACTTCCTTGATTTAGTGTTATATCATTGATAACTTTGTTTCCAGCAGTGTAAGATATTACCACTGACGGTGCTGTCTTAGCAGTCTTTCAGCCAGTGATTTCCTTGCATTTTAAAATGCACTGGTACAGCAGCAGCACTCGGCACCAAGCCGCTGCTCCAAAACCTCAGCAAAACCAAAGTTGGCCTCTTCTTATTTTCTGAAGAATTAATCTGATCCATTTTGTTGATTATATTGAACTTTGGTTACGTGTAGTAACACTGTAAGCAGTGGGCCCAGTTCACAATCAGATAACATGAACTCATTGTATTAAGGTCATGAGAAAGCATTAAGGAAAAAAAAAACCAAACAAAAAAACCACTGCTACATTGTCATCCTGCAGCACCAAACAACAGCAGCTCAGGTTTTGATGTTTTCAGTTAGAGTACTATTTTTCAACTTGAACCAGGACAGGTCACCTGTTTTCCTAGTAAATGTAGATGAGTTACATTTTCAAAGGTATCAAAACATACTGACATAGTGGTTTGCAGCGGAGTCGATAGCCTCATTTACAGACTCAGTGATTTTTTTAAAAAATAAGTAAACATTCATTACACAGATATTGCTGTGAACCAAGCCCATTGTCTAAAGGAAGCAC
Organism: Falco rusticolus; assembly: GCF_015220075.1. Lineage (NCBI taxonomy): Eukaryota > Metazoa > Chordata > Aves > Falconiformes > Falconidae > Falco > Falco rusticolus. The sequence continues at coordinate 5,975,829 of NC_051192.1, read as the reverse complement.
ATTTCTTGCCAAATTAGAAGTCTTTACGTAAGAACATGTTTTTATTATGGATTGGAATAGCTGCTGTGTAAGTTATTAAAATCATGTGTCTTCCTGCCTGCACTTTGTACCAACACAAAAAATGGATAAACATGCAGTAAAATGTAGCATCATTTAGAAAATAATGTGTAAAAAAAACCATTCAGTATCTTATATTAAAGCATTTACACTGCATAGGCATCATATAAGGATATAGTATAATAAAACTCATCAAATATACAAGCATGCAGCAGTTGCCTTATATTCATAGTTCTAGAAATGACCACACTGATTTCCTCAAATATAAATTGGATTATCCAAAATAGAGTTTGCAGCCACTCTCCTTTACAGTGGCAAACTATGTTCTGGTGTGCATTGCAGATACTGACCTATATAACAGGCCTAAGCTATGCCGCTGTATTGTACACATCTGTGATAAATACGGTGTTCTGAAATAGGAAGGGTAGTGAGAAGTTATCCATACTTCTCATGGTAGATCTTGGAGACTACGCAGTGCTTGAATTGAACAAAATATATAAGCATATTTATTGTATTCTCCTTAGAGAGTAACACTGCACCTTGCCACATATCTAGCTACTGCATAAGCTGGCCATGCAGTTTTCAAAATAAGTTTAGACAGATTTTTCTACTTGATATTTTATTCCATCAGAAGAGGTAATAGTAGTAAAAATTATATAGTACATATCCTTTTTACTCTGCAAACTTCACAAAGGACTCCTGCCACTTTTAGGTTGTGTAGGAAAATACAATGCAGCGCCGAAGTCACACTCAGAGATTTAAAATATGTTTGCAGAGAGGTCTTCTTTCTTCATTTACTCTTTTGAAGGTGGTGGTGTTATACATGATGGTAAGCTTGGACCATCTGACTGTCTCAAGATGACAATACCCAGATTACATCCCCTCTGTGGCCGAATGCCACTTGGAGGGTGGAGTTGAGGTCTTGTGGCTTTGAAGTTGTCTGTGGTTTTGACTTGCTCATTATTGCCTGGCTTGGCAGGTTAACCTGGTATGTAACTCTAGAACAATCGCGAACAAAATACCTGGAGGCGAGGCTTGTGTTGTGCAAGGTTTGCAAAATCGGGCTCTAGAGCCCGGTACAGGTTTCAGACGTGCCAAGGCGATACTGGATTGAGGAGTATGATTTAAACCCCTTTCCCCGTCCAGGTATTTTTCCAGTAGTGCCTGTATTCTGCTTTTGCCCTGACTGCCCTTGTCTTCGTACGTAGTAATTTGTGTGTCTTTGAACAACATGTGCATGTACTTCCATCTTCTGAGCACTTTGGGTAAAGCTAGTGGAGATAACCTTGTAGGGTGTTACAGCACCAACAATGCAAGTTGCAGGGATTCATCCCTGTGTATGAAGCCGCAAGGGATTCAGAAACAGCATGTTGGACATAGCTTGACAAAGAAAAAGACAAGAGGCAGAGGGGGAGATAATGGAAACATTTGCCAAAGAAAAAGGGGAGTGAGGAAAGGGAAGAGAGAATTGGGGCAGTGGTTGCTGCTTTTTTTTTTTTTTTTTTTTTTTAAATTATAATCCTCTCTGGAATGTTTAGTTCAGAGAGAAACATTGCCCTTTGTTAAATAGTGAGTTTTGGCACACATGTAACATGGGAATGAAAAGGAGATGGCTTTGGTATGTGCTATCAGAAAATGTTACATTAATAATGTACTTCTGTGCTGTGGCCAGGAGTTTGCTTTTGTAGTTCCTTATTTCGAGACTCTGTGTGTGCATGTTCCTATTTTCTAGTAAAGGATATGTGGCCCTTTCCAGAAAGAGCTGTACTATTTCCTCAGTCTCATTTAAGAGTAGAACAGCAGTGGAGCAAGTATTAGAGATGTTCCACGCTATTCTGGCACAGATACTCATTTTTCCTTTGAAGATGTGTCTCTGCATGTACATGTGTGTGGAACATCAGCTCTGTATTTGGAATCTGATACAAGGCCACTTGGAATCTGAGATGGATATGGGGCCATTTGAATTCTTTTATTGTATCAGCTGGTACTTGGAAAATGGGTTTACAGTTTATTTTAGTTGGCTCGCTTGCTGCCACAGATGTCGCTTTTCTGTCTGTCTCCAGACTTGCTCACTAAGATCTCTGTGGTGACATCTGAAGAAACAAATGCTGTAAGAAGTGACTTTTTTAAATGATTATTTGGCAATGGGGTCTGTATAAATGCTCACAGAACCCCATTTTTTTGGCCAGCCTTTTGAGCTGTATACATCCATAGATGGATATAAGACTTTGAATGCTGAAACCTTTGTACAACATACCAAAGCTAGTGGTTCACAGATTCTTCACTGCATCTCTGTCATATTAAGAGCAGCAGTTTAGATGTGGGGACTGTCCACAAACATAACAGCATTTTGGTTCATAAATTTCAACTTCATTTTTTCATTGGCAAAAGTAAGAACGCATTCTGGGTTTGATGCTGATTTCTTACGCGTTTTAATATTTGTACTAGGTTCTTTGGGTTCCTCACTGATCTGCTATTCATTTTTCCTTTCACAGGGAAAGTTCTTACCTAGTTTGGAAATGTCTTTGAAGAGCCTGAAGATTGTTAAAAGCAGATGGCACAGCTGTCTTGAGTATATTGAGGACGAGGAAAAGGAGCTCTCCTGAGAAGCATAAGTTTGCCACAAATAAGTTGGTTCTAAGCTGTGATCCCCAAGTTCCCACAGGTATGCACCACTTTTGAGAATTAATAGAAGTTGGATGAGTAAGACCTTTGCTTTCTTTAGATACAGCTCTATCTCTAGTAGCAACCTGGGCTATTCCTTGAAAAGAGGAGACAGTGTATTTCCCATTTTTACCTGCCTTTTCTACCCTCAAAGTGAAGAAATTAATTCAGTTGCTAGACACATGGGGCATTAGGCACGCATTTCTGTCATTACAAATCTGGTTGTATGATAAAGAATGGTTTACACTTGAATAAAGTGAGGCCGCCAAAAGAAGTATTCATATCACCAAAAGAACCTCTCTACCTGATTAAAAGTTGGTCGATTGTGCCTCCCTCCCGCCCGCCCAAGTCTTGTTTTCTTCCAGATTTTGCATATATCTCTCCAAGTGAAGAATTATGTGAGACACCTGGAATTATGTGTTTGACCTCATTTATACTTTTTTTTCTAGTATTGCATTAGGTGAGGGATCTCTCAAAGGGCAAAAGTGTGTTGAGAAGCCCTCAGTCTTCAAAAGCAGCAGGTAACTAAAAATACTTTATTTTCTTTGCTCCTCAGGCAACAGCAAGTGAAAACCTGGAGGGGGCTGATGAAGAAGCAGGAGGCAGAAGTGAGGGGACAAGTCAGATTAGGAGAACAGCTGTTTGACCTTTTGAAAGAAACAGCTGTCACTTCCAGAAGCATCCTGTTTTTCTGTCAAGTTTCAAGAAAAACACTGAATACAGGTACAGTGTCATTTGGAGAAATACAAATAAGGAATAAAGTGGAATAATTGAATACTGAGCATATCCACTTGCAAACATTTGTTAGCAAGTCGGTCAATAAAATGTTGTTCCACACACTTCCCTTTTGAAGAGCTTCTCATTTTATGTGTTATATGCTGTCTTGCATGTTACAAAAATGGGTGCATACCTTTAACATGAAGATTCCTTCCCCATTAAGTCCCTCAACGTTACACTTGAAAATAATTCCAGATTCTAAGTCATTTATGAACTTCACATAGTTAGCACTTTTGAGTGGATTTTTTTTTTTCATTTCAACATGGATAACTTTTCAAATTTGATTGCTTGATACTTGTGCTTACTTTTCACCAGTTTATTTAGTTCAGAATGGTATCTGTCTGACTTGAGGATATTTGAATATCGAGAGAATATATGCAAATGCTGCATATGATGTGAAATTTGCAGGCATGTGCTATGTTGTAAATCCTTCCTTATGTAGCACTAGACACTTGAAATGTGCAAGGAAGAGTCCCATTTCACATACTGTGTTACTTCTCAGTATCTGCTACACAGAAATTGATGGGCTCTTATTCATGCCAATTTCTTTTTTATTAAGCATAAACTTGTAATTGTTACAAGTTCTCTCCTCATTCTGAAAACAATCATGGGATTTGACTCATATGAAGAAAAGCAAAGTGGATGCTTAAGAAATTGTTTGGATTTTTGGAGGGAAAGGCAGAATGAGAACACAGCCCAGAGCTTTTAGGCCAGCACCCAGTCCATTAACTCAGTCTGATTCAAGCTGGTTTTCCTCTGCAGCTATTTTTGCCTCCTCCTCTCTACCTTTGTTTCATTTTATGATGTTGCGGGAGGGATGGATATTACTATGTGAGATGCAATGCCCACTATATGTTCATGCAACACCGTGGCAAAACATATAATATGTAGTATTTGTGTGTGTGGCCATGCAACATAAAGGAGCAAAAATAATCCACTGGAATGCAATAGTGGTGGGCCATTTTATTATATCTTGTTCTATTCTGTAGCCCGAATCAGCCATCAACCTTATTTCTGTTCGTAAAGGGAAAATTATCATGTTCGTTTTACAGGATTAAAAAGATTTATTGAGTCTTCCTGTAAAATTGCACTGTCGAATTTGTTGTCAAGAAAATAAAGCTGACTCCATTGACTGTAGCAGAATAATTTGCAGCCATAATTGAACTACGCTCTTAAAGTCTACTTTTAACAAGGTTTTCAGAAATAGGCTGCAGTAGCTTGACTTTGGTTCTAAGTCTATTTTGAATTTTAGCTAATGTTAGTGTGTTAATGCAGTAGTAGCATATGGATATGGAATAGAAATGTTATTTTCATGAAAACCCAATTTTATATTACTGTGTTGAACCACTCAATACATCCGGACTCTTCATTCATATTCTCTGTAAATTCCTGATCTTAAGATAATTCAAACACCATTCTCACAGACTCTTTCTTTGAAGCCCACACAGGGCTAATCCAAACAGGAGGTACAATAGAAAGCTCCACTGCATTATAAGACTGGAGTTTTATCTACTGACTTCAGCATTCAGAGAGTGTAAAGCACATGAGTTCTTTTCTTGTCTAAACTATTTTGAACGAGGTCTCTTTTACATGCTAGTTCGGCAAGCTTCTAAGGCATTTGTGCAAAGTGATGATGCAAGAGCAACCTGATTCAACACTGAGAAATTCATAAATAACATCCAGCAGTAATTACAGTGAAAAACTACAGATAAGAAAAGCAAACACTCCACAGTATCAGTTGAGCTACTTATACACTGCAGTGTTAAAAGTGGCATATGTTTACTGGTGCCTTCAACTCAGGAGGTATCATTGTGAATTTTAAATATACCAAGGATTCATTCTGGTTTTTACGTGGATTGTGATTAAAAAAACCAATAACCATGAATATATATGGAGAGAAAGGATAAGAGTGGAAGAAAACACAGTGCCAGAAATTACTATCTGGAAACATACTATACATGTAGTCAGTATTTCTGTATCAAAATGAAGAGTTAATTTTGAAGTCCAAAATGGTTTTAAGATAACTTAGCACTCTATAAGGCTATTCTCAGGAGTCAAGTGCATGATACTCAAGATGGGGATATTTGTAAAGGACTTCAGTTTGAAGAACTGGAATAGCCAACTGATGTCTTTACCATCTTGATGAGAAAGTCTGCGCTATTTTCAGTAAGTACACACTAGAGTCACAAAAACCCTCTAAATTCTTTGTCTGGATTTCTCCTTAGGTTAGGGTTAAGTGGCAGGTAACATTCACACAGAGCTTAGTTATTTCTATGCATGAAAACTCAACATAGTAGTAGAATTTAGGTAGCTAGTAGCATATAATGGGTACGTCTTAAACCTTAAAAGCATTGTGAGGCTTTTTTACCGTTTCTCTCTCCTCTGAATCACCCACAGAGCCTGGATTTCATACTAGCCCTGTGTTCCTGTATGGTGTAGAACTTTGTACAGCATAGTCTCAAACTCTATTCAAAGATGTGGGGGTTTGGTTTTGGGGTTTTTTTGTTTGTTTTTGCTTTTTTATTATTTTTGGTTTGTTTGTTTGCTTTTCTCAGGAAAAAAAAAAAAACAACAAAAAAAGACAGAAACTTGTTCCTGTCAAGGTACAGCTATGGCTGTTGTGCAGTGGCACATAAAACATACTTTTTTGGTCTTCCAAGGCAAGGTGAGAGTAGTTGTGGATATTAGTTGATGCTTCAGGCAGAACTAAGGGGTAGCTGGCCCAAAGCAACTTGAGACTTAATATGCAAGATTTGTAAAGTAGCTGCTGGGTGAGTTTTGGACTTCACCCTGTGCTTACAGGAATTTCTGTGGTTATGCTTTTGATGTCAGCCAGGTGTTGGGGGAATCCAAATTTTATTTATTTTTACACCTTTGAATTACTCTGTCATGCCATCGTGTTGTACATTAGTTGATAATGAAGACGTGAGTGATTTGTGAAATTTGGTTCTAGAACTGGGCTTGGATAAAAATGCTCAAGTGTAGACATGCTTGTGGTTTGGACCAACATCTCGCATTCATTTTTTGTCTTTTTGTGACTCTAGTTTTAGGTACTAACCTGTAAACATTACAGTATGTAGTCTTCTTACACTGGAAGTTCGTTGTATGCCTCTGTACTAGATACAAGATCTTTAGCAGGACTTCATGTGAGGAACAGTTAAACAAAAGCTTGTATGAATAAGGCACTAGTAAATGTTTGCAGCAAACAATTACAGTCTATATTCTTTAAGAATAAAGCCATTCTGTTTAGGAAATTGCCTTTAATATGACAGAGTTACCAATGCCAGTTAGAAGGGGGTTAGAGAAAGTGCATCGTTTGGATTTTGGCTATGAGGTCTGTGAGAAACCACTGAATGCAAATCCCTCTTAAATTTGGAAATAGCATGTGCAATGGTGATGCTCAGGAGAGCTAAAGCAAGAGGAAACTGTTCTAGATTCTGATCCCTGCTCAACCAATGTGAAATCACAGATTTCACATTGTTCCAGATTTATTTACAGTGGTAGAAGGATCTGAAGCCAGAATCGAGGCTGCTGTAGCAAATCTAGTTAAACGGTAACAGTACTAACCCAAAACAAATAATTGGCTGTAATCCCCTTAAACAGCTTCAAAACAGAATCTGATATTTTTAATTTCCTACTTGCTGAAGTCCAAGGATGCACTTTGTCTTTTGGCTAATATTACAGACCAAAGCCTTCTATACTACTTTGGAGCTGCTGCCATTCTAAACAGTTACTAAAATATCAATCCATACTTTATACCAAATGAAACTTGAGCCTGCCAGTCCATTTGTAGGATGGCTGACCACTATTTCACATTAAAATTTGTTAGAAATACCCCAAACTTTTCCATTCATAAAATCAGAACATACTGCCACTTTCAAATATACTTTTAGGTACCTGCTCTTTAGTTGGGGGGGGGGGTGGGGTCGCTGAAGCACCAGCATTTTAAAAGCCAAGTAAACTAATGGATCTGGTTAATATACATGATTATATTGCCCCAGGAACTGTCCAGTAAAACTACTCCATCTGAATCGTTCATTTGGTATACTAAATGGAAGGTCAGTGGTAACTCCACAGTCTGATTTAATCACCAATTCCTGCTTTGTAAACAGCTTAGCTTTATCATCTGACAAATTTCTGTTCCACTCAGATCCTCCATTATTTGCACAAGATGTCATTTAGAAAACTTAACACATTTCTAATATCTGTAATGCAAAAGGGAAAAAAAAAATACATTGATTCATATTTGTGTATTATTGCCATCAGGTGCTACAATTAACAACTCTGGACAGTGGGGTTTTTTTGTTTGCTTGGGTTTTTTTGTGTCTCAAGGTATTAAGTTTATCTCAAGCTCTAAAAGCACCCATCCATGGGGACCTCAGAAGCTTTACAAATATCTCAACCAGCTTTTAAAAGGTTGTGGGTTTTGTTTGGTTGGGTTTTGCTTGTTTCGCTTTGAGTCATAAGACTAAATTCATTGGTGGTATAACTTGAAATTTTCACTAGAAATTAATCTGAACGAATATTTATTTCTTAAACAAAAAAACCCCAACAACTAAAAAGTGCTGGGGATCTTTCTCCCAAACTTGCTATACATACTCTAAATTATATACAGAAGGAAGAAAATACAGAAATTTCTCTTCACAAAGATCTTTCCTTCATAGCAATTCAAGAACCTTTTTCTTTGTAGATATTTGTCTTATAGGAATGTCAGAATATATGCTTTTCTGTGTGTGTGTAGGCTAATAAATGGCATGTGTTTATTTGAATATTAGAAAATGTTATTGAGCGTTAGAGCTGCACAGAATCTTTTCTGTAAAAGTTGACAACTTGATTTTTTTGTTGTTACGTCATTATTTTCAGTAAGACAATGTAAAACTTGGCAATTGCAAAAGAAACATTCTTCGTCAAAAAGTGTGCCTTTTGCAGTCATAACTAGTTTTGTGGTGTGTCTCTAGCTGGCAATTTGAAGTTGTGCATATGTCACCTTATTAGAATTTCCTAAGCTGTGCTTGCTTTAATGTTTTTTTTAACCTTGTAAATGAAATCTGTGTTTTGAAAGTCAAGGTGGGTTTTTAACTTGGTCTTCAGATTAAAACAGTACCTTGGGGACATGGTTGATTTTCCTTCTCTTTTTTGCCCACTGCTGTTGAAGTGTGCCTTCAGTAACATACAGCCAGCTGACAAAAAGTCCGCATTTTGGAAAAAGTTCTGTGAATATTTAACAAAATGCAGAATGCATTTTGCTTTCATTGGCCGTGTGTCTTCAACAGAAGCAGAGGGATAGCAATGAAACATTTTTTTTTTTTTTATTACAAAACTAAGCTATTACAGCTCTGAGTAGAGAAAAATCTGTTGTCAAGCATTTATATTTTTGTAAAGAGCAAATTCACACTTTTACACAACAGGTGCTTCTTGATGCAACTGAGTTGTGTTTGTAGAGGCACACTATTAACACCAACTGAAACAGTGGCCTAAATGAAGGCATCACGTCTCTGTGCTGATGTATCCACCTATATGAATGATGACATTGTAACAGAAATTGCTGTTTCCTAACTTTTACTAAAAAAAAAAAAAAAATAATTGTGAAAGAAAAAAACTTTCAGGTGTAAAATGAAACAAAATGACTATGATCACATAACAACAATTATTGCATGATTTTGCATAACCCTTGACCTTCTTAAAAAGCAGTATTTGACTTTTATATATGCGTTGGTTTGATAATGAGTCATCACGCAACTGCTGGCTCACATGATAAATATTTAACTTGGGGAAGAAATACTCTTGAGAACAACAAAAAAAAAAAAGTCCTAGGTCTTTGCTATTAATCCAGAGATTTTTTTCAGTGTTAGATGAAACATGTATAATTGGAAATAACTATTATGTTGAAAGGAATCCACATTACTTTACTTTTGATAAAAAATCCATTCATCTGAGCAGCTGTAGGGATTATGACAAATTTGATGAGGCCAACCCCAATCCCTGAAAACCTTTTCATACTTCTACGAGATGAGTGAATTACCAGTCATGTAACTCTAATGTATTTTAAGGCTAGTTAGAAGACAAGGAAGGACGATACCCAAACTGAATTTGTAGAACTAGGAATTATTTGTGTGACTGGGTATTTATTTAAAGCAAACAATTTAAATGGGTGAAAGGTTGCTTATTCCTTCATGTTTTCTAAGACAGTAAACCTACCATCTACCTGTAATAACTGATCTTAGAATGCCATTTCATAGCTTGAATCTTGGTTTTGCCTCAAGGCTCGTTCTAGCCAGGTTGGCAATTAGGGAAAGTCCTAAAACTAAAACAGAAAAATTGACACATGCTGTTAAATGCAAACTCAGAACATTAAAATTAATATGGAAGCAGAAATGACATTCAGTGTCAGAAGTAACAAATTTGAAAGTCTTAAATAATTCAATATAGAGAATATAGTTTTGAGTTTTTTATATAAGTGTGCTTTTTCCTAAAAACATCCCCCCGAAACCAAACTTTTTTTTTTTGCTTTTTATTTAAGTCTCTTGTCTGTAAATATGAAAGAGGGCTATATATTCCAACGTAATTCTTCATTGCCATACTAAACAGTAAAATAGTCTTTCTAATTCACATTGCTCATGGCAGTCTTATTTGATGTTGCTTTATTAAGTTTGTGATTAAAGCAGTTTGGGATTTTTGTTGGTTGTAAACTTTTGGCATAATGTGAATACCAGTCCCTTTCAAAAACAGCCTTGAGTTGCTTAATGATGCTTGTGCTGTTCCCCGTGTCTGCTTGGTTGATAACAAGGCCGGCTCCAGCATTCTGCGTAAAAGCATTTCCTACCCAATCAAAATTACCTACAAGTAAAGGCAGGAATATACAATGAGTTTTGAACGTTTAAATAATATTAAAAAAACAAGGCCATCTCCCTAAAGGCAATCCAGCATATTACAGTGTCATTTTCCCCAGTGCCTACCCAGGCAGAGATGAAAATAAGTTTTCTATAGTAGTGGGAAAGAAAAAACTCCATTACATACCCGTGTGTAGTATAGATTGTTTCTGGAAGTATAGCAGCTCTAATACTTCGTAAGTGAAAATACATTTTTGCCATATAAACACATAGATGCTGTGGAGAATAGTTGCTCCATAATGCTGAGCCAAACCAGTAGATCTTTTACAGGTTATCCGTTGATAGATAATATTTCAGAAAAGAAAACCAGGTTTTACTGGTTTATGCCAGTTATCACCACCTTTGTTGGAATCTAAGGTCATGAACGAGCATTTCACATCCTGGTTATCGCAAGGCAAAGTGGATAGTTGGATTAATGGAAAACAGGTAAACCATGTGTTTCAGTTATTTCTTTTTTATTTCACTAGAACTATAACTATTTAAGTTGTACATTTATAAAACATGCAGTATTTTGGAGAAAGAGTTTGGAGGGGTCATTTTGAAAACTATCTGAACATACATAAAACATGAAGGTATATGAAATCTTTACCCTCTTTTTTTTCAGTGTCATTTCAACTACTTTAGCAGGAAATGTTAAGAATTCTGAAGTTGTGAAGGATGGCAAATTGAAGCCTTATCATAAGGGCCATTTCTTCCTATATGCTTTCAAGTAAAAGATACATCAGATCATATATTAGCATCCATTTACATTTACTTTCACACCGCTTTGATTCTTTCTTTCTTTTACTTGTGTGTATCTAAGGATGTAAGGACAATGGGAAAGAAAAAAACCCAGCTCAGCCAAGAATCCATACTGTGTGGACAAGTTATGACTTACTGAAATTTGATCTGGCTATTGGAAGGAATTTAAAATGGAATAAAGGAAAAAGATTCATAAAACATTTGGGAGATGAGAGAGGGCTAAGCTGCACTAGTTGAAGGGAAAAATAAGATTTGGATAGGTTAAGAGAGGTGTGTGTATTTTGAGCTTTCCAAGTAGCTCTTGGTTGTATCCCAGCACTGCTTTGGGTTCTCCATTGGTGCACGGGCACGCTGTGGGGCGGCAGCGCTTGCTCTCCCTCCCTGCCCCTGCGGTTACTGGCTTTAAGCCCTTCACAGTAAGTCAGGGTGAGGAAGGAAGCAACTGAAGCATCGAGCTGCAGCGTGTTAGAAGGCCAGTTTTCTCTCTTGACTTGATAAAATCTTAGGAGTTACTTTTTAATTCAGTAGCAGTTCTCTGATCCTGCAGCTCACGCGTAGCTCAAGCAGTCAGATTTTTTCAAAAGGTAGTTTTTACTCTGCATTCAATGAGCATTTGACTGATAATGAATTTTTACTAGGTGCCACACAGGGACTTGACTTAAATACACCTTTAACCCAGAACACCAATTAGATATGTACTTAACGTTGAGAGGGCATCTGAAATGTCATTACAGTAAATGGAATAAGACTTCAGGAGATGAGGATGAAAGGTGTTCGTACAGTATTTACCAGGACTGACCATAGCTTTAATAGTAACGCTGGAAACGGAGAACAGTCCATCTTCGTTGGGTTGCAGAAACAAGAGAATTTGTTAATAATGCAATTTATGCCTCCTTCATACAGTATATTGTATTTGTGCTTTCAGTCTGTTTTTAAATACTGAAAGCAGAATGTTGCTTTTGGAGAAACTGGTTCATAGGGGCAAAGAGTGTTTAAATGAGAAAAGGCTCAAAGCTCAGTCTTTATCCAGGTTCCCAAAGAAATGAACTATTACTTTAACTTAACAAGCATGTCAACTGTAGACTTCTCATTTACAAATGGGTGTTACTTCAGGCTTCTGGCTACAAACTAGAATTTCTTGAGATGTGGTTACTTACCAATGTATGCAGCTCCATCAGTCACCATGTATTTGTTACGATTTAATTTGGGAAAGGAAGTGTTCTTCTGTTCTTTAAGAAAGCATGCACTCTCTTCCTCAAGGTCAAAGAATTTCTGCCATAAAATAGAATGGAGTGCATGTTAATAAGAACTGTTCTATAATGGACAGAAAAAATATGGTCTGTTCTCTACTCTTTATTGAAAATGAGTTAGCACTACAGAACAGCTTGAGTTTTTATAGCCAAACATTAATTTTAATAAAACACTGCACACTATATTTCTTACTAAATTCTCAGTTTGTGATATTCACTATCCCTTGGCATTCTGAACTATACAAAGTATATGGCTACCGCATACTAAAAGCAATACAGTGCCAGGTAGGAAAGGCTACGGAATGCACAACTCATCCCCCCTTCCCCCTTTATGTTCTGCATGATAAGACCCAGAAACTTTTCTATAGCTCGTTTCCTCGTTCATCAAGGGACATTGGGGTTTGAAGTCTGCTTCAGGATCTGAATTGGCAGACACAGCAACAATTGAATTAATACCCTTGTATTACACATTCATAGTTCCCAACAGGAAACTTGCTGATTCCAGAAACCTAGAAGCTTCTCAGGATTAAATCTGATATGGAGAGATTTACCCGACAACAAGAGGAAAATGCATCTGTTTTACCCTAAAGAGTGAAGTCTAAGATGTATTTTTTTTCTTTTTAAATTCTGGAGCTATATGTACTTCTTGCCTGCATCAGTGCCAGACAAAAATGAGATTTCCACTACAAAGCTAAATATTGTTTGTTTCATCAAGGAAACTAATACCTAGACACAGATTCCAAAACTAGAAGTAGAGAATAGCACGATGAAGGAGAAATTGCATATTTACTGCAGGACTGAGAAACTTTGAGGTGATGGTGTAGATCTTCAGAACAAATCTAATTTACAGTACATTGCTGATGAAAATAAATGGCTATACATTGTACCCACTTAAGACACTGAAAAACAGTATTACAAAACTCCGGCCCCAAAACTCCTTGATCTTTCTTGGGGGTCTGTTTTCCATAATACAAAATTCCTCTTTTGAACCAGTGCTCCTTCTGATAAAAAACTGGAATGAATCCTTTTAGGTCAGGAAGATGTCCTTCAGAATAATCTTACTACTTTGAAAACCCAACTGTAAAATACTAAATTCATTATTGAAATGCAGTTATCTCTGTGGTAGACTACATCATCAGTTTGATTAAATCAGATAAGGGCGTATGCATAGTACACTGGCAGTTTAGTTTTATAAAGCATTCTTTACCCAGCTGATGTAGGTAGGTTTCAAGCTGGTTTGCATTAAACTGCTCAACTATTGCAAAATGTGTTACTGACTGCCAGGAACAGCACCTTTAGGTTTTATACCACTGGTTGCTTCAGAACAGCATATAAGTATTCATTCAAAAAATCTCTTCTTAATCATCAGTCTTGATCATTACAGTTTGGCTTTCCTTGGAGAACACTAGGAGTTCTGTACAGGCTTATCTGTAATTAATAAGACACAGAATTGTGTCCTTCAACAGTCTCTGAATTTTGTGTGTTACCGTGTGCTTACTTACCTGTACAAGGCATTGTTATCTTCCACAGCTTAATTTTTGTAATAAGTTCCAAGACGAGCAAAAATCCAAAGATAGTTTTTTGCATTTAAAAGCGAGCACAACCACCCAAACTGAGCGACTGCTTTTTAAAAAGCAATTTAAAAACCATTAAAAAAAGATTATTCTATGTAAAACTGTAGTTATCTGCCCTTTAAATGAGATTTATATTGTATATTCACTTCTAACTAAGCTGCATGGGGAAATCATACTTTTAATTACAGATATTTAACACTACTAACAATTACATTTAAAAAAAAAAACTAGAACAAAGCATCTCAGCAGCTGTAAAGGCAAGTTTACTAGACATTAGGGTTTAGTTCTTCGACAACATCAAGACTGCAATTGTGCGCCTGAGGAACAAACACGCACCCATCACAGAAAGTATGTATGTAGCCAGCCAGAGATGAATCTGAATCTTTCTGAAAGGATCTTGAATTTTTGGATAAAGCCAGAAAAAAAGGGTCATGTTTTTCCTGATGCAACGAAACAGGAATGGAGACAGTTAGCAGCAACAGGGTGTCCATCAAGGGTGCTCGCAGTAACTCTTTGCAGGGATGTGGAAGATACTGTGTGATTAATACTAATGTTGTAGGGAATAGTCTAAAACCAGCAAATGGGTAAAACCAAAACAAAGCTGTCTTCTTCCCCTTATTACAGGATTTAGCAAAAAGCTACATACCTTGATTTAAAAATAGTCAAGCACAATAATCATATCAGCTTAGAGTTGGCAAATTAAGAGATTTCAGTAGATGTGCTGTACAGAAAAATCCTGCGTTAGTGTGCTCTTTGTATAATAACTTTGTAAGAAAGGAAATTTCAGATTCAGGCAGGAATAGACAGAAGGCTTGAAAGTGTAATGTGTTCTCCAGCAAGGGTATAGAAGCCATTATAACTCCTTGACAATACAGATTACAATTGTCCTTGACAATACAAAACAAGTAGGGAAACTCATCTGCCCTCAGAAACAGAATACAAAACTGCAGCTCAGGTGAGCAAGTGAACCAGCACTGACATTCAGTAGCACAGCCTAACATTCTCCCGACACACGCCTGCAGCCGAAGTACTGTGTTAATAATCCACCACCTTCTGCTAACAGTTAATTAGTCTTTTCCATCCTTATTTTAGGAGTTTAGAGCTTTAAGTTAGTGCTTAGGAGCAAAGGTTTCATAGTTCATTCATAACGCTTTGTTTACTTGTAGGACATGGCTGGCTTTCTGAGAAGTACGGAAAGTTGTGGTTCTTCCTTCCTCTCACCTGAGCAGGGATCCACCTGTACAATGCAGAAACAGATTCATGTGGAAGCTCAAGAACAGCGCGTGCTGTAGCTACACGTCTGTTCCATGCCACTCCTTCCCGGTCTCCAGTTATCTGAAGACACTTTCATCTAGTTCATACTCTCTGGGCCCTTCAAAACCACGGGCCTTTCTCAGTTCAGCACTGCGCCCAGCAGGGCTGGCCCCATTTTACTGCTTCTTTGAGAGTTAGACTGAGCAATCTTGCACATAAGATGTATTTAAAGGGTCAGGCACACAAAATGTAAGGAGTACTGGAATTAAGGCCTCAAGAAGCGTGATGGTGAGCTCAGTTTATCCTTTAATTTCATGACCACATGGTTCCGTGCATAGAACAGAGCTCCTTGACATCTGGCTGCATGCTTACAGCACTTATTTAGTCCTCAAGCAAAGCCCTTTTCCTCAGGAATTCTTCCTAGTGATGACTTTTTTCACAGTACTTGTATTGAGTTTGCAGTCTCAAAGCAGTTCAGTTGAATCCAATAATTATTGATGCTTATGTGAACCGGACTCCCAAGTGAGATGCTGAGGAATGCATAATGAGGGATTAAGCATTTTCTAACTGCATTGATGATGTTAATTGCCTAGCATTATCAAAGTTTTGTGGCAAAAGAAAAAAACCGAAAAAACAACCACCCACCTGCTTCTAGATAGAGCACACTGTTAGCAGTTCAGTGTTTGCAGCTAGGAAATCATGTCTTGCAGTCCCTGCCTTCCTGACCTCCACAGCAGACTGGAAAATTACCTGCCCAGCGGTAATTTTTGTATTTGGTATTGATCAGGACACCGCTGGGCATAGCAGGTTTGCAGTGTCCCGTTTCTAACGATATACCTGCAGTTAGGCAATACCACACCTTCTGTTAGCCTGGTCAGGAGACCAGGGGAAATCAGTAAGAGATTCTCACCTAACAGAGAAATTATGTCTGTACAGCCTTCCCCAAGGTGACCGTGTACCTGGCGCTGCTGCCATTGGCAGAACAGCGTACCCTGCAGCTGCAGCAAGCCATGGGCACGCGCTGGGAATGTCCTAGCCAAACTGGTCCTTCCACAGGCACAAAAGAAAACGATCACAACAAGGCATAACACAGGGATCAAAAGCTAAACAGAAGAAAAAAGCTGAATATGCTTCGTAGGACTCAGATACATGATCCCTGAGAGAACAGAAGAACGGGGCGGGGGGGTGTGCCATTTCTGCCAGAGCAATATTAAGGTATTTGGGACAGCTTAGCAAATAAATAAATAAAAAAATAAAATTGAAATTACAAATTTCAATCAAAATTTGTACCTTAAGTTTCCCTTAAAATTTCAGTGTTCTCGTGTATAAACTCATACAATACATGTCTGCATGACAGTATTTTCTCTACAGAGTTTAATTTGACTTGATTTTTTTTCATATTCAAAGCTGAACCAAAAGGGAAAAGCAGCATTTTCTAATAATTCAAAAGGTTTGTTTAGTTTTTACCCTGTTAGCCTACTCTTTCTCGCCCATACACACACATCATTTTGTTTCACTTTGATCCCAGCTAGAACAGATGAATACAAAAGAAACACAGTTAAAAGAAAGCAGCAGTGCTCATCTGACGTGTTCGGTGAAGTAAAAGAGTGTCGTGATAGAGCCTACAGCACGGTTTCAGCCAGAGCCAAAGAGGTACCAGTAAACTCTGAGCCTTGGGCTGTTACTCATGCCAAGGCTTATTAAGGCAGTGACTTAGCCAGGGTGTGGAACACGTGATGCACAGCACAGAGGCACCTTTACAGCTATTTAAAACTGGGGCCGTCTCATTTTTTGTACTGTAAGTTGTATTTGTATTTTCTAACTGCAGAGATAGCTAGACTACCCACCTAGAATGGATGTCTAGAAATAATTTTTTTTTTCCTTTCAGCATTTGACAAGATACATTCTGTACTAAAGAATTTACCTGCTGTAAGTAGGTGTAAATGGATAGAAGTACGTAAAGCATTAGGTGCCACTTAATTAAAATGATTTTGAATACAAAACCAGAACTCTGATGATAAAAATGGAACAAGCTAGAAGTTACTTGAAATTGAAGCAGCTTAAGCAGTACCAGCCGAGTATTGGAGTTTTTGACTTAAACTCACACTTGTAAGCTGCTTCTTACCTAGGAAACTTGTAATAACAGTCTACATTACAACAAAAATCCCTATTTCAAGATATGCATAAATACCACTTAGTGTGCATAACACAAACAGTACTTGTTTCTTTACAACTCAATTTTAAAAAGACAAAATGATTTCATGGATTATCAATTTAAGCAGTCAAAATAATTCAGCAGATGATTTAAGACAGACATTGCAAAAAAACCAAAAAGTGATCCAAGATGGCTGATTTCCAGTGTGCCTCAATTTCATAAAAATGAACTGTACCAAACTGAAAGTAGTAGTTGCCATACACTCTGTTCTCTAATATAAATGCAACACACATAGTATTTCTCACTTTCCTGTACTGCATGTCTAATGGGGTCACGTAATGGTTGTTCTAGTCTTCACAATTCTGAATTTGTAGCCTGAATTTAAAAATCTTCATTATTTTTTCCTGTACTTTGTACTTGACTAAAGCAAAAGTAGATGCTTATGCAGCTGAACAGTAAGATTACATGAATCCAGACTAAATCGCATTTTTGTGCTGTCACATTTACTCTTCCCAGCCAGTATAAACAAGACATATGATTACGGTTCATTTCGTTAGCTTTGCTGTAAAAGACCACATGTAGTGTTTTACACGGGCTGTCCGCCACACAGATTGCCTTTTGGCATCATTCTATTTTTCTGTCTTAATTTCTACATCTCTTAGTACAAGGAATAAATTCAGTTCATTATGTTACATTTCCTGTGTTATTTAATGAAATTTATAGTCTTTGAAACTAACAGAAAACAGTTCTTAGTTGAGAAGTTTTCTTAATTGTTTTTGAGGGGTGGGAAATACCATAGATTTCAAAGCAATATGGATTATACTTACAACTTTCAAACTACAGCTTGGAACTTCAGTGCAAATAGCTTTCAGAGATGAAACAAAGTTAAAAGTAAGGGGATCTGTGTCTCTTGAGAAACTTATGAGAAGTCGTACTTTAATACTTCGTAAAACTAATGCTTCTCTTATCTTCCCGTCTAAATACGGCCAGTACCTGCGGAGAAAGAATACAGTATATTCAGAGAACTTAATAAAATTCTGGATTTTTATGCAGTCAAGCCTAGACATCACAGAGAAAACTAACCATATGTGAATTTAATTTTCTAGCCATTGAAGGAATGCTGTGCTTGTTTAACAGATCTGCCAGCATCCTCTTTTGTGTCATTGAGCCCTGCACCAAAACTGTCACAGTGGGGACAGTGAAGTTGTGGATGGTTGGGCACATCTTCCATCTATGTAGGCGCATGGAGAGCTGCCAAAACACTTGCACAAAATACAGGTACCTTGTCCACCCGCAGCTGGGCGAGTTACTCCTGTGTCACTCATTACTCCTGTGTCACTCACTGCCTGTGGTGAGAGCAGCGGAGAGCTTGCGGTGGCCAGAGAACCACCAGAATGAGCTACAGCTTACCCAGGTGCTGCTTCCCCGGCCCAGACCGGGGGACTGGAAGGATTTTCTGTTGGTTACACAAGTAAGAGGACAGGAACACTGGATCCCTCCCTGATTGCCACCTTTTTTTTCCCTCTGTGCTGGAACCACACAGGCTGGGGACTGGAATGCTTTCTGCCGTTTCGTGCTTTGGAAGAGGAGAGCTGCTGCCATGCAGGGTACCTGCATCCTTCAGTACCAGATGAAGATGGGTCTTTTAAGGAGGATGCTACCTTTTTTCCTGAAATTCTGCCATGAATGGGATGTGGTTTCCATGGTGCTAGTCTCACAACTGCTAGTTAGTTTTGTGTTCCTGACCTTCGGTGGGAGCAGGTCAGGACAGGGAGAATTAGATAAAACCCAAAACAAAACAAAACCAAAACCCAAACCAAACCAAACCCAAACCAAAACCAAACCAAAACCAAACCAAAACCAAAACCAAACCAAAACCTCAACAAAAACCACCCCAAACAAAACCAACCCCAAATCCCCATGTTTACTCTATTCGAGCAGCATAAAGGCATTCAGCCTAATGAAATTGGAGCTCTACAATGCCAGAAAATAACTCACCAGTGGGAACTGGGAGCTTACAAGGTAGAGAAGCTGTGGCAGTGCCTCAGACACAAAACCATACTGTAGGAAAAACGTGGAATTCAGACAGGTGGCTTCCCTGGATGTCCCTAATCCAGTAGATTTCTGAATTCTTCAGGCATGAGAACAAAGAAGTATAGGAGGTAACATCAACTGCAAGCCTATAATGGCTCTACATACTAAGATCCTTCCCAACACAAAGGGGAAACGACAGGGATGCATATCGTGAAACGGAGCCTCCTACAGTACTACCCGTGATTCCTTTGCTGTGATAGAGGCTGTATGTAGCGAGTTTATTGGAAAAAACCCTCTTGTAGACTTGAAATAGCTTATGCTTGATATCAGGTAAAATCATAGTTGGTTGTTTTTTTTTTTAATTAAGCAAAACCTTTAATTATGCAAAACTGGAAAAAAGCACATAATCAGATTTTTAGTTTGGCTTAACTGTGTTCACATAAAGTGCATGAATGGAACAGCGAGCATAGCTAAATGCTGGATTCATTGCGTTACGGAGAGTCAGAGGGACCACTGGATACTTGCCTTCTGAGTTGGATGGTTTTATTATACTGTGGCTCCAGTTTTGGGTCACGAGTGCTTTTCAATGGTCCATACAAACAGGGTATTTAAAAATGACCTGGGCTTGTTTGTTTTTAACAACTTTCAATTTACCAAAATGTGATATAATTCAAAGGTAACCTATGCTGAATTTGGAATTTTCATGTAATTTTCAATAAAATAATGACATCTCCCATATTGTGTATGAGAACTCACAACATGTTAATTCTCGCTTAACACACACACTCTCTCACTCAGTTTGAATATCTGTATCATATTCATAAAATGCCAGTAGCTGCGGTATCAAGATAGTGAATGTAATAATGTAAGAAATAGGATTAATGTACAAGCAGGTTATTGTATTCCTGGGTGCAGTCACTTGCAGGTGGTCAGACTAGACAATTTCTAATCTCCTTCGACAGGCAGATCCAAAGCTTAGGACCCAGAACTGGAAATGTCTTCTCAGGTCCCAATTCTGCTCCCATTTAAGTCAATGGCAGAACTCTCACTGATTTCAATAAGAGCAGAATTGGGCCCCAAGAAATTGGTCCACAGTAGTAACTAATCTCCTGTGGGTTCATTTTCTCCAGCAGACCGTACTGGCATTACAATAACCTGGACACGGACACTCACCGTTTAGCATTGGTGTCAATGACGATCGGCAAGTAGTCCATGACAGCTATGTACACAAACTGCTTTGCATCATCGATAACACTGTATATAGCTTCAATATCCAGGACTCTGTCCTTTGGGCAGAAGAGCTTAGGTGAATTCTGTGAAAGGAAAAGTTCAAATATGGCATTTAAAATACGTGATTTATTTTCTCTTCCCCTATTCTTCTTGAGATGGCAAGTAGTAGCCTTTATTTCGGCAGAGAATATTAACTGGTACCTTCAACTGTCCTGCTAGAATACCCAGAGGTACAAAGGAGAGGCATTTGCTCGATTTGCCCTTGAAAGCCTCACCATTTAGCGCAACTGTGGGTAAAATGCAGAAGACACAAACTTCAAAACATCCACTGTCATCAAAGATGCTCTAATTTAAGTTAGATTTCAGAGATTTTTTTGTTCCAGGGAGTCCCAGGGCTGGTTACTATTAAATGGAGTGCTTTCTGTCTTCTTGCCACATCAGCCTGATCCCTCACTTGCAACCAGGAGTTAATGTGTATTAAGTCAGTTTGGTTTAAAGTTCCACGCAGTCCCCATTGGCTCCATCACTGTCTTGGGGAGATGCTGCAGTTTTGCAGGAAATTTACCTTTAAAACCTAGCTTCAGCGATAAATAAAGCTCTTCACCTGGTACTGAGCTGGTGCGCGGCAAAGCCCAGGCGTCAGCTTCTCTGCCTCGTGTCTAGGGCTGTCGAATGCGTCGGGCAACAAGGTGAAGCCAGCGGGAATTGCCCGCCTGTAGCAGAGGCGCCCAGGACTCGCTGCTCGTCAGGAGAGAGAAGTGGAGCTGCCTGCCAAGCTCTCGCAGGCAACAGCACAGATCCTGGGAGCAGAGGTTATTCAAGGCACTTTGAGCAGGTGTCACTTGTCCTTCCCATAACGGCTGGCCCTGCAGACCACTGCCTTCCCGCTGCTTCTCACCCCTGTCACCTGCTTGGGTTGCAGCTGCACGTTTTCTTTAGGGGACCGGCTCCCGCCGTGGGCTTTCGGTTGTTCTTTTTTTCTTTCAGGGCAATGCCTATCACAGTGGTTTCTTAACCACTGGTCTTAAGGATTTACTACAACCAAGTGCGGAAAATACTAGAAAATTAACTAGCAAGATCTCAAGACCGGTATTCCAGATCCATTCCTGAACACTTAAGAAAAACAACCAAAACCTCTTACACTTTATCAGGCAGGCTGGAAGACAATTTTGTTGCTAAGCAGCGCTAAGCTGTGATTCCTGAGCATAACAAAAAAATTCAATGACTGTGCGCTATGCTTGTTGTTTTCTATTGCACAAACATGGGAAGGGAAATATGTTTTCAAAGAATGAGGTTTGACTCAAGAAAAAGAATGAAGTGATTTTGTTACATATAATTTATGTCTATTATCTGAAAGTTTTAGAAGGCTATTGCACTGAGAGTTTACTCTTACACTTTTATTATGTTGAATAGAAGTTTTAAGTTAACCAAGCAGCTAAAGAAAGGAATTGTTACGCATTATCTTTTTCAGATGTGCTCAATATAAAGACCAGAAGGTGAAAGACATTTAGAAGATAATTAGAAGAAAAATTTCAGGTAAAGCTCTCACTGCAACACTTATTTGGGCATTCCACGTGTTACCCTGTGGCACAGCTGACCCCCTCTGTGGTCATACAGCTATTTTAGTACTTTTCTCCGGATTAGTTGTATTAGCGCTTGCTGTTCTGATCAAATACTCTTTTGATACTTCACCTACCAGAAACAGGCCTTTATTCCCACTGGCAGCGGTGGCTGGCCGTGCCCCGGTGGGAAGGGGGTCAACGCAGGGCTGGGGAGCGCAGCACCCACACCCCAGCCCACAGACAGCACCATGGCAGTAAGAACTGCCGGGCTTGTGGAGACTTTCCTCTTCTCACGAGTTCAGGACCAGACAGTGATGCTAACCCTTGGTCCACCAAACCAGCCCAGAGCAACTTCAGGAGTAGCTTTTGGAGGGGCATGCTGGCCAACATTGAGGATTTGCTAGTAGGGGAGAAATGTATGGAAGAGCCTGTTTTCAGGAAGGAAGAACCAGCCCAACTGGCTGCGGCTACAGATTCGTGTGGCTCCTGGAGCTGGACTTCACTGATCTGAGCTTCTGAGTACCAGTGACTCTTTCGTTTTGTTTTCTGAAGCGGAATTTCAAGAGAGGAGGCTTTTGTTGCCCGCACAAAAGGGAAATACAGGGGGGAAGTGAACATCCCACAAACTGCAGAGGAGCAGCTTTTGCAGAGCCTCTCTCCACCTGCCTGTCTGTGATCCCAGTTTCCTTAAAGCTGGCCTTACCCAGCTTTCCTTCCTGAGTGCCCCTCCAGGACTGCCTTTCAGCACGATTTCTCCCTTTCTAACAGATTGCTTAGAAGGGCGTAGGAGTTCATTTCATGTTCACAGCTCCTTAGCTAACTGCCCGAGTCAGTCTCTAATTTAAGCTAATCCTTAAGACTGTCCAGACCCGAATCAGTGGAAGCTCATTTTATTTTCAGATGGCTATTAATTCTGCTTGGCTTAGGCACTTCCAGATTTTCAGTCCAAAATAGTTCTCTGTCCCTTCACGGGTTGTAGGAGTGTGAAAAATCCTGGACAGCTGAATGTTGCCTGGCTCCCAGCAGGTGAAGGTAAACGCTGCACTGGAACCACTCATCTGCACAAGCATCCTGTGCCAGTGCCTCTACGGCTTAATAGCGTGCTATGTGCATTGTGGTTTAGGCACTACTGGCTGTAAAGCAATGTGGTTTTGCCCCTTTTTTTTTTAGACAGAATGGTAAATAACTCTTAACAGCTTCATTACCTTCCTGATTTTGAAGGGGTTGGTTTTATTCACGTAATTACCTTGAAAATGAAAGACACGCCGCATCTTTCATCATCTCTATCGCTCTGTTTACTTTTTTCCAGTTTTGCTACATCACTGCTGAGACTGAAAACTTCTCCATTAAAAATACACACACCGACAGTGCTTCCATGGGGACTGCTGCTTGAATTTTAGAAGTTTTAAAGTGTCATTTTAAAATAAAGCTAAAGTAGATAACGTTCTACAGATGTATGGATGCTTTCAATGGAACAAGGTGAAGAGGATTAATCCTTACAAGTTACATTGAAAAAATGGCAAGCTCTGATAACAAGCTTATTCTGTATCATTTTAGATTTCTGATTAACAGTCCATTTATTCCCAAGTCATTCACCTTCTGTCCACTACTGTAAATAATTTGAAGGGCCTCCCTATCATTTTTTTGAACGCAAGTGAAGAAGTGGTGAACATTGCAGAGAACAGGAAAAAGAATAATGCTCAAATGAAATCCTGCAGCATGTTCACTTCTGGCAAATTGCACGTACAAACAATGTCACAGAATCTGAATGAAAAAAAGAAATAGCAATACTGTGTTTAGTCTGTTCTACACCACAGGAAAAGGCAAGTAACTTTTAAAAAACCTTTCAATTTCAGACTTCCCCACAAAAGCATACCTGTTGGAATAACCGTGTTCCTAGACAACAGAATGATTTGGTTTTCCAGCATTACTATCAGACTATCAGACAAGTTCTGTCTTCTGCAGGTGACAGCTGTAGTGGTCTTACCTCTACAGTTGAGTTTTCAGTCACTCAATTTTAGTAGCTGCTTTTGGTTAAGGACACAGCAATAATATGCATCTTTTTCAGTTAGGGTCACTTTAGAGAAATATTTAAGTATGGCTTTAATTTACATCTTACATGTTCTATTCATGGAAGTTACTTTCCATAGTAATTTCTCCATGACAGTCTCTGTCAGAGGGAACACAGCATTATGACAGACTTACTGCAGGGAACTGTGAACATCTCTGTATCAGTGAGAAGACACTTGAGATTCTTTAATACATGCTACTAACACTTACCTAACCTGGTCTCGCTACTCTGTAGTTCATAAAGGGCAGTTTCAGAGAGTAAGCAGATGTTAAATTTCCAGGTCTTCCAAAAAATCTGGTGGGTTAGACAAGTTTTTTCCCTTCCCTCCCTCTTTGCAACTCATTTCAGAACTTACCGACACAAAAGCTTCTGATTTTGTCTCGTTCAGCTGCAGCGTCAGTTTATTCTGAGTATCGTACACTCCGTATAGTCTCTTAGACCAGCTCGGTGGTATTTTATTCTTATATCTTAATGAGCTATACAGCGCAAATATCCTCTGTAAATCCAGGACCAGGCAGCTACAGTTGTATACGATGACACCAAGTTCCTTCATCTGTGAAATTAAAGGTTCATATCATTAGTGACATTTTGGCTGATGGACCTGCAGACGTAAGCAGCGAGAACATAGGAGTGTCTGGGGGGTGTTTGTTTCCCAGAAGTTGCCTTCCACTCAGCCGGAGTACGGATGACTAAAGAACATTCCCAACGATGCTTGTTTAAAGGCAAACACATAAGCTAAATCATCAAAAGTCAGGAGCGGGCAAAAGCTGTAGCAAGGTTTGTACGTTCAGTGTCTATCAGAGCTGCGTGTCCTGATGGAATTCCACACACCTTACGGATGGACACAGCTTAGGAGCGATGCCCGTTTCTCATAGACACCATTTTTGTTATAGGTCTTGTCCCAGGTTTACTACTCTTGGCTAGAATGGGTTTTATTTATGATTTTTGTATTATTTTGTTTACAAGAAAGGCATCCTTTCTGCTGGATGATGTAGCAGCACTTTCTTACTTCAGAAACAATTTGTTTTCTCTGAGTTCTGGAAAAGGTGAAAGAAATGCACTTCAGCTATTTCTGTGATGGAGAAGGAATGTGATGCTCCACCTTCAAATAAAATGGATGAAAAAACAGGTGTTTAATACTATCCGTAGCTAAATTTACTGTGCTATTAAACCCAAAATGATCTAGCATAACTTGTTAGGACACAAAAAACTTGGGTTCTTAACTCTCCCATTGCTGTGGTATGGTCCTTCACCCAGGGTAGTCTACATTTCTGGGTGTCAGTTTCTTCAGATGTAAAAATGGAGATAATGATGCTCTTCTGTCATGAAAAGTACGCTGTAAACATGAACATTCTCACAAAGTATGGGAAAGAATAGCCCAAGTAAATACAGACGTCACAGTACAAGTAAATGCTTTAACCTTCTATGGACACAGTCTCACCTCCCCATTTAAATAAAGGCACATCTCCTGGGCATAATAAATATTGGCTTGTCACAGATGTCATTAATTGCACGTCACTAGTACTGAAGTTGTCAACAGAATTTAATTTATAAACATATACCCTGGCTTCTGTAATCAAAGTAAGCTGCACTCTCCCCCTTCCTTCGAGCACATACAGTGCTCAGGGAAGCTGTGCTGTGGGCACAGGTGCTGTTGACCTCTCATTATCTGCATGTCACACGAGTTCAGCCATCTCTAAAAATAAAGCGAGAAGAAAACCCGCATCTGTCTGTTGGAAAACGATGTGTAGGATAAATATTTAAAGGATCCATGCTGGTTTTCTGCAAGCAGACTCTCTTGGTAGCGTGTCTCAAAAGTCTGCCTGGCATGATGAAGAGCATAAGGGGCGTATGGACTCTCCAGCATGCGCATCCTGTGACACCAAAAAAAAAAAAAAACTACTGGTTTTTATTCCCTTAGATGAGCTCTCCACAGGCACATGGAGGAGTTTCTGGTAGAAGTGTATGTATCTTTTTGTAAAGCCTGCGGGAGCTCTGAACCCCACACTATCATCATCTCGGAGCCCTGCCTGCAGATGAGAACCACTCTGCCAGAGTGGGCAGG
Organism: Falco rusticolus; assembly: GCF_015220075.1. Lineage (NCBI taxonomy): Eukaryota > Metazoa > Chordata > Aves > Falconiformes > Falconidae > Falco > Falco rusticolus. Next base: position 5,949,505 of record NC_051192.1, on the reverse strand, counting down.
GGAAGGGAGCGAAGGATGGGATTGAACCTTCGCTCTCTTGCTATGGTGGCTGAGAGGAAACACCACACCCCAATACTGCCATGACAAAGAAACTGGACGGGTGACACCTTCTTCAGGTCCCTGACCTGTAAATACTGCATACATAAGAAGCATTATGCAACACTAAGCTTTCCCACTCCCGACTATTTACTGAATAGTCGCAACCACAGCAACATTACCTCATATTCTTACTGCCTCAGTCAGAGTATTTCTGCAAGCTTCTTTAGTTCAGGAAAAATACAGATTTCCTCCATCAGCCTGCACGACCTGAAATTTGTGGGTAGTTGGAAAATACAGATTACTTGCTGCACTGCAGCCTTTTATTTATGGATAAGCCAGTAAATTCCCTTTGATGATAAATATAAATTATTCCAAGCTATGCCCAACATTCTAGTCAAGCAGCCTATCTGTTTCCCCTCAGTGCCGGTATCTTTGAGGATGCTCCTGTATTCAGTTCTAGGCTGTCCCTGTACTCTATGCACCGTTTGTCTCCAAACATTTTTAACTATACACTGTCACTGTTTTCACTGTGTGCTGCCAATACCGCTCTCCTAATTGCCAGGCATGCCATTGCAAAGGACTAACTAATAGTATTCTGTTACATGTATCTGCATAATGTGGTTTAATCGGCTTTTCATGGCTGTTAGTTGATTCTGACATAATTATGTGGTTACAGTTTTCCTTTCATTTATCAGTCCCATTATTACCATTCCAGTTTATCCCTTCCATTAAAAGTGAGGATAAAATAGTGTCCTCACAGCACGCCAGAAGCGGTCAGGATTGCGTCTGCGGGAGCAGCTCTCCTTGGAGCAGGAACGCTTGCAGTATGTCCTCTCCCTGTGAATTCAAGGATTGCCCTTCTGCCTAAGTGCTTGCTCGTGTACAGTGATAGGGAGGAAGCCAGGGGCACTAATGGGTTTTTCAAAGTGCAGTTTTTACAGATCACCACCTAGCCTGACCGTAAAATTAACCATTAGCCATGCCTTACCGCCAGCCTCTTCCCGTGCAACAGAACCACACGAGGACCAGCCAGCTGGATGCTCCCGTGGGAGCGGGTGAGGCTGGGCACCACCTCGGCTCCTGCAGGCACCCGCTCCCAGCGGTTACACTCACATCGCAGACTGGAACCAAGCCACTTCAAGCGATGTATTTACAGCGCAGTAATGAACCCTGCCTTCCCACGGCGTTGCGTCTTGCAGCCAGCTTCTCCGGCTGCAAGCACTGATCAAAGCTTTTCCTGCTCTTGCAGCCGTGGTAAGAGCTCTGCCCCATGGGGATTCCCTGGTGCACCATACAGACTGGGCTCCTCCTTTCCCTCTCTGGCAAACACAGTTATCCTCTTTAGCCAGCTGCCTGCTTGCGTTAAGCTTTTATGAACTTCAGTTCAAATTTGACTGAACCAGACAAGTAGATTCAAAGCTGCTGGAAGAGAGCGGACGCAACTGCCGTGCTCACTGTGCAGCCCTTATTTTCTTAGGAAACCAGGTAACTGTCAGCCTGACACATCATGACCACCTTGGTTTGCACACAACACATCCCCCTGAAATGGAAACAATGCAAAGAGCGCACACGTGTGCAGAAAACCCCAGCTGTCTCCTGTCTTAGCAAAGCCCCAATAAGTTTGGAGACTAAAAAAATAATCTGTTTCGCAAGTATCTTCCACACTGAGCCTATTTTTCCTCCCACACTCTGAGGCGGGGGGAGACTGCTCGTTTTCCAGTTAAGCACAAAGCCTGTCATCCTGGAGGCATTGCAGAGGGGGCAGCAAGGATGCGCTAGTGACAGATTTAGCATGAGGTGGTAGGTCACCTAGATACGGGGAAAGACTTTCTCTTTGGTTTGAGAGCTGCTGTTATTACAGACTTTTCTTTTTTAATAGTCTCAGGGGAGAAGCAGAAAAAAAAGATTTATATTGATTGAAAGAATCAAAATCTAAGCCCTGTTCTCTGGCTGAAACATGCAGCTAAGCATCATCTGAGGTACCTGTTAAGGTAAAATCCTTCTGGGGTAAAGGCTTTTAAGGCAAGGGAAGTGTTTCTTCATCCTGGGTTTTAAAAACAACTCATGCGGTAATGAAAACATCACTAAAAAATTAAAGTGAATAAGATTTCAAGAAATCAAAATCTTAATAAAACGAAGGAAAATAAAAATGCACAAATTTGATTGCCTTTATAAAATGGAACTGAAATATTTGGACGTTGAAGTCGTAGAGTTGAATGTGAGTGACATTTTTAGGGCATGTACTGGGGCTGGGGACAGGAATGATTTTCTGGATAGGGAATTTTGTGTCCTCTCACGAGCAGGTCTCTTTCCCTCTTTGTTAAAAGCCACCATGAGTGCTGTTCTCAAAGTATGAAAACCACAGGAGCTGGGTTTCCTTCTGCCCCATGCCATTTACATTGGTGCAGAGCAACTACTAAAGGCTACCAAATCGCCGTTTGTCTGTCTTGCCAACAAGAGCTTTCTTTAAGCACCAGAGAAGTGAATGACTACACAAGACTCAAGAAATAGTGGCTCAAAACCCACTGTACAGTGATACTCTACAGAAATCAGTTAAGCTACAAAAAGTAACAAATATGGCCTAGCTAGAGAAATAGTGATTTTTATAACTAGAGGAGAAATTCCTTTCTAGACTGGACAAAGAGCAGGATTTCACAGACAGGATTTTTTGCTTATTTTTGTCCTTTGGATATTTGTAGGCATCATATTTGAAACAAATAAAACAGGAAAAGAACTAAACAATACAGGTTGTGGACCCACAACACTGTAAGCTTCCTACTCTGAGGAACAGTGTTAGGAAAACTTTTCAAATACATTTGGATCATGGGTTAGACAGGGTGCACGGCGTGTCCTTAACCTGCCCCGGGCAGACCAGACAGTGCGTTTTATATTTACCTTGAGCTACGCTGTAAGAGCCAACCCACTGTGCAGGTGAGGTACTATTTGACCTACATAAGAGTGGCACAATCTGGTTCACAGCTTGCAATATCTGAGTTGTGGCAAACGTTAACAGGAGGCTTTAGAAAACTCCTTGTTAGTTTCTTTTAAAGAAAAAGTTTTTAGTAATTGCTCACGCTCGAGCCTGATCCTGAAAACACAGACATTAAATGCCACTTGCTGGGCATCCACTTGCCTGTGCTACAGGAACGCTGGATTCACTATATATGTTATATAGTTAATACGGTATATTGCACACTAAATTTACTAAGTAGACATTTTCTATAGAGGACTGTGTGTGCATTTGCCATTTGCCTGTGTTTGAAAATGTATTTAATTATGCTTTCAAGCCTGTGTTGTTTTTTTTAAATGACCAATTTCCAAATGAATGACTGAGCAAAACCAAAAGCACAACAGAGCAATGGGCTAGCAGAAGGCATGCTATACTGATAAATCAGTTACTAAGGCCTAAAAGGACCTAAGATTTTCAATAGCTTCTAAAGAAAAATAATATACCATGTATTCATTACCACCTTAAAGCAGATATTTACAGTGGCAAACGCATCTTTTCATTAAATATGCTCTAATTTTTTGGTTAGCCTGCACTCCAAACATATGTTCTTTTTCCCTTGGTTGTTAGTCTTACATGACCCCTACTGCAAACCTCCCTTATGTTTTCATCTGGTATCATTTATGATACCATCAATACCATGATGATCATGATATCCTCAATAAATCTTTTCCAATCATACATAAGCATCACCTGAAGGCTGCATTCTGTGCAGCTGCTCTGTACCTCTCACCAAAACCTGCGGAGCAGATAGGCAGGGCAGTCCCATGGCAGTCCCAGGTAGCAGCCGGGGGGTGGCCGGTGGCAGCAGGGGAAGGGCTTTCTGATGGGAGTGACCATCACCAACAGTGACAGAGAGAGACAAAGAGACATGAGAAAGGTAAATGCTTCTTTTTGCAGTACTGTTTGATGTGGCTGTTGCAGCAGACTTTGCTATGACAGGATTACGGGAGTAGTGCTCCTCACAAATTCATTCAGTGTGACATCCCCATTCAGATGGCCGTCACTTTGTTGTAAACCAAAAGTGCAGCCTGATGCTGAAGAAGGCTGCAACGCTGCCTGGCTCTTCTCTCCCAAAACCTGTGCAGGTATTGTGCATTATGGCCACCAAAACAGCAAAAGCACCTATCTCAGCTAATGCTTCGCTAGAAATTGCAACCTATCCTTATGCATCCCAAGCCAAAACTTCCCCTCCGTGCTTGGCTAGCAATACAGTGCTGAGGCATCACAGCTTTGCCAAATTAGAAGTAACTTGGTGCAACCCAAATCCAGCACAGTCCTGCTTCTGCTCCGAGTTGCACTTTTTCCTTCCATGTTGGTAAGAACATGGGAGCTACACTACCGTTCGGAAATACTAAGTAGAAAAGATAAATACAAATGGTAAAGCAATGCATCCTCAGGAAGTTAGTAAAATTCTGTCTAGCTTAAACTATCTGAAAATGAATAAATGCAATATTTAACAGCATCTTTGGATGTCAGAAATCACCTAGGGTATAATAAATGTTCTTACTTGAATCCCCTGTTATTTTGAAACCCACAAACTTCTTTTGAACATTACTTAAAGGACTCAAACAGATCAAATTTTGAGATTAACTGTTTCATCGTAACTATTGCTTCTGTTTTCCATAGACACTTTTTATGAATAAATGTTATTTTGAAATTTTTAGGTGCAACTTTTAACCAAATTCTCTGGTGAATCAGGTTGTGAGTCTTGCACTTGGATCTCTCTCTCTATGGCCCATGGTTGTGTGGGTTTTACATTGCTGTTATCTAAGGCCAAAGGTTAATTTGGTATCATCTTAGCTTTAAGTAATTTGAAAATAATCAGCAGGCAGAATTTCTACTGAAATAGAAAAAAAATAGTCCCTTCCACTTGATAGAAGAATGCAGTCTCAACCTGAGCTGGGAACTTGATCCCATCACTGAAAATGGAAAATTGTAACTCAGGCCACTGTGCTGGAAATAAATCTGAGCATGTGACCAAGAAGAGGTGATGAATTCGATAGAGTGTGCACCCAGCACTGGCACTGAATGTCAGTGTGAAGCTGTGACATGCTGGTCTCGCTAAGGGAAGGGACGTAAGTGAACTGACTACCCCATTGGAACTGATAAAGTACATTTGAATCGGCAGCCACCAGCAAGTCCCTTAATTCTCACCTTTAGAAAGTAACTTAATAGATTTGGGTCTGTGGTTCTGGCAGGATAAAAGTCCCAGGGAAGTTACAAGGTCATACATTATTTTTGCTTTTATTACCTAATGGCAAAAAGCTGTCATGATAAGGCAGAGGAGATACTTTAGGAGCTGATATTTTTGTGTCCCATTCCTTTTTCTGCTGTTTCACAGGTCAAAAACCGCACAGTGATGCTCTCCTAATTTCCACTTCACCTTACATTCAGTAGATAGCCCCACCATTATTTTGCATAATCTTAAGAAAACCACGCTGAAAAAAATAATTAGGTTCAGCATTTCACTTCTGCTGAAAAAAATAATTAGGTTCAACATTTCACTTCTGCTGAAAAGTACTGTCACCAAGATGCAAAGCCAGATATCGAGGCAGAAGGGGTGCTTGTTTTAAAATGGCATAGTTTAAAAAAAGTGGAGGAAGAGGTAGCAATGCATCTTCAAAGCAGAAAACGGAAATCCCTCGTGTCCTTGTTGCATTAGGAAAAAAAAAAACATCACGATTTTTCTTTTTCAGCCATCTGCTCTACTATATGGAAAGCTCAGCAAAAATATATCGGTTTGTACAAACAACACAAATACAAATGTTTAAACCATGGACCACTCTGTGATGACGTACATGTAGAACCTAACGCAGAACAGACAGCACTAGTTTGGGCTTTCTTGCTGCTGCAGCTGCAGGTCACTACCCAACCAAGCCTGACGCATCGCTCCTTCGCAGAGCAAGCCAGAAGGCAGAACTGAATCAGTTAAAAATTCCTTGCTATATAGTCTATCAGCATAATTAATATCACTTTGCATAATCACAGCCTAATTTATCATTTCGAAATGTCTTTTCAGTTTACAGTTTCATTACCCCCTCTAAGCAGGCACAAGTGTCTCTTTAGAGGAAAAGCAAGCTTGCAACTGCAAGTAACCATTTTTCCAGGATCATGTTTGATTTATTTCTTGTTTTAATGCAGGAAATCTAATTGATGTGAATTCTACTTTGACTCTATTGCTCTTTTGAAACAGTTTTTGTCCCTTATATCAAAGAAAAGTGCAGGCTGGGAAGAAAAGGGCCATGCAGTGCTGGCCTGCATCTTGCTGCTGGCACACTGCATCACATTTCAGTACTGGTGTCATTCATATGGCATTAAACAATTCCCTACCTTAGTGCAATCGTAAAAAGAAAAAAAAAAAATATTAAAAGGTGAAGTGAATGATCCTGCTAGCTTCTGGAAAGGCCTGGACTCTCCTTTACCATGCGCACACGCATACCTCCCGCTGCCTCTTTCCATCTTTCCTGCATCACAGCCTGTCCTGTCAGCCCTTATCTCGCATCCTCCTCACGCAGCTGGAAATCACAGCACGAGCTCTTAGTATTTGTTCTCATCCTATGTAATGCTGCAAGGGGCAGCCTCCGTACGTCTTCTGCTGTACAACACAGAGAGAAGAGTGCAAAGGACTGATCTCAGAATCAGGGCAATATTTAAGTCTAAACATTTCTCTCAAAGTGCACAGTTTCTTTGGGGCTTTCAGCTTCGTGGGCTTCAGGGAAATGCAACAGCACGTAGTTGACTAATTGGATGCATTATTTATAACATTACTGACATACACAGTGGGTTTTCCTTTTGCAAACCAAATACGGATTGGTGGCAGGCATGCTGTGGACACAAACTGGGACCATGACATTGCATATGAATTATTGCTGTAACAGTTGAGCCTTGCCAGACTACCTGATCAGAATTAGAAACCTCTTCTCTTGATGTAAGCAGAGGACCAGAGGCTCTAATTAAATTTTGACTAAGCCTTGATTAAATTCAGCGTACAGGACCTTGAGGTAAGATAGGAATCCAAGCAGTTTAGACAGGTAAGGTAATTTAGTGAAACAGTACACGGGCAGTGCCAGGAGAATGCCTAGCCTATACAAAAAATCTGTTTCAGAAATCCATACTTGCTCTTTGTCCTATTCTTCTGAGCAGCCACCTGAGATATTTTCAGGGTTTCTGGCTGCTTCAACATGGAAGCAATGCCTCCTGCAAGGATGTGGTCCTGGTGTATATGCTCCTAGGAAGAAAACCTGGAATTAAATTAATACACCAGATTCATCCCTCCTGTCCCTAACAGTAAAATTGGGAACACATTGACTCATGTTTCCTTAATTCCCTCTTTCTGCTAAAGCACTATGTTGCACGTACAGGAAAGGTCATTTGGGTCACGCAAAAAGCCTCTTGATGAAATAGCAGATTCAGTTGAGGTGTCAGCTGGCTGTTGCTACGTGAACAAATTGTAATAATGCATGCTATTATCATCACAAGACAGAGAAATATAAATCTGTTTACTGCATAAGGTCATGACCTGCGTGTTTTCTCCTATCTCAAATCACGGTAGATGCTGCCCCTGTGGATGTAAAAATTGCTTATGTCCAAATAACGTGTAATGCTCCTTGTGCAAGAAAGAGAAGTTCTGTGTGCCAAAGATGTCAGAGATTTAATATGCTATTAAAGGTCAGCATAGCTCTTATATAAGTTAACACTGAACAGAATGAAGAGGGAAAAAATCCACATAAAACAAGTGTGAGACAATTCTAAGGCCTGGTGCCATTTCTGTCTGCAATATTGGGTAATAATCACTTTAACTTTCTAGGAGAAGGAAAGAAATATCTGAAAAGATACCTGAAAACCTGTTCTTCCAGTTCAGTTCAGACACTAACTTCCAGTCTCAAAGCTAGAAGTTCAAATTTATTTCTCACAATTTCTGTTTAAACTGAATTCTTTGCTACAGCACATACGGAGTTCAACGTAATAAAATGTAGTCACACAGATGATAAAAATGTTTTCAATACATTTAAGCAGAACATACATCACCAAAACCATAGAATATGTTCATGGGGTGGGTGGGTGTATATATATGGCAAATGTAGGTGCTGTACCTATGCTGCAGATCTACTTACAGAATGATTTGCTACCCAGTCACAGAAATCTACCATACCGTTACACCTGAAAGGAATGCTTAGTACGTCATCATACTGATCAGAAAAACTTGCCTGCCCAATACAGGGATTCTCATGACTTCTGCAGTTTTCTGAAGCCCCCCGTCACGTTCCTGCGTGCCCCATACGCCTCCCTCCAGCAAGGATGAGCACTTTGCCATGGAGCAGGTCCAGGCAAGGATCAATGATTTTGCTATTTTGGTGACCACCGTTTACTCAAAGTGAAGAAAGGTGACTGCACAAAGACTTCCAACCCAGGCCCTGATGCTTAAGACTACAACATCAAAATCTAAAAAGGTTTAGCGGTGCCATTAATTCTGCACATTTGTATGGAAGGAATGCTTTGTCTGAACCTGTTTCATTGTTTGATGACTTCTGGATATAGAAAGATGAGATTTTATACTGAACTGGAGAACCATTATTCTTTTTGTAGAATGACTGAAACGATTGTCCTTCCTTGCCCTGACTCACAGCGATTTACGGCATGGTACCTCAGCCTGATTTATTGTGTGTCTTTGTCACAGCACAATACTGAATCCATTTTTCCACGAAAGGATTCAACTGTTTAAGTGGAAGGTGACTGGGCTGCTGCATTTGGGAACCTTTCGGAGTTGAGGCAATTCTGAGTGAAGATATTTATCTAGAAGGGAACTATCATCTGTGCAGTATCAAAGTGCGTGTGCGGAACCACTTATTGGGAATGCACTTTCATTGATCATTGCAATGTTGTTATTTTAATTGTTTAGTTGAACAAGACTGATCTGATGAGTTATGCTAATAACTAAATCCCTCTGAGAGGGATCTGCTGCCATCCAATAACATCACTGACCAAGATTAGTTGCCAGCAAGTTCTTGCGGAGATGAGAGAATAGACTGGTGCATTAGCTCCCCTACAGAGATTCAGCTGAGTTTTAATGAACAAGTTCTCTTTCAGCACAAGATAAATCACATTTTTGGGAAAGCGGTGGATTTACTGCCCTTCTTACATCCATGTAAGTCTACTGATTGTTTAAGATTCTACCACCAGCTGCTGACGCAGATAGATGCTGGAACCCCCGGATCTGACTGTATGGCCTGTATTGTTATCTAGGACAAACAAAATGATTAAAGGTTGGACTCTATGACCTTAAGGGTCTTTTCCCACCTCAATTATTTTATGATCGTAAAAGGCCACAGTGCTTTGGAGAGCTCTGAGTGTGCAGGCATGCCCACCCCTCAGCTGCGGCACTCCAGCAGCAGCTCCGGCACACAAGTGCGGCACCAAGGCTTTCGCCCCGTCCATGCGGCCTGGCTGGGCCTGCAGCACAGCAGCGGGCAGGGCCGAGAGGTGCGGGCAGGCCGGGTTCAGCTGCCTGCAGGCCTGCCCTCCTGAAGGAACCACAACACCGTTCTAGAGCAGCACCTGCACTAACACGCGCTGCTGTCTCAGCGTATCTTACTATTTCAGGGTTTCTTAATGAGCGTGACACAAATGAATCTACAGGACGGAGAAGTGCAATTGGTTGGAGGATCTAGAAATTCAAACCGAGCCCTTCTGCCTTACTGCAGCCTGGCCTTATAGAGGTGTGCCTGGAAACCCTTCTCATCATATGACCAAGGCCTCTTTTTTACTTTCTTTTTTTCCAAAGGCAAGAGAACTGCTCACTGCACTATCTGTGAGGCAGTTTCTGGGAGATCCTCCCAAATGGTTTTTGCAAATTTCAGTAGCTTAACTCATAGGCTACTGAGTCTTCTCTCCAGGCCATGGGCTCATGCAAGCATATCTCACCAGTGCTGTCTATTTACCACGCTGCCTGCCCATTAGCATCAAGATAGCAGTAGGGGTCTTTAAAGCTGTCTCTGCTTTTGCACACACTCGTATGGATGATTTTTAAAGCTGTCTCTGCTTTTGCACACACTCGTATGGATGATTTTTAAAGCTGTCTCTGCTTTTGCACACACTCGTATGGATGATTTTTAAAGCTGTCTCTGCTTTTGCACACACTCGTATGGATGATTTTTAAAGCTGTCTCTGCTTTTGCACACACTCATATGATTTCCTGTCCTCTGTACAGTGGTCAGAGTGTGTGTTCTGCCACCAAATTCCTGCATGTCTCCAGTTCCCTAAACACTTCCAGAACCCATCCAAAACTCTCGAGTCCGATAATCCTAATGCACTGATATTATTTGTCAGGTATCTGAGGGACCACTCATAAACCAGAACCACACACACTCTCTTTGCAACACCTTCTATGACTGTGAATTATTTTAAGATTTAGTGATGCAAGGCAAGTCTTAAAAAGCAACCAAATGATTACAAGGTTAGTTTTACTGGAGAAAGAACTTTCTCTTTTCCTTTGGATCATGCAGATCCAACTAGCTGAATATCCCTTGCTACTCTGGAAAGAAGTGAGTTTGTTCAAACTGGATATTCCATCCTTTTGCTCTGCAGGTTTATTTATTGATTCAAAATTTAATATTGATTCCTCCAATGGTAGGCAAATCTGTTCTACAGAACTTTCAGAGCAACTGAAAAAAAAATAATGATGAGCCAAAAATAGATATGTAATTTCAGAGGTCGGACATACAGTCAACAGAAATAAAGAAATAAAAAAAATATGCAGCAGGCTGTATTTTGCCCTCACACTAAATACAAATTATACACACAATGCGGATGATGCCTGTGGGAATAGAGCACAACAGTGGGACAATGAAGGTAAACAGGGATAGCTTCCTAGGCACCACAGAGCTGAGAATGGGCTCTGCAGCTAGAGAAACTGGGCATGATAAGTCCTTTTGGCTCCAAGTGCAAGGTGAATATACAGCCCTACGCTGTTTTCAATCACTAGATCACAAAGAAGCCCACAGAAGTCAGGAAGAACCAACTACCAGGCAGTATCAAGTACACGAAGAACACGAGCAGAACAGCCACGTTACCCACGTTCCTGCCCAGCTTTAAGCAGCCCTCTGTCAGCAGTGACAGCAGCGCTGGCAAGAGACAAACAGCCCATCTGCTTCACTGAGATTCATTTGTAAATACTGGATGGTCAGATAATAAATTTCAAGCAGAATAAGCCTAATGGGCAATACTGACTGTCCTGATTTACAGAATGTAACAGAGAAAAAGTCACGTGTCTCAGTTAAAGGATAAAACAAAACATCAGGCTTCCAAAAATACAAACTTTACACCATGATAACACATACTGCAAGTTCAGCACATTTCCAAGAGCAACATATCCTCCCTACCCCCCACCCTCCTCCCCACCACCACCAAAAAAAGGGGAAAGAAAAAAGAGAAGCTGCTATTTTGGAGATAGGTAACAGTCATCAGACTGCTCTGGGTTTGGTCAAAGATGACAACCCTAGCCAAAAGATCTTACCGAAAATAATAAATAGATTTTCAGCCTGTTTGAAAAACAAGTTATAATAGCATCACAGCAGAGTTTCTGTGATTTCTACGCAGCAAGAAATAAAAACACAAAAAAGGTATTTCATTTTCAATACAGCTCTCTAGTATCTACTTAGACCTGTTTTCTTCACATCTTGACTCATTCACCTATGCTTGAAGACCTGGGTTGCACTTTTATGTTAACTTTATAATATTAGCTCGTTCTGGAAATAATCCCATTTAAATAAATCAGATTAGCAGCATGACTTTTCTTAAGGATTGCCTCACATGGCTAACAATATAGCAAAGCTTTTTAGAAGCAGATACTCACTGTTATATGTAAGAGATATTATTATATCATACAAAAATATGGATTTTGATAGAATATACTGGTATTATGTTGCACGCACTCTCAGCCCAACACTTACTCATCTGAGCTGGACTGAACCTTGGTGGATGACGAAGCTGAAAGAGCCTTGCTTCATGTTATAGGACACTTGAGACTGTGCTCAATTTAATAATAGTGATATGATACCGTACACCACTGGGACAGTAAGAAAATTAAGCAAATTATTAGAAGAAGATGGCAAGGACTGGCAATGGTCTAAAGTGCACATTAGGGACATCACTGTAGTTCATACTAGAAGACATTATATCAAATAGAAACTCTCAATATAACTTTTCCTTGAGTGGAAAGATGTAATTCCACTGTCAAAGTATCTTATCTCAAAAGGACCAGATGCACTCTTACATAACTTCAAGAGACTCATTTAGATAAAAGTTCAAAAAAATGACTGACTGATTATAGCAGGCTTTTTTGCTCTATGCAGTTCCGTAAAGATCGCGGCAACTGTCATTAACAGAAAATGCAAATGCGCAGATCCCATCCCAGTGATCAGTTTGGAGAGGTGGATCCACTATGGCAAGACATTGGGGAAAATGGAAACAAATGAGATTTATATTCCTAAAACAACATCATGACAAAGTCCAGTAGTTATTACATATGTTTTTATGGGAGGACAATTTTGATCACACAAATAAATAGAAACTACACCATTCCAGGATATACTTTGAGGAAATGAAAATTCCCCTTTCCCCGAGAGAGATACATAAAAAGAAGCACGGGTTGCATTTGCTCCCGTGCGGAATTTGGGGGAAATTTTGATTTGGATCTATATCCACAGAAATGGAGACAGAAAGATGAAGGAATAAATCCCACGATAAATTTTGTCACTCTGAAGTGCAGCCTTTGAGCTGTGACTCCTCCTCACAAGTCTCCACAATGTAATTGGGATGAGACTTCCTAGTAAAGAACCACATTGATTGCTTCCAATTGATTTTAGCTCCCACAGGCAATCAAAAGGTTTCTCTTCCAGTGTTCCCACAATCCCAAATTCCCCCAAACCCACTCTTTTAGATGCATGCACCATACCTGAGATACCATATTCATCGCCCAGCTTTTGTCATCTCAGAGTAGGAAAAAAAGAGGTTAGATTTTATCAGGTTGGGTGTGGGGTTTTTTTTTCCACAGAAGACAAGAGGAGGAGAAGGTGGTAGGGAAGGATTCTAACCGCTACTTTTGTCTCCTTTTTTCTGTATTATAAAGAGGAGAGCCTGAACAACTATATTTAACCCCCGGTACCTCTCAGTCCAGCTCTGTCCTGTCTGGTGATAGCAGGCAAGACACGCAGCAACATTCCAAGACCCCCTGGCACCATCCCGCTGCAAGCCTTCCTATAGCGAAGTCCAAAAAACTAAATCATACTAAAACAAATAAAATATTGGGTCATCAGTTTTTACTTAAAGTTGACACATACAAAAAGTGTATCTTTTGACTGGCTGTTTCTTTTCATGTTTTTTGTTGTCGGTGTTTTTTTCCCTAATAACTATAGGGTTCTTAATTTCAGAAAATTCAGAATCCAATATACTTTCACAGTAACTATGCATTACATTATTCATATTTATCATAAAAAGTGTCACTTTGTTTATCTACTGTATCTACAGATGCTTAATAAACCTTTTTTGAATAATTAATACTCCTAGCTCTCAGCATCTCAGCTGCTTTGTCTGTTGATTCAACAGAATTAATAACAGAATAAATGAATTGGGCAATTTATTTCTTATTCTTCAAATGTAATTGATAATTTATAATTGCTACAACTTTCATGTCCTGTAGGAGTCAACCCTAAAGAGACAAGTACACTTTACATAATAATAATCATAATGAAAGGGTAGCCCATAGAGAGTTTCTCATTCACGCGCTGTCACACGTCGCAACTTCTACCGTATTCTGTTCCTCTTGTGTATTTATTTAACATCTTAGGCACATCAAGTGAAAACCTAACTCCTCAGATAAAACAGGGCACTGTTTCCAACTTGATAAACAACGTGACCGTTTATCTAATTTCCTAATTACCTTAAATTATGTAGATACAATCAGCAGTTTCTAGCTTTTAACAACCAGAGACTACAAGGGGATGGAGAGAAAACTGCCTGGAAAGAAAATCCTGTTGTTTAGTAGTCCTGTCAGATACCCAGCTGTCACACAGGACACTTTAGCAAGTGCCCCACAGCACTGCTGAGAGTCAGCCAGAACAAATCATTGATCCTTTGCAACACAGATGATGAGATAAACTGCGATTCAAAACACGGCCCGGACTCATTTCATGAAAGAAGCAAGGTCAAAAAATTCTACTCATAAGACCAAGCCTAATTTACCAAGAATTAACATGTCTTCATAAATAAATACATAGATGAAGACATCAGGTATTATGTTTCAAGTCCTCCTCCTGATGGATTTTTAAGATGAAGAGAAATGAAATGCCTTTCTGAAGTCTTGCTTTGCATCAGTGAAACAAATCACACAAAGAATCCAACAGAGACATAAAATAAATGGGAAAATGAGAGCAAGTTCACATGGTTGTTTTTTTTTGTCCTCCAAAAAAGCATGTTTTACAGTCTGGTGAGTTTTTTCTTCTCTCTATAAAAAAATTACATCTTACAACCATTCAACTTAAACTGGTCTGAATTTAAAGCAATCAGAAGAATGAACAATCCAGAAAATACATGGACTTGAGAGGCATCTTAAAAAGAAAAATCCTCTGCTAGCAGTTTTTACACAGCTAAGACAGAAAATCATGAGGAACTTTTCCTCAACACCAGCTGAGCCAAAATTTAAGTAGGACTATTTGAGATAATGCTTTTAAGATGTCACAGGCAGTATAAATTACTATCCACAGTGGATCTGGATATTAGGGCTTTTTTAAAAACCCAACAAGACAAGAGCTTTTGCAACTACTCGATTACCCTTGACACCTTCCGTCCCTGCAGGGAGGTGGCTGCTGACCCAGGATGCTCAGGCAGAAAGTCGGGCCCGTCCCTGCCGCGTGGCTGCCCGCCACTACCTGTCTCAGGCATCACCAGCCAGTGTCCCTGGTGCATCCCCTGGCTTCCATCTCCCCACAGCTCCCTGATCATCAGGATCTTTCCTCCAGCCAGGAACTTCCCCTTCTTCCGTTTGGGTCCCCTTCTTTGTTCCAAGACCACTTCTTTCCAGCACCCCTTATTTTCTGGCACATCAAGACTCACTTTCCCCCCAGTCTAAACAGTTTCCTAGAATAAGCACCAGGCGTGCGCAGCCCCTAACTGCTGGTTCTGCCCCATTTCTCTTCGGTAACTGGAACATTCCAAACATGCCACTTCCATTTAGTCCAGGTGTTACAGTCAGATCCACCAATTACCAGGAGCAAGAAGCAGGCTTCTGCTTGAGACCCTGAACGTTCAATTTCGGACACCAACGCCCCCACATACACCCAACTACTTGCTACCTGCTGGTATTCATAATTTAAGTTATTTTTTGCCTACAGAAGTATTTAATACTAGCCCAATCCCACTTCCAGTGAAGACAATCGGATTAATTTTACTTGTTTCAATAATTTTCAATAATAGAATTTTCCAAGGGCTGATTATTTGTTGCACATAAATGTATTTTTTTTTGAAGTGGTTCAACTAATCCATTACAGTTGTTTGCCCACAGGATTCAATTATTCATGTGTGAATAAAACTTTTACAAAAATGTTGTTAGCATGAAGAGCTCCAGAAGCGTTTCTTCAGCTGATTAAAGGTTTTTGTGTATTACAAACCTCACAGTTCTTAACAGAATTAAGGAACTAAATGCATTTTCAAGCTTTGCTGGAACTACTGGAGGGAGTCATGGAACAAAAGAAATAGATGACACTTTTTGTTAGCTCTTGCTCTACATTAATATGAGGAATTATAACATTTTTTATATAACAGATTTCTTGGTTTTTAAAGTACATTAATAAGTGACTTGGTCAAAGAACTAGAAGCTAGAATATAGCACCATGGCCAGTTATTAGTTCAAACCGCAGGCAAAGATTAACCAGTATGTGTACCTAATTTGAGGCATGTTTGACTGAATCCTTTTCAGCCAAACATTTTAACATAGATGCACATATTCTGCTGCATAAAAATAGCCTCCTACATGTTGTTATCTTAAATATATACTTAAGTAGGTTGCACAGCTACGTCCCAAAGATGTTGCTTGGCTCGTTCGATGATTACAAGACCATCTTAGAAGGTGAGAGCTACTAGAGAGAGTCGGAACTCTGGGAAAATACTTCATTTACTAGATGCATGTTAATGAAGTGGAAGATGGAAGTTGTACAGCTGATCACATAGATCTCCTCTATGAAATAAAAAGTCCAAAACGTGATTTAAAATTTTATCTTCATCATTCACCTCTTCTAGCACTCCCCCAAAATCACATTTTGAAGGCAGAATGGCACCACAAAGAACAAGAGACCGTGTCTGCAGGTGCCTTCCATCAAGCTGGTAAACCTGTAACACTCGTTTATACAGGGTTTGCACCATTTTATCTGTTCATAAAAATGTACCAGAAAGAAACTTGATTGGTAGAAATATTTCACTATAAAATCTTACACAGCTTACTGTATCTAAGAAAGTGATACCTGTCTAAGAAATCAATAAAATCTTTGGTTGTTCATAACCCAGAATTTTCAAGGGGTTAGGCAACTGGGCAATATTTGCCGTATATTGATAACAAAAGAAAAAAAAAATGCACCTCTGACACAAATTCTAGATCTGTTTGAAGAAAAGATCAAAATATTTCACTATGACTGAAAACCCCTCTAATTTTTGTAAACTCCTGTTTTCAGGGAGTCTAAAGAGTATTTTTCATTTGCCTGTGGGGTTTGATCTCAGGCTGAAGCAGATAGTTGGCACAGATGACTTCAGCCAAAATTATTAGAGTTTTTGCAGACTTGCAACCTAATCGAAACGTAGGTTTTTTTTAAAAGTAATGATGTGCTGACAGCCTTGCCCATAATTTCAAAGCTGAGGCTCTGGCAAATATTAAAACTTTAACAGTGAAGGCACAAGGATATATGGCACTTTAAAGGTTATTCCCTAAGAAATATATGCAGCGTATGAAAATCTGTCCTCTGTGCAGAAGATTTACTTTTAAAGGAAATACTTGTATTGCTTCTTGTCAGTGTTGCAAGTCAAGAAAACAGCAACAACACTCAGTAAGCCTCATATGGGGTTCATTTCTAGCATCCAGCTTATAAATGTAGGGAAGAATTCTCCCCAAAAATTGTAAAAAGAAAGCCGACATCTTTGGACATCTAAGTCCTGGTGGTGTTTTCTAAGGAGCTGTTAAAAGTTAAATTACTACTTCAGCTTTAGACTCAGGCTCCCAAGAGAAGAATGATGCTAACAGACTTCTTAAAAAAAAAAAAAAAATCTCACAGCAAAGGGACAAAACAGCAATAAAATCCAGTTATATCTACCACAGTAATCTTGCATAACTATTCTCTAGTCTGCTGAGCTGTTATATGTTATGTATATAATGCTCTGTACCGCTATGTCACAAATGTGTTTCTACCTCTTTAGGCTCTGATCAAGCAAGAGGCAGGAAGGCTGTAGCCCAGGGGGAAATTCCAGAGACCTGCTGCATCTCTTGTGGCAGTTGCACTAGCGAAGCAGGTAGGTGCTCCTATATGAATTATGTAGTGTACTGGCCTGAATGTATGCAGAGGTTCGGTACAGAGGAGGCAATAAACATGCACACAGAAAATACAGGGGAAGGCATGTGAAAAGATATGACGACCATGCACAGTTCAAATCTTCAGCTTTTCATTGCATTTTAGATGCAATGAAATAATTAACAAACAATTCAATTGCACAATAGAGGCAAAACTGAATGCACTCACATAATTTACATTGGAACTGTGCTGCTGAATAACAAGACATTGTCAGCTACAAGGTGACTGAGTCATAGGGGATGCTGTGTTTAAGCAGAAGCCAACTGCTGCACCCAACAGCCCACAGTACCGTGTGTTTCCAGCATGGCACAGACCTGCTTTATTCTGTGATTTGCTGTCAAGATCTAGTAATACTGGCCAAAGTGGTTTGCTGATTCAATAGCCGCGAGTCCTGTTACTCTAAAAGTGGGATGAGCTTTTCAAGAGACCATATGTGACTAATCAACAGCCCGGTCTGCCTCTTCACGGTCCTTTCCCTGCAGGTCAACCAGGATGTCACAGGGAAGGCGCAGCGAGCTCCCTGCCTGCTGCTGCCAAGTTGCAGAAGCTGAGAGCATGGCTCTGGACAGGCCAGGCACTACCTGCTCCACAATTTCCCAGGGAAACTCAGTCCTTACTCATTTAGGCTGCTTGGAGAAGAGAGAGGAGAGGGACCTGATCCCTCACTTGCAGCTACACCAGGGCTCTGCTAATGAGAACCTGTGGGGGATGTTTTCCCAGCAAGGGCTCAGCTCACTGGGGGTTCTAAGTTTAGGTCCCACGCGTGTGCAAAGCATTTTCCTCCATGAAAGTACTCGGAATAAAATGACAAGAGTTCTGTGCTTATTTTGCCTCTTATGTGAAAACAGAAGTACAAGACAGATTATTATCTTAGGACGGCACATCAGATCTCTCTGACAGTTACCCTGATTTATTAACCTGTAACTCTGGGGGTAAGGGAATTGGATACTTATATCTGGTGTCAACAGGAACCACGCATCTTATTTCCTTCGGCTCCTCTAAAATCCCAGTGCACATTTCTCAACTAATTGAAAGCAGATTCTCTTTAACTGCGATTCAGAGAGAGTTCTTTTTGCTCTGTACAAATATTCTTCTGAGCTTCATCTTACCACCACATATAAAAATCTACTGTCATATGACAATAAGATTAAAAAAAAAATATGTCCAAATGCATGCAGAAAAGAGTGATAAAATTAACGGTGAGGAATCACATTTGATATGCTGGCCCACAAAGAACCGGCATCAAAGTTTAATGTGGGTATATAACAAGAGTTAAGATTTCCTTCACCATGAGAAGACCAAACCTGTAAGGAATTGTAGCATCTATGATGAAGATGTTATCATTAATATAATGAATTTATGATTCATATCATATTCATATATCATTAATATGATGAAGATGCAATCAGCAAATATAATAATCTGTGTGGTAGATGTTCTTCTTTTCTCCACATCTATTATTTTCACTAATACTCAAAACCCCCATTAGAAGAGGCTTCAAAACGAAACTACTTATAAGATAAATAGTTCTGCAAAGAGCTATTTTGTTATGACATACAGACAGTTTAGCTCACAAGGCACAGACAACGTATATACACTTAATTTCTAAACTGTCCAAAAGCCCAAACTGTATGTTCTTACATTGACTAAAAATACAACATCCCCTTGGCCAAGTTTTTCTCTGGTTCGCTAACAACATCCTCTTCTTTACCATTTTGTAGATGCCTTTGTAAACGTTCAAAAAGTTACCTTTTAAATAGGTTAATACACACAGGAACAGAAAAAATGTATTTATTTACTCTTTCTTTACTAAAATGGTTGTTTTGGTTTTATTCAGACTTTCAGTCTCTTAGCTCAAAACAAACAACACACGCCGCCTTCTTTCAAAAATCATTAGAACCCATGTTCAAAATTATTCATGTGCTTCTGAGATTCAGCTCATAGTTAGAAAGTAAAGGATTTTAGTGCAACCTAGGACTGCTTCTTTTCCCCCTCTGTTGTGTATTTCAGTTAGGGAGATCTAAAAGCACAGGGTCCACTCCCTAAATACAACCAAGAGCAGCCTCACACAGTCAGTGTACATAGCAAAAATGAACACAACAGCTGCTCCTGGGTGAATCCTAAGGCTGTTGCAGAAAGAAAAAAGCTACAGATACCTACAAGAAGGCAAATAAGCTGCATTACTAACAAATTACTTCTTCAAAATGGTCATAGAATGTAGAGAGCCCTCAGCACTGGTTGTTGGCAGGGACTTGGTGTACATTCTGCAACTCTCATGTTTATAAGAAATCAAAATAAGGATTTCTCTCTAGTATGTATGACCTTCAAAGACATTATGCTATTTGACTTTCTGTACCTATAAATCTCTCCCTCCCCAAAGGTGGTAAGTATTTCAGGATAGTACCCACTATCTATTTGGAAGTCTTTCCAAATTTTGCTTTTCCGTATTTAAATGGAATAGGTCATGCTCACAACATTATTACGGAGTTTCCTAACAGTTTGTTTTCCAACAAGCTGGCTCACTTGTTGTTTTTTTGGTTTTTGTTTTTGTTTTTGTTTTTGTTTTTTTAAATGAGTAAACTAGAACTTACATTTTCAAACAACAAAATCATGACAGAAGTCAACGAAGGCAATTTTTTTTTAAAAAAAAAAAAATTAGCCCAAAGCATAACTGCTGAGGATAACTATTCCAATGAAAATCAGATTTCTAGTAAGATACTTTGCCAACACTAAAGAGTCATCAAAACCATAGCAGCACAGTTTTTGATGCTAGCACTTTTGCCAGCAAACTATCAGAAAAAGAAAGCTCTCCATTTCCACTTGCTGGCCTCAGAACATTACTTTTTTTTTTTCTCCTCATTATACTCTCAAAGGGTATAGGATTACTTTGTCAATTAAGTTACCTGTCCCAGTGATCTCCAGTCTAGGCTGGCACTTCCAATGTACACGTGCTGTTTGTCAACAATCCAGAAAGATGACTGAAGCCGCCCTTCGTTATATGCTGACATGTTCATATACAACACTTCAGCACCTAGAGATTTAAGGATAAAATAATAAATAGCATTGTTTACAATAATGTAATTTACATGATTAAAGAAAAAACCAAAAAACTTCATATTTCAGGGCCTCAGCTTCCAAAACGAGTGAGGGATGTAATTAAACATATCATTAAGGTTTAAAATCAATGATAAATAGTGTTACTGTCCCACCATTTAAGACCTTAATTAACATATATTCCAGAAAAGCAGGAATAGGGAGCATTCCCATGTATTATACTGTTCACATAATTTTCTTCCATTTTAGAACAAATAATTGCTATTTTTTTCCAGCACTGTATGCTCCCAAAAAACTTTTTGTTTTAAAGTTCTTTTTTATTTTAAATAAGCTCACTATTTTAAAGGTCTATTTTGTAATTCAAACCTGCTACATATTTATAATAATGACCTTTAAAATACCACCCTAGTTACAACCCCTTCCCGAAAAGCAGCCTTTGTCCTGTACCATGGATGGTTGGAGCAGGTAGCCTACAGTGCCTATCGCGTGGCAAGACCCCGATAAGAAGAACATCAGTAGAGAATTAAGGAATAACAAAGTAAGCAAAAGGCCTAAAGGATGCTGAAACCGCACCTAATCCTGCTAATACGTGACATTCAACCCACTATGAACCACACAGCTTTAATAAGGATCACAGACCGCTGAAATCAAAGGAACTACTTGTTAGGTAAGAGCACGCTGGGTCCATCACGTCAGTAGGAATGTCTGACCTGGCCCAGCAGTATGTTTGCAGACTAAATCCAGAATATACATAATATTATGTAAGTTTATGGGATTTCTTACATCGTTACTATTCTTTCAGTGCTCCAGTGTTTGGAAGAGGGGATGAATAACCTGAATTAATCATTGCTGAAGGTAATTTACAGTAACCGACTCATCTTCACATTTTAGTCATGACAGTAGCTGGGGAAGAGCAGTGACAGTAAACAGCAGCCTGGAGGCAGTAACGGAACCAGCCATCTCCCATTAAACATTCACGGGATCTTCAGTACCATGAATTCCAGTGATGGTTGGATATGAGTCACAACTTCAAAAGAATCCCAGGATACCTAGAGAACTGAAATATATTTCTTTTCATCTAAATTCCCATTACTGACCTCCTAAGAAACACTTGATTTGCAATTTTAAGCAACAGTTAGCGGTCTAAGTATTTCTTTTTTATTATGAAAACTGTAATTCTCACTTGAATAAATTACTCCAGAAGTTCAGACATCAAGAAAAGAAGAAAAATCGGGTAAGGTGCCACTCTTCATGAAGCACCAAAGAATGCAACACAGGATTTTGAGCAAGTTACAGAATTCAGTTCTCGGTACAATTACATTTGCTGCAACTCAGCTACCTTTCCAATTTTTTCTGGGTATCACCCATCCACATTCATCTATGCTTAGAAGCAAAGGTATTTTCCAATTTTCCTTGGAACGTGTTACTGCTGACTTTCAATCCACACATTAATGAGCAGAATTGTGCTAATTAATGAGATACTATGTGTAAAACTGAAAAGAAATAATAATAAAAACCACTATAGCAGGGGTGTTCAATGGTTTATATTGTTTTCTGACAAATAAAACAAAAGCAACTCCTACTAGCTAAGGAAAACAATTCTGCAAGGTGCTAAACTTCTAGCTGCTTATCTGAAAACTGTGTTTAAAATGAAGTTTAACATAGTAGTTTGCCTTGATTGTATTTTCTTTCCATACATCCAATTTGCAATATTTAATAGCGGTATGAATGTAACACCCACAACACACCTACGCCACATAGGTTATAAATTAACTGTTAGGATTTTTGAGTAGGAAAGGTAAAACAGTCAGAAACAATGAGCTTCCTTCTTGTATCTGAGAGCCTAAAATAAACACAGTTTAAAAACATGTTTGAACTAGCCAATGCTGAACAGAAATACTGATTGCCAAAGGTAGAACAAGAGACTATTTAACCAGTAACACTAACATTAAAAATAGCAGATGTTGTAAGTACTTTGACACAAAATTCAAAAGTTGTAAAACATCAGGATCTGTGGGCATGGGGCAGTTTAGACATGGGCATAAGCGGTGGGATGCAACTATCATTCCAAAATGTGATCTAGGCTTCAATTACCAAAGTAGCCAATATAGCAGTGCAGGAGACACCGTTATCACACATATCATTAAAACCAAAACCTGAAACCTGTTTTCTTTTCCTTCCAGAAATAGCCAACTCATAAGGCTGAGGCAACAGTATCTCCAAGTTAATTAAACAAAGCCATGTGTTGCGAACAGCAGCTGCTGTGCTGCCTTTTAATGAGCCCTTAACTTTTGATGAAAGGAAACATGTATCACTATTGATAATTGCCTCTGTTCTAGAAGCCCTTGAGATGTTTTGTTAAAACAGGCTTATCAGGCCTTCAACACAATCCATCAAGCCCAGCGTGCTCCAGGTCCCACAAGGAAATTAAAGTGGACTGATCAATACGTGAAGCCGTCACAGAACTCCTTATCCTGCTGCAGCCTCAATTACACAAAGCTGGGGGCTACCGAGTTCAACCAGAAGGCACAATTTGTGGGCTTGATTGCTAATATAGGTGCCAGATTCTTAAGAAATAAATCTAATTTTGTTTCACTGAAGATTAAACAGCAGGGTAAGATCTCAGAGAAAACCAGCGCTGTCACTTAAAACTCAAGTGGATTTGCTCGTTCAATAAAATCGTGCATTCTGAAGGCTGAGCCAGGTTGCCCTCTCTCCGCAGGAAAAAAAAGACCACTGAAGGGATCAAAGCATGCTTTACGTAACAGACATTTCTCAGAGTACTTTTTCGACTAGGTGGGGAGGTTTTGCACTCTGTTTAAGGGAGAGGACTGCTGCAGTCTGGGATGCACAGAGAGGGCACTGCCGTTGAGAGCCCGGACCTTCTCCATGTGGTGGGAACACAACCCCTTGGAGGTGCCAGGCTGTCATTTAGCCTCCTGCTTTGTCTCATCACGGAGGAAACAAACAGAAGACATTAGCAGTATGGCCAAAAGCCTGACTTTTCATCCATTTCCAAAAGCAATCCAGTTCCCAAAGTAATCCCAGAGAAGAAGGATGGCACAAACAAGCACCATTTACCATTTCAAGCACTGCAACATCCCGTTCAGTCTAGCTGCTTGCTCCCAGATACCCCACTAACCATGGCATGGAGGCTACAGGGCAAACTGGACTTCAAGCCCAGGAGCTTAAGGCTAGGCTGTTTCCTATGTATTTGAGTCAAAACACTAAGCTGTTGGTGGAAAACGTTAACCAAGGGCTCATCACATACATGCTCTATCATGAAAAACCGTATGGCATCCAGGGGCGCATCTTGGTGCGCCTGTGTTGCAGCTCATGCTAGCTGCGAGTTTCACTGCTGCTCGAGGAAGATAACCAGGTAGCTACACAACATGGAAGACTCTTCTTCGTGGGAGACTGGAGGAGGCCAGGGCTCACAGGGCTGCCGCTTGGCCTCCACATCCAGGTTTATGCAATCATCTCGAGAAGGTGCACCAGGAGGCTTTGGATCCAACTTCTTTGAGCAGTCTAGGATATTACCAGGTTGCCTGGGTACAGAGGCAACATCACTGAGCCAAATCACCCCTCTGGTGGGTACGGTAAAAAGACAACACAGAAAGAGCAACTGTTTAGGCTGCTGTTATCATAGCTGCCTTGAAATCAAACATGCAAATTCTGCCTGCGACAGTTTTCAACAGCACCAGTTACAAGCTAAACTGACTCCGGAGTTAGCAAACATAACGCCCAAGAAACAGAAGCTGCATTTGCTTGTACCACGGCTAAAATTGGCCTTCTGCCTTCACAACTTTCTTACTTTCGCTATAGTGTTTCTAAAACCAGAGGGAAAGAAAAAATGGGAAAGGGGAAGGACTTAAGGACTGAGAGGAGAGCCAGGCAGAGGTTATCTGGGAAACTGCAGCAACAGCGACGGGTGATTCACAAGAGGCAGAGCAAGGATGAGAAAAGCACCAAGGGCCCTGACCTCATTAGCCCTGCCTGTAGGAAGCAGTGCTGCAGCAGAAAAGAGGGTGGAGAGAAATGGAGCTACATGACCTGATGGCACGTGTTGGGCCCATGCATCACGCAGAACCCCAGGAGAAAGAGTTGTGGAGTCAGGCTGGGCTCTGGTACCCCCTGCTAGGAACGGGAGCGGTGTAAAGGCAGAGAAGATGAACAGCTTCTGAACGCCTCTCCCTCCCCATTTGGGGAAAACAGAGCTTGTCAAGTGCAGGCTGCAGAGGCAGCAGGCGATGGAGGGGGGTGCGCGCTGGGCAGGGGGAGCTGCACAGGGCTGTTGGTTAGGATGGGGGAGGTTGTAGAAGGATCACAAAGGAGAAGGGAGAGTGGGATACAAAGAAGCACTAGCACATGAAATCAGTTTGGCTGGGGAAAGCAACACTACTACTTACAGCTCTCACATATATTTGCAGTTTGAACCTGACACATGCTCCTGCTGCGCACCCCATCCACTGCGCATCTTCCAGCCACCGTTCCCCACGTCATGACCGGGCTGGCTGCAGCAGGTACAGCTGCCCTCCTCTGCTTACCTCCTTCTTGCCATCCCTCCACTCTCCTCATCACCATGTCCACACGCTTTGCTCACAGCCATCCCTCCCGCCCCCCCTCCTAATTCTGTGCGTTCCCAAGCAGATACTCTAAATAATGAGACCTTTAAAAAGGAGCCTGAGAACATGAGCTGTGGCCGCTTTGTTTCACCCCACTGCTGACAGTCTCTTGGCTCACAGAGATACACGTTTTGATCTATACCTTTTGGAGGGTGGCCTCAAGCCCGTGTCAAGAGCAGATTTAATTGCCCGTACCATGAATCCTGGAGCGGAGGAGCACACGCACACTGGAGTGCAGCTGGTGCTCAAGCAGCCAGCACGGCACCTTGCACGGCCTCTCGGGGGGCTAGCACAGGGCTGGGAGGGACCTGCTGTATTCTGCCAGCTAGACAGAGGTTTCAGATCAGTATAGAGGCAGTTAATCATGTGCTAACTCAGAAAGATCAACAAAAGCTCCTTTATTACCCCATGGTCCCAAACTTATTTTTTAAAATACTATTTGCTCACTAGGATATGGGTGTACACACATATAGATAAACAAACAGAATGTCTCCTTCCCTACAGTTTGCAATAGACATTTTCATTTTATGTATTTGCTTTCAATTACAAGCCTTAGCACAGAGTGCACCCATAAATAAAATTTTTATTCCACAAAAGAAAAAAATCCAGAGCTTTCCATACCCTGCTCACAAGGGGCAGAGTAGCTGTCTCATATTGGGCAGACACAAATGACACAGGCAGAGGATCATCTCCCCAGGAATTGTCATGCTTTCGTCTCGACTGATTGCAAAAAGTCTGGAGTTGTTCCAGAAGCCCCATTAGAGTGACCTGCCAGCGCTCAGAGGAGGACAAGTACAAACGCAGAGGAATGCACAACTTGACAAAGTTATTTTTACTATGTCTCTGAATGATTAAAAGACAAACTAGACTATTTACTGTTTCTGTGCTCTTTATGGAATATTAGATTTGAAATGCAATTTAAAAGTCTGCCTGGCCCCAGAAGGATTAAGGATTCAGACTTATTTAAAGAGAGAACACTCAAGGACTTTTAGGGAAATCTCTGATGGTAATACCTTAACTTGGAATCAGCTGTGTTGCTTACGTTGCCCTCCACTCCTCACACACAGACCCCTCTCCTTTTTCAAAACCTGCCAGGACTGAATCCTGCCACTCTGTGCTGCTCATCAGCCTAAACCCATAGTAATTTTTTTTAAAAAAAAAACAGTGTACAAGAAAAACCTTGCTGCTTCTTCTTTAACAGCTCCATATGCAACTGCCAGACACACACAAAATTAAAACATAGTTACCCAAAGAAATTACATCCTAGTACAAGCCCAAGCAATGCCCAGAAAGTCTTTGCAATTCAATTTATGTTCACACCACTCAAACCACCTGCATGACAAACATCTCTGCTTCTGAATGAAATTCCCACTCGCACCCAATGCACCATCAGCCATAACCTGGGGGTACGTGCAGCTTCTCCAGACACCACCGGCCCCCAAAGGTAATGCTGTCTGTAGTAAAATTAGGCTGTTTCTGATATAGATATTGTTCATGAAAAATCACTGTAATGCTTACTACCTTATTTGATCGCATCTGAGGTCACTGACACAAAGATATGTTGAGGATATCAGTGCAGAGGAGAGGAATCTGTGCCTGCAGCTCCATGGGCCCCGCTGGTCCATCTCTGGAAAGACATGGGTGCCTGCAGCACCCACTGGAACTGCAATGGATGGGCTCACGTGCCTGGGTCTGTGGCATTGGTGGTTCAGGGAAAACACACAGGAACACACAGAAAACTGCATGCTGCCACTGCTCATCTCCACCAACGTGCTCCTCAGCTGGCTCATGTGTCCATGCCTGGCTGGGACTTGGGAGAAAGACTGCTACAGGAGAGCTTCCCTGAGCGGCCAGGCTGCAGTCAAGGATCTCCCTGCGGAGTTGTGGGTGTGAGGAGAGACAGGCCTCCTTTGCTGCCCGCCGGCTTCCCAGCCCCCTTGCCAGGCAGCGAGCCAGCATCTGGGCTGGTTCCCTTCCTGCCCCATCAGACTGTAACACACCGTCAGGCTCTGTCCTGCATGATCAGGGAGAACAAATATCCTCTACGCTCACCATTGGTTTTTTTTGCTTTGGTTTTCACTCATTCAGTGGTTTAAAATAATTTCTGTGAGCCAGCATACCCCAGAAACTGCTCTATCCACACAGCTGAGGAAGCCAGGAGTGTGGGGACAGGAGAGAGCAGGAAGAAAAAGAAACAATGAGAAATGAGCGTTACAGAACCCAGCTCTCTGAAAACCAATTATTCCAGAATTACGGCTGGCATGGTTAAAACAATCCACCCCACCCCAGTAACAGAGGCATGAACAAATCCCATTTTCAGCAACTGTTCTCCTTTCCTCCACCACTTCCTCAGCTGTGCCCGAGGTACTTTTTCAGAGTCCAAGAATCAACTGGATCAGAAAATGGATCCAGGTTAAAAATAACTACAAATAAAATGGTTGTTTCAAATGCAGAACAATTTGCTAGCCCAGCTCACCACGTGGCAGTAAACCATTTTTCTGACACAGCTGATGGCGCAGCGCAAGCGTGGGAATGGGCGGCTCGTGGCTGGGTCTGTGAGGACGCAGGACCCGCTCGTGCCAGTGCTGCCGTTTAAAGGCCCGTCCATGTAACCACAGCCTCCATTCCTCTCCAGCCCAGGCCTCTCGGGAATTCCGGGTGGCAAGCCCCGGTATTTGATTGCCTTTGACCTTGCACAGCCGTTTGCCTGGTGCAAACAAAGCAGATGGGAGGGCAATGCTGGCTTGGGAGGGCATTTCCCATGTGCTGACACAGGTGTCCACCGTGAAGCAGAAGACCCAAAAAAGCCCCATAGGGGATCCTCATCTGTGCAGAGTTTGCTCACTGCATACAGGATAGCAGATTCTTGAGAACAAAGGAAAGGTCAGAATTAATTTCTTTCAATTGCTTGTGTAACTTCAATGACATCTTGGGAGCTAGTTAGTTCCCAAGGTAGCATTTATCTATATAACGCCCTTACAGTGGCTTTGAAAATGTCAAATGTTGGCATTTGTTGCTAGTCCAAGTAATCAAAATACTGATTTCTCAGCTAAGTATCCTGCTGTAGACAGTAACTACTCAGCGTAGGAGCGTTACAGCTCTCACCCACGTGAACGCATTTTGCGCTGCCTGCTGGGCCCTTTTGATTCACCCAGCAGAAATAAATGGACACATAATCAAAACACTTCCCACCCCATGCCACAGGAGAGATGAGAGAGAGGCCTGATGACACTGCTTTGCCATACTCACCCACCCAGCTACGCCTAATTCCTGATTCACCAACAAAAAGCCAGAGGTCCGTCTTAACTGCAGGGTGGACAAACCATGACAAATACGACAGCACCGAGACAACAGGTCTCCTCTTTACCCACAGAACAGATCCAGCACAGGCACACCCTGCAAACAGCGGGTAGCTTGGTTGATTAATCACATGTGGGCACATTTAATTAACCTATGCACAGGTTTTTAGACTGCAAACAAGGAAGAAACTCATACGACTACAGACCTCTGGTCTTTCCAAAGACGGAAAACCAGTTTCCAGAGCAAACTCGTGGCTTCCTCATTTTCACTCCCAAGACACAGGGCTTCTATAAATCCATACAGCACTGAGATTCCATAAGGAAAAAAACAAAATACAGTGCAGCCCATGCTACCCCCCCCCCCCCCCAGTATTTAGTAATAGGATTTCAAGCCTAATAAGTCTTTCTCTAATCCAGAATATATAATAACATGCTTTTTAAAAGTGAATTAACCTGGTTAACCCCATGGGTTTTCATTATTTGCACTGTAATAGTTCTTCCTTCCCACTTCTGTTTCATAAACCCTGCAGTGTGTACTTGACATTTTATTTAATATCTTTAGTTGTTACTTTAGAATTTTACATTCTACATTTTTCCACCAGAAAAACATCTACTCCATTCTTAACCGAGACACACCCGTGTCACCGCGTACTTGGGAGGCATATGCTGCAAGAGGCATACGACGAGCAAGAACCCCACAAATGCAAGCACCCAATGCTACAGTTACCTGGAACCAGTCAGGGAAGCAGGCATGCTTCCACTCTATGCCTTCCCACCTGGATCTGGCCTCTGAAGGCAGTGATGTCTGTACCATATTTGCTATAGAAACCCTTACTGTTTGGGACAAAGTTTAGGACTCCCATTCCCGACTGTCTGAGACAAAAACCTGAGTCTGTGCACAAGAATGTAGTGGAACTTAAAAAGATCAATCCAGCTTTTCCTTTCCCTCTAATAGTTTTATTGAAAGTAGCAAGTGTTTCATGCGTCTTAACAGGTTTTACTGCCTGATGCAGCAAACATGAGAGAAATGCTCATTTTGCACTGACTTGACTCTGATATCAGTATTTTTCAATCAGATTTTTACTTTATTTTGGGTTATTTAATGTATTTCATATCAATAGCCATAAATTATACTGAATAAAACTTTGAATAATAAGAGCAATGATGATGATGAGTTCAATTCTTTCCCCTTAATAGAACTCAGCATTCCTCTAAATAGCATTTTCTGGGTACAAATCTGTTTTGTGGGACTGATGATTCAGTAGAGTCTGTAAGATAACTAGCATACAACAAAGCTTATAGAATATTTTTTAAAAAATTCCACATCTTTTTTGGCTGTTCATTATTGGAGAGTAGGCTGCTCATTTACTAGATGAAGCTATAAAACTGATTGCTTCAGAGATTGGGAAAAGTAATTTTCTTACTTGATTCAGGCAACAAAGTATATTACCACTTAAAGGAAGACTATAATACTATCAGTAAAAGCATTACTAAAGTTGGATTGTGGCTTTCTTTCTCTGCCTAATTATAATTGCATATATTTTTACTACAAAAGCAATCTATTTTAAATATAATAGAGAGATTTGTAAACTCCCAGACTGCTTACCCCACCTCCCTTCAAAAACTCCTTTCTTCACTTGGGTTAGCATTATGAAGCACTAGATTTGTTTATATACTTCCTAGATGAAACATCCAGGAATTCAGGGACAGTTTTTTTCATCTTAACACATGAGGAATTAGATCACAAGCTTCTATGAATGAACAAGGCAAAATCCCTACCAAAAAAAAAAACACCCAAAAACAAAAAACGCAGTGATTATTTATTTCCGTCTCTCTTTTTAACTTACCAGTGCAATTTCATTCTGCTATTTATACATTCTAAGCCCATCAGTATTGCAACAGCCACTTCTCAATGTGCTGACAAGGAATAACAACACTGGTGCGATCACTCCCAGAATGCGGTCCTCGGGCACCCGTTGCTCTGCTGGGGGCTCTGGCGGTTTCCTTGCCATGCAGGAGAACTCCCCAGCCTGGCAGGTGGGACATTAAGTGATGCTCTGAGCGGCCCTAGAGACTTGTCTCCAGGCTACCACAAGCCAAGAGCACGAGCTGACCTGGTTGTGGCCACGCAAGGCAGAGGCACAGCCCCAAATAACCCAGGGCTGCCAGCAGTGCAGCTCTGTTCCCTTTTACTAATTCTTCTCATTTGTCTCTCAGCATCTTTCCCTACCTCTTTCCTTGGACCCTATTACCCTGCCAAGCCAGCCTTTGACTTTTCTAACTTTTTTCCAGATCATTCCTATCTCAATTCCAATTATTTTTCTCTCTTTTCACCTATGTTGGCAAAAGGCGAAGCATGCTCTTGTGACAGCATTCTTGTCTGACCTTTTCCTAAATTAATTACTCACTTTTCTGTGTCTGCCCTTCTCTTTCATCTGATTCATTCCTCCTTTTTATTTCATTTCCCCCACTACTTTCCCTCCACGTCATTCTTCCTCCCTCTCCTTCACTCTCTTCCATTTCATCCTTAGTTCATTATTTCACTCTTGCCTTTGCCCACTCATTCATTGTTTCATTTATCCGTATATTCATTCAGCTATTCATGCACTCCCCCACTCTCCAATTACTTGAGGAATGTATTTTATTCTCTGACTACAGAAGCAGCACAATATATCCTCCAAGCCTTTACAAACCAATTTGTGGAAAGTAAAATATTTTTTTTCTTAAGAGTTGTAAGGCTAAGCACAGTTTTGGGGTGCCCAGTTTTTTCCTAATCTTATTTTACGCCTTCTTAGTCCAAACAACAACTGAAGCTGAGCTTTTTTTCCTTACCATGGGTCTAAGGTTCTTAGAAGAACAAGGCACTTTTCAGCCTGCTCCAGCAGAGCTGCATTGTCTATTCTTCATGCTTACTTTTAGAAAAGACTGTAAAGAGTCTCATGCTTGATTTACTACTGTTTTGACCAGCCTGTCGGATGCATTTTTGAGGGCTTCAGCATTCTGGTTTGGTCACCCACATACTTCATAGATTAAAATGGAGAGGTTTTAAAGAGACAGATGGGCATGCTCCAAAGTCAAAAGCAGAAAAATTCTGACAGTGCATTGAGGAAAAATAAAAAGCACATGAGGAAAAAATGCTTCGTCTTTGAGGAAATACATAGGGGATTCAAATCAATAGCTTGCCAGTTAGCAGCTTTTTAACACAGATTGAGTTTCATCCAAACAGCCTATTTGAAATGTAGAAAGCAAAATAAAAGGAAGCCACAACTCCACAGATTCTATGTTACTAGCCAGGTGAAGGACACGTGCAATATAGCCAATAAAAGTGACAGCACGCTGAAATCACAGAGGGTTGGCACCAGACCACAAATATCATCTCATCTCCAGTGTAAATATCAGTAACTGTCTGCGAAGGACAGAAATACAGCTGTAGTACTCCCCTGTGACATTTTGAACCAGTGAAGAACAAGGGCTGTAGGACTTCTCAAAACCACACAGGACAGCCAGAATTAGCGCAAGGACACCGAGATGGAGACGGGCCAGTTGGGCACCATCTGGGATAGCAGGAGAGTCCAGGATAGGGGCTGCGTAGCTGACTGCTTGCAGCTGCACGCCGGGGTCCCTACGAAAGCCAGGCCAGAAGGCAGCATATGCACTTCTCTTCCCAATAATCATGTTGTGGGCACGGTGCCAAGCCCTCCAAGGCACTCACTCCAAGCTGCAGGAGAAAACGCTGCCGTGACTCCAGAAGCCTGCCCAAAGCAGGTAGCTGGACACACACCCAGGGATGCTTGAGGCATGAGAGTGTGGGGCAGCACAACAAGACAGAAAGGGAAAGCGATTAAGTTTGCACTATAAAACGCATGGAAACCGGAAATCGTAAAGATTTGGTGGTGAATGTGGCTGAATATTGATAGAAAGTAGAGGGACTGCACAGGCAAGCAGGTGCCTCCTGCATGGAAACCATGAAAGGTCAGACTGAAAGCAGTACAAGACATTAACAGGAAAAAGTTCTGCTGGGGGGAAGGATCAGGTCTTTGGGACAAAGACTGCTGCTGTACAACCTCTCTCTTGGGTATTACAAAAGACAAAACGAACCGAGCAAATAAGAATAGGATCCAAGAGAAAAAAGAGAGTCTCATATTTGAAGTTGCCTGGAACTACCCAGAATATCTGGATCCCACGGCTGCTGTTCCACAAAGTCGCTCTGCACGAGAGGGCAGGGCAGCTCTGGTGCACACGGTGTTTTCCGAGGACTTAGTCTGAGCCCCTGGGGTCTAATCCTGTTCACAGTGATGCACATTAAGCGCTACATAGCGATAAGTACTCCTTAAATAAACACCCAAAGCAAGACACAGACTGTGTGAGCCACAAACTGACATCGAAATACGTGGATGTCTACGCTCTTACCTGTGCCTGATTTCTTTGCCTATGAAAAAGGAACTCCATTTCCTGAGAGCATCATGAATGTTTATTCTTGAATATTCATGAAGCACTCTTATTTCAGTGTTAAAAAAAACAAGAAAAAGGAAACTGTTTGTCCCCAGATGACACCTCGACTAGTGTTCAGTAAGCGAAAGAAGAAACAACACAATGAAAATGATAGTGAAATAAAATATTCTACACATGCTTACATGAGCATAAGAATCCCTGCACGCTAAATTTAATAGGGTCAGCGGGAAGAAGATTATGTTATACTCAACCACAGCCCATCGCTGCTGCAAACAGCTTGATGGTACAAAAAGACATGATACAGAGAATATCTTTTCACATACCATAAACGATTGCTTCATTGACCAATTAGTGAATGCCCAAGCTTCTCAAAGCTACTCTTGAATTATTTTGAGCAATGTGTAGTACTGATTCAACCTGCAACTACCAAAAAGCCCCCGTAAGGACAACTACACACTGTACTCCAGCTCATTATCTTTGTGACAACAACATCTACACCCCACAAGCCTGTTCTGCTAATGTTTGATTTCAGGAAGACCACCGTCATACCGCAAGGATGTATGCCAAGAGAAAAACAAAAGGCCAAAGAGAAAAAGCTTTACTGTTTTCCTGACAATACTTGTAAACATTTTCGTAGAGGCTCGGCATAAATGTGTATGATTACCAAAACCAAATACCCCTCTCCCAAGAGATGGTGCAAGGACAATTAAAAGAGAATGTAAAGAAGAATGTTAAAGATAAAATGGTGTACTTCAGTAAGTAGATTTGAGTCCTTGTGAAAAAAAGAAAAGAGGGGGAAGGAAAGAGAGAAAAGTATAATTAAACTCAGGCAAGCTAAATGTAAAACTGTATAACGTGAATCAAAAAGATATTGAGGAAATATGGATACAGATGCTACAGAATACTTTGCTACTGTTTCTAGTGTTTTGTGGATGACAAAAATACAAATAGATTCAAAAGTGATTGCACAAATTAAAGGAAGAAATCACAACAGATTGCTGGACTCCATGAAAAGGCAGTTCCTAACCTACAAATTACTAAAGGATATACAGAGTAAGGGGAATATCAACCTCCACTTGTTTGGGTTGTTACATTCCTTCTGTAAGCGTGCGGCTCTGCTGACCCCAGCGCAGCAGACCGACCTTCCGTTCGTTTCCAGCCTTATGGCTGGGAACAGTTGCTCTGTGACCTTTTGCTTAGGAACTGTTATTTTTGAAGCCTTGACATTACAACCATCATAATGTTCTTTCAACATGGTTTTGAAGCTTGCTAGAGATATTATTTAGTCCTATAACC
The DNA here is from genome assembly GCF_015220075.1 of Falco rusticolus. Lineage (NCBI taxonomy): Eukaryota > Metazoa > Chordata > Aves > Falconiformes > Falconidae > Falco > Falco rusticolus. The sequence goes on along the minus strand of NC_051192.1, from coordinate 5,915,124 downwards.
CTGCTAATATTTTTCCCCATCAATTTTTGCAAACTTGACTACTGAGATTAAAAGCATCAAAGCAGGGATCTGTTTTGTTTGGAGTCACTGAAGCGACTGTCAGTTTCTGCACTACATAATTACTGGTATTTGCACACTATAGCTAGTTAATATTCTGTCCAAAGGGAGGAAAAGATGCTGAATGCACTCTGTTCTCAGGTGTGAGCATTAGAGACAATCATTCTACAAGGATACGCAATAAGAGATGGAAATGATGGAGAGTAGCATAGAGATATTCTGGGAAATTTTCTTCCAGCTGAATTACTTTAGGACAAGCTTAATGGAATTTACTTTCCAACCATTAGGCTAAGTGAAAAATCGGTAATACACCAAAGTGCTGTAGAAGCCTAAGGTTAATTTGAAAATCAATATAGATTACCAGAAAGACCAGTGTTAGCATGACGGTGGCACCTCTTTGTTACAAAGCTAAAGCTTGGTAACTAACGCTGAATAAACTGGCAAGATTTGATCACATGGGTTTACTTTATGGTACAATTGTGCTCTATGTGCCAACCCAAGGGCAGGCACAGTTGAGTAGCCTTTCCAAAGTATTCATCAAATGAAAAGCAAATGGTGTCAGTGAAACAGGGTCAGCTTGGTTTGGACATTTGTTAACGCCTTTAGATGCTTTTGACAACTTCTTATATAACTTTGAGCACACGATCCTTTAATTGCAGGTTTGAAGCAGAAGTGTTACATGGATTGAGCTAAGCAGCAAAGAAGTTAGAAGGATGCAAAAACATGTATACAACTGTAGAGATCCAAGCGTCGGTGTCATGTCACTTCAGATGATGGTCTTCTCAGAGCTTCCAGGTTTGTAGTTGCATTTCAGTCCAGACGACATGAAAGACTTGAACAAGGTGAGAGAACAAAGACTCACCATCACCAGGAAGGCTGAAACCTGGTTGCAAACAGTAGCAATCAAAAATATACCAAGTCATACAAGCAAGACTGCTGTGACTGACCAAGGCATGGTTCTAGGAAGACAGTCAGGCTTCCACTGGACATGAAACATGTGGGAACCACATGAATGGACAAGACAAACTTCACCAACAATAAATTAACCTGCTTTCTTTGGACCTCTCCGTAGGGCCATCAGCCTTCATCTCTTTTCAGGATGGGACAGCATTGGTGCTTTTGCATACAAGAGAAAGCACGGGGTGCCAAAATTTCTTCAAAGGGAGCACAGCTACCTAACAAATGTTTCCTGAGCTCAGATGGCCCTGGCAGCTCTTACCAGCTCCTCCAGTAACTGTAGGTAGGAACTTGCATGCTATTCACTATGTTTTAAAAATGTCACAACTAATTTCTGCTAATGCCATCCATTATTGGTTCCTCTGTATGAAAAAGTGTCAGCGACTCAAACCAGCTACTGCCACACAAGAAGAATCCATTCCAGCATGTAAACTATCAAGCAAGAATTGGAGATGATCCCTGTGCTACGAAGCTGCCGCATTGGACCTAACTAGTTACTACCAGACAAAAGCAATTTGGCTGTTCACAAGATGGTTGGATTACCAACACTCATAGTTGTGCTGGAGCTTATGAAATATAAAAGTGCCCGTTTCTGCCAAATCCATGAATATACACACATTAATAACAGACTCATGAGCAAGGACATTTGCAAACTGAAATTATGTACTAAAATACTGATCAATCTACCATAAAGGCCTTTTCAATTACAAATTTCAAGGCAGAAGGATTAAGTTATTGTTTCTACTAAACACCTATCATCTTAAAAGTACCTGACAATATACATAGCCTTAAGTCATCAAGGAAAAAAATAATATTATTTACCTATGGGCCTTTGAAACAATGACTACAAATACTGGAAAGCATGTGCCTGATTTTAAAATGCAAAGTACACATTATAAATGGGAGGGTACTGTCCCTGGGAACACAGCCATTCCTCTCAGAAAAAGTATTCATTTCTAAATAAAATCTACACACACAGATGCTGTAGAGCTTAGAATTAGAATTTATTGCTTGCATATCTGGCTCGGATGGGCACAGTTTTTGGCTTAAGTGAACCTTTTTCCCCCCTCTCCATCTTTGCAAAACAAGCCAGTACAACCCAAGGTCCTGGTTGCCTTCAGAATTTAAATTATAGTGAGGATTTTTTGTCTCTATTGGTTGCAGATGCGGCAGCCTCATACTGCTAATTATCTCATGCTAGAGAACTCGGTAAGGCAGGCCACGCTTAAATGTTCTTAAAGTTGGTGAGCTTCATCTACATAAGAGAAAATAAGCTGTTTCACATTGTGATTGATTACGATGCCTAATTTTAGTATATTTGTATGTCCAGTGCAAGTTTTATTTCCAGATTAGCCGTCTAGTTTCCTACAGAACCTATAATAAAAACTAGACTATCAGCAGCTTTTTTTTTTTTCTTTTTTCTAAGCTAAAGGACATCTGAACTAGGTAGCAGGCAATGCCTAAATGTTTACACCAGGTATGTTTTCTACTCCAGCCACTCATTTGGAATTGCACAGAAGGACTGATTCTCCAATAAAATTTCAAAATCCTGTCCTACAGTTGGAAGCTTAAAATAATTCTTTCACAAATAAGGGCAAAATATTTCTTTCAAAATATATCTAGGGACAGTAGAAGAAGCAGAAGCAGAGCAGGGACTGGAAGCCAGGTTTCTTCCATCCCAAATGAATGTGTGACTACCAGAGTCATCTTTAAATGCAGATGGAGATTAGATTTTCTGCACACTGTTAGAGCTCGAATAGGAGGGACCGAAGAAGTGCCACTACAGAATACCCTCTGCACTTCCCAATTCTTTGTGATTGCAAACACTGGTTTACCAAGTTTAAGATTTTCAATACTAGCTTGAACAATTTGCTTTCTGTCAGGTGCCTGGTAAGGTAGACAGCTCTTCTTTACAGTTAACAATTTAGAAACCTTCAGACAGAGCGGGATTTTTAACCTGATCTTCTGCAGCTCAGGCAGATGTTCTGTGTCAAAGACATTCCGTGTACCTATACGGGTGTTTAAGATGTAACAAAAAAGCCACCCACCTGCTCCTCTCAGCCACGATTCATAGGGTGGAGATGGCTTACCTTATACTGCAGCATCTAACTCCCCAGCTGAAACAAGTGAGAAACATGGCACATGTCTTCTCACTCAATTTGGGCATAAACCCAAAGCTGAACGCTTCCTTGCTATCAAGACATTAGCGGATGTGTGCACACGTAGTAACATAAACTGAGGTAAAAGAGTTTAGGTGCCTAAGCAGAAATATGCTTACCCCAAACCAGCCAAGCACGAGTTCCTGCCTGTTAGTGTTGCCCAGATGTTAGGTAGATACTCAAATGCTTGAATCTCTGATGCAAAACTGGCACCTGCATCTTTCTTTCAAGATGGGATGTGACTAGTTTTGGAAATTCTGCTTGGCATTTCTCATTATGCAGAACCCTGTCAAAGTTATTATGCAGTTCTAAGATGTAGAGATCATAATGAGGTCTTTCATCTTGGCACTGGCTTTAAGATTGCTTGTCACCGGCTGAAAGCCATTAAGAAAATACCAGGAAACACTCTCCAGCAGTAACTAATAAAATCTAAATCAAATCACGGATCTACTCTGCTGTGGGTACCCAAGGAATATAAAATAATAATAAAAAAGGAACAAGGTCTGATTCATATTAAATCAAAATTTAGAAATGAATTTTAAATCAGGTGTCAAAAGCCTCACCAGTACAATTTTCATTAGCTGCCTTTTGAACACTGTCATATTTTAAGGTAAGGCTTAGGCAGAGTTTTAGAAAAATATCAACACTTAAAATCTGAAAGGAATGGAAGAAGGGATTTCTCCTCCTCCATTCACATCCACCTTTGTTTAATTCTCTGAAACTCAGATCCAAACTACTTGCTTCCTTCAAGAAGACTCTCACCCCTTTGTCTACTGGTCCTCACAAAGGATTCTGCTTACTTGTTCCTGAAAAATCATAGGGGAAAATTAGTCTATTTTTGGTAGTGCTGAATTTTAGAAGAGCAGGAACTTATCCTATCTTCAACACCCTTCCCTCTCACGGGGTCATGCAGAATCCAGCCTAGGAAAGGCTGATGAAGCAAACAATGGAGCAACAAATCCATGTAATGCCTTACATAAAATGATCAACTGAACTTCAGCTATCAAGAGCACTCCTTGCACTCCTATGGAGCATGCATCAGAAGATGTTATTTGTGCGGTTCATTGTACAAAAACTGGCCATCTGGAGAGGCACAAATCTCTTCAAGACCCACCTTTGGGATTCCAGCTTCCCACTGTATAAATGGAGTCTATTTTCTTCTTAGTCTTTGCAGTGTTTTTACTTCAATTCTTGACATTATCTTCACATGAAGAGGAATTAAAGGCCTACTTTCAATCATAGAAAAGCCCATTAGAAGCACCCTCAGAAGGTCATCTGGCCGAATCTTTAGTGGGAAAGGGAGCCTCTATGAAATTATCTAGCACCCTGTGCAGTCACATCTTGAACACCTCCAGCGACAGGGACTCTACCACATCCCTGGGAGGTTGTGCCAGTCCATGATTATTCTTACTGGAAAAAAATTATTTCTTTCTTATGTTGAGATGAAAGCACTAAACACGTAAGTTTATGTTCTCCTTCCAAATCATTATGAAACTATTAAAACCAGCTTTGAAACCAATCTAGACCTTCCCCATACACCAGAGATAAATACTCACGAGGCCACTCCTCTCAGCGTCTCATTTACTTTCTTGTTAGAATTACCAGTGAGAGCTCTTTCATAATCTGCTCACAGCCCACTGTCCCCATATTTGGAACATTTTCTCTAATACTGAACCTCAATATTCTGGGCTGAATGTAAATCAGTATCATCGTGGTTTACCCTTCCAATGGCTTTCACAAAACCCCAGGTTGCCCACAACACAAAAGTCTTTTAGGCCCAGAGAAATTTAACCTTGTTCTCTCTTACTCCTATAGCTTTATCTTTTTCACAGAAAACGGCGGTTTCTCCCAAATGGTGAACTCCACATCCCTAGGGTTTAGGTTTTGCAGTACACAAATTGTCTAAGTTAAAAAAAAAAAGTGCTTAACTTACAGCTTGTTTGATAAGAAGACATTGGACTGATGTTCCCAGGTGATTTCCACTTTTTCTATGGCATAACACAAGATTTTCAGTTCTTCTATAATATGTTAAAAATATGACATCATCTTCCCTCTCCTCCACATTTAGATGGGGAAAGGGAACATGACTGTGGCCAAAGGTAAGAACAACTCATGTGCCACAAGCATCACAGCTCTGAAACTATGCAGCAACTTACGTGTACCAGCCAACAGCAGCAGAGAGAATATGGGACTTAACACCTTTCAACTGATATATAAATTATATTTACTGTTGCTGTCCATCATACAATACTGTCATTAAAACAGAAGTACAGGAAAACCCCAAACCACTAAAATTCCCTAGGCATTACACGAATCCTGAGCTTTCTGGTGCCATGGCAGATGAAGCCTATCTAAACCAGGTTCCAGTGGTCGGTCCTACCTCCCTTGCCAACCCCAGCTTCATTCTATCTCTGTGTTGTACTCACCATTTATGTCTGTGAAACCACACACTGAGTAATTCAGAAATCTAATGCAAACTACACCAAAGCCAGCGGGAAAAAAAACCAAACTCAAAACCCCCCAGTCTGTAACCAAATCAGCCCCCTGAACTGTTTTACCACATCATCGCTGGTGCAAGGAAGGAGGCAGGGACGGCAAAGGAGAGGCTGAGATCATGCAGCTGCCCAGATACAATCTGATGTAATTTGTCATGGAAAGGTATCTGCTACCAGTTGCAAACTCAAGTGTACAAATAAAAGCACAAAAAGCTGCTAGAGGTCCGCTTCCTACTCATTTCTCTGTCTCCCTGCAATAATATAACTTCTTAGTTTCTCTGGTTTGGTTGTGTCAAGTTAAGAGAGAGTGTAAATCCTGGGCAAATGTGCCCAGACTGCTCAGTGAGGAACGGCTGCACCTGTGATATAGTGATTAGATCCTGCCCTAGCACAACGACTTTATCATATTTTCCGGTTTCATTACTAACATTCATTAGCTATTCGTTGAGCTAGCTGATTTATTTCGTAAAAAAATCACATTATGACACAGACAGACTCCTCTTTTCATATCTACTTCAGCCAGCATTGACAAAACAAAAAGCCTTCCTCGCAAATAAATGAAAAATGATTCATGAAAAGGCAGTATTGGGGGAAAAAAGCGAGTAGAAAAGGCACAAAGCAATGCCATTTGAAGAAAGGGAAATCCATTGGCATGACAGCATTAACACTGTCAGCTAAAATAAAATCATAATTAGTAAGGGATTTAGATTCTGTACACGTAAGAAATGATACAACAATCTGCTAATTGGAGACAATGCTATTCAAACGTTACTGAGGAACAAAGGCTGGTACATAATTATGTGCAAGGAGTGGGAGGGTTCTAAGAAGTGTTTCAATCTAGTAGACTGAACCACAGCTGAGAAAAGGCTAAAACAATAGCCTTGAAAACAAGCATTAATAAGCTACTGTCACAGCACAGTGAGGATAAAGAAGAACATGTTTGTTGACACAGTGAGCCACATTTTGCCTACAGGCAGACCTTTCACAAGAGAGTCATATACATATATGCATAGTTTTTGTATACACGTGTGATAGCAAAATACAGCTGTACCATTAACTACAGAGAAGCAAGACTTCACAGCCTAGGACCATGTATTATAAAAGGTCCTACAAAAATAAAATCACTGTTTACAGCCTGTTTAGTAATAATTTTGACAATGTGCTGGGACAACTTACATGTAGTTGATACTCCTATACATTTTTTAATTACAACTACAGAAAACAAATGGTCAGACCTGGTTTCTGGTACCTGTGCTGCCATTAATAATTGCTAGTTTCCCCTTGGAAACAGAAGCAGCAAGCGACCTCATCTAACAGCGATGTTGTAAAAAGTAATTAATTAATACTGTATTTGTGGAGCACTCACAAACCACAGTGAGAAGCGGCAGGGAAAAGCCTATGAAGAAATTAATCATTCTGCATTCAGTGCAGGATCTGGCAGATGTGCAATAAAGAAAGCCTGGAGACATACATTAAATATGAAGACAAAAAAAGGGTTCTAGCCACTACCAGCAGAAATAATATCTCCTGAATGAGCATCATCCGCCTTAGGCATTAAATGTTTGATGTATTCTCATTCAATTCAAGGGGAAAAGTTCTGATTAATGTGGTAAGATTATAGCAAGTACCAGCCAGGTATTCTATGCAAAATATAGAAGCTGATAATGTAATTAAAGTCTATAATAAATATACATTCTGGGACTGGTATTTCCTCATTTCTGCATGCTTCATCTTGCAACTAAATAACACTCCCACAGTGCAGCAATTATTAGCAAATGTACATTATCTCAGCACTTGGAGGCTCCTGCCACCACAGCTGTAGATGTGCCATGTGTTAGCGCAGTAAATCAGCCCATGTTTCCGCTGCAGCTGCTAAACTGCTTCTGTAACCAAGCTACCCTGTTTTACAGCTAGCCCAAGTGAGTCAGGGTAGCAAAGACATGACAAAAAAAGGCCTAGCAGTGGTGAAAGCCTGCAGGTTCACAGCTAGCGCAGGTATCTGTACAAGCAACGCAGTTGTAAATCACTGATTTTATTTTACTGTACATCAGTTCAGTCCTGCTCTCCTGTCCACATAAGTTATGCTTTATCTTACCCCATCGGCTCAAATCTGAAGTCATTTCAACTTTCTCCTCTGTTAATCAGCAGGGACGGCTGCTGGAGAGGAAGGATGTGTAAGGAGTTCTCTAGGATGCACCCCTGGGTTGGAAAAGGTCTATCAAAGCTGCTTTCTACAGTACTTCAGAAATGGGGAGAAGAGGCAAGGGGGATCCATGCATGCCTGTCTAGAAAAATGGAAGATGTGCTAGAATAATCTGGCTGGCAGAAATAGTCTCAACATCTGTGCTGAGATGCAGCAGTGCTGTATTCCTAGTACCAAACCAACCCACTGCATGAGACAATATGGATGACCAAGTATAGTTCTTCAAGCAACCGCATATAAATCCATACCACCGTGTCCAGAACAAGACTTTTACCTGGGCTACTGAAGTCAGAAAGGGCACGCTGCCTGAAGGTGCAGCATGCGGTAGGTGACCATGGGCTGAGGAACGGCAGCATCCCTACGGGTTCCTGCGCAGCGTATCAACGGGTCCATCCTGGGGCTGACCCCCAAGTTATCCCTCATCCAGGCCCCAGGAGCCAGCCCCCACAGCACAGGGGCACAGCTCCAGGGTTCTGATCACCCAGTCTGCTCAAAAGAAAGGCAAGGTTCTTCCACCTTCTCCATGCAATAGCAGCTGTCTCTCATGGACAGCCTACCACCCAAGGTTGCATACAACCTGCCTCAGAAAGATGAGGCTAGCCTAAGCTTACCTAGCAAGGTGAAGGCAGGCTCAGGAATGCATGAAACTCCTAGAGACCCACAGGCTATGTACGTGCCTTCTCTCCATGCTACTGCCCATGGCCTAGGCTCCAAGCATATTCACTGTTTAGGAGCAGTCAGCTCGGTTTACTAGCTGGTGAACCACCGAGTAGTGCTTGGACTCTCTGCCTGATTCAGACACCACAAGTAGGAGTCTGGGTCTGTTCAGCCAAATGCATTCTGGTTCTCCATCCTGAGAAGCTTCAAAGGTAGCTGAGGTATCGATGTACTCACTGCCTTCTTTCCCGCAAGAGGGACATTTCTATTAAAAAAGGTGCATGGCATACTTTCTAAGGCAAATCTGAGCAGTTGCAGGGGAAAAAAAATACATTAGTTATCTTCATGAATATGCGTGTCCAAATGATGATGCACAGTTCCCTTTCAAGGGTCAACCTAACTGATTTCTGAGGATGCAGGTGGCCAATGCCTCATGAGCAAAGAGATAAATAATTTTAGTAGACAGATCTTCCAGGATAGCATAGCAAAGCTGAATATGTTTGTCCTCAGCTAAGATAATGGTAGTACATAACAGTGTTTTTGCTTTCTCCAGCAGACATGAAAAAGGCTTATATAGATACATCTTCCATTTACTGTATTTATTAGTATTATTGAACTAATAGAAATTGGGGTAGATTTTTTTTTTTTAAGCCAGCTCACCAGTTAGCTTCTATTTGACACCAGCAGGACATAGCATGAATCTGTTGTTCACACAAGATCTGCTCATTTCAAAATGAAATCCAGATAACTAAATCTGACTGAATGTTAAAACTAACCTATCTCTTTGCAGGAATGCAGAACCAACTGAAGATATGCCTAGCTTTCCCAAAGATAAAAACCAAACGACAAACCTAAGTGCAGGTGAAAGTCTTGCAACAGAGCTGGCAATCACCATGCCGTAATCGAGACATTCTAACAAAAATATCAGAATTTGTAGAATTAACCAAATGAAAACATGAAATAAGAAAAACCCCACAGCTCAGAGTGATAAAATCAAGAAGTTATAATACTGATAGTTGAAAAAGGCTAGCAGTACACAACGTTATCTACAATTACAGGGTTCAAAGACGATGACAGCAAAACTCACAATTACTACATACAAGCAACTTTCTCCAATCCTTTGTAGCGCAGAGCACTCAAATATATTCATTACTTCATTTGAACACTCTAAAATTTCCTGTCTTAAAAGTCTGAACAAGGCATAAGGTTAACTAAAGCTAGTAAAACTGTAAAGGCCAATGTTCTGTTTCCTTGTTCAAAAAGCTCCGAGGTCAGATTGATTCCCACATACACTGAAGAGTTCATGACAAACATGGCTCCCTTTTCCAGCTAAAGTTTTTGCTGACCTTTTCTTGAAAAATGATAGGTTTTCATACTGGGTATTCTCAATAAACGATAGCTAAAATATAAAAATAAAAAATTGCCAGGTACATCAATATTAATGTACAGGTCCTGCCTCTCCCGTCTTCTGACTCATGGGAGTTTGGGACATTAGAATCACAGGGAAAAGAAATCACTTTTTCAAAGGCAGTTTCACTGACGTTGATATTAAAATACCTATTTCTTTTTCAACACCTGAGAACAAGGTAATTCCTCACTTCACAGGTGTCTGACAAAGCTGATGCACTCTTGCTGGTTATCAAAGGATTTGTACCGCTTTTGGTTACATACCAGAAACAGCCAAAGCCCTGGAACAGGCAGTGTTGTGAAACGACAAGTGTCTGTAGTTAGCACATTTAAATATAATTAACAGATGACCTCTTTAAGGGACTAGTTCTTCCATCAGTAATGTTCTTTTACTTGCCTGGTGAGGAGATGACAAGGAATTTAAACAAACAAAGACTGACTATTGTTGGAAAAGAGTTGTTTTGTTTTTTTTCCATACCACAGACAGGCATGCTGTGTTAGGGTGCTGCTACACAAAGTGACTGCTTTCCTTCATTCATTTTTTAGAACTCCCTTTGCGCTCCATATAGTAATTTGTGTCAAAAGTGATCACCATCAAAACACATAGGTTCTTTTTGCCCTGTAAAAAACGTATCCTACCCTTAGAATCATAATTTATCAGATTTTATAGATAATTAACATATTATTATTCAGGAGAATTGTGTATAGGATGGCTAATACTCCCAAGAGAGTCTAATTTCTTCCAGCATTTCTTAAACTCTCTTTGCTATTTGTTGACGGTTTCATATAAAGCAAATTCATTGATGTAGTGTCAGTTTGTAATCCCTCTTTGAACAGAGATTTTAAGCCACAAAACAATGATTAGGAAAGCAGGGACCTAAGAAATACAGGTAGCAGAGAAAACCTTGTCAGCTGGCTAAATCTGACTGATGGTCTATTTTGTAGTGCCTCAGAATCATCAGCAACATAGACAAGTTTTTTTTATTAATTTATCTTGCTACTGCTCAAAGAGGAAACTATCTTGTCCCACAAGGTATTATAGCAGTTTCGCAGGTCATGCTGCCTTACTGTTCAAGTGGCTATAGTGAATGTAAACATTTACCTAATAGCCTTTTTAAGTGCTTGCAAACTGCAAACACCAACTCCAGTAACACAGTTTCAGATTTTTGATTGCTATGAACCAGAGAAAGCTGAAGGATTACAGGGTAACAGTGCTAAACCGATAATGGGCACCTCATACCCCAGCTGAGCCTGCATTTTAACTACAAGGAACATGACATCGCAGTCAATGGCATAACAACATAAAGACCTTGGTCTTACCCTTTGTTTTCAAGTCGTTTAATACCTTGGATTCCACGGGCAGTATATCGCTCACTAGTTTTATCTCAATATTTCGGGACGCCAGTTCAAGCAATTTTTCAAAAAGGCGCTGACCCTGGGAAGAACATTAAAGGACAGCAGAAGCTGTAAGACACAGAACTGCTCAAACGGCATATCAACAAAATAAAGACACATGTTAAATCAAAAACATATTGCACAACAGCTGAGTAAATACTTGCCTAGATATAGTTAAGTCTACCCTAAAGGGTAGCAACTCAAACAACATTTTTTTGGAGAAATACTGCTTTGAAGGCCAAACTTGCTTCCTCCTTTTCCCAGATTGTGCGATACTATTGCTAAGAGGTGACACACAGAGAATGAAGTGTCCAGATTTTTTATGCTGTATAAACATATTTAAAAATTAATTTTCTTCTAAATAATTGCATTCTGTTAAATCAGAATAAAAAGGGCAAGGAAAAGAGTTTATTACAGTTCTTCTGTATTGAATTATTTTTATGTAAGTGGTTCTAACCATAGTATAACATATTTTCAAGGGGTTGTGTGCTCATCTTTAGATGAGCTATACCAGGAAAGAAAAAAATGATCAACATGTATTTCATATGCTTCTACTTACACTGTTATAACTTCACTATTTATACCTTATTTCTAACAAAGAACAAAAAAAGGAATTGTCAGACTAAGCTAGATGCATGTTAAAACAGAAATCAAGACATTTGTTTCACATGAAAAACAACACTTCAAATCACCATGTTTCTATATCCAAGAAATAAAGAAAAAGTAGATCTCCTGATCGCGTAAGTTTTAGATTCAATAACTTCATGAAAAATGCTTAGAAGCATCTAACTACACAATGTCCAGCATAAAATATCCAGTGTATCGCCACTGTGCTGTGTTACTACAACCGCAGTTAGAGGTTATTTCCTCGCTGCCATCCTGGCTTACTCCAGCAGACACCACAGCTAGCAGCTGAACACACAAAAACTTTGGGTTTTAGACAGCTGACAAAGTGCCTGCCCTACCCACCCAGTTCACTCTTGGTTTAATACAAAGCTGGCCCCAAGGCACAGCTACAACCAAAAAGCACCAGCCATACTAACTAAAAACAGGTAGAAGCTCAAGCTTCCCACAGAACCACATCGGATAGTTTTCTGTACAGACTTACTCTAAAAATCTTAGAAAGATCTTTCTGTTCAACAAAAAACAGAGAAAGCAAAAGCATTTTGGGATGATGCAATCTGACATAGCGTGGACTAAAAAACCCTGAGGCAGCAGCCCTCCTCCCACACGTAACCCTGAAGCAGCAGCCGGTGGAAAGCCACCCTCTGCTGTCACTGCCTGCACAGGCTGACACTTCCCAGCCTTGCTGGGCCGTCAGCATTAAGCAGTCACAGAAAGTAGCCTGTCTACAGTACAGACCTGGTTTTTAACATCCACTTCTTTTGAATAGACGTGGCAAAATAAGAATACCCAGCCCCCTAAAAACTTGCTTTCTCAAAATTACAGAGCAGCCAGAGGCTGCAAAGGAAACACAGAACTACTTTTTTGTTGTTGTTGTTTAATATATTTATTTTTTAATTTTCACTTTATTTTATTTTTAATTTTAATATACTGTTTATATTTTACTTTTGTGATATCTGCCCTTCTTGCTGGCTCAAATCCACTGCACAGCTCCCCGCTCGCCCCAGGGTTCCTAGTCAAGCTAGTGCCATAACAGAAGCATCAGACAACAGCTAACTGAGCAGGAGAACAAAAATACGCTTTGCCTGAAGCTCCAAATGTTTCTGGAGGTGACAAAGCGGTTCCATATGTCAGAAATAACACCTATGATTTAACTCACACCCCCAAAAGCCCTTACTGAGTTGCTGTGCAAGTCAACGAGTGGTTTTCCCTCACATTCCTCACAATGCTAAAAGGAGCCTTAATTCTTACATCAGTGATTGTGTTGGGATTTTTTTAAGAGGGGCAGATGTTACCAGAGGTAAGAATTCATGAGATAACAGTGTGGAGGGGATAGATGCTGCAGATGGAGTTACGCAGCAGCTCCATCGTGATCCTAGGGAGCAGGCAGGCACTAACCGATATTCCCAGGTGCCATGCTCCCCCCCAGGAGGGTCTCTCCTGCCCCTGCTGCTGACTGACAGTGCTAAACTCTAACCGAATCCGGGAAAAGCAATCACTGTGCTGTTGCCTGCCCAGTTCCCAGCCCATGCCTTGCCCCGTCCCCCAGCTCTCCCAGGGGGACAGGCTCCCGATGTGCCAGAGCTCAGGCAGCCTTTGGACCCGCTTCTTCTGGGTCCACCGACTGGAGACATCAGCAGTTTTGATTTTCATTAGTTATATTTTTGCAAGAAGTAAGCAGGGAAAATCAAGGACTAAAAGGCTTGCATGACATAAATTAATGAAATATTTATATACACATGGAAACAGCTACTCAGTTTCCATGTGTTGATTTAATTTACTAGGTAGAAAGACAGACACACACTGGTTTTGCTGGTTATCTGTAAAAACTAATTTTGACTGGAAGCATAGTAGAAAGCTCTAGCATAGAAAAATAAACATGGAAAAAGCATTCATAAATTTGATGGAAAGTGATTTGCATTATCAGTAAGAATTAATGCATTAACTGTTCTGCTAAAGAAATACTTAGAAAGTTAATGTCTGAAGCTGTTAAAGTTAATTGTTTCAGGGGATGGTTCTTTATGTTTGTTTTTTCCCCATAGAAATTGTTTATGGACATTATTGCCACTTCTACCTTCCCCAGATTTTATTTGCATATGATTTACAAAAGCTTTGATAAACAAGGCTGGAATTTCTGTATTCATTTTAGCTTGGACAAAAAAGAACATGGCAGATTTCCTGAGTTTTACCTGATCTTAGTCTGCCCTGATGTGCCCAACACAGCATCCTTGATGGACCACCTGGCTGTCTCCCACAGGCCATGCTGCCAGCTGAACGGCCCATCCTACGGGTGAATAGATCACTTGCAGTGCAGCCCTGCATCCCAATGAAGACATCTCCTCTGAAAATACATCTAATCAGGGACACCACAAGCTATGCATTTATAATATCCTTTTTTATCCAATTATGTTTATAAACGGTAAAACCTCAAATTGAGAAAACACTTAAAGCATCTCTAAGTAGTGATGGTTAAGACTAGGAGTGCACTCACCACAAGTATGCGTGTTCATACAGGTATACCAAAACCCACTACCCGGTGCCCGAATTGGAAAGAATTCCTTCCCTCTAATCTCTCGTGTCATCGTCTTTCAGCAGGCATTCGTACGCTTACCAAGGCTTAAGCTAGATACTCTAAAAAACTATGAAAAATCCACAACTTGCTTTTAAAAATCTGTATGCACTATAGTAAAGTAGGGTAGTAGAAATTCTTCCTTCATTGTTGAAGAACCTGGCCTTCTTCCCTATTAGTATTAATTTTAATATTAAAATTTCAGTTTCTATACTTTCTGACATGTTTACTTGCAATTTTATACTGTTCTGTTCTACGAAAAGGAAAAAACAGACAGGACAGAAGGTCTGAAGAGTTTTGCCACTGCTGTCATCACATCTGAAATGCTTCTGCTGAATACAAACCCTCCTGCTGTCATTCAGACCACAATCCCTTTGTGAGACACCACCAGGCTGCTGCGCAGCTACGTGACAGCCATAGGAATAACTCCCAGACACCCAGCTTGTGAGGCCTGAGAAACAGCACAGCCAAGTGCTGTGAAACCGCAGCCTGCTGCCTTATACCAGGCCTGCATTTCATCAACCGATACCACCAGCAACCTGCCTCGCCTGATAAAACAGCGTCTTGCATTTTTCACTGGGCTGTTTCGAAAAACCTACTGAAATAAGACAACGTAGGATGTAAAAAAGTATTTATCACATCAACAAATGACATTCCGATGGTAGTTTTAAACTGCCAGATACCTGAAACATCAATCCCAACTGTACCTGCCGTAGCCACCTGGTGATTTTTTGGTTTTTTTTTTAAAAAAGAAAGTTATCATTAACAAAAGGCCCTGAAATAGCTTCCAAAGCAATTTCTTAGAAGTCACTAAGTAGGCTGATTCTAGCCTGGCTGATTTCCCTTGCCTGCTGTTGTCTTTATCAGCATGCATTTCTCATTAAAAATTAAATAGGGCAGATACGAACATAAAAATGCTGTATTTATTAAAGTACTCTAAAACTGAATTATTGTGCTCTTCAGTAACTTAGATTCCTACAGTTTAGACAATGCTTAGCTTTTTCTTTCCACAGAAATAAAAGTAGTTACTTCTAGAATTTTCTTCTGGATTTATCCTGTATAGTTCTACTAATATTTTTTTTAATTTGTATTATGATCAAGCCTCTGGGTGCATCTATAAAACATCACTAAAAATCATAGCACAGTGGCAGAAATCAATAGAGCAAATAAATCAAGAAATCCTAACTTTGACTTCTGATGTTTACCACAGAGCAGAGAAGCTCAAATGCTCTCCTCAAATTCCTCTAGCAAAACAGATAATGAAAAGGCAGACAATGTGGTTTCCTTTTAAAAACTCCCTTTTTTTTTAATTTCTTTTATATGCCTTAGTCTGTACTAGCTGCACCTAGGAGACGTCATCACCTGGAAAGGAGAAATGCTTGTGTACAGGTGAGCTTACACAAAAGAAAACACACTGCAATCTCTACACCTGATGGTAGCTGATTTCTGCTGGGAGCTGTTAGGCTTGGAGATGTGCTTTTCTTTGTAATTATTGGTGTTGTTTAATTACTGTCAAGGATGGGTACTTAAGCTCTGGCACTAACATTTGTTCTACCAAAGGAATCACTTAAGATCTTTGGGCAATGCATGTCTGAGTGACACATGAGTTGTCAGGTTCGTTAGGAAGCTGGACAGCCGGCTTGCAGGTCACCATCAGATGGAGTGGGAGACTTCTCCCATCAAGCCATTTGGGAGCTGCACAATAAGCAGGTAAACTGAGATAAAGTCAGAACCATCTTCTTTTTTTATGTGATCATTGTAACAATCAGATGCAGATCTACCCTTCAATCACCTTATTG
This sequence comes from Falco rusticolus, assembly GCF_015220075.1. Classification (NCBI taxonomy): domain Eukaryota; kingdom Metazoa; phylum Chordata; class Aves; order Falconiformes; family Falconidae; genus Falco; species Falco rusticolus. Next base: position 5,898,802 of record NC_051192.1, on the reverse strand, counting down.
TCATCCAAATAGCCATCCAGGGAGAACTGTGCCATGATTATGGCAATATCAATAAACCATAATGTCATGACATCTTATTTGTGAAACATGAAATGAAATTCATGAGGAAGGACTTGCTGGAACTATAAAAGGTCACTCTAAATGAAAGTTTCTAAACATGAGATGAGCCAGAGGAAATGAATTATGAAAACCACGGAACTGGCACGATCTTATGTTCATCTCTCTCTTCACTGGAAATGAATCACAAGCTATCCTCAAAAATTGTGTTTCCATTGTCCTCTGATATCTCTAAACATCAGACTGCCACAGGAGTCGTCACATGTTCACATTCAGAAAAAACCGCAAAGCCTCTATATGACAACCACCCTGCTATCTTGGAAATGCATGCATGAAGATGACAACCCAGTGTCGCCAAAACACAGTTTTATTCTGAATGAGAAAAGCTGGAGGAAGCCTACTCAGTATTTTGCCAAATGCATATTTGTTTACGTGATGGCTTAAGCTGTAGAAGCACATCAGATGCACTGCAGCACCACGAGCGTTTGGAGACTCCCAGTTTAGCAGGAGTGATGAACTCAGATGGCTGAGCACAGCAGTTGTGACCTGGAGAGCTCAGGCAGCAACGACTGCTTATTTAGATTTATAACAACAAACCGCTGACAGGCAGCTGTCAAGGACACTAGGTACCATACTCGCAAACAAAAATGAAGAAAAATAAAGCAGAAAGTTCTGCAATTTTTTATATATATATATATACACACACACACACACACATATGTATATGTGTACATAAAATTGCTGAATTTCCTGCTGTATTTTTCTTCAATATGTATATTGGACATACATGTGGGTATATATGTGCATGCATGTGTGCCTAAAAGTACACAAACACATATACAGAGAATGCAGCTAATCCTTGTAACTAATTAAGAGCAAGCAATCTAGCCTACTCAGCTTTTCTCCTTCAAAAATCCATGTCTGCTGAAGTGTTCCTGTAGAGAGCCTTGCTTTGCAATATGCCTCGCATGTTCATAAAATGGAAATTGCTAGTTATACGGCAGGACACAGGTCCGTATGGAAAATGGATATGTCCTTAGTTTCTCATAAAACAAGAATTGTTCAAGGAATGACTAGGACTTACTAAGCACCGTGCTACCTGGAAGTTTTGCAACTCATCCCCTTCCATTTCGTAACGCTTCTGCTATTTTGGGGCAAATTTCCCTGAACTCAAATTGTAGACTTGAGGACATTCAACTTCTACTTTAGAAAATCACCAGATTACAAGGATTGAAGCTCCTCTGAAATTTGACTTTCATTTTACAGGTGGAGAAAGCAGATGTAACGATTCAAGTTTTTCCCTTTCCCTTTCACATGCTGAGCTTTGTATACGTTCTCTGGGACAGCGATTTGCTAAGAATCGCTGCCTCTTGGCAATTTCTTTAGCAATGAGACTGGCCAATAACAGTATCGTGGTTTAGCATGAATAGACAAGCCTGACAGAAAGATCTATCAGCTGTTCAAGCCCACACTGCAGTGCAAATGAGGAAATGACTGGAATATTAATTGCCTTTAAATAGAAGTAATTACTCACTTTTGTAAGACTACTAGCAGGCAGAAACAGATAACTAGAATAGAATATTATGAAAAACGTTTCATTTTTCTGGCTTTAACAGTCCATTTGAGGATGAAAGAGCAAATCCACTTACATGTCTCTTCTTCCTTTTCCTTCTCTGACATTTGGCAATACCTGAGTTTTTACTTTGCATAAGAATGTGGAGCAATGAATGGATTTGACGCTTAACTACTCAAATCCCAACTTCCAGTTTGCTATTTTTGTCCTCTGTTTGGGCTTTGTTAGGCTCTGCTGGTTTTGAGGAAAATGACATGTTGATTTTTTTTTTTTTCCCCAGACAAAACACCTTTAAAAGATTCATGCACATGCCAATTCATGCACATCCTAAAAACATCTAAGGCACTATACCTTTGAATTCCTCTGCTTGAATGACAGTACATGGGTTTGAGGTTTCTTAGATGATAAATTTAAATAAAGCTTAGCTGCATAATTACATTGTGAAAAATCTCAATATTTTGATACTTAATAAATGCATTCACAAACTACATTCCAGTATTTGTAAGCGTGCTAAAAGGAAGGCTTTACACTGCATTTTCCATTTGGCTGCGCACCTCAGATTCTCCCTCTTTTAAACGGACATGCGGCAAATTTATTCTGAAAAGTTAATATATGCCATTCAACTAGGCTACAGCCTCTTTCAAAAGAAGAGAACCCAGTTCATACTTGAAGACACAGGCTATTTGCAGTACTACCTTTGTTGCTCGGAATACCCGTCTTTGCCTATCATTTACCAAAAGGCATTTTTTTTTACTGCACAGCATCAACAGAACTAGAGAGGAAAGTGAAATGTTCATGGAATAGTATAATAGATTCCTTACAGTTACCTGGCTGTCATTTCTAAACCCATTTCATGTTAGCTGAGTGGCTGCTTTCAGCAAAGAATCCGTTTGGTGCAAAAGAGGAGATACTGTCAGCCTATCGATTCTTTGATACCTTAGTTTCACAAGCGATACTAAGTGGAAACCTGCCTTTACCATATTTCTAAGATGACTGCTCTCAAGATGGAAGCGTTTGTTGGCACAGCATTATTGTAACGCATGTCTACCTCTTTTGCTATGATTTATGATTTTTCCTATTGCTCTTAATTGCAGAAGTCTTGAATATGGCTCCCTCCCAAGATTCATCTTGAAAAGGTATGATAAATCATCTGATACTACATCGTTCTTTGTAAGAGCGATTCTGTCCATCTATTTGGCTGCAGACTTAATCCACATGCTTGCTCTTTTACTTCATCAGTTGCACCAAACAGAAAATAGGTGTATAGAATTCTGGATCGCCCCAAATTATGGATGTGTTAATACAGGTACAATTTTGCAGGTTTCTTAAGATTACCCAATGAAATCCTTTCCTAAGATGGAAGTGATATGAATAGGTGTTCAATGTGTTATCTAGTCCAAGTGTTCCACCACTCCCAGAAAGCTACTGTGTTAGCAGGAAAATCCCCATAAGAAAATGGTTTTTTGGACTACCCAGAGAGGTCTGCTACAGGGAAGGGCTGTAGGTCTAAAAAATTCATCGTGAAACAAGAAGAACAGATTGTTAAAGTCCCACCCTTTTGTTAGGCTAGAACATACCTGGCATGCTGATGGATGACTGTGATTGAGGTCCCACTGGGAAGATACTATGTCAACAGACTTTTCAGCCATATTAAGCAAATTCATCCAGCCTTGGAAAAGAGACAAATGGGATGGTGCACTGTCTGAATAGTTGATCCCTTCAGGAATATTTTCCACAAGAGCAACCCTGAGAATAGATAAGGAAAAAATAACCACTTAACAAAAGCACTTTTCTTTATTCAAGAGTTCCAAATTGTAAAGAATGTCAGGTTTTGGAGCTGTGGTTCAACATCTGCTCCCAGAGGCTCTCAGCAGTGTGCCACCCCGCAACTCGCTCGGAGGTTGCTGACTGTCATGCTCTGCACTTCCCAAAACAATAAAATGTGGAAATGACCTCCTGTTAATGCAGCAAAGCCAATTAAGCTTTTGAAGCTCTGCAAAATTAGCTTAAACATGGAAAAGCTTGCTTTGTGTTACACAATAGGTGGGAAACAGTCCTTAAGGTGAGGATGGGAGGAATGAAATGATCTTTTCTTGCTTTGCCACTCTCATCTTGGCATTTAATTTCTTTTTCTCTCTAAGCAATGTGCCAAGACACACACTCCTTGGCATTCCCTTAGGCCTGCTTTTACAGCTGACGTTTTAATACATCACAGTCTCTAGATATGAATCCTCCCTTTCCAACTGCTCTAAGCTACCTGTTTTTTCTATTTTTGTTTACCTGTGTAAGGCTGTAACTGGGATCCAGTGGTTAAGAAAGAAGAACTGCGCCCTTTTAATTTCTTGTTCTTTTTGGAAGGCTCCTTGATCTTATTGTCCGTTTTATACAAAATGCATGCATTGCATACATTCACGAGAAGCTAAAACACCATTGCAGTAAGCTGACAGTTCAAAGCATGCCCCTCTGCTTCAGGGCAATGGCACGTTTCGTTCAGCATACTGCCTCATCGCTACGTTTCCTTAAATTGCAGCAGGTAAAGCTTCTCTCTACACTCCATAGAGAAATCTTAAAAATAAACGAAAGTCAAACGAGTTACCCAATTCTGTCTATGCAAACAGATGAAATTTTCAACTTATCCAAGTGGCACTTCTATAAGTGCCCCCAACATCTGCCACTTTTACTGTGAATTGTACAAACCAGATTTAGGAAAGCTGCAGTAGGGACTTGGAGAATATTGCTTTTCATCGTATCCAAGTACCTCAAGTATTCCCAGACTGCTTCTGTACTCATTAATAGCATTAATTATCAACTCCAGCAATACGAATATATTTTGTAAACTTTTTAAAAGTAAATCATTAATACAAACCTCTAGTGTAAATGGGAATTGTATACTTTTTGACTGTTGGAAAAACAGATTAGTGCAGTATCTTCTATTAACTCAGTTAATCCTACAGGGTCACATGGAAACTTTTACAGCTATTTCAGAATATGACATTCGTGAAATTAACCCATTAAAACCCTGAAGATTAGAACTCTAACAGTGTAAAGAAAACCCAGCAAGAATAGTGATAAAGTAAACCTGTGGTGACCATCACTTTTTTACTCTCCTAGCCTGGCAAAAAAATCCCCCCCGACACTAGAACAGGCACAGCTCCTCCTTTAAACTTTCAAGTATGTTCTCTTATTCCCTAAAATCTGTCAAGCAACATACATGTCACTAAGCTACAATTGCTGATAACATTCTCCACAACAAACTTTGAACACTATTGTATTGACTAATAATAAACTTAACTGCATTACAGTAACAGCTATAACACCAGTAAATTAACTTTAAAAAGTTAAAAACACAACTTGATTTCTAATCTCTTCAAAGTATATTGTATTCTAAAACATTCTACCTACCTTGTTTACAAACTTTTAAAAGTAAGTAGTGCCCTAAAAATTTGGTGCCCTTATAAGTCTATTAGCAATGCCACACTTTTAAAAAGAAACTACTAACACTCAAGGTTTTAGGCTTACTTCTGCTGCATCTAATCCTGTTACAGAACTTAATAAAACTTTTGTTAGATCCCTTGAAAGCCTGGTTAGTTCTTTTTCAGTAGTTAACATTACTAATCACATTTTAGCTCTTAACACCCCCCATGTTCCCGGAGGTGTTTTTGGAGAACTGTAGGATGGTCACATTCAAAGAGCAAGAAATCAAAGCACAGATGACAAAGTGATCTCTCCAAGGACATAAAAAAAACCCGACCCAACAATCCGGTGGCAAAGATAAGAAATGAATCTATGTCTTTCTGTCCTCTTACATCTCCTACACGATCACACATAGATACAGGACAGTTATTTTGAATATTCTCCAAATACATATTTCCTATTGAATGAATACTCAAAAAATAATCTATCAAATACGGTTCCGATTTAGCTAGAATTTAAAAGTGCATAGAACTCCCTTAACACGAAAATGACCAAAATTTCTCAACATTAGAATATTGCCCAACATGCACAGCGTTTTATGGTTGAACCTACGCAAATGAACACACAGGAGCCCACAAAACAGCTGATGGGACTGAATGTGTCACAGTCCCTTCCCGTGGCTTGTAGCGGTGCTTCCCACGTGCCATACTGACTTGCTGTCTCGCTGGAAAGCATCAGCTCAACTTCCATTCTTCCGATCTCAGTCTTTGGCAAGCTGAGAGCTGCCAAACAGGTAACCCTGTCACAGTCACAGAAGGGCTGAGATGAGCTGGAGACCACGTAGCTCAACCCACCTTGTTACAACAGGGTCAACGACATTGCCCAGTCAGGTTCTGACTATCTCAAGTATCTCCAAGTCCAAGAAGCTTACCGTACTATATTTGAGATTAGGGCCCTGAGCCAGATAAACACATCCATGCTTATTTCTGATGTGTTGACTTCACGCTGTTGAGCTCCAAAGTAGGGGGAAATGTAATATCTATATGTTATAAAGCCAGATTTCAGAAGTTGCTGGAAGCTATACCTCAAAGTGTAATGCAGGAAGAGCTGCAGATGTAGGCCATTGCTCTATATATACATTTGGGTGCAGATACCATCAAGATAGGCAAAATAAGTTGGGCTTTTCCTCCTGTTCCACAGATTAAAACCATTTACTTAGTCAAAGGAAGGAGCAAGGCAAATTTGCTGGGCAATTCTCTTCCCTCTTACAAGGGCCCTTCTCAGGGACAAGGTGCATCTTGGTAAGGAAGTTTGTCCTGACTGCTGGGCTGAACTTGCCCATCACCAGGAGATCAGCTTCCAGCTTTTCAACCTGCAATACCACTCAGCAGGCTCCAGCACCAGCACTGAACAAGGAATGTGGCTACACAGCTCCTGCCATTTTATAATTGGGGTTTGGTTGTGTAATAGAAGCCAAATGCTTTCCAGTTAGCGAACCTGTTATTCAGAACAGATATTATCTATTAATATATTTCCCAGTCTTTTGTTTAACCACATACTAAGTACTACATGTTCTTTAGCAGACAAAGACATTTCATCTAGCTAGGACACTATAAAATATTGTTTTCAGAGTACAGGCTTCCCTTTAATAATGAACTGATTCTGCCAAAAAACCGCAATCTATTCCCCTACCCACTCAAAAACTCAACATCAAGCTCTGAAGTTTAAAAAAGTCAACCTTCAAGTTTCTAAACTAAGTGATTTTGCCTTCATAATCTTCCCTGTTCCTTTGGCACAATAGCAAATTTCCAGTTTATCATCAAGAAGAGCTTTGTTAAAACCTCTGTGCAAAAGTTTAAGTTCGCAAGCCCCAATTCCATCAATAAAAGCTAAATTTAGCTCTCATTTTTGTTCCAATATGACCCACAAAGAGGTTTTTAAAATATGGTCTAACAAAAACTTCCAGGAGAGAAGTCATTCACAGACCTTGAGAGAGATCAGACATTGTGACATAATTTATTCTGCAAAAATGGCATAATAACAAAGCAAAACAGAACAAACGTAGCGTGGTGATTAAAACAGACTTTTCCTATGCTCAAAATCATTAGCAGATAACCTTACACTTGTTGGATGAGATGGCCTTCCCTTCCCTGATTTCATGGTGCTCCAAGTATTTAATCCGATTGATGCCAGCACAGGCTATACAGCTGAATATTCTCAAGGCTACCTCACACAGGCTGAGGAACCTGAAAGTAATGTTACGTGATTTCTGTGAAGTTATAGAGAGGGGCAGGGTCAGAGCTGAGATGCAAGCTCCTCTAAGCTAACAGAAATGTGCTAAGCAGCATAATGGCATTTAATACCTACCAAAGAACAGACCTTGACCTCAATAATAAGATGCTCCTGAGCTCCGCTACATGACTTGCATTTTGCAATTCCAAGTGAACTCTGTCCCAGGCTAAGGATTCTTCTTCATCTTTGACAGTTCTTTGGTCAGAAAGCAAGAAGTTTTGTTTCTGATCTTGCACCAATTTTTTTCCTCTGAAGGAAACAGAGATACTCTTAATTGAGCATCTGGAGTAGAGTAGAGAGAGGGCTATGTCAGTGAAAACAGGCAGAGGCTGTAAGTCCGCCCCTTGAATAAGCTTGGCGTTATTAGCAAAAAAATTATAGCTCTGTCTGTTGAAAAGTTCAGCTGTAACTGTTACACAAGTATAAAAGTTCTTTTGATCCAACTTCACATCGTATTAAAATGGTAAGCTGTGGAACATTATTCACTCCAGTTTGTCTCAGTGCAGAATCATATACAGCAAAGAAAATCTGGTCACGTGCACTTCAGTGTCTCTACAACACCTGAATTTACTCACCATTAAAGGGAAGAAACATGGTAAGAAAACATTGCAATGATTTGTATGAGACAAAGAAATAAAAGATAAGCAAATGCTATCTTTTTTCATAAACCTGCTATAGTTCAGACAAGGGGGGGGGGGGGCGGGACAGGGGGAGAGGACTGGGCAAGATGCACGAGTCCTGTCTCTACAACAGGGTCCAAGTTACAGTACCCTCTTTAGCCCCTCTTCTTTCTTCAGCCAGAAACCCTGGAACCACCAACTGAAGGACCTCAGCATCTTAATATCCATTCAAAACCTTGCAGCTTTCTCAGCCCAGTGCTTTCCATTGAGGTGTTCACCACGTCAAGCCCTCCACTTCCCTCTCCATCATGTCACTCCTACCATTCTTCTCCCTCAGATCTACTCATCAGCTGTCATCCTGGCCAAGACCATCATCACTTTACCTCCTCAACAGAACCACAGCTCCTGCTCGTTTCTGAAAGGGATTAAGAAATATCCTTCCAGACAGGGTACAATTACTGTTTCAAGAACATGCAGAACAAGCCTCTTTTCTGTGCCTGTAAGAAGTGTCCATAAAAAAAAAAATAAATAGAAAATACAGCACAACTTATGACTATATTGGATATTCCCCTTACAGTCAGTGGTTTGCAGGATTTGGAAGATCAAGTGCTATAATTCCACTTGAGATCAGACTCCAGAAAATAAAGGTATGCAGGGTATTTGGATATTTACATGGTATAGCCAGTAAAAAAAAAAAAGTAAACTGTGCATTGTATGTAATATTTACCTAAATTCTTGCAGTATGAGAAGTTACAAAATCTGCTAGCTACCACATACATATGCTCTTGATTTCAATTGTAAATAAAAGTTCTGACCCACTAAACTCACGAAAGAACACAACGGTTAAAAGTGAAATGGAGAGCAGATAGGATTGAATTTTAAACGGACTGTGAACTCCAACTAAGCACCCAGGTTATCAGCATCTAACGGAGAAGATCACAAGCTCTCTAACAGTCCACTGACACCGGTGGTCTCAACTGGCAAGGCACATGGCCAGTGTTTGTACGCCTGCATGCTCCCAAGTATATGCGCTACAAAAACTCAGCTGACATTTACTCGTTTGCTTTTTGAATTTCAGTCGTGAAGACTGATCTCCAGAGACAAAATCTTGGGATGCCGAGTGCTTGGTTTAAGACTACACTTTGAATTAGATCTGCAGCGAAGGCAGGTAAGTTCCTATTTATGGTGTTATATATATTTTTCTGCAGGCATACAGCACCGCGCTCCAGTACAGAGCTTTACCTGCACATTTCTGGGTACGGGATAGAGCAGAATTGTGTGATGTTTAAACTGAAAAGCTGCTCTCAGTGCCTCCCTGGTGAGTACAAATTTTCCACATGATTCCATGCACTCAATGATGAAACACTGCAATAAGCACATTAACTGTTATTATTTTAAGAAATCAAACTCTGCTGGAATTTGAGAGACTATGGCGCCAGTCTGTTTCGAAGGAGGATTCATCTCTTGATCGTCTTTAGATTCAGAACCTGGTGACCACAAGATACAAGGGTAAAAAGGTAAAAACCTCCCAGCTAGATGGTCTAAAGCGGATTTCCTACCTTCCCTGTCCCTGGACATGTGAATTGCAACCCGGTGAGATAAATGGGAAGTGGTTTAACAGGCTCAGTGATAGTACACATATAGATGGGACTACTTGACTGCCGTGTGGGATCCTGTAACGGACAAGGGCTACAGCTAAAGGGTGCACCAGGCAGTGCTCCTTCCAGCTGTGCTGCCTAAAGCCAGGGAGGCACATGCTGGTCCTGGGCTGCTGCTCTTCAGCACAGCAGTCTGTCAGCCACTCGTCAGTCACACTGCTCTCACCTGGGCCAGCGTGGATGCCACCAGGGCACGCTGACACAAGAAAGGCCCACAGCATTTTACATTACAAATGCAGGACATGCAGATAATTTGCTAGGTAATATGTAGCCAGAGTCGGTTAAGCCATCCTGCACCTACTGCAAACAGTTTGACAGATCTAACTGGTGGCCTAAATTCTGCGCATACCATCTGTGACTGGACTCAGAAGACACAGTTTCCTTCAGCCAAGTGAGTGGCCTGACCCTATTAAACATGCAGCTGCAGGAGGTGGCTGTGGCTCAAGAGTGGCAATAAACAGCCCTGCCAACTTCAAGTGTTCACTGAACTCCAGCCTTAAGCTCTTCAGCTAATGCCTCAGATTAGAAGTTGCCTTTCATCTTTCCCCTTCTAGGGCTGCCCCTTCTTTGCACTTAGTCTCTTTTCAATTTTTCTTATCAGTCCACAGAAGCAACTGAAGTATGCTAACTATATATCAACACATATTTTAACTCCTCGCCACTTCGGGCTTTTAATATTTTCTGCAATCAACTTGGAGATCACTTTGTTACTGCTATTCCCATGTAATTGTTTTTGTGCCTACTCACCACGATGTCTACAAGACAAATACAGCATGCAGACGTGCACAATGCATCCATCAAGCTTGGCAGATCTTACCTGCCAGATTCTTGGTTGGTACAGTATAAAACGGAAGAATTTCAGTCAGCAGTTAAGTCAGTGGAACAACATTGGGTTTTACCAGTTGAAGATTAAACTCAATTCTCTGGGCCTCCAGAATAAGTAACTAGAAGTACTCCAGTAATACCTCCTCTCTTTGGACTGCCCCATGGATTGTTATGTAAGAAAATGATTATTTCCTCTTTCTCATACCATCAACTTCAGAAAGAGCATACCGACAATAAAATCCTACTGTGTCAGCTTCCCTCAAGTGACAAGCAGAACAATATTTATGTTGTAACACACCACAGGCACATACGTTTCAAGTGAAGCACCCACTATATAAAAACCCGTAAGGTTAAACCTCTGAATGATTTCTATTTCAACGTATTTTAGGTGATAAAATGAAATTTACACAGTTGTATTTCAGATGTGACTTTCAGTTCTCAAAGGCAAAACTGCATCCAAAAGAGGGAAAGAACTGACCAGGTGGTTTCCAGTGTCTTTTCAACCTACCGGGGATGGTATTTCCCCTGTGCCAGAGCAAGTCTGAACCTTAGTCAGAAATTCAATCCAGCCTGCCACGACCATTTTAATACTGGAGCTAAGACAGCAGTCATAGAAAGTATCAAATGGCAAAGGAGCACAGACATAGGAAGGAAAGAAAAACACACAAAAAAATAGCAAACATTAAAGATCGTAACTTGTTTGTATGGACGTGACTGATATTTGCCTCAGTTCAAAACAACATTTAAGTGCGACTTAGCATTGAGACTGTATGTAGCCTTATTGATTTCCTTAGGAATTCTCATATCTTTAATGCAAACATAGGCATTTTCTACCATTGCAGCAGGTCAGTCCAGCTCAATACTGATCTTTTCCCTCCACTATTACATATGCAGGCTTGTAACAAAAGAATCCTTATCAACTGCCCCTTGCTCCATAAATAGGATGCTGAAATGAAGGTTGTTTATTCCATTGTAAAATTATTTAATAAATAAATAAAACAAAAATAAATTTAAAATTGGTGCGATAGAGGTATTGTACTACTTCTAATTTCAATTTTGTATATGAATTTGGCCCATGAAAAGAACCCAATACGGAAATTAACAGCAGATTAACCAGAGACTTAATTAAGGCCAGAAAACCAATACACTATTCCCAATGAAAATCCTATGTTTTATGGTTCCAGCTTTTTTATCTTCATCCATGAGAATTAGTGCTTTATTCCAGGAGGAAAGAATTACTTGCTAGAGGGAAGGGCTGCAATGGTGACACCTACGTCTGAGTTTCCAAGAGACAGAACAAAGTTCTATTTTAGGAAACACTATCTCATTTAATCATTTCACTTCAGGTGAAATCTTGCAAGAACCAATGAGCACTAGATCATCAGTATCTAAATCCAGCCTGTGTCAGCAGCTCTTGAAGTTCCCCTATGTTGTCTAGGTAGTAATCAGAACTGACATGTACCACAGCATTCGTACTAATGTAAAAGTTCACTACTCAGATAAATACATTTACTATTTAAAGTAATGCAAAAATGTGCCTGCATTTTTTGATAAGGCCACTACAGATGTCAAAACCACATTATCTGAACCAAATTCACATAGCACTCTTCTGGCTTTCCCCACGTTCTGATGGGAGCTGACATTTCAATACTCATGATCAATAGAAAAAGGCATCATACTCCACATTTTTGGATTCTTGCAGTTCTTTGCTTGCTGTGAGAACTTTTTGCACCCTTTTTTAACAGGATAATTCCTATGTTTTGATCAGAAACAAGTTCCTTCAGGTTCAAGTAAATTTTATTCACTGAACAATCACTTGTTTGAAATACTCAAAAATTGCTTTCAAATGAAACACGGAGGCACTTTTATGTCAAAAAACCAACAGTATCTCTAGACACTAATTATTATTCATTTCAGAGTACACTAGCTGAATTTCATATACAAGAAGGCACAAGAATACAGAGGTCAAATGTTGCAGTTCTGCTCATGGCTCTCTTTATCCACAACAGATAAAAGCCTTGGAGATGTGTGTGAAATCTATTTAATGGACACAGACTAAGAACGGCAATTGCTATCTGCTCCTTGTTTATATTTGGGCTTTCTTAAGACGCTTCCATTAGGCTATCGTTAGGGTACAATGAGCCGTGACAGGAAGCTCTAAAATTTGGCTGTGACATGCCTCTGTCGTCAACATGTCTAAAACATGCTACAAAACTTTTTAGCACCTTATCACCTGCCAGAATAACTTCCTTTTAGACTGTGATTTCACAATAGTGTTTAAAGACAATGTAGGGAAAACATTGTGCCTTGAGATCTTATTGAAAAAATACACCGATGGAGAAGGATGGCATATCAATGTTGGCATACGGCTGAAATTTATTTGAGGTCAAAACAGCACTTCAAAAGTTCACATCTCCTCTGCCTAAGTTCAGGTACCATAACAAGTTTGTCCCGTCAAAGCTTCTCTTTGACTGCCACAACCTCATTCTTCATTTCCCTTAGTTCTCAGCATTTCCCTCCCTCGTTTTCTCCCCAGATGCTCATTCTCCCAGATACCTTCATTCCAGCTCATTGCAGAGCACTTTGTGACAGGGAACAAAAATAATTTCTCTCACAATTACCCTTCATTTTGATGATGTTTTATACAATGGAACTTAAACTTTGCTGGTAAGTCCTCAAACTGCATTGTTTTCAATGAACTGTTCATTCTTGGGAGATTTTTTTTCCTCCTTGTTCTTGAGAAAAGAAATACCAGGAAGAAGCCAGAGAGTGGAGTCAGCACAGTCCTTTTATGGGGATCATTAGGCTTTCTAAAGACAAAGGCCTGAATCTTGTATTTTTTTCCTGGGCATTCTCTGCAACAGAACAGCTTGCTCTAGCCATGTGCCATCTTCCCCCCCTCTCATCTTTTGCTCTAGTTATTCTCTAATTTGGATTCTTCCATTCCCCTGGCTCCTTCTCCCCTTGCCCTCTTCTGCTGTATATTACATCCTAGATGACCTTTTTTGCTTTGTTTTTGCTCCTTCTGGTCAGTCTTATACTCATTAAATCTCTTCCAAATGACTTCATTGGCAGAAAATACAGTATTGTTATTGAACCTGCATGACAATTCTGTGCATGCTGTCCTGTTCCTCCACCATATCTGAATTGTATAGGTAGACTGAAAGCTCTTCATTAGTGGGACTCCCTGTTACTCTAACAGTAGCAACAAACACAGTGGGATCCACGTTTGGTAAATTACCAGGAATTACTGCATTAGGATGTAGCAGCACGGGCCTCTCAAATTCTCCTCTGACAGTATACAGTATCTAGGGAAAGACTTTTAAGTACTGCTGCCTAAATTGTTGTCATCATTCAAACTCTTTACAGAGGCATGAGGCAAGCTTAATTTGGCTGTTTTGCATGGGCCTGTTTTGGTTTGTGGGTTTGTTTTTTTTTTTTGTTTGTTTGTTTGTTTGTTTTTAAGGGGGTTTATGGATCTCTTGGTAGCTTCCCAATAACAAGCAGCACAGCAGTAACAACTAAAACTTCTAATTACTATTTCTAATGATAATTCTTTGAAAGTCTGCTGCAGCTTAACTTTAGCTGCAGTAGACAGAAAACCAGATATATTGTTTTAAAAACGTGGTTACCTTACCTTCAAGCAGCTTACGTGGTAACACAGTAAGCCATGAACAGCACGTAGGAACTTCAGTAGAACTTCCGAACTCAAAGGGAAAAGGTTTCCTGGGTGATCAAGTCCCTCTCCTTGTTACTTCAGGCAACATTTTGTACGGTTTTATTCTTAAATTATCCAGATGAGGAGAAGGTAATAGAACAAGAAACGGTTTTTACCACCGCTTGCCACACTGGAATACTTTTTATCTTGCTCCTTTTGTATGCAGAAACCTGCTTCACTTGATATCCTTTTACCTGCTCTATCCTTTATCCTCAGCAACCGAGATCCCACCTTGGAATTTCTCTCTCCTGTGATATTTTTATGGATGACAATCATTTCCCTTTTTAGCTTTCACCCTGCACAGCCAAGTTTTTTCTTATTAAACAGATTCCTAGAACCGTCTCACACTCAACATGAGTTCAACCTTCTTGACTATTGATGGTCAGTTACACAGAGTATTCCAGATTAAAAACTTACCAATGCCCTTCACAATGGCATTAATACTCCCTTTGTGCTCCTGTTTATATCTTGCCTGATGGAAATAATGCATCTATCTCTAAGCAATTTTGTCTTCTTTTATTACAGTTACCCTAAGGAACTGCTTCTCTTAAACAGTATAAAGATAGAAAATCTAGTTAAATTACAGTTGGAATACTGCCTAGGAGTGACTAAAATCAAATGTTAACCAAAATGGTATGTATATCCCCATGAGAAACCAAAATATGTATTTAAAAATCCAGTATAATCTCACAAATTTGAAAAAGGGTTTTCCCATTCTCAGTCTGAGGAAAGGGCATTTCTGGATCACTTATATTTATTTTCTGCCTTCAGATCATATATTTTCTGGTTCAAATTAAATTCTAGTGATGTCTGCTTCAGGAGGCTCTAAAGTCAGCGGTTACTTTATTCACATATTAAGTCAGAAAACTGACTAAACTAGACCTTTGTCATTCCTTGCTTCTGCTTGACTGCTGTAATTTGTGAAGTTCAAAGAGTAAAACAAAACAAAAAGACACCAAGACTAAAGAAACAGACCAATTAAAAGCCAAAATGTGTAACAGGCTCAAGAGAAATCTTTTCACAACCCTTTTCTGAAACTGTAAACAACACATTCCAACAAAACAGCTGACAGTTGAGGTAGTTTTACTTCTCTCGAAGCTGCTTCTGAGGATCTTTTATTATTATTTTCAACTAATCCAAGAACAGATTAACCACAGAATCTGAGGAGTGATAAACTCAATGAAATATGAAACATGAGAAATGTTGTGAAGCAGAGAGGACAAAAAGGTGAAAATACTGCAAGTCTGCAAAAAGCAATTTTGAGGCGTTAAACCAGTCCCTGATAAGACCTTGTATCATGATTGGGATCTGCAGAAAAAAACCAAAAAACAAACAACTTGAAGAAATCCTACTGAAAGACCCAGAATTAAACTTAGCAAAGATATTGGAGATTGCAAGAACCATCTATGCCATACTGAATTCTAGGGAAGGCAGACACAGGTGTGTCTCAGTAATAAGTTTGCAGACAACACCAAGCTGGAGTGGAACACTGATCTGCTGGAGGGCAGGAGGCTCTGCAGAGGGGTCTGGACAGGCTGTACCGAAGGGCCGAGGCCAGTTGTATGAGGGTCAACCAGGCTCAGTGCCAGGTCCTGCACGTGGGTCACAGCAACCCCACACAGCGCTACAGGCTGGGGCAGGGGGCTGGGAACCGCCTGGTGGGAAAGGGCCTGGGGGTGCTGGTCAGGAGCCGGCTGAACAGGAGCCAGCAGTGTGCCCAGGTGGCCAAGGCGGCCAGCAGCATCCTGGCTTGTAGCAGACACAGCGTGGCCAGCAGGACCAGGGCAGTGCCCGTCCCCCTGCGCTGGGCACCGGTGAGGCCGCCCCTGGACCCCTGTGTTCAGCTTTGGGCCCCTCACTGCAGGGGGACGTGGAGGGGCTGGAGCGTGTCCAGAGCCGGGCAGGGGGCTGGGGCAGGGGCTGGGGCACCAGCCTTGTGAGGGGCGGCTGAGGGACCTGGGGGGGTTGGCCTGGAGAGGAGGGGGCTCAGGGGGGGCCTGATCACTCTCCGCAGCCACCTGACAGGGGCCGTAGGCAGCGGGGGTCGGTCTCTTCTCCCGGATAACGAGCGACAGGACAAGAGGAAACGGCTCCAAGTTGTGCCAGGGGAGGTTTAGGTTGGGTATTGGGAAAATTTCTTTATGGAAAGGGTTGTCAGGCACTGGAACAGACTGCCCAGGGAGGTGGTGGAATCACCATCCCTGGAGGTGTTTAAAAACCACATAGATGCATTGCTTAGAGACATGGTTTAGTGGTGGGCTTGGCAGTCCTGTGTTAACAGTTGGGCTTGATAATCTCAAAGGTCTTTTCCAACATAAACGACTATGATAAACTCTCATAAGTATAAGGAAGAACACCACTGTAAAAAGAAATAAGGAGCTTCAACTGGCATTCCAGCAAACAAAACCAGCAGACAGCAATATCAAATAATTCACGTTAGAAGATACCCCTAGAGGTCATCTAGTCTAACCTCCTGCTCAGAGCAGGTCCTCTTAGATCAAGATGCTCAGCACTTTGTCTGGCAAAGTATTCAGTATCTCCAAGGATGGAGATTACAGAATCCTCTCCAGGTGCCTGTTTTAATATTTGATCACTCTCACAATGGAGAAAACTAATCCCAAGCCATGTACTGAAATTGCCTGTGCTGCAATTTGTATCTGTGGCATCTTGTCACTGTGCACTCTAAAGACGACTCTGGTTCTGTTGTCTCTGTAACCACCATAAGTTAGTTATAGACAGCACTAAGATCTCTCCTTCTCCAGGCTAAACAGTTCTCTCAGCCTCTGCTTGTACTCTGTGCCCTCAAGGGAACTGTTTATTAGATCTGCTCTAGCGTCCTTCTGGTCTTGGAGGACCCAAAACTGGGCACAGTACTCTAAATGTAGTCTCACAGATGTTGAACAAATGGGAAGAGTAATTTCTCTTGCCCTGCTGGCTACACCCTTGCCAATAAAGCCCAGCATGCAGTTGCCCTCCTCTGATTCATACTCAAGCTTGTTGTCTACAAAGCACCCCAATCCTTTTCTGCAAAGCTGCCTTTTAACTGCACGCACAGGGTTATTCCAACCCAGGTGCAAGACTTCACATTTGCCCACATTGAATTGGTACTGATGATCACAACTCTCTGAGCCCAAGAGTGGGTATCCCACCCAGTTCATGCTCTTCCCTGATGAAATAACAATGATGAAATAACCAAAGCACGAGCTGAAGCAAGCAGAAGAAACTGCCTGTCAATAAAGTATGAATGCAAAAGGTTTTATGTCTTTATATAAGGGACATCAACATTGCCCGAATACTTGTTGCTACCTAACATCAAACATAGTCTATCTCAACAACTTTTCAAGATTATTTTCCCATTTATAACGGTAGGATTTGCAAACTACGATCCTTGAAGAGGTTTGCTGGTTGCACACACTGTCTCTGAGTAAGTGACAAAAACACAGTGCCATTTCCTTAAGTCATTACTACAGAACTTGAAAATTCTTTAAAGGCAACAAGAAAACTGCTGTGAAGGAAAAATTAAATTTAGGAATAAAGATTCCATGACAAAGGCTAGTGATATTTTACAACACTTTCAAATGAACAGTAACCTGAGAAACCTGACAGAGCTTTTCATTTAATCCTAGTCCATTAAATGTCAAACAGCCTATGTTAATGATAAAGTTCCCTGCCCTAGTACCCAGGCTCCACCAGTTCTTCATCTGTAGTACCCATTCTTGCTTTTCATCTGCAAACGAATGATTTTTGTGCTTTGCAATATTAAGTAACTTTTCTGTAAATCCAGACCGTAAGATCACCTCTTGTCTTTACATTACCCTTTTTTTTTTTTTTTGCAGAATTACCATATTCTTCCTATTAATGACAGTATTTCTTAAATTAGTTTTTGAGCACAAAATACACTAGTTAAAATATTGAATGGTGATCTTGAGGATCCGTTAAAATATTGAACGGTGATCTTGAGGATCAGTGGTTCTTGAAAAACACTGCTATACCGTACCTGTTCATGATTTTACAGTACTCACTATTGCCTTCCCTTGTGGAAATTTCTCATCCACCAAATGGTTTGCTCAGACTGATACAGGGCAGACCAACTGCCTTACCTTGATAAAGTAGTACGTTACCTTATTGTGGGAAATATATTAGTCTGATACAACCTATCACCTTATCATTGGAATTATATGAGTCTGGTACGACCTATCATTTACAAAATCATGAGAAATTTTTATCCCTTTTTCCAACATCTTGGTGCTAAAACTTTATATAACACTGAAGTTAAATTTACAGGCTTGGATTATTTTTTATTTATTAATTGTTAAGGTATAGTAGCTATTAACTTACAAACTCTACCCAGGAAAGCATAAAACTTCAAGTAACCTATCCCAAAGAGACCATGCTTTCATCACAACAGATGAAAATAATTTTACTTGACTTAATCATACATTATAATGAGTAAATTATTTTTTTTTAAAGGCGGCAATATAGATGGGATGTGGAAAACTCGCTACGTCAAATGATATAATGGAATTTATTAATTAAATTATTACAGAACAAAAACAACTGTAAGACAAGAAAGGTAGATTACATAAAACCAAAAGTAAAGCAAAAACATTTCCTACTGTACTCCAGTTCAACACCAGTGCTTATAAAAGGGCTTGGACATTTGCAGCTAGAAATCTCTACATAAAAATAAGTTAAAGGACAGAGAAATATAAAGTGTTCTATTTTCTTAATTTACACAGAGTGATTGGATATGAAGCCATCTTATCTTAATCCAAAATAGGGAAGCCCCCCCAACATTTATTGTTTACTTAGTAGTCAGACTATTCCTTTTCCTATGAAAAAAACTCAAAATTATTTCATTTTCCCATCTCCAGTATTTTCTGGACCAATACTTTCTCAGTTAATGTAACCAAAGGTAAGTTAATTGAGGGTGCCTGCAGCACCCATACAGGCTAAACTACCACTCATTCTTTTCTTATTCTGTTTCTAATACTTATCATAGACTGTCCTATAGCATCTTAGGGTAAATAATTTACCTAAGCTTACTAAAGAAAAAGGATTGAGAGGTCTACACTGCTGAGATTTTATTTTCCCATTGCAGGATAGAAACATCTGATTTAAACTCGGCAATATTTGGAGATAGGAATTGCTTTGCTCTATGCCAGTCTTCTCAGGAGTTCCACCCACCCTAGCATAATTCCTCTGTTTTAGAGATAGGGTGGAAGGTTATCACAACTTTCTTAGAAGTTCCAGACTAAGATCTTTAGGGTACATATTGCATCATCTCATGTTTATCACATGCATCATCATATGTTAAATGTACCACATCTAACGTTATAAATGTTTTTATAAAAATCTCTCCTGGAAGAATTTCTGTGACCTATTTCTCTTTAACCAAATTATGCGTATCAACGGAGATGCTATGGCAGGACAAAAGTCTTCAAGTATGTCTCTGTCTCTTGGCCCCAGTGATTCCTAATAAATGACAGGAGTAACTGCTGAGCTGCACAGCATCTTCAAAACAAAGCTCCCATTACTGATGCTCCAAAGACAGAAGTGGGGACAAAGCTACAGATAACAAGTGACTATAAAAAAGGTTTATATTAATGGTGATGGGGGAGGGAAAGGCAGTGACAAAATATCAGCTTTGTCTCTCCTATTCGTCCACCAACAAGCAAAGGCTTCTCACAAAATTGATGGGTTTCCTCTTGCCTTGCAAGGTGCAAGCCAACTCTTTATGGAAACTGTACGCCTCCATGGATGCCCACGTGGCCCTCACCTGAGCAGGCACATGGTGGACTGTGGTGAAGCAAAAGAAAGAAAAAACTGGCCTCCTTAAAGTGAATAACAAAATTTCTAAACGTTCAGTTGGAACAGAACTGAGCTCTAACTTAATCATTTTAAATAACCTCCAACACAGCTTGCATATAAAGGATTCTACAGTAGTTCACTTCTCAAACCCATTAACTGTCTATTTGATCTCATTAATACCCAACTTTAGTTAATTTTGGCCCAGCAATTTTTTGTGCCTCCTGATTTTATGCATATAAAAAAAGAACAAATAATTAGTATGTAGAAGAATCGCAACTGTTTTAATTTGCAAGGAATGAAAATTGCAAGGGAACGTTTTTAACAGTCAAGTTTAAATATTTATTGATGATCAAAAGTATTGTAGAAAAAAGCCATTCAAAGCTGTTTAAGATCTGCTGTAAGGGCCAGGATCCACTGGGAGTACCCTCAGCAGTGGATGCACACACACACAATTTTTTATTTTTTTTAATCATGTTTTCTCTTTACAGAGTTGCTCATTCTATGGGCTCTCTCAGCTTTGCATTCTTTCCTGTCACAGTCTCCACAGACAGCACAAAACACACACCTGGCCATGTGCTTGATATGGTGATTAAGACAGATGCAAAGAAAAGCTTCCAGCTCAGCTCTGCTGCTTTCCCTCTACTGCTCACCCTAGAAAAGCAGGTATCAACATCCTTACCTGGCACAGCTATGAGCTGTGCTGTGAGCTTTGCTTGGTTTGGTGTGACTGTATCTCCCAGATCTGTAATTACCCACAGAAACATTCTAATTGTGAATCCCAATTTTGCTGAAGGACAAGATGGGGAACTCCGCTAAAAGGGTAGCAGTGTTAGAAATGTGGAGTAGGAGAAACTCTGCCTGACTGGGGTGGATTTTTAATTGAGGTACTTTTAAAATTTTAATTTTTAATATATTCTTAAAAAATATTTTTTATGGATAAATTTCTGCACGTCAGCTCTCAATTTCTGCTTAACTTGCATTTCAGTACACAAGGTGAGGTTTGGGATACCTACATGATATTTAAAGGATGCCATTTCCAGTAAAAGTTACAACAAGACAAAGTGAGAGGACAGAACTATCACAAGCAATTTTGAGTTCTCAAAATAATTTTAAAAACATGCTGATACAACAACACAGGCATATTGTCTGGTCTGTTCTAATGCTAGCACAACTACGTGGTGAAGAACAACTTGGCCACAGGAGTAACCTCGTGCAAAACCAAGACTGAAAGAATTTCTTTTAATTTAGCTAAAACAGTTGTTTAGGAACAGGACTTAACTTTTCTGTCTGGGGAAATTTATAACAAAATTTCACTTACTTTAAAGGGTCAAGAGCAAGTCTGTGGTAAACAGGGTTCTCCCTGCTTTTCTGAGTACTGAACAGATGAGAAATAAATCATTTACAATATTCTTTTGACTGGATAGTTTCCATTCTATTAGCCCTTTCCTTGTTAAGCTGTTTTCTGACAATTCATCACAATTTTTTTGATGAATACTTGTCCATACCTCATTTACCTTAATTACCTTCCAATGCATTCCTAAAAGTCTTTCAATCTGAAGGCAGCATCCCTTTGCCAATTAATGGATTTGCCATTCCTGCCAAAATATGTTGCAATGTAACTCCCTTTCCTAGTTTTCCTTAATCCTTCAGGCCTTGGCTGACATTCCTCCAAATATACATGAAGTCACCGATCCAAATAAGGAGTTTATGCCGTCACATCCTCACTGCTGTATTAAATTACCCAGTTTGGGGAAGTTCATTCTGGAAATCTCCCGGACAAAAAGTGCACTTTACTGGGATAACAGCATAGGCATTACTACGATTTAAAGCGAACAAATAAATAATTTAAATAATTCTTATTTTATAGTCTCTATATTCCTTTCCTATCATCTAGTTTGAAATACTAAGCAGATGAATAAAATCACTGTTTTATTTGCCACTAGCTGAAATACAAGAAGAAAAATACAATTTGTCAAACAAGCCTGTTTCTAACAGCAAGGGGTTTTATACAGCTTACTGTGACAGTGTGCTCACCCGGCACCCATCCTGACCCGGCACTGAGTGACTGTAGTTGGTTCTGAGAGGATTTGGGGGTCTGACTGGAGCAGTGTGCCTATCTCACTGAACAGATAACGGGTGCAGCCTAACAAGCAAACCGAGTGATTTTGGGGAAGACCCCAGTGCACATCTGTAAGCGTAAATCTGTATCATAAATCCATCTGTACTGAACCCTGCCTGCTCCGTGCCAAACCGTGGCGCCCAACTGACCTTCTGGAACTGATACCTTGTGAAGGGGCAACCAGCACACAATAATCTACTTAGTCCCACCTTGCCATGGGTGGTATAAAATCTGGCATTTTAGAATCCTGTTTTATTTTGAGGACAAGAACCCTACCTACTGGATTGGTTGACAGGCCTGGACCTCTCTCCTCCCCAGGCAGGGACACCTCTTTGGTAAGGCTTGCACCTCCAACTGAGTCAGATGTTACCCAGGAAAACATTGTTAACAAAAGTGCTGAACTCTTTAACTCAAGCTCAGTTTTTGCATTAAGTGCATGTATCAATGGCAATTCATATCTGTCACCCTAGTAAACCATCTATTTGTCCAACTTTACAAAACCGTTTCGGTGGCAGTCCTTCAACTGGGCTCCAGCAGGCAGATGCTGACTCGAATGAGTGGCTGCACGTACAATCCTTTAGACCTAAAGCCACTGACCAAGCCTGGTTTTTTTATTTATTTTTTTTGATCTGGCTGCACCTAGGCTCCTCTCTGAGAAGTTCAGAAGGCAAGGGGAGCCTTTCCAAACCTTGGGACTCAACGGGATGGCTGTCTAGCTCCCTGCCCCGGCCTCTCGTCAGACTTCTAATGCGACACAAACATACACAACAAAATAAGTATCGATCTACAAATTGCATGTATGGAAAATAACTACATCTTTGGGAAACTAGACTGATCCCTGGAAGAACAAACTGAAAGTAAACAGGAAATTCAAAAGGGTTCACCAAATAGTATGTCTACTCAAGAGTATCAATGAAAAAACTACACAATGATAAATTCTGATGGAGGTTACCAAAATAAAAAGGGCAAGAGGGACAGGCATAAGACTACCACCACCTCCCTTCCATCCCCCCCAAAAGCCCCCCCAACACAAACAGGCAGAAGGTATGTAAGCAATACGTAAGGAGCCAGATGTGCCATGTACATTCAAGCTTTCAAGTTTAGGACAGACCTTTTAGGTACTGATACTTGTAAATAGATTTGGCTTATTCTTTCTGCAGTGTCAGTGTAAACAAGCTGAAAGCAGAGAAATATGAGATGCAGACTCAAGACAATAGTACTGTGAATGGCTTGATACAGTGGGGCACATTTTGTCCAAAATCTGCTTTTAAAAATAAATTGCGCTCTTTCAACAGCAAATAGATTAAAAAAAAAAAACACAACAAAAAACAAAAACACCAAAACAAAACAACAAACACAACACAAACCAGAGATGGTCTTAAGTAATGTGAAAGTCATCTTTGCATTGTAGCCATAACTACCTGACAGAGGGCAGGACCATAACAGCCTGGCACAGACCCTGAACACCCCCAGAGTTGCTTGAATTCTCATTAAGTAAAGCCAGTGCGGTACCGCAACATAGAACAGCACATCTATGTTGTAGCAAACATAAGAGTATAACATAATACTACACAATCTCAGAATAAACAGAATAAAACAGTTCAGAGGCAATTTAATTTTGCTATGTATATTACTCATGACTAGTTTGCCAATTTTAAAAGAAATCCCATTAATTTTGCACTTGGATGCAAAGAAAATGTAGTGTGCTTAGTAAGACTTTCTGTAAGCCTCATGCACAAAGCTAAAGCAGAATTTTATATACTTTAATCAATTTAATTCCAAATATTTGGGGTATATTTGACTTTTTTTAAAAATATATGACACTTAAACCAAGAAGAAATTAAATAATAGAAGTGAGGTGCAGCACTGCTGGCCAATTAAAATTAAATGAAAAAATCAGAAAGTGTTTTGATTTGTTTCTTTTAATTTATTTTTACATTTTAATGAACCCTTCCCCTGCTCCCAATATAAAATAGTACTTTTCAGTATCAACTATAAGTTCATAATACTATTTTTCATTTATGCACTCTATGTATTCTTCTAGACAGTCCTTCTTCCTTATTTCCTTCATAAATACTGAATTAAAATTCAGCGATAAATAATGGCACTGCAATTATAATTTTGAGAACTTTGGTAGAAGTAGTCATACATTTGTTATTTAAAATAACAATATATCTTTCACATCTTATAATTTAGAGATAAGTTCCAGTCAAGTTTCCAGCCCTAGAGTCTGTGAACTGGCATACCTGAGAATCAACTCATTAGTGTAAATCCATCTCTGTTAAAACATGGGAACTTGAAAAATTTACCCGTTATTATATTCTGCCATTTCATTTAATAAAAACAAGAAGTAATAGCCACATAACTTACAATTACAGCAAAGTTATAAAATACATCAGTGAGCTATAACAATATGAGGTCATGAAAAAGAAATTACTTCTGCTTTAAAGCATACAAAAGCTGAAAAAATGCACTGCTGTCTTCTCCTGAGCACATAAACAGACTGCCTGATGAGGGGGGGACTGTTTATGAAAATCAAACACCTTCTGTGATCGCAAGCTTTCTGTTATAAGTCAACTAACTAAAAGACAGCAGCTAAAATGAAGATTAGAACAACAAAGTCGTTTGCTGTAAAAAAACCCCAAACCCTAACATGTTCCATTTTGAAATATTTTTTTTAAAAAAACACTAAGGAGCTTTGTTGACATAACTATCAACCTCCACTTAATACTCCCCCACCTGCCCACCCCACAAAACAACCAAGTTAAGGATGGGGACGTTTCCCAGTTTTCACACAGTTTAATTCTATAGCTGGTGAGATGTCAAGACAGCGTTGGGCTGCGCTTGGCTGGCTGACTGACCTACTGCTTTTCACTGACCCAGTGGTTTTCAGTGCCTTCCCTTCCAACCATTCCAGAAGGATTTTTTTTTTCCTTTTTTTCTTTTTTTTTTTTCTTTTTTTAAATAAATAGTTTTAGGTCAAAGACATCAACTAATTATGAAAAACTATCAAAGGCCACAAATCCAGAAACCCCCTACACAAAGTACCTTCTTGTACAAACCCTGAGAACTAAGTGGCTGAATTACCAACTGCTTGAAATTTGGGCCTTCTATTGTGCTACAAGGAGCAACAAGAACATGAATGAACCCACTTCATGAAAGAAAATTAATGTAAGTTTTCAAATATTGCTAAGCGTTAGTAGAAACGTTTTGCTCCTAGTAGTAGCCATACACAAAATAATGGCATTTGTAATGAAAAATCACTCAAAGTTTTGCTACTACTTTTGACCTTGAATGAAGAAGACAAATACAGAGTATTTCCTAGGGACTGAGAAACAATAACCACAGGTTTGTTGTTTTTCCACTATACCTCCAGCTATCTTTTACTCCCAGCCTGTCACTGATGTCTAGGAAGAGTGTTCCACATTACAGTCCTTATTAATAAAAGGCTAATCAGCATTATTGCCTCACTAGATGATGAGAGGCATAGGGAGCCCATTAAGCTTGAAATAATGTGTGAAACAAATGTCCCTCTTTGCTGCCACATTATTAATAACAGTATGAGTTCAATGAATTCATATTACCTGAAATCTGGAAGAGGGGGAAAAAAGCTACATACATTATCGTGACAGATTGCTGGAGAGCAAAGGAGAGAGGGAAAGAGAAGATGCGTCAAAGAACTGATTGTTATGAAGACCACCTACTTCCACTGGGGAATAAGATAGTTTTAAATAAAAGGTAACATTTAGAAAACGGCTGTTTACTCTTCAATCTTTGCTACCAATTAAACATCACATCTATGTACCTCCCAAAGAAATTAAGAGCAAACCTTTAACTGATTGAGGATAAATTTGTGAACTTAATTCAAAGCTTTTGTTATCTTTGGTGGATTTTTTAAATAAATTCAGGATTTGTGAGTTAAGACTCTAAACATGACAGTTCCATTTTATTTCCAGATGAAAGCTACAAAACAAACAATTATAATCCCAGTTTTCAGTAAAGAATCTACAACTAACTCTCTTACAGCTGCTACATATAGGTTAGTTATCTAATAGCAAACTAGGCTAATATAATCAGGGCAAGTGTAAAACTTAAAGAAATGTATTTTTCATTATAACAGAAAAATATTCCACAAATATATTAGGGCAATAATTAAGCTAATACATACAACTTTAACACCATAGTAAGAGCTAACTAGTCTTCAGTCAGCTCCACTGATAACCCCTTTATCTTGCAATATAATTTCTCACATATAGCTTAAGAACGAACAAATTTGGTACAGCAACAGATGATCCAGCTGACAGGCCTTTGATTACCACAGGATTACAAAAAAGCAGTCTGTGGTTGCCGAGATCTCAAAGTGTAAACCTACTACTTTGTAATTTGTGCCACCTTTAGGGTACGTTTGTGCCACTGCCACTAAAGCCTCTCAAACAGGGTTAAATACCCCACTGGAGTGTTTAGGCTCCGCTCCCCTGGGTGTGTGTGTGTATGATTTCTGCTGCCTTCTTTATATTTTTTTTGTATTAATGGGGCTTTCACACGTTGCACTGAGCACTGCAGACAGCTCTGCCACCCAGATTCTTCTCAGAATAAGTTGTGAGAATCTTCAAATACATTTGTATGCCCCTTTCCTGGCTACTCTAACTAAAATTAGACAATATCTTCGTATACGTATTAATTCCACATTTGTGTACTGTTGAAATCCCTACGGAAACTTGACTACAATGAGCTACTACCTCTTGAAACTGCTGAACCAAGCAACGCTCATGAAACACTCGGTACGCACTTCAGTAGCGTTATGAGAAAGTACCTGGGAAAGATGTATTCTTTTGGCTTATTATTTATACTTGTGCAAAACATCCTGAAGATGGTAGTGACGATCCTCACAGATCCTCACAGAAAGGGCTAAGCCTACCTGTCCTTGTTATGTATCATCTGATGTAAAACTGACAGCTAAAATGAAATATACCAACACAAATCCAGTAGTTCAACACAGGTGACCACTTCAGAGAATGTATCACGCGCATTATAATGCCTGAACACCCTATACGGGGCAAAGGAGGACCAACAAAGGATGAAAGTATTGCAAATGAAAGTTGATGCAGGAAATACATCATTCCAGTAGGAAAAAGTGGAAATATAATCAACTCCTCCCTTTTTTTCCAGCCTCTAGATAAGGGAAGAAAATAACATCCTTCAAAAGAGTCTTGAACACTAACTGTTATGCAGCCACTACATTATTTCAGCTAAGAGATGAAAGAAAAATAATTTTTAAATTTCCTGATCAAAGGTCACAGCCTGTTCCAAAATCTGGACAAAGCGCTCACCATCTATGTCTTCTGCAACAGAAAACACCGTTATTTTCATTAAATCTTCTTGCTTTTAAAGAAAAAACAAAATCTCTCCAGCTCAGTACTCCACTGACAGAGTCAAGGGCACAACTCTGTGCATTCCACTTGGCCACAACTCTACAGAGGATCAATGTGCACAAGAAGTTAAAATATCTGCTGAATGAAAGCTGACCCTTCTATCCTGGGCTTTTCTATAGAGCTTCTAAGTATAGTATTCAGTCTGGAGCCTACAAAACAGTCCTGCCTTTGTGCACCAGCAGAGCAGAACACCACCTCCTTGCCCATTATTTTCTGTTAAAAATATGGAAGTCCAGAAAGCAAGCATGCTGTGCCAAAGTCCTGAAGTGACTAAAGAGCCAGAATACTAGTGATCTTATTGATGGTATATGCTTCTCTACCATTGCCTAAAACTCAGCATTCCAGCTGTATGAACTCCCCTAAACCCTTATTCAGCAATGAAATGTTTTAAAAAGCATTTCTGGGCATCTTGCCCTTCAGCAGAAGAAAATTTGCATTTTTGCAGCATTTCTGCCTGTCAGCACTACAACATTCTAATGGGTTTTGCAGCTGTGCAGGGAAAATTGAGAGATGGTCAGCGGATTCTTACAGCAGACTGCTGGGAGACAAGTGCCTGAGGGTGCTGAAGAAGGAGAAACCAGCTGATCTGACCAGTCTTTACACTCCACAGAAAATTCAAACAGCACCTTTCGCCTCCAGTGAGCATGCCAAAACAAAGGCACTTTGTGATCTGTGGGCTCAGTGCAACAAGGAACAGTAAAATCCTTATTATTTTTTTTCCTTGATCTTAACTAAAGAAGTAGCTTTCTGTAAGAATGCATAAAAGAGCAAACATATACCTACTAGCAGCTTCAACTTCCATAAGCTGTACCTAGTCTGTGGGTTGTAAAGTCACAGATGTTCATCTTGTAACAGCCACATGCACTGTGAGAAAGTAATCGAGCAAAATCAGAGAAACACAGTGCCCCAGGTTTCTACTTGGAGGCAAGGACAGCAATCTGTCCGATTTGATGGTGCTTCTTCAAAGGACATTACTTAAACGTATGAGTAAGGGGCAAGGTGAGAGGTAGCAGTAATGCCAGGAGCGAGTCAGCACGGGCAGTCTCCCCAAGGGCTTCAGGCTGAGGTGGCTGGCCTAAGAGGATGGCACTGCCACCGCTGCTGCTCCTCGGGGGAGCCATCCAGCACTTGGACACCCAGTTTCAAAGGGTGAATTAATTCCAGGAATCCAAGTCCAAGTAAAGGGTTAAATGCACTTTCCCCCCTGCTAAAAGCAGGATAGCAATCCTTCTCCATAGTCCAACGCAAACTCTACGTATTTCCCCCAAAAGACACCCCCTGGGCAACCCAAGAAGTTTGCTGTTTGGGCACACTTTAGGAAACTCAGTCAGTTAATTGCAGTCAGAAAAAAATATAATCCTTCACAGGAGTAGAACAGCTTAAGTATTTTGATTTCACGTCTAATAAAACTGAGATCACATAAGCATACCCACCAGATTAACTGGTGAGTTAATTATAATGTAATTATTCTTCTAATAATTACACCAAAACAGGTTTTTTTACTAATTAGCCAAATTCTTCTCTTAGATATACTAATACATAAAACTGTGAATTTGTTTGATATTTGCAGCACTGTGGCCAACACAGATTTATCCTCAAGACACACTCTGTCTCCAAATATAGACTCGAGATAGTTCATCTAGGCAGGGAACATGCACGTGTGTAGGAGGGAGTCTGAAAAATCTTCCAAGGAATGGCATTTCTGCCACTTCCTAACCCACTGGGGGACAGGGGAAGACCACAAAAAGGCCTGTAAGGAAAAGCCCAAGTACACTGTCAGAACCTCACAGAGCCAAACCTAAATGACAAGGAAAAAGAGACGGAAAATAAAGTTACAGATGTCAGGAACTGGGCAAATGGGAACGGGGAAAAAATTAAACGAAGAAAGCAATGAAGAAACACCTTTACTGCGTGACAATATCTTAAGAGTGTAAGCCAAGAGAAAACCAAGTCCGCACAGACCACACAAGCAGTAACACCAGCTACATCACGTCAGAGTTTATGGCAAAATATTAACAATTTAACACACCACCACTCGTTATTCAAAACATTCATGCTCACATAGAAACTTCTTGAGATCTGTCTTGCTTCTCAGGTTTGGGTTTGCCTGCCAGTGTCCTGCCCATGTGACACAGCCACAGCACCTCTGCCCTTTCCTACCATCAAGGTACTGCATCACTTGGTGCCATAAAAAATTAGAAACTCACCTTTGTGAAAAGCAGATCTGTAGCTCACATTATGACATCGCAGACAGCTAGATGCTATGTTGAAGGGTGAAGTAGGGAAACATGAGGATCCTGAGGATA
Organism: Falco rusticolus; assembly: GCF_015220075.1. NCBI lineage: Eukaryota > Metazoa > Chordata > Aves > Falconiformes > Falconidae > Falco > Falco rusticolus. The sequence continues at coordinate 5,868,977 of NC_051192.1, read as the reverse complement.
TGAGGTGAATTGAAATGAAGAATGATAAGGTAACCATTACAAAGCCCCTACCAAAAAAAGAAACAGTGTGACCCAATTTTGTTGATTTTAGAATAATAAATTTATCTGGCATTGCTGTTTATTATCTAGAATGCCATATATACTATTAACCATGAGATACTAAATCATTTACTTTTCTCTGTTCGCTACCATACTCTAATTGAAGATCTACAGGATACGCTTATCGAAAAGCTCACACAATTACCTTGTCTACATATTTCAAAAGCTCAGGCTTAATCTCTAGACATGAAAGGACATGACACCATCAGAAGAGAAACATTTTTTAAACCAGAGTTTTAGTTACCAAAAGTACTATTTTTCCCCTCCCACTTTCTCCTTAGTTTTGAGAAAAGGTCTGACAATTTTGTTTTTATTTAATCACTTTTTGCCCGTTAGATTTCTGCCCCCTCCCCAGGAAGATTCAAAGGTGGTGCTTGTTTTTATTTCTGTTCTTCTAAATATCTCCATTGCCACTGGATGCCACAGTACTTCTATACTCAAAATTTACACAGAAAAAAATGTCCGAATTTGTTTTCTTCACAGCTTATTTGTTTATACATTCTTATTTCTGAGCTAATGTTTTCCAGAGTCACTATCTATATATGTTGTTAGAAAAAGTCTTCCAAAGACAGTAATGCACAACAGTTTGTCTTTTATCAAGTGCCTGTTTCCCGACAGTGACTCCAGAGGATACACTGAAGGGCAGCTGGAGAAGTTCTGCACCCTGGTCCCTGCGGGCAGTTCCCTTTCTGACAGAGATGAGGACCAGAAGGCACACACAGCTGGGACATGGCTGTCGTTAGGTGAAGCCATTCTTGTCCCTGTCATGCATAAGGAAAATCCAGCTGGTGTTCTCTGTGTTAACATGGCATTTTAAAATTTAAATCTGCAATTTCCCACTCTTATATTTTACGGTACGCATACTGCAGGGAGCCCCCTGAATATCCATCCATCCGTCAGGAATCAGGAGCTCAGACTGCCCAACGTTAACATAGTAAGCACTGACTGGGTACCTGTTGTAGCCACTGTAAAGAATCTCAGCCACTTTCCGTTGTTTGCACCAAATTGTAAGTCTCAGGTAAGTACCATTACCCTGATTTTCAAATTATCTTAAATTTAACAGCTGAGGACTGAGTCAGATTCCTACAAAGCTGCACAACAGCCGCGCAAGCCCCCTCAGCAGCTGGGTTATGTCTATTCAGCTCTTTTGAGCAGCAAACCATTCACTGCTCACCCATCTGTAAAACCAACTTCATGGAGCCTAGCAAAGGATCAACAGATATTGTATAAACAGCCACTGTCATAAACTTTAAGTAGTTGGTGAGATGTTTTTATTTTATTTCTACATTCACCTTGTGACCATGTAAGTTCATACGAAACCTTTTTAATAAGGCCTGAATATCACAAAAAAAAAAAAAAAAAAAGATTACAGGGACATTTAGACTTTTTTTTTTTAAATGACAAAATATATGTTGTCTTTTTATTTCCTTCCACACAACCCCCAACCTTCTTATATGAACACTTTGTAACTATAAATAGCAACATTAATTTGGACGGAATACTCCTATATCAATACTCCATAAGTGGGAATCAGATTGCTACCTTTCTTTCCTTGGCCTGGGCTTCTTTCTAAAAGGCCCCAATTATCCTGGTACGACTTGGGATGGGTAAATGCATCAGCTCACAGTTGTAGAAGCGAGTCCAGAATCAAAATATTATTTTTCTTCATAAACTAACATGATTTAATGGCGTTAACAATAATTTAATGAGAATCTTCTAAGTAAGAGCTCTCTGCCCTGGCATAAGAACAAAAGGATATGCTATGATGTTGACATTTACACAGTCCAACAATCCCTTAAACTTAATTAATGCCCTTCCTGCCCAACAGGAACAAAAAAACCCTACTTTGCAAAACAATGAAGGAAAAGTCAAGGTAAAACCTTTAGTCAGCAACTATTTGAAATCAGCACTGCAAATTCAGCAGGTATAGTCAAGGTAGGAACAGTAATAAAAATCCACAGATGAAAAGAATAAAGTACTCAAAGTATCCATTCCCAAAGGGCATTGCCAGCACTCAAATTAGAGGCAAAATGCTACGGAAATTTTCCAGGACACCTTAGAAGCACTAAAATAGGTTCGACTGTTGTCTGTTGCTTTTAGGTATCTTTTTTTATTTCTTGTTTTGTTTTTTAAAAACAGGTAATTAAGTTCAGTCCATGCAGAATTGCATCTGGTTAAAACGGCATCTCTTAAAACTTGTTGCATCCAAGTTACAGTTGGGGTGGGGGGGAACTGATGGGTAACTATCTGGCCAAAATGAAGAAAGAAAAGGGACCTCTTTCCAAAACGACACAAGCTATGTAGCTTGGTAAAGTAGTATTTATAGTTCTACTAAAAGAATAGTTTAGTCTGATGCACTTAAGAGTAGGAAAAAAAACAAAACAATAAACACAACCAAACCAATCCAATAAAACCCAGAACAAAATAAAACTAAAAAAGCGCCACCCTTTCAGATTTTAGTAGAAAGCATTAACTGAGTTATCGGTAATTACTCTGTACAGAGAACTCTATGGAATATATTTTAATAGCAACACCTCGACTCTCAAAAAAGCCCTGAAAAAATACAATATCCTCAGGTATTAAACATATATATCTAGCTGGAGCACTGCCACGTGCACATGCCCGGAGCAGTACCTCTGACACAGAATCACCCGGCTGCCCATCCCCAGATATTTGAGTGACTCTTCTCAAGAGCAGCTTCGAGCCCCTCACCGTTTTCCCCTTTCCAGTCCGTCCTGCACAACTCTTTTTCACATGCAAACAGACAAGTCACTAGGGAAAAGAACAGTTTGTCTGATGTCATATAGAGGTTACATCTCTCCTGCTCTCCCACACCATTCCCCAAAGCTGCTATAGCGATGCACTGACTCCAGGCTGTGGCAGTGTGTCTTTGCCCAAAGCTGGAAGGTGTTTAGGATATTTTTAAAGTGGTTCATATACATCTATAAAACGCACCAGATGGGGTAGCTCTTAGAGACTGTCACCATCCCAGTAGTGCTGGCTGCACGCTTGACAGGACACTTCTAGTCCAGCAATTAGCCTCCATTGCCCAAAATGCATCACCCCTAGCATCCTCTAGCACCTTTATGGAGCCATAAATCTGCCTACTCTCCACTAGCATCTGCGACGAAGTGCAAAAAATGCACTGCCAAGCTGACATAAGTGACCCAAAACTGGGTGAAAAAAGGACTAGCAGTTTTGACAGTGTTTGAACAAAAATCACATGGTGGCTGCCCTCCTCATGCTGGTGGCACATTCATTCCTTCATGTTTTGTGATTAGTTATGAAACTTACGCATATTCGGTTTTTACTAAGCTATTAGTAAAACGGCATTTTTCTCCAATACTCAGTCAGCAGAGGCTGAGCTCTAAAATTCATTATTTTAAAGTCTGATTCAAGTCCAGATGATTAAGAAGGTATTTCATAAATAACAACAAAAAACCCTAGAAATTCATTTTATTTTCCCAACAGGCTTTTAAAAGAAGTATTTTGGCAGATTAATGAAGATCAACTAGCTACATACCTGCCAAATTGACAAAAGATATCAGATCATCATCTGTGGTCCTATGTATGAGTACAACATATTTATTCCAAACAGACCTAGAAAAACAGTAAGGAGTCAAAGCCAACACGTCTAATGTGTCATTAAATATCCAGCAGAAGTTTAGTCTGAGGCAAGATGAATCCTCCCCCTCATATTAGAAGGCATGCAAAACACTGATGGCTCTTAGAAGAGCCATTTCAACACTTAGTATGTGAAGAAACCAGATTTAACCACACCAAATTATGATGCTGTCAGTCATGAAAACTCCCTTTGAGCTGTATGATAATTTTGCAACAGACTTATTTGCAAAGGACTGGTCATTAAATGGAGTGTAAATGAGAGGTAAGGAATTGCATCTGACAGATGCCAAGGTTGGTATTTCTGCATTATTTTTCTGTTTTCTAGTGAGGTTGATAGGAAACAAATTCATCATGGAAAAAAAACCTAGTATGTAACATGAAAAATATTATTATTATTAATAATAATAACAATAACAACAACAACGATAATAATATAATGGGATCAAGTCTTCCAATGCATCTTTTTCCTCTTGGCCAAGACAATTGCACATGGGTAAATTGAATAAAGGAAGCAAACTCATACTTTCCTGACTAAGGCCATCAACAGAGAGGTTCAGCTGCTCAACACAGAAGAGTACCTTGCATCCAAAGGGTTATTCGCAGACAGTGATGCTCTTTCTAACTAGAGAGATGTGGACATAGGGAGAGTGAGAGATGACAGAGGAGCCTCTGGTTCCATCTGTATCAGAACCCATGTATTAACATGAGGAAAACAAATCAGGAAGAAAAACCTTCAGAATAACAAAGAAAATCCCAAACATTTCACCCAAGTCCATCTTCCTGAAACACATACAGAGCACCTGTAAAAAAAACCAGTCCTAACAAACCTCAACCATCAATTCTCCTCCATGCCTCCCAGCAGGGCATTAACACCAAGAACCACTCCTAAGACCTCGGTGCTACAACCAGCAGTGTGCTGCACGTGGCTGGAAAAGTCCCCTCCAGCCCACCCAGCCAGACAGTACCAACAGCTTTGGCACAATGCTGAGGCCACTGCCCTGGTGCTCTGGCAGGCAAACCCAGCCGTACATTCAGCAGGTGACCAAAGGCAGCGTCGAGCGAGTTATACTTGTACTCCTGAGGAGTACCCAGTCACACTAGCTGAGAGAACACTCACAGTACCTCACAGGATTAGACGCAGAACTCAACGCATCTACTAGAAGCTGACAGGATAATAACTATCTTTTTTATACACTGCTTTGAGGGTGGAGAAGCAATTAAAAATAAACGGTGTCACTGGAACAGGCGCTTGCTAGGATCTGATGAAAAGTCAGCCCTGGCTGAATGAACAAGTCACCATGAAATGGAGCATGAATTCAGACAGATTCTACTACGCTTTTTACCCACTATTAATGCCTTTCCCACAGAGGAAAGGAAGAACGATTTATCAGGGAGCTTAAGTTGGATCACTAGTCTCACCAGGCAGAATAAAAACCTTTCTGAAATGTCGCAAATTAGTCTTCAAGAGCACAAGAATGACCAGTAGTTTTAGATTTAACAACTCTGTTTAGAGCAGGCTTACAGTCTGGTAGCGAAAATTACCTTGGGAATCTTATAAGTCCTGCCGGGATGAAGTCATTTCAGTTTTCTGAACTCCTTAAGTAGGAGAGGCGAGGGGAGGGAGGGAGGGAGGAGGGAAAGGAGAGATTAGGTCACAGTGAAATACTAGCAAACTACACAGGAGAGCTACTCTAGCACATGAACTGTTCCTTTATCCCACTTGCATTACCCAGGAACATTAAAGTAATTGGCATTCGATTTCTATTAAGGTTGGAACATTTTCCCTGATGTGAGTTCACAAATTCCAAGTCATGAAAGGAGAAACGAACACATACTTATATATATATATAATGTCCAAGAATAAAAAACATGTCCCTGTATTACATCCTAAACAATGCTTAGCATGACAGGAAAAGCTGCCTTAAGGAGACCCCAAAGCACTTTGTCCTAAACGTCACGGGAAACCATTAGACTCAACTGGACAAAGGGTAGGAGGAAAAAGAATGGTTTGTGCATTTGGACAAAATGCGTTGAAGCCCAGACCCATTCAGTATGATGTAATTAATGATGAACTACCTACCGGCAGTAACGGAAACAGAACAAGATCTAAACAGAACATGAGTTTTGGCACTCCTTTTTTAATTTGTGAAAACATTCCTTACAGCTGAAAGTAAATGAAAAACAAACAAATTGATCCCTTTTTTTCCTATCAGTACAGGAACAGAGGAAAAAAAATTAATCGTACTCTGCACAGATACCAAGGAACTGTTAATATGGTATCTTTTTCCATTGAAATACATTTTTAAAAATGGAAATAAAAGGTAGGAAAGGTATAGATTCCCCTTGTGCAAGTTTGTTGGATTACGGATTTCCCTCCCTGGCTCAGAATGTTGAATGCCTTTGCAGGAGACCCACCAGAACTTTGCAGTGTCCAGCCACAGAAACTTGAACTGAAAGAATATTCTTTCCCTGGATGCAAAAATACTGTAAATAGGGATCAACTTAAAAAAATTAAACTGGTTTATAGTTCAAGCTCTCCATCACCCCAAAACAAGAGGACAACAGTCATCATACAACCATTTATGTTGGAAAAGACCTTTGAGATCATCAAGTCCCACTGTTAACACAGGACTGCCAAGCCCACCACTAAACCATGCCCCTAAGCACCGCATCTACGTGTTTTTTAAACACCCCCAGGGATGGTGATTCCACCACCTCCCTGGGCAGCCTGTTCCCATGCTGGACACCCCTTTAAACCTCCCCTGGCACAACTTGGAGCCGTTTCCTCTTGTCCTGTCGCTCGTTATCCAGGAGAAGAGACCGACCCCGCTGCCTACGGCCCCTGTCAGGCGGCTGCGGAGAGCGATCAGGCCCCCCCTGAGCCCCCTCCTCTCCAGGCCAACCCCCCCAGGTCCCTCAGCCGCCCCTCACAAGGCTGGTGCCCCAGCCCCTGCCCCAGCCCCCTGCCCGGCTCTGGACACGCTCCAGCCCCTCCACGTCCCCCTGCAGTGAGGGGCCCAAAGCTGAACACAGGGGTCCAGGGGCGGCCTCACCGGTGCCCAGCGCAGGGGGACGGGCACTGCCCTGGTCCTGCTGGCCACGCCGTGTCTGCTACAAGCCAGGATGCTGCTGGCCGCCTTGGCCACCTGGGCACACTGCTGGCTCCTGTTCAGCCGGCTCCTGACCAGCACCCCCAGGCCCTTTCCCACCAGGCAGTTCCCAGCCCCCTGCCCTAGCCTGTAGCGCTGTGTGGGGTTGCTGTGACCCACGTGCAGGATCCAGCACTGAGCCTGGTTGACCCTCATACAACTGGCCTCGGCCCTTCGGTACAGCCTGTCCAGCTCCCTCTGCAGAGCCTCCTGCCCTCCAGCAGATCAGTGTTCCACTCCAGCTTGGTGTTGTCTGCAAACTCACTGAGGGTGCACTCGATCCCCTCGTCCATCATGTTAACAGAAGGCATTTTTATGCCAAGTGGCGTAAGTGTTTTGTAAATACAGATCTTCAGTTGCTCTTTAACAGGCTTATTTTCAAAATCTGAGCATCTTGTTCTGTTTAGACATTTAATTATTATGCCTGTCATAGTTTGTTTATTAAATAGAAATCAGTCAATATAAACCTTGCTATGTTCAGAACCCACGCAGCACAGAGAAAATCTCCCCCACAATCAGCCAGGGGCAAAGCACTTCCAAGGTAAAGCAATGAAAGCATGTGCTGCAGTCTGCTTACTTAATAGTGCTGCAAAACCCTACTTGGTGAAATAGCAGAAAAGAGATGTAGGAAAGATTTCTAAAGCAACAGAAAAAAGCAACTGTGGGCTCCTATTGCATGCCCTCTCACACAATCTGAGAATAAAGAAAAAGCTAATGAAATTGAAAGCAATGCACGCAACACATAATAAGTGATCAGTATCAATAATTACATACAACTAGATTTAATCTCCGGAACTCAGTGCTGCAGGGTACTGTTGAGATCTGAACCTTGGCATTTCAGGCATTTCAACAGCTAAGAAGACAGCTCCTCTGCAGGATACCAAAACGATACCCAAACCAACCCAAAATTTCAAAAGCAGAAACACCACTTAAGTATCACCACCTGCTTGCTATAGGGCAGAACTGGTCAGTGTCCTACAATCACCAAGTGAACTAAATAGCTTTGCCACTCATGTCATACAGAAAAGCAAAGTCCTCCGACACAAATCCAAACACAAAAGAACACACGCCTTCATTATGTATTATTACGAGGAGAACAGAAATGATCAAAATAGCAAAATTATGTCACTGGAACAAAATTAAAGACAGAATCTGCCTTGAACACACAAAGAACAAGAAAATCCCCCGATTATCTTCAGAGAAAGGCAAAAAATGCCAATAAAAAAATAATCATTATGACAACAGTGTTAGTAAACCTTCAACTTATGAACCATGGAAAATAGCCACCATTGCTTCCTTTTCCACCTTACTGTTCCTTAGTCCCTCCCGGAGACAGGGCCAATCCCACAGCCAGCGGCAGGAGCTATGCCAGCTGCTACTACTTCTTCAATGGATATTGGAAAAGCTGGTGAGACAAGGGTAATTAAGGACATGTGCAAGCTAAGTAGGAACCCTACCAAGACAATCAACAGCAACAAGCAGGAGAAGAGCCATATTGAACAGCTGAGGTTACTGGTAATAAATCAAAATGACCTTGGTTCAAACACTCCAGATAACAGAGACCATCTCTTAACAGCTGTAATTTCTTCTCGTTCCCAGATCGCCATTTTTAGAGTTTACCAGCCAGTTTCAACAAAGTCAAGTAAATTTTGACTGATGTTACGTAAGAGGCTAGCCGAGATTTATCCACAATACATCAGCCATTAAAAAATGCCATTTTCAAACTACAGTAATCTAATTTTACAGATGCAATGTCTGATGGACCCATAGCAAGACAGGCAAACCCCCAGCCTGCTAAGCACATCCTCTTAACCAGTTTCATCCATCAGGGCTGCCTAACAACATTAATGTGGATGTCTCAAGAAAATTATTTGTATCCCATACCAAGCCCAAACTGCAAAACCTCAACTTTTCAGCCATTACTACTTTTTTTATTCCTTCAGCTTCAATCAGTTGACATTTCTTTTAATAGTAAAGGTCTAAAAGCATTTGTATTTTTTAAGCCCAGCATTCCGAAATCAAATTTTGTGGAATGAAGCCAAGAGCGTACAGCACCCTTTGAAGGAAAATCTGCCTCTTAGCAGACCCGGTACAGTTGTAAAATAATAAAAGAAGTCATCTACTTTCAGTCACCCAGTCTCTTCACATATAATTCACCGTATGAAAGTTATATGGGACAGTGTAAATTAGTACAAACAGCATTATTTCATCTAAAGCAACACATTTTTCCAGTGAATAGAGTTCAGATTCTAATTTCAATTCTGAAGCCAGAATTGGTCTGCCTCAAAATCTTACAGGCTTTCCCCCATCTTCCCCCAGCTCTTTTTTTGAATTGCAATGTATGTATCAGCAGAAGACACAGTAATTTTTACAGTGGTGCTTGGTAATTACTCTGATAAGAACATTTATTTGCCCTAATATTTGCCCTCATTTATTAGGACAGGGTTGGAAATTCCTTTAAATTACCTATTTGTATTTTTGGATTACAACATGCAAAGCAGGCTACAAAAAATAAGTTCCTGTATCTACGTGTCAAAAGACAATGAAATTAATTTCAGCAACTTCCCAGTTAAATCTCACATATTCAATTTCTTCTTGATAATACTCAGTATTATTGAATATCAAGTTCCTCTGTCTGTGTAACAAAGAAAATGGGAATGGTTTGCAGCCTACATCAATCTGACCTCATGTAGTGGCAGTCACAAATGACCTGTAAGGCAAGATCCATTTCAGTTCTAAACCATAAGATGAGCTTTTTGGCAAGAATCTCAAAGATTACAAACCATAATTCATAATTTCAAACATATTTTCATTTCTTCAAAAAGTGCTACTTCCTACCCACCCTTATAGATGGGTGGCAACAACTCCTTCAGCAATCAGTGAAGACATGCAAAAAAGTCTCCTTGTCCAATTCCCTGACTTGGTTTTGTTACAAAGCCCCCAAAAGAAATAAATGCATCAGTAAAGAGAAAGGTCTTTTTGGCAACATACGGAGTAAGTACTCCTTATGTACTAAGAGTTTAAGGAATGATTAACAGAAGAGGAACCTCATGGTGAACTACGATAAGCAGAACAGAAAGGCTGCAGGTTTATTCGTGAACAACAATACAAGCACAACAACCAAAAAAAATGTAGGCTTTACTGGAAAATACTGCTTACAACAGAACTCAATGATTCCTCTTCTCAGGCTACAAAAAGCTCTAGACTTCTAAAACTGTCTGCCTTTTTCTTTCTCTTTCTCTCTCTTTCTTTAAAAATTTGCACATGCTATTTTTTGGCACAAGCTCCAAAAATTCATAGCCAAAGAACTACTCTAGACTACAACTCTATTTCGGACATATTTTCCTTTAAAATAAAAAGACAGAAACAAAATTGATTTTCAAAAGATTAAAGCCTTCAACAAACTATCAGTCAAGTTCCATTCAAATCAACAGCATCCTTTCCCATCCAGCTTCCTCATAAATGCAATCAATTAAAAACAGAAAAGAATTCTAGGATCATATATGTAAACTTGCATTTGACAATCATTTAATCTAAAAATAAACAACCATCTATTACCATTCTGCCTTGGCACATCCTGCAAACGTAAGCGGCTGTTCCTAAATTTCAGTGAAAGTACTCACACAGCAGAAATACAAGAATTCAATAATTCTTGTCTTACTTATTAAAAGTGCTTACCCCAAGTATAAATATATGCCACAGGCAGCAATTGATCTTATAGCACTTCAGTTAAGTCTGCAATAAATTTAACACATAAAGGAGCCCAGTTTCATCGTGTAGAGAAGGATTCAATGTTAGCAGGTAGCGGCTGCCAGCACTTGCATCCTGTTTATTAGAAATGGTTTAGGCAGTTTATACACACAGCATCGATGTGCCTTCTGGTTCAGGCATTAGCAGCTAGATCACGCACTTGAATCGCTCTGTGAAAGGCACCTTAAAATAGAGCTGGGGTCCGAGATCACTTTTATCACTGTAAATGCAGAGCAGTTGCATTGACTCTTATGTTTAAAGTCAACGTGCTGGATTTACTCCCAGGCTCTTCTAACACAGTCCAGGAGAGACAAGAGTGACATACACCAACCAACAAAAAAATGAGCAAAGGTGAGTTTGGAAAGGCAGATTGGTATAACCCCTACAAAGAGACAAAAGCAATTAATCCCTTACACATGGAAAAAAAGTAATATCCTGGTTTTCCATAGCACTGTACATCACTCTCACTCTGAATTTTTTTATTTAAAGAATAGAAAGTGAAGAAGATTAAGTTCTTCCTTGGCTAAGTCTATGCAGCTACCCAGAACAAAATGGAAACCATTGGTTGATACAACTAAGAGTAAAACATGATGCAGTAGTTGTGTGTGTTGAAGTCATGTGCAGCACATTGAAGCCAATGAGCAGAAAAACTTTCCCCTCATCTGACCTAGTTCTGTCAAAGATTCACACATGGAGATAGTGGGTGTAGAGGTGACACATGAAGTATCTTTAAAAATTTTGGAAGGCAACAACTCACAGTGAAGAATACCTAAGACCCTAATAGGGAAAGGAAAGCTAGCTGAACTCTAGAAAATTCAGACAATTAGAAGGCTGCCCAGAACTGTAAGCATGCAAGAAAAGTGAACAGATTAGGGACAAACCATTTTACAAAAACAATGACAAAACCAAAAAAAAAAATTACAAGAACAATGCTGGAAAAAAGTGTCAGAAGGACGGCTGCCTGCTTTCAGTACAAAGCTACCTGATGCTGCAGGTATGTCCTATTCAAAAAAAGCTACAAATTATAAGAATCTTCTTTTCCTTTTCTAAGCAACACATAAAAAACATTATACAAATCCAGTCCAATTACAAAAATATAATCCAGTTTGCTGGATTGTGAATTGCTGCTGACTTCACTGTGACAGGTACAGCATAAAACTGCAGCTCCCCAAAGAGTTTTCACCCCAAATCAACAAAGAATAGCAGAACTAAGGAGAAAAGGCTCAAAGAAACATTAATTTTTCATTAGCTTCTTCTAAAAAAATCAATACCAGTTATGCCCAACACACTACATACCCAGCCATTGGTAGCTCGGTAGCTCCTGTACTAACAGGGGACCAGGCTGCCCAGGAAGGCTGTGGAGTCCATCCCTGGAGCTACAGGGAGCTTGACTGTGCACGTCCCTGAGCAGCCTGCCGTAGGTGACCCTGCTCTGAGCAGTGTCACAGACCGGAGGGTGCCCATGGGCCCCTTCCTACTACAGCAATTCCCTGGTCAGATTAGAATGGATTTCTGAGAAGTTTGTTAAGGATGGCTTTTTCCACAAAATGAATCCGAGCGCGTGCTCTACATACAAGTTAAAGCCTTGGAAAAAAGCAGAATACAGTTGTGAATGAAGTCTACAAATGTTTCCTAAATCAGCTTTACTGGTGGACAGAAGAGGACGTTGGACTACACCGAGCAGGCAAAGCGTTAGTCATCACCGATGAGTAGATTCATGGAGGAACCTGACAGTGAGGAGTGGCAAAATGAAATTCACTGTCTGGAAAGGCCCCCAAAAATCTAATCACCTACTAAGTCTAAAGTTAAAAGATACACACAACCGTGGCAGGTGTCTGAGGCAAGTCTTAATCCAACATAGTCAACACTCCAGTCTTTCTGACCGTATCACTGATTTTCCTGATGGTTCCTAGCAAGCCACTGTGTTTATTAGGGGAGCACAACAGACAGGAATATGTAAAAGGTCCCCCTGTATAAAAGGGACAGCAGTCTTAAGTTAAAAGTAACCCTGGAGAAAGCAAAAAAAGCTCTTGATGAAAGACAGACATGACAGAATTGGGAACTATGTGAGCCACGTCAGCACCCAGTTACTGAAATTTAATGGGCTTTGACCCAGGCTTAGAAAATAACTGGACGAACACAAGGGTCTTGCTCAAAACATATCACCAAAAATAACTTCAAAAAGTGTGCTTTACTTTGTCAAACCAACCTCCAAAACCAGAAATCCAAACCAAGAAGCCATTTCTTCCCATGGTGCCTATTCTTTCCAATTACACCACAGGATTACGGTAATTACTACATGCTATTATATAACATATATATGTTCTTGTCCACCCCAAAAGAGAAGTTTTGTTTGTTACCTCTTACCGACAGTTATTTTGACAGTTCTTTTCTGAGAGTCCATCCTCATCTTCTCCCATAATATCCACTGCCGAAAATATCAGTGCAACCAGAATTGCAAAGCAGCATACCAGTGCAAAGATCACAATGCATCTTTGCTGGGACTGAAAGAGATTAAGATTGAAAAAGTTTTAATGGCATGAGCACATTCCAGTCAATGACCTGAGACTCTAAAACTTTTACACAAGATCTAAAATTCTTTGAAGATCTTACTGCCATAGCTGTCAACATGAAACACACCTCAGGATGAAAACACTCTCAAAATTGTCCTTCAGGTATCGCCTTGAGATGTATCTTAAATCTCTCAGGCATTGTTAAATAATTCATGTCACAAACAATATTCAGGATTTAAACTGTTCTCTGTACCACAAGGAAAGAATTATGCATTAAAAGAATGATTCTCACATTAACTACATATTTTCTGACTGTGCCTCACAGGTAAAGTACACACTTAGGATGGCACTCAAAAGTCTTGAGAGTTTTGTTGTGTTTGGCTGAAATAAAACATGCCATTGCGAGGAGACTGAAGAGCAAAGTCTTTTTTTATTGCTACACAAAGTAACTGACATTGTTACTGTGATGTCACAGCAACTGAGACACTTTGGTGAGTCCTTGCCCCACAGTACTTATAATGTAAGGAAAACAAATTTACAAATGATAGACGGGATTAAGGAAACAATGGGAGACTTGCTCAGTGTGATAGGCAATGCCCTCTGCATCCAGATTAACTATTAAGACATGGCGTAGCACTACTTTATTCTACAATATGAAATCCTGCAGTACTAGATCAGATATAACTGTGTACATCCCTAGATAAATGTGAAACCTCCTAAAGATAATCTCCTGATGTGCAATTTACATAGCTGCAGGAAAGTAAAGTGCATTTTATTCTGAAATCCAATGTTCAAACTAATATAATCTGTATTTTTTTACTGAAGAAAATATGTACAAAACGACACATACATATAAAAATATAAAAGTCTAACTTCTGTTGCCATAGTTATTGTCTTAATTTTCATTATTGCCCTGTAATTAAAATGTCACATAAAGAAAAAAAGCTTCATAAAGGAATGGGAAAGTGGGAAAGTATATGGGAATGCAGGAAAAGTATACAGGAAAGGAAGCAACGTCATGCTTGCAGCTGAAAACCGACTTCATAGTATCTCTATTGTTCCTGACATTTTGTTTAAGAGATAGTAAGTTCCAAAGTAATAAGAACATCTTCCCATATGCATAAAGAAAAGGCCTGACTTTTTTTTTGTTTGTTTTAAATAAGCTTCCAAAACATTCAAACTACTACATAACCTAGAAGAAACAAGCTCGTATATTGCAGAACAAATCAGACAGAAGCATTTTAATTTCAGTTTTTGAAAATCTAAAACACAGCCAACAACTTCTTCAGACAAACAGGCACAACTTTTCTGAAATTTAGTGAGAAATGTATCCCTTTACCTAACAGTAACACTGAATGCGCTGCTTAGATTATACGCATATTTTAAATATAATGCATATTAGACAGTTTTATATATTTCAAATATCTGTTTAAATCTGTGTTTTCTTTTATATGATGTAAAATATCACAAGAATGCAGCATAAGAAAATCTTCTTTAACCTTTACAAATCTTTCCAAAGACTACTACTGAAATAAATAAAATTTGGAGCTTTTTTCCTGCTGCTGAGTATATTCATGTTTATACATGTATATATTTAAGTTAATGCATTTGGGTGTCCAGACCTAAGGCTGCAGACAGGTGCACAGTAGGGCTCAAGAGAAAAAGATTAAACCATTGTCTCATACTACTGGCAAGAAAAACTAAGGAGTGCCCAAGACGGAGAGGTGTTCAGCTCTGGGACGCTGCCTAACGCCATTTCTTCATCAGGCTCACGCTCTTGCTAAGGTGACCATTGCCTCCTGCAGCTTTTTCAAGTTCTGTAACTGGATTTGCAGAACTCGTTTGATGCAGCTTCTTCCAGGCACTGAGCGTATCACCGCGGCAGCAAGGCAGCCCAGCTACGGCGGTACAGCGAGCCCAGCGGCACAGGGGCTCGTGCTGGAGGCCCCAAGAGCAGCAGGTGTGGCCCAGCATGGCTCACACCACCAGCATTTTTGCCTCACAAACTGGGTAACCGCAGCCACTCTACCCACTGGGAACAGCCCCGAGATGATATTTTGGGCAAATTTGTAACAGGCATCCTAGCTACCACACGGTATACATGACTTCATGCCATTGCTCCAGGGACTAACTCCCATCTTGCTGCATTGCCACGCCAGGAGCAGAGCAACCACAGGGACTTGCAGGGTCACTGGACCAGCATGGACCACAGTAGCCGTCAAGAGAGGTTTCATCTAAAGGAGTCCACAGCACCTCTATGACACAGAAACTGGCCCAAAACTTACAAGGCCAAAACCCATATGAAATCTACAGTGTATCAAAAATTATATGATACCACAAGGACAGGGAAAAGAAGAATACAAAAAAGTTGGGTGCAACAGATGCCTTACACTCATTCAATACCAGGAAATTTTATGGCAGCAATTTCTAGGTGGTTATGTTCAAGAGAGATAGACCAAAAAACAAAAGAGGAGACCAAAACAATTCTGAGTGTTAATTCCCATGCCACATAAATTTTAGGACTAAATTCAAGGTTCCTTGACTTCTGTGATGTAGCTGAACTTTGCATGCAGTTTCAATCCTTGCTGTTTCAGTTGTGCATGCGTACAGCTCGTCAAGCTCTGCAGTTTGACTGCTTCTCACTACGAGCAACACAAATTAGCATCACTAGTAAGACCACTGCTGTCCTGAACAGTAAAGACTGAACTGCACAGATTAATGTACTGCTCTTATTTACACGGATCCTTTATATTATGCACTTGTCTCTGACAATTACAATGGGTTAATTATTTCACTTTTTCTTACGTACCAGCTTAACAATATGCTTACAAATGGTGTAGAGGACCTTTTAAATCCACACACAAAAAAAGAACCATCTTATCAAACTGTGACAATAATGTTTTTAGTCTGAATTGAGGGTAGCACAAATATTAAATAAAAGAAAACAAAAATTCTATGTCTGTGATTCTCCTAACCCTGCATTTGTAGTCAGAGGTCTGACGGATCAGGTAAAGGTTATTATAAAAAAATCCACACAGTAAGTAAGGAGGATTTTGGATTGTTTTACAGTTCATCTTGAAATTGTTCCTGCTGAATTGGGATTTTTGATTGCTTTTAAATCTGTTACATTAGAAATTAATATTTGACTTTTGCTTCAATTCAAATTGGTGTTTATATTAGAAAACAAAGAATAAAAAATAGCTAGTGGCACCAAACAAGTCTTTCTTTTGAAAATGGTAAAATTCTTAATTTTCATGCACTAATGCCATACTGCAGCTAAATTTTTAATAGGCTTTTTTGAATTAAAATAGATTAGAACAGACCATATCACTGTTCTATTACACCATCCGTGTGGGCCTCTGTAATAGCAGGCTTCTTGAAGGAATTCAGAATAGAAGAGGTCATGCCACAGACAGACTAGAAGCAATCTGTTAGATTTGCTCTTCAGACTCTTGCATCGGTGGGTTGGGCTGGCAGTTTGCCTGACGCTATGTTGTTGTGTATCTCCTTGGCAAATGGGATCCCTCAGAGCTCAGACCAATCCTCCTGCTTCCTTCAGTAAAAGCCTAATAACTCTGTGTTTAAGCTTTCAGTCTTCAAGACTTAATTATGGAACACAGGGTCGGGAGGGGTCTCTAAAGCTTATGTAGTCCATCTGACCATATAACATGGTTAATTTATACAAATACTACTTCTAACAGATATTTGTCTAACCTGTCCCTAAAAATTTCCAGTTGAGAGAGGTCCTAGAGTTTCTTCAGGCAACCCATCCCATGTGTCAGTACCTTACTGGTACCTAACTTAAATTTCTTATGCCGCAATGTATTTTTTTTCCCTTCCATACATGCTGAAAATGGAGAACAGAGCATTTCATTCTTTCCTGCTGCAGTCTCTTACATATTTGAAAACTTCTAGAGATGCTGAGAGGCCTGGTTCCAGAGCATCTACTAGCTTGACTGGACCTGTGAGAGGACAACCATAGCTGAGATTTCACTCTTAACAGTGTGGAGAGATCTCTACTGTAAGCCCAGACATCCCGTTGCATGAAAGATTTCTTCAGAGCTTACGGAAGATTGGGAAAGAAACTCTTGCAGGAACGAGGACTATAAAAAAATGCTGATATTTTCCATTTTATGAGCAAAATGCATTTCTTTCACCTGCCTCATCTAGCTTAAATGACACCTACATTAAAATAAATGCACCAAAACATTGCAGTTACTAAAACAAAGCATGGTGTTTGCCATGCTGTTACACTTCTAGGTAGAGTGAGAAAAAGAGCAAAAGCTGCACAATGGGTATGCAGTACACTACTAGTCAGACTAGATTTGAATTTGAGAAGGGCCCTCTCTGTTTGGGTATTATTAAGAAAAAGGATAGTCTACGTCAAATAAGGTTGCACCAGAACCTGTGACACCCAAGCAGAATTGAAAATGAGAGCAAGAAAGAAAAAGGCCTCCATCTCTACTGCACTCCTGTTGCTCAAAAGCTGTTGAGAGCACTTCAATGGCCCATAAAGCTTGCATTTTCCTCACACACAATAGCTATCTCTGTAACACACTACATTTAATCAGGAGTTTACTTTTCCCTCAATACAGTACAAAAATGTCCTTCTCTCCCCAAGCAGGAGCCACAGAATTGTAATGCTGCATCTACTGGGAAAACTGAGCACGTCACAACAAAACATGTCATGGCTTTGAACTAGTGCTTCATTTTTATACCTATTTAAAGAATAAAGGAGGTAAAATTTATACTGCATACTAATACAGAGTTCATATCTGCTTGTCAGAAGCACAGAGGCTCAGAGAGGCAGGTTTTCACACCTGCTGTCATATCATCCTGCAACATGTCTGAACACCAGTGCGAGAACAAAAGCGCTCGTCTTCAACACTAGTGACCTGTTCAACAGCCCTTAAAATTCTGCTTACAAGTGGGGGTTTATGGCATGCTACAGCACATTCACAAAAGATAGCAAGGAAATGGACTTCAAGAACTAGCTAAATCATTCCTGGCTTAACATCAGCTCTTAAAATAATTGTGTGTGTTTATTAGAGAAAAACATTACTATAAAGTGTTTTTCATTAATCTGGAATCCATATACGGCAATAATCCTCATTGCAGCCTTAAATCTCCCAACTAGTAGGATTAATATCAATCAAAACTTAAGTTCCTATTAAACAAAACCAGGAAGGAACTGATCCAAGAGTGCTAAGATAAGTTAAACATTTTCAAATTTTCTGGGCCTAGTGAGTTTCATCTTTGGATGAGATACTGGCTGAGGCTAACGGAGAACTTTTAGCACTTGCCTCTGAAAATTCACTAGCATGAGCGAAGGATCAGAAGGCTGGAAAAAGCAAAAATATTATCCATATTCAACAAAAAAAGGTGGGCAGGCAATAGAAGCTGGGAAATAATAAAATAGTTATTTTAAACTCAATCTCTAGAAAATACTTGAACAAGTCAGTAATGAAGCTATTATACATAAACACCTAGAAGATAAGAAATTTTATTAAGAAGTCACATCAAACAATTTTGATCTCCATCTTTCCCAGTCACAAGGCTTGTTATCATGCTGGAGAAGCTGAAAAGAACATATACTTTGATCTTTAATAAAAACTTTCTTACACACAACAGCAACTATGTCCAGATTATTATCAGAGAAGTATAAAGCTAGTTAGAATATCATGCTCACTAAAAAAAAGGGGAGGACATTTTAGAAAAGATTCAGAGGATTCTGCTGTGTATCTGTTTTTGCTCACATCTTCATTAACAGTCTAAATTATGGACTAGAAATTAAACGTGCTTATTAAGTTTTCAATCAAAACCAAAGCAGCACAAATTGAAAGCATGCTGGAAGACTAGATTAAAATTTCAAAATGTTCTTGACAATTTAGGGGGTACGTTGAGAAAAATAGGTTAAAATTAAATTAAGGAAAAGAGCTACTAGCAGGTAGGAGCAATCAGTTGCACAGGTACAGGAACTGAGAAACCATTAGGAAAAGGGATAATCAAAATGAGTAAGAGGCTGGAGCAGATGCTTTAGGAAGATAAAGCAAAAAAGGTAGGACTTCATAGTTTGGAAAGGAGAAGAAATATGACCAAGGGGTACAAAATCATCACAAAAGTATCAGGTATAGTGAAGACAGAATTATTATTGACCAAGTGTCACCAACAGCAGGAATAGGGGATGATTACTGAAACTTGAAGGAGTTTAGTTTCCAAAAGATGAAGTACTTTCTTATGAAGTGGATACTTAGCATCTGGAATTTGTTGCCACGGGAGACTGTGAAAGCAAACAGCAGCAGCAGGTTTGAAAACAGATTAGACAAAGCCTTCAAAAACCTGTCCAGAGCAGATGCTAAAGAAATCGGCAGGGATGTGCTCTCAGAGATGATGGGGGACATGCTGTTGCCACCGTTAGACAGAGTACAGGACTAGACATGCCATGAGTCTGAGCTGTAGAATATATATTTCTGTACTCTTAAACAGTTTCCTTTTTCCACAGAAGGACCCACAAGTTATAGATTAATATAACCTCAACGTGAATCAATTATGTCACATTGCTGTGTTGACTTATATCTCTGCATCCTGGTACGATGTTTGTACTGCATACAAAGCAAAAATAATCCTTACCCTCTACTTCAAGTTGGCATATTTTTTTCACCTTTCAAGACTGCATAGAGACAGTTTAGAGACAAATCAACAATAAATATTTAGTCCTATAGTTAGCCGCAGAAAGAAGAGAATCAAGAGTCAATTCTCCAAACAACATTCTTTAGTGTCAGTGTTTTCCAAGCAAACAAGGCAAATGAAGTCACACTGTGCCCAGCAGTCTCTGTCTACCCAGTTTCTTTTGAATCTATATTTGAAAGAAAGACGCATAGAAATGTAATTATCTCAGACATTTTACAAAATCCAGTATGTAGCTAGACTTGGCTGAGAAAGACCCAAATTAGTGCCTCTACCAAGGGAAAGATGGTCCAAAGTTTGGCCTTCCAGCACACACGGCGCTCAGCACCCCGCAGCCTCAGGGAGACAGGGATAGGGGGACCCCCTGCCGCGGTGGGGTACACGGACCTGCAGCGAGGCAGCTGCCTTGGTTTCCCTGCTCACTGAACAAGCGGCTGATCCAACAGGTCAGGCAGAGAACACATGGCCAGACACGTTACTATAAATAGAAAACCAATAAACTACTTTGGAAGAAATCCAAGGCTTTAGGGGTTGCTTATCTGAACCTCGTCCATACAAAGTGCTATATTACAGAAAGCTATTAACATTCAGAATAGGAGCTGTATAAGAAAAAAGGGTTTGCTGCGCATGACCAGCTAACCTCGAATGCATTTTGTTGACCAGAATTGGCACAAGAGAAGGACTGACCAGCCTGAATACATTTAAGCATTCAGGTGCCATTTTCCTGAAACTGGGCCCTGATTTCTCAACTCGATGTATCAACTCAGTCTACAGCATAATGTAAGACAGTATTATACTTCAGCAATGCCAAAAAAAGGTCGTTGTCTGCCCTAAAAACAACAATCTACTCAAATCCAGTGTCTCCTGCAAGGAAGGGGGTGGGGGGAAATAAGAGTATTGAAATTGAAAAATCTGAACCTGGCCTGAACAACCAATTAATACTATTAATACCCCATTAGTAAAACCGACTGTAAATAGGGTTTCTATATCCTGATATCTCTTTAAACATCTTTAAATCTGGACCCTCTTAGTAAGGACTCTTGCCACCACTAGCACTAGGCCTATTACTGCACCAGGAATTTTGCAAATAAGAATTGCTGGGCTACAGAAAGGTATAGTCGATTTCTTTTTGGATCAGCACTCAACTGTATAATAAAAAGACAAATTACTATTAGAAAAACCAAACCAAAAAGCCAAACCCAAATACCAGAACTGATAGCAACAGTATTGGATTAACATTTTGGAACGACCCAAGAAAGAAAAGTCTTAAAAGTACACTGTAAGGAAGTATGGAGAGAAGAAAACAAATAAATAAAATAGGAACGGGCTGGGGGCAAGGATTATGTCCAATACAGGGTGGGGGGAAACCCAAAACCAGAAGTCCATCATTAGAAAGGAAGAGTTGGGGGGAAAAAAAGAAAAAAAAAAAAAAGAAGCAGAAAGGTAAGAAAGAACAAAGGAAAAAAAATTATAAAAGAAGCAACAGGTAGAAAGAAAAACTGAGAGGACTGGGAATAAATAAAACATTGAAAAGATACAAAAAGGTAAAAGCAAAAAGGTAAGAAATTCAGATTAGCACTTGAGTCTACAAACTAGAACACTGCAGCTAAAAATAGTGTTACTTACACATGTACATACGCAGTGCTTAAATTTATATATTAGACCTTGTATGTACAGATAAGAGACCTTCTATATACAACTTTAGTTCACAAATGTGATTAAAAACCGAACTCAGCTCCCTTCAGACATCAGATGAAACACAGCAAATAATCACTGAGCAGATGAATGTTTAAAATTCCACTATTTCCCATCAAGAACTGGATCCTGTAAGACAGCATTCTGAGAAAGAATGAAATTAATAAACACATCAAGACGCAAGCTACTTGGTATATTCCAGAACAGTCCATTTAGGATCAGTTATAATCATCGGCTGCCAGCTGGCTGGGGGGATCTAGCAGATGATACAAAGACTGGCACACAGTCTACAAGTCCAGGTATCAGCAGGTGCTGTGGTTGCCTGATGGCTAGCAAAAAACGCGCTTTGCAATTTTACACCCTTTATGTGTCACTCTGGAGTCTAGAGCATAGCAGGGCAAGCAGTTAAAAAGCTCCAAGTGGTAGCTCTACTTCTCTCCACAATTTGTAAGTGTAAATTTGTAAATGTAAATTTGATGTAGATAATCTGAATTCTTAATGGAAAACTGGACTGAAATACCAGAATCTCTACAAATCAGAAACTTCTGTGGACACTGAAAAAGAAACTGCAGTAACTTGCCACATTGTGTCTGCCTCTAGCCAGCAATTCTCAATTTCATAATCAACAGGGGGGAAAAAAAAAAAATTCTACATTACTACTACCGTTTCCACACTTTGCATTCACCATCATTCCATTTTTCTACTGACACTGACCCATGAATTTCTTAAATCTCTCTGGAATTAAGTGTTCATTGCACACTTTCAACTTTTAATCTAAAGATTAATAATGTTTCTACTAAAGTGAAATGGAACATTTCTAATTATATAGCGGGAAATTAAACTTTTCTTCTTAGTTGCTGGTGAAACATACTCAAAACTTTTCCCTTAGACATTTCAGACTCGTTTTAAACATCTCGCCAAGAAAGGCAGGACAGCCCACATTTGAAGGACTTGAAGTCAAGCATTTGTTTCACATATTTCAGGTTTTATTTCCATTTGGTCACCTTTGAGCACCAGCTGGAGTACTGTAGTGTCCATTTGGCTACAGTGACTCCAGAGTGAGTCCATCCCACTCCACCGGGTCAGTCTAATACAGGTTGCTCTGGCAGCCCAATTCTGCCCCAAACTAGGCAGGACTACAGCAACTATGGGACAGATCTACCTCTTCAGGTAAAGCTCCTAAAGGAGCAAAATATAACAGCTGTAAAGATTCTAAATTTCAGCATCAAGCCTGTCACGCTATTCAGGCATGTTCCAGCCTAAGGCCAATCTGCTGAGATGGTACCATCCAGCCATACAAAACACTTTTAACAGTTTGAACCCAGGACAAGAAGCATTGGGGGACAGAGCAGGATGGGTGTGCTGTGGCTAGCTGGTATGTAGCATTGCAGCATCCAAGGATTTGAGGCTGCCTGGCAGAGGGGATCAGCAAAACGTTGGGCAGCTATTCTGTGTGCACACAATAAACAAACTTTTATGTGCGAAGGACCTTTTAAGAGAAAATACAGTAAGCCTAACAGTATCAGCGCAAGTATGTCTGTGAACAATCATTCCATATCACTTTGGCATCCAAAAAGCACCTAAACGTCTTTGCAGGTCTTACCCACATCGGTGCCATGTCCCCTGATATCAGTGGGTGTTTGGAACGTAGATTTTAGTTCCGAGACAGTTACTAAATGCACAATTTATTTTTGTGTGTGCATATATTCTTAAATATGTATATTTAAACACCCCATATAGATAATAATGCCCATTAACAGCTAACACAAACCTCTTTCTAAATCACAAAGAAAAATTAGTAGTATGTTAGATTCAGTTATATATGTTTATTTCTGAAGGCAGACCAGACTGTATACAGATAAATATACTGATTTCATACTTGTGATCTCTAATCTACAAACAGGAATACCTCTGTGATGTTTAAAAGTAGCTATAATTTATTTTAGTACTTCAGCAACTGTGGAAAAAAAATACTAGTGACATAGTTAAGTAACCTAAAACTTGCTGACAGCACAGCATCAACTGCAAAAGTCACATTTCTTTTAAGAAAGTATTTTATCTAACAATGCTGATAATAAGGCTTTAAGATGAACTAAATGAAATCTAAAAGTCACGATAAATTTTTTTCCCAGTGTTTCCATATGTCATTTTTGGCACATGAAATGATCATATGTACAGATAGCTCAAGCTTCTTGCACACAGGCTTTCATTGTTTTTCTAAGATACTTTCAAAAAGAGATGACCAAAAAAAAAAAAAAAAAAAAAAAAAAAGAAAGGATGAAATGTAAAAAATTGTGGCTATGTGGCTACTGCCACATAAATACCATCAGGGAGGCTGCTAGATAGAAATCTCAAGTGCAGTTCTGCAGCATAACAAGCTCACCATTACCTGGACCATGTTTTTTTCTTAGCCAAATTAACAAGGCAAAATACATTACCTTACGTTTTTTCCACAGAGGTTTAAGCGTTTAATCCCATGATTGGGACAGGCTAAGAGTGCACAAGCCATTAATTACAGCAATATCACTTTCATTCCCAATAAAGCATTCATTCCACAATGAAAGGCAGGTGGTGCAACTGAACCTGGAAGTACTAACTTAGTGTATTAGATGAACCATAAATTGTCAATTTCCTTTCCATAAAGAGTAAAAAGCAAATTAGGAAGTTTTCAAAATTTTTTCAAGGGTTTGCTTTTACTTATCCTGATGAGACACGCTTAAGAAAAAAGTTTTATTAACACTATTGACACAAGTTCATGAAATGTAATTATCTCATATGGGAAGCATCTATTTTTAGCTCATTTGGAATATCTAACTACACCAGGAGTACATGTTGAACTAATGGATTTGCCATTCGGCCAAGCAAGTTAATTCCATTGTCACAGAGAACACAACCAATGTGACATTCACAGTAGGAATTACATTCTACTGTAAAGACAGATAAAGGAAAATAAAGAGAAGCTTATGATCCATACCTAATCAGAGATACAAAGGTAAACTAGATCATTACAGTGATTATGTGTATCTGATCCATGCTTTCTTTCTTATGACAGACTTGAGCGGTAATTTAGTTACCATGGTTTTTTATGCTATAGAATTCTGTATTTGAATTAAATGAAAGCATTTGTAACTTTTATATCTTAAGTAATTCTACTTGATGGATAATTCCTTTACTGGCTGGAAAATATGTAACATGACTAAAGATGGGACAGCTGTACTGCCTGTGGCTTCTGGGAATGTAAAATTATATACAGAAAACTGATCCCTACTATCATTTTTGGAAATAGGAACCAAAGATATTTGGTCCAGGTCATTCCTTGCCTACCCAATGCTTTCAAGAAGTTCTCTATGTCAAGACCCCTGAATTTCTGCAGAAAAGGAACAAGACACAAAAATGTCCCTCCTCGGCATCCGACACTTTTCTATGATTCTTAATGACACTTTTTATGGCAAACAGAGGACTGAAGGGGGGGATGTACACCATCCAGGTGCAGCACCATCCAGGACCCTGCATGCAAAGCTCCAACAGGAGAAAGCCAACTGGAAGTATCCACTTCCATATGCATTCTACAAAGGCAGCTGCCTCTCCCTGGAGGGGGCCCCAGGGGCTCTGCTTTGCTCAGTTTTCTCTGACCAAGAGGAATGTTCCAGTTCTTCCGGTTTGGGGTTTTGTTGTTGTTGTCGTTGTTGTTTTGTTTAGGGTTTTGGGTGTTTGCTTTTTGTTTTGTTATTGGTTGGGTGGTTGTTTTTTTGTTGGGGGGTGTGTGTGTGTGTGTGTATTTTGGTTTGGGTTGTGATTTTTTTTTTGTTTCGTTTGTGTTTTATTTTGGTTTTTGATTAAAGCACTTTGCAATGTGCTTCAATGATTTAGGAATGATTTAGGTAAGGAAAGAATGAATTCTTCAAAGTTTTCAATGACCAGAATGTCTGCGGCTAGTTATTTACAATAATTGTTAACAATAAATCTTATTATTCAAATACTCAAAAATATTTGGTCAGAAAGACTTCCTCTGAATCACAGCAGAAGAAAAAAGATTTGAATATTTACAATGAGAATAAGTTCAGAAGTACACATGCATATACAACGGGCAAAGAAACAAAGAGCACCAAGAGAAAAAAAAAGTCATGAAACAAACAGCAACAGGCCCTTAAGACCTCCCATCTTCTACTTCCCTTTACAAAATCTCTTTATGTATGAGATCTGTTCCAGTGGCCTCAGCACACCTCATGGCTGTAGGAGTATTTTTCCTACCCCTAGTTGAGCTGACACACATCATTATGCGTGGAGGCGATAGAGAAGAGAATCAAGCAAACTGGCCAAAGTAAATTGTTCCTGGATGTCCTCTTCTTCCACTTTCCAACTTTATTTAGCCTTTGCTCCTTCCCTGCTCCACCAAACAGCAAAATAATCCGTCATCATCATGGTGTCACTCCCACTAACAAGCCTCCACTCTATTCTGCCATCTTATGTGTTTCTCTCGTCATACATTGCAGAAAATAGTCCACAGAAAGGACAACAGGTTTTGAAACCAGAAGGAGATAACAGGTATCTTGAGGGGAGGACAAAAAAAATCAGCATCAGCAGGATGTAGTTTTGGTAGGACCAAAGAAATTGATTTTCTAGGGAGTGCTGCAACCTTCCTACAGCAGCAGAGTGCAGAACCACTCTACTCTGATTAACTTTTTACCATTCACTGGAATTACTGGATACCTCTTCCACCAGCAGGAATGCTCCCTCCATCACCCCTTCCTGTGCTGCCTTATCTCCATGTTAATAACGTCAGAATCCTTCTGGTATGTTGGGATATTAGCGTCCCATTTTACAGCCTTTTGTCAGGTTTTGTTTCTCTGCCTTCTTTTTCTCATTTATTACCTTTGTGGAAAATGCTTTGTCCTACTCTTTCCTTAGTCTACTAATACTACTATATTATAGTATATTATCTAAGCAAAATATTTATTTTTATTTTCTTACTCTGTCTATATAAGAAATAAATTAAGAAAATATATAAGAAAAACATTACACATAAGGATAATCTATCAATATCATAACTGACTGAACATACATTAAAAAAAGTTAGCTTAACTTCCTATATTTTCTCTTTTGTCTTTGACTGGTTTTTGCATCTAAGTAATTGAAAATCCTGATAAAACAGAGCCCCAGTTATGTAAAAGTTTGACCTTACTAGGCGGCAGAGAATCTGCTCTTTCCCTCAACTCATCATCAATTTTCATGACACATGACTTGAAAATCTCTTGAAACCTTCACCTTTCTATTACATATCCGTTAAGTCAACCAATGGATTTAGAAGCCACCGAGATAACAAAAAGATGCACACACATGAATATAAATATTTACACAAACAGCCCTGACCACACAGGTCTCAGCTTAATAGGAAAACAATCTTAAAGATTAAATATGATATCAAATATATGATTGTTACGGTTAAAAATAAAAAAATAATCCATAGAGTTAATGTCGGTTGTCATTAAAACCATCAAGTGTTCTAGCCTACCTGAGTTTGTGTCTAGTTTTATTGTTTTAAATCAGGTAACCACCATAGATATTTTTATCATTGCCAGCCTGGAATTGTATTCATTCTGTAAAATAAAACACGGCATGAAGCTACTGTGAAGTTCTGGCTTCTTATTCTCAGTTCTGTAGCACAAGTTCTCGATAAAGTAGAAAACTTCACAGAGGTGAGGACGAACCTTGAACAGAAGAAGCCAGACAGCAATCTGACACGGTGGAGGCACACACCCCTCACTGATGCTTCAACGTTCCTGAAAGGAGAGGAGGTGTATTGCACCTCACCAATGGAGGTGATGATGCATCAGAGAAAGTTCCAGGAAAGAGTAACTGCATGCCAAAGAGTGTCACTAAGCGTTGCCACCTTTCATCCTACGGTGAAGCCCAATACTTTCCTGGAGCATCTTTTTTTCTCCCCCTCTCCCTTCTCATTTCTGACAAACTTCATTGCGAACACTCTCTTCGGAGGAAAAGAAATTAAGTTACTTGAAATAAAAGCCTATTTTGGCAGACTATCAACTGAGGAAAATTGTTTTGGGCACAGGTTTGTGCTCACAATACCTTACAAGCCCTTTCTAAATTGCAAAATAAAGAGCAGCTTAAGCTTTCAGTTAAAAATCAAGGCCCTAACACAGCAAAATGGTAAAGAGATTGAACTGCGAAATCGCAGTCTCAAGATGAAAGTCTCATGCCCAATCTGTATTTATTAATATAATAAAATTATATTAAAATACAATTTTAGTAATTAGTATTAATAAAAAATAATTTATTAAAAGCTGTCTCCAAAAAGTAGCCATTTTGTTAAGTTCTATAAAATTCACACAGACATTCACATTTCATCTGCCACATTGTCCAAAATTTTCATACAATAAGATGCCAGGGGTCTCAAAATATGGAAGTTTGTTTATTTCTGAGAAAACAGCAAAATGCTAAATAATTGCTAGCAATTTGGAATTTGAGCTATCTAGATCTTACACTGTCGGATTATGTTGACTTGCATTTTAACTTTTCTCCTGAAAGCAATGGCTGTAACACACATGCACACTGCACTTACGAAAACAAGCTTAGTCTAAATAATTTTTGTATGCACTGCTTAAGGCTGAAATGTATTTCACACAAATAAAAACCACTACAGTGTTTATTGTGTATTCTGGGGAAATAATAAATGAAATTCAAGTAAAAGTAGGTACACATTTGCTTTCTAAATGTGTGACATTTTAACAACTATAATTTTAAGCAATGCGCCTGGATACTCTATGACTCACAAACAGCAAACTCAGATAATACAAGCTGATAACATTTCCAGATTGCACTGCATCACCATGTGTCCCTGTACCTACTTGTTGAGATGATTCCCTCTGTATAGGAAAAGAAAGCCTGATGGCAACAGGCTTGCTTTTCTTAATTTCCTAGCCATTTATAAAGAAAATCAATAAAACATCCAGTGGTATAAATATACTATGTATGCGCTTCTTCCAGAGCCCATTCAAAACAAACTGTTTTGATTCTTTCTGAGATAATATGCATTATCAGACCAAGACAAAAGAGACTTACTGCAGAGGCTGTACAAAAGGCTGTGCATGTGCTCATACCATCAGCTGATTGATGCTCCACACTCACGTCTACGTACATTTTATTTTTTAAATTGCAGGTATTTATTCCCGTATTAATCTCTTCAGAGACTTCCATGAAAATAATTACAGAAAGTATTGCTCCACAAACTAAAAAAAGGTTAAATTTGTTGATTGACATGCATTGAATGAATTAACGGTAGCCAAGCAAATTAATAGTTATCTTTGCTGGCATTTGTAAGATATGCACATATACACATATATCTGTCCCCTAAAGTTTATTTCTGGGCAAATGCCATTGTATATCAAAAGCACAGAACAGTAATTCCCAGACTTTCTGGGTCACTGAAAACACTGCCAGACCTCAAGAGCTGTAGTAGAAAACCACAACTATTTATCAAAATATCACAATTGCAATCAAAGCAAACAGTAGTATTTAATAGAGATCCATGGGTTAGCTACAGATCACCTACCCTAATTTTTGTAGGTCATCAGTGCTGTCCAGAGTACATCCTATAAAGTTTCACAGCCAGAGAGAGCTTAACCATCTGGGGTTAGTTACCTTTTCCTGTAGTGGAGAGAAATGGGGAAGATGCACAAACCCCACTCAACCCTAACTCTCCAAATGTATAGAGAGATGGTCAGAATATGCATTCCCAAAAGGTAGCAAAGGACAAACCTTTGTAGCAGCTTTGAGCTAAAGATGTACGTATGCATGTATTATCGACATAAATGTCTGTGAACACACCGAGACGTTGTATCACTAAAACCAACAAATGCTTTACAGTAAGCTGACCAAAGGAGCCACGCTTGTTGCTGTTTACTGAGGAGTTACTGGGGAGAGGGTTGCTCTAAAATGCTATCCTTATGCACTAAAGAGCCACCAAGCTCACTGCCACACTCCCAAGGCAGATTTAAGTCATAGTATGAGTCATGATCTACATCATTTCTCATGTTCCCCATCGCTATACTGATGGCAAACTTCCCATCTGCTCCTGCCTTTGCTATCCCCCACCTTTCTTCTGTACTGAATTTACTACTGGCTTTGAACAAGCCACCATGTATAATAGCAATGTCGCCACTGTCCCTAAAAGGAGAAAGGCTTAACTCTATCTTCAAGAATACAATTGGTTTTGTATTGCAAAAGCCAAAAATCTACTTTGAATAAAAAGACGATAAACTTCTTTCAAATCATAAAACTGTAGGCTTTCTCTTTCAAGGGGCATTAACATGCAGACTATAATCACGTAACAGTCACTTGTTCAAAACAACCTTTTCCAGGGACAATATGCACTTTATTGTTTAACACCTTTGCCTTTTCTACAGTTCATACTGTCTATGAAAACCCCAGTTCCCTACGGACCTAAAGGCATAATTAGATACGTGCCTAAGCAAAAGCTCATTCACTTCACTAAGCTCAAATTCATATTTTGCCAAGGACGTGAAACTGAGGCTAAAATCTACCACATTCGTTTGCCATGTTCAGAATGTACAGCCAAGTAGCAACCTCATAGCTCAAACACTTCTGTTTGACAAGGCTTTCTGCTAGACAGACCTCTTGATCTCATTTTGAGATTAGTTTAAATATATAAAGAAACACTATCAGATATGGTGTAGTCATCAGCTTGATTTATACTTTCAGTACAAAAGGCTCGATCAAAATTTAATAGCCAATTCAAACCATCTGGCACCTTATTAAGTATTCACATATTGCCCTATTACATATTACCAAGAAAAGATGGCATTTTGATTTTCCTTTGTTGCAAAGACTTTTTGACAGATTATCTTCTTTGTCCCTTTCTTCTGTGCCATTCCTTAAAGGCCCTTCCACAACATGCAAGAGTTCCAGATTTTGTCCCTCTTATGGCAATTATGCTCCTCTAAGGGACATACCAAATGGCAAGGCAGCTCACTTTGCCTGCTAGGATTGCAAGGCTGGATTTGTTTCTGAAAATGTAGCTTTGTGCTAGGCTGCTGAGCATTTTACTGAGACAAAGTGAACAACCTGAAAATGAAGCATGACAGTAAATTCTTTTTCTGTCTGCAGCTGCACTATTATATACATACTGCTAACATCTTACTAAGTTTACCAACTTCAAAGTTTGCACTAATGTAACATGAACAGAATTTGGCTGTTGTTCTTAGCTTATGTTCTTAGCTTAGTCTGTAGTTCTCAATGGCTGACAACTTCTACAAAGGTATTTAGTAAAGATGAAATTGTTTAAGTACATGTCATTCTGATAGATCTGTTTCTTGCACAGCTTTCAGCTTAGTTCTTACATTAAAAAAAACAACAATGGGAATACTGGAAACTAACTAAGCTTACTATCTCAACTACATACTAATAATTTTGTAATAAACTGAGATACTTTGCAAAAACTTATTATAAAGCTCAACAATTTTACCCCAGAAGCATAGAAACTATGTTTTTAAACACGAGAGGGGAAAAAATTATTAGTTTCTATGGAAGCCACATTAGTTCAATCTGAAAGAAATTACCTAGCAATTTATAAATTCAATAAATATGCTTGCACATATCCAGAGATCCTTCCAAGGGCATTGAATCTATTTGCTATATCTGCAGAAATTAATATATTCCCTTTCTGATGTTTTGTAGCTGTGCAAATTACTTTGTAGATGGCAACATTGGCAGTTTATCTCTTTACTATATAAGAATGGGATCATAGGCACTAAAAGATTATTTGACAAAGCACAAAGATCTTTGGCTCAATGCAGAATTTTCCAGTGCTCTGTTCTCTCCTAGACGATCACAATGCTTCCCATAGAAAGCTGAAAGTACCCAGACAAACTGCTTGACTGAAATGAAGATCTACAAGTTTGAAAGAAGCAAGAAATTATCTGAAGGTTAAAAAAAAAAAAAAAAAAAGCAGCACACCCAGAAAACAGTTTGAAAAAATTTGCTGTCATCTTATCTTTATTTTACCATAGATAAGCACAGGGCAGAACACAGCATGTGAACTAATAGTTGTTTAAAATGCTGTAACTAATGGTTTGGATGGTATCCTTTTTGAAAATCAAGCTCTGTCTCCTGTTCTCTCCAGCCTCTGTGCTGTCATCCCTCAGCTAGGCGGCCATACAGCTAGCAGAGATACTTCAAGGAGGTACCTAATGTGTAGGCAAACTCGGCCACTCGGCTGTGGCAAGACAGGGGAAGTGAACAGCTCTTCCCCATCGTTCGCCTAAGAGCTGGAATGGCTATAGGGCAACACCAATGCCATCAACATGTCAACATGAATTAATGCTCACTAGATGACACCGTTCCAAAGGCAGACGAGGATAATGAGGTTGCAGAAGTTGTTTAAGGCCACTTTTCTCAACAGCAATCTTGGCATACTGTACAAGGTGATTAAAACTGAGTTGGCAGATAGTGGGCTGTCTGTAACAGGCAGTGCTGCTATGAAAATTTTTTTTTACATCTTTATTATTTCTCCAAGGTACATGCAGAGTCATAAAAATCAGGAATGTGGTTCTGTTAATGCAGTATTACAGGATCCAAACTGCCCTTTTCAGCCTCCCTGACAGAAGAAAGCTCTATGGACTAGAATGCGACAGGTCTATGGGATGACAGAGGACAGAAAAAGAAGACTAAACTTGGAAATCACCAAACAGAGTGATAAGACGGTGAAATTTAAAGAACTACTTTTAGAAATGTGAAAAGACAAATACCACAAAAATGCTACTGGTATTTGATACTGAATTGTCCTGAAAAACGATACATTGACTCACAGGCAAACCTAGCAGACTTAAAGAGAGTCATGGTTGCATCCGTAACGCCACCCAGGGTGAGTGCTCCAGCACAATCGTAGTTAACTACAGCACTTGTGCTCACCCTCTGTGGCCCTGATGTTGGAGCAAAGACCATAATGAAGAAAGAACCTTGTCATGGTGCATCTGATATTCAGAAACCCCTTCCATAACGTCGTTATGTTCAAATTCCTTCTATCTTTTTTCCCCCCGTTTACCATCTATAGTGTCTGGTATACCCAAGGAATAAAACCCAGTCTTTTCATATAAAGTATATTTTGCTTTTCCTTCTGCAATAAGAATATATTTTTGCTATAACTCACTCATTCTCCCTCAGTTTCAGCATGTACCCTGTCTCATCCTTGAAAAGATATCTTTGGACTGGAGAGTAAAGATGCATTTAGACTTTGTAGCATGCCCTAACACCTTCACTCAAAAAGCCAGGGAGGCTTCAGTATGTTCTACAAAAATCTTTTGACTGCTGTCAGAAGTGTCAGAAAACAACATCAAAGTCCCCTGAGAATATGGGAGGGTGCCAAAAACAGAAGGAGCGGCAGAAGCAATTTCCATCTACCATTTCAGGTTGTCTTCATTTTCAATACGCGCTTGGAAACTTTCAATAGCTTCAGCTTGCCCCAGCCCATGCCCACAGCAAATAGCTATGGCTCTTCTCACGACTTACAACACCTATACCACCACAGGAAAAAAATCTGTGCAACCGTGACACCTCATTCTAAAATACCAGTCCAATATTAAGACACGACATGCTGGCTGCCAAGACTTCCCTCCCTTCTTCTACCTGAAGTGTTTTTCCTTGGCTTTGTTTATGAAGGTACAGAGAATTTTACCTCCTCTTTAAATGGTACACTGAGTCCTCCCTCTGCTGTGAGAATCTCCTTACACCACCAGTTGTATTTAAATTTTATTAAATAATATTTCAGATGGACTTTAGTTAATAAATGCATTGCAGATATACATAGATAGTATAGAAACTTAACATACCAGGACTATGGAGGAATTCCCCCTTTCATTTTAGCCTCCTGGCACTAAGCCCTCCAAATATTATAATTTCTGTTCTTAATCTCAATCCAAAAAAATGCAGAGATCTGGGGAGTTTGTTAAGGGAAGAAGAAAGGCTTTTAATTCAGGGGTTTGTGAAGATTGTAAGCTAACAAAAGCACTGTTAAGCCAAACATCCAAAAAGTGGTACCCAGCTAAAACCATTTCTATACTCCTTTTATCTTTTTTAAAATATGTCAGAAAATCTGTAAAATCACATCAGTGCCTCGCTGAAGAATCTAACACAGTAGCAACTTACTAAAGGTAAGATTTCCTCCCCCAACATCAGCAACGTTCATTACTGCCTTCATTGATCATTTTCTCAGTTACGTGACAAAATCTATCCCAGTGGGCAGCCACTTAGGTGACAACAGTTAGTCACAGATTAGTAAAGGAGGCATCCAAGGGCAAGAAATTGCAGTAGGACCTACTGATGCTGAGTGATGGATGGTACTAGAATATTATGCAACTGCATATAATATAGTGCACATGACATTCTAACTTTATTTGCCTCAAAATTATTTTTAAATTAAGTAATACCATCTATACGCAAGATCCTAGTTAGAGAACATAACCTTATGGAAACATCAACTTAGTGTCTGGAGGTCAAACAGGCAAACTGAATTACCAGAAAGGGAACAGAAGACCAAAGAAAATTTCTTCACGTTGTGAAATTTTATACATTTGCGTACCCACAACCTGAGTGTCACATACAATTCTGGTCCACTCGTTTCAAAAATCAAAGAACTGGAAGAGGTATGGAAAAAGGTAAAAAGGACAATCACAGTCTAGAATGTTTCTGTATAAAGAAAGATTAAATAAACTGGTAGTCTTCAGCCTGGAAGAAGATATGAGTAAGAGAGGAATGTGACAGAACTATAAATTTCTAAGCGGCATGGAAAAGATGACTAAGAAACAGTTATTCACCATCTCTTCCAATAAAAACATTCGAGGGCATTAATTATGTTGGCAAGTTCAAAATCAACAGAGACACGTACTGTTCCACACAAGGCATTGTTAAGCTGTGGAAACCTTGCCATGGGACACCAGAGATGCTAGAAGCTTACACAGGCTTGAAAACAGAATTTTTAGGGTTTTCTTCATGAATGAAGAGAAGCCCAGGGAGCTAGTAAAGACAGACACCAACTCCCATAACTGGAGATTACAGTGTTTGGGTGTTTTCTTCCCTCCTTGCCAGGCTCCCATCAGAAAGGGGACACCAGGCTGGATGGATGTTCAGCCCCAACAGTGCGGCCACTCTCGCGCCCTTGGTACGCCTTCCTGGGGAACGACCACCCAACACTCCGGGGCTGTATTTCAGGGCATTGCTGTTGTAAGACACACTGCCCACTCAACATTAGTAACATATTCACTTCTAAGACAAAATACCATACTGAATGAATGGCCACCACCTGTGTTTTCTTTTGAGTTCCAGAGCTTCAAGGAACATCTCAGGTGACAGTCACACAGCGCTAAGGAAATAGCCATAGCACATGGCCCTGCCATGGGCCCCACTGAGCTGAGGGGCTACCTGTGGCCCAATGCCTAGTGCCAGGGCTGCCCCCAGCCGCCCTCCTCCCTGGCTGGGGTGGTGGGACAGACCCAGGCCACCAGGCCCTGCCCTGGAAGAGCCCACAGGGACCCCCCGCCCACATGGTGCCCAGGCCAATGGTGCCCACTGCACAAAACAGCCTGCATCTCCCCCACCCAGCAAGGCAAACACATTCCTGGAGAAAGAGAGGGAAAAGAATTTTACTGCTCTTGTTGATCCCTCAAAATCTGCACCAAAGGACAAGCTCACTGATCGCAAATCTCAGGGGCACGCCTTGCAGAGATGAGCAGGTTACCGTGTTGCACACAGGCTCTCACCGGTGGCAGGGGGGGTCTGCGCTGCGCCTGCTGAGGGACCCAGAGTTGTCACTTCTGAGCAACTGCACACAAGCCGTCCTACTATTTCAAGCAAAGAACGATCATACAACCCGATTCTGCAGCTATTGAGCTTAAAACACATCAACAAAGTCATGCTATCTGTATGCCTTTAGATCACCATAAATCGCATGTTTAGCCAAGCTACCTTGCATTTACCATCATTTCAGAGCGCATACGTTTAGTAATCCGTTTGGCTTTTCATAAGCCTGAACTCTCACCATCCCGGAGACTTCCACTGGA
The DNA here is from genome assembly GCF_015220075.1 of Falco rusticolus. Taxonomy (NCBI): domain Eukaryota; kingdom Metazoa; phylum Chordata; class Aves; order Falconiformes; family Falconidae; genus Falco; species Falco rusticolus. The sequence continues at coordinate 5,833,370 of NC_051192.1, read as the reverse complement.
GTATCTATTCCGAAGGACTTTTCAAGGTTTCTTTCTTCTTGCACATCAGTGTAGAATGAACATCAACACTCATCTGTCAGATGTATCCAGTCATCATTACAAAGGAGACTTATTACTTGACAAAACTTAAATCTTTGTGCCTTTCAGTAAGATTTATTCATGGCATAAGAACAGGAGGAAGACTGACATACCCCTTTACATAAATCTTGAAAAATTTAAGCCCATTTGTACTTGGATTTATGACAGTAATAAGCAACACAAGTGTAGGTTGGGTTTATTAAAATTAATAACCTCAACAACAGCACCAGCTACATATAAACAGCACCAACATAAACACAGAAAACTGGCTCTGATGTTAAAAAAAATAAAGCTAGCTTTAACACCGTCTGTCATGATGCTAACTACATCCAGTTCAATCTATCAGAAAGTAACACAATTAATCAAAGCCCCACGCTAGCAAGGTGTTAGAGGCATTCACTTTTTATTATTGTACGAGACCTTGGAGCTCCCCACTCCCACGTGTTCTGTGTCAAAGCTCAGCTTCCAGATAGCAGCACACTAGATTGATGAAGACAGTAATTTGATGAGAACAGTAGTTTGATCTTCTACTTACTTTTCATCTTAAAAATTAAGTTTATTGAGAAAAAGTAGTGCTTGTCTAGCCTAAGAACAGCTCTCATATCTACGGATTTATGTGCTTTCATACATGTATATTCCATATTAAAAAAAAGCAGCAATGCAAATGAGTCTCCGTAACTGCATACATAAAGGTACTGTACACTTTGGCTATACAGCCTGCTCCTCTTTCCCAAACAATAATGGAAGAAAAATTAATCTAGCAGTGCCTCACAGCCACCTGAAAAGCCTAGTCCTCAGAATTATCTCTATTTTGCCTTTCACACACGTTTTACTAAGTTGGTTTTTGCTTGTTTTGAATAGACTCTGATTGTAACAAAAGGTAGAAATACTCATCACCACCGGAAAAAAAAAAAAAATGTAAAAAGGATAGATTTCAAGCTCCCTGAGTTGGCATAATTATGGAAGATTTGTATGACACTCAGTAAATAGGATGAATCATAAACTCAATGTCACTGACTGAAGCAAGATTTATAGAATTTAATGGAATTGGCATAAAATTCACTATGTTGATATCATTAAAGTGAATGAAAAGTTCTTCTAGTCCCACTGGAAACTTGACAAGGCTGTAATTGATTGAGGTTTCTACTAAACAGAATTAGCAACTAATAAACCACGTAGGGAAGGTTAACTGTCATCTCCATCTTACGGTTAGGTAAAATGCATCTGTCTGTGGCTGGCCACTACAGGGGGATATCAAATACAGGCAGCCCACTGCAGCCTGGCAATTCTTGCCTATTTCTTTGGCCATTCTCAACAGAGTAAACAAGCATCTAGTCTCTTCTGCAATTTGACAGCACTCTCAGGCTCTAAATCTAGTCTCTTTCTTCCTTATTCAGGTTAGAGGGGTGGGCAAAGCACCCAGCAGTAAAAGAACACAACCTACATCAATTCTGTGAATAACGCAGAGTTTACCAGGCCACGAGCATAGGACCACAGAACCAACTATGTGAAAAATGAAATTATTCAAATGGGGGAAGGGGGAAGTTGACACTGGTAAAATAAGGTTCATTAAGTTTCAAAAATGATAATTTTTACAGTGTTATGAAGCAGGATCTCAATCCTAATTTATAAATACATTCTAACATCTCCATAACAGACCCACGTTCCTTACACCTACAAATGCAAATCCACTACAGATTTTTTTTTTCTGGATTACTGGTTTCTTAAACTTAAGAACCCCTAATAGGCATCAAGGCAGCAAAACATAGTGCTCCTTGCCTTCTACAATATTGATTCTTCAGGCTGAAAGAATATGTTCTAATTCTGGTGACAAGTGAGATGTATTCCATTTTCTGCTATGCACTGTCCCTGCTTCTCTTCATTTAAAGGAGATGCAACATGTACAAGACCAGTGCTGATAGCACAATTAGAGTTACATTAACAGACTATGAATTTCTTAGAGCAACATTAAAAGCAGCAATGAATCTTGAATTCAGATACTGAAAAGGTTCATAACTTTAGAGCACCAGTAGTGTGAGCATCTTTGTATTATATAGCCTGCAGGAGGAAAACCAGGAGAATTTACAGCTCTTTCTCAGAACACCATGAACTTGAAAGTACAAACTGATAGAAAAAATTATGAAAAATGATTTGGTAATTCAAAACAGCATTCAAAGAACAAGGTCCCCCGAGTGACTTTCATGACCAGAGAGTAAATTCCAGTGTTTTCTTTTGTGCTCTCACAGTCTTAACACACTGACTTTTTCATTTATGCTTAGCAATACCCTTGCCTTTATGAGCCAAAACACAGGCTCCTTGCCAAATCGAAGTCTGCAAAACTCTCCCCTGCAGCAGATAACGTCTTCCACCCCAGAAGTCCAAAACTCTTAGTTTTCAAGCAAGCAGCTCCCGGAACTGATTCATGACAAGTGAGGGCACTGCCTGGATGAACAGGATGGGGCTGCGTGGCCTGAGGCATGGCAGCAACATGCAGCCCGTTCTGGATCCTTCCAGCTGCTATAGAAGCACATCCTGAAGAGGGACGACTTACTGGATAACCTTGCTCATAACCACACAGGCTGCACAGAGCAACAGTGACCATGAAGCACTGTAGCTATTTAAGCCAGATGCTTGAAGTGGGATGATGTGAATGTTCCTTCTATATTTCAATTTTCAGTCATAATAGAGCAAAGATTTGTGAAATTAAAAAGATGTCATGGATATGCTCCATTCTTATCGCCTTGTTATTTTTGTTGAAGCGTTTTTAATTCACAATGATTGCTAAAGAACAGCAGTATGATTCTGTCAATGATCTGCCATGATATTTAGGCTACTAACTGAAGTAGAAGGCCTGTAAACCAATCGGAAGGCAAATACAGACCTTGTTAAAAAGACCAAGTGCTTTCTGGATGATTTTTTTAGGAATGCTTGGTGATTTGCAGCTATCAGGATTCCTGTTACACATTTATCTCAGCAAAATTCATCACCAAGACAAACTGAAGTAATAAACTTGCATATTCTGATCGGCATTTGGAAAGTGAAGCACAACAGCCAGCAATTTTAACATTTTAGAGTAAACTCCCAGATTTCCCACTTCCACTTCTGATTTGTGAGTATCACCCCAGGACTTCCCACTGAAGGGTTCAGTGCCAGAACTCTTTGAAAATGCTTTTGTCTCAGCACTGAGCATGGAAAACTCTGTTTAGCTCATGAGATCATCTGTCACCAGTACCAACTGCAACATAGCAGCAGGATCAAGGCTGCGATCTTGATGATGCTTTGCAGACCGAATATAGGTTTCCAGAGCCTGAATTAATCCAATTTATAGCTGCACTGTTTTCTGTGCTGGAAGGAAAATACAGGTCATTTTTCTGGACAACGCTTACACGTTTTGTTGGCAAAGGACTTGATGGTACAAGGACCCTACCTCCTCCTCCAACTGTTCCACTCTCCACCCCCCACCAAGAAAAGTTGTAGCACACTGACAAAACAGCATGAGGAAGTTTGGACTGCCACTGTCTAGGGAGCACATATTCCGTGGGCAGGCAGACTATTTCATTTGCCAGAGCTGTCAAGCCAGCCCTTTCCACAAACACTAGCTTAAGACAAAATAAAAGAAAAATTATAATAAAATGTTTTAAAAGCTGAGTGCAGAGTGCGGAAGCAAGTGCATAGTAATTAACTTGTTTCCTGGGTAACCAAGGGCAAAATGATCAAATCTGCCTGCTTAAAATTGGTTTCTTAAATTTACATTTAGACATTTAAGAGTTGTACAACTTCCAGGTGTTCTGAGATGCAGCCGTTTGGCTTAACTGCACCTCTAGCAAAGTATGCAAGAGTCAGTCCACAGTTTTGGGAACATAAGTCAGTAAGATTCCTTTTTTCCAGTTGTGACTTCAGTATAAAGTGTAGAAAGGGCTTGATTTGCCCATGTGTCAACACCCACAACCTGTCAGACTCAAGCAGAAGTGACTTTTCAAAAATCTGAACAAGGTAAGACTCTAAGCATTAAGACTCGAAACGCCTGCCTATCTAAACACAGGTATTAATCCAGTCCTCTGTACTAGAGTACATAACATGAAAGGACAGCTTAAAATCCAAGTGCCGGATTTGGAGAGGAAATTAGTGGCACAAACCCAACAAGAAAGCTTGGAAAATTGCCTCTCTCATCCCTCTGCGTATGTATCTGCATTTTTTGAAAGGGACAACAGGGAAATAACACAGGTGAAGTCATCAATACCCGGCATAAACCCACTGAACAATTCCCCTCTCCATGATGAGGTCCCTGCCTTGCAAGCCTAGTATGGGTGCCCTGCATGCTTTGCCGGTCCTTTTGCCTTCCATTTGTTAGTATTAGCAAGCATGAGATCTCTGCAACGAGCTGTGCAGCAATGATATAAAGAATTCCTTAGAAATTTTATTTACCACATAAAAAATGAAATGCACACCCTGGCAGATGGGCAATCATGGAAGAGGTTTTGGACTATCTAAATCATTTTTCTTTCAGGAATAGATTAGCTCTCGTGCAGTTTTCTAAACCAAGGAATCAGACATCTGGAGACCTAGTTGTTGTAGCTTAAAACTTATTTTTATACTATTTTTTTGCATCCTTCTGTGTGTGGGAGGCTGTACGCACGAGAGGAAAAAAAATGGTATTAACTGGCTAATCTGTGATTTCACATTCCAAACAAAACCAATTACACATGCTTTTCTCTGGTTTGTACAACAATACCGGCCAGTTCCTGGTGTACCTTAATGAAAGGATTGGACCCCCACTAGGTATGCATTCGTCCTGGTGAGTTACAACAGTATAACAGGAGTAGTACGTGCGTGTAGTTCACTAACTAGGACTCAGAAAACAACCTGCTGAGTAAAAAAGGAAATAAGAGGTTCTCCCTGCAGTTCACTCCTTTTTATTTATTTCTGAGAGAGAGAAAATACTTGCTCTAAAAATGAAAAAAGAAAAATAAATGACAGGTGGTAAAGAAGCATCTGAATTATGTTTCAACTCTTTAAGGAACTGAGTCATGGGAATTCTCATCTTTCAAAAGAATTGAAATCTTCAGAATGTTATTCTATATGGCATTTCCTAGAAGCTTTTCTTCACTAATTTAAGCAAGAACAAACAACGCTGAATTTTAATTAACTGTCAGGTACATCAGTTTATATTCCAAGCCTCCTCCAGGAAACAACTATTTTAGAATTTAAGATAGAAGACTGTTTGTAAAACAATAAATAATATGCTTCTCACTGCAGCTGAGTGTCAGGCCCTAAAGGTAGTAAAAATCTTAAACTAAGCACGGTCCTTTATGTCCTACATCCATTTCCCTAGAGTATATTGTCCATTCATAAAATATGCTTTTGTTTAAAAAAAACCCACATACACGTTTAGAGAACATAGCCTGAGATCACAGACAGAGCAGAAAACATACATGCCACTACTGAAAATACAAGAGACCTACGCAAGCTCAGGACAGGGTCTCCCTATCTAGGTTCTGCAAATTTACCATATTCAACTGTAGGTCTCACTCTAACCATTAAAAACCAACACCACCTGCCTTTTTTAAAGTCAGACAGTTATATCGGTTTAAGTTATGAAATCTCTTAAACCTGACAGCAATTTGTCTTCATGGTTTCGGTTGGGATTTCTCTTTGAAGTGAATGCTTACTGAATGCCCCCTCCTTCCCCCAGCTGCTAAGATGCAGTCTAGGTCAAAATCTCTGCCCTGTTTCTTGTGCAAATATATATATATACACATATTTTTTTTGCACAACGATAGCAAAACATATAGCAGAACTCGCAAGAACACTCAATTCCAGTTACTATAACATCTCTGTATAGGGCAGACAGCTGCAATATCCTAACAATTAGTCGCAAAGTTTACAGTAAAGCAAACTGGAAAGAGCCTGTCTTTAAAACAGAGAACAATTGATTAACTCCCATTTTGCAGTTACAACAACATGGATTGCACTGGGCTTTGTTTTTTAAATAATGGTTGAGGAAAGTTATATAATAGCTTCGACCGAACCTTCCCCAAAGGTAAACTGCTGCGCCAATTCGTTTTCACCACATCCTTTCCACCGCACTTCTTCAGTCAGGCCTGGAAGCAAAATGTTACGCAGGAGCCACTTAGCAAAGCAAAACATTCCAGCAGCCACAGGCACAGGCAGGGGCAGGGTGGTGAGCACCAGTCTGGGTCCTGGCTCTCCCACCAGGGCTCCCAGCTGAGGACCAAGGCACTGAGCATCCTCAGGAGACCTGATGAATGTTCCTTCGGGCAACGCTAAGAGCATAGCCCGCAACGTGTGTTTTTAACCGAGAGTTTCCAGACGCATCTAGGCTGTCCACTCTTGCAAACAGGTGTTATCACACACGCTACCCACAGCTTTGTTTAGAGACAGTTAAACCAAAACCCACTAAAGCCTTTTTCCTTTCATGGAAAATGGGGTAGTAGGGAGGAAGAGGAGGAACTGGAATATTTTTTTGTCTGTTTAGGATGTGATTAATCCCAGGAAAGTCACAACACACCATACGCAGTAGTAAGCACTTGGAAGATTTAGCCCTAAGCAACTGACTCTGTTTTCATTTCTGATGTCTGAGTCACTTCTGAATTACTTTCTAAGTAGTATTTAGCAGCAAGTGAATTAATATCATCCCCTCTTCTGGACACCTTTAAAGAAACACAGGTATGATCCACAACAGTGGCAAACATGCACACAATTTAAATTGTAGTAAATAGACCAAAAAAATCCTATGTCTCCAGGAGATTTTAATAGTTCCCATACTTCTGCAAGAGCAAATAATTTTTAAGCTATGAAACAAATCTTCACAACAGTGGCTTGTATTAGTTCTGTATTAAATTCCAGTATAATATGTCAACTAACAATTTTAATAGAAAATTTCTTTCTGAAGACACAAAGATTATTAGAAAAAAACTGTGTTGCAAATGGGAAACAAACTACTCAGAAAACCTTTAAACCACTGGTAAATGAATAACATGTACTACCATTCAGAGATGTAATTTTTCCCTGTAATTATCTATTTCTATACAGTACTTTCTCAAGCAGCATCTTGCAGGTATCTTTTACATACATGCATTTAATTATATTGTTCATGAAAAATCCTCCTACTCTCTCTCCATCACTGACTGGAAGCATATATTTTATGTGCTTCCCCACCACCGCTAACACAGATCAGAGTGAATATTTCACTAGTTTTGGACCATTAAAACGATCCACAGCAAACACACTACCTCCATAAGCTTGCACTAGGAAATCCATAAGGCTGCTACAATTGGTAAGACTATTAAGGTCATTCTACATTAACAGGAATTAGCAATCTTTTAGCCTTTATTCACCCTTTAGGTTCTTTTACAAACATTTTTACATTTCCTTTAACTAAAAAGGGACTCTAATCAACAGTGAGGGCAACTTCATTAGTAATTTTATGGAAGAGGTATAGCATTTTGGGGACCTCTGATACGCTAACCGAAAATTACTACAGACATTAATGTAACACAAAGTCATATATATTCTAAAGTATTATATAATGAACTTCCTTCTATAACACAGTCAAAATTTTGCATGCTCTCTCTTATGATGCATGGCATCAAAACTAGTTTCTTTAGTTAGATTGTTTGCATTTGCCATGACTTCAAGGAGTTTTTGGGGTTTTTTTTGAGATTGATACAGCAGAAAGTTTCATGTTTATCCTGCTACACTCTTCAGATTTGTTTTTTTCCAAGCACTTAACTATATATGCATGTGGTATATTAGATTGCAGTACTGCTCCCTATATGAAGTAAAATACCTAAATACACATTTGGTAGAAGTTATAAATATTAACCCTGTAGAGATGGTGTTGGTTCGTTGGAGTTGTTTTCTTCAAAGGGAAGAACAAACAATGCGTTTGTGCAATGGCCCACTCCGCAAACGCTGTTATTGCCAGCATCAGGGGGATGAACTGCTGTCACCTTAGAGCATGTGTTCTTAATCTGTCCAAAACTACATCCATAATAACAGTCTTCTAATATTTATTATTTTTTTTTTACCTTTCAACTAAAATTGACTGCCTCCTTTCTTGACACCTAGCAATACAGCAATTACCTGTCAACTCCAAACCCATCAAATCCACTAAGACAAAAGATTCTTTCAGGACTCAATCTTTCAAGCTCTTCTGCGACATCCTAGGAGCCCAAACTGAGCAATTAGCTTTGGATGATGAATACACAAATGACCTTGAAACAGAAGATATACACGAGGCACGGCCAGAGATGAGGGAGCTCCCCATCACTTGCTGGCTACAGGACCACACCAGCAGCAAGGGGCAGAGGAAACACAGTCCGCAGCCAGCCCAAGTGCACAAAGAGGATGCAGCTAACTACAAGCATCATTTCATGACAGTCCCTGCAGCAAACAGATACTAGCAGAGACCTTAATATATTCTGCCTATACCGTTCCTAGTGTGTTGCATTCGTCTCTCACACAGAACTCATTTTCTCATGCTCTGCATGTGCAAGGAAACCAATTTTGTCTCTACCTGTGCTGTAGTGGAAGAATTAGTAGATGCAAGTGCTGCTTTTGTGATCAATCCTCTGTAACAGCAGAATGAAGAGTAGGACAAAAAAAAGATTTCTTTTTAACTTGCCTATCAGTTTTGAGAATCCTACAAAGAGAAAAATAAGAAAATGAACAGTAGTGCATGCAAGTTTAGTAGAGTCAGAAAAGAACCTAACAGTTTAACAGGACCTTTTGATCATGGAGTTTTTCAGCACTCCCTAAAATGAGTCCCTTCTATTTCTCCAATTAAAAGAAAAAAAAAGAGAAAGAAAAAATATGATAAACATTTCTTTTTCTGGCATAAATTTTGCAGGCCAGTTTGAGTCAATGTAAGATACTTCACTCTTACCTGAATGGGCCAGAGGTCCACAGAGTAGTAACTCTTTGATTATTCAAAACCCAAGGGCTCAGACAGCGTGCTTGGGCCAAATCAAGTATATATTCTTCCAAAACTTTCTCTCCAGAACTAATGCTGATAATTACACAGATTTTTCCTTTCTGCACAGAAAGGATCACAACAAAAACTAATAAAAGTATTGCCAGGGAAAAAGTTAAATCAGAAGCGTAGTCCTGCAGCATCCTCCTCCTTGCCATTTTTCCCAAATGAACGTTCGGTCTCAGCCATGACCTGGCCAAATAAATACCCATTGTATGGCCAAATGGGAGTTGTCCCTGCTGCTGGATATCTGCATGTCCAGTCAGAGGAAGGGACAGGTCAACAGCCTCCAGCCTGCTAACCTGACATGTGCACCCCTCCTACCCTGTGACAGGAAGAGTTATCACACTATGGGATCAAAGACACATCCCACTGCAAAAGTGGGGAAAAGGCTGCAACACGTGGTCTGGGAACACCTCTGAGCTACCCAAAAGGTTAGCACTATTGAGTTAAAGCCATGACTACTAAGTAAGCCATCCTGCTATGGCAATGGGGGAAGAAGTGCTGTGGGTTTCAACACAGGATTTATCTACCCTTGTCAACTGAGTAAGAATCTACACCAGAGGCTGCCAACCTTCTGCTGCAAGTCTCATTCCAAAACCTTAGATCCAAAAAAGCTTTAGTCATATACCTGAGGTGTATGTTGGTAAGCAGAGGGGAAGCGGAGCCTCTGGCACAGTTCCAGGGGAGCAGACAGCACTCACCTCTGAGTTTTCCAATTCATTATTAGATGATACAATAGGGCTGACCAGGCAGCTGTATCCCCAGGTGGCACAGCAACATTGGAAATAAGATGTTCTTGACCACACATTTACAATAGTCTGAAAACTCAGGTGCAAGATCTAGAGAATTCCTTTAGAGATGGTAGCTTCCCATCTCCACTCTATGTAGAGGAGCAAGTTTGGAAATCCAGCCAAACCGTGCATCATGTCTCCCATCACATATTAAGCAGCCTTAGTTCTGACCAGAGCACGCTCCTTGTACAAGCACTAGAAACACATCCTTCACGGCACAGCTCCATAACCGGCTCTTCTTACATCTGCACACTATCAACTGGTTCTAAAGTTGTCAGTACCCTTTTGTCTTCTCAAAACCTTTTTTTGTGTACAAGGTCCACAGTAAGCCTCAACCTTAATTTTCAGTATTCTCCATATGGTCATGAAGTGTAAGATGACTTACGTGTGGCAAAACATCACGTTCCTACGACAGTCATAAGATACATGGGCAACAGAATTTTGTCCCGGTATTTCAAAACACTGCAAATCCCGCAATACAAACATTAACCAGATGCAGAAAAATATATATTATCCAGCCACCTTCTCACTTTAGCTGTGTTTCCCAGGAAGCTGCTCTCATCAATTATTTCACCTAAAGACCAGACTGACCTTTTTCCCCTGCCTTCATTTTCCCCAGCCTTCGCTTCTGATGGCATGGCAGGGTAAAAGCCAGAAGGACAGACTAATGCTAAAAGCATCCCTTTTTAATAAATACTTTCTTTGTATATCACATGGGTGAAGGAATAAAACCCTGTCTTGAACACAGATGCAGCAGGCATGCTAATACATTATGTAAACTACAGCAAATAATTTATAACTTCCTGACAGCAACTCATTTGAAGTTATACTGGCAGCGTAATGGTACCATTTACAAGATGGATTTCAGTGAGCAAAACATGAGCTACAGAGTATATTGACGATGAATCAGAAGGAAAATGGCTTAAAACCCAATAATCCTCCACCACCAAAAAAATACTCCAGTTTAGGAATCCTTGCATAAACCTTGCTTGCTGATCATTTTTTGTTCACTGAAAGTATTTAGGCTCCATAAACATGGATACTGAGATTTCAAAACACAAGCCTACTTCATTATGAATAAACTCTAATATATATCTGGAATTATTCCAGCACTACATTTCAATTAAAGGTCAAAGGGGTTATCTTTGTCCTTCACAAACAATATTTCTGGAGCACGCAGGAGTGGATTTCACTCTGGACTGGTGCACAGACTCACTGGTGTGGTAAACAGCCTGTCACACAGCCATGACACGTCACGAGATGCCAAAAGTTAGTTGAGACATACAAGTCGGTACCAAACAAAGACACAAACCCCATAATTTCACTGAAGTTGTACTGCATCAGATTTCTGCTGACTAAACCCTTCAATACTTTTCAGCAGTAGTATTATGAGAACCAGCATGACTACAACCGAGTGTAAAAACTCTATGTTTTGCCAAATAATCGGCAGGAAAACAAAGGAACAAACTAAAAAAGTAAAATTTGAGAATATTATTAAGTCTTGAATAAACTTCATAGCAGATAGAAAGCTATTTTTCCTTTCCCTAAACATACTTTATATTACAGATAAACTACATAGCTTACATATTTATATACCTTTTTAAATACAGGATTACATTTTCAGGCAGATTATCAGACTTCTATTTAGTCACTGGGATTAAAAAAAAAAAAAAGTCTTTAAACTAAATTCTTTTGGATGAATCATGTATCCTATTGTTGAATAGGCTTTTTTAAATTTTGCACCAGAAAGACACTTAAAACAAACTTTGCCATACCCAGCATCTCTTGCACTAATCCTAGATGATACTTTATTAGAATTTAGCACTACAATACTCATGTTTACAACTTTTCAGTTTTTCAGGTAAGGCTGGTACGCCATTTGTAATATTACTTTTGTTCCTTTAGACTTATTAAAAAAAAAAAAAATCACTTTGAATAATAAAACCTGGGTATCTAAAGTATTTTAGAGCTTGAAATTCTGACCTCTTTAAGACCATTTAGTATTTACATTCTGAAAGAAACTGTATCCGTTTAAGATGGTAAGAGACTCTGCCATTTATTACATAGCTGATTACCACTAAGATAGTCTAGAGGTGGCTCTCTTTTTTTATGCCCCCTCCCCCCCCCCCCCTTTTTTCCTCCCTTCAACAACACATGCAAGACCTTGCCCAGGCAATCAAAATTGAAATTGTGACCTTGTCTCGGCAGCTTGTGACCTGTCTGCACTAGTTACCTAACTAATCCATGTCAAGCAGGACACAACACAAGTTTAGTTTGGCTTAAACTCTATCAAGATCAAGTATGTGGCAGACATAAATGTTATGTTTCTAGAAGGAAATGTTTCCTTAGTTCCTATAAAAGCAAGTTCAGGAAATCGCACACCTGGAAATATATATAAGCTCATTTGTTATTAGTTAAGTGCTGTGTTTACAATAGGGAAAAGCAGTCAGATCTCCAATAGTTTTCTGTATTAAAATTTAGATACAGGATAATACTAACTGTGAACACATTATTTTCTTACAAGAAACAACAACATATTGAAGTCTTTTCAGTACCACAGTAGTGTTTAATGGATATCAACATTGGGGGTTTTTTGTCAAGAAAATAGTAATAACAACAAACAACAACAACACTACTAATAACCACCATGCTATAGATTCATACTAAACATCTTTCAAAGAACCTTACAGCCTGGTTGCCTTCAATTATTGGTTTTGTCATCTGTGCTGCATGTTGAGAAGGAAAACAGAAATCTTTAACACATCAAAGTGTGTTTACAGTTATAACCTGGAATATATAGGTCAAGATAACACATTTTACTATCTACTGTACTTCAGTATCTTATTTCTTGCCAATCAGTGAAAACATTTAGAAAAGATCAGAAAGCATTCAGTGATAGTTTTAGTTCTTGCATTCTAATTCTCATACTGCTGAGCAACAACAAATACACAAGATAGATAAAAAAATACCAAATCAGACGCAGTTTCACATCTGCAGTACACTTTTCAAACTCCCATAGTTGCTCTTTTAAAAATCTCCTCTTCCATTTGAATTACAAAGAGAATAATTTCCCACACATCAGCTGGGCTGTCAAGTAAGCATATTTCAGTACTCAGACTTATTTAGTAATTTGTTTTCCTTTCACTCTGATGTACTGTAATTTCATAATCAATGTATTCCTGGACTTGGTATGCACTTAAAATGAATGGCTGAGTTCCCACAAAGAAGACTGAAATATGTATCAAGCCCAATTAAAAAAAAAAAAAAAAAAAAAAAAAAAAGTCCTGACAATGAGTCTTGGGAGTAAACACTAAGATTTGCATTCCACACGCCCTCCCCCCCAATTCTTTCATAGGTAGAAAACTGCCAACAAGGATATTTTTATTGTATCTTCAGGCAGTGTGTAAACTACTAATAGCATTGGTATCAATATACAGTAATTTCAGATGTTATATTTATGTGGTTTATATTCTACTTCTATTGTTTTAATAGTTAGGTCAGAACATTTGAATCGTTACAAAGAATAAAATCACTATCCTAAAAAGTTTTCCTTGGTTATTTTTCCTGTTGAACAACTACACTAGGGAAACACAATGTGACTAACAGGTCTTGATGGATTGAAAATCCAGAAAAATAAAAACTTCATAGCTCCCTAAAAGTCAAAGGTATGTACTAAGCATCTCTGCTGCTTTCTACAAAACAAAACCCCAAAGCCCCAAGAAAAACCAACAAAAGAAAAAATATAAGCATACAGCCTGCATAAATGATCAGCACAGGTTTATTTATATTTATTTGTATTAAGTCTGTGTTGGTGGTTATTACTGCAAAATTATTTTAAAAGCCCATGCAGCTGTCCTTCTGCAATAAAACAAGTAGACAAGCTTACATTTCATATCAAATTCTCATCAGCAGCATTTCCGAATTTTAAAAGATTTTATATAAGCTGCACATGTTCAGAGCCAAAGATATTTGTCACCAACTTGCTTTGCTGATCTCTTCCAGCAAAACATTGATAATGCCACTGTGTCTTACACAGATTTCTTGGTTTAAATGCTGATCCCTACTCATTTCATCATCATCTTTTAAACAGCCTTTTCAAAGTAATAATTTAGATCTGGTAAAAAGTAAAGAGCATCTTACCATTCTGATCCAATATTTTCCCCGTCTCTGGAGTCCAGCAGCAAGGAGCTGTTGCTGTTGTACTGCTTACTAGAGACACTGGAGGCTTTGGAAGCAGAGAATGTTTTATGTGGTTAAAATGTATCACCACTGATTATATTTCAGTCCCTCAGTTCCTAGCCTTGATGCTCTGGAAATCAGCCAATCCAAGCGATAAAGAGGTTTGCAACAAGAAGTTGCAGAATTTTCACAGCAAATGCTTCATGGAAATGTTTTGCTTCTTGATACTTGGTTTTTATATCCACTAAACGTTAAAATAAATCCTGGCTCCCTCTTCCCTCCTCCTCCTTTTTTTTTTTTTTTTTTTTTTTTTCTCCTTCTTTTCCCCAAAATGAGATTCATATATTGTTCACAAGGGACTTTAGCACTTGCTACAGCTAGGCACAGTGCAGAAAGGCATCATGCCAGATTACGCGTACATCTCTGCCAAGGTACCTGAATTTTGTCTTGCAACACACCCTGTTATTCCAAACATGGATCTTACTAAGCCAAAGCTCCTAACTTTGCCAAAATACACAGTGTTTATGTGAGGCAGCCAAATGCCCCTTCAGATTAAGTAACAGCATCTTTTAGTTGCAATGTGGTTGCTCTCCACTTTAAAAAGAAAAAAAAACAAAAAACAAAAAAACAAAAAAACCCACAACACAGAAAAAAACCACAAAAAAACCCAAAACACAAAAAAACCACACCAACCCTCAAAAACCACTTTTTTCCTCATGAAGACAAGGTGGTATGTTCCAAAAGGGATGAAATGATCAACTGGCACTTCTACATGCTTCTACCCCCACCCCTCTCAAAAATACACACCACAGAAAATCTCTCTGCAATGCCCTAACTATCATTAATTAGTTAATATTATAACTGTCTTAATGTTCTCAGTGACAACCCAGCATGCTGCTGTGCTGCGTGTAATACAAAAATAAAATTAAAAAAAAAGCACAAAGAAAATCCTGACTCAATAGACCTTCCCATCATAGAACAGTAAGAGATGACAAAGAAGGGGGCAGAAGGAACCAAATCAGACAATACTGGCTAGTTTGACAGGTACTTAGAGTAATAACCCAGAAACCTGACTATTTCCAAGCTTTTGGGGCAACACAATAAAGCAGTTTTAAAGAAAGGGTCATCAGGTAGCCATGCAGAATACCTTGGAGATGCTTTCAAAGAGAAAGCATATTATTGTACTAAGACAGCACAAGACTGAGCCTGAAATTTTAATGAATGAGTTAAAGAGGACAGAATGATGCTTCTGTAACGACTGAGAGTTTGCAAAGGTCTAGAAAAAAGTTAAGACCATGTTCTGTGCAAGGAAGGAAAAGAAATTCAGAAGAGATGCTCATAGTTTGCTTCTGTTTGCAACAGGATACAGTAAAGATCTTCAGCGAACCTATTTGAAAGGGTATGAGAGTGCAGGACTGACCTGAAGAAAGCAAAGGAAAGGACGTTGGACTAATTGGCAAGCTTGTTTAAAAGGTGAAGAAGAGTTGGAACAAAGTTTTGATTGTTCGTTAAAACAGCAATGAACTGATTTTAAGAAACTATACAGAGAAATAAGATCTAGTCATCCATAACACTATGTTGTTTCTGAACTTAGAGGAAGAACAAAGCAATAAAGGAGGCACACACGTTATGGACATCATGGCAAGATTACATTGTTTTCCAGAGTGCCAAGGAAGCAGCAGTAGCGGAGCCTACAGGAGGTCTGGTTTAGCCATGCTGAGCTGTTGATACCTAGTTGAATAGCCACAAGAAGTTATTTTTAGTTCTGGTTGAAGAAGAAAGGCCTGCAATAAAGAAATTCATTTGCAAGCCATCATGGCAAAGATTAATGTGATTTGTATTTACAGATGAGATTCTCTGATGTAAATAAAAGAAACGGACCACAGTTCAACAATAACAAATGCAGCAAGATGGAGTGGAAAGGCATTGAAAGAGTGATATCGAAGGTAGGAGGGAAAAATGAAGCAAAACAGGTTCTATGAAACCAAGCGAGAAAAAATTCCAGGAAGAAAACGGACAATGGTATACAAGGTAGCTTACAGGATAAGGACAATCAGTACAGAGCCCTGGTTTCGCTGTTGACCAGAAAGCTGTCTGCAGAGCCTTTGCCTGGAGCAGTTTCAGCATCATGGAGGAGCAGGACACTTGGGAGGTCCCCAGGGCCACACCAGAACTAGCAGGGACAGTAAACAAGTCACACAGCCACTTTAGCCAGGCTGCTGATGGGATTCTCATCAGAGAGGCTCCGCGGGTAATATCACTGAGACACAACTGGCAAGTCCGTGACACAGTTCAATTGCGATGAATCAGGCTTCGGAGGACTGGCTCTTTCTAAGAGGTAGAAAAACATTTCCATCGGAATGTTTTCAGCCATCCTGCTAGTCTGTACAAACCTTTCCTGCAATCCCTGAATTTTCTGGAACCCTTATATTCACAAAAAGATACCTGCTGGGATAGTGATCAGGTGCTGAATATGAAGACATGCAGTCAAGTGTTACCCCTGTATGTTTCTACACAAAGTGTGTATGGAATGGGGTGATATGGCCCTATGCATCCATGAAACAACTTTCCACTCTGCCTTTCAGTCAGTGAAGCCAGGATGCTGCTATTTTTGACCGAACAGCTAAGAATTAATTGAACGTATACAAATTTCAGATTGAATTCTGACACGGTCTTCTCATATTTTAAATACACACCTCCCAAATTCAAGTGTAAATATCACCTCCTAAATTCAACTAAAAAACATCTCTAAACAGAACAAGTGCTATCAATACAACCGTAGAGTCAGAAAAAAATAATCATTCAAGTTAACTGACCAACTTTAGCATTAGCACTCTTGCTTCAAAAGAAGTCCACCTTTTTCATTTACTTTCAACTCATTCCAGCAGACACAGGTGCACACACACAGAAAAAGTAGTGACACTAAGGGAAAGAATTGACTGCCGGTATAACTGCAATAGTTGAAATGTGAACTTCAACTTTTACATCTACGTAAGACTTAAAGATTAAATCCTTTTTTTTTTTTTTTTTTTTTTTTTTTTTTGTCTTCAAATCTTAAAGCATTCACAGGCAAACGGAACTTAAATCTTCTTGACAGGTCTAGGATCTCTCCTCTTTATAGGAGGAAACCATCTTCCCATCTTCCTCCCAGTTTTGAGCTAAAGCACTTAATGTAATCCTTGCTGACTGCTACAACCCTCTCATGCAGGGGCAGGTATACATTGCCAGACAGGTTAACTGCCATCAGAAGCCCCATGCTTCACAGGGTATTTCAAAAATAAAAAGCAAGCTCTCAAAGCCATCTGGTCCTATTCTTTAGGCACCTGTAAAAATGTAGCTAGCAGGCCACTACTTTAAATGCTTATTTAGTTTTTCTTAAGCAATGACATAAGGAAGTCTTTGAATGCTCTAAGTGATCAAGGAACACACAACAAGGCTGAAAAACTGAAGTTGGATTAAAAGTAACCTATTTTTGTGATGAAAATAACTTGCATTGCCAGATCTACTCAGTTTCACACATGCATGTTCTTTGCAGCACGGAAACTCTTCACACTAGAGCCCTCAATCTGCAACAGTTGAACAGCTGCATTAAGAGGTACCAAACGTAAAGCTATTGATCAAAGAACTGGATTTTTGCCCTGGTAGGTTTTCTTTTATTTTGGCATTCAATTGCTGCCTGAAAAGAGGATCAAAAAATAAGGTATTTCAATTTTTCATTAAATAAATGTCCTAACACATTTAAAAGCAGAGCTGTTGAGTCATTTTGGATTTGCTTGAGCTGCCACAAAGCCCAAAGGATATGCAGTTATGGCTTTCTTGGGGCAATCCATAAGTCTACCCAAATTGTCCCTAGCATTATGAAGCGCAATCTCTCCCCATAGGCTGTAATAAATAATGAAAAGATACATGAACAGCTTGCTATAAATAGTTAAAAATCAATCACAGCTCTAATGAGTAATAAGACAAAAGCATGCAATGTTATTTGACTTCACAGAACAAAGAGGTGACGTATGTCTGCAGGAATTTAAAAGTCAGCAAACCAAAACAGACACAAAACCTCAGACACCTACACAAAATAGCAAATTTACCAACAAAAAAAATTGAATTTTTTAATAAACTGATATTTCATAAAGTACATATTTTTTCTGTTCCTTCTCCAAAATTTTCACTTTCAGAAAAGGTCTAAATCCATCATGATAGTTGGGATCTATACACAAAAATAACATGCACTTTCTCATTTTAAGAACATCAGAAATGGGAAAGCAGTAAACCAGGACAGAACACAGTAAGATTTTTCAAGGTCTTAAGGCACCCAAGTAGCTTAAAAGCCAAGACTGGATACTTTCAGTATGGAGTTTAACCTCCCTTGCCCACGTGAACTTGAACAACAAAATTCTGAATTTTATTGTTACAGGCTTAGAGCAAACAGAAACGCTCTTGAAAAGTACCGTGATAACAGACAGCTGGCTATGCAGGACAGGAGGATGGGAACGGCAGTGAGTCTTGCTGTGCTTTCTGTCTTTCCATGTAGACATCTGGCATGTGACCAGAGCCACAAGACCTACTACTCTGTGGGAGCCAGAACTGTATTCCTGTTCTATTTTACTGTGGCATTATTTTCATACAACAAATGTCAAGGCTACACCTCAGAGAGCATCTCCGCCATTCGCTTGTGTCTTTTCACCAGGCCCATTATTCCAAGATAACCTTTCTCTAACATCCTGTCAGCTTTGTTTATATTTCAGCTGCTATTATCCCAACTTTTTTTTCAGCATCAAGTTGTTGTCTCCTTGAAAAAGTAAGACCCTTTCCAGCACAGTCATGAAGAAGTATGTCTGAAGTGCAGTCTCAGCATAAAGTGTTGTGCTTCTTCATGCTAAAAAAGTCAACTGAATACATGCTGAGGAACAGAAAAATTCTCCATTCCTTCAAAAATCTAACTAGCACAGGAACTCCAAAGCCAAATGACACAACTAAAAATGTCAGTATTATTTTTTCAGTGCTCATCAGTTCCATTGGTGACATGGGAAAGCAACCAAATTGGCAGGAAAAAAGATGTTGCTGGAAAGAGGGGTGGGGGAAGAGGGGAATAAGGCGGTGGGGGGCAGGGGGCAGAAGAGCAAGGTATCTCAGTCTGGACCCTCTTCAAGGCTCACTGGTTCTACAAATCAATAGCTAGCACAAAAAACAACCACCAGCACCACCAAAAAGATATCACCACCTAGTCTATTACTCTTCCATACATACAGCAGTATTTCACCTTGCAAGGAGCTTTACCAAAATCTTACGTATAAGTTACATCCTGACCCTCCTCTCACTCATACAATTCATACACTACTGTCAGTGAGACTTTCCAGTGGTAAAATCCTGTTCTGTAAGAGGACTGATACAAAAGCACAGCCTCAAATACTTCAAATGATGTTCTGAAGCAAAAATAGCGGATTAAAAAGTTCTACTGGCCTTGCAGGAAAGAAAACTTACGGAAAATTCTGCTTGTAGAGATTAGAACCTCACATCAGAAGGAATGTAATTTCAAATCAGTGGAAATACATTCAGATGTTACAAAACTGGTACAGCATGTACAGAATAGAAGAGGCTACTCAGCAATTAAGACTCCACTCAGGAGTAGCCAAAGGTTGAAACAAGGCCCTGAATGTTCAGCTCTCTTGTAAAGACTGCGGGCATCACCCAGAACCTAAATTGATGTGCCAGCTCACAGATCATAACTGGAGCATGACATTGTCCATGGCAGGTGCCAGCTATTTAAATGGGCAATACCAATACACAAAGGATGACAGGATCACACTGCCATTAAGACCAAACATTGCTTACCAGTTTGAAAGAAATATTTCAGTATTATTTTGTGAAGGGCCGAAAGTGTGAGTTACAGGTAAGAATACTTGCAAAAGAAATGCCATCACACTAAAGACTTTTTTTTTTTAAAAAAAAAAAGGGGGGGGGGGAGGGCAACAAAGCCTTCTTATCTATTAGATGCAGCTGAAAAAACATTTGAGTGCTGCCTCCCAGAGTCCAGCTGCCTGGAAACAATTTTTTCTGTTTTGCTGCACTACACCGATCCAGTGTCCAAGGAAACAATCTCCAAGGGCTGGGAAGCAATAACTAGATTCTCTGCTTCTGCCAACCACTGTACCGAGGGCGTCACACGGGATCACCCCAGCTCGAGCTACACACAACAGCACGGCCAGCTAACAGCTTCAAAGCAGCCCTGCCTCCGTCTCTCTCTCTCATACGCATCCGAATGCCTGCCCGCACAACTCCGTGAAGGAAAGCAGTTCATAAGCCCCTCTTTCCCCACAGGCCCCCGGACTGCTGCACAGAGCCTACACCTCCCACCACTCCTCCACCTGGAGCAGTCAGGTGGGCTACAAGCGCCTCTCGGGCACCCTGGGGAGACGGCTGGGGGAGGAGAGGCACAGGGGAGCGGGGCAGAGCTGCACCGAGCGGGTGGGCAACTTCCACCGCCTGTCATCAACAGAGGCGATGGCGGTGCTGCTGCGCAAGCCGAGACCAGCACAGCATTTCTTGGTCTAACCACTGAAATGAGCACACAACTCTAATCATATTCTAAGGCAAGAAGCAGATGTTTAAGGAGTCCCATTTAAAGAAGTTTAGGGTTTAGCCTTGTATTTTGAGCACTAATCATAGATCACTATTTTGCAAGCTTACAGACTACCCACAGCAAGCATCCTTCCATCACAAAGTAACTCGAGGTGTTTCTAAAAAAGCCAGAAACAAAGAGTATGATCTACTTTTTTAGCCAAAAGGGGGGGGGGGGGGGGGGGGGAAGATTGCCTCTTTAGATATGCATTAGCGAAGATGGGACACAGCCTTTTAATACTGCGATTGCTATCAGTGTAATACCTCACCAGCAAACAAACTGTTTCTGTCACTGAGCGGTACGGTTAACAGAACAGTCTTTTCCCCAGTAACTTCCATTGCTAAAGAAATACTTGCCCATGCTCAAAATGGGAAGAAGAGCCGTAAGAGTCGATATAAATCGGCGCATCTCGTGTTCGCGTGGCTTTCGTGCGACGCCTGCCAGGCGCCCGCTCTGCCCCTGCCTGTCGCCACGAGGGGGAAGTACAGCATTGCTGCGCAGCCCAGCAACATCATCCCAGAAATAGGGCATGCAGCGGCGTATCGTCATCTTAGAACAGCCACCTGAATTAACTTCTTCAAGCTAAGCAAGAAGGATCTCAATATACGCTAGTGAGTACTTAATAAGGCAGATTTTTATACAAAAAGCCTATGTAACGTATACACTGAAAACTAGCCAATTTTCAAAACAGCTAATCATTACACATACATTAGTATTTGGCCTCCTACACAACATTAGCTGTGTTGATGTAATTCAGTTTCGTTTCCACGTGAAATTACACTTAATATAATTTTCCTAGATTATAAAAGACTTTTAATTCTGCTGCAGTACTCTGCTTAACCCAGTCTCAAACCTGCATAGAAAAGGAAAGAAATGGCAGAAAGATCAAAGTTGCTACCACTAAGCTGAAAACGGTTTGAAGCAAAAGTGGAGAAATGGAGCAGCACCCAAGATCTTCAGGGCTTGGAGCAACTGACCTCAGGGCTACTTTAGGTAAGGGTGACCTACATCTAATGGCCTTCCTTGATCATGATGCCCACCTCCAAAACTGTCCTCAGAAAGCCGGTGCCCGATACAGAGATACACACTGGAGAGGGACAGCTCTGGAAAACTCCAGACGAAATACAGAGGCACAGCAGAGTATGTTACACGGACAAAGTCATATGGACAAGAAAATGCTCAGAAAGGCACTGGACAGCCAAGGCTCATATTCCTGGGTGACACAGCACCCGGCAGACGTGGTAGCACAATCCCAAGCAACAAGGCCAGGAGAGTGCCAAACTATTCCAATCTAACTAGCTCAATGAGCAACACAACTTACATTAAAAATCAACACGTGAGCCTCACCAACTGATTCTCAGGTAAAGGACTGATCCTAAGAAAGGACTGAAAAGTAGCTGAGCAGCACCAGCATTGACTCAGGTACTAAACACCGTGAAGCAGGCGATGCTGATTAAACCCACCTCCAAATGAGAAGAGTCATGAGCAAGAAATTAAGCAGGCAAGTGACCACAACAAATTTGTGAAAACTTGAGAAGCATAGGTGTAGGCAATACGCATCTCCAGCACAAGCAGAGTAAGAAATGGACCTGCACAGTGCTGAGATATATGTGAGGCCAGGATTCCTTGTACCATGAAACAGAAAGCAGCTGCAAGGAATACCTTCATGTCAACACATACCTGGACTTCCAAACCATGAGCTACCATTCTGCCCACCGTAAGCTCTGTGAGAAAGATGAACTATGAAAATACAACATGGAGACAGTGATAGGCTTCGAAAAACACAGAAATAAAATGCTGTGGGATTTGGCCAAGGAATTAATCCTAAAGGACAGTCACCTGAGGTACACTAGAGAGTTAACAAAGAAGCCCTAGATATCACACCCACTCTCCATCCATTCAAAGCGAAAACAAGAGCAACAGCAAACAGATGCCATTAATTACCCATACACTATCGTATAGGCGTACTGCAGACACTGCAAAAAGTCAAGAAAGTGAGAATGACACAAAAATAACTGCCTCAAAAAAAACCCCAACAAAACACCAAAACCCAAACCTAACAAAAAAACAAAAGAACCCCCGAAACTTTGCCAGTATTGCAGCAAAGATTAACAGGGACACTCAAAATAGTAAAGACAGCAGGGAAAAACAGTCCCATACTCCAAAGGCTTTCTTGATGCTCTGAGAAACTTACTTTCTGAAAAAGTGGTTGGAGGTTTACTAGAACTTTTATCAAAACAATGGACTGCAAGACCTGATAGCATTTAGTGAAAAGACACAGCAAGTGGTCAGACAGTTGAACAGAAATCGTCTCTGGAAATGACAGAGCTTCTGAAAAACTGATGACAGCAGCAGATGATAGTCTGGCTCACTTGCAGCTAAGCATACGAGAAAGAAGAATATGGAAGAGTTGATTTTAGTGACAGGGTCTTTGAAAGGTTTCTCAAAAAAACTACCCAAGCTTCTGAACTAAATTCTTTAATCAAAATCCTATTCATGTTGGAAAAAAAGGACAAAACTGATATAAGGGATGGGCTGTTTCTTTAAAAGACAGAGGGACAGTGCAGCTGAGGCTTTGCCCCGTAGCAGTTTTGGGTAAATACAATAGTGAGATCAACAGAAAAAGTATTTCACTCATTTTACTAAGCTTAAAAAAGTCCATTTAACAAAGGATCACAAGGTAGACTATTCCTTGTCCTGAGTGGTATGAGGTTCCTACCTATGAAAGGGTAAAGTCAAGAGTTTCACAATGAACTCTGCAAATTGATGGTTTTAAAATAAAAATAAAGTAGTTGAGGAAGAATACATTATCACTGGAGACTGATGGGCAGAGCTGCTACTCCAATGGCCAAAAGCTTCAAAGCAAATATACATGCAAATCAGGTGACAACCTGCTGTCCTACAGCTAATTTTGACCTAAAGGGCACACAAAACAGGTGCCTGGAGAGCAACACCGCTTCTAACCACAGGTCTGCGATGCTTACTGCTGCGGTGGGATGAGCCTGGTCAGGGGCCAGCACCCATACAGCCGCTCACTCCCCTCCCCCTCAGTGGCACATGGGAGAGAACAGGGAGAACAAAGCAAGGAAACTTGTGGATCAAATAAAGACAGCTTAACAGCTGAAGGAAAGGGGGGGCACCCCACCCCCAAACGGGCAAGTAACTCAAAGCTATCACTCACTACCTCCCATAAGCAGACCAACGGCCGGACAGTCTTTGAGTAACCACACCAAGCCACTCACATACACCCACCCCTCTTCTTCCTCTACCTCCAGTTTTTACTGTCAAGTATGACATCACATGGCATGGAATACCCCTCTGGCCAATTCAAGTAAGCCATTCCAGCTGTATCCCCCTCCCAACCTCTTTCCACTGCAGCCTACTCAAGCTGAGGGACAAGCAAGAAACAAGGCAGGCCTTTGTGTCGTGCCAGCACTGCTCAGCAAGGGCCAAAACACCAGCGCACGCTCAACGCTGGTTTAGCCATGCATCCAGAACACAGCGCCACACAGTACTGTGAAGAAAATTAACTACATCCCAGTTGGACACAGTACGACTATCTTGCAACCAAGTGGACTGTCATGCCAGGACACAGGAAGAAGGGAGCAACCTGGATAACATGGACAGCTTCGTGTACTTGCGAGGTCTTAACATGAGAATGTTGCTATCTGCCTGAAGACATCATAGAGAGAGTTGTTGTTAACTCAAAAGACACTATGGAGAAGTCAACTATTAAAATCAGATACAACTGAACACATGAATATTCTCAGCTTTGCTTGCTTTTGTAATGAAAGGTTTCTAAAGGTTGCTGGGAGTCAGCTGGTCAAATTACATCAACAGCTGTAATGCAGAAAAAAAGAGTGAGAAAGAACTGATTAAAAGCCCCAAACAAAGCAGTCTGACTTCTCTGAACACATCTTCCACATGACAGATGATCATCTGCTTGTAAGGCTGTGTTCTTCAGGCTAGCAGGAGGCGACTGGACACTGGAACAGTGGTTGAGCAGCAAATTTGAAAACACTGTACAGTGATGCATGAAACAGAACAGGAATATATTGTGTGCCTGGTGCCTACAGTCATTATACTGCACTGTCAGAAGAAGAAAGGAATAATATACATTTATAGTAATTTAGATTAATACCCACATTTTTGCAGTGTAGCTGAAAGCCACTGTTCAGAAATTTAATGTCAGGTAATGAGTAATTTAATGAACTTATTACTGGTCAAGCTGAAATGAAGGCACAGCTTAAGTTCATTAATGGCTTAATCATCTAATGATTTTAAGAAATCAAGTTAGTTCCAGGATGCAATTAAGGCCTCTGTATTCTTCCTGGCAAAATTCTTTGCTGCTGTAGAACACATACAGCCTCAGAAGTTTCAGCTGTTTCACTTGTTGATGTGCCCCACTTGTTTACACAACTGAAAAATATGACCTTGATGAGACTGAGGGTGACTTCAGGTTGACCTGTCAGGAAAACAAAAACAATTTCTGAAAAGCTAAGGGCTGAGGGATATAGAGAGAGAATCCCACACATTGCAGAATGAAGTCTTGATCTGACCTTTCTTCCTTTGGGAAACAGCTCTTCAGATGACAAAAGCAGCACCCCCCACATTAAAGAAGCTCTGATGCCATTTGCACTAAGAACATGCTCTCCCAGGTGATGCACAAAACTCTGCAGAGCAATGGCCAACTCGTCTCTGAAATTGTACAGCTAAATCGCAGTGCTACTCCTTCCGCTATTGACTCACGTATCTAGTGCTTTCCCGATGAGGCTGTTTAATCCTGTTGTTAAGAATTATTGGATTTCAAAATGCAGGGAAAGGAAAACCACACCTGAACATGAAGAAGGAATGACTTGCAAAATATTACGTAGCAAATATACATCAGCCATGTTGAATGCTTATTTTTGCCAGAAAAAAAGTGTTGACTGGAGCTAGGAAAAGTGAACAAATTTCACCTGTATATAAAACAGGAGTCACAAAATACCCTTAAACCAGAAAACTAATCAGGAATGAAAAAAAAAACCACACAGGTAAAGCATTGGAAGATTCTGCCCTGACAACGTGCAAGAACTACAACTACTAAACATGAGTGTGCTAAAGAGCAAGATTAGAATCCAGCAGTGCTTTTCCACGTTACATTTGTTGAGTCCTTTATCTTTCAGCCTACCTGGATAAGCTTCAGTAGGAACCGACCCAAATAACTCACACAAGGAGTTCAGGAATCTCTACACCAGACATCTGAATAGCTGAGAACATGGCTGGAACCACCTCCACATTGCAGCTCCTTGCTGCACACTCGTTGCTTTACAGCACAAAGCAGCTTGTCCCAAAAAGCATCATTGTGTCCTCAGACACACATCTCCTTCAGAACAAAGAATCTGAAAGATCCAGTGCTCAGGTTAAATTGGTAAATCAATTAAAATCCTTTGTATATTATACAAAACACTTCCTATCTTGACAATTCTTTTTTCTGGGGTAGAGTGGGAAATGTAACTATTCCCATGACTTACAAGGACTACACATAACATTTCTGTAGCCAACAGAATAATGCTTCCTGAATATATAAATTTCCTTGAGGTAGTATCAGTCTTTGAATCCGCTATAAATAATTTGACCACTAACTGGAGACAAAGCCACAACATGTCCACACAGTTTACAGGGACTATTAAAAACCACCAATCAGCCTTGACCAAGCTACAAATTTCTTTCCACAGATCTAAATATTTGATTTTTTTTTGCTTTATTTAGTCTTCACAATTAAATAAATTACATTATATTCTGATCTCTTAATATCTGGAGGTAGTTGTTGACACCTCTTTTACATTCTATCTCTTTCTTTAGTGCTACATTATGCTGGTTTTCAGGAACCTAAAGCTTTTCCAGAGAACAGATTGCAGCTATCAGTAGCACATCTTTTAATCTCTCTTCCTAGGGCCACATTCCACAGTAGATGCAATGTTGTCTAAAAGGACCTCTAAATTTCCCTTCTCTGCAATAGAAAAAGAAAAACAAACAAAAAAACCCAAACAAAACTACAGCTTGGGTTTGCTCTTGGTCTCAAAACAAAGTTAATTCCTTCCTGAAAAACAGGATTTCTGAAAATTGTCTCAGAAAAAGAATTTTTAATTGGTTATACTCCCCCTGGAAATCTCCTCTGACCGCTTTTCAGTAGGCTATTTTCAAAGCTTTATTGAGCTTTCTGAACACTGGAGAACCTGCAGCTAATTCAGTCCTGCTTTGAAAAGAAAATTGAATATATTTGTGTAGAAGAAAAAAAAACAAAAGACCCTCCTCAACCCAACAACCAGAACTTCAAACCCATGAAGTAAAACTGTTACGATCTATTGTGCAAATAAATGTAAGCCCTACTTTGTTTTCCTGAAGAGCATATTGTTTTGGCTATTATGATGGATATATCAAATTAGCATTTCAGGTTGCTTCAAGGGTGTATTTCTGTAAATACACAAGTCTCCTTGACCAGTCCTCTTTTGCCCTGGACCCCCACAAGCAGGGAACAAACTCTTTCAAGATGGGTAACTATTCTATTAAAAAAAAAAAAAAAAAAAAAAAAAGTGACAGCAAGTTAAAAGAAGTCTCAAGTCTCTTCTGATGCTAGGAACCTGAGATGATACAGCATTGGATGGACCGCTGTTCAGGGCACAGCACAATGCCCCACCTTCGCCATGGTGAGGCTGACCAGTTTGAGGGTCACTTGCATTCCTATAGGGTCTCACAATGCAGATTCATCTGTCGCTGACAGCAATGAAGTCTGGAATATAAATTTAGTTTTGAAGAGCACCTCAGTGGTAGACCATAATACTCTTAGCTCACTAATAAACCAACAGTTCCTGGGAACAGGTATATGTATTTTCACCTTGATCAAATGCACATCCCTTAGGTAGCTAGCAGTCACGCTGCATTTATGGCTGGGAGGCATACACCTGGATTTGCTATCATACGTCTTACCAACTCCCCCTGCAACAGCCTTCTGGGCCAGCCACCATAATCCCCACTTAAAGTTTGTTTCACAGAGAGATCCAGGAATATGCAGATGGATTCACCTGGATTAACCCTGCTCGTGCATTTCAGAAGCGCAGCTAATACTCAAAAACTGCTAAGAGGTGTTCAGTCAGTACAACCAGGCTAGACCCATCCTACTTAAATCTCCCATATGTGTACAGCATGGCCACTCAGCCTCAGCACCAAATATTTTGTTTTAAAGATCTGCTTATATTGCTCTGTGCTATTTGCTACTCTAGACACGGTCTATGCAAGTGCCAGAGACAGATGAAAACTGAGCCCAGAGTGTCTCATCTTACAGACACTTGCAATAAGGAAAGACAAGCCAAAAAGTGAAATACAGTGGCTAGGACACCAATCTAGGAGTCAGAGAACTCATTTAAAACCCAAACCAACAAACTGAGCAAGTCGAATTGCCGTTCTGTGCCTTTGCTTCATCTCCTTAGCCTTCACGACAAGCCCTGTCTCTCGCTGCATTTGCAGACTGCACTGCATAAAAGGCCTTAATCTTGGTACAGAACACTAACCCCTATTATATTATACAGCACGCTATTAAAAATATAAAAGTGACCTCCAACTTTCTCTATATGCTCTCAGACAAGTAATTTAATTTCTGTGGTATTAGGATACACCCCCGTTCTGTTTATGAAGTATGGCTGTGTCACACAGCTTTGTCCCTATAATCTGTGAAGCCAGTCCAAATATCCAAATACTCATTCATGAGGTAACCCCATAGCCAAGTCTCTGCTTCACTGCTGCCAGAACTGAAAAATTGATGATAAGATGCCTACATGTCTTCAAAGGTGGACTAAGTTCACCACGTGTTGACTATTCAGTTTGAACCAGAACAACTTTTTCAGTTGGATAGAAAACACACAACTTCACCTGAATAAACAGATGCTCTAATGTTAATATTTCATATTTTCCTACCACTGAATACATACTAAATATTATATAAAGTGGCTATTATGGTCTCCTGAGCCAAGGGGATTTTTTTTTTTTTTTACTGTGGAGATAAAGTGAATCATCTGGAACTGTTTATTTGGATTCTTCTTCTATCCAAAGAAAAAAACATGGGTTTCATACTTTTCTACATATATTTGTAACGTTATCCTTTGGACATCTTGTCACAAAATGGACAGATCTGTAGCTGTGTAAAAGACTCCGTATTATAGACACTTATATTTTACACACATTAAAAAAAAAAAAAAAAAAAAAAAAGAGAGAGAGAGAAACAAAGAAGCTGCCTGCAACCTGAAGTAGTCTGAAGGCATTACGAGAAAAGAATGGTTGGTTTTCTTTTAACTTGCATATGTACCTGCACAGAGGTGTGCAACAAATTGCTATTCTTCAAGTAAAAAAATGAAAACAAAAATTAAACGGCAACAAAAGTTAAAACTAAACCTTTCTGTACTAGAAGTCTGACAAGCAGGAATATAAAGCAGGTGGTGTCTGGTATACTTTCTAAGCAAAGCATACCTGTTGCAATCTATCACCCAGGACAGTCCGTTATTCTATGAATCACTGTATTCATACATTCTGCCTAGTCTCCATCTTACTTCAACAAAATTCACAATTGCTGATGGATAACAATAAATTCGCACCAACAAAGTTGCTTTTCCAGCCTCTATATTACTGAAGAATGTTGACCCAATAACTGATTTTCTGAAAAACAGAAACAATAGAATGATCTGGCTGAAGAACAGGAGTGCAGCCATCACAATGGTTTTGCAAAACCAGCCTGATTTATACTGTCCCTCAGCTGCTGCACGACTGCCTGTTCCACAGCGCTCCAAGTCTCCAGGCACTGCAAACATGGGGACCCCAGGTGGCAAGCTGTGCAGAACCTGAACAGGTTCTAAATCACCCCATGAGCTCAAGGTAGGTGGTGGGAAGGCAGGACAGTTAATCTTTGTGACTTTTTATAATTTCTTTTTAAAAACATGAACCAGTACTTGCTTGCTTCAGCATGCGCTCACAGAAGCATAAAAATACTTAAAACTATATGCTGAACTTGCACCAAAATTTATTTTTTGATGGAAAAAAGATAACATTCATTTTCTGCAAAAGCATCATGTAATTAATTATGTGAGGTTTCTGGTTTACAGCCTTATGTAAAAGACAGCTTGCTGTTATTGCAGAGTGCTTCCTTTTACTAGAGGGGATAAAAGGTATACTGTAGAGTACAGGGTTACCCATTCATGTTTAAATAGAAAGAAAAAAGCGAAACACCAAACCCCACACCCAAAACACCAACCCCTCAAGTAGCCGTAATACAATACGCTTAATAAAGGAAAGGTCTCCATTTAAAACCATGCCAGACTAAAGGACTTTAAAACAAGTCGGTATCGGTGCGGAATATACTATTAGAAATGAAGCACAGCTCAAAACAAGGGCTTCCCGGTAATCAGCACTACATAAGCCATCAACATTTCCTTCCTGCAGAGCTTCAAGTTGAGAATTTTAAGACCGTGATCACAAACAAGTTCATTGGAATTAACAGAGAGTCTTGAATGGCTTTTGGATTACGTCCCAGAGAAATAACCAGGCACAAGCAGACAGGAAGATCAGGTAAGTGAGCAGAAAAACACATTAACAGTAAGGGTGAGCTTACTTTATGTTCTGAGAAACAATTTGTACACCTGCTTTATTTCAAAATTCGAACATAATTACACTGCAGGCTACATTTGCATATGAGAGTCAGCAGTTTCTTTGAACTTCTTATTTCAAGATAAAAACAGTAAAACCAAGCATTAAAAAAAATAATAAATGTATTAATAACCCACAGGGACTTGGTAAATTTATAAGAAAAGAACATTATGTCATAATTTTTATATGAACTGTAATGAAAAAGACTAGATGCGTTGGTCATAATTCCAGACAGCAAAAATTCAAGAATAGCAAGTTCTAAATATTTTCTTACCAGAAGCCACTGTTTTCATTCTTTATCCTCATGCTTAAAAAACTTCATCTACAATTAGAGTATTGCATTTAGTTATATAAGGCAGTCCTTTCAGCCTTGTTTTTTGTGATTTACTTGAGAGGGATGTATTTCATGGGCATGCTTCCAGTGATCCAATTATGAAACGTATATTGCTGTAAGAGCTGATAGCAAGTATGTACACTATCTTATCGCACCATTTCTTTTGCACATTTCCCAGCAAAGCAACCTTTACATTCTGAGAAAATGTTGTATAAAATACACCTATTACATGTGGTTTTGTTAAGTGATCTTTCACCAGTGCAATAGCTGTTAGGTAATTGGTCTCTATGCTACATTGTTTGCATATGTATATAATATTAATGTATATATAATTAAAGAAAAGAAAGTATTTTATAAAGTTACATAGAAATGTAACCAAATGTGTTAATAACTATCTGTCAAAGACTGCCTGTTGATTTGAATAATCACTCCAGTAACTCTAGAAAGATGAAATGAGGTGGTAATTTGTTTATATAGATTTGTTCAAGTATAAATGTGGTTTTGTACTTTACCTTTCACAGTCTCCCCTAAGATCCTCATAGGGAATCTGAAGCAAGGGCTTCGTGAGTAGACAGTGAGGTGGATTGAAATCTGGCTAAAGGGCCAAGCCCAGAGGGTGGTGATCAGTGGCACAAAGTCTAGTTGGAGGCCAGTAATTAGTGATGTGCTCCAGTGATAGATACTGGGGGCAGCTCTATTCAACAGCTTCGTTAATGATCTGGATGATGGGGCAGAGTATACCTTCAGCAAGATTGTGGATGACACAAAACTGGGAGGACCAGTTGATATGCCTGAGGGTTGTGTTGCCATCCAGAGGGACCCCGACAGACTGGAGAAAGGAGCTGACTGGAACCTAATGACATTCAAAAAAGGGAAGCTCTGCACCTGGAGAGGAACGACCCCACCAGTACATGTACCGGTACATGCTGAGGGCACACAGCTGGAAAGCAGCTTTGCAGAAGAGGGCCTGGGGATCCTGGTGGACACCAAGCTGAACATGAGCCAGCAGTGTGCCCTTGTGACGAAGACTGTTAAGGGACTGGAGCATCTCTCCTATTAGGAAAGGCTGAGAGAGCTGGGGCTGTTCAGCCTGGAGAAGACAAGATTTGGGGGGAAGCCCAGCAACGTGTACAAATATCTGAAGGGAGGGTGTAAACAAGATGGAGCCAGACTCTTCTCAGCGGTGCCCAGTGACAAGCCAAGAGGCAATGAGGACAAATTGAAACACAGGAGGTTCCATCTGAACATCAGGAAACACTGCTTTACTGTGAGGGTGACCGAGCACAGACTGGCACAGGTTGCCCAGAGAGGTTGTGGAGTCTCCATCCCTGGAGATACTAATAAGTCATCTGGACATAGTCCTGAACAGCCTGTTCTGGGTGGTCTGGCTTGAGTACGGGGGTTGGCCAAGGTGGTCTCCAGAGGTCCCTTCCAACCTCAACCGTTCTGTGATTCTGTGAAGGCGCAGCAGTGAGTTTACCTGCAGGTTTTCTTCCCAAATTGGCCTTGAGCTTCTTGACCCCCTGATCTGTCTGGGTTTTCCTTATCCTTTCTTCTTCAGGTATTTCTGTGAATGATATCTAGCAAAAACTAGGATATCTTACACTGTATATTCTGAGAGCAGAACCCATGTACAGAGCTTGACTACGTTCAGCATTTTCCTAATCTGATATTAAAATACAGAACAGCTCAGAAGTTAGGGTTGGTTTTTTTTTTCACTCAGGAATAAGAAAGAACAAGAATTACAGTGTTTCTGGATCTTTCCCTTTTTTGGGGATTCTACTTGTTTTAAAAACAGAAGTTGCATGAATTTTTTCTTAATAGTTACAGCGAGCAGATCAGGATAGATCAATTTATGGTTTTTCATCTTTACATCATCTTGTCCATCTAATATTATGAAGACTATACACCATGGAAGCAATTTTTAGAACATCCACTGTGACTGCAGAGCCAAATATCTTGACATAATTCTTTCATTCCAGTGTCTCAAATAACATCTTGGACTTTTTATCCAAATATTTGAGGATAAATCTCCTAACTTGCTGTGAGAAGCTGAGGCCACACACAGTACGCAAAATATAAATGCTATAAAAGTTATTGCAATGTATGTGTCACATGTGACCATGGTTTAATAAATACACTCCTTAAAGGAGCCAGATAAGAAGCACTTTATGTGGGAAATGAAGTGACTGGTAAGTAACATTAGGAATTTGTACTAGCAATACAAGTTTAGCCAAAAAAAGTTCAACACATGCCTCAAAGTTTCACTGCTCCTGAGAGGAAACAACAGCTAAATCAGCATACTAGAAGACTGAAAACAAAACAAAACAAAAAAAAAATAATCTGAAGTTGCATAAAGTGATTTTAAGGTTCTCTGAAGCAGGTTTTATTGTTAATTGTTCATATTAAAATTGGTTTTCAAAACCAGGACCCAGACTGTCCTTGGGCTCAAATTCACCTTGCAGCCAAACAAAAGCCACTGTTCAGACAAACAAATCTAAGAAGGAGACCCAGCAAAACGCTAACATGTGATATGATAGCATTTAATCTTCCACCTGTCAAAAGCTGATATGCTTCAATTTACACTTGGCCCCATGTTCTGCAAGGCAGTGAGGACACACGGTCTAAATCCAAGTACTTCCAAGGAAGTCAGAGCCCCACCTCAGAAACGAGAAGGCAGGTCTACAGAAATAACTTAGCCTTGTCATTTTGGGAAATATTTTCTCTGTAATGCTTTGGATTTGGGTAAGTAGAATTTTACTTTCTAAAAGCTATGTGGATAATGGTTAATGTTGATATTAACACGGAACAAACAGGTAATTGAAGTAATCTCTCCTCAAATATCACAGTGTGTTGCAATAGCCTGCAACCTTGGTTTGCGGCCATCTAGATTTCTACTCTGAAAAAGACAGAGCTACACAGCTTACTTGGTAAGAGGCCATGAAGTCAAACACACCCCTAAAGCTTCTATTTTGCAGCTTTATTTATATTTCAACCAACTCAAGCACATCAACTGTCAAAAGGGAGGTTTCTTGTCATCTCCCCTCCCCTCCTCACATTCCTGCTCCTTCCTCTACATCAAATCTGGCTCACCCTGCAACAACATGACTGCTAGATCAGCTCACCTATCTGAAAGAAAGTTAGCAATTTCATTGGGAAGAAAGGTAAGTAAATTTTCTGTAAAAACCTGCAAGTTGATTGGCTTAGCCTCTGGCCATATGATCGCTAACAGCAATACAAGGAAGATGGCAGATGCTGCAATTCAGGAAGCTGGCCATCATTTCTTAACATCAACCTGCCACTTGACCAGATGAGACATGCATAGAACTGCACCTAAAATTGCCAGTGTACCACCTTTTCTGGACAGCTGAAATGAAAAATGTTACACTATCATTTATCTAAAGTATTCATATGGTTCAAAACTTGCCTGTATGCATCATCTTCACTGGATATATCCTCAGAAACTTTATAAAAAGCTGAGTAATGCTATTAGCCCATTATACATGCAGAGAAACATGTTGCAGTGAGAATATGGTATCTTGCCCAAGGTCACACCAAAAGCAAAGCATGTTTTCACTCTATATTTCAAAGGAGTAGTAAGTCAAACACTGTCATGAGATCTTATTCCCTGCCTATGCCCAAAACATTTCTTTGGGTTAGGCCAACTTCAGAAGACTCAATCTAGAAACTGAACATAAACTCATAATGAAATGAAAATTCAACAGCGTTTCCTCTGCTCAGCTCAGCTCCGTCACTCTTTCAAAGAGTGGCTCTTTTCCTGGAGCCAGGCAAACTTCAAGGAAGTTAAGTCAAGCTAACATTGCAACAGAAGAAACTTCTGGCAGATGAGGAAACAGTCAACATCTTGAGTCTCAAAGTAGCACTGCTACTGTGAGATATTCCATTCTCTAATGCAAAAAAAAAAAAAAAAATAAATCACAAATATGTTCTCAAATCTCTTAATCAGAGTAACAGTGAGTCTAACTGCAGACAGCTTGTTTTGGGAGTCATCCTGTGAAGGTAACAGCCAGGTGTGCTAAAGAGCAGGTACAGCAGAGGAATTTACATCTACTTCTTTCTTAGAGTCGGAAATGGCAAACATTTCCCACTGTCAAAATGAGACCGAGCTCAGGAATCCAGTCACTGAGAGGCCAAATGGTCAAACTTTTTGTACTTTAAGAGGGAAGGTAGCAAGTGAAGAAGATGATGTGGACATAACTTGGATCTACCAAGAGCAAGTTGCATTCAACTAACCTGAGTGTCTTCTGTGTGAGATGACTCTGGATTCTGTAGACCAGAGAAAAGCAGAACATATTGCATGTCTTGCCATTAGCAAGGCTTCCAACAG
Organism: Falco rusticolus; assembly: GCF_015220075.1. Lineage (NCBI taxonomy): Eukaryota > Metazoa > Chordata > Aves > Falconiformes > Falconidae > Falco > Falco rusticolus. The sequence continues at coordinate 5,798,351 of NC_051192.1, read as the reverse complement.
CCTCTCATACAATCCTTACAGAGAAGCTGGCAAGATGTGCAGGGGAAAACCATATAAAATAGGTTGGAAACAGGATGACATTGGGCTAAGAGGGTTGTGTTCAGCATACAGAGTCCAACTGGTGGCCAGATACTACTTGAGTATCTCAGGGATCCCTACCGGGTCAGTACTGATTAAGGTCTCATTAATGACCAGAACAATTGGACAGAGGACTTGCAGCACGTTCATGGGCAGTACCAGGCTACTATTTGGACAGATTTCAACAGTCTCAAGAAATGGACTGAAATGAGCCCTGGGACGGTCAAAGGCAAATGTAAAGTGCCACACTGGAGGGGAGAAAACCAACATTACTGAAGAATGCGCTTCCTTTTGAATCAGTAATCAAAATTAGTCCACAGCAAAAGCAAATGGATTAATTAGTTGGCATTGATTAAGGGTTACACAGTCAGTCATGGAAAAGATTATGTTATCTCGTCTAGAAATCCAGAGGAAAAAAAAAAAAATCTCAAAACTTTTCAGCTAAATCCTTAGCTAAAGAATTTAGGGATTTTATTTTTCCTCTAACTAAGAGTAAAAAAGGGTGTGGTGGTGAAAAAAATTTAAAACAAAGATCCTTAAAACCACACCAAATCAAATCAACTAACAACAAAAAAAAACAACAACAAAAAAAGGCAGCTCAGAAACAGAGTTTCCAAGTGGTATTTAACTTCTCTCAAGATCTATGAGAGCAAGGTATCTATTATTGCCTCTAGAAAAGGAAAGAAAAAAAATTAAGTCCTATGTTTGGGATCCCAAAAGTTAAGATAAAATGAAAAGGCAATTTTAAATCCACCTCTACCCCTGGAAACTGAATAAACAGGGAAAAAGCAGCTTCTTAGGACTGTTAGAGAACTTTCTGCAGACTTTGAACTTTAAGTAATATTTTCTCTTCCCCTTAAAATTAGTCCAGTTTGGATTTTCCATTAGATAGTATACATAGTCATGAATTTAGGATTGAAACTTGAAAGAACCAGTATTATTTCAAGTCCCCATCAGTTCAGTGCTTTTTCTCTACAACTGAAAAATAATTTTACCAACAAGGAAAACCTAGGGGAAGTCATTTAAGAATTGAAACTGTTGGTATTGCTATACCTGGTATTAATAATGTACTTGGAGGAAACTCCAGGTCATAAAACACTTGTCTTCATTGAGCCTGGTGATCTTATCCATACTCTTTATATCTTTCTGTTCCACAACATAAAGGATAGGAAAGAAGAAAAATAAAGCTTCCTCATTATCTGAAATATCCACACCAAATCGTGTTTCCCATATCAAGTGAAACTGTTCACGGAACACCGTGGAAAGGAAAGAATTTCAACTGTCTGGAAAATGCTGTCACCCAGATGACAAATGGGGACTAGTCATAGCATGCAACGGGTTATTCACATGGAAAAATGATGACTGAAGTGACTGCCTTGTTCTCCCTACGTTTCAAGTAGTGTAACAACCTTACACATTATATAGTAGCCAATAACTAAGAAAAAACATTATTTCATTTCTGCAGTCTTGGTTTACAGTCCTCAGGAAAGTATGCCACTTTCAATGCAGTTTTTCTTTGCAAAGCAGTATGAAAACTGCTTAAATCTTTACATAAATCAATGGCAATTTACCTGACAAAGACTGAAGAAAGAAACTAAAACTCCTGCATCTCAGAATAAGTATGTTTAAACAAATCAGGTAAGACCATTGCGTATGAAAATCAACATTTGAAAAAAAAAAATAAGAATAAAAAAAAAAAAAAGAGCCCCATTGTTATTTTACCTCGGTTTTCAGGGGGCATTCATACACAAAGGCATTCGGAGTGGGCTTTGGTGGGGTTAAGAAAAGCTCACCTGAATTATTTGTGCAAGCATACACTTGAAAACGCTTATGTCAGAAGTGTTAGAATGGCCATCCAGAAATTACTTATGTGCCTTCTCTGCAGATAGCAAACATGAGGAAAAAGAAAAAAGAAAAAGCAAGTTGGACACAGCATTATTTGCATTGAGTCACACCCAGTGAATAACAAATAAATAAAAAAAAAATTAAACCAATAAAAACTACCAAAGAACTTGTCAGCTTCATGAGGGCTTTGATAAAATTAAGTCACAGTTAGAATACCTCTACCTTTCGGAAAGCAAGAATGGCCCCCTGTTCAGTTTAAATACTTCATATTGTCCTTTTCAGTGGGTCTGTGTAGTTTCCACATTCGTCACTTAAGGCTTTGTGACCGAAGCTAGTTCAATGAGCCAGTGACTCCACCTGGAGTCTGTGGCTCAAATAAACATGCATTTATTACTCTACCAAAACAAAGAAATGTCAAATCTCTGCAGCAACATTCATGTATGTTTTCAGAGCACACTACACCAAGGAGTCAACCACAAAAGTTGCTTTTTCTGCTCTCATCTTGCTACAACATTTGGACACTTTGTGTGAGGACATTCATGAGGGAGCTTCATTTCACCCAGAGCCTCCAGGTGAAATCACCGAGTATACTAGCATGAACATACCGAAAGAACAGACAAAACCAAACAGCAAAAAAAATGAACAGACTCACTGTACACATCTCTGTTCCTAATTACTAGCACAAAAATACTAAGCTAATACAGAACCCAGAACTCAAATCTGCTACATGGAAAAATCTGGAAAACAAATTTTTTGGCACTATCATCTTGCAGGGTAGGTCTTTTCCTCTGATTTGGCTATCTGATCTGAAAGCTTTCAAAGGCAGAGTTGAACAGTCCTCGTGTTTTGCCTCCAGAGCCCTAAAAGAGCTTCTCTCTCTCTACCATCATACTACTAAAAGCAAGTTCTCTGCTCCTTTCAGGAATCTTCCACCCGCAGTTTCCTTCAAGCGCTCCAGTTCCTCTCCTTCTTTGCTTGTCCCACCTTCACCCTAGACGCTTCTCCAGCCCTCATGGCTCAGTTGCTCTAAAAAATCACCCATCTTCCCCTTCCTGCAAAGCACAGCAGCCAGGACAGTATAAGACAACCCTCCTGTCTGCTGCCAAGCCTTTTTATTTTTAAAGCCAAAAAGGGAAATAAACAACATAATGCACAGTAAACATGCAATAAATACAACTAAACAAACCTAACTGTTACAGTATCAATCTCAACAATTAAAAGCATACACATACATAGACATGCAATTAAAGTTAATTATGTAGAGCTAAAACAAGCTACTATAAAAATCCAATATAACTCTCAGAAGAGAGGCCACTACCAGCAGTTTTGTTGTTTTCAGATTACATTGTCCTGATGTCTCTAATTAGACATGCAACTATTATCTAGAATGGTAACTTGGGAAGGTGTTTCCATCACAGTGGTAACAGTCAAATGCCAGTCAGTAGCTGGTTCCTCTCAACCTATTCTGCTCAAAGTCTGAGCTTCCATGCTCAGAGCCGTAATAAATTAGCCAGATACGTTATCAAAAATTAATGAGGTCTAGAAATAAACTGAGAACATCTGATGACAAACAGAATCAAAAACTGAATAAACAAAGCAACAAGTATTTGCAAAGGTTCTCATTTTAAAAAAAAAAAAGCTAAGTTTTTAAATACTGGAGACACAAGGACTGGGGGTGGGGAAATCATAATTACCTATTGGGGAAAGACTTTTATCGAAAAAGAAATCATAGACAGCAACAGCTCAAATACAGTCATCAGATTAGTCCAAACAAGAAAGGATCTTACAGCCTTTTGAAAATACTCCACCACCAACCACCCCTTATTTAAGCAATATATTAAAAAACCCAAACCAACACAAACACAGCACACAGTGGTAACAGAGCTAAAACATACACAACGTTCAAATACTTCATGTGTGTCTTATGTACCTGGCCTGTAAATCAGAAAGTATTACTATACAGTGGTGCTCCTATAATAAACATTTCTACATCTGCTGCAACTTTCTCCCTAGATCAGAGAAAATCCTATTTACTACCTGCACAAACCAACTTCAAAAGATGCACTCTTCCAGTTGTCTGTTTCTGAAACATAAAAGTAAACGTGCAATCTCTTGGCAAACAGATTCCATAACACTGAGAAACAGTTGTCGCATCCCTTTCAAGGCACAATGGTACAGTTGCTTGTATTTCTTTGCACTGAAAACACCCGAGCTCTCATTTAATTACAAGGAGAGAAGATTCTGGAAAAACATGCTGTTGGCTGACACCAGTGGCAAAAACATTTGCCGTTCTTAATGTAATCATTGCCTTTTCTATTACTAGACCTATCAACCGCACTTGCAATGCTGTTGCCCAACTCAAACTGTCGTGCAACTCAGAAACCTTCCATTTTCATTGTAACTTTAGCATTTTCAAAAGTGCATACTACAGGACTTAAGAGTTTAAATCACTTGAGAACTTCAAAAAGTGTCACACTGCCAGTACAACAGTTATGTAAAAACCTTGTAAGAGAGCTGTATTTTTGCAAATCCTACATAGATTTCACTCACCATATTTTCCCTGGGAGTTCCGCACAAGGTGCATCATAGGAGGTGGGATGCAATACCAAAATAGGGCTGTGGATTTGTCAGAGAAGTTCAGGGGGACAAGGCAGCAGGGTGGGGACAAGGGAATAAAGAAAAACAATTTAAAAATTAAGCATCATAAAAGAAGCGATGCAATGAAATTACAGAAAAAAGGAAAACTTAAAGGCCTTGGTTTGGGTAGGTAAATCCAACCTTGGAGAATTAAAAAGGGAAACGGTTGTGCAATACAGTAGCTTTTAAAAATTGGATATGAAGCAACAGTTACTTAAAACCAGACAGAATGCTTGGAACAGCCCCAGCGCAGACAGACTAAGGGAACAAAGTGCACAAACTGAAGAAAAAATATGTTTTAAAAATTGAAATTTCCAGCAGTCTAAGGTTTTAGCTGTCATCTGGTCGCAGAAACAAACTGATTTAAGCTGATGTGCATAAAGACCATACAGCACACAGCCAGAGAAACCAGGCTGGCACATTCCAGCTTTCCGCAGCAGGAGTTTGATGCAACTAAGCCATGACAACAAAGCTCAGACAGAACAATACAGCATAAAATGGGATAAAATAACACAGAAAGACTTAGGTGCTATCTGCCTGCCACATGCCCAACAGGGAACAGACAGAAAACTCTGCAGGGACAGCAGCTCACATTGACAAAGGAAATTGCTTTGTTCAAGAGGGTAACATTTTCCTAAACACTTAAGTGACTTTGTTTCATGCTGGACCCAAAGGAATTATTATTCAGACAATAAATCATGCTCACTTGTAAGGGCCTGAAACAGCATTTGGTGTCTTGGCATCTTTTGATGCTCGCAATATCCCAAATAAGCACTGATCAGTCTTTAGCATCATAGATTTGGTATAAGTAACATTCTACAAACTAATCTCTCCAAAAATAGTTTCAAATTGCAAATAACTTCAAAATTGTAGGGCTTTTATTCATTTCCATTTCAACAGTGGGGTTTTTTTCTGGTTTGTTTTGTTTTTGTTTTTTCTTGGTTTAAGCCATTCATTTCCAAGTTGCGTTTCCTTAGACCCATCCCATCCGCTGCGCCAGCCAGGCTGACTGTGCCATCTTCATTTATGTAACAAGACTTACTCAAAAGATGCATCTCCTCAGGGATCTAAAAATCACACATCCAAAAGAGGCAGCATTGAATATACTTCATCCCATACTGTTTTAAGCAGCACTTACGCACAGGGCTGTACATACGACTCCAAATGACTTTTTGTCTAGCAAGTGTTGACTGTTCACAAAATATACTGGTTTTCCGTTAAAACATACACGTAGAAATAGCATTGTTTAGCAAACACTTCAAACTGTGACTGACGCCATGCCTAAATGACGTGACTAAATGCTTAGTGTCCTAACAGAACTTAACATCATGAACCCCGCTGAAAACTTAGGGAAACTACTTTTCCATAAGCCACCAAAGACCACAAAGGTCAGTAAATAGCACACCTTCAATATTAAAGTTTACAGGACTAAACACACTGCTGCAGGCTGTAAGACAACCCTTTAAGAAGCAAGAAGAAGTTATTGAATGAACTGATTTAGGGGAAGAAAGGAAAAAGTGTGATCACTGCCTCAGCCAACCCACCGGCTTGCAGCTTTTGAACCACCTTATTCCCGAAGATAAGAGTGAATGGGCAGCGCAGGGTTAAAAACTCACATCACCTTCTGTTTATGAAGATGGAAAATCCCTACGCATAGTACCACATAGGCTCTTACAGCTGTTCAGGTCCTAAAGCAAAGTGACAGCGCTTTTGCCCTAACTTATTCCATTCCACTCCTCTTCCTAACCCAATTTCTGCTGGCCATTTTATCACTGCCCATGAAGGGACTAAACCAACCCGCTTCTGTCAGCGGCCACCAGAAAGCCACAGGAAAGATGCTGTTTCAGAATTTTTATACATTCTCTAATCACTTGGGTTTTAGTGTTCCAGGAACACAAGCCTTCCTAGATGCTCATGGGTCCTCGCCAACAAACAGCTATGCGGAAATAGCAAGAACTTGGCAAGAATCTCCGTCTTTATTGTAGCCACCGGCCACATCTATGCACACTCTGCTTTGCTCACCTAATTAATTTTCCACAAGAGGCAACAGGTTCATTTCTTTCTCCCAATTATTATATTAAAGCAAGTGCACATTTCCGCTTAAATGACCACAAACATGAAAACAGCTGATGCCTGCTATCATTAAACTGAGATCATCTTCCAGATAAGTTTGATTTGTTTCTTAACATGATGGGTATTGACTTTCACCTACACCTTCTAATGAGGAACAGAAGTATTCTAATTGGTAGCAAAGAAATAATTTCACAGGTAACTTGGTTTCTCTGAGTTTTCTTTAAGCATCCACTCATTAGTCTTGGCAAATAATTGAAGTTTCAAATGCACCTAACTTCCTTCCTTCTGTACTCTCCATTCTGAAACACTTCAGAATTTTCAGAATTCAGAATTTCTTAATTCTGAAACATTAAGGTGGACTTAAATTGTGGACAACTGGATATATATAATTTTTTGCATGTGCACATAAACCTTACAGTTTCTTACATCCCATCTGTTATATTAGGATGCCTTCTGTCCTTTCCATAGCCTGTCAAGGATCTTTGCCCGTGCTAACTGCAAAGTATTCTCAAATCACGTATCCAGCAATGAGCTTGATGATCCAGATTTAAAGCTCAAAAACAAGTGAGGACTCTGACATAGATTTTTCCTCCATCTGCTTAGCATGATGTATTGAACTTGCTTTTTTGCCCCAAACCCACGACAAGAGAGATGATACACCACTATCTCTCAAGGAGCTCATATACAACTTAAATCCATAGTAGTGAAGTCAATGGAGACTGTACCACGGCTTCGGAACAAGGTCAAACAAAAGCACACAAACTTTTTAAAAAGCATTGAAGAAGTCTGGTTCAAATCACTGTGACCATTGACACCATTCCCATACGTAAGCAGGTAGCCTCAGCTGAGGTAATGCCCAAAGTTTGTTCAGTACAGATAATGCACATTCCCTTATCAAAAAACTGTCCAGAAAGGATCAGTCATGGAAATTAATAGGCAGCTGTACAATTTCTGTCACCCCAAAAGCACTAGCGAGACATGTGTTTACTGTGGCTGAAAGTGCAGAAGATGTTGCTAACTTTTACTCATTCCCGTGTTTCAAAACAAACACATATCTGCTCATTATCATAGGGGTTTTTTTACAGCATATACTAGCTTTTAGAGATTCAAATTAGAGTATAACACAGAGTAAATATGCCTTTATTGTAGTAAGAACAGGATCATTAAAGTTAAACTGGTCACAATTGCCGTTTCAGCACTGCTCCACGTTCTGCTAAGAACAGTTTAAAATTCCTTTGGGAAATCCAGCCTATTTAATGTATCAGAATGGCAGGGATATCTGAATCACTCTTTGTTTTATTAGTAGCAATTCTCAAATACATTAGCTGTTTTTTATTCCATTAAACATTTCATTACAACTGTAAATAGCGAAATACAAATAGCAACAAAAATGAAAATAGGATGACTGGTATTTATGTGCTGCAACAACTATATACATTGTAAAACAAGCTGCTGATTATGTTGACATGCAGTCAGCAATGCAACTTACCAAGTTTGTTGGTTTTTTTTTTTCTTTTTAATTCTTGGTTTTAAAAAGAAAAATTAATGAAATGCAGAACTCTCTCCACCTACAAATACTGCACACAGAAAATAGTTCACAAGTTGTGCAAAAGTGGAAAAAATACATAAATTTTTTTCTATCTTCAGGAAGCAAGCCAATGAAGTACTGCTAAAAATGCCACTCTGATATTTCTGTTCAGGGCTAGATATTATCTACACAGTCAAATTACACAATGCATTGATCAAAACAAAAGAAGCCAAACCCCTATAAAAATACTCAAATACTATGCTATATTTGGAAAGCCTTTATAAAAGTTAAAAGAATTCCGAGGAGCAACCCTTAAAACAAATCAGCCTAAGTTTGATGGATAAGCATCCAAAAAATGTAGAAATAAGTTTGTGACCCAATAAAAAATAATTTCTGGTTAAATTCACTTAATTGGCACCGCTGTGTCATGTGTACCCTTACTTTCTGAACTTCTGAGGTCCTCCGAAGTCCCCTCACATGTTTATTCCCTTTTAGCTACGTGGCACTTCTGCCCGCTAAGGCACAGCAGACAGTCAGACTGTCACAAGCAGCCAGCATCTCAGTCGCTTTGAGGGAACAGTTGGCTAACTGGCTTCATTTATAATATTAACGGCCTGTGAACCTGGGAGTGCCTCAGTTCTCAATAAACAGCTCGGCTGCATCCCCACCAGGTAAGAGAACACCAAGGAACACGTGCAGTTCATTGTTCCCCCATTCTGGAAACCTGGCCATAGAGGTCATGGGCAAGCAGCTGCACAGGTCCCCAATTTCACTGATTAGGGAATATGGGTCCCAGCACGTACCTATTGCCCCTAATCTACATATATCCTCAAATAATCTACTCTAGCTCCCAAGAACTAAAAAGGATAGACCACAAGCAACTTGATTGTCCACTCAGATAACATAACGTTAGAGATGCCAGAGGAGTGTCATCGCACTGGAAAATTGATGTTATACTTTTTCCACTCTAACAGCTGTCAAGCAAAATCTAGTAATGCAAAAAAAAAAAAAAAAAAAAAAAAAATCAGAAAAAGCATCCAAAACTCATTTAAGAAACCTTTCAGATTCTGAAATATGATGGAGGGAAAATTCAGTTTGATAGGATACATGGATTTTCCAAGACATTAGCTGGGCACCTTTTTTCCCCCCCCCCTCTCAGCAATGAAACTACATAAAAGGCCTGGGAATCAGACCTTGAATAACGTTACAAAAAGAGGAAGGCAAGAGGCGGGCAGTCATAAGCATGTCCCTCAAGAAAGGGCTTATCAGGAGAGAGAGAGATCCAGGGAGTTCATTGCCAGCACAGGACTTTTTTTTTTTTTTTTTTTTTTTTTTTTTTATGAACAACTCTGATCATACAGGTTGCCATCTTGAAGGACAGTGAAGTGGGGTTTATTAATCATTTATTTATGAATAGGTCTGTTGATTTGGTCTTTGGGTAGTCTGGTAAAGAGATTTCCACTGCAGTATTTTAGCATTCCTTGCTCTGGAATGGAAGAAGGCCTAAGCTAAACATACACGCAGCCACAGAGACAGTGATGGGGCTGGAGCATCTCCCTTACGAGGAACGGTTGAGAGAACTGGGCCTGTTTAAACTGCAGAAGGCTGAAAAGGGATCTTATCAATGTCTACAAATCTCTCAAGGGTGAGTGCCATGAGGCTGGGCCCAGGCTCTTTTCAGTGGTGCCCAGCAACAGGACAAGGGGCAGTTGGCACAAACTGCAACACAAGAAGTTCCACCTGAATATGAGGGAAAGCTTCTGTACTTTCAGGGTGCCAGAGCGCTGTCACAGGCTGCCCAGAGAGGCTGTGCAGTCTCCTTCTCTGGAGACAATCAGAACCCACCTGGACATGATTCTGCGGGGGGTTGGACTAGACAGTCTCCAGAGGTCCCTTCCAACCCTGACAATTCTGTCATTCTTTGGGCATCCTCTGCAAACATTGAAGTGATTGCATTTGTAAGGAGATATTCATTAAGCATCATTTTTCTAGTATCTTAAGTACTCCTGCTATGTTTAAAAGTGTTACTGTCAACGGTCTGCTACAAGACCAAACCACACCCCATTGCAGAGTATTTGTTTGTATAATAGACAAGGAGATTAAGTTGCAAGTTTCTGAAGCTGCTATTTCAAAATCCTTACACAAGGATGGCCAACACTGATAAAAAGAAGGGATGAAAGCAGCAAAAAACTGGTTTGGATCTCTCTTAATGCTGGTAGTGCTAAGAAAGGCACGCAGTGCAAACCACTTTTCCCGTATCTTCACTGAAGTTAGGCTATGTTTGTTCCAGGTGCTAAGATTTAGGTCTTTTGTTCAGAAACTAGAAAACTCCGTATCTAAAAAGCCTTGAATAGGTTGAGTTAAATTTATGCATGTATATATAAATCAATTTCAAGTATGGCTTTGAAACTTCAAGTTGTTTGGTTTTCTTATGCAACAACATGAAGCCAAACACTGTAAGCCTGTTGCAGTGACTCTGCCTCTCAAACGTTTTAATTTTAGCTTTAGAGATTTGCCCTTTCAAAGTAACTGATGTCAAAATCATCAGAACTATGCATTAGATTAATGCAACGTTGAAAGTTTTTCGCACATATCACAGAAAGAAGAGTAGCTTCTAAGACTAGTGTATCGGGTTTACAGGGCTAGGTTTCGGTAGAGCAGGGGCACTGCAGAGGTGGCCTCCGGGGGACCAGGGGCTCCCCCCATGTTGGACACAGCCTGTTCCAGCTAGCTGCACGACAGTCCCATCATGTGCCAAAGCTCGGCTCATCAACAATGCTGGTGGTGCCTCTGTCAGTAACATACGTAAGAAAGGGTAAAAAACACTGCACAGCAGCTACATGACAGGAACAAGAGAAACGTGAGATAAATAGCCCTGCAGACACCAAGGTCAGTGAAGGAGAAGGAGGTGCTCCAGGTGCAGAGCAGATTCCCCTGCCACCCATGAAGACCATGATGAAGTAGGTTGTCCCCCTGCAGCCCGCGGAGTTCCCCATACCAGAGCATGTGGATGTGCCCGAAGGAAGCTGCAGCCCACGGAGAGCCCAGGCAGGAGCCGGCTCTGGCAGGAACTGTGGGGGACCCATGCTGGAGCAGTTTGACAAGGGCCGTGTCCTGCCGGAGGGACTCCGCACCACAGCGGGGGAACAGCATTAGGAGGAAGGAGCGGCAGAGGCAAAGCATTATAGAGTGACTGCAACCCCCGTTCCCCATCCCCCGGTGCTACTCAGGGAATTAGGGGGAAGGAGGTAGAATAGACAGGAACAAAGGACTGAAGTTGAGCCTGGAAAGAAGTGGGGAGGGGGGAAGGTAGTTTTAATCTTTTCCTTGTTTCTATCTCACCCTATTCTGAACTGGCAATGGGTGAAATTAATTTTCTCCAGGTTGAGTCTGTTTTGCCTGTGACTGTGATGGGTGAGCGATCTCCCTGTCTTTAGCTCAAACTACAAGACATTTTATCTCATTTTCTCCCTCTGTCCCATTGAGGAGGGGGAGGGAGAGAGTGGCTTGGCGGGCAGCTGGCAGACAACCAAAGTTAACCCACCACAAATAGAAAGAGAAAAATGAAATATTAGGTATCATATTTTCACTACTTAGCAATACAAAATCACTTTTACGCATGGTAACTACTGAAATAAAGCATTCTTTCCCCTCCAATTGTCAAGATTTCAAATTCTCCATATTATTTTCAAAATAAACCGTTTTACATTTCCTGCCCTAAAATGCTATTCGGTATTTTCCCAACACTGTCCAATGATTTTGGTCCCCTTCTTCCACTTCCCTGAACATTTGTATCCTCTAATCATGTTTGTCTGCAAAATATTACTAGAGAAAGACACCTTCAAGGAAAGCAGCAGCAGCATTCTTCCACACACAGTCTGTCAGCAGTGAAGCAAACCGCACGCTAGCACTTCAGCAAGAATCGCAACGTGTGCTAGTACCACTGTTGCAGCCAGGCAATTCCACATGTCAGTTGTCTGTTGAGAAAAAGCCAAAGTCCCTCTGCCTAATGGAGTTTGTTCCCTTGATTTGAATGACTGATTCTAAATATAGATATATATCTCCAGGACCAGGTAGACATTAGGAATTAAAATGTGCAACCACGCCATCAAAACACTCCAAATGCTGGAAACCAACTCCTTAGAACCCTCCAAACTGTCCCCACTTAGTTACCGTCATGCATGGTGCACTCCATGAACTCATCTTGGTAACCGACATTATTTCAGATGACAAATCATTTATACCTGCTTAATGCAAAAGACTCTGTCAAGTCGTTTAACTCAAAAAAGCAATGTGTTAGCATTTACTGCAAGACAGGGCTGCTTCGAGAATGTGTGCAATGATTTTCTGCATTCTGATTTAGACCTTTTTATTATCCTCCCTTAAGCTGAAGTTGTTGGCTCTGTCCAGCAACCAATCTGGCCTCACCCAGTTCTGCTCCTGCTACATCCACCTCCTTTGTTTACATTGTACCTGTTATAACTATGCACGTGGTATCTTCTGCCATTCCTAGGGCGTCAAATTCTGAAGCCTATAAATCTGTCCTCTGACTTTTAACACTTGTTCTAATGTACCTGCAAAAGCAGAAATGCAGTTTTAAATTGTCCAACAATGTTTTCATTAAGAATTTCCTGCATCATAAGGAGAGGAAAAAAAAAAATAGACTGCCCAAAAGAACTACTAGGTTTTGGATAATAAAAATTAACTGACAGAACTGGATTTGATATTTCAAGTTTTATAAAGAAGTTATGACAGCTGATTTAAAGTTACATTGTATTTCTGATTGGGTCACGAGGCTTTGAGAAGTACACCACCATGATTGTCGGGCAGTGTTGTAAATGGTCTTTGACCTCACATATGCACGTTAGGTATCTGCCTGTTACCACAGGACACTGCCCTCCCTCTGCCTCACCACCTCTTCTCTCTCCCGGTAGCAATGCCGCCGCAGGAATAGCGGTAAGCTGATCAACTGCGTCACATCAACCGGTCAACTCAACTCTCATAACAGCAGCAGTACTCAGAATCTGAAAACCCCAATATTGCCTTTGCTACTACTCATCAGAACATAAGTAAAAATAAGAGATGATGAAAGAATTATCAATAACTTCTCCTAATTTTGATAATACTAAAGGTAACAGACTGATCTCCAGGAAATAAAACTGTCCTGATACCAGGTTTCCCAAAAAATTATAGTCTTGAAGTAGTTTCTTAAAAGACCATCTAAAAAAAGTTTTAACATATAAATTTGAAAGTTATTACTGGACGACTATGGCTACACCTTGGAGAATGAATACCTGCATTTGTCATAAAAAAAAAAATATATGCTTGAGGCATATCTGTTGTAGCTTAAAAGGAATCTGTTCTGCTTTTAAGTTTTGATTATTTAAAATTAAGTTCTGTAGAATTCCTTGCTGAGTTACTAGGAAAGAAGCTACACAGTACTTGTCATTACTGAAGGATACACAGACATGATGGAGCGCTGCTGTAAATTAAACCAGACATCAGTAACTCCCACTGGCTAAAGGTTATCAGGTTAGGTACTCTTCCTCCCCATCCCTACTTCCTCCTCCTTTTTCTCTTAACCAATTCACATGTCATTAAAAAGGGAACACCAGACAAACAAACAAGCAAAAAAAAAAAAAAACCACTAGAAGACTTTAAGAATATCTCCCGCAACAGTTCCAGTACCAAGCAAACAACTTCACAAAAAGGCACAAGGAACCAGCTAAAGCAGCTACATAGACTCTGAACAATCTCAGCTCCACAGGAATTTCAGCCAAAGGTTTGCAACATCATTGTCAGCACATCTGCAACGTCCGAGTTCCTCACACCTCTCGTAATTTAGTAATTTCCTCCATTAGAGGTATGGCTTTGACGCATTAGCTACCGCACACATAAAAACCGAGCAAAAACTCCGCGTTGGCTTATCTTTAAACATGTTACAGCAGATCCATTTAATCTTAAATACAGTCAGACCTTGTATGGTACAAATTGCTTTACTGCCACTTGGAAAAATATAACCCACATAAACAATTAGCCAATGAGGGGACACACTATATTAAGATCCATTTGAAGAACAATCAATTAGCAATATGTTCCAGATTTTTAGTTCCTCTACGGTCAGTCAAAATTGTCCCAATACTTGATGATTAAAGAAACTATCATAGTTGTGCATCTGAACTCGTTCTGTGCTTTCAGGAGAGGCATGGCAACAGATGAATTTTGACCCCCTTTACCACTTCTCCAAACTGAGATCTGTTTTAAAAACAAAAAAAACCCCACCAAACCCCACAACTTTGTTACAGTTCTGAAATCTAGAAACAAACTGTGTAGTTGAGATCATATATTAAAATATGAACAATTTGCTAAAATTTGGCTTCAGAACATGGTTTTTAAGTCTCTCAAACTGCATATGGATTAATAAGAAGCATTGCACATGAATAAGTCATGCTACTCACTTTAACGAAAGTCGATGTAATATATCTAATGTGGTCTACAAGGATTTACTGGAAGTATGGTACAAAATATACTGGCCCAATTTTATCCCCATTACAATCACACTGAAATCAATTTGATAAGTAATTTCGATGAAGCAAAAAACAACCTTCAAAAACTCTTCATGCGTATCTTGACTTACACTTACTATATATACCCTTCCTCTGCCTATATCTGTCATTACATAGCATCAAATTTGGGACAACATACTTTCCAAATCAGTGCCTCCACAGACGCTCGTTCCTTGTATTTTGATTTGCTTTGTAGGTATCAAGTAACATGATTATCTCGGAGGGAGCTGCAATGAGATGTTATTCATGTCCTCCATCCACCTCGTGAAGTTTGTGTATCTTCATTACCCAACACTGGCCATAAGCTATCCTATGTCAATGACTATACCACTCAGAATGATGCATCTCAGATTTATTGGTCTGTCTTTTGGAATGGAAGAGTGGAGTGTAGGAAATAAGTTCTTTGGCAAGGAAACACTCAAAACCCTTAAAGATGTATCTGAAAATAGAAAATAACAACCTTGCTCCAAACTGTATAAGCAAAAGACAATCTAGAAATTAAAACATATTTTATTTACACTCATTAAGGGGGAGCTATGCAATAGCCTGTCTGTTACAACACTCCTGAGTAATGCAGTTACCTTAAATCTGATAAAAAGTAGGTTCACATATATACTGTTGGCATGTCTAATATACTGCAGGGTATTCACAATAAGTGTCAATGAAAAATATTTCATGGCAAGCAAGAAATAGCAATGCTCCAATGTTTTTCCTTTACATTGTTCAAATAGCCTTTGGCAATAAAAATAACTGGATCAAATGAGGGAAACCCCCAGAAGAACACGCATTCATACCAAACTGATTACAGAAAAAGGTTTTCACATCAATTCTGCAGCATTATTGAAGATTACTATTGTGACAAAATAGTGACTTCATCTAGAAAAGCAACCAACCACCACAAAACACCAACCAACCACACGCAAAACAAAGGTTTTGCACGTTGTAATCTTCGAGCAAGTTAATGTCCGTTTTCCTTTTCCATGCTAATATTGTGGTATGATTTAAAGTACAGATACCTAAACATGCTAATATTCAGCTACCAGAATGGTACTTAGCTATCAAACTATTGGCAGATTATTCCCCCACCTCCCCCTTAATAATCATTCATGTGATGAAACATATCAACATGTAAGCACATGTAGCAAAAACCTGTTACAAAAGCCAGAGCTCAGATTTCTGTGCTTTCCATGTTTTAGCTGTACTGAGATAAAGCACTGACCTTTCTTCTTGATTCACAATGGAAGAATACTCTGCTTACAAGCTTACTACTGTGAAGCCTTGTTGTTAGTGTGAAGAATCACAAAAACATGTGTAAGAAGGCAGACAGGATTCAATACCTTCCTCAACATTCGAAAGGTGATATTTCCAACAGTTTGTCAGTTCTTGCAATTTCCCCGAAAGTGCAAACAACTCAAGTTTAAGATTTCACTAAAAGGGATAAAATACTCTGCAGGTTAGTGGAGAGAGGGGGTAATACTCCATGAACTAGTTGACAGAGGAGCTTTTTTCAGGTTTCATCTTTAAAGGACTCTACTATGCCATCTAGGATTTTCATGTAATAAAGGCAATTTATCCTTGAAATGCGACCGTTTCTATCCAAAGAGACTTCAGGTGGCTGTACCACACACAAGAAATATTTTTCTCTGCATCTTGAAGTCAATGTGACTGTGATTGCAAATTACTCACTAATGAAAAGAATGGCAGACTGTTGCATTATGCAAACCCATCCACATTCTTTTGCATCCCTGTAAATGGCAGGCTACTTCCTGGTTTGATTGTACTTACACTGTAACAATGGGTTGCACCTAATAAGCTATTCAGGAAACTCTTACATAGTATACAGGTCACCTCAACCCATTTTCTTGCTGTTAGAAACAACATGAAAAATGCTTTCAAACATCATCTGAGACAGGAACACTTAGCACCACCTTAAATTCTCATAAAATATTCACTAGAGCCATCCACAGTA
Source organism: Falco rusticolus (assembly GCF_015220075.1). Taxonomy (NCBI): domain Eukaryota; kingdom Metazoa; phylum Chordata; class Aves; order Falconiformes; family Falconidae; genus Falco; species Falco rusticolus. Next base: position 5,781,655 of record NC_051192.1, on the reverse strand, counting down.
TCAGTTCTATTGTGGTCCCAAACACACTTGGTTAAGTCATGTACTACTGCTGCAGGAATAGATGCCTTGAAGGAAATCTCCTCTACCCCACACAGATTGAATATTTTCAAAGTCCCATGCATGAAGAACAAAAAGAAAGGGGGTGGGGTGGGGAAATCACAGCTAGACTTAAAAAAAAAAAAAAAGCTGTTTTCTTTTAGCAATTCATTATATACATTATAAATCACCGTGAGATAAATGCTCTAACCTCCATCTGCACCATCCCAATCTTTCTCCTCCCACATCAGTGCTGAATTTGTGGGAATAGAAGAATGAATAAACTGAGAACATTAAAAAATATTTCCAGATAGGAAGAGACTTGCATGTGGCTTGGGAACAGTACTGACATCCTATTTACCCCAGATTTGACCAGCCTGGGACCTCGAAGTAGCTCCTTTCTCTACCGTTTAGGAAACATCATGCCCAACTGCTGGAGCAACACTTTTCTTCTGGAGTCCAAGCCGGTAGAGAGGTAGGCTAACAAAAGTACCTAGACAGAGGTATAGAAAGAAAAATAAAGAGAAGGGGGGGTAATAGAAGCTGGCTTACGTGCTCCAATTTGTCTTTCCTCCTCAGCCAGACACTGGCACTGTAGTCCTGCTGCTTGACGGTGCTGTAGAAGTTCGCACCTACTCTGGTGAGGCTTGGGGAAGGCTCCCTGGGTCTGCTCTTCAGCCTCATCTGCTCGAAGCCCTCATGGGGGGATGAGGAGAGCCAGTCATGCCTGACTTCCATCTTGACATGACAAGGCAAAGTCCAAGGAAAAAAATCAGAAGAAATCAAGACATTAAGAGGCACCAGACGAAGAGGGTCCAGAAAAGAACAGGAGGAGGGAAGAAGAGAAGAAAAGCAACAACACGCCCAAAAACAGAAAATGGGAAGAGAAGGGAGGGGAGAAGGAGAACCAGCAAGGTGGGAGGAGTGGAGGGAGAGAAAGGCTGCAGGTGCGGGAGAGGAGCGGGCTGAGGGATGCGAAGGGGACCGGGGAAGGCGGCGCTCCGGAGCCGCTGCCCTCGCCGCCCGCTGCACCGCGGAGCCAGCCGCGGCCGCCTGCGGCTCTGCCCGGGACGGCGGGGGGCGGCGGGGGGCGGCGCGGCCCCGGCAGCGGGGGCCGGGCGGGGCTCAGCCTCCAGCCGCCTGCAGGTTGGCGCAGTGGAGGGGCCGCCGCGCCCGGGGATGGAGCCGGCTCCGCCCCCGCAGCCACCTTCGGGGAAGCAGAGAGCGGCGCGGCACAGCCCCGCTCCCGCCGCCTCCCCTCCCCGCCTCCCGGGGGGCTGGGGGCTCCGGGCTCCCCGCACCCCAGGGCAACTTCACCCGCCCCGTCCCGGCGCACACCGGCCCGCCGCGGGGCTCGGTGCCGGCTGCCGCTCCCGCTCCGGGCAGCCTTTGTCCGAGCCCCCCCGCCGGGGGCTCCGGCGCCGCCCTGCCCGGCCCTGCGCGTCCCTCCCCGCAGCGGCTCCCCCCCGGGCAGGGGCTCCCGGGGCTCCCCAGCGTCACCGGTGCCAGCTGCCGGCCCCCCCGAACACCTCAGCACGGGTGCGGGTCCTGCCTGCAAGCCCTCGCCCCCCCCCCCGCCCCCCCCCCGCAGCGGCTCGGCCAGCGCCAGATCTGGGGAAATCAAAGCGCTTCCCGGGTCCTCCCCAGAGAGCATCGCTGGCATGCCCACACCCCTGGGTACCTGACACACCCCAGTCTGTGTCTCATCGAATAAAAGATATTTTTTTTTGGGGGGGGGGGGTGGGGGTGTGTGTCTATAGTCCACGCATCTCTTTTAGTAGAAGTTGGTATGTGTTGCTATTTAGCTCAAACTTGTTTCAGCAGAAAAAAAAGGACTTTCCTTTTTCACACTATGAAAAGCCACCTCGCTAATTGCCCACACACTCTGCAAAGCTATATTAGGCACAGACAAGAAAACTTTCTCACATAGCACCAAGAAATAATTATTGGAGCTCAGAACAGCATTTCGGTTACTGGTGAATATTTGCTGGCAAGACAATTTGTAGCTTGCCAGAGAGCTAAACTGATGCAGCTATTCAGTAAAGCAATATTGAACTAAAAGTCCACACTTGAATGCAGTTAAGTGAAAACAGCCTTTGAATGGCAAAACAGTTCATTTGGACTAGAAGGTGAGAACAGTGAAGAGCTCTCTGCCAGCCACTTGATCTGGAGTGGACTCTCCTTCCATCTGATCAAGACAGACTTAAAATGATGGGGCTCAAGGTGTGTTACTGCAAAATATCATTCAGAAACCAGGCGGATAATGAAGTTTTTCCTTTCAAAATGTAAAGGATAAAGGCAAAACTCACATCACACTTCATACTTAAGAGCTATTATTAACAGGTAACACTAGTATCTTTATGAAATACTAGAAGAATAAACTGAGCAGTAGCAGGGGGTTGGTAGGAACATAAAGTACAGCATTTTACTCTAAATTTTACTCTAAAACTAGAAAGGCAATTTTGTAATACCAAATATTAAAAAAAGAGAAGTAACAAAATAGCAACAATCTGAGCCATCAATGTTATATATAAATGATTTTTACTCACCAGTATAAAGACTTGCAGCTTGCCTTCTAACAACTTCTTCCTTAATTTCTTCAGTTAGTAAATCCAGGTGTTTGTTTCCAAGATAATCGATATACTCTTGTAACACGTCGAGCAAAAATTAGGACCATGTGACTCTACTGCATGCAGGACACACCTGAGGGCACTGAGATTTAATGTGCAACATATCACAGCTGCAGTAGTTTTAAGCTCACACAGAATAACTCAATTAAAAACCTGCTGAACTGAACTTTAGCTGCAGGTACCCGTTTATGGATTGTGTATGTTCGTAGATGCACCTACAGCCAGAGGACTGGAATACATGCAAACGTTCAGTCAACAAAAAAAAAAAAAAAAAAAAAAAAAAATAAAAAAGCCTCTGCATTTCTTCAAATACACCATCAGGCTGATGTTCTTTAGAAAAAGTTTGCATGTGCTATAAATAAGGACAGCCTATGCTGGTTTTATGCATGAGAAGTTCCACATTGTTTCTACAACAGTGTATAAAGCACTTCAGCATCTTCCTTGTTCCTCCGGGTTTTTTTTTCTTCATGCTGCTTGCAACGTAAAGGGTGGTGGGGTTAGTTTATCTTTCCTTCCCTAGCTACACTACCAGCATCCTTCTCAACTGCCAGATGAACTTCTTTCTGCCTATCCACAACAGGCACAAAATGGAGTGCTGAAGGTGCTTTTAACCCCTGGGCTAGAAAGTAAGTTTGCTCATCTTTCCACAGCTATCTTGTTTGGCACCTAGGTGAGTTGCATGCGCCTTTCACCGCTCCTGCTGCTGACATCACTATTACCCTAGTCCTATTCTCATTAGGAATGAGAGACAAAAGGGAAAAAAAGAAGCCTGGAATAAGCCTGTTAAAATCACAAGAGCAAGCTATGCTTACAAAGCCTCTGTTACCTGCTAACCCCAAGCAGGAAAGAAGATTTGGAGTGGGAAAGCATAGTTTAACAACTATAAATTTTTGCATTTTTGCCAAAATTATACTCAGGCAAAGTAACAAGCTGAAAGTCAGCCCATAGTGAATACATGGCCATTAATCTAATCTGAAAAGAGTTAAAGAGCTATTTCCCAGATTTTCTCTTCCATTTTATTTCTAGTTTGGACCTATGCAAAAAGACAAGTTTGTTCAAACCACAACCACAAGCATATCAACCAGCTTAACTCAGGGATAATTCAACTCACTGAAATTCAATCAGTTCTGTAGAAGGTCAGCAATTCCAATTCGCTGTATGAGCTACACTGAATTTCTGTCTTTCTTTTCCATGCAATTTTCATAATTACCCAAACACCTGCTGTTGTCGAGGCCCTTTGCTTCCATAGCCAGATGACTACTGTGGCAAGGATGACTGAAACTACAAACATTATACTTACATAATTTGTAATAGATGCAGGTCAGGCATATCATCATGTGATTTGACTTTACTGTGGTTTATGCTACAATTTTCTCTCATTTGCTGCCCACCTTAACATCAAGACTCAGAAAAACTCCTAGGCAGTCTACAGAACTTTCCATTTTCTATACCAACAGGACAAATGCTGTAGGGGGCAGAGTTAACTCAGGCCAATGCAAAGAAAATAATCAGGATATTAGTGGAAACATGTAGGTAGGGCTACAATATATTTACTTTTTTTAAAAGACAGCTTCTTTTTCTTCCAGAAATCAAGTGCAGAGAAGCTGCTCCCTGTGCTCTGCTCCAGCTTTCTAAACACTTTTTTTTCTCAGGGGTTCTAGTAATACTGCACATATACAGCAGCATTAGATTTTTTATCAGTAAATGGCATATACCTAGAAATATAAAACCTCCTATAGTAAAAATTTATTATGGCTGGATAGCTAACATACATACATGTATGCACCTGTAATAGAGTCAAAGGCGCTTTACAAAGGACTAATTTATGCTGCAGAGCTGGACTGCACACAAGCCCTGGCCCAGTTTTTGGAATTTACCACACCTGACCAAAACAGCAGGCAGCAATTGCCTGCAGTGGGTGTCAAAGGGCTGTGATGGACACCAGCTTCTATAGCAGCACTGCGCTGGGCAGGGAGGTAACTGCCCCCTTCCTACCCAGCTCAGCTGAACTTGCTTTCTCATTAGGAATTGCCAACAAGACTCACCTGGGGAGATCTTTGTAACCTCCTAATAACCCTGGCACACCCCCAATTCAATTTCTAGTCTTTCAAACAATTGTAGAATTAGCAAACCACCAGCTCCTGCCTCGCTGCCCAAGTTCTAGCAGAACTACAAAGAAAAAACTCACAAAGAAAAATTGCAGTGGTCTGTTTCCTCTGTGCTGACAGGCTTGTTATGCATGGCTTTCAGCCTGTCTGCTCCTGCCTCCTGGAAGCAGCTGCCAATCACCGAAACATTGGCTTGCCATAGGGAAGGACCAGAGAGGGGGAATAAAAAAAAAAAAAAAAAAAAAAAAGAAGCTTCTTTCCTTTAGTGTGATCTCCTACTTTAGTGTGATCTCCTGCAGTATCATGCACAGGGTCGTAATAAAACTAATTGGATGCAAAGTAGGACAACAATAAGAAAAAAGCTAGAGTGCCACAGG